>NC_084838.1:27844824-29123752 GCF_033115175.1 Lepus europaeus | reverse complement strand
TAGTACTCAAACAGTATGTTTCACTTTGTGTTTCTATGTGGGTGCAAACTGTTGAAATCTTTATACTAAATTGATCTTCTGTATATAAAGAGAATTGAAAATGAATCTTGATGTGAATGGAAGGGAAGAGGGAGCGGGAGAGGGGAGGGTTGTGGATGGGAGGGAAGTTATGGGAGGGGGAAGCCATTGTAATCCATAAGCTGTACACTGGAAATTTATATTCATTAAATAAAAGTAAAAAAAAAAAAAGGAAATAAAGTTTAAAAAATCAAAAAAAAAAAACTAAAAAAAAAAGAAATAAAAGAATATTGGACAATAACTCATAGCTATTGAAGACACAAAGATCTCTAGTATAAAAAATACATGGGAAAGTATAAATACTAGCATTATTGTAATTTTGCTTTGCAACTCCATTTTTTGAATTCTCTTTTTGTAAATTTTAAAAATCAAATGCATACAGAATACCAAAAAAATGTAAAATGAAATGGACATCATGTGATATGATTGTTGTTTTTAGCCCTTGTTTATATTCCTGTGGAACTGTGGTCTTCCTACTTTTTACTTGTTGACTATTATGGTTAGTTGCGAATTAAGCCTATGATTATAGAGTAGATTAAAATTATGTAGTTGTAAAACTTAAAGAGAAAAAGGAAGGAGTATTGAGGGAGGGAGAAGAGAGGGGAGAGAAGTATGTTTTTATCTTCTTAGAACTGTACCTATGAAATCTATTCTCTTTATATTAATAAAAATTTTTAAAAATTGAAAAAAAAAAGAAATCTATGTATAGTTTTTTTTTATAGTATGCATTCCCCATGAACTTTTTAAAGACTCTTCTTGTAGATAGTTAAATATCTTTTATAATGGTACCATTTTAAATTTGGGCATATTTATAAATACCTTTGAGTTGTCAGACTGAGATCAAAGTTAAAGTGTAAAAAACAGTAATGAAAGTCAACTAGTCAAATTACCCTTCCTAATCTGGCCACAAGGGATGTAAGAACACAAAGGAAATGAAACAGGAGAAATTTTGAAGTTCACCATCAACTCAAATGGATTGCAAAAACACATTTTTGATGTGCATGCTTTTCTTAAATAGCCTTAGATTATCCACAGTCATTCTCTTTTGACATAAGTGTCTACATCCTTTCCATGCAGATTGCTACACACAGTCTGAAATAGGAAAGCCTTTAAAAGCCACTTGCACCCCTTACAGACATTGTTGTTTGGGTACAGATAGCCTGAATTATTTGGGACAAACACAATGAAGACAAAGCGTCTTTACCTCACCAGGAGGAATGCCAACACAAATCCTGTCAACAGCAGGCTTCCGCTTCCTTCTGTATATCTGCAACAAAATGCAAAGCCTTATGAGCCCCAGTACCTCACAGCTCTTCTCAACAACTATGGGAGAGGGGGATGATGACCCAAACACACCACAAAAAAGACTGATCAATAAGACTAAGTCACAGGTTTGATATGCTAACAGCACTGGTGTGATCTCTGCAGCAACTGACTTTTGACTGATCTGAAGCTCACAATAAATATGAATTATAAATCATTTGAAAAACATTGGTCATTAATATCCACACAATTTATTTAAAATATAAAGATTTGTAGATATTTTGAAAATTAAATTTTATAGGGTAGAAATTTATAGTCAATATGGTAAATTTTACAGTATGTACAATACACATAAAGAGTAAAACTTTGTAATTCTGACATCTAAAGAGAGCTAAAACAGTCCTTCCTCCTGAGCAATGGAAATGTGCCAGATTTTTTGATAATGAAATTTAAAATCATTTCTCCCATCCTCAGCTTTGACTAGATATACAGTATTACTGTGTTTTAATAACCAATCGATATAAATGTAAAACATACTCAAGAACAAGAATTGACACATGAAAATACTCTCAGTATGATTTGTTTAAGAAATCACCATGGTATATTTTACATTAAGTTGGCAAAAGTTTGGTACAGATGCAACTTTTGAAATTTTTTTTCACCAAGCAATTCAGTAAAACACTAGTTTCTGGCATAGAAAGCTGAAATAAGATTAAGCATGACAGCCTATACTATCTTACCTTTGTCAACTCCTTGATTTCCAAGATGTCATTCTGTCCTCCACCATCAAGAATTCTTTGTCTTTCTCGCCTTACATCTTCATCTTCATCATTCAGAGGAGGAAGCTTTGTATTTACAGGTCTTAGGGGGAAAAATTACGAATAATTAACCTTTCAAACTATGGTTTTTTTTTTAAGTTTTATTTAATGAATATAAATTTACAAAGTACAGCTTATGGATTACAATGGCTCCCCCCCCCATAACTTCCCTCCCACCCACAACCCTCCCCTTTCCCGCTCCCTCTCTCTTTCCATTCACATCAAGATTCATTTTCAATTCTCTTTATATACAGAAGATCAGTTCAGTATACATTAAGTAAAGATTTCAACATCAAACTATGTTTTAAGACCAATACTCAGTCAATACCCAGTTTTACAGTCCTGCAAAACCTACTTGCCACAGTTTCCAGAATCAGCAGTGTTGGGCATTTGGGGATGCTCATATTAGTAGGATCAGTTTGATTACCCACTTTGAGTTTAATTCAATTCAATCACCTTTGATGAGTGTCTGCCTATGGTATACCTCTGTGACCCTCAACCAAGTGCTCCAGGAGTTTTTGGAAAAAGCTCACCTGGGTCTGATGAAGAATCTGTACTGGATAAGAACAGTAATGAGGAAGAACACCACCCCTTCCACAGCCATAGCAAAGAGGTTGCGTCCCACCAAGTCCCATGAGAGTGGTGACACGAAGCGATTCTCCCCTGGAAGACACAACAAGATGTGGTCTAAATGGAGGCATCCAGAACCATGGCCCTTTCTCAAATTTGGGACCAAACTCAGCTACGTTCCTAGGAACGCCAATGGCTGTTAACCATGAGGGTGACCACTCTTTGAGTCTGATTGAGGAAAACTGGTATGAACCTGTATCAGAATTTTAAAGCCAACTTGTATTAGATCTGCAACATCATGTAAGATATCTAATACTTCCTTTTTAATGAGACAAACTCAAAAGACTTTCAAGACAAATAATATAGGATTGTTTTAATAAAAGTCTATCTCAATAAGAAATACTAAAATAAATTATAAAAAAGATATCTTTTCACTAGCATATAATGTAACCTATTGACTCAATTAAACCTGGATATATGTAAAATTCGTTATTTATCTCCTTTGCACCTTCAGGTTAAAAAAGTCCCTCTTCCATTCCATTAAATAACATGGCATATTTCACTATAGTAGCCATATATATAGTCATATGACTATAAGAGAAATATTTTTAAACACTCTTAAGCATAGAAAGAACTGCAGGAATTTATTTTTTAACACTCTGTGTAAAAGATAGTATGAGACCACATCTGCAGGCCTGTAATTTTCCTAATGGAGTCAAAGTTTGCATCCTTCCTTCTTATCTCTGGCTTGTATCTAATTCCCAAAGCTATGGTTTGACTTTTCCAATGACTCTAACAAACCCAACCATTAGCATTATGGAGACAGGGATTGGAAAGGAGGTGGCGATGTCCTGTTTCTAGTCACCAGCCTCTTTCAAAATAAATGCCAGGGCACCAAGACATGTAGAAACTGCCATCCCCATTCAAGCCACTCTTTGCAGCCACTACTTCACTCACCAAACCTTTCCAGGGCATCAGCCATGGCCTGATTTTTCACCATGTCAATGAGCCCTCGTCCTAGGCAAAAATGTGGGAAGATCAAGAACACAGACTTCAGGATATCATTGATGTTATTCAGCTTCTAAAATGACAGAAAGAGAAACTGAATGTCATTCATGGTTTAAACTAAAAATTTACCAAAGTCTGAAAAATGGGGCCAGGAGCGGGAGGTGCAGAGGAGGAATTAAGAAAAAAAAATTGATTCCCCGAGGACAAAACTGGACCTTTGAATTAAGATACCAATAAATCCACCTACATAGCTGATTATATGTAACAATAAAATTCTGTTCTTTAGAGAATTTGGACTGATGCTATGAATATGGAAAATAATAAAGTTTAGAAACATAGTTACACCTAATCAGAAGCAACTCCATAACAAAACATTTGCTAGCATTTTAAAAGTCAACTGCTTGTGTCTAGGTCAATATTTGAATATTTGTTGGATTTTTAAAAATTATTTTAAAATACATCAGAACTTATTATGACCCCACAGGGCAATAGTAATCAAATATCCAGCAACTGAGTAAAATGCTATATGCTGGATGTGCTATGCCAACACAGAGGAAAAGCAAACCTCAGTAACAAAGTCTTCACTGTGAAGAAGAGAAACATAAAAACAAGAAATTACTGCATCATGGGACCTGTGTTATAACAGAGGCACGAACTGAGGGTTCTGAGAGCACAGAGAAAAGATAAAGCAATGGCCACAGTGCAGACAAGGAAAGTTTCATATATGAGCTAAATCTTGGGTAAGGGGGATAACAACCAGACTGCTATACAGAGAATGGTAATTTCAGGCATTTCAGCAGTGTGCTGAGTCTAAGGGACAACTCAGCTGAAGCATACAGTGCATAGGGAATATATGTAGTAGGAACAAGCCTGGAAGGGCTTTGCACTTACGAAAACCTTCATGTGCTAAGCTAAGCTATTTGGACAAAGGCAATGGTTATGGGAATGGACAGGGAACCTTGTTGCAGAGATCAATTATGGGAAAACTGATGACAAGACTAGCTGAACCTGGGAAAGAAGCACCAGCAAAGCCTCTAGGGTGACTCCAAGACAGCCAGCTTGAGCAACTGAGTGGATGGTGACATCACTGAGTAAAGAAGGATGGCAAGAGACAGATGATTTATGACAGCTTTCACTTGGGTTACCTACGCATAATCTAATTGGGAGCAAGCACTGGGCCTAGTCATTAAGACACCAGTTGGGATGTCCACATCCCATATCAGAGTGCTTGAAATTTGAGTCCTATCTCTTTTCCCAATTCCAGCTTCCTCCTAATGTGCTCCTTGGAAAGGAGCAATTGATGGCTCAAGTAGTTGGACCACTGGATTTAGTCCATGGCTCCTGGCTTTAGCCTGGTACAGCCCTGGCTGTTTTACAAGCATTTGGGGAGTAGATCAGTAGATGAGATGCATCTCTCTCTCTCTCTCTTTCTCTTTCTCTCTCTCTCTCTCTCTCTCTCTCTCTCTCTCTCTCTCTCTCTCTCTCTCTCTCTCCTTTTCTCCCTGCCTTTCAAATACATAAAAATAAATAATTTTTAAGTTATCTAATTAGCGCCATCTACTATTCAGGTATGAATGAGAGATTAGAGCTTAAGTGAACACGCAAGGCTAAGGGCACAGATTGAGAGGTAACAATGAAAGAGAAAGAGGTGGTGGCAAAACACTTGAGATTGAATGGTATCACTTGAAGTTGGTAGGTAGAGTGAAAAGCAAAGATGGCAGAGTATCAAGAAGAAGCAACAATATAACAAAAGGAAAGGTAACAGAATCTGTCAAAGGAAACAGAGGCCTGACCCGAGAAACATAAGGCACAGCAGGAGAGAAACATACTGTGTGAACCCAAGGAAGAATCTGAAAAAGGACAGAGCTGTTGGTGGTGTCAGTGCCACAGACAAGTGAAGTAAGATCCCCACTGACCACTGTCCTCTGGCTTGCAGGGACACTCATCCCAGCAGGAGGTGCCCCTTCTGCAGGACTCACATTGTTGGTGAAGAGCTCCAGGACAAAAGTGGCCACACTGCCATTGATGCCAATGAAGAGGTTCACACTGGTGAGCACCACGTAGGCTGTGCTGGGGATCTTAAACACGAAGGAAGCTGGGTACATGAGAGGCGTGATCGACCACCTGGTGAGGCATAGAGATATATGTCCACTGGGAGGCCCTGCCTTCCTCTGACGTCAGGCTGCACATGCCTTGTCAACTGTGAGATTCCCTCACCCACAGGTGCCTTACCCATAAAGCAAGAGTAGAAGGGCTAACACAGGTAGGTTGGTGGAGGACACGTAGGACTTCTGCTGGAAGCAGATGAAGATGATGATGACCAGTGTGGCAGGGACCACATAATTGCACTAAAAGTGAAAACAAGGAAATACAGTTGACCCCTAAGTCAAATAATCAACACATTCCAAGTCACCATCATCAGACAAGAAAGGGCAGATGAACATATTGGAGAATAACTTTGAATTAATGAAGCCACTTAAACTATTAATCAAAATACTGGACAATACATTTTGACAAGCATTTTACCCTTGGCTGATTTTATAAACTGCATGCCCTTTCTGTCTTTCCCACAGCTAAGCCAAAGGTGTCACGCTCAGTAAACTTACTGAACGATGGATTCCCAGCCAGGGTAATTTCAATTTCACAGGCAGCAAATAAGCTTCCATTATTCTTCCTGAAGATGATGTGTCTGTTTCATCATTAATGCTATATTATAGTCTGCCCAAGTTCAATCTCACATGTAATCTATTTATGAGGTAAGCACTCATAACATGAATGTCAGGATTGTTTCATCACACTGAGAATAATTTTAAAATCTGTCCTGACAGTGCATCAGGCATTAAAATGCAGAAATAAAGACTTGATCATAGGACAATTATGAGAATTCATAGCTGGCAAAGCAAATCACAGGCAGGGAGGTGGTAGGAGGTTTGTCAGCTGTTAGAAGAATTGCAGCTTCAGGCTGCATAGCTCTGCATCAGCCCCATCCTACTCAACATGTTTATCAACAATGTACATGAAGACATGTGTATAGGAAATTTCAGAGGCCCTAAAGCAGGGAAGGACAGATAATACACAAAAATATAAGTGACATCCCTGAAGTCAAGATCTCAGCCTTTGAATCCCTCACACCTAACACAGTCAGAAACATAGTGAACACTCTGTATGTGTTTGATACAGAGAATAAGTACTGGGTAGAGGTAAAAACAAAGCAAATGGACAATGCAGTTTATAAGGTACAAATACAAAGTTTGGGTCCCAAAAAACCCGCTGAATTAGTGTAGAATGAAAGAGACCCAATTTAACAAACGTGAAATGGAGGCTTCAGTTCACTACAAAGTTGCCAATAAGACAATGCCATTTCCAAAATGCAATACCCTTGTGCTACAGTAATGGGCATACAGGGTAAAGATCGACTCCCTGTAGACTCATAGCCTTTCAGAACATAGCCTGGACACAAAGTTAATTCTGAACTTTGCTTTTCAAAAAGGACATTAACAATACAGAGCGTGGCCATAGAAGGGCAATCGGATCAGAACAGCAGCAAATCTTTGAAGCTTGGGATACTCAGCACAGACACCTTAAGCAGCTCCATCATCATCACTCACATTTGCACAGTACGTTAGAGATTAAAATGTGTGTTCCCATATTTTATCTTATCCAGGGAAGACTTAGAACTGAGAGTTGTGTTTAGATATTGGAAGGGCTGTCCAAAGGGCGAAGAATTAGATCTGTTCTAGGTGGCTTAGAAGTAATGGAAACCATAGGGAGATATATATCAACTCTGCTTTATAAAAATTAGAACTTCAGAATGCTTTGACATCCTCCATATTGATTCAAACAGGAGCAATGTATTACAGCTAGCACAAAAACTATTTGCAATGGATGGATAAGCTGCTGGTAAAACATAAGAGTTTTCAAATGACAGATAGCTTTCCTTATAAGGCAATTAAAACCCTGACTCGGGATTAAAACACTTCAGAGAAGTTACAGGTATTGGCTTGGGGTTTTGACTAAAGTCTTTCCATTTCTACGTTTCTTGGGAAAGTTCTCACTTGGGAAATTAAGTGACGGTGGTATTATAGTCAGTGTGGACAGATGTTCCCTCTAGTGTGAAATCAGCTCTGTAACCAGTGCTATGTTTGTTGTCATGGAGGAATACACTGCCTCTGCCTTTTCCTTATTCCTAAAATGCTTAGGGAGGGCATTGTAGCTCAGCAGGTTAAGCTTCCACTTAGGATACCTGCATCTCATATTCCAGTGCCTGTTTGGGTCCCAACTGCTCCACTTCCAATTCAGCTTTCTGCTAATGCAACCTGGGAGGTGACAGAAAATGGCCAAAGTGCTTGGGCCCTACCACTAACATGGGAGACCAGGATGGAGTTCTGGGCTCCTGGTTTTGACATTTGGTGGGTAAATTAGTGGATGGAAGATCTGTGTGTGTGTGTTTGTGTGTGTGTGTCTGTGTGTGTAGCTCTGCCTTTTGAGTAAATTAAAATAAGCATTTAAAAAATAATAAAGATTTAGACCAGCTAGAACACTTCCTGGTGATAGACAGAGGCTCTTTCTTCCTTATCCATTCTTGTCCACGCCCCAGTGGAGATTCATAACGAGGCAGCAAGCCCGTATCCTTACCATATCCCAGACAAAATTGGAGAGCCAGTAGATGACAGGCTTCACCCCACTGATAAACTGCAGGTGCTTTGCTTTGCTGACCCGTTCCTGGATGAGGAACACAACAAAGCTGGCCGGCACAAAGGACATTGCAAAGATGACACAGATGGACACGAGGACATCCACTGAAGTGGTCATCCTAAGAAAACAAAGGCAGTGAGGATCTGAGGGGTCACTGATACAGCTGGAGACTCAAGAAACAAGGACGGACACACACACACACACACACCCATCCAAGGCACATCCCAGACAAAAACATCTGCTGACCAACTACATTTTATTCAAGGTTAAATAGAATCATTTTCAAGTTTAAAAAAAAAAAAAAAGAAAACTGACAATTCAAATGCAAAAGTGATTTCACTGAGGTCAAAAAGAGTCCACTGCCATAATGAAACCACTAAAGGAAGTCTGAGAATGTTCTAATGTGTTCAATTTGGGCCACTGTTCTTGACCTTACAGGAACAGTAAGTTGGAAACTTTGACACACAAAAAAGATTTGTGTGACTTGAAAACTAAGTAAGGAATAAATATTACTATAAAGCTACTCTTATTAAGCTAATATTTTCTGGCTGTAAAGAAATCAAAAGCCAGAACATATCAATCTTACACAGAAAAATCCTATATGATTCTTTTTATAAGAAAACATCTTAGAAGCCCAATAAATAGAGTCTTGTTACAAAGATCCTAGTGACTGGCCGACGCTGTGGCTCAACAGGCTAATCTTCCGCCTAGCGGCACCGGCACACCGGGTTCTAGTCCCGGTCGGGGTGCCGGATTCTGTCCCAGTTGCCCCTCTTCCAGGCCAGCTCTCTGCTATGGCCCAGGAGTGCAGTGGAGGATGACCCAAGTGCTTGGGCCCTGCACCCCACGGGAGACCAGGAGAAGCACCTGGCTCCTGCCTTCAGATCAGCGTGGTGCGCCAGCCGCAGTGCGCCAGTCACGGCGGCCATTGGAGGGTGAACCAACGGCAAAGAAAGACCTTTCTCTCTGTTTCACTCTCTCTATCCAATCTGCCTGTCAAAAATTTAAAAAAAAAAATAATTAAAAAAAAAAGATCCTAGTGATGGGGCCGGCGCTGTGGCAGCAGGTTAACGCCCTGGCCTGAAGCGCTGGCATCCCATATGGGCGCCGGTTTTAGTCCCAGCTCCTCCTCTTCCAATCCAGCTCTCTGCTATGGCCTGAAAAAGCAGTAACAAAATGGCCCAAGTCCTTGTGCCCCTGAACCTGCGTGGGAGACCTAGAAGAAGCTCCTGACTCCTGGCTTCGGATCAGCACAGCTCCAGCCATTGCAGCCAACTAGGGAGTGAACCATCGGGTGGAAGACCTCTCTCTCTCTCTCTAACTCTTTCAAATAAATAAATAAATAAATAAATATTAAAAAAAAAAAAACAAAAAACAAAGATCCTAGTGACATACACTGATACCCTATTGGAGTTAAACAGAAACACTAACTGTGCCATGCACCATATCTTTTAGAATACAACTCTGTTCTTAGTGTGGCAATTTGTAGGAATTACCACATTTAATACCATATATCTAGAAAGTTTGGAGACCACATTCTAACTCAGATCTCTAGGATTCCAAAGGCTACACACTTTAAACTAGATCCTACTGGCTTTATACTTCTCACACACACTCACAGATGTGTGCGTGTATACTTACACTTAACTCAGAAATCAAACACACAAGCTAACTAAAGCACGTTTCAGAGTTTAAAACAGTGCTTTTTTTCTTTAAAAAAAAAACTTGTTTATAATTAAACTTCTATTAAAACTGATGTTAACACTGAGTTAAATTATTTTAAGATTGTATCAATAATTTTAACTTGCTTTATATTAATTCACCAAAAGTAATGATTTTTACATATCTGTGTCATTTTTCTGCTACAATTCAAGAAGCCCTGCCAGCCAGTTCCTATATTGACCATTTTCTGCCCAGCGTCCAGATCCACCCAGATGTACTATAATATAGCTGTCTCCCCAAGTGCTACCCTACAATCAGCTTTCTGTTTCCTTGCCCTGTTCCACGATTCCTCCAACACTCTCATCTCCACACTGCACCCATTCAGATGGAGCTGCACTTACAGAGCCACCTCCGAGAGCTGCTGCTTGGTGAGATTCAGCGGGTGATTGAAAGCAGTAATCCCATAACGGGTAGGATTCTCTCCCTTCTGCAGGTTGGCCCGGAGAATGGCATTGTTGATGACATTCAGGAAAGAGCTGATGGCATGCCAGCCCTTGTTATTAAACCACACCTGAAATAAAACATATCAGGTACAAGGTAATATCCCCAAATCGAGGTCCTGGACACAGAAGTACACACAGAACACATGCACCTAAACTGCAAAAAGACTGTCCAGTCACATGCTAAGACAAAAGAACACAACACAGTAATAGGGCACACAGGATATACCAACCACTGCCTGAATGGCCAGGCACTGTGCTGAGGATCTTCTATCTTGAACTCATTTAATCCTCACAACAGTTTGCAAATAGCCATGATTACTCTCCATTGTACAGATGAGCAAACTGAGGCTTAGATAGGCTAAATTATTCAGTCAAGGTCACAGCGGTTCACCTGGTACGTCTGGTGGTAGAGCAAATTCTCTTAATCACGATGCTAGACTGTACTCTTTTCTGTCATGAATATTCCTATCCACTTGACCATGAGTTGAAAGGACTTCAGAGAACATAAAGATGGTTTTGTATCCAGAAACTTCAAGAACACAGAGAGTCATTTACCTTGACGTTATTTTTGGTGTCCAGTCCTGTCATGAACCTTCCCAAGCTATTGAGAAATCGATCTGCAGAGCTGTCCTATAAACAAGAGAAACCCGCTTAGCTGAGACTGTTCACACAGGGAAAGGGGCCTGGAATCTGGGAACAGGACAACTCTATGAAGAGCGATAACACTATTACCTTCTCATCGAAACCAAATTGGAAGCCAGTGAATAAATGGCTTCCAAGAACCAAGTCATCAGAAATCTACAACACTGGTGTTATGTCTCAGAGGAATCACACAGGCATCTCATGGCTCGAAGTCCCAAGATTCTAATGTCTGGCTAGAACTGGGTGATGAGGATTCATTAAGATGTCCCCGGCATCATGCCAAGAGCACACACACTGCATATGTAGATATGTGGGATACATGGGCCTGGGCCTCAAGAGCAGAGCCACAGGCCGTCAGACTGTCATTGCTGTTCAGGATCCTGGAGTCCATGGCACCTGGCCCCCTCCATGCTCACTGACAGAAGGGAGACTTGAGAATCAGAGGAACAAAGTGAGTGATCAGCAGGTCCTGAAGACCAGCCTGCTAGCTTAAAAATTAAAATGATTCATTTCCTATTTAGCCAATTACATCTTTGGGAAAAAAATGTATTTGAGGTCTGGTTTACAGTTCATCTTATCTGGTTCAAAAATCACTAGATGCTCATGATGACTCTGTATTCAAATGTGTTAAAAACAAGGAGTGGCTAGGTGATCAGATCTACCTGCCAACTACTCCCTTGTCCCAGCAGTGCCAGGCCCATGTTTCTGAACAGGCTCAGGATGGACACTGTACCTTGGCCAGCTTCAAGTGTTTCTTCACTTGCTTGATGGCATCATTAACTTCTCGGCTTGGAGGAAGTGCCTGGGAGTTACTGACACCCAACGAAAACCCGCCATACCTGGAAGAACAACCGGCCATCAAAACCCAGACCATGTGTCCCACAGTGTCACCCAGCAGGAGACACTGCATGAGTGCACACAAGTTCCACTGAGACAAATTTCCTATCTGAAGCAGGGCCAAAATCTGACTCAGAGAAGCTGCACCTTGGCTTCCTCAAAGGGATCCTGGCAGTCTTTTAACGCTCATGGTTCCTGGCCCTATGAGGAAGACCCGGCCTGATTACACAGAGAGTTAGATAGTGAGACACTGAGAAAAGGTCATTACCCTCCCAGGGGCTGCTCCCATCCTGGTCACTCAGGCCTCAACTTGGTCTGCAGATGTGCAGGACGGGGCAGTCAGGGTGAGCGGGTGGCCAACACCATCCTAGGTGGCCAGCAAGGGCTGAATGATAGACCTTGGCCCTTTCCTAGCCTGGGGTCTACTACAAGGACCAGTGTCTGCTCTTTCCAGAGTTCTGCAGACCCTGACCCTCAGGGAAAAGTGGGCCTTAGTATCAGAGAGACTTCTGAGTCCCCTGACACAGCCACATCAATGATGTACGCATTGGCTTCAAGATTCTTCCTTTCACAGTCCCACTTGTTCCTTCAAAACCCAGAAGAACAAATGGGTTGAAATAGACACTGAAAATAAGTTGATGTTGATGCCTCTTATTTCCTCCAAGGCCTTCTTGATCCCATGTCTAAGGCCTGAAAAACTGGTTCTTGAGTCCCCAGAAACCCACAGGACTCTGTTTGAGGAGAAGTGTAACTAGGATGGGTATTCCCTCACAATACTGTATTTATTTTTTTTTTTTACAGGCAGAATGGACAGTGAGAGAGAGAGAGAGAGAGAGAGAGAGAGAGAGAGAGAGAGAGAAAGGTCTTCCTTTGCCGTGGTTCACCCTCCAATGGCCACTGCGGCCGGCGCACTGCAGCCGGTGCACCGTGCTGATCCGAAGCCAGGAGCCAGGTGCTTCCCCTGGTCTCCCATGGGGTGCAGGGCCCAAGGACCTGGGCCATCCTCCACTGCACTCCCGGGCCACAGCAGAGAGCTGGACTGGAAGGGGGCAACCGGGACAGAATCTGGCGCCCCGACCGGGACTAGAACCCAGTGTGCCGGCGCCGCATGTGGAGGATTAGCCTAGTGAGCCACGGTGCTGGCCTGTACTTATTTTAAATTCCTGAAGATTCACGGGAAATTTCCGAATCTCCTCAAAGAAATCAGTGTGCCAAGTATTTCAGAGACCTCTGAGGTGGCAGCAGAGCACCGGCCAGAGATGCCCGAGGCAAAATCTCCAAGGCAAGCTAACCTACATCTGTCTGTGTCTCTGTGTGCTTCATAAATTCTGCAGGGCATATGTCCTCCTTCTCACTGAGGTGGCACCCAACCAAGAACACCCAAGAGCGGGGGCCAAACGATCCCCAAACTAACACCTTCTCTTGATTCTAGTGCCCACATCAGTCATCCTCCTGAGATTGAGGTCCCAGGGAAAACTGTAAGTACACAAAGATCAACTTACCTAAACTCATTCACCCAGATCTTGTTCTTTAAACTGCACAAAATAAAGACAAAGAAACCAAAAATCAGTTTCAAGAAAATACTGATCCCATTTCTGATAATGCAAAAGGGCTAAATAACTACCTGAGGGTACATACAAGAAAGGGACAGAAGTAGTCCTGTGACTGGACTAACGCTGTGGCATTGTGCCAATGGGAAGCAGCTCATCCCAAGCATGGCTTTTCTTCTCTCCATCTTATAATTATTATTTACATGAGAATCATACCTTACAGACAAAGATAGGATTGACCTAGAAGCTTTTCCAATTCAAAAGAACAGTCTAATTGTAAATGACATATGGAGAGGTTATGTTTCACTCCTGGAAATTTGTGGTCATTATCCTTCCAGCATATCATTGTTATTTAAATTCACCGAGAACTCAAACAGAGACCCTAAGCGATCAGACTGATGGTAAGGCACCAGAACAAATATTTCCCGAGCATCAGTTAAGAACCTGACACTATGCAGCCATGCCCTCAGGAAGCTACAATGCTTTTTCAAGGCTCTACAGCCAACACAGGCTGCTGAGTCTTCCCAGGGCTCCCTTCATGATACCACATGTTATCCACAAGAGAGTATTCAAGGCACGTTACTTGTACCATATCCTTTAATCCTAACAATACACTTGTAAGAGCAGCATTCATATCATATTTTACACAAACTAAGCCTTTAAAGGAATAACTGGTTGCCCCTGGCCAAACAGCTAGCAAGTGGTAAAATTCAAATTTTAATCCAGGTTTATTTTCATTCTAAAACCAAGCTGCTTGAACATTTAATCTACCAACTGAATGTTTACAATATTTCAGCATCTTTTCTAGAATGGGAAGATATCCTAAACGTCCAGTAGACCCCATCAGGCCATCAGCTGGCATTCCCCACTACTCTGGTCTACTGCTTGTAGGCCTTTCATAAAGCAGGGCCACCTTCATACATCGTCACCTTTTGGCTATGATCTGCACGTATGTCTTCACCAGGTAATCTGAGATGTTTCTTCCCGTAAGGTTCTGAAGGATGTCCGCAGTGTTCTGTTTTCTCTGTAACCATATAAGAGCCAAGAGCATGGGTCTCCACAGACAAGAATTGGGACAGAAATCAAATCAAGGACAATAATGACACATGTCACCCACTGTGTGACTGGAACCTTGACTACAGGGCTCAGGCTCTGACCTCAGTCAACCCCTAAGACATTATCCATTCTCCTTCAGCACTGGTCAGGAATTTATGCCAAAGCCAAAGTCATCCCTAGGATATTATTTTGAATATCTGCACAATAAATACTGACATATCATTCTTCATTTCTAAGGAGCAGCATCATTAATTACATCTAATGATTTCTTTTGTTCAATGACTTATATTAATAACTAGATTAGCTATTATTTTAAATACAGGTAATCCAGACATTGTTAAATCCTCATACCTTACTATCTTTGCTGTTGTTGTTTTGTTTGTTTGAAAGGCAGAGAGAGGAGAGACACAGA
Source organism: Lepus europaeus (assembly GCF_033115175.1). Taxonomy (NCBI): domain Eukaryota; kingdom Metazoa; phylum Chordata; class Mammalia; order Lagomorpha; family Leporidae; genus Lepus; species Lepus europaeus. Next base: position 29,108,658 of record NC_084838.1, on the reverse strand, counting down.
GATCTTCCATCCTCTGGTTCACTCTCTAACTGGCCACAAGAGCAAGGTCTGGACTAGGCCAAAACCAAAAGCCAGGAACTCAATGTGGGTCTCCCACAGTGAATCACAGGGACTCAAGCACTTGGGCCACCTTCTGCCGCCTTCCTAGGCACATTAGGAAGCTGGATCAGGAGTCGCTGGGACTCAAACCAGCACTCCAATATAGGATAGTGGCATTGTAAGAAGTGGCTTAATCCACCATACCACAACACCCACTCCCCACACATCCATTTAAAACTGCTTGTCCTCAGCCTGCAACCTAGACACTGATAAAGCAGCAGAGGACTACCAATAAGCCTCTTCCAGAAGTTATACTCAGGGAAGAAAAAAAGCAGCTCAGGAGTCCTCCCCAAACTCAACAGTCTCAGAGAATGACAGGATTGTCAAAACTCAGCTTCCTTACGTCAGATATGAGGAAACAGATCCATGGAGTTAAAACGGCCTGCCAAAGGCCACCAGCTCATCTGTGGCAAAACCAGGTACGGAAGCAGGGCCTGTCACAGCCTGCCCATGGCACCACCACTGTGGGACAGGCATAGGCATGCTGTTGTCCAGATCTGTTCCCTCAATGCTCACACGCTTTTCCCTCTGACAAGGAGTGGATCAAGACTGACGTAGCCAGCCTGACATGGGATCTTATTCTTGCCGTCTCTCAAGCAGAATCTACAGCCCGGGTTTTACTGCATCTGCTCCGTCACAGAGTCCAGAGGGTGACTCACCTGTGGAGGAGGCAGCCCTCCTGCCCCAGGGGGACACACAGGCAGCATCTTCTTGATTTTGTCACTGCTGCACTGGCAGGCAGGTGAGGGGTTCTCCATGGTCCAGTTTCCATCTTGGAAGAGATCCACAATGGTCTGAGGAACTGGGGCAGTGGCCCACTCCTCCTCCCCTGCCAAGCAGGGCACATCTCTGCAAAGGGAGGAAATGAAGGTGAGACCTTCAAAAAAATCCTCAAAAGAGATGAGACAAATGTGAATTCCACTAAGAAGGATCCCAGTCAAATTTCCTTCAGTTCTAACACTTGTTGAAAGACCTAGTTTGATTTCAGTGAGAGTTGCCACAGGGGCCCCTTCCATCAGACTGCCTCTGACAGCTGGCACTGCCCACGCTCAATACTGTGAGCGCTGTGATGTCAGGAGCCAGTTCTTGGGCCTGTGGGCTAAATCTCAGCCCTGTTCTGACTCTTCTAGACCCTTCTGAGACTGGCATCAATCCATGAACCCATAGAGTTCAGCTGGCCAGCAGTGAATCCAGATTTTCTATCTCATCTACAACACAATGTACAGTCTCAAAGGTCTTAGAAAATCCCAATAAGCTATGTCTATGTCCTTTTCCACCCTCATGATGTTATTATTTGTGGGCTAATATTGGCTGCTGGAACTTAACACCTGTTAAGTACTAAGTACTAACAAATATTTAGTATCTGGGTAATATCAGTTAAGAGCTAACAATTACAGAGTGGCTTTCCATTTAGAAATCTGACCCAGACCTTGGACAAGGTTACTTCAGAAAGTTAACAGAAACTGGAAATAAAAGTTAATTTTGGTGCAAAAAGTTTTAAAATGTGTGCATACAAAAGGTCTTCATACAGTTCATGAAAATATATATGAAAAAATTATGCATGGATTTCAAATTTTTTGCACCAAAATAAACATCTCTTAATTCAATTTTTCCATGAGCTTTCTGATGTACTCTTGTATAATCAGGTGCCATGCTCTCTTCTGTCATTTAAAGATGATGACTGACCCTATAAAACTAGGAATTTAAGTTTGCCCTCTCCCAGTTCTCCAGGACTTTCCCAACTCTGCACAATTCTTCAGAAATCACTGTGGTTGCTCAACTCTGCTGGGAAACCTACCTGGAAACTTGAGCTCACCCTTCCCAGCCTTGGCTCTCTCGTAAGCTCCTCACCTGTTCATTTCCTTTACTCACAAGGACCTCCTTCTACTAAACACTCTTAGAGTCATAAGGAAATTCACCAACTTTGTTTACCTACTGCCTACCTTTTGAAAAAGGACTTTTAAGGAAAATATGATTAAAAGTCTGCAACTGCACAACAAAGTATGCATTTTAAAGTATATCATCTTTTCAGGTCGTTAAAGCGAAGAAGCTGGCAAGCAAACTGCAAATTATATATAATGGCACCCTACTGAAGCACTTAGATAAAGAAATCAGAGGGAAGAAAGGAAGAGAACATTTGATCAATAAGCATAAAGTGCTATTGAAATCAAATATTAATATCCTAAAGCAATAAACTAATGTTTCAATGATTTGCTTTGCAGGATGTTAGAAGACTCTCCAAGTTTTTATACCTAAACTAAATAGTTTGATTAGATTAGTGCAGTGGATTTTTAGAGACAAATAATGATTCAAAGGACAAATGTTGGCAGTCACACTGTGGCATGCAACTGATAAATGCAATGTATTAAAAATCAAGCCATGAGACAAGAACAAGAAGTCAGCATATGGCTGAAGTGTCACTCACGGGATTGGGTTTCCTTCCATACACCGGGTCCCAAAGCCAGGATCTTTGGTGAGGGCATTCAACAGTTCCTGGGTGCCCATGTCCTCCGGAGCATCATTACTATGGGTACATGAGAGACAGCCAGCTCAGTAATTCATTGAAACCAGATATCAAGAGATAACAGCACTCGCTGTGTGGCAGGCTCTCAAAACAAAAATGAATAAGCTACAGAAATCCCCCTCCCACAAAGAGCTCAGCTTCTGTCCAGATATTTTGCCTGAGAGTAACACACAGCACTCCAAAGTGGAGCTTGTATAACTAGGTTGTATGTATGAAGGTATGTATATATATGTGTGTGTACATGTACCTCTATAAACATTTGAACATGTATTTTAATTTGTAAGATTAAGATTTGTATTTTAAAAGTACTTCACAATTATCCATTTGGCACAGATAACCAGAATTTTCAAGAAAAAAAGAAAAACAGGGAAGATTTTATTGACTGAGTGCTTTACATGGACACCTAAAAAGTACAAAAAAATAATGGGCACAGGTCACAAACATATGCCATGATCTAAAGCTATGAGCGATATAGGGTGAGCAGGTAGGGAAAGAAAAAGGGACACCTGAACTATCTAGGAAGAAAACATGGGGTTAGGGAAAAAGAGACAATTATATATATGCATCACTGATACATATCCCACATCCAGCGGTCTACAAATTCTACAGGACTAAAGACAACTTCTGCCAAACAGGATCCAGAAACTCCTTTGATGCAAAAGATTGCTACAGAGTAGGAGGTATTCTCGTCTAAAGACAAGTACTAGCTAATACCCCAACTTACAGGGACAGATAACAATTACATGAATTGTACTGTGCAGAAAACAAGAACCTGGAGGTTCTATATTTTGATGGCATATGGAAGCCCCGTGATTCAATTACACAATCAAAACACAGCCATAACAATCCAGATATTTTATAACTGAATCAGAGATCTTAGCAAAGGTGGATTATTTTAGCTAAAACCCATGTGGCTATTCCTAACAACCAGCAGTGTCAAGAGGGGAAGGGCTGACAAGCCCCAAAGAGGACTGCCCATTATTTCCAGGTTAGCTCACTGCAGTCCTATGCATGCTTGGCAGGGGTCTTAGCCAAAGCTGATGACATCCATTCCACTGTGTCATTCCTGAATCCATTCCCTTCACCCTCAGCATGGTACACATGCTTGGTCTGCTTGAACACCCCTCTTTCCTGGGACACAGAAGGCAAGCATGTACCTGACAAATGTATACTGTTCATTGTACATCCAGGGCTGAAGTTCCAGGCTCGGGTACTTGCCAAAGGGTGGCACGATCAGGCTGAACACCAAGGCGATGCAGACAAACACAGCTGGCAGGACAATCTATAACCAGGAAGTGGAGGGGAAAGGGGATGACAGGAAAAGGGTTATGTGTTAGGAAGACCAAGGGACAAGCCACTGGGAGTCCAGCCAGCCTCCCAGACCTGCCAGTACAGAAATGGGGGGAATAAGACCCATAGCTGAACTCTACCAAAGCATTCTCGGTGGCTAGGAAAAAGCGGAGCCTGAAAACTAAACCTCTACCTTGGCAGCACAAGGCCAGAGGCTGTGGAACCTGGCAGTGGCACCAAGCTGGGAACTCCAAGAGTAAACAGCGATCACATGTCAGAGTGACACAGAACACTGGGTCCTGCCCTTCTTCCCCGTGAAGACTCAGCCAGACCACGCTGGGCCAGGAGCCTAGCTCAGCTCAGAGGAAGCCTAAGAGAACAAGTCCTGGACGAGGGACCAGAAGGCCCCAGTCTTGGTTCTGCTACACGTGTATTCATGACATCACTTCTCCCTCTGGCCACAGTTTTCTCCTCTGTAATCTGGAGACAGAGAGGAGGCGACCCATTAGGATGCCACACTGACAAAACCAAGTCTACAACAAGGGCTCCAATCAGGGGCAAGAGCAGCCACTGCCTCCTGTGAGCACCTCAAAAAAACAAAACAAAACAAAAAAAACTATATCCTTCTTGAACTTCTTCAAACTTTCTACCTATACCTCCTTTGAAAACAATGATTCTTATTTTCATTACAAATAAACCCGAAGTTCCTTCCACTGTTTCCTGAGAAATGTATCCTTTGGGGTGGGTGTTAGCTGCAGCCACCAACCTGCCACTTGGGGCACCAGCATCCCCATCCTGGAGCACCAGGGTTTGAGTCCCAGCTCTGCTTTGCATTCCCAGCACACCCTGGAATGCCGCAGGTGATGACAGCTCGAGTCGCTGGGTCCCTGCCATCCATGTGGGAGATTTGGATTAAGTCCCAGCTCCAGGTTTTGGCCTGATCTGGCCCTCACTGTGTCAGGCATTTGGGGAAGGAACCAATCTCACCCTCATTCTTGTCTGCTCTCTCTCGCTCATTCTTTCTCTCTCTGCCCTTCAAATTGGTAAACTGATTTTTAAAAATTTTAAACTTACAAGTTTCAAATGAGACCCTGATGCTAGTATTCCAGTTTCAATGCTAAAAATTACCATTGAATGAACAATTCTATTGGAAAACCCTTAATGAGAATTATCTTATTTAACTACAATCACTACCCTACTTTTTCAATATTTATGGTAATATTATCATTATCACTATCGAACAAGGTATCTATGGATCAGACTAAGCAACTTGCTCATGGCCACACAGTCAATAGGTAAGAGAACCAAACTTCAAATCCAGATCAGTATGCTCCAAACCCATGCTCTTGGCATTACCCCCACAGTCTGCAAGGAAGACTCTCTGCAGACCCTTTCTCCAACTTCTTGACTAGTGAAATAATATTAACCTTTCCTACCAAAGATGCTAGCATGCAAATGCTGACACACAGGTGATAGTGTAACAAGCCTTTTCAGTTTGCCAGTTATATTCTGATCCCTCTGGCTCTCTTGTCTATCAGTTTGAGTTAAACATCCACTTAGAAATCGTGTTTTTAATAAGTCTGTATGTCAAGTACATCTGGCATAACATTTCTTATGTTGTAAAAGCTGAATTTGCTCAACCAGTTTTTCTAAACTTCATTCCTTTTATACTCTCCTCTAAAATAAAAGTCTCTCTCTCTCTCTCTCTCTCTCTCTCTCCTCTCTCTCTCTCTCTCTCTCACACACACACACACACACACACACGCACCACTTCCAGTGTCAGCCCCCATCACAGGCACTATTCATTCGTATCCTCATAATGATTCTACACCATAAGAACTATTATCATCCCCATTTTACAGATGAGAAAATGGAGGCACAGGGAAGTAATTTGCCAGCAAACATACGAGTGGCAAGAAGCAGAACTGGGATTTAAACCCAGATAATATGGCTCCAGAATCTCCATCTCTTGACCACAAAATTATCCTGCCTTCATGGTCAGAGGGCCTGCAGTGCATCCATGAAGCCAGAGTTCCTGGCCTGGAGCAGCATATCTTACCTGAGCAAAGAATCCTTTTCGACTCCGTCTGGCAATCAGCAGTCTTTTCCACAAAAGGGCCACAAACTGTTGCTGTGTGAGTTTCCAGCCTTTCACCTGGTAGGAGCCTTTGCCATCCATCCCGCTGAGCAAGTCTGTCTCTCTGGATTCTGCAAGAAGCCAACACAGAAGGTCACTTGTCATCTCAGGCATTTCTGACACTGCCATGCTCCTTCCTAGGGTATCTTTATCAGCCCTCTTGGAGGCTTGTGTTTGAAGCTAAAAATAGCTCAGAATTAAAGGTTTTTCATGACAAATCTTATATCCAAGGCAAAGTTATAACCCAAACTGTCAACAGCAGCAGTGTCCATGTACAAGTTTGATGAACACAGACGATGCAGGTGCCTTGGGACAACAGGGGAGGTATGCTCACAGAAAGCTGGATGCCACAGCAAATCATCCAGGTGAATCAAGTCATCGTCAGCTTCAGGCTGACACACTTGAGAACATACAATGGCACTTAGTCTCACCATATTTTTGGTAAAGTAGATTCACTTCAAATGATCTAAGTACTGACAGTACAGCAAGTCAGGGAGAACATAAAAGTCCACACTCAGGTGAAAAGTTATTGGGAGACAAGGTTTTTCTGCTCTTGTCTTAAGCTAATGATTTCTAACAGGTACTCTGATGTCTTAACAACATTTGCTTGGTTTCTTCCTTATCCTCTCCATCTAAGTGTAAGATACAAGGACATCTCATCCAAAATATCTAAATCTAAGGGTACAATTAATTCTCAAAGTAAACTCTCCTTTCATTCAATGAACATTTATTCAACAATTAAACATCTACTGTTTACAAGAAACTTCAACCCTACAGAAAAGATAATAAATAAATGGAATCTTAGACACTATCTTTATATGGATCTCTTGAAAGCTCTCAAAGAAATGACGAGGACGGGCTCTTTCAGGTTTGGCCACATGTACAATGCTGGAAAAGTAGCTTTTTTTATTTTCTCATTTCTCTTTTGATCCTGCAGGAATCCATCACCTTGGCTAAAAGGCCATGAAAAGAAAACAGGTGAGACCATAAAAGAGAAATTCACGTTCAAACAACAGAACACAGATCTGGCCCAAACGAACCTGGGTCTATGTCCGAATCATTCGGGTCAATGGCATCGTCTTCAGTGAAAGGGCGAAGACAGCTCTGCTTATCTCCAAAGGCCCGTCTGTTCCGCCTGGCTGGCAAGGTGCCATCTGAAGGCAAAAGGAAGGAATACTGCATTTCCTTTTATTTGCAACAAAACAAATCTTACCCATCTATAACACTAAAAATGAGAATGAGATAAAACAACTCAAAGGGAAGGTATGCCACTGGTGAGTTAGGGGAGAAGGCACTACGCAAAGATTGGGAAGGCCCCTCTCAAGAGGATCACCTGAGGTCTCAGCATCCACCCCACTCTCTTCAGCCACTTTGAGGAATATCTGAAAAACAAGAGTGGAGGACATTGTAAGTACCAGCATTATGAGAATGGCCATCATGGTTAGGATTATTATTGAATGGCATGTTGCCTCTTAAAGAAAGTAGAAGGTATAATAATACTTTGTCAAGTCACTTCAGACAATCCACTTCTCCCAGCAAACATTTCCTCAGTGGTGAGAGCTATCAATCCAATCATCGTTAAGTTAAAGCCATGATGTTAAGACACTGCAGCAGAAGAAATGTGTGCTCAACCTACAAGGAACGAGTCAAGTGGCGTCTTTCAAGTCTGAGGCCCTAACTCTGCAGACGAGCACTGTGAAAGGCTATCCAAAACAGAATGATCAGGACAAAAAAGTGAGTTCTCCATTACTAGAAATATTATGGCTGAGATTTAAACATCAGAGGAGAATCTGAATGAGATCAGTGCTTTCCATGCTCAGTCTATAGAGCACTGCATAGGAAGCATGCAACAAAACTACAGACTTGAAGGCCTTACCTCTGCAAATCCCAATTCAAAGGCCCTGGAGTTGAGCCTTAGAATTTTACTGTCAGTAATCTCCAAATGATTCCATTGAAGAGTCAAGCTTGGGGACCACTGGGTCAAACACCTTTCATATAGCCTCCAGCCCTTAAGTCTGTGATGTTAAGTCTCTAAAGAGTGGCATTGCTATACACTAAAGAGAACATGGGCTTTGAAGCCCCAAATCACTGTTTGTGAAATCACAGTTCAGCGTCCCTGTCAATTTTCTCACCTTGTTATAAGGAGTAAATGAGGTTATGATTAAAAAAAAAAAGGAAAAATTCACACCAAGCTCAGCACCTGGCCCTATTAGACTATTAATGTTGGTCCTTACCTATGCATACTTCGCCATGGCACAGCCACACCAGTGAATAACCCTAACACTTCCTTCCTACTATTTCCCACTATAATATTCATAGATTAAATGGGGCCAACATTACTCAGATGTCAATGACCTGAAAGCTCAATGGTGAACTCTGTGGTAATCCCATACACAGTGTAAGCTACCTGTCTGGCAATGGTATTGTCAGCCTTGCAGTATTCTGAAAGACAGACTATATTCTAAACAGTCACTTAACTTACTTCTTCCAGGGTGGTCTCTGAGATGCCATAACTGGAGATCCCCAGGTCTGACAGTCGGTCATCTATCTCATGGAAGAGTTCCACAAAGGCCCCTTCCTTAGCAGCTTCATATGGCAGCACATAGGTCAGCTCGTGCCCAATGTCTTCTACCAGCCGGGCTTCAGACACATGCTTCCTGATGAGGTTGGAGATAGCAGAGACATCTGCAGAGAACAGAATGCAGCGATGGCTCCGTCAGCTCAAAGGCTCCACGGGAGGGTCCCGCCATCCTCACCTGCCCCCTTTCCTACTCCTCAGAAGTCCACGGCTCATACACCACTCCTGTTCCAAATGCTTCAGTCATTGCCTTGTTCATCAGTGGCCTGAGCGTTCTGGGGGCAAAGCCTTACTCAGCATCTTTTAGCAGGCAAAGCCAGATACACTATAGGTACTCGATGCATGATTGTTGATGGATGGATGGACAGACAGATTGATGGACTGATTGACTGACAACTTCTGGAAGTTGAAAACCTGGTGTCCATTGCCCGTCTGGATTCTTCAGTGGAAATCTTGAGCAAACAAACCTAAACAAAATTCTTCACCCTTTCCAAAACTTCTACATGAGGCTCCCTCTATTTACCCTAGTAGAGGGTCAGTCAGTTCATGGAAGCAGAAGTCTTCCTGAGAAATGCCAGCTGTTGGGACTGGGCAGATGTAGCCAGGGTCAGGACTTCTGTACGTATATGGTACTGGTGACACTGGCCTCCTATGTACAGCTACTGAGGAAATCCTGGAATGCTGCTACTGTTGACCATCCTTATGTAATAAACTCAAATTCCTCCCTACTGGATTGACTCTCAGCTCCTCATCCCTGACCGCCAAGTGTCCAGCCATATCCCTTCCTCTAAGGGATTCTCCAACCCCCACTCATCTCAGTTTACTGGGACACAACCTTACCAGAAACCCAAACAAGCCCCAGGCTCCCCTGCAAGCATTAGGCCAACCCACCACGAAGCTGCACCCACTCCCACAGCCACCCAGCCCCAGCCCAGCAGCAAACCTTGAGTCAGCGCCACCAGCCTCTGCACCTCTCCTCCTCTGCCTCCACTCTGCCCAGCTGGCGGAAGCTCAGGCACCACCTGAATAAGAAACCCCAGAGTCCTTACCGATGGTCAGCGTGTCACTTTCATGGTCGCTGCCCAGGCCAGCATCAGAACTGCTCTGAGAAACACTGTCCTCCTGATGGCAAAGAAGGAGGTGAGAATGGGTCAGGGACTGAGCAAGGTTCAGCCACCACCACCTTCGCCAGGTAGAGGGCTTTCAAGAAGCTCTGTTGCACCAAGAACTGGAGCAAAAGGTTTTTCCTGGGATGCATGCAGCTTGCATCGTTGGCTTACCGGCCACAGAGTGTGAGTGTGAGTGTGTGTGTGTGTGTGTGTGAACAGCCTTGCCCCCTAGGGCAGAGTTGTCAACAGAACTGCTATCTGTCAGTAAATGCTCCAAGCAGGCATTCTCCAATGGTCTCAGGCATAGGATTCACCTGGTTACTTGTCTAGTTCAATGCATCTCAAGCTGTCATGGCAATTCAGTCATTTGGGGTCCTTGCTAAAAGGCAGATTCTGATTCAATAGGTCTGAGCTGGGCCCACGTTGCTGCATTTCTAACAAGTTCCAAAGCAACCCCGATGCGGCTGGTCCTTAACACCACATTTGACTAAGGAGGCTAAAGTCAAAAGGCAAATAAATGGGCTAGGTCCAAGGTTGGGATACAATGTACAAGGTGCTACTAGTTTAAACATAAATAAATCTTGGGCCTTTACTGTACTCCAAAGGAAAATGTAACTGGATATTGGGTTCTGGTTCCACCTCTGTTATTTACCTGCTAGGTGACCTTGAATAAGCTACTAAATCCCTGTAAGCATCACTTCTCTCCTCTGGGATAATTATTATGATACCTTCTTTCAATGGTTGCTCTGCACTTTGAGATGATCTATGTAAAAAAAGAATTGTAAATGGCAACAATGCCACAAAAATTATTAGGATTGTTTTCTTTTATGCCCAAAGTCCATGTGGCATGAAGTTGGTGCTTAATAAATATTTGCTGTTTTATAGTTTATAAGGCAAGGTCAATGAGCTTTAAAGGTAATGAGTTGGAACAGCAGGGCATTTGGTAGCCAAGGCTCTTAATTTCTTCTTTGATATAAGGTAGTCCTTTGAAGACCTTCTCCATTATTCATTGGGCCTCAGTAAGAAAAAGGAAGCAGGATTCAACAGAACTAGCACAATGGGAACAGGTCTCCTACGTTTTTCATGCAGGAGCTTTGATGTGATTCCATAGAGACTACAGAGCAGGAGGATGGTGTGGCTCAGCAACGCAGAATGGGGAGAGGCGGCCAAGCCACTCACAGTCACCAAGTCCTGATGGCCCGGACCCAGCACCAGCCCAGCACTGACACTGCAGCTCACCTTTTTCAGGTATGACACAGTGCTGCTGCTGTTTCTGCAGGAACTCAAGGACGACTCCACATCTTTCTTGACCAGGGTCAGGTAGTAGCCCGTTCCTAGCTGATTCTTCAGAAACAGGGAGGAGCCTACACAGCACAGCTTCCCATGGGAAATGATGGCAATCCTGTCCCCCAGGATGTCCGCTTCATCCATGTGGTGTGTGGAGAGAATAATGGTGCGGCCTGCCAGGCACAACCACAAAGATGGGGGACAGGTGAGGACTGTCAGTTCTCACTGCTCACAGTGGGAGGGACTGCAGAGATATTAGCAGGAGAAAGCAAGGGAGAAAGATCTGGAAGTGGCCTTCAACCCCGTACAGCTGTGACTGCTACACTGGTAAAGAGCAGCATTTCTGGGGACTTGCTATGTGCCAGGCACTGTGCGAGTTCCTTTATGTGCATTCTCCTGTAACTTAATCCTCTATGAGGAAAATGCCACTCTTCGTACAGGTAAGGAAACTGACCCAAGATAATGACTTTCCAAATCTCAGGACCAGCCAGAGCTGTGCTCCTTACACTGCCTCTAAGCACACTGCTAATCCTGTTCCCGCTCTTTCCAATCACTTCTTCTTCAGTATTTCAACAAGCATAAATTCAGTGCACCATATTGGAGCCAAAGAGATGAGCAAAGGCAGAATCTGCTCTCTGGAAACTCAATCTAGGGGGGAACGTAGTTAAACACATACGTGTGAGTTCTACACCAGAGAGAAATGGGGACTGGGGAGGCGGGTGGTGGTACAGAGGAAGTGTCCTCTATCCCCATTTCTCTTCTTCTTGCAGGCCCCTAAGTAATGAAGCATAAGCAGGCCTCCCACCTCCATGCCACGTGCAAGCACCGAGCTTTAAGAAAAAGAGATTCTCATCTTCCTTGAGAAGCAATTCTGTTGTCCTAGCAAGCAGAGCCCTGGATCCAGCCGTAGTTGTCAACCACCTCAACCCTTCCCAGTCCATGACTTGGAAGACATGCAGGACACTTACCTTGTCGGTATTTCAGCAACAGTTCCCATATTCCCCTGCGGGAGTAAGGGTCCACACCAGCTGTGGGCTCGTCCAGAATGACAACCTTGGATCCCCCCACAAAGGCCAGCGCCACAGAGAGTTTTCTCTGCATTCCACCTGTAAGAAATAGACAGTCTCCAGGACCAGCCCCAGATAGTGAGTGAAGAGGAGGTGACGAGAGACAGGTGGAAGCATCCACCTGGGGACATAGCCAGGGACCAGTTTCTATTCCCCACTCACCCAGCCCAGGACGCTGGGAGAGTGGTGCCTCCTGCGTGTGCACCCACTTGGAGGCAGAGGGGAGGGAGAAAGGAGAAAGTAGCTGCAGGCTTACCTGACAACTGACTCGTTTTGCTCTTCAGCTTGCTGGGTGGCAAACCAACATCCAGGGCCATCTGCTCCATCTCTGCTTTCACGTGCTTCTCGGAGAGCCCTTTGAGGCGGGCGTAGAACCAGATATGCTCTTCCACAGTCAGCCTGGGGATAGAGGGGCAGGTCAGCTCTGGGCCCTGCAGGATGCACCAGAATATAGTGTCGTCTGACCAGAGCAAAAGAGAATGGCTACGTTTTTCTCCCCCTCCACCTTCTAAAAAATATTTCAATCTCTGAAAAGTGATCTTCAGACTTCAAGGCAGAACCACAGCACAAACCTGAGCTGCTCAGGAAATGGGACAGATCCCTTCCAACTGGTCCCCTGCGGGCCTTGCCCCCAGCCACTGGACAATTCGAAAGTTAAATTTCAGATTCCCAATGTGTGGTCCTCAAAGGGCTTTCCTGTAACCCAGTCAACCAAGATGTTGGCTTGGAATTAACATGGACCAGCCCTCCTGGCCTCAAAGAAACGGAGACTAAAAGAAGGGAGGCCCTTAGGGACTCTTGTGAGCCCAAGATGCTCAAATCAGGTCAGCAGAAATTGAGGCTCACAAGGAAGAAAGGACTTACCCAAGGTCAGAGCACAGGTATTTCTCTACTTTAATATTTGGGCTCCCTGGAGGCCCTCCTTCCTAATGAGACAATCTGAATGGGAGCAAATGTCTTGGGCAAGAAACATAGGGCCACTGTAAGAAGGTGCCCTGAGGCCCTGCCAGGTGTGGTTGGTACTGCAACAGGGAGAACTGAGGCCACTGGGGAAGATGTGGGCCAAGGGACTCTTCAGAATGCCAGTGATGGAGAGTACTGCTTACAAGCCCCAGTCTGCTGGCTGGACTTGTGCAGTAGCTATCATCCAGAAACTCACTGCACTTTTCCTAAAATCAAGGGACAACTAGGCCTCACATGTCTAGGGAGGCAAGACCTGCCATCCCCAAAGAAAGAGAAATGCTTAAGTCCCTTGCACCCATGACTTCATGACACACACATCCAGAAAGGGCCTGGTACTCACATATCAAACAGCACATTGTGCTGGGGACAGACCCCCAGATTTTGCCGGATGGTGCTCATCTCCGAGCGAATGTCCTTCCCCAGGATGTAGGCAGTGCCCGAGGTGGGAGGGAACAACCCAGTCAGGATGGACCTGAGGTTAGAAACCAAACAGTATAGGAGTCAGGGCTGACCCACCTTCCCCTCTAGATGCTGCATAGCCAAGCAGAGAGAGCAGAGGGCACCAACCCTCCCACCCCCCAATTCCTATCTAACAGACTCTAACAGGCCCCAACAGACCCCCCGCCAACAAGGCAAAAAACTGCTCCATGTTAAGGAATAACTAGAATCAGGCCTATGTGTCAGGAATGGCAATTTTAGCATAAAGTATTTTAAAAACAAAGTATCCAATTTGCACTGGAAAGTATACTTTAAAAAATGTTTTATATACTTAATATTATGTCCACAAAAAATTGACAAACCAGAACAAGTTATTCAAAGAAAAAAACAAAAGTTTGTGTTAGATGGTAAGATTCTGGAATGCCTTTTAAAATTGTTCTACCATGTTCGTAACATTTTGATTTACATTAAACAAAAAGATAAAAGAAAAACAGGAAAAGAGTATCTTGTCTAAAAGAGTATCTTATCTAACGATACAACCTCTGGAAGGGTTGAGAAAACACAATGAAAACCACTGAGGCTACCTCTGGGGTTTTATGGCTTTTGTCCCATCCAATGCTGTCATGGTAAGATCCTTGTAGATCCCAGGCATGGCAACCAAAGCCAGCTGTCCAGATGCTTCTCACATATGCTTAGACACTTTCTGGAAATTGCCACCCCCCTCTAACATCCAACCCTTCTTTCCAGATTCTCGCTTTACAGTTCTGACCAAACTAGCTCAAAAGGAGACCCTTCCTCAGAGCTATCATGGCTACAGAATACCAAGAACTACATGGGAAAGTCATACAAAGGATCTCCCCTGATTCAGGTTGACGATTGACATCTAGTAAAATCTTGCACTTAGAGAGCAGTCTCCTGATTAGATAATGATTTTACATCCATCATCTCCTGTGTTTTGCACTTGCCCCAGTGACCCAGACAATTTCCTTAGGTGGAAACTACACTGTGATTCTGTGAGTCACCCCTCTTCTTACATGGTGGTGGTCTTCCCTGCTCCATTGTGACCCAGGAAGGAGGTGATCTGGCCCTCATAAAAGTTCAGTGCCAAGCCATCGACAGCCACTTTCATGCCATCTCGGTAAACCTTCACCAGGTTCTGGATGGACACGCCCAGCTTCAAGTGGGTAGGCTCTTCTTCCATGCAAACTGTGAGAAGAGAGAAGGGTGAACCCACAGAGATCACTGACCGAGTAGGGTCTGAAGACCTGGGGGCTGTGCTTCTACCTTCAGAACTTCTCTCCAAGATCACTCTGAACTCACAGGCAAGCAAGAGGCTATACACACGTGTGGGGACCAATTTGGGCACAGATATTAGTGACTGGAACACAATAATAAAAGTGTCTGCACTGTAGACTTTTGGAGAGGAAGGAAGACTTGAAAAAATATAAGATGATACAATAGATGCAAATACAGCAAAAAAATATATATATATATAAGATGATAATAGATTCTTAAAAACACATCTAAAAATGTCACAAACTGGAACACCCACACCAGGGAATACTACTTTGCAATGAAAGGAATAAACTGGTGATACACGCCACAACTTGGATGTATCACATGGAAATTATACTAAGTTAAAAAAAAAAAATCAACAGGCTACCTACTATATGGTTCCTTTTACAGAACATTCTAGAAATAATAAAATTATGGAAATGGAGAAAAAAATAGTGGTTATCCCATGTCAAAGACTGCAGAAGAAGGGAAGTGCCTCTGGCTATGAAACAGTAGCATGAGTGAACTTTGGAAGCTGCAATAGGCCTGAATCTTTATTGAGCTGCTGATTACATGAATCAACACCTGTGATAAAACTGCACAGACTAAGTGCACAGAAACACATGCTCCAGCAACTGTGGTCAGATCTTGGAGACCAAAAGGGAGCTGGAACAGGGGACAGTGAGCTCACTAAGATATCGCTTCCAAATGAAGGAAGGACACAGAGGAGATCAGCAGAAGAGGGGCCTATTAACAATGGAAGGAAGCCACACTAGGCAGAAAGAGCTTAACAAAAAAGCCCAGTAGGCAGAGCCTTTGCTTCTCCACCCACAGTCAGGAGCCAGGAGAGGCTTTGCGTTCTGGGGCAGTGACTTGGTGCCAACCGATACAGCCTTAAACATGAATCCCCCTGACAAGGTAGGCAGCAAGGCTATGGCTCATGGATACACAATCCCAGCCATCTCCACCTCTTCCTTCTACCTTATTAAAATATTATGAGACATGTGAGTGGCAAGAGAAGGCTAAAGATACAGGGGGTCAAAAGAGACTGTCTGAGAAGCCAAGAAAGCAAAGTGTGACTTAGGGACCAGACAGTGACTCTAAGTTAATAGCATTGCACACAAACAACATGGTCTAATTTAGAAAGAGGCATTGCCATGTGATTTCTCTGCCCCCAGAGTGGATGAAGAGTCTTTTAAAGGGCAAGAGTCATCACTTGACTCCAACAGTCTCGGGGCAAAACAGCACTAGTTAAGGGAAGGGCGAGTCAGCAGCACTTACTTTCTGATGCTCCCTTCTGGCTGGAACCAAGGTGGCTCTTCTCATCACTTTCCTCACCGAACCAGTAGGACTTGGTGCAAGGGAAATACCAGGGCCTGGGAATGCCATACTGGCCTGAAAGCAAACACAGGTGTCAGACAAGCTGAGCACCATGCCAGAAATCCAGAGGTTTCCAGACCCACCCCTCCTTCATACACCCTTAGGAGAAAGAACAGACTGGAAAGGAGGTGGGGGAGAGGGTGCTAACATATGCTGAAACCCACTATGAATGATAAACATTCTGTACCTCTCAGAGTTCACCCAACAACCCCAAGGGACAGAGGCCATCTCCACTGGGAAACTTTAGCCCACCCAGTCACTCAGCCATAAGTTAAGGACTCAGAATATGAATTCAGACCTGTACCATGGAAAACTGAATACTCAATAAAGGAAGTTAAGGTAGGGGTAATAAATACTTTACAAATATATCTCCTCTGGAAGAGAGTTAAGCCTTACTCTCCTAGAATTAGATATTGGATGAAAAATTACCCCAACTAGATTCATCTGCACTTAGTCAAAAAAGATTCATTAAGGAAAGAACTAAATTGATTTTTCTACTGGATGCTAATTTGATTAAATCTCAGGCAAGGGCTTAAGGCCACTATATTCTATTATTCACAACCTGTACTAAGAAAACAGAACCTTCCTAATGATAGATCTCTAGGGACATAGAATTGAGTCAACACTGAGAGGAATCTGCTGGGTTCACTGACCCAGTGTAACCCAACTGGGTTTACTTCCAAGCACCAATATTTACCAGCCATGTAACCACTGGCAAGTTAAGGAACAGTCAAGGGTCTCTCATTTGAAAAACACTCCGTATAGCAGCAATTAGCTCAGAGCAACCTTATAAGGATTAAATGAACCAGACTATATGAAACATTTTGCACAATGTCTGCTACACAGTGCTCAGAAGTGAGTGCTCTATTAGCAATGACAGTTGGACTTTTTCAACATCAGCTGCCTCTCCTTTGACTACTTGTTAGCCAAGGGTCTAAGGCCCAAGCCATATCCCAGGGAGCTCCATGCCCTGCAGAAATTCCACCTGAGAAAAAGGAAAGCTCTGAGGCCAGAAATCACATATGCCTAGCGGATGGCCAAAGCAATATGGAAGCCCAGTGTACCTGGAAAGACAGCCTCAATGTACCACGTCATCACACCATAGAGGAAGGCATCGAACAGCATCATGGAGACCGAAGTGGTGAGATTGAAGCCATCTTCCTCCACGGGGCTCTTGAAGAGGTTGTCCCACTGTACCCCAACGCCTTGCTCCTCGAAAAGGGCGAAGTACTCACAGCCAAAACCAAAGGCCACAGGAGACAGCAGGCTCTGTGAGAAAGAGGCAAAGTCACTTATCTAGTTCCTTGTCGCTCTCATCTTTCTGCCGCTTCTAATGTAAATTCCACCTGGAGCCATTAGAATTTGCAAAATGGATCTATTACAGGATATGGAAAAATTTACCCAGAGAGTCCCTCTAGGGGAGTGGGCTCCCCTGTAGCATATGAAATGACTGCATTTATATCCACTCATTATGCACACACATTTCGAAATGCACATGTGGTACAGTAAAAAGCTTTTAGAATTTTATCCTTCCAAGGCTCAGCAACCCTCCCCCTGCCCCCACACACACAGACATAGTGCCTCTCAGGCTCTCTGCCCAGCCCGTGATGCTCAAGACCAGAAAAGTCTGACTGGGGCTACCGCTGCCTATGAGGCCCAGACTTTGCAGAGAAGCATCCTATGAGTGATGGTTAGCTTTCCTTGTAAGTGGCCCAGGGGACAGCTGGAAAGGTGTTCTTACAGGGACTCACATACCTTCAAAGGCCTCTCCTACTCCATACAAAGGAAAGAAATGTCTAAGTCAGGGGTTTGTGGGAAGGCGGAGCACCTGCTCCTCAGTCTTGCTCAGTTCAGAAAACACTGCTCATAGAAATACCATACTGGATTACAAGGAAGACAGAGTCCAGAAGGAGCCATTTTTGACCTCAAGGGGGCTTTAAGTTATATCTGTAGCCATGACCTTGTAGTGGGCTTCACGTAGCCAGCACAGTTGGGAAATGACATCTATTAATTAAAATCATTCCCCATGCCATTTATCTCAAGCCAGGGTCAAAGCACAGTCTAGCTTTCTGAAAAATGAGGACTAAGGACAAACAGCCTAATGACACAAGTCCTGCCTTCAAAGAGCTTCGACTTTACAACAGAGGTTCAAGTCCCATTGGGAAGAGACTCCTCTTCTGTTCTCAATTTGCTGACTCTATTCAAACCCCTCCCCTGTTGCAGCTGCTGCAGAAGGGCCAGAGCTACTCACCGCAAAGATCTTGAGTGTGAAGCCCACGTAGTCCTGCCACGCCACACACAGGACGTAGGGCAGGTACAGTGTGAAGTAGATGATGCCCCCACAGGCTGCCGCCAGGTTGGCTCTGGAGAAGATGGTGCTGATGAGGAAGCACTGCATGATGGTCACCACGGCAAACACAGACAGAAAGACAAACACCACACTGGGGTCGCTGTAGGGCAGCAGGTTTCCTAACTGGGAAGGAAAAGAGCCATTCAATGTGTTTCCTCACCAAGCCCAAGCACTCACTGGCATGCCTTTGGAAAAAGTCAGGGTTTCTTCAAACCACCTTGGAGGTGATGCAATGCAACAATGCTATTCATTTTTCTGATATGGAAATCGACCTTCCAGAGGGAAATGACTTACCCTAGACTACAATGAAAAATTACTGCAGAGTTAGGAATACAGCAGAGTCCAAGGCTCTCTGCTAAATCTCAATGGAGATTTTGCTGCTTCTCCCATAGGTAATAGTAACTGGACTGTTACTATTGGTAGCAAGAAAACATTGTGGGAGATAATACCACATACAACTTTTCTCTCTAAAAGCCAAGGAAGACAGCCAGATAACCTTGATTTCTGTGGTTTCTGCATTCCCACAATCTTCCAAACTCATGTGGGTACTTCCAGCTTAACTCTCATCATCAGATATATTTCAGCATGACCCACCTGCTTGCAGTGGTCACAGGGCCAGCACCCTTGACAGAGTTTGGCCCCCTTGCAGTCAGATAGCAAAGGGTGAGGGGTTGCTTTCAGCAAGAATTACATTCAAGTCCTGGCTCTGGCATCCTTGACCTCCCTTAGCCTCATTTTCTTGTATGTTAGATGGTTATTTAGTGAGGATATAGTAAGAAAGCAAGCACAGGGGATATGCTTTAAACAGCATTTGGCAATCAGTAGGTGCTCCTTTGTAACAGTTGGTGGCTGATAATAAATTGAATGTTGGTGGGGCCAGCGCTGTGACATAGAAGGTTAAACCTCCACCTGTGGTGCCAGATCCCATATGGGCACCAGGTCCCTAATACACACTTACAGGCCAAACCTTGTCTCAGTCTCTGCTTCCAGACAACCTATCCCACTATATTAATTGTTCTTCTGACTACCATTTTTAGAAATTCAGGAAAAATCGGCACCAAGTACATCCAAGGAAACAAACAGCCCTCAGATGCTACTATGAACCCCTGCCTAGTACGTGGTACAGGGCTTACCCAGGATGCATGGGTCCTGAGTTCTTGTCCTACTTAGCTACTAACCAGCTGAGTGACCATGGGCTCATGGCTGCGCCCTCTCTGAGCCTCATGTTCCCCAACGATAAAAGGAAAGAACTGTGGGAGTTGACAGGTGAGACCCCTACCCTCCCAGAGTACTGGCTTTTCCTCTTCTCCTTTAACCCACGCTGAGCTGTTCCCTGGCAGGGAAAAGCAAGGAGGGCAGCCTTACCTTCAGGATGACCACCAGCAGGCCTGCACTCACGAGCAGAGGGATGAGGCTGCTGATGAACCAGCTAAACCAGAGGATGCCGTTGTCCAGGCCCATGATCCGCATGGTCTCCTTCAGCCGTGCCTCCTTCTCATACACAATGCCCTTAATGATCACAGCCACAGAGTAAATCCAGGCCAGCGTCATGAAGAGGGGCATTGACCGGCTCATCACCCTCAGGAAGCTGGAGGCCCCCAGGAAGGGCCGGGGGAGAATGAAAGACACACATGAGCCAGGCTTATGGGCCAACAGCAATGAGCCTGCACACTAGCGGAAGCACCACACCTGGTCCACAGAAGGGCAGGCCCTCTGGACTCCGAAACATACAGGTTACCAAATGCTTCCTGAGCACTTCAACATAGACACAAAAACCAACCTAACAAAGTGTTGCCAAGCAAAATTTCTTTGGAGGCTTGCTTTAATAACTAGGTAACCATCAGATGCTGATAAGTTAAAGATGCATTGTATAAAGTACTAAAAACCAAAACATAAAACCAAGTTATTCTTTCACAAAAGTTCCAGATCTCCAAGGTGATCTCATTACAGGCTTGTTTAGCCTAACTCTAATCACAGTGCAGAAATACACTTTGGGCAGCTCAATAATATTTTAGTTTCCAAACTAGAATAGGGACTGCAGTGTTCCAAAGTAAAAAGGACACAAATATTGGACCCTGAAACTTAAAGTCTAAGTCCCAGTTTTATCGCTTAGACATTTACTTGCTACGTGTCAACAGGCAAAGCCTCTTAATGCCTCTGAACTTCCAGCATAAGTGGTCTGGAATTCTCGGTCTTAAGACAGCCTTTCTAGAGTAAAACTTTGGCTGAGGGATCTTTGGAAAAGTCTTCCTTTGAAAAATCCTGGCTAATCATTTTGGAGGTGAAAAATAGGATAATTTCTGATGATCTAAAAAAGTAGCAGCTGACCTCACAAGGAAATAGGTTGTTTAATGCAAAATACAAGCCAAAAAGCCCTGTTCCTTCTGTACCCTGATCCCTATACACACACACACACACACACCAACAAAGCAAGAAAGAATGAGAGAATTTGGAAGAGACATGACATATTTCAAATGCTTGTGATAATTTGCACCTATGACTACTCTCTTACAAAATCATTAACTCCAAAGGCACAGTTCCCACAACAAGAACTTGTGAGCTTAGTGACTAAGCACTAAAAGATTATCTTAAAAGTCTAAGAGAAAAGCCGGCGCCGTGGCTCAACAGGCTAATCCTCCGCCTAACAGCTCTCTGCTGTGGCCAGGGAGTGCAGTGGAGGATGGCCCAAGTGCTTGGGCCCTGCACCCCATGGGAGACCAGGAGAAGCAACTGGCTCCGGCCTTCGGAACAGTGCGGTGCGCTGGCCGCAGCACGCCTACCGCGGCGGCCATTGGAGGGTGAACCAACGGCAAAGGAAGACCTTTCTCTCTCTCTCTCACTGTCCACTCTGCCTGTCAAAAAGTAAAAAAAAAAAAAAAAAAAAAAAAAAAGTCTAAGAGAAAGAGGTTTTGTTCAGTTTCACTTGACTTGTTTCAAAATGTGGTTCAACACTTAGAAGAATGGATAAATGTATACAAAACCCACTTTGACCAGTCTATACTGCTGTGTCTGTGTTTGGGAGTATGTGGATATTTGCACTTACATGTATTTTTCATGGTACCTCTTCAACTTGCAGACTAGAGCAAAATGCATCAAGTGTAAAACTCTAAGTTGTTGATATTCATGGATACAAAAGGAGGGAGAGTGACCGGTATGTGCATGTGTCTATCCTTCTGTCTTTGATGTGCTGGAAACTGTGACCAACAGGCATCTTATTACCAATTAACCTCTTATTACATCTAGCATCTTATTTCCATTTCATTCATACACACACACACACACACACACACACTCCACCTGGTACAGAATTAACTAGTTAAATAAAGATGATGGTTTGTAGGTGACTCACATGTCATCGACATAGCAGGGATAGGGCATCTGTTGTACATAGACACCGGTTTTCTTCTCAGTGCCTGTCAGCACCCTGATGATCGCTTGCTCCACCACGTCCTGCAAGTAGGCGAAGCCCCCCCAGACATACCGCATGTCCTCAAAGGGGTCAGCCCGAGGACCGGGGTCCCAGTACCTAAAACCAAACCACAGGTGATCAAGCATTCCTCAGAACCATACAAGAAAACAATCCAACTGCCCACAATCCCCAATCCTTACTAAGCCACTAATTTTATTTTTGTGTCTCACTTTTTGGTCTCAATTGAGATATACACATATTTTTAAATAGATATAATCATAATGAACATAGTACTTTTGGTGTTTTTTTTCCTCTCCATTGGCTACATAACAGGGTATCAAGTAAACATACCAAATTTACTTAACCATTCCCTTTTTCTTGTTTGCCTCTTTTCATAATAAATGGATAAAGCAAACAGGGAGAACCTTGATAAATTCCCTTGAATTGAAATGTTGAATCAAAAGATATTTGATATATTATGACCTTTGAAATAATAGCCCAGGGCCAGTCTTGTGGCACAGTAAGTTAAGTTGCTGCTTACAATGCCAGCATCCCGTATCACAGTGCCAGTTCAAGCCCCAGCTACTCCATTTCTGATCCAGCTTCCTGCTAACGTCCTCGGCAAGGTAGTGAAAGATGGCCCAAGTGCTTGGGGCCCTTCTACCCACATCAGCAATATACAGGGAGTTCCTGTATCCTGACTTCAGCCTGATCCATACCACTCTGCCTTTCAAATAAATAAATAAAATCTGTTTTAAAAACAGAAACTATAAAGAAGCTTTAAAAGAAAAAAGAATTAAAAAAGAAAGAATAACCTTCAGGAATGAACATACCAAAATCAGACCACCGAAGATTTTTCTGTTGAAATTTCTACTAAATTGTTAATTTAAATTAAGTACTCCTAGTCATAAAACCTGCTCTTGACTTCCCCCAACTGTGCTGGTGGGAAGGGATTCAACTTACGCATCCTTGATTTTATTCGTCCTCTCCACATTGTCAATGTCCATTCGGATCTTGTACTTGACATGAGGGGGCAGCTCAGCACTGTCTGGAGTGATCCCAGTGAAGACGACTCCAGCCCAGAACTTCCTCTCATCCAGCAGCTCCATGGACTTGTTAATGAGCCGGACCTCAGTTGCTATGGGTTCCAGCTTGTTCAGGTTGACACACTGACAGAGGAACAGCCCCAGTGAGAAACAAGCAGTGCTTACCCTAAGAGCCTCACACTAAAGCGTCATTGTCTAAGGGCCTCTGAAGGAGCTTCCCAATCTCCAACCAAAAAAGGATCATTTTGGTTTTTAACTGAAATTTAAGATAAATGCTGGAAGTATTTAGACTTAAGTCGCTTGTACTGATCTTTGTGGAGGAAAAGAAGTTGAAACAATGAGCAATTCTTATTTTCCTCTCTGTTTTCTTTGCAATTTTGAGTCAGAGCAACGAGCCAGAGACAAACCAAAGAACCTTTAATTCATCCTTATTGCAACACAATTTTTGGAATTATTTTTTCAAATTTAATCTGTCTTGACTTAGGTTTTAGGTGTATTTCATACATCATACTTTTTTAAGGGAATTCTTTGTTTCCTTAGGCACTGGGAAATTAAATCATAGGAAAACCTAGAAGACAATGGATAGAAACACTCTTGAATCAACAAAGAATAAAGCTAGCTTCAGGCTTGTTCATTTACTCACTCAGCCAACATTTATGGTGCGCCTTTTGTATTCCAAGCCCTGTGACAAGGCTTGAGGAACACTGCTGTATGTGGGACTATACTTTTTTTTTTTTTTTAAGTTTCCTCCTGTCCAAACCTACTGTGACATCCCAGAAAAAGAAGGTGTAGGCATTTCCTAAATGAACCTCAGGGCAGTTCCTCACCTCCATGAAGCGAGAAATGGTCTGGATGGCCTGGTTTGTCTCGTTGAAAGCTTCTCTCCAGGTATACACGGAGCCATTAGCAGACTGGACGTCCTCTGGGCGCTTGGCCAGAAACCTCATGATGTCTTGTGCTGTCCAATCTAAGCCATCCAACTTCTGTTCCCAAAAGGGGCCATTTCCTCTGCTGTCCAGCAGCGTCTGCCATCCCAACGAGAGTGTACAAGCAGTGAATACCAACTAAATCTTGATGAGCACCATGTGATGTGCAAAGCCCTCACACATGCATTGCCTCTTTATTTCAACCTTCATAGAAAATTGTGAAGTAGAGCACGGTGTCCTCATTTTATAGTTAAGAAGGCTGAGGTTGGAAAACAAAATAGAATGTGGTCCTAACCTTGGCCGGATCTTCATGCTAACAGATGTGGAGCTAAGACTCAAAGTCAGACCTTCCTGTATTCAGAATCCACAACTTTCCACTACACCAAAAAGCTCAGCTTAACAGCATTAACTGCAGCAACAGGAATAACAATATTTACTTACACAGTTACTATGTTGAGTGACTTATATGCTTTACCTCACACGACTCCTATATTTCCCATTTCACTAACAGGAAAGCTGAGGTTCAGAAAGGGTGATCATTAATAAAAGGACACACAGCAAATAAGTAGCAAAGCCAGAATAGGATAGGCCCTCTGATTGTAGTGCATCTCCCTATTCTATCACCTTCCTGTTTTTGAGACCCCATATGATAACCCACATAAAGATCCTACTTCCAGACAGAACCCACTTTTACTATGCAGTCTAGAAAAACAAAACTGCTATAAAACCAAGTAAAATAGCATGTTTTCCAACTGCAGGACATGTGGCTCATGACACAAAAAGGGTCTCCTTTCTATTTCCTGATCCCTTACACCAGTTGGTTCCTTGTGGGTCTCCGTGGAGGAGAAGGACAAGTGAATCCAGTGCTCAGCCAGAGACCCAGAGGGGCGGGGGCAGAGGCAGGCACAGATGTGCTGCCAGGAGAACGGGCAGCTGCAAACCCCACAAAGAGCAGATGCATCACAGCTTCCAGAGGAAGGCGACGCCCTGGCTCTTTGGAACTGGAATCTCCAAGGGCCTGAAAACAATCACTTTTTAAATCAGTCTTATTTCCACTAATATTATCAGCTTTTTCCTTCCTTGTGTCTTCACATATATTACATTAATGGGAGCATGATGAGTTTATAGAATATATACTATAATTTCACTAAATATTTCTATACTGCTAAGGATTTAGTCTATTCCCAGTTTCTCACAATAACAATTATCACAGTAACAACATTTTCCTTCTCACATATTGGCTTCTTGAAAAATATGTCTGCAGGATACCTCCCTGGGGGAATATGGGACACAGGAGAGAGCATTTTTTATGGTTCTTAAAACTTTCATTCCTAATTGCTTTCCATTAGGAAATAACAATTTACACTATCATTGGTAGGCTATGTAAGTAAGTCTGTTAACATAATAGATACAGAACTGTACCTCACAGTTCACAGAAGCATGAGTTAGTGCTTCTGAAACTACTTTATTTGCATTGAACAATTAAGAGCCGAATGAACAGACTGACACGTGGGGTGAGGCCTGCCCTGTCCAGAGTAGCTTCCGGGCAACACAGCCGAGCAGAGGGAGTGATGCCATGGCGCAGACAACAGTAAGGTAAGAGCTGCCCCGGCAGAAGCAGAAGCCTCCAACATCACCCGGACATACCAGAAACCACTGATGGAGTTAAGCGCTCCTGAGGTGAGTGAAGAAAGCAGGTAGAGGCTCCTTTGACTTCCACTCATGGGCTAATGACTCCCTAGTCTGTGTCTCCAGCCTGACCACCCACCTGCAGGGACCCCAGTCCCCATCATTCACCAGCTAGAAACCAAGAATCATTCTGGTGCTTCCCTCTTTCACTGCTCCACCACTGAACAGTCACCAAGCCCCAAGTCTGGCACTGTGCCTTGGGCACTCACATGCAGAGCCTCTGCCCTGGTCTCTGCCTGCCATCCATCCATCCACCCACCCATCCATCCACCCATCCATCCATCTATCTGTCTTCTCTCATCAATTCATCTGTCACACAGAGTAACACATCGTCATCTCCCCTTGCTTAAAACTCTGTCACGGTCCTCCAGAGTGTAAAGCAAAGAGCCCCAGCTGGTGTGTCCTGCAGGGTACGGCAGGCCTTTCTGTCTAGCCACCACTTCTTCAACTCCTGCTGTACCTCATGGATTTTCCATGCTCTACTCCTAATGACCGCCACTGCCGCATTTATAAGGGCCCTGTCTCATTTAACAGAGAGCTAAGGAGCACTTGGAGCCTCCGAGGAAAATTCTCAACTGAAGACTAAGGAAATATCTACAAGATTCCTTTTCTAAAAAACAAAACAAAACAAAACAAAATTGAAATCTATGCAGGGGTTCCTCATAATGTGCATTTTCCATGAACTTTTTGAACAACCCTCCATG
Source organism: Lepus europaeus (assembly GCF_033115175.1). Taxonomy (NCBI): domain Eukaryota; kingdom Metazoa; phylum Chordata; class Mammalia; order Lagomorpha; family Leporidae; genus Lepus; species Lepus europaeus. The sequence goes on along the minus strand of NC_084838.1, from coordinate 29,082,387 downwards.
TACATGGATTTCAAGGAAATTTCGACCGTGAAATAAACTTATCTTTTAATTCCATTTTCCACAAACTTTTTAAAGTCCCCTTGTATCTGTCCTCAATTTAGAACTCACTGCATCCCTCCACCAGAGGGCCTTTATCATCTTCCGAGACCCAGACAGAGAGAAAAAGTCCAACTGGTAGAAATGTGGATTCCAAGGAGAAGAGGCCTGAGGCCACAGTGCTGTCCGTGGCAGGATCACGTGACTCCCTCACAAAGGAGAGACTGGAGTTCTACAGGGAGCCATGCTTAAAGGCAGGAGCTATTACTGATAGTGTAAATCCACGCAAATGATTGCTCGCACTTTTCTCACAAAAGCCCCTCATTTTTAAAGGCCCCTTTGCAGGAACCCCGCAGGTGTGTAACAACAACAAAGGAGATGAGCTTCTCATCACCACATTTCTTTGGCCACCTGTCTCCCAGGGGAGCCGGGGGACAGTCCTCACCTTCCGAAGAGTTCCCTCCAGGTGGGTACAGCCCCTAAGACCCAGCTGCCCCTGGGATCAGGACAAGAAAGCTGGCAGTATCCTCTCCTGCTTCTTAATGGCAACAGAGATGAAAGGAGGCAGAGGGAGAGCCTGCCGCTTCTCTGACTGTGCAAGGATGATGCGATCGGATTGCAGACACTCTCTTCCGGCTCTGACAGCTCCGCTTCAGAGTGCGACTGTCTCCAGAGCACTTATCCATCTCGAGGGGCTCTGCAGCTCTAAGTGCAGTCCCCTCCCTGCAGCAATGGCAGCTCCACGCTCACGCGCAGCTGTGGGAATGCGTGTCTCAGCCCCGTCTATGCATCAGACTGCGCCTTTGCTCCCATGCCTCCTTCCACGACACAGGAGGCTAAAGAAGACGCTACCATGGGCTCAGGGGCTGGAGCCAGAAATGAAAACACTTAAGACCCTGCAATCACCATGCTCTACCTCTGAACACCACCCCTCACTAAGCTGCATAGGAAACCGACACTTGGGCATGAAAGGATTGATGCTGACATGCACAGTGCTACTGCCGCACCGTGGCCTCAGCACTTCTGGAGAGACAGCAGCCCTGGCCCTGGCGTTATGCTCACTACGTCATCACTGGCTAAATTGGAAGAATTCTCATCTCAGTTTTCTTGAGGAAAGCTACCAGAAACTCCGCCCTCTGGTTCAAGCAGGTGCAGAGTACTCAGGGGACACTCACCCGGACAAGGTCCATTTCTTCACTGCTCTCCATGAAGGTCCAGATCTTGGGGCTGAGCTCTTCCCACATGCCTTCCAGATCGTGGAACACAGCCAGCTCCTGGAAGGTCTTGTTCACCTGGAGTCAGGTGAGGAGCCAGGGACCACAGAAGGAAGAGAGGAGGCAGAGACAATGCGTGATTCAGCTTCTCCCTGGGCAGAACCTCTCCCCATCCCAGGAGCCCTCAGGAAGTCCTCCAGTCCCCAGGCTGTGATCCAGATCCCCAGGGCGAGGCAGCTGGCCCTCAACAGTCAGCTCAGGTCTGGATCACACCTGAGGGTCTCACTCGTGGGAAATCCCAGAAGGACTATTTCTCTGCACATCTCCCTCTGAGCTGCCTTTGCTTCTCTGACCCTGATTACGGGAAGATTCAGGGAAGGGAATGTTGGCCTTGGGCAGCTTACCTCAGCCATAACCTGCCTCGTGGCTGGAGTGTCAGGTGTATAGAGGATCTTCCCAACAAGCAAAGGCTTGAGAGCTTTCCAGATGATGCGAGAAAGAGGACTGGACTCCAAATTCTTCATCAAATCATTACAATAAGGAGCTGCAAAGATGATAGAAGAGACAAAGACTCACTCATATGCACGGCCATACGAGAACACTGGAACTTAGGAGGGCTTTGGAGCCAGCCAGCAAGTCCTGAGTTCAAATTCTAATTCAACCATTTCCTAATAGGCATCCAGTAAATAACTACTTGGCTGAGCCACAATTTGCTCCTCTATAAAAACAAAGTTCAGAAGAGCTCCTTGGCCAAGATTACACACAGCCTCTAGACTGACACGTGATAAGTAATCAGAGCTTACTACAACACTGAGGATGGATAACCCACCACTGAGCTGGTCTAGAAAGACGTTCCCACCAGGCACATGCCCTCCTAACTCCAGAGCCATGCAGTCATGCCAGCCTCAGCACTCTGCTTTCACAGAAAACAAACCGTACTCTTAAGAGGACAACCAGGGGATTGATTTCAGGCTTCAGTTTTTTCCAGAAAAAACTCAAAATTTTTCTTTAGTGTATCTCATCACAAGTACACTTACATTTTAAAAAATCCCACATGGACAAATATCAAAAGGATCTCTTGATTTTTTTTTCTTAATTTCATTCTGAATTTTTCAGGATTTTTTTTTTTTTTTTTTTTTTTAGGTACCAAGCATCCCTCGTGTTAGCAAAAAAATAATAACACATTTTTAACAAAGCAGACTTTCTCACAATGCTGTCTACTGCACAAAGGAAGGCTCCCTGGGGTCAGTCTGCAGGCTGGGGCAGCGTAGGAGATGGCATTTCATAAAGCTGCCTATGCCGCCATCCTCTTCAGCTTTGTAAGGCGACTTGTGACTGTCTGGAGGCCTTTAGCGCAGGGAAGAATGAAAGGGTCTTGTGTTACAGCAACGCACAAAAAGCTGCCTCACCCAGTGTCCAAAGGACACACCTCTGGTTGCAAATGAAGAAAGGCTCACCTGCATCATGTTTTCAAGGAAAAAGACGCCATTGTCTCAAACTGTATCATAGGATCCCTGCTGCCACACATCCCCACAAAACTGCCCAAACGTGGCAAGCAGATACAGGGTGACAAGGTTCTTTAACACTGCCTTGCAGCTAAGAACCCAAAACAAACAGCAGATCAAATGCCTGAGTGTGATGGTACACACCCCACCAGTAACAGGGATTTCAGAGGCAGTGTGGTTTACCAGGAAAAGCACAGAGCCGTGTAGACTTGGCCTTGAATCCAGGTTGTTGTAGATTAGCTCTGATAATGGCTTTGACCAAGTCACTTAACCTGAGTTTATGAAAATAGGGGTTATAGAACCTTCCTTGTGAGGTTGTTGTGAGAATGAAATAAGATAACTTAAATAGAATGAATACTACATAGGAAACCTGACAGAACTGTTAATTTTTGTTGTTATTAGTCCTGTTACTTATTTCAAGTTTTTATTATGAAGCTTACCCTAGTATTAATAATAATTAAAAGACAAGTATCTCACCCCTTTTTAAAATTTTTCCTAGCTTCACTGAGGTATCATTGACAAATAAAGATTATCTATATTTAACACATGCAACCTGATTATGCTGTGAAAGGTAATCTATATATTCATCATGTCACAGTTACCTTTTTTGATGGGGAAACTACTTAGAACTACTCTCTTAGCAAATCTGAAGTACACAGAACAGTGTCCTTAACTGCAGTCACCATGATGGACAACAGATCTCCAGAATTTATTCATCCTGTACAGCCAAAGCCTTCATACACTTTGACCAACATCTCTCCATTTCCTGCACCGCCAACCCCAGCAACCTCCACTGCACTCTCTGCTTTTATGAGTTTATTTTATTGACTCCACATCAAAGTGAAATGGTGCAATATTTGTCTTTCTGTCAGTATCCCACCCATGGAAACCACAGGACGGCAGGAATGGGGACAGGGCTTCGGTCTGCACAGACACTCACTCGTGGAGTTGTCATAGAAGGTGTCAGCGTCTTCCTCAGTGCCGTTGCCTCCAAACAGGGCTTTGTAATTGTTGTCCTCGTACCAGTTGAGAGACTTAATCTTCAGGCCCCCGCCCTCTGGGTGGCCGCAGACGATCCGCGACACGGCCTGGTAGATCTGAGTGGAAGAGCTGGAGCCATTCGTGTTGGTCAGAAACATCACCTCCTGCCGCATGTCGCTCCAGCTCCTCATGCTGAACAGCTGATGTAGGGATGGGCAGGGAGAGGAGAGGAGAGGGGAGAGAAGAGCAGAGTGAGGGAGGGGACAGACATGGGAAAGATACACCTTATTTTCTTGACTTCTCAAACACCATGTCCCAGGACACGGTTTGTCTGACAGCATCACGAAGCCCTGTTCTCTGCCTGCCACAGCCTGCAGGTTGCTGGGACCTGTACATCCTCACCTCTGCCTCCATGCCCAGGTGTGAACAAGGCTCTCCGGGGGTGGGGGGTGGGGGGGATGGCACAAAGATTTCTCTCCATGAGGCCACAAATAGGTAGGCAGCTTTTCCTTGCTTTCTCTTTCCACAATCATCTGGTGTATAGGGATGGGAAGGGGTGAAGTAGCCAGGCCGCCCTTCCTTCTGTTGGCTGACAAAACAACCCTAGACACTTTGACACTTGTAAACCATGGCAGGCAAAGGCCACTCGCTTCTCCTACCACTGGCTGTGTCATCACCACCACCTCTCCTCCCCTCAACCAAAAGAACAAAGTTCTCACGTGAAGCCAGCACACTTTTGGGCAGAGGTACCATAAATTACTGAGCTGTTTCACACGGTCCACCCTTCCTGGCACCTGGCTGAGGGGCAAACTCCTACTCGTTCTCCTACACCTCAGCTCGGGCTCCACACTTGCTCTGTGCAACACCCCCTGACCCATAGCAGTGGGCTTGGCCCTCTAGCCCATGCATGGTGGTTGTGTTTGATGAGTGAATTCATTCATGTCTGTTGAGTGAATGATACGTTAACTGATTTATGCTTTCCTAGTCCTTCCTTGCAATGGTCTCTGTGCTTCCTCGCCCAGATTCCAGTCTCAAGATCCTCACTCCAGGAGCCAGGGTGTGAACAGTCTACAAACAGTCACACTGCGTGCTGCTCTGCTCCAAGCCCCCTCCCGGCTTCCGTCTCACTCAGCACAAGTCCAAAGTCTCCCCAGGCTAGCCTTCACCTCCTTCTCTGCTTTCATCTCTGGCCACTCTCTCCCTATTCACTTTGTTCTGACCACACTGGTTTCACGTATTCCTGCTGTCACACAATAGACTGACCTACTTATTTCTGCCTCCCACCCCACATTAGCCCCGCTATGAGCAGAGGAGTTCATGTGTTCACAATGCTAGGCACCTGGTCAGTGGTTGGTGGATATCTTAGGTGCGACCTCCCACCTTCCCAATGCTGTCAGGCACCTGGATGTGAAACTTCCCAGCCACTCAGATGTGAAACTCTTATCAGTTTTGATTCACGTTTCACCTAAAATCCCCACTTCCACCTAATTGCCAGGTCCTACTATTTTTTTTCTTTGAAAAATCTCTTTTTCTATTCCAGTCACTGTGGGAGTTCAGAAACTCCCAGTTTCAGAAAAGAAAGGACCAAGCAAGAACATGAGGTCTGGAATCCAACAGTCAGGGTTTAAATCCCTGTGTTGCCAATTCAGTGAAAGTTGCCTCGCTCTTCTGGCCCTCTGTGCTGCCTGTAAAATGGGTATGGTATAACCCGCCTCACAAATGCCATGTGGATTATACAGGGAAATGGGGTGAAATTGCCTGAACCAAAGGTAGCTCCTTGGAAAATTCTGGCTTCCTTTATCTTTTCCTTTCAAAGGTCTGTGCTTTGGTCGAAACAACCAACTTTCTTTTCAAACACTGACCAAATAAGTACATTTATTTATCTTCTCCTATTTGTCTCACTGAGAGAGCAAGTTTGACACTCAGTCACTTGGGATCAAAGTGGCTTGAAGGTGCTCTGGTGAGAAAAGCATGTGGCCTTTGCTTGTTCCGAACCAAGAGCAAGCAGGACACAAGCAGCAGCTGCCAAGAAAAACGCATGGTGTTCAGCTGGAGAGGTTCCACAGCTCCGCAGCAGGAGCAGCACGTGCTTCCAATCACTGCACCCCAGACTAAAGGCAGGGCCAGTGATGTAAGAGAAAACAGCTGTAACCAAACCTGAGCTGAAAGACCTCGGCCTCCCTTCGCACCGTCTCTGCTTTCCTAAGGCCAAAATGGAATGGGGGGAAGGAGGGCTGGGAGGGAACCTGCTAGAGCAAGGCAGGGCAGGGCATGTCAATGTCAGCCAACAGGGCCCTGGGGAAGAAGCTATGGATGTGCAGAGCAGTTTCTCTTTCTCTTTCTCTGGAAGAGCCCCAGCTGGCCCCGCTCCTCTACCTAGTAAAAGGTCACCAGACTTCATAACCAAGTTCCAAATAGCAGGCTGGAAGAGAGCGCTACCTCCTGAATGGGGACCTGTAAGTCAAGCCTCTTCGTGAGAGACACAGGAGCAGAATTAAAAGAAAGGTGAGAACACAAAAGGACAGAAAGAAACATGGTAATGCGCCTAGACAGTGTTTCACCCAGGGTTTCCAGTCGTTTCTAAGTAATCTGCATTTCCCACAACAAACATGCAATACTTTTACTGCCAGAAAACATAAATTGAAAGCCTGCATTGTTTGTGACCACTGGCCCCTGACTCAGCTCCTCGTAGGAGGACTCCAGACAGCTCCTGCTTTGCACAGCTAAACTGAAACAAGCCTGGGACTCAGAAAGGTGGCGCCCTTGCAAGTCAGGAGTCAGAGAAAGGTTAACTGCTATCAGAGGGCACCTACAGTCCCGGGGATCCTGGGACAAAGATTATCCTCATACATCTGTCAACACATGGGCCGAAAAGGCAAACTCAACTGAATGCTCATTAACAGACAGAATTTCAAAGTTGAGCCGCAATGGCAGATGTTTACAAGGGAGAGAGCTGAATGAGGGGTCTTGTGTTATCCTCTTTAGTTAGCAAACATGTTTTGCTGAAATGATTGTCTGCCCTTACCACTGAAGAAGCAACATGGAGCAGCTGCTGGTCAGACAGAAGTGCATGGGGGTGAGAAAGACAATTCTCTCTACATACGTGCTGTTATCTAAGGACAAAGTTCTAGAAATTTCTAGACCAGACATGGAGCCTGATGCCACTAACTTATTAATTCTGAAGTTATGAGTCTTGGTTTCTGCATCTCTAAAGAGATCAAAATACTTCTTTATTCATATCACTTATACTTCCAAAACTGATATTACATCTCATATGATATTCAAACCACCCGTAACCAAGCTCAGAATTTCAAAACGTGACACTGGATGCTCCACTTTCTGGTTCTGGAAAGACACAACTTACCTCTTGGGCCAAAGTCCCGAGACTATCCAGCAAAGTTTTTGTGGCTTCAGCCAGCTCCTTGCTTGGGAAGGGAGATGTAGAGTTTAGTTCTGCCTGGAATGAGAGAAGAAAACAACAACTTTGTTTCTGCATTCAAATGTAAGCCTGAAATCCCTACTGAAAATAAACAAGTTAATTAAAACCGTTCACAATCTTCAGTTTAAAAAACAAGGGACCAACTCCTAATCGAAAGAAGACAATACAATTATTCAAACTATGTGTGCATGTTGCTTTCCTCAGATAAGAATTGCTAATTCTTTGATGAATGGCTTTAAGTGGTGTATGAATATATATTTAAAGCAGGTTAACATTAAATAGATAAAAATTTCTCATGTGAGAAGTCTGTGTGTGTCCAATACAACTCTGACCATAAATTCCCAACTGTATGATCCGGCAAGACAGGAAACATGCAAATGACCTTGAAAAACAAGTTTGCCATGATCACAAGAAAGAAGTAATTGTAAAATTTAAAGCTGTCAAAAGTAGGGTAAGAAGACATTCTTCCATTCTGTTCAAGTCAGAATTGTCTGGAACACTGGAAATTTAATAATTTTTTTAAAAAATTAGTTATTTACTTGCAAGGCAAAGTTACAGAAAGAGGGAGAGACAGAGAGAGAGACAGAGAGAGAGAGGGGCGCCTTCCACCCTCTGGTTCACTCCCTAAATGGCCACAATAGCCAGAGCTGGCCAATCTGAAATCAGAAGCCAGGAGCTTCTTCCAGCCTCCCACTAGGGAACTGGGGCCCAAGCACTTGGGGCATCTTCTACTGCTTTCCCAGGCCATCAAAAGGGATCTGGATCAGAAGTGGAGCAGCTGGGACTCAAATCAGCGCCACAGGCAGAGGAGTAAGCTACTACACCACAGCGCCAGTCCAAGAAATGTAATACTTTTAACACTGGTAAATTTTAACACTTATATCTAGTTTTAATCAAATATTTATATTTACTAAATCATGTTTTGCTGCTATTATGTGCTACGTAATGGCATGGGAAATATAAGAAAAAAAATTCATTAGGGCCAAGGAAATTATAAATTAGGGCAGAAAGATCGAGCTAAAGAGAGAAAAAAAAAAGCTATGATTCACAGGCTCTGAAGTCAGTATGGGTATCATTGAGTAACCTCAAATTTGGTTCTGAGTTTTCAGGTTTCCAAAGGAAGAAAAGAGATATGGTCAGTTTCACCATATTCTATTTGCCACATAGCAAAAGGAAATTTCCAGGGAAAACTCATAGGTATAGTTTCATGCAGTATCACAGGAGACACGTAAGTCAGGAGAAAGTTGCACTGCTTTGACATTATTTATATCAGAGATTGCTGTGAAATTCTATTGTAGACTACACGGTAAATGCTGGAAATGGATGGGACCCATAACCTTTGAGAAATAGCAGTCTGGATGCTCTCTTTTAAAAAGACCTCCAAAGAAGGGTGGGAGTGCGGGTGAGAGGGAGGGCAGGGTGGGAAGAATCACTATGTTCTTAAATTTGTATTTATGAAATGCGTGATGTTTGTATACCTTAAATAAAAGGTTTCTAGGAAAAACGAAAACATATATATAAAGACCTCCAGGAGTGGGCATTTGGCATAGTGGTTAAGATACCAGTTAAGGCACCTGCATTCTACATCTGAATTCCTTGGTTCAAGTAAGTTGGGTCACTGACAGGCACATGGGAGACCTGGATTGAGTTCCTAGCTCCTGGCTTCATCCTGGTCGAGTCCTAGCTATTGCAAGCTGTTGGGGAGCAAACCCAGAAAATGAGAGCTCGCTCACTCGCTCTCTCTCTCTCTCCCCCTCTCAAATACATAAATACTTTTAAATTTTAAGTAAAAAGAACTCCAAATACAGAGGATTAAGTTACTATCATCATGGTCATCATGATATCCAAGCAATGTGCCTTTCTGAGAAAATCTATCTAAAGGTTCTATGCAAGAACTTGTCCAGCCTGATTTATCAGCCCTTCTACAGGGCTTATTCATCAGAGTCCCAGTATCCCAATGAGAATTCAGAGCACTCGCAATTCAGGTAGGCCTCTACGACACAACTAAAGGATCATGATAATGATTGTTCCTTCCACAGGGAGCTGCTCATAAGCGAAATCAAATGGGGTGTTTTGTTCCATGGTTTCATTTAAAACTGAAAGTTACCACACTAGGACTTGCACCTACAAAGAATCTGCAAACTTTCACAAACTGAGAGGTCTTAACTGGAAGCTACAAGGGCAAAATGAGGTGTTTTGTTTTGTTTGTAAGGAGGAGGAAGGAGGGGAGGAGGGAGGGAGGGAGGAAGAGAGAGAGAGAGAGAGAGAGGGAGAGGGAGAGGGAGAGGGAGAGGGAAAGGGAGAGAGGGAGGAAGGGAGGGAGGGAGGGAGGGAGAGGGAGAGAGAAAGGGAGAGAGAGAGAATATCTTCCATCGGCTGGTTTACTCCCCAAATGGGAAGAACAACCAGGGCTTCATCCGGGTCTCCCAAGTGGGTGCAGGGGCCCAAGCCATCTTCCACGCTTTCCCAGGTGCATTAGCAGGGACCTGGAGCAGAGCAGCAGGACACAAACAGGTGCCCATATGGGACGAGGACACCGCAGGTGGAAGATTGACCCACTGTGCCACAGCACCAGCCCCAGGCAAAGTGCTTCTGTGTTTACCAGGAAGCCCACAGATGATAGATGCATGTATAGCAAAAACAACAAAGGTAGGACAAATCTTAAATGCCAAATTCATATACAGTTTTAAAACTTAGAATGTGGTAGTTATCTATTTCTTCCCTGAAGTCTAATTGGAAATAAGGTTCTTACGACTCTTGCCACCCTCTTCCCCTTCTCCCATTCTCTGGTCACGAGCACCTGAAGAGGCTACAGAATCCTGGGCAAATGGACTCAGATTCCCTGGGTGTCCTTTTCCTCAACCACACAGCAAAGTCACTCATGCTACGCACATGTCACAGTGTTCATGAACATGAACACAGAGAACAGTGCACAGCACATGGAAAGTCCTCACAATTACGAAAAATCTTAGCCCTTGCCTCTGTTTCCCCCTTTCTTGAGAATATACTGCCAAAACATGAGGGCTCTCCTCTACAAACAGGGCTTTCTAGTTCTTAACAAGGCAAATACCCCTCCTCCGTTTCCTGGAGAGCTCCCAGGCCTTTTCTCCTGTTGGGATACCCTCCCTCCACTAGAAAAAGTGTCACAGCCATTTTTTAAAAACTGTTTTGGGCTGGCTCTGTGGCATAGAAGGCTAAGCCGGCATCCCATGTGGGCACCGGTTCACGTCCCAGCTGTTCCCTGCTAATGGCCTGGGAAAGCAGTAGAAGATGGCCCAAGTGCTTGGGCTCCTGCACCCACATGGGAGACCTAGAAGAAGCTCCTGGCTCCTGGGTCCAGATCAGCCAGGCTCCAGGTATTGCAGCCATTTGATGAATGAACCAACAGAAGCAAGACCTTTCTCTCTGTCTCTCTGTCTCCCTCTCTCTCTCTGTGACTCTGCCTCTCAAATAAGTAAATAAATCTTTTTTTAAAAAGTTTTTATTTATTTGGAAGAGGAGAGGGTAGAAACAGAAGAGTAACAGACAGATGAGATCTCTCATTCACTGGATCACATCCCAAATGTCTGCAATAGCCAGGATGGGGGCCAGGAACCCAGGAAACGCAGTCTGCATCTCCCATGTGGGTGACAAGGACCCAGGTACTTGAGCCATAAGCTGCTGCCTCTCAGGGTGTGCATTAGCAGGGAACTGAAATCAGAAGCAGAACCAGGACACAAATACAGCCACTCTAATAAGTAATGCAGGCACCACAAGCATCTTTTTTTCCTAAGGTTTATTTATTTATTTGAAAGGCAGAGGGACCACTCCCCAAATGGCCACAGCAGCCAGAACTGGGTCATGCTGAAGCCAGAAGCCTGAACTCCATCTGGGTCTCCCAGGTGGGTGCAGGGGCCCAAGCATTTGGGCCATCTTCCACTGCCTTCCCAGGCACATTAGCAGGGAGCTGGATTAGAAGTGGTGTATTAGGGACTGAACCAGGGCACATATGGGATGCAGGTGTCACAGGCAGAGGTTTAACTCACTGTACCATAACACTGGTCCCTCACAAAGCAGCATCTTAACCGTTATACTAAACATCTGCCCCCAATGTGCTATTTTTGAAATTATAATGTTCTCTTCACAGAAAAATACAGACATTCTCATTCTAATACCTGAAGGTTTGGGTTAAGATTACTTTCTCCCCCTCTATACCTTTTTTTTTTAAAGATTTTATTTATTTATTTAAGAGGTAGAGTTACAGATAGTGAGAGGGAAAAGCAGAGAGAAATGTCTTCCATCCGATGGTTCACTCCCCAGATGGCCACAACGGCCGGAGCTGTGTCGATCCCAAGCCAGGAACCAGGTACTTTCTCCCAGTCTCCCATATGGGTGCAGGGGCCCAAGGACTTGGGCCATCTTCTACTGCTTTCCCAGGCCACAGCACAGGGCTGGATTGGAAGAGGAGCAGCTGGGACTCGAACCGGCACAGGTGGAGGATTAACCTACTGGGCCACAGCACCGGCCCCTATAACCCTTTTTTAAATTCAGTTGCCAAACTTAGGGGAAAAAAAAGATAATGATAAGTGGATGAAATATATAATATTATATAAAAAGTACAAATATATATATATTTCATGAACTTAATATTATCTTTCGTGTTTTGATATGAATGTGTATGTTTATATATACATGTGACTGTGCATATCTCTCTTATATACATGAACTTGCCTGAAGGAACTCATTACCTCTGATTTTGTATATGTGTATACATAAACACACACCACATACAGCTATATATACACACAGCCTTATCTTAATGTATATTCACATATACCTTCCAATTACAGCAAGTGATGTTGACTTTTACTTTTATTGCAGCAAGGATAGTTTCCTAGCTAATTACATTTATCCAAAAGAAGTGAACTTATTAAAAGGAAATATAAGGATGAGTGGCACCAGCTGCACTTGAGCATGGCCGAAATCATGGTAGAGAAGTGTGAATGACCAGGTTTCATAACATGCTGTGGTCTGGGAGCTCCTGCACCAGAATCAACACAACGCTTGTAGGATACGCAGATCCTCAGCCATCTTCTCTGTACGCATTCATAACTAGGGTGACCCAGGAATCCTTTAGGGTTTCTTTTGTACCCTGAAGTTTGAGGCCACTTAGGCAGCCCTGGACAACGTTCACAGAGCCTGTCTTTCACAGCATTCTTCTCCAGAATGCAGTGCCCACCCATTCCACGCCTGGTCTACATGCTACCATCTGCTTCAGACTGTGCAGCCATGAAAAGAGGCTATTCAGCTCACTTGGCCCTGAGCCGGATCCAAAGCATGCCAAACCCACGGAAGGCCAGATGTGTCACACCAATTAAAGACATGAATCGCCAAAACACAAATGATGTTCCCAAACCCCCAGAACTGACAGCAGCATGCTGTCACCATCCCGTCTTTCTACCCCCTGAAAGGTACAAATCAGTGAAGCGTTCCCACTGTCCCTGGAATGTCTTCTCCATCTGAGAAGGGAATAATTTTCAGAGATAATGATTTTTTTCCTTCAGGTTTCTCCATCTAAATGTCTTAACTTTGGGGGCAAGCTTATTCTTCAAGTTTTATGAGCTCAGGAATTCAGCAGAACTGCAACACTTAACAGGGCCTAGTACATTTAACCCACGAAGGTAGCTGGCCATGGAAATAAATAAGCATAATAACTTTGGTAAATCTGCCATGCGTATCAGACCTTCATGCAAGCAGACACAGAGGCAAAGCCACATATTACAACTCAACTTTATTGTCAATAGTCTAGGCTTTGGTTTGTTTGCTTACTTAATTGATTGGTTTTGGCTCTGGTGTCTAATGCAGCATTGGCTAAATCCACTGATAAATAATGAGGAAGAACAATCAATGCAATTATTAGGATCCTTTTAACGATAGTCATTTATTTGAGATTAAATGCCCAGTATTCATTTACAGTATTGACAACCTGTAGTCAATACAAACAAATTTCCATTTTCAAGGAGGTGCTGGAATTATATATATATATTTGGACTGATATCACAGAGCTAAATAAACACACATATTTCAAATTCAGCATAGACTTTAAAGCCTGAATTATCCAGATTTTTCGCTCAAGATTTCAATTAATATTTCTGTGCCTGGTGTTATAAAACTGAGAAAAGAAATTCATGCAAAGATGTCATATTAAAAATTAGCAGGGAAAGGATAGACTATTCAATGACTAAGACAACTGGCTATTCATATAAAAAATAATATACTTTCAATGCCCTACCTCTACATAAAAATAAACTATTGGTATATTAAACAGAAAAAAAGGAAAAAGGAAAGTTTAAAACATACAGGAGAAAACATGAATTTAGAATAAGAAATTGTTTCTTAAATATAATAGAAAAAATCCAAACCAAAATGGTGGGGGAGGGAATCCAACTTTCAAAAATAAAAACTGTATATCAAAAGATACCAATAAACAACCTGAAAAAAAAAACAAGTAAAAGACTAGAAGAATCAGGAGCCATATGTATCGATACTAATAAATCTCAAAAACAAAATATAGAATGAAAAAACATATGCACAATTAGCAAGAGCACACACAGGTCATCATCATACACTGTAACTGACAGAATGCAAGTGTAAAGTCTAAAAACAGCCAACTGCAGGACAGGGATGTTATCTGCGAGCAAAGACGGAAGAATACACAGGTGGTATTACTGCATCTGTAAGATTTTATTTCTTGGTCGAACTGGAGGCAGATATGACAAGATGATGGATGATGCTACATGACTGTTCTTTGCTATTTTCTCTGCTTTTTATATGTTTGAGCTATTTCCTAATTTTGTTTTTAATTCTAGAAAAGCTAAGAAAGGGAGGACGGTTGGACAGAAATAAAGGAAAGGTAAAAAAGATACATGTCAGTTTGAGTTAACTATCAGCTTTGAAAGACATACAGCCTCCTTGAATAAAATTAATCCCAGGAATCAATTCTTGCCTTGAAGTAGAACACAAAATGAAGTCTGAGAGTCACGTGTCTGTACCTACTATTAACTGTAGTCTCCTATTCATACCTCCCTGCATTATAATGGCAGACAAAGCTGTCAGATCTTATTTCCAAAGACTCCAGTTAACAACTCACAGCTTGGAATTCCTGCTATTATTTTTCCTAACCAAAAACATTCTCTTAGCTATGAACTCATCATTCCCCACTGTATGCAGTGATTTTCTTGTAGGAAGTAAGGAAAGGGGGAGAAAGAGGAAAAACAAAACCTTTAGAGAGGGACTACACTTCCTGTATTAAGCTAACAAGAACTGATGTATTATTCAGTGTTTAGATCCTAATGAAATGCTGTGATATCACTAGAGGAAGAGCACCCAAATATTAATTACTCAAAACTCCCACCCACTTCTGCAAAATGTGCTCATCACAGCAGACTAACATTTCCTAAAAGTATGACAGTGCCACAGAATGAAAAAGGTCATTATTGTGCCCCATCCTTCCAATGGCTTCATTAGGTTCTTTCTATCCTCCCTAGCTTAACAAGCTGTGAAAGACTGAAAAATGAGAAAAGGCAATAACCTAACCAAGTCAACTTGACTTCCATTTTTGAGCTAGTATTTTACTAAAATAAAACTCATGGTGTAGCACAGTTCTCGGCACATCACAACTAGACATCCAATGAAAAGTTGTAAAGGAAAAATTAAAAGGAAAGAGAAAGGCATCGGTAGGGTAAGAGATGGGCTGGTGTGAGTCTGGCGTCAAAGGCCATTCAAATCATTTAAATTCACAGCAAAACTCTGGTATTCAGCTTATTGGGGCCTCCAACCTCTGGAGCCTCTGGTGGCTCCCCTTTCTCTAGGAAGGAGGCCCTAGGTCCTGGCCTTGCTGAGGAAGGTCTGCCTTGGCTGACCTGTGCCCACCTCTGCAGCACCACATCCAGCCAGTCCTCCCACCAAACTCCCCAGAGCTGCACCTGCTCCACTCTGAGCTCTCTCAATCAGGTGCACTAACCAAAAATGCAACTTTATTTTTCTTATTCCTTTTTTAAAGGTATTTTCAACTCTTTTAATTGTACATGTATGAGGTACAGTGTGATAAGTCAACAAGTGTACTTAGTGTATGAAGATAGGTCAGATTAGTTAGCATTTCCACCTCTGTTAGCATTAAGTGTTTGTTGATCAGGAATAACTGTATAAATGTCATTTTTTCTTCCCTCTCCCCTCTAGACCCAGGCACATGTCATGTCCTCTGTCTAGAACATTTTACTCCCTTTTCCTTTCCTGGCTAACATCCATTCTTTGGATCTCAACTTTCCTGATCCTAAATGATTGAGTTAGGAGGCCCCGTCAGCAGGGCATCTGTAACTCTATATAGCATCCAGTCTTTTCCTGGTCAGTCCCACCCACGCTCCTATCAGGATAGAAATTCAGAGAATACCACTGCCTCCTTGACCCTGTTTAGTAAATGCTGGCTGAGTGAATGAATTTCAGTGTTGGTTTATAGACTGTCACTACACAAAATGAAGACAGAAAGAGAACATTACTAATGTATTCAAAGTCACAAACAGAAAGAGAAGACAGAACATCTGTGAAATTAAAATGCAACTGAAAATTATTTTCAGTCTACACAAATCTTATTCACATCCAAGTGTTTCAGGAACCACACTACTAAATAATGTGAAATGGGGGTATACATACATTTGAACAGTATTTCCAAGACAATAAAAAAAATTGTTTTCCTCCCTCAAATGCATGTTACAATGTATTCATTGGAACATTTCAAACTTCTCTTAAACACTTTCTTAAAGCAAATGCAAATCTCTAGTGTACTTTGCCTATATGCAGATGATGTAACTCAGGGTTAGGATTAATTATGTTTTAGTCAAACTAAAAACAAGTAAACCACAGACCAAGTCCAAAGAGAATGACTACCAAGAAGCAATCACTGTCTCTTCCCAGTGATTTACATAATAGAAAAGATTTTCTTTGAGGAACATTTTAATATTTTTTATTGAAGTAGAAAATCATGAAATTCATGTCTGAAGAAGATACTATCTTTTAAAAATAATTTGACAATTTAACTTTTAATTTTGATGTGCTTCATGCATTAAAATACTCAATTTTTGTTATTTCTAAGCACAGTGAAACAGATCTGCTACCACACAATTCAGGTCAAGATCAAACCTTCATTTTAGATAAAGCAGCACTTCTCAAGGAAGAAATAATATGAGTGAAGCAAAAACGTCTGTACAGATGGAGCTGAGAAGTCACATTAACACAGTGATAAATTTACCAATTTATCCCTTAGTTCTGTGCTCCCTTTTCCCCATAGGAATTAGGTGACAATGGAGTCTGAAGAATTAATCTGCACAGTGTATCATTCTACCAAATACCAAATGATGAGAATTGCAACTGCCTGCAGGGAGAAAGCATGTTTAGTAAACAGGCGGGCAGGAAAATCAATCAAAGCCAAACAAAATCTGATACTTTCCACAAAGGTCTGAACTTAAGGAGAGGAAAAGCAGGTGTTCAGTCCTGCCAAAACCCACATAAATGCTTTAGGTCTGCTTGTAACAAGTTGAAGTATCCACCCCTACAAAGCCAAGAGGAAGAAAGATGAGATGGTAGGATACCCTCACTCTACAAACCCAGAACCTGTGAAGAGTTCCTCCAGCTGCCAGTCTCAGCTTTCAAGCTGGCTCTCAGTGCCCACCAGGATGAAAGTTCCGTGTGCATCATATCTGCCTTAGTCATCGTTGAACTTTCAGTGACTAGAACAGTGACTGATACAAGGCAGATGTACAGCAAACATTCACTGGCTCTGTTGGAGGAGCATCTTATGCCTTGCCGAGGGATGCTCTGCTTCCTGAAGTCACCCTCCCTGGGCTTGTGCACTAAAAGCCCTAATAGCTATTATTCAGTGTGCTTTACAGTTACTCTCAGAATGTGGGCAAGAAAAAACAGACAGCTGATGAGAGATCAAGAAAACGCAAGGGCACTGAGGACACAATTCAAAGACAAAATGAAGAGGCTGACACCGTGGCACATCAGGTAAAGCCACACATAGCCTGCAGTGCCAGCATCCCATATGGGCACACGTTTGAGCTCCACTTTCCGTCCAGCTCTCTGCTATGGCCTGGGAAAGCCGTAGAAAATGGCCCAAGTCCTTGGGCCCCTGCACCCGCATGGAAGACCCTAAGGAAGCTCCTGGCTTCGGACTGGCTCAGCTCCAACCATTGTGGTCATCTGGGGAGTGAGCCAGCAGATGGAAGACCTCTCTCTCTCTCTCTG
Organism: Lepus europaeus; assembly: GCF_033115175.1. NCBI lineage: Eukaryota > Metazoa > Chordata > Mammalia > Lagomorpha > Leporidae > Lepus > Lepus europaeus. Next base: position 29,064,931 of record NC_084838.1, on the reverse strand, counting down.
CCTCTCTGTAACTCTGCCTTTCAAATAAATAAATAAATAAATAAATATTTTTTTAAAAAGAATGAAATCAAAGGTATTTACGGCAGACAAAACAGTCGTTCAGTGATGTACACACCCTAATCCTTGGAATCTGTGAATGTAACATTGCATAGCAAAATATACCTTGTAGATGTAATTAAAGTTATGGATCTTAAAATAAGGAGATTATCTAGATGGCTCCAATCCAATCACAAGAGCCCTTAAAAGCATTCTGCACCCTATGCCCAGACCACATCCTAGAGTGTGAACTTGGAAACACATCTCAGAGTTCATACTCTTGCCTGACTCTCAGGAAGTTCTTCTGTTCTTCTTGATTCTGTGATGCTGACCCCAAGCCCAGTCTCCTTTCAGTCTATGCACACTTTCCCCATGTTGTCAATATACTGTTACCTTAAAGTCATTGAGACTGGAGGAGGTCCAGGATAAAATCAGAATATCCTTGGCTGAAAAACTGTGAAACACTCACACCAAAAAAAAAATAATAGTAATAATCAGAATTTTAAAAAGAGGAGGGGCGGGCACTGTGGCACAGGCATCCCACATGGGCGCCGGTTCTGGTCCCGGCTGCTCCACTTCCGATCTAGCTCTCTGCTATGGCCTGGGGAAGCAGTAGAGGATGGCCCAAGTCCTTGTGCCCCTGCACCCATGTGGGAGACCCAGAGGAAGCTCCTGGCTCCTGGCTTCAGATCAGTGCAGCTCTGGCCATTGCAGCCATTTGTGGAGTAAACCAGAGGAAGGAAGACCTTTCTCTCTGTCTCTCACTCTGTCTGTAACTCTACCCCTCAAATAAATAAATAAAATCTTTAAAAAAAAAAAAAAGAGGAAAAACAGTTTAAATACTTCTCTCCTAAAGATCCACAGAAGCACATACAGACAGAACAGTTTCTCTCCCCATGACATTGGGTCCGGCACCTGGTTGCTGCTCCTACTACAGCTCTTGGCACAATTAACTCCATGTACAACAATATCACATGTCACAGCCATCCACCATCACACATGGTGAAATTTCAAGTAGGTGGCAGGAGAAAAGGGGCACTTTATGTAAATCAAACATCAATCCCAGTATTCCAATTAAGACTCCATTTACCTCCTTAATAAGATATATTCCAAAATGCCTGGAAGTCATTTCATCCCAAAGGCTACCTCCAAAGTCAGCTTTACACCGAACGATCCTGACCACTGACAGTATTCTAATTCAAGTCTCCTCTCCTAGCTTTATGCTAGGAGAGAATTCATTTGGCAACAGCAGAGCGGCAGGAGCACACTCAGAGATACTCCACACACCCACAAGATGTGCAGCCACCTTAATCAACGCCTGGCTGTGAACCAGCTGATCCACAAGGAACAACCACAACACAGCAGATGGGACGTAAGGTGCCTGCCGGTTTTGAAGGTGCATTTCCATGTGTTCTGCCATGTTGCTAATTCTCCCAAACGAGAGAGATTTTCAAGCTGAAACCTGGGCTGTTAACTATCAGATGAGGGCTAGACTGACATTCTACTTCCAGTGTAATTCAGACGTCAGGTCAGTGAAGACAGTTTACTGGGTTGTGCACACAATAGGTGTTTAACGAGCAGACAGAAGTAAAACAGAATTAACGGGCACCAGAATAAATCAGGATGTCGCCTAAAAATACCATTTTCTCCAACATTTGAATTATTTCAGCAGAAAGAGGGAGCATTTGATTTGTGGTGAAGTAAAGCCACCCAAAACAGTCCATGGCAATGGTTTTGTAATAACCTTTTGTACCAAAGGTAGTAACTATTGACCCTTTATGTCTTACAATGCAAAATATGTTTACATATTGCAAATGTCTGCACAATGAGCTTATCTAACTGCACAAGCCAGTTCCTTTGGGCTGAAAACATCCCTATACAGAAATACATCTTATTTGAAATTATAACATGGAAATACTAATAGAATCACAGTCTATTGAACAAAGCACTCGATATTCTTTTTTTAGAAAAAAAAAAACTGGAATAGGTTATACTATCTCAGGAATCAAACAAAAGCAAATCTTAAACATTAGAGCTAAGCCCATCACATTGACTGAGTTGGGTGCCAACCTCAGGAGGCACCCAGGAGCCCCCCCCCCCACACACACACACGATTACTACTACTTTGTCTTGGGCAGCAGCTGCAGCATCACAGAATCAAGAACAGAAGAACTCCCTGAGAGCCAGGCAAGAGTATGAACTCTGAGATGTGTTTCTAAGTTCACATTCTAGATGTGGTCTGGGCACAGGGTGCAGAATCTGAACATTTCAGTTCATTCCAGGAGAACCCAACTCTCCATAAAGAAATCTCACTGCACACAGTCAGGAGGATTACAATTTCATTGTTACTGGGAACATTTCTTTCAAGGCACATCCTTCCTGCAGTGGCTGTATCTCCAGTTTAAAGAAAATCTACTGGGGCTGACGCTGTAGCACAGGTTACTCCTACGCCTGCAGTGTCAGCATCCCATATGGTCGCCGGTTCTGATCCCAGATACTCCTTTTCCAATCCAACTCTCCACTGTGGCCTGGGAAAGCAGTAGAAGATGGTCCAAGTGCTTGGGCTCCTGCACCCACCTAGGAAACCTGGAAGAAGCTCCAGGCTTCTGGCTTTGGATCAGCACAGCTCCAGCCATTGCAGCCATTTGGGAGTGAACTAGTGGATGGAAGACAGCTCTCTCTTTATCTCCCTCTCTCTGTGACTCTACCTCTCAAATAAATAAAATAAAATATTTTTTTTTAAAAAAAGAAGAGATTCTACTCACAAACCAGAATATTGGATGTTAAATGATGCAGTTGGAGAAGAATTTCAGCAGAGCACTCAGAAATCCTAGAGACACATTTGGAACTACTACACACAACACTGAGGACGGCAGTACTCAGCTCATCTGCGTTCTCTGGTTCAGAGTGAACTGCACCCTCATGGAATGCTCCTCTGAACTAACGATTTCTAAGCTCAGCACACTCTGCTGGTTATTTTTTTCTACCAATGCACTGACTGTGCTAATTACCGGGTGTGGTCCTATCCAATTCCTGGGCTTGACTGTGATAGCCTGCAAAGTCTCCTTCCTGATGGACTTTTAAACATCTTCCCATCAGTGATTTCCAAACTTTTTGCTTTAAAAATCAGAAGAATTTTTTCATTCAAATGAACTCTTATTTAGAATTTTAATATGAAAAATACAAAAAAGCAGGTCTTCTCTGATTAAAACAGGCACAAGGGTTTGTGGGCTTGGCCTCAGCCACACCCAATTCATTCTTCCCCATTCATCCCTTGGGAGAGAGCCCAAAAGTCTGAAAGATCATTTTGAATGTACCATGGAGCTAGAGTGTCTCAAGCTTCCAGCAAGCCCTATGTTTCTTCAAAAACAAAGTCACAGTGTTCCAGGAAGAATTTCACATTCCAAAAGCATTAATGCTTGAAGCTTCCCTAACTCACCACAATTGGCTTCAGGATGTCCATGTTGGAACGAAGAACTCGCTCAGCTGCGTCCAGTTTCTCCCTTGGTAGGCCACAAAGCTGGGAAACTTCTTGGTCATCAAGCGGAATCACCTCTTCTAATTTTGATCCATTGCACAGACTGGTCAAATGTAACTGGTAGCCTTGCAGAAACACCTGGAAGCGTTTGATGCAAACAGAAATAAGCAAAACAAGATTACACAGATGGGAAGCCGGGTCTTGAAGCCTTCGCGATGTGTCTGACTCAGTATCTCCCACACTCTTGTTCATCTTGCAAAGAGAAAGCATGAGTCCAACCCTTTTTTTGCAATAATGGGAACCACATGATTCAGCAAACAGGAATCTAGAGTCTGAACTCCTGGGACCAAGTTTATTAGAGGAAAAAATATCCTCATAATTTTGAAACTTGTCTTTAAACTGGGTTTGGGCTAATTTATAAAAAAAAAAAAAATAGCACTATTATCTGTAGGTACAGATATTTAAGTGATACACAAAACTGTGTTCAAGTCACTTCAGAATTTGGAATTCCTCATTTCACTTGCCTCAGAGCAAAGCGCCAGAAAGCCAAGTTTCTTATCATCTCATTGGTAGATCAACTCTAAGTCATTCTTATCTATTCGTACATCTGCTGGACAGCCTCTCCCTGGTCACAGTTTATATACTTAGAAAGTCTTTCTGGGCCCACACAAACTCTGCTTCTTCATATACAGATGGCCCTGACTGTTCAATAGCAGGCAAGCTTTCTAGGAAGAGCAGCCTCTGTTAACCAGGTTCACTTTGTATCCATAGAGTCAGAACATTGCAGAAGGTAAATATTTGTTGAAGGAATGAGTGATGCAGACTCTTGATGACGCCATCACAAACTCCCCTGTTAGTTCAAACGAGCGCTGCCTGGCCTGCTTGCAGAATAGCCCAACGTGACTGATGGGCCGAAAGCATCTCAAAACCCATGCCGCTTTCGAAGCACTACAGAGCATTTGTCCTGCCACAGTTTCCATTAAAGCTTCACCTGCTGCCAGATATCAAGTGCACTTCAGTCTCACTCCTTTCTGCAACAAGTCCATGCAGCCGGGCTGTCAGCCCACCCTCCATGTCTGTGTTTAGGAACACTGACAATGTGGAAGCCCTGCTTACCATGCAAGGACCACCTCCATGCTTAGGATGCCCCTTATTTTAAATTGATCAGATGTGACAGATAGGAAATTGGCAGGGGGCAATGGAAATTGTACTAAATGCAACTATTTTCAAAAGCCTGCTGCCTTTGGCCCATCTCCCAACCACGGAATTGGTAAACACAAGGCATATTTTCCTAGTTTCATAAGGGAAAGCAGTAAGCACATTTTTCTAATTTTAAAAATTTTAGATCATGTGAAGCAAAGACCGTATGTTCAAGCATAAACATCTCCACCACTTCTGCTTCTTGTGACCACAGGCCAGGATGCAGACAAGAGGCAGGGTAAGAAAGCCACTCCCCTTTCTGCCAGAGAATGAACTTGAGAAGCACCTCTGAAAAGTCAGTAACTATGCAATCTGGGTCCAGCACCCACTCCCACCGCACTGGAGCTGTGGGACAACTGATGATGCCGAAGGAAGCTTTTTATAAGATCTAAGGTTAAAATTTCAATATAAACACTAATATTATTTCATAGATTCATAAACTGAAAAACAAATCCTTCTATATCTTTGTCTATCTTTAAAAGAAGCATGAAGTTTTTAAATTGCTGCCCCAAGTCAATAATCCTCAACCTTGGTTATTTTCTCACAACTGTGAAATTTTTTTTTAAATGTCTAATGCATCTACACTTAAAATGCAACCCTTTTAGGAAGAAGTCATTACAAATGCCACTCGACAAGCAGAAAAACAGCTTTATGTCAACCAGTTGGCCCAAGATGCGAGGTTGTACACCTCACTCTCCAGAAGGCTTGGCAGTGCCTGCTTGGGCAGGCCAGTAAAATTAGATGGAGCTGATCTGGTGCACCAGTTCCTTCCCCACCATTACAAGGACAGGGATACATTCATGTGTTTCCCAGGGCTCTAACTCCATCAGCCTCACTGGGGAAACTGAAGGTGGCAGCTTACCTTGTAGAGACTGATATTAGCCCTCAGCATTTTGTCCACAGAAGACTTTGGGAGAGAGAGGTTGTGATACAGGAACCCAGAGAAGGTTTCATTGTCCACCAGGAAATCTTGAAGCTTCAAACCTATCAAGAGAGTGTTTTATTTTCATTCAATAAGTAACTAAAAAAAAAAAAAAAGCACAATGGGGCAGGTGGGAAAAGCATTACAATATTGATGGTCTTGTTTTAAATAGAAGGGTGATTGCAGGCTTCTGGCATGAGCACATAGAGAAGTGAGGCAAGGCCTTTTCAGGAGAAACATGGAAAAACTGCTTTCTGATCACATGTTGAGCCACACTCAGCATGTGTTCCTACACTAACACAGTGTAACGGTGCTGTTATGCACACACACCCCACACACAACCTTTCCTTGGTCTTGCTCCTCCCACCCAAGATTTGTGACATTAACCCCAGCACTCCTGCCTTCCCAATGCCATCATGTCACAAAGCATCAACTAGAGAGATTCAAAGCCTTTTTTCCATTCCACTTGGGCTGATGTCCTGTTTATGCACATCAGGAAACGGTTCTCAAACTTCAGGGAACATCAGAATTGCCTGGAGGGCTTTGATAAAACACAAATCGCTGGACTCTACCCCCAGACTTTCTAATTCACAGGACCTGGGATAGGGCGAGAGAATCTGTATGCCTACTCTGCTCACTGGTGATGCTGCTGATGCTGGTCTGGGGACCCCACTTCGAGAACCACCGGTTTAATGCATCATGAATATCAAAGCACTTGCACAAACAGGGAAATTTTAATTGCAAACATAAAACATGTGATAGAGGAATCAAAAGTCTAGGTTTGCCTGCCTTAGAAAAACACATAAGCATATATTAAAAGATTAATCCTACTAAATGATTTGATTGCTACAGGGTTTTATTCAGAATCTCTTTAAATAATTAGTCATCTGAGTACATTCAGAAAATGTTTCTACCCAGTGTAGCAAAACAGATAAAGCACTGTCAGAAACTCAGAATTTTAGTCCCCTGGGTTGTAGGCTGTGTCACTTGGGTATTTCATATCATCTTTCTGAACTTCATTTTCACTTCTAAAATAAGAGGTTTCCGACTACATGCCAAGTTGGGGCCCTCTGGCTCTGAAATACTATTTTTCCCTGCCATATTTCATTTCATTGTCCACCTGTTCTCTTCCTTCCCACCCTTCTAATAATGTAACTTTTTTGCAATAAAGATAACACCAGCTTCTCATGATCACATGATCAGGCAGGCACCATTTGCCAAACAGCAGCCCATGCCCTAACCAACCTCTAGGGGGCAAACTTTGCAAGCCCAAATCATTTGTCTGAATTCTAAAAGAGGTTTCACTTAAAAACAGGGCTACAGCATGAGGCTTAATGAGGACAGGAGTTAATCCTGGGAGCCAAGAGAGTAACGCACAGAGATGAAGGAGCAGGAGGGCCTTTGCAACCCAAACCAGACTCTCATCAGTGCTGCATGATCCAGACACATTCTGCTTTAAGCACACTTCAGCGGTCCAGATTCACAGCTGGAGAAATAATTCTCCATTACACCTAATGGGCTAGTTCCTGGTTATTACTCATGACACCCAGAAGCTGTTCCTACACCCAGTGAGCAGGTCTATGAAGAGCTCAAGGATGTCAAGACTATTTATACACCCTGCCCCAGAAGACAGCAGGACTCTCAACCACAGGAACTGTCTTCCCTGCTTCCCACTCCCCGCAGACCCAAATGATAGAGAACAGGGAGGAAGGTAGGCAAGCTGGTGGCTTCCACAGAAGACCACTGTGAAAAGGCAGGTACTGACTACCATGCAACAATGGGAAAAACACCACACTGAGAATCAGAACCCTGAGTTCCAAACCCATTTCCTTACCAGATCATTTAACCTAGCTATGAGCCTCACCTGTAAAACAAGTACCGAAAAAGACCTCTATGAATCTTTGACAAAACAGAGTAAATGTATGACCGTGACCAGGGAGCCACAGATTGCTCTGAAGCAGAAACAGAGTAGTATACCACAATGCCCTAGAGACTCTGGACAGACCGCGCCTTCCCACAGCAGGCAGCAGAAGTATAGGAGGCTGACCCCTGCTGCACTTGCAACGGGTCTGGGTCATCCAGCAACACTTTCGAGGCCAGCGGGCGTGCTCAGCGTGTTTATAAGACTCTTCCAGTTATGTCAACAGGCAAGATGGGAACAGCTGGATGTGATCACACTCCAACTGCCCATCAGTGGTTCCCCTGGATGAGACAAGAATCAAAAGGCTGATTCAACAGTCAACAGCCCTGGGCCGTGCACATGCATGTGCATGCATCGTGTGCATCGTGTGCATTGTGTGATAGGATCACTGGGTGGGGAAGCAGCAGGGAGGGCTAAAGATGCCTGGCGACAAAGAACTTGCAGTCTGATCACAAGGATATCCACACGTGTGCTGAGACCCCAATGCCAACACCCGCAGCTGCAACCCATGTGGACAGAGGAAGGCAACACGGTGCAGCACACGGGTTCTCAAACTTGGCTGCCTGTCAGGCTCACCTGGAAGCCTTACAAAACTCCCAAAGCTCGGGCCACACCCCAGAATAATTCATCAAACTGTTCCAGTAAGACCCACACATCGGAATTTTTAAAAAGCTTTCCAAGTGATTCTAGCCAAGTTTGAAGAAACAATGGTGTGGAGGAGAAATCAGAGACTGGGACCAGAAAAACCTAAATCTGATGCTGCACTCCACTGTGAATTAGCTGTGTGGTTGCGGGAAAGTCATTTTGCCTTCCTGATCCCACATTTCCTTGCCCACGAAGGAAGACAACAGTGTCCACCTTTCACAGATACAGGACTAGAGATATTCATGGGTAAAGCATGAACAGTGAGCAAGCAGCTCAAGGAAGGCACCCAATTAATAATTTTGTTATTATGGAAAAGGCTTTTTTCACTCACCTTTACCACTTCACACCAATGCAGTGTACAGAAAAGATAAGGACAGAAACCCTTCCTTCCAGGAACTTTCAGTGTTGATAGGGAGGGGAAGAGGGAAACCAACTAACAAAAGCAGCAGGAGGCATCCGAAAGCCAGAGGAAGACAGTTCATGGAAGCATTTGCCCAAGTGCTACAAGTGCTTCAAGGGGAGAACTGGGCTGGTGCCAAGAGGACACAGTAAGAACTCTCCTCATGGCAGGAACCAAGACACCCTGCAGTCACGGTGCTAGGCACATAGCAGGTGCTCAACAAAAGCTGGTGAATGAATGAATAAGTGAACAAATGAAGAGAGAGGAAATTCTTCAACACCTTCGATGTGAGGAGTAGGAAGGGAAATGAAGAGAGGTGTGGGGACACAGCAGGATGGCTTTGTACCCAAAATGCTGCTGGCAGGAAAATAGGCAGAGAAGCTAAGAATACCAAAAATGTCAGGTAACTGAAAGGGCCCCTCTCTCACCGAGAGTCACCTCCTGCAGGAAATGGGCCCTGACTTTCCTACTCCCAAGCTGGGTTCAGCAGCCTCTTCTGCCTCCTGGTAACATTCTGTGTTTTCCTTGAGCACCACGTAGATCAACCAGCAACTGTGTGTACTTCTTTCTCCCAGAAAAAGAGATGCTTTGAAAGCTACAGTTAAACAGGAGGCAAAAGCTCTGGAGTTCTATTGCATTGTAGGGTGACTATAGTTAATAATATATTGTACATTTCACAATAACTGGAAGAGAGGATTTTTAATGATCTCATCGCAAAGAAATGATGTTTTGAGGCAATGTCTATGTTAATTACTCTAATTTGATCATTACACAATGTTTACATGAATCAAATCATCACATTGTGCCCAATAAATATATATAATTATGTGTCAAACATAAAATGGAAAAAAATTAAAAAGAAATACCTTCAAGGCTAGGATTTATGATAAGAACACAATATGACTTTGCCAACTAAGTTCAGGTGTTGAATTTGTGATGTAAGGTATGTATGTATATATATGTGAGTATGTGTGTATTATACATTTGCCAGGCTGAGTTCCTGAGTCAAATAGAATTACTTTTTGCTAATACTATCTATAAGGTAAAGGAAAAGTTGAAGATGGCTGATCTGTCTATTCAGAGCTTTATAAAAGAATAAATCAATGCAGCATTTTACAGAGAATCAGTGCAGAAGACCACACGTGCCAGTCACTACAAGGAAGGAGATAAGTGGAAGATGACCAAAAGAAGGAACAATCATTCCAGGCAAAACTAGAAACAGCAGAAAGGACAATCACTAAGTCATTTGGCTTTGGCCAAATGAGTAAACATGGATCTGAATATTCTTATCTGTAAACTGTAGCTTGGGGAAGATGACCTCTGAGGTCTTCTTATCCAATGGTTGAAAAGAACACCGGGTCAAAAGAAATCAGCCCCGAATACAGCACCACAAGATCTGAATTCAAGTCCCGGCTCTGCCGTTTCCTTGGCTGTGTGACCATGAACCTCACTTTCCCCCTCGATCTCTCTGGGCCTCAGTCTCCACAGGTAGGAAATGAGGCCAATGACACTCTCGGGTTGTTAAAAAGCCGAAGCTCAAGAACACGAACGTGCTCTCTCAGGGGAAAGAGCTAACTTCCAGTATTCACATGGGTAACTGGGAAGGTGTGGCCCTCATCACAGCAGACATCAGGGGGTGAGCTACTCACTACACCACAGTGGGGCAGGGAAGGCTGAAGGCCACTACCCAGCAAAAGGCAAGAGCACTTTCCTGCTACAATCTGTTCAATGCAGACCAAAATGCTTGATCTACTCAGCACAGCCTCCCTGGAGGAGCAAACAGCAGCCCACCAACTTCCCAAGGCCACACTACGGGTGCAGGGAGGCAGGGCGGCAGGGCAAAGGAAAGGAGAGAGGGGGAAACATGTGAAGTTAAAAGAACAAGACCATGCATGTTTGTGGGCTGGCCAGGCCTCCCGCTTCACAGCGGGACAGAGGGGTGTGGCTGGGAGAGGCCAGGCCCTGGGCATGCTTTCTTGGCCCTAGGGCTCCTTCCCTCCTCTCCAGCCTGAGCCAGGCCTGGCTCCACCTTGGGAACAGAAGACTGAGGAGGAGAGAGGAGGGAGGAGGGAGAACTGTGGGGAGGAGGGAGGAGGGAAGAGCTGTGCAGGAAGCGGAGGGGGGAAGCCCTCAGCTGAGCAGCTGGGGTTACTCTCGGTCAGTGCCCTCTAGTTCCAGCTCGGGTTTCAAGATCTCTGTTGTGTCTTTGGCTCCACACAAAAAGGAACCACAGCACTCAGCTGCTGGAGGAGGTAAAGGAAGAAAGGAGATGCAGACAAAGCATCCCTTCAACATACAACTCTTAAAGGGACCCCAGGGTGTGGGTCGCAGGCCTGCGGTGGGTGTGGGGCAGGGCTTTCGGGCCAAATTCTAAATCAGTTCCTCTTGGCTTGACTCAGCCTAAGCTTGTCGGGTCTTGTAAACACAAAAGGGCTGGAACCAAACACGCTCCAGGGTCTTCCAGGCTATCTCTTGGGCTGTTTGCATTTGTCTTCTGGATGCCGGGGGCTCTACCTGGGCTCTACCTTCATCAAGAACAGCTGCTGCCTGCTTGCCGGAGATGGCAGAGCCCTCTCTGGGTAGACCTTGTTGGTCAGGGCTCGGGAGAAGACAGGCAGGCAGGGTACTTAGTAAATCAAGCCTCTGTGTATCCATCGGCTGCTCCAAACCAATCTGAAGCAAGAAGCCAAAGCCCAAAGACACCGTACTACCCTGTTAGAGACTTCCCCAACTTGCGTGCCCAGAATAGCCCAATGAAACCAATATATGACCTTCCTGGGGTGGTGATATAAGCAATACTGCCATTTGGGGTGGTTCCTGTGTAAAATAACAGTGCCTATGTAGAACAACACCAAGCCAGCTGCAAACGGAAGTGTCATGTGCAGAGGCTGATGGGATAGAACTCCAGGCCATGTGCAAATATTAAAAAGCATTATGTGCTGAGAAGACACTGCCACACCTACCTAATCCTAGAAAAGTACCGGTTCAGCTCCCATTCAGCTGGAAACTCAGTGGAAACTCTTCCCACCATGCTACCTCCCTTGTTTTAAGCATAAGCCCTCAATAAACCCTGGGTTTGGGTTGCATGTTTGCCGCTTGTCGATTTCTATTTGGGAGTAAGCCAAAGAACCTGGGGTCGGTAACACTGGGAGGCAGCAGGTCATGGCTCAAGTACTTGGGTTCTTGCCATTCATGCGGGAAACCTGGATTGAGTCCCAGCTTCAGCCTGACCCAATCCTGGCCATTGTGAACATCTAGGGACTAAAGAGTGGATAAATCTCTCTCTCAACTTTTCTCAAATAATTTTTTTTTTAAATTATGAAGAAACACAGTCTGCCAACAGAAAAGATTGGATCAAACATAAGGGGCAAAAGGAAAAACAGTGGGGCTGGCATTGTGGCATAGCAGGTACAGCCGCCACCTGTGACGCTGGCATCGCATATAGGCACTGGCTCATGTCCCCGCTGTTTTGCTTCTTTGCTTCTGATCTAGCTCGCTGTTAATGGCCTGGGAAAAACAGTGGCCCAAGTCCTTGGGACCCTGCCACCCATGTGGGAGACATGGAAGAAGTTCCAGCCTCCTGGCTTCAGCCTGGCCCAGTCCTGGCTGCTGTGGAATGAACTGATGGCTGCAAGATACCTTTCTCTCTGTCTCCCCCTCTCTCACTGTAACTTTGACGTTCAAATAAATAAACAAATCTTTTAAAGAAAAAGGAAAAAGAGTTGAAAAGAAGGAAAACAGAATTTAAGGCATTGGTTTCTCACTGATGAGCTGGTTTCTGACTAAAAATAGGACCAAATGCTCCAAACACCACATGACAAGGGACTAGCACCAGCTTGTAGGCCTCAGAGAAGTCAACAGAGCAAAGGAAGAAAAAGATGTTACAAGTTAGGGCCTGGGATGGAATTCACTCTAGGGCTGGTCTAAGTATAATCATTCATTTATATAATGGATAAGTAACTTTTTCCAACATTTATAATTAATAGAATGTATCAAGGCCATGGTAGTGCTCTGTGGTCAGAAAAAGGTGGCTCGTATTTGCTAAGACTCTACATACACTATCTCCCAGACTCTCTAAAACTAGCTCATGAGAAAGGGGTTATTATTCCCATATCTGAAATGAGGAAACAGACTTAAGAAGTCAGTATCTTGCTCAAGGTCACAAAACAAGCAAGTGGTAAATTTGAACCCAAACAGCTATGACCACAAATCTATGGTTCTTTCTACTCTATCCAGCAATTAAAGGAATCATTTTACTCTTGAAAAATGCTCCATCACCATGTGGGCATACAAAGCTGGTGGTACCGCCCAAGCTTCTTAGGCTAAGGCAACGTGGCAGCAGAGGATGGTGGAAAGATACCCAGCCTTGGAGTCAGACAGACCTGGATTCACTTCACAACTTTATCCTGCAACCTTGGGAAATAGATATAACCCTTTTGAGCCTCAGTGTCATCGTCAATAAAATGGGAAAATGGATACCAACCTACTCATACTATTTTAAGCCCTGAAAGTAATAAAATATTAACAGTGTAAAATGGAATCACTTCCTACATTCAGTTGAATAAAGTGTCACTCTTGAAATTGCCTTTTTGTGCCTCAATGCAACAGTGATAGGAGGGCCAGGATGGAAAGCCTTCAATGAGAAAAAAATAAGACTCCCAAGCTGCTCTTTAAAACCTACCAGGTAAACAAATCTTATACTGGGAAAGCAGGAGACATGCAACATTTTCTGATGTTAACAATTCAAAATTTTTTAAAGGCAGTCTGGTGTTTGTGGGGTACACACTGTTCTGTAATTGAATGCCAATTGTGTTTTCTATTCTTGTCTGGGTAAAGCTGACCTTTGATTTGATTGAGTTCAAGCCATATTTCAACACTGCAGTGTGGCACTGCACCCCCCCCCCCCCCCCCCCCGATTATGGCCCAGATGGGTCCAGCTCCCGCTCTGGATGGAAACCAATGGCCTGGGCTCTGGGACACAGCCCAACTTTGTCAGGTCTGGGAAAACTTCCTCGTGGTAGATGGAAAGGTTTCCAAATGTGAAAGTCTAAGACCCAAACTCAAAGCCTTTCACAAGTGCACCCAGAATAAGCTGCAACCACCCAAAGATTTCAAGGAATTTCCATTTCATGACATAATGTTGACACATCTGTCATCAGACCTCCCAACAAGATGCCATGCGGCAGGGAGTGGGGGCACAAGGACAGAGGAGTCTGGGACGGTACCCTTGGCTGCACTGGCTGCTGAAATGGGATGACGGGGTTCAGCCAGGAAAGAAGCCGCTGTGAGTCACAGGATGTTCCTTCTCGGCCGGCCTTGGGAAACATCTCACCCGTGCCTGTTACCCCCGAAACCGGGAAGTGCAGGAAGTCTGGCTCTGCTCTTGGAAGCCCTCTTGTCTCCTTCCTCATCCCAGAGAGTACACGCACAGTGTCCTGTGACCTTGGGGAAGTTTCTGGCTACACAAAGCGGCTCTCTTTAGGATATAACAACAGTAGAGCACGGAAGACTACAGTTCCAGTCCTATCGCTGCCCCTTGCCAGCTGTGCCTCTCTGAAATTAGCTCCTTCATGTACATAAAAAAGAACAGAATCCCCTGCATTATGGGATGGGTGGGAAAATTCAATGAACCCTCCACAACATCCCTGAGGGAGGCGCAACTGTTACCAGACTTCCAGGAAAGTAAGGCACAGAGGTGTTACAGAATTAGCCACAGGGTTATACATCATGTAAGCAGCAGAGCTGGGATTTGAACCCAACCATCAGGCTCCCAAGGCTGTTCTCCCAACACTAAACTCTACTACCCAGGCCACATTTTTAAGATACTAATTTTACTCTCTCTCTCCTCAAATCCCCACCACCGCCAAACCCCTTGCCACGTCACCTCAGACACCCTGGCCCCCTGGCTCAGGTCTTTTTGACTTTCAAAGATGAAGTAGAATCAAAGGTCCATGCTGTGGGAAAGCTGAGACCCTGCGGCAAAAAATGTCCTACATGAAGGACTTCTGTGGGGAAGACCCCAATGGAAAGAAGTAGTCATCAAAGAAGGATGTACTTTTCTCTGAAGGGAAAAAAGAACTTCCAATTTGCTTATGGCCTTGTCTAAATACTGACGGAGTCTGCAGATTCAAAAGGCTTCCAAAGCCTTGGCAGCTCATGTCAAGAGCCTTGGGTGATCATGGACATCATACATAAGAGTATTAATTGTTAAATTAACATGAGGAGTCACTATGCACTAACTTTCCATGCAAGACTTCTGTCCTCAATGAGTTATATTATGAGAGTTAACTGTAAAACTTGTTCTCAATGATTTATTTCATTTTATTTATATTAAGTGGAGGATATTCTTATGTCTCATAAGTTTTAGTGATGCCTAAGTATCCAATGCCGTTGCTTGTTTTCTTAGGTGCTTTCTTAATTAATGATAAAACTTGTTCTTAAGGACTTACTTTGTTTTAATGTATTAAGTGGAGGATATTCTTATGTCTCATAAGTTACAGTTATGTCTAAGTGCTCACAAAAGATGTACTATTCTTGGGTGCTTCTTTACAGTTAATTAAGTCTCTCAAAAAAAAAAAAAAAGAAGTGAAATTGACGTTGAGATGCAATGACTCTGAACAGCCCTTGTCTCAACTGTTGAGGAAGAGAATTTTTTTTTTTTTTGTGCAAATTGTTGACCTCTTCACTTAGTATAGAGTTGGTATTCTGTGTATAAAGTTAATTGAAAATAGATCTTAGTAGAGAATAGGACTGGGAATGGGAGAGGGAGGAGGCATGGGGTGAGAGTATGGGTGGGAGGGCGGATATGATGGGAAGAATCACTATATTCCTAAAGTTGTACTTATGAAATGCATGAACTCTGTATTCTTGAAATAAAAGGTTTCTTTTGGGGGAAAAAAAGAGGTTCATGCTGTGAGTTCTTAGTGTCACCAGTAAATCTCATAACACCTAGAAAGGCACAGTCCCTTCCCCCTAGTAACTTCCCCCAAGTGACGTCCTGCACAAGCCTCGGGCCTAATTTACCGAAGTCCTAGCCCGAGCCACATTAGAAAGGCCCAGAAAACCAGATTTGTACCCTGAATGTGTGGGATATGGCACCCACACCATCGACTGGAAGCAAACACAGAGCTGCAGGGATAGGAGTTCAAGGCCTAAGTCAGGATGGTGGGGATCATGCAACATTTTCCTGGATCTCTCTTCCAGGCCTTTCCCTTTCCAAACCTCTGACCTCAATGATGTAGAGTATCTGCCAAAGGGACATTTCCAGCCCAGTGACAAAATGTCCAAAGTTCTTCCTTGTTCTTTCCTGCCGAAGTTCTCACGCTATTCAGAGGAATCTGTATCCTGGAGAGAAGACCTGCAGAAGTTCCCAAATCAAGCACTCTGAGAGGCCAGTTGTCACCCTAGTCCTCACCAGGGGAAGCTAAGATAAGCACTCCAGACCATGGCAAACAGCCATAGAGGTTGTGCACTGCCCAACTCAATACTACATAAAGCACAATTCTCATGGAGAGAGCCATTCCCATGGCTCATGGAATACATGCACCCCTAGAAACATGTTGCTTGCCAACCCCTGCTACTGCAAGAAAGCCATCTCTCAAGCTGTCCCACTTGCCCATGTGGCCGAATCCAACAAGTCTAGAAAATGACCTCCTGCCATCCCACAGAGTACCCACTGGGCTTCTGCAGTTGAAAGGCATCAGTGTGGTTGTAACTCGGAACACAGCCAGAGACCCGGACAGCTCAGGTCCTGCCTGAGTCTGCGCACAGAGGAGGCTGGCTCTTTGGCATCCAGCCATACCACAGATCCCATGTGGTCATGCAACAGTTGAAAAAGATGCACTTCCAGAACACACACACACACAGGTTGAAGAAGTATCCCCAGACCAGCAGAGGTAATGGTGAGGCTGACAGAGCAGCCACGGGGAGGGCAGCAGTGAACAAGCGCCCAGCTACCTGTGGAAACATGGGACAGAGTGGGAGCCAGGGAATTCTTAGAGGGACTGTGCAGATGGCTCACCCCAGGAAGGGAAGAAATCTCAACCCCAGCACACACATTCCCCAACTTCCAGCCAAGCAGGAAGTTCTGACCACTTCTATAGAGGCAACTGCTTCAGAGGGGCCTGTGTCCACAGTGCCACCTGGAGTTGAAACAGAGTCAATATTGCAGGATTTGGGAGAGGAGCAGGCCCTGGACAAAGTGGATATCTCAGCAGAAATGCTCACCGGGGAGCAATGAACCCGCTAGGTACGGCGAAGAACTGCGTTTTAAGTGGCTTTCTCAGCAAAGACAGCAAAGGGACAACTTCCCATGAATAAGCAACGAAGACAGCAGGGGGCCACTTCCCTCTCCAGCCCAGTCCTAATTCTGAGCAGCACTGTCCCATCAAAGAGGCTCTAGCTTTCCCCACACATGAAAATGCCCACCAAAGAGGGGGCCCAAAGAGGCAGACGGCTTAGAGTGGTGAGTGAGGCAGAAGGGCAGGGTGAGGGAGGAGGCTCAGGATGGAGGCAGTTCTCCCTGTTTCCCTAACGCCCTGGCAGGAGCACCTGCAAGTTTGTGAGGACTGGAGCTGACACAATTTGGGGGGTACCCTTTAAATATATATTTCTTAAAGTCCTGGTTTTGCGTAGACACACTGTAAGATCTCTTAGATTGCCTTGGAAGGGGGCCATACCAGGAGATTCTTTTGTTGTTTGAGACAGAGAGACAGACAGAAAGAGACAGACAGAGCTCCCAATTGCTGATTTCACTTCCAAAATGTCACAACAGCCAGAGCTGGGCTGATGGAAGTTGGGAACTCAAGCCAGGACACCCACATTAGTAGCAGAAATCCAACGACCTGAGCCATCACCACTGTCCTCCAGGGTCTGCATTAATTAGCAGGAAGATGGAGCTGAAAGATGGAGCTGGGAATCTAACCCAGGCACTCTGATGTGGGAGATGGGTATCTGAACCACTAGGCCAAATGCCTGTTTCCAATAGGAAATTTTTTTAGCTTCCCAGTAAAAACATTTTAGGCCACTAGGTTCATGGCAACCATCCCAGTGAAGTCCTAGAAGGTAAACCTTGTGGAAGAAAGCAAGCCAAACTGTCTTAAGAGATTTTGTCATGATTGTTAATTTTGAGCCCTTTTACTCTATGTTTATATTAGGGAATCAACTCTACAAATTACAAATGCTGGGATTTTTTAAATTTTCAAAGCATGTACACTGACCCTTACAATACTGTGTGGAAAAGGGCAGCTATGTTATGTTCTTTCACCCTTAATCCGCAAAGATTCACCCAATACTTACCACGTCCCTACCCTGTGCAGATGCTTGGGACAGCCAGTCCCGCTTGCAAGGACCACAGCCTGGTGGACAGCCCACACTACCTGTGGCTCCTAAGCAATTTGCCACCCCAGGACTGACAGACTTGCCAAAACAAAGCATTTTCAGATTGCTTCATTGAAGTCCCCATTTTGAGGAAAGGAAAATTGAGGACCAAAAGGGCCAACAAATTAGCAAAGGCCAACAGTCAGCCAGTATCAGAGGTGGAAGGACAGCCACTCAACTGACCATGTGTAAAGTATAAGCGCTGAGCTCACTGTCAGTCATCCACAGACATCAGCAAATTGACTGCTCCACGACCCTCGGTGCAGGTAATCTCTGTATTTGGGGTAAACTGAGGGTCAGAAAAAAAATCAAAACTGAACCAAGTTCACACTGAATGAAGGATAGAGTCCACTTTCGTTCCCTAAATGAATCTTAATACAAAGTCCAAAGCTCCTTCTCTTATGTCAGCGTTTTCCAATCTTTAATTATTTACAAAGTACCCTCAACAAGTTTTACCATATCCATAGAAAAGGTTGTTTCCTTAAAGTTAATTTAATTATTTCTTTTAACTATTCAACATCCTCATAAGCCATCATAGCCATGAAATGGCAATTTGATACAGGCGAGAATTAAAAGTTGTCATCTTTGGAGCAGTCTTTTGGTCTCACGGTTAAGACAGTGCTTGGGATGCCCGTATCCCATATCAGAGTGTCTGGATTCGAGTCCTAGCGCCATTCCTGATTCCAGCTTTCTGCTACTGTGCACCTGGTTGGTTTCCTGTCACCCACATGAGAGACCTGGATTGAATTCCTGGTTTCTAGCGTTGGCCCAGCCCAGCCTCATCTGGGGAGTAAATGAATAGGAGCTCTCTGTCTGTTTCTGGCTCTGTCTCTCTCTTCCTCTGCCACTCCAATAAATATTACATAAATAAACAAGTACAGTTGCCATTCCTGTGCTGTCTGAAATCAATCCAGCTAGCACACAAAACTAACCCCGAGGAGCACTCGTCTTTGCCAGTCTGCATCTACAGAGACAGATCCTGATATTTCACCTTTCTTGGTTCCTGAGAATTGTGCAAATTTTGAATTTCTTTTTGTTGCAATCACGATAGGGATTTGAGAAGAATGAATGCTCTTCATGCTGACTCTCAAACATTAATTTAGCCACCACTCAATCTGTGTGATTGCACTCTGGTTTATGAAGAAAATAATAAAATATCTAAAATGTTCCAGTGACGAGAAAACTGAATAAGGCAGCTTTGTAAGGCTTCCTTCTCAGACTTCTCATCTGAATGATTTTGAGGATAACTAGGAGATTTGTCTACAACTAAGTTCTTACCACTGGAGGCCCTCTGAGGTGGAAGGTTGTTTAAACAGCACAAGACAGCACTGTAGAAAGAGAGCTGCATAGAGCAACGGAGGCGTAGCAGTGCTCCATTCCCAGAACATCCAGCCCACGGTTGTGCAAACTTGAGAAAGTCACTTCCCCTTTCTGGATCGCATTCTTCCCTAGAAGGTCCATATAGACAGGGGCGGGCCATATTTGTTTTATAAACCCCTGGATCTCAGCATTTACAACAGTGATCGGCACATATGAGGCATTCAATAAACATTGATTGAGTCCATCAACACATTTATCTACAAGTGATCTGAATGACATCTCAAAGTCTCTAAAACTCTGAAGGAAATAAAGTGATGTTCCAGTCCAGGAAATCATGGTGAATATTTTAGGGCTCGGTGCTATGGCATCACAGGTAAAGCTGCCACCTGTGGCACCTGCATCCCATATGGGCACTGGTTTGAGTCCCGGCTGTTACATTTCCAATATCCAACTCCCTGCTAATGCACCTGGGAAGGCAAGAGAGGATGGCCCAAGTATTTGGGAACTGACACCCATGTGGGAGACGCAGGGGAAGCCTCTGACTCCTGGCTTCGGGTCAGCCCAGCTCTAGCCATTGAGGCCATTTGGGGAGTGAACCAGTGGGTGGAAAATCTCTTTCTCTCTCTCTCTCTCTCTCTCTCTCCGTGCGTGTGTGTGTGTGTGTGTTACTCTTTCAAATAAAAAATAAATCTTTTTTAAAAATTAATGTTTTAGTAAAAACCCCATACCCAGAATTCATCTGTGGACAGCCCAGTGGAATTAACAGACCAAGCTGAAGAAAGAAGATAAACCTCCAAGTGGACCACAGAAGCAAGAGTCTGAAGGCTGGTAGATATGTAGGAGCCTGACTGATAGCACCCAAAGGGCTTGTCAGTCTCCAGGGGCTGGCCCAAGTCTCAAGACTTGGTCCTGCAGTTATCATTCGGATAAGAACAAAGAGTTATTTATCCAATTCCTAGACAATAGGAAACAACAAGAAACCACAGATACAATCCACAGCAATATTATAATCTAATTGGGTTTTGGTAGGATGAGATGGTGCAGGAAATCTGAAAATGTAAAATAGAAAAGAGATAGATATTTTCCCTTTGGGTTCAAAAAGCCAACAGGACAATTAAGAAAAGGAGAACAAGTAATTTGCAATTCTGTGTATTTAAAAGACTGCAATTTGGTTGACTGCACATGGAATATGAGTCAACAGGGTGACATGAATGCCAAAAAGCTTACTGCAATCTCAGATTGCATTAACAGAAACATAGCACTCAGAGTAGGGGAGGCAAAAGTCCCTTTCTCCTCCATGGTAGAATATTTTTGTAATTTCTGATAAAAGCCAAGAAGACACAGATACACTGAAACACACAGTAATAGAGAAATTGGAAGGAAAAACATTCTGTAACAGGAAATGAAGGACAGTTCACCTAGAAGAATCAAAGACCTAGAAAAGAAAGAGAAAAAAATAGAAGAACTGTCTTCAAATATTTCAAAGGGAAGAGAACTGGACTCATTGTCCAGAAGGCATAACATGGTAGTGAATGTTTTCTGACAGTCAGAACTATCAACATCCAACAAACATAGCTATCCTGTGAGAAGCAGGTCTCCACCTTGGGTGGTGGTATGTGTGGCAGAGAAGGTGAAGGAGGCTCTGAACTCCAGACCCATTTCAAGGATTTGCCCAAGCCTGAGAGACACAGGAAAGAAGGCTAAATCCATCATGCCATGAGTAGGTGGTCAGCGCAGATAAACACAGCTCCCCAAGTTGGGTCTACACTAACATTCCCAAACCTTCAACAAGTGATATTCAAAAATCAGCAAACCATTAACTTATTTCTACTAGGAAGAAGCATTTCCCTCTAGTTTGAGACCTGGCTTTATGTTGTACAACAAGCAAACACAGATGGGAGGAATTAAAAAAACAGCTGCAGGGCAGGGAAGGGGCCACACTGAGCAAAACACAGAGATGTGAAGTAAGCATTGACACCACACAATTAAAATCAGAGGAAAGGGGCAAGTGCTTGGGCTGGGGCTAAGCCACCACATCACATATCAGAGTGCCTAGGTTTGAGTCCTGGCACCATCCCAAATTCCAGCTTCTTGTTCATGTACACCCTGGGAGACAGCAGGTGAAGGCTCAAGTAGTTGGATCCCTGTCACTCACATGGGAGACTTGGGTTGAGCTCCCAGTTCCCAGCTTCAGTCTGGCCCAGTCTGGCCCTCCCTGCCTATCAAATAAAAAAAAAAAAAAATGAGAAGGGACCTTCTCTCTTCAGAGCTATATACACAGATGTTTTTTGGACATAGATTTGGCTTCTGCAATCCACTCTTACTCATTCTCTGGCTGCTCAAAGAAGAAAATAGTGCTATTTCTAAGACAGCCCCCACTAAGACCTGGAACTGGACGATTCACTCCTATCAGCTAGCCTATTCTTTTTAAAGATTTATTTATTTGAAAGACAGAGTTACACAGAGAGGTAGAGCCAGAGAAAGGTCTTCCATCTGCTGGTTCACTCCCCAAATGACCGTAATGGCCAGACCTGAGCTGATCCAAAGCCAGGAGCCAGGAGCTTCTTCCAGGTCTCCCAAGTGGGTGCAGGGGCTCAAGAACTTGGACATCTTCTACTGCTATCCCAGGTCACAGCAGAGAGCTAGATTGAAAGTGGAGCATCCAGGACGCGAACTGGAGCCCATATAGGATGCCAGCACTGCAGGCAGCGGCTTTAACCCACTGTGCCATAGCACTGGCCCCTCAGCTAGCCTATTTCAACAGGTGCACAAACTGAGAGGCAGAAGAACAAGGCCAGATGCTCAGAACTTGCCATTATCATGCAAGAACATCGAGCAGCTGTTCAATAAATGAGGGCCCAACATTGCACTAAGTTTCACATTTCCATTTTAGATTACAGGTTTTGTATTATTTTATAACTGAAGAAATTTAAGGCTCAGAGATGTTCAATGGCTTGGCTGAGATGTTACCACTCCAAAATGATATGTGTAGTCAATAACTGCTTCCTATACGTCAAATGCTATTTTTAAGCAAGTAAATGCTTTATCTCATTTATTCCTCATAGCAATCCTAGATAGGTTTTCATATTATCCCTGCTTCATGGGTAAGAACAGATAGCCCCAAAGGGCTAATTCGCAAAGTCACACAGCTCAAAGCAACGCATCCTAGCACTCCTTCTGTGTCACACTGTCATGATACAAGAAAGAACCCCAGCTCTGCCTCTGGTCAACCAGGCAGGGACCCTCCAGGAGATGAGGAATGGAGGCTTTGATCAGTTGTGCCACTTCTGTTTATCCTGTACCTGAACAGACACGTGAGTGCAGAACTAGGGCCTGCAGGTCAAGGAAACAGTACCAAGATGGCTTGGCCGTACAGCCAGGAGTGGTCCTGCAGGAGAAGCTCCTTGCCGCTGACCCAGGGGCCTAGGCCCAGCAACCTCCCTCTCTGCTATAAAGTGACACCACAACACAGCTTTGCTTTTCCTCGTCCTCAGGCTTCACACTGCCCGCTGCCTCTTCCAACCCAAGGAAAACACAGTTCGGTCTGCCCAAGAAAAAAACGCCAATCCAGAAACGATTTAAACTCTAGTACTTTTACACTATGTCCACTTGGAGACCTCTCAGCAAAGTCCAGCCCCTGCCATGCGTTCCCAAGCACTAAGCTGAGTGAACAGTACTTGCCCGGTGCAGCGGCAGTCGCTGGACCATGGTGGGGAGGAGCACGTTATCATCGGCGTTGTTTAGGCCTCTGGCTGACGGTGATAATCAAAAGCAGGCCAACGTTCAGTCGGCTTCACCACTGCTTTTAAATTCTCTACAGACCATGCACACCATCACTGCCTACACCAGGCAGACAGCTCCCACCGGCCTCTGTCCCCTTGGCAAGAACTGCCTGGGAGGTTGCCCAGGGACCTCTGCAGTCAGTCCCTCAGTCAGCAAATGCCTGCTCCTCAGACACTTCCTTAGTGGCGTGCAATAAATTACCTGGGCATGTACCACAGCAGAAGCAAATATTTCACTCTTAAAGACCAGAGTTCAAATGCCCATAGAGCCAAATCAAATAACTAGGGGCGGAGATGATTTGCTTAACTTTCACTTCTCCATGTGAAGTTTCAAATTTGATAACTTTCACTACTCCATTTGAAGTTTCAAATTTAATTTGAAACTTCTATACATAGAAGTATCCCTTTGCTATAAATCTGCCCATTTTTAGCAACCATATGGCCAACCTCAAAAAAACACAGTTGGCAGCAACCTGTACTCCTATTATCCGTAACACTGAGCACATATCATGGCCTGCTGTTGAGCTTTCTTCCCTCCCCCGGGGGACCCAGTGCAACCACTGTTTGCAGTGACCATCTTCCCTTGTGTCCTCTGCAGTGCCATCTGCAGAGAGGCCCTGCTGCCCATCCACGGGGGCGGAAACACCCCTTAGGGAAGCACTCATGTGAACCACCCCCAGGCCACCTAGACTGCTCTCTGGCCCTGGTGCAGGTCAACCCCCAATGCTAACGCATGCACAGAAGGTCTTGGCTTACTTGAGTTGGAATTCTTGATCTGCTGCAACGTTCTCAGAACTTTGTGTATGTCCTTCATGCTGGTGTCCTTCTGGCTGTATAGAAGAAGCCTCCGGGCATCAGAGAACAGGCGAGACACACTGGAAAAGGTGCAAGAAGAATAGTAAAGCCTAAGTTAGGCCAGCTGCCTCTGCTACTATGTAAACTGGCTGCCAAGTACATGTACCCCAACCTGGCTTCCAGCCCATCCACACACAGGCCCTGGCCTTGCCTGCTGCTCCCTATAGCCAACTTCATTGACAATCCATGCTCCCATCCACTCACCCATCATCCCTGCCCGATGCTCTTCCCCATGCAAATCTGACCAACCTTAATGCTCAGACCATCACACACACAGAAACAGACACACACTCACCCCCAGTGCCAACTTATCCATGAGACACAGTAGGCACAGTGCCTAGATCCTGGGATACTTTCAGGGCCCAGAAAATATTTACTGACTTTCAAAATCAAAATAAAAAATAAAAATAGTAACGAATGAATGAATCCAGTCTGTATTATATTCATCTTTATACCAATACACTAATAAAATATAACTTTAATCTTTTTGTTTAGAAGGGCCATGAGGACTTCGAAGTTTATGCCAAATGAATATTATAATGTGGTACTGCCTGCCCTGGCTTCAGCTTCCTCAGAGTTGTCTTGAAGCACATCCTACAGTCCTCAGCCCATTCTAACTCACAGCCTGACCCTGTGCATTTACAAAAGCAACTTCAAGGAAATCCATTCATTCAAAATTCTCCAGAAGGGAACGACAAGAAGAGAAGGATAAATGTTAACGAACAAGTCTGAGGGGGCAAAAAAAATCTAATCTGGTACTTACATGGATTTGTTAAAGTTTCCAACAACTCCAGGAGCCTCACCAGGAGTTGGATAACGGAAACAAGGGTTGTTGGCATTACAGATAATCCCCTGAACCCAAGGAAGTGTTCCTGCAGAGGGCATGGCTTTATTTGGAAAGTGGCCTGTTGAAATACAGGACAGGAAAAACACAGTGAGAAACATTAATTCTTTGAAGTGATTTTGAGATTCTACCTACACAATGCCTCATCCCAAATCTGTCTATCATGTTCTCCACAGCCCAGAGATCTCCCTCTTCTGGACTAATCCAAGCCTGAATTAGAAACTTACAGGCCAGCATTGCAGAACAATGGATTAAGCCACTGCCTGCAACATCAGCACCTCATATGGTAGAGTTCGAGCCCAGGCTGCTCCACTTCCTATCCAGCTCCCTGCTAATGCACCTGGGAAAGCAGTGGAAGGCAACCCAACACCTTCAGCCCCAATATCCACGTGGAGACCCGGATGAAGTTCCTGGCTCCTGGCTTCAGCCTGGCCCAGCCCTGGCAGTTGCAGCAATTTGGGGAGTGAACCAGAAGATGGAAGATCTTTCTCTCTCTCTCTCTCTCGTTCTCGTTCTCGCTCTCACTCTGTGTGCGTGTATGTGTGTGTGTGTATATATCTATATATGTATAAAACTCTGCCTTACAACTAAATAGAATAAATCTTTAAAAAAAAGAAAGTTGGCATCAGATGTAAGTTCTTAATGTACTTGACATCATCTGCAGAGTGGAGTTCATGACAGCAACCTTGGAGAAGCAGTAAGTGTTTGGCCACCATTAGTTCATCTTTTCCTGCCAACCTCACCTCTCAGTCACATGGAGGAGGGGCAGACAGGGAGGTTGGGAATGACCTAATCCACTTCCTCACACTCCAAGGAGGGAAGTACAGCAAGATATCATCGTCAGTGAAGAACACTCTGGGAGTCCCTAGGCACGACTGGCAGTAGAATCTGCATTTTCATGATCCTAATCCAATCCCTTCCAAGTACACCTGCAGCCTCTTTTATAATCTCACTCTTCTCAACCCCTTTTGGGCCTCTCTCCAATTTGCCAAACACTTGTTAGTCTCACCTCCTCTGCCAGCTGAGTAACTCCTCAAGAACACCTTAAAAATACACTGATGTGGGGTTATTGTTGTTATGATCTCATCAGTGTCCAAACAAGGAGGCCCGTGTACTAGGTCACCTCTTCACTCTCCTCTCCTTTATGGGGGGGGCTTCTTTCAAGCAGAATGATTGGGCATATTTGGGCTGGCTCTCGGCTTCAAGGGCAGTTTAGCTTGTGCCAGTCACCTATGGGTGCCGTGCATGAGGACCAAGATGAATGTGCCCTGAGCCAGGAGCTCTTAAGCCAAGGACCGAGCTGTTCACATTCGGAGAGAAGGGCTGCGGCTCCAGTGTTCATCACATTCTCAGGGTCATCTCTGACCCCCCCAAAAGAGCTAACAACCCATAGGAAGCACAGCTCACAGGCTCCAATTAGAACTCAGGAACATCCCTGCAACTTGCTAAGCAACTACTCTGGCCAAGCCACTGATCCACAAATCCTCAGTTTTATCATCTGCAAAATGATGAGGAAATTATCATCTACTTTACAGAGCTGTGGTGTACATGGCGTGAGGTCTTACCAGCACAGCACTTTTGCAGAGTGTCCAGCACAGG
The DNA here is from genome assembly GCF_033115175.1 of Lepus europaeus. NCBI lineage: Eukaryota > Metazoa > Chordata > Mammalia > Lagomorpha > Leporidae > Lepus > Lepus europaeus. The sequence goes on along the minus strand of NC_084838.1, from coordinate 29,038,551 downwards.
ACAAAGGCTCAGGAAATGAGCCTCTGAGAATTTTCCAGGCACTGTGGTCCTGAGGCTACACTAGTACTTATTCTGCTACTGTCCAGCCAGAACACTCCTTCCTTCTCATGGTTACGGCCTTTCTCTCAAGTAGGAACCCTATTTTATTCACCTTTCCATCTTCATGCAAAGAGGCCAACAGAGTCTCCCCACAAGTTAAGCCTAAGTTAGAACTTTGCTGCCCTTTGCATTTCAGTATCAGCGCCCTTCTGTTGTTTTCTTCTATCTACCTTCCAACCAGAGAGGCCACACCCAGAGCAAGGATGTGACAATATCTGACCACCGGAGACACTCTCTGCAGGGACTCTGGCCTGTTGACCGTTTACTCTGTTAATCTCTATCTCCTCTGTTAATAGTTCAAGGAAAACCAAACAAGGCCCCTTGCCTAAGTCAGCTGCTTCTCATTCAGAGAGATTTATATAAGCCAACCAAATACTCGAAGGACCAAGGGACTCCTTCCTTTTATCTCCAGAAGATACTGACACTAAGGTCAGCGTCATGTGGGTCGAAAGCAGCAGAGGGCGGTGATGGGGAGGTATTCCAGGCTGTCCTTTGGTGAAGGAAGCACAGACCCTTCCTTGCTCATTGTGTCCCATCTTAACTGCAGGATGCAGCCTGGACATAGCGTGCACAGGACAACAACCAAGTAGCATAATGGACTCCCAGGATCCAGGGACATTATGAAGACCTTGATGGCTCTAGGTTGAACTGGGAAAGGTTTATGGGAAGAATTTTACACCATTCTGTGCTCCAGAGACAAAGCCTCTCCAAGTTTCACCTTAGCTTTCAACTAAGCCCTTCCAACTAGGTCCCTAAAGGTGTTAAAAACAGAAGGTAAAGGGCCGTTTTTGTGGTACAGCAGGTTAAGCTGCCACCTGCAGCACCGGCATCCCATGTGGGCACTGGTTTGTGTTCCAGCTTCTCCACTTCCAATCCAGCTCCTTGCTAATGTGCCTGGAAAAGCAGTGGAGGATGGCCCAAGTGCTTGGGAGCCTAAACCCATGTGGGAGACCCAGAAGAAACTCCTGGCTCCTGGTTCCTGGCTCCTGCCTTCAGATCAGCCCAGCTCCAGCCACTGCAGCCATCTGGGAGTGAACCAGCAGATGGAAGATCTCTATCTCTTCCTCTCTCTCTCTCTCTCTCTGTAACTCTGCCTTCCAGATAAATAAATAAATCTTAAAAAAAAAAAAAAAAAGGTAAGGTTGCAAGCAATACATAGATGGATTATAAAAGACTAATCTGTCTTCTATATACAAGAATGTCACTGCCTTTATGAAAATCTGTGATTTGGAATCAGGTAGCTGGGTCAAAATTCAATCCCTCAATCCTTGAAGAACACAATCCCAGCAACTGGCAGAGCTAGGATCCACCTAATTTGTTTGATGCCAAAGTCTGTGCCATTTCCACTACACTATTTTGCCTGCTTGTGATCATTCTAGAAAGCGAATGGTCTAGCAAATGGAAAAAAAAAAAAAAAAAAAGAAGAAGAAGAAGAAGAAGAAGAAAAAAAAAACCTTCAATTTGCTCTAAAATATTTATTTCTGTGAGGTTCAAGGCAATACTTAAATAAAATCAAATAAGCATTTGCTCTTCAACCAAACCAACCTCTCTCAGGTTCCAAGAAAGCAGAGCTAACTCACAGGTCCATAAACTGGGCATAAATTTCATTTTATGATATATTTTTTGGCGTGATTTAGAGAATCATATCTTAGGGAATGTTATTAAGGTTGGGTGTGTGTTTAACTTGAACATATATGATGTGTATTATCAATGTTAATAACTGCCACTATATGCTGTTGATAAGAACCAGAATAGACCAAGAAACGCAATGGAGAGCCTACCTCAATGTTCTCCTGGAAGAACAGTATCCTGGAAGCCTAGGTGTCAGGTGGGGGTGTGTGCAGAGCTAATCAGTATTAGGAAAATCCCTGGGATGGAGAAACCAAAGCTCCAGCTGCAACCCCCACATAAACATTATCCTTTACATGTGGACATTTCTTCAGTGTCAGCCCAGTCGTCAAGCCATTCATATGACTATGACTGTGGGATGATAACCCTGGCAATTATGTGAGGTAGGTATTGTTATACCTCTTTTTCAAAGAAGCTAAAGTCCCTTGCCAAAGAGAATATGCCTAGTGAATGCTAAAATGAGGGTTCAAGCCCAGAACATCTGACATGTAGAACACATGTTCTATTCTTAGCCACCCCTGAATTTTCTCCACTTGTAAAGGCCATCATCAAAACACATAATTGAGGGTCAGATGACCTGTGTTTTATTTCATTTCTATTACTTACTAGATGTATTAGCTGGGGTAATTCCTGGATTCTGTCCGAGCTGCAATTTACCATCAATAAATTATAGCACGGTTGGACGTTTGGTGCAGCAGTTAAGACACTGCTTAGGATGTCTACATCCCATATTGGAACAGCTGCTCCTGATTCCGGCTTCCTCCTACGTACACCCTGGTGAGCAACAGATAATGGCTCAAGTACGTGGATTCCTGCTGCCCATGGAGGACACTCAGACTGAGTTCCAGGCTCCAGGCTTTGTCCTGGCCAAGATCCAGTTGTTGCAGGCATTTAGGGAATCAATCAGTGGATGAAAGACCTCAGTCTGCCTTTCTCTTTCACTATCTCTCTTTTCCTTTTCTCTGCCTTTTAAATATATTTTTTTTAATTTTAGAGAAATTAAAGCAAATGACAATAATAAAGTCTATTATTCAAGAATCAAATGAAATAACATTCATCAAACTGAGCAGTTCTACACAAATGCTGCTTAAAATTAGGTGTTCCCTGATTTGCAACCACATGAATAAGAGCTCACGCATATGGGAAAGACTGGCTGGCAGGAATGAGACGATATCATTAAGTCAATGCCTTAAGGGTGCTTCTTAATCACCACTTTCTAAACTCTTAGGTTATTTTATTTTTAAGATTTAAAATGCGTGAAACAGATGTTGAGTATTGTGATAACTACTATTATCACCATTCACTAGGACTGAAAATAGTCTCCTGAGATCTTCCCATTTCCAAAAAAATGAGAAGCCTAAATTTTCTGTTCCAAACCATTTGTGGTCTTTTCTGAAGACAATGTCTCTGAAAAAGTCAAATTAAGGCCATGTCTACTGCCTCGTCATGGCTTGCCTGGAGTGAGTCTCAGGCCCGATCCACATACTTACATTCATGTTGTTCATAGGGCGGGTAGCTCAGCCGGACGGAGATCAGGATCAGGAAGATAAACAGAGGCCAGGCCACTTCCAGCAACAGCTGACACTGAGTGCAAAGTAAGACAGAGCACCATGAATTTTAAGTCACATGGATTTCTAACGCTACTGTGCTTTGGGAAATCCACTGAAAAGTTCATTAGCAATTGATCTACTTCTCCATCCCCTCCTACCACTGTCTAAGCTTTAGTAATCTTGAACTGTTTACAGTTCCCACTCTACAACAATATACCACTCCATACCTATTTGCCTCAAGTAAGGGAGGAGGCTCCCTTCCTGCTTCACTGGGCTCACTTCTAGATGTGGTGCTGCAGAGGTGTCCAGGAACATAAGGCTTGACTCAGTGCTTAGCTTTAAAATCCCAAAGAAGCAACACATCCTGAAATCTCACAGCTTACTAATGACATTCAGCCATTTTTTTTTTAAGGAACAAAAGGTACTAAAATTTATTAACATAAACAGAAAAATACCACAACATGGGCCTCGTACACCAAGTACAAATGTCCTATTTTTCTTCAAAGAGAACATCATTTTATTTTGCAATGCATGTTTTAAAATTGATATGTATGTATATCAAAACATCATGCTGCATTCCTTAAATATACACAATTTTTATTTTTCAGTTATATCTCAATAAGGGCAGGAGAAAGCCATTTCTTTCCTTCCAAAGAACACAACCATGACTCTGAAAATAAGCTTTTCTTCCTGCTGAGCCGCATGTCCCTTCTCCAAGGTCCCCAGGTCCTCAGTGCCTTTATCAGCATTTGGCACAGCAGGGGCCCTATTTATACATGAGCTTCTCCCTCCTGTCACTTCTCACTAGGTCCCCACATGATAAGGGCTTCAAAAATGTCTGTTGTGTAAGGGGATGAATTAAAGTTTATAAAATAATGAACACACAGACACAAATCAGCTGAGCCCTTTGGGAAAGCAATTTGGCAATATGTATTCGAAAGTCATGTTTATCTCCTTTGCCCAAGTAATATTCCTGGGAATTTATCTTAGGGAACTAAATTTAAAATATCAAAAAGCTGTATATATGACTTTATTTATTCATTGGAACATTGTAACTACAAAATATTGGAAACAACTTAATTGCACAGCAATAGGGAAATGATTAAATAATGGTACATCCATTTGACAACATATTATGCAGTCATTATAACAGTGCTTATGAAACACTGTTAACTATATAATATTAAGAGAAAAAAACACACACAAAATTGTACGCATTCCAAGCTTGAAGATAAATAATATCACATACAAATATTAACAAAGACAGGACTAGGCTTTTTTAAAAATGAAATGTAAATGAATTTGGAAAATAATAACAAACTCAGAAAAACAAAATTATGAATAAGAGAAACAATCATCAACTGTGAAGCTCTGAAGTCTCTATTTGTACTTTTAAGACAAACAGTAGCCAATATGTATTTAAAATCCAGTATGTACTAGGCATAGTTGTTCCATATTGTTCCATTTAACCTTCAAACAACCTATGAGGCAGGAATTACTAAGGTCTCTGTTGTACATGTAGAAAAGGCTACAGCTCCAGGAAGGGTGCACCACAGAGTTAGTCAGTGACAGGGCTGAGGTTAGTAAGCAGGTCTGCAGACTCTGGGGGCCATTAAGTCCTACCTGACACAGCAGGTGCACCAGGTGGGCGCCTGCTTCACTGGGCATCTCAGCAGGTTCCACTGAGGTAAGATGCTTTCATCTTCCCTAAGCCTAGAGACTTAGAATGGTTACAGCAAATGCTGAGCACCCACTGTGGACTCAGAATTTGTTTATATCTCACCTCCAGTATTTAATTCACAATAATCCTGTGAGGGAAGCAGTAGCATCTCTATTTTAGAAGTGAAGAAACTGGAACTGGCACTGTGGCATAGCAGGTAAAGCCACCGTCTACAGTGTCGGCATCCCAATATGGGCACCAGTTCGAGTCCCAGCTGTTCCACTTTCGATCCAGCTCCCTGCTAATGCACCTAGGAAAGCAGTGAAAGCATCCTGAGTCCTTGGGCCCCTGCACCCACAGGAGTGACCAGGAAGATGCTCCTGGTTCCTGGCTTTGGATCAGCCCAGCTTCGTCCACTGCAGCTATTTAGGGAGTAAACCAGCAGATGGAAGATCTCTCTCTCTCTCTCTCTCTCTCTCTGCCTCTCTGTAATTCTGCCTTTCAAATAAATAAATAATAAAAATCATTTTTAAAAAAAGATCTGTTTATTAAAAGAAAATAAGATGTGAAGAAACTTAGGTTTGGAAAAGTGATGAGCTACAGCCTGGTAAGGCTAAGAAACTGCACCAGGACTGAACTCAGACCTACTGACCCCTAAATGCAAGCTTTGAAACCCATCATGCTGCCTCACAGAGCTATGCTTGGGGCACACAGCTGTTAAGATATGCCACTTAAGGGGCAGGCATTTGGCACAACAGATAAGATATCACTTGAGATGCCTGCATCCCATATCAGAGTGCTTGGGTTCAAGTCCCAGCTCTACTCCCAAGTCCAACTTCCTGCTTATGTGCACCCTGGAAGGCAGCTAGTGATAGACCAAGTAGCTGGCTCCCTGCCACTCACACGGGAGACCACATTCAATTCCTGTCTCCTAGATTCAGACTGCCTCAGTTCCAGTTATGGGCATTTGAGTACTAAATCAGCAGACAGGTATTTCTCTTTCTTTCTCTCTCTCTCTCTCTCTCTCTCTCTCTCTCTCTCTCTTTCTCTCTCTCTCTCTCTCTCTCCCTCTCTCCCCACTCTTCCCACTCTGACTTTATAAGTAAAATAAATCAATTTTAAATATATATATATATATATATATATATGCCACTTAAGAGGAACCCAGCACTTGCTAGCCCTGCTAAGCACTGAGTCAAGCCTTATGTTCCTGGACACCTCTGCAGCACCACATCTAGGACCCTGTTGTGCAGCATATGCTCAAAATATGCTGGTTAACTGAAAAAAAATAATAAATAGATCTTCCCCACGGCACTGAAAGCAAAGGACACAAAGGAAAACTTGCAAACCATTTTCAGCAGCTGAAGCCAGTGTGTATAAGAACACTAGGGAACCAGGTAAGGGAAAGACAGGTAGTCATAATAATAATAATAAGATAATACCTCAATAGGTCTGACTACACACCAAGTGCTGTAGCTACATTAACTCATTTAATTGCCAAACAACCCAATTAGTATTATACCCATTTACAGATGCAGAAACTGAGGCTCAAGGAGTTAACAAATTTCCCAAGGATACAAGATTGGTAAACTGCAGAGCCTGGATTCAAAGCCAACTGACTCAAGGATCCACGCCCTTTGCCACTATGCACCTCTACCTCCATGTGCCCCTTCCACACCAGAGTATGGAAACTCCAGATTCTTCAAAGTCTTTGATGAGCTGAGATTACTAACACATATGAATGAACAAATGATTGAACGGACTGCTTCCAAAGCTCACATCACCCAAACCACAAAGACAAAATTAAATCTGTGCCCATTTACCCCATAGCTCTAAAATTATTTGTGTCATTGAACACAGAATCCACATTCCAAACTCAGGGCATGTTTTAGGTATTTCTTTCCCTAACAGCCTTCCACTAGACGCCTAACTTGACTTCTGCCACGAATGCCATTCTGCCTTCACTCATTTCAAAATCAGATTTCTCCACCCTTCTTAGATGAGCACATTTCCTATACAGACTCTTGGAAATAGCTTGGAAATACGGTTGGCCCTTCACTGCTGGGTAATCCTTCAGAAAATTCTCCTAGATCTTGCTTTAGTATCTATGCACCTGACTGACTCCTCCACAATCCAGGAGTGGGAAGAGGAGGAGAAACAAAAGGTGTTTCTCACCATTTGAGAAACTCCTTTGTTTAGTGCTGGGTATTGACTCTGGTGCTGAATGAATGCTACCCTGAGGTGCTCTGGGAGGCAGGGAAGCAACTCTTCACTTCCCCTCTCACTATTCCTTATCTATACCACAGAGATAAGATGAGCAAGCACCGCCACAGCTGGGCTTCTCAAGATCCCCTCTACTGACATTTGGAGCCAGATGAACCACTGAGGGGGAATCTTCTATGAACTGTACAGTGTTTGGCAGCGTTCTCTCCTCTACCCAGTAGATACCAGTAGCACACTGTCTCCTTCCCAGGATTCTGACAATGAAAAATATCTCTAGACATTACTTAATGTCCCAGATTATGGGCGGTGGAGACTGCCCCGAGTTGAGAACCACTGTTCTAGACTTATTGTGAGGATTAAATGTTATTTCATGAAAAAGTCTTAGCACAGAGTCTAGCACATACTGGTTGTTGTCATCATCATCATCATGTTATTCAATATGTAGCAAAACACTTTTGAATGCATTCAGAGCTGAGCAGATATCTCACACACAACAGGGGTACACGGGCCCTGGAGTATTCATGACTAACCTTTCTTGCAGGCTTCAGAAGCTCCATAAACTACAACCCAGTCACTCTGAGAATGCAGTTAGCTACCTTGGGCTAAGGACACAGTCATGGCCATATTAATGCAAGGCTGGGCAGGGCAAGGGCCATGCTTCAAGAACACGGAAAACCCATGGAATAAAATGTAGCCTTGGGCAAGAGTCTTCTGAATAACGGTATCACCCCCAAAATTCAATTCATTGCTCAAAAAAGAAGCCACTGCTTTTCAGTATTGAGTTGAAGATTCTTGAGATTACAAAGGAGCATAAAAAAAAAAAACATCAAAAATGAAGAGACAAAAATATCCTTTCTGTGTACAGCAAGGAAATTTAAGAGAATCCACAAAATTTACTTAAAAACTCAAACTCATCTGAAAACATAACTAAATTAACCAAAATCAAGGTAAATACTTCTAAGTATAAGCACTACTTTAAGCCTGTGATAGACAATTAAATTAATATCATGTGGGGAGGACAAAACAAAACTATAGTAAAAACAGACACAAACAAAAAAATAGTTATAAACTGAATGCAAATCATATAATTCTTACATAAAGAAAACCAAAGAGCTCCAGTAAATTAAAAAAAAAAAGGGGGGGAGATGGGGGGGCTGGTTTTGTGGCCTAGTGGGTATAAAGTCGCCACCTGTGATGCCAGCATCCTAAATAGGCACTAATTCGAGTCCACCTGCTCCACTTCCAATCCAACTCCCTGCTAATGGCCTGGGAAAGCAGTCAAAGATGGCCCAATGGGGTCGGCGCTGTGGCATACCAGGTAAAGCTGCCACCTACGGTGCTGGCATCTCATATGGGCGCCAGTTCAAGTCCTGGATGCTCTAGTCCCAATCCAGCTCTCTGCTGTGGCCTGGGAAAGCAGTAGAGGATGGCCCAAGTCCTTGGGCCCCTGCACCCACATGGGAAACCTGGAAGAAGGTCCAGGCTCCTGGCTTCGGATTGGCCAAGTTCCAGTCATTGCAGCTGTTTGGGGAGTAAGCCAGTGGATGAAAATTCTCTTTCTCTCTCTCTCTCTGCCTCTGCCTTTCAAATAAATAAAATAAATCTTAAAAAAAAAAAAAAGAAAAAAAAAAAAAAAGATGGCCCAAATGTTTGGACCCCTGCCACCTACTTGCAAGATCCAGATAAAGCTCCTAGCTCCTGACTTCAGCCTGGCCCAGCCCTGGCCATTTCAGCCATCTGGAGAGTGAACCAGAGGATGCAAGTTCCTTTTCTCTCTGTCTCTCCCTCTCTTTTTCTAAAAAGGAAGATGGGAGGCCGGCGCCGCGGCTCACTAGGCTAATCCTCCACTTTGCGGCGCCGGCACACCAGGTTCTAGTCCCGGTCGGGGCGCCGGATTCTGTCCCGGTTGCCCCTCTTCCAGGCCAGCTCTCTGTTGTGGCCAGGGAGTGCAGTGGAGGATGGTCCAAGTGCTTGGGCCCTGCACCCCATGGGAGACCAGGAGAAGCACCTGGCTCCTGCCATCGGATCAGCCCGGTGCGCAGGCCGCAGCGCGCCAGCCGCGGCGGCCATTGGAGGGTGAACCAACGGCAAAGGAAGACCTTTCTCTCTGTCTCTCTCTCTCTCTCACTGTCCACTCTGCCTGTCAAAAAATAAATAAATAAATAAATACTAATAAAAAAAAGAAATTCACTTCCTCTTTAAAAAAAAAAAAAAAGGGAAGATGGGAATTAATGAGATCTAAGCCATACTTCTGGATGGGAATATTCAATGTACAGGTTTCCCAAGTTAATTTACAGATTTAACATAACTTCACTTCAAATAGTAAGAAGATAGTTTTTAGAAATTTACAAGATAATGAGATTCAGAAGAGACCAGAGAATATTTGGAGAGGCAACAAAGTGTGGGACAATGAGTTCCCCCAGATATCAGATGCTCATCAGGGTAGGAGAACATTCTCTGGGCTATATCAGCACCAACATAAAAATGACAAATGACCAAAGGAATATCTCCAAAATAGCCTCCCATACAGATAAGACTTCATAAATATTCCCAAAATAACTAGGAAAGAAGTTACTGTTTAATCAAAGTCACTGTAATGACACGATATGCATGTAAAGAAAAATGAATGCTAGACTCATTGCTAACACCACACACGCTTCAGTTAGGCACAAAAACTTTAAACTGATATCTTAAAGATCAAATCAGATAAACGTACAAGGGAAAAGGCCGTTTTTAAAACCACGCCTGCCTTCTGGAACTGTGCAGCCTCACGCACTGTTGGTGGCTTTTTAAACAGGCTTGATCCCTGGGAAGGCCATCTGGCCATACATTTCCAGGGCCATTTCCCTTTGACCTAGTAATTCTACTCCTGAGATTCCGGCCTAAGGAAATACTACAAACGTTAAGAAAAAGCAACAAGATAAAATCTGTACGAATTTTTTAAATTTTACTTATCTGAAAGGCAGAGCAATGGAGGGAGAGAGACCCACCTTCCATCCATTTGGTTTGTCCCCAAATGCTCAAAATATACCGGGTTGGGCCAGGTCAAAGCCAGGAGCCAGGCATTCAATCCAGGTCTTCCATATGGGTGGCAGGGACCCAATCACTCAATTCATCACCTGCTGCCTCTCAGGGTGTGTATTCATGGGCAGCTGGAATTAGGGGTGAAGAAGACCAGAATCCAGGTCTTCGCATATGGGATGCCACATTCCAAGTTGCATCTTAACCACTATGACAAACATTCACCAATAAAGTCGGTATAGTAATTTCCTCATAACAGCAAACACTAGGAAGACATGTTGGCAATAGGATTTGAACTTATGAAACAAAAACTGTGTTGACAGATCACTATAAAGTAACTGGGAATGGTAATGCCATCATCTCATGGAAGATTGGGAGCCCAACTATTCAGCCCTTCTCGTAGTACCCTGTCTTCACCTGTGAAACAGAAATTGTAATGCATCCCTCTCAGAACTGCTAAGAACAGACAATGGATATCAAAGTACTTTGAAAACAACAAAACACAGGCAATCATTACTATAAATATAAAGATCATTTGAAACATAGGAATATACACATTAAACAACATTAAATGAAAAGCAAAAACAGCATAAAACAGTGTGTATGTACGTAATAATTATTACTGCTTTATTGGGCTATTGCCAGTCAAGTTTTCTCTGCCAAGAACCACAAGGCTGATGATCCGCATGCCTGTGGCCCACAGACCTCAGGGACACCCTTCACACATAAACTAAAATTCAACTGTCCTTTCCCAACTTCGAGGCCTTGTGAAATTTGGTCTCCTCCCCAGCAAGTCTTCCTTTTTCCACCTGTGTTCTTGGCTTCTTTGTTCCCTGAACAGGGACATGCACCCAGTCACCACCAAGATGTGACAGTCTGATCTCCGAGCTGTGACCCTCGCCTGGTTAACTGGTGCTTGAACTTCAGAGCACTCAGATTACATTCTAAGTGAAGGTGCAGGACAAGCATCGTGGCACAGTGGGTTAAACCACAGCATCCCACACCAGAGTCCGATTTGAGTTTCAGCGCTCTACTTCTAATCCAGCTTCCTGCTACGTGCACCCTGGGCAGTAGTAAACTCTGGCTCAAGTACTTGGAGCCCTGCTACTCATGTGGGAGACCAGACTGAAATCCAGGCTACTGGCTTTGGCCTGGACCAGCCCTGGCTATTGTTGGCATTTGAGGAGTAAAAAGTGGATGGAAAATCCTTGCCCTTCTCTCTCCCTCTGCCTTTCATGCAGATGAAAATAAATAAATAAACAAACAAATATTTAAAAAATAATAAATGGTGGCCGGCGATGTGGCATAGTGGGTAAAGCCACCATCTGCAACACTGGCATCCCATATGAGCACCAGTTGAGGTCCCACCTGTTCCACTTCTTATCCACCTCCCTTCTAATATGCCTGGGAAGGCAGTGAAAGATGGCCTATGTGTTCTCCCACGTGGGAGACCTGGAAGAAGCTCCTGGCTCCTGGCTTCAGATTGGCCCAGCCCCGGCCGTTGTGGCCATTTGGAGAGGCAGCCAGTGCCTGGAAGATTCTCTGTCTCTCCCTCTCCCTCTCTGTAACTCTACCTTTCAAAATAATTTATTTTGATTTTCTAAAGATTTATATCTTTAGAAAAAACAATAATAATAAATGAAGTCCCTAGCCATACTTGTTAGTGTACAATGTAGTACTATACTTTGTGTGGTTTGTATCTTCATACTACTTACCACAGTTAAGGTTTTTACTTATGTTATGTCCTTCATACCTGCTTTTTACACTAAACTCTAAGCACCATATGGGCAGAGATCACGTCAGTATTGTTCATCACTATGAGGGAGCTTATGAATTTGAAAAATAGAATTACAAGATAAGTTTTTTTTTTTTTCTTTTTTGACAGGCAGAGTTAAACAGTGAGAGAGAGAGAGACAGAGAGAAAGGTCTTCCTTCCGTTGGTTCACTCCCCAAATGGCTGCTATGGCTGGAGCTGCGCCAATCCGAAGCCAGGAGCCAGGTGCTTCCTCCTGATCTCCCATGTGGGTGCAGGGCCCAAGCACTTGGGCCATCCTCCACTGCACTCCCGGGCCACAGCAGAGAGCTGGCCTGGAAGAGGAGCAACCGGGACAGAATCCAGCACCCCAACCAAGACTAGAACGCGGGGTGCCGGCACCACGGGCGGAGGATTAGCCAAGTGAGCTGCGGCGCTGGCCTGTTTATTTCGATACAAAACTTCTTAAAATCTGTGCATACAGTGGGTCTTCAAAAGATTCAAGAAAATGCACATTATGAAAAAACTGCATGGATTTCAAAAATTTTTACACCAACATAAACATACCTTCTAATATCATTTTCCATGAACTTTTTGAAGTGCCCGTATAGACCCTGCACAATATCCCATGAGTGAAAGATGCTCAATAAATATTTATCCAAATGAAACAATAAAATTGTTCTTTCTTTATCCCATAGAAGTGAAAACAAAAGCTTAGGAGAAATGAGTTTCCCTAGACCACTGAGGCGCACAGTGGCCAGGCTGGGATTAGAATCACTTTTGCTCCTGGGCTAGGACTAAGGTCAAGAAAGAAATACGTCAGTGAAACTGGAAAGTTAGGGAAAAGGTGCCGCCTGCTCCTCCGCTCTTCTCTAATGGCTCATAAAGGAAGAGTTTAAATTTTTTTTTACCTTGAACCTATTCTTTGTCATTAAGGACTTCCCAAATAGTAGTTCTCAAATTGATAACATCTGGATGATCTACCTTCTGTCATCAATTAATGTTATCTAATTGAGAGAATTAAGCATAAAGAGAAAAGAGGAAATGTTAGGCCACCCTCACTTTGTCCCACTTGCTCCATGGAGACCTTGGCCTCTGGGTCAGCCTAAAGCCAGATGAAGATCCTAAGAACTCTGGAGTCCTCTTCCCTTCCTGTCCCAAGCCCTGTTTGTGCTGAATGACTGCCACCCACACAAGCTGTCACTTTGGACCCAAACTGAGCTTTGCCCTCAACTTTGGCAACTCAATTCAAGTACTCTTCACCTAACAGAAGAGTAGAAAATGAATCCTAGCTGGTGGGTCCCCTAAGTCTGCACAACGAAGGCGGAGACGAGGGATCCCCAGGATTCATCAACAAACAAGGACAGAGTGGAAGGACAAATGCTGTCTTTCCAAAGGGTAGCTCTGAAGTATTCTGTCCAGCTCCAGGTTTCCACATGTTCTTCCCATTCTTCCAGAGGCAGCACACAAAGCTCTTAGGGCAGGGAAGCCTCCTGAAGACCTGCGAACTGATGGACCACTAACCCATTTACCACTCATTCAGCAAATAGTAAGCACATCCCAGTGCCAAGCTGTGCTTTGGGCTCCAGAGACAAGGGCTCACTCTCTAGGATCGTAGAAGGGAAACAGTCAATGAATTTCCACACATTATGAGCAACAGCTGTCATGGGGCTGCTAACTTCTCCTACCCAATGGACAGGGCAGATCTAACGAGGTGGGCCAACAAAGTGGCGACAAAATACCTAAAGTGCCCTAATATTTAAATAATATAATCTAGATATCCAAGGCAGGTGGATTGGGTAGTAGTACCCCATCAAAATGAAAGACTCAGGGGCATACAACCTTTAATGTAGAGAGAGAAAATGCTGCTACAAAGGCTCTGGGCTTGCAGGGCCACCAGGAGGTTCTGATGCTACTTTCAAGACTGACTCACCCTGGACCCCTGCCCCCTCTGAGCCAGTTCCATCACCGGTACAAGAGGCAGACCATACCATTCCCAGTTCTGACAATCTAACCATGTGCGACTTGAAATAAAGCATGTTTGTTGTGATTCAGCAGAACACATTTCCTTTAGAAATCAGGAAGGGAGGTAACTGAAAGAGGCTGGCAGGCAGCTACAAAAACCCTTTTGTATCAGGGTATTATATCCCTACTTCCCACTTCAACAAGAACTCCACCACAAAGCTACAGATTGCCTTTGAGTAAGCCTGTTCATTTCTCTAATCCTACCCCTTCCAAAGGCAGAAACAATATTGACCAAGAGGCAAAAAGCTTAAGACCAGTGGAGACTGGCTCAGTCTGGATGACACAACCCCACTTCCTATTCCAGGCCCCTGTACTCCTGATTCCTTCCCTGGCTAACACAGAAAGGCCATTTCCTCCTCCTCCAAGCTGTGTGGCTGCAAAACACGTGGAGAAGGGGAAAAAATCACTGTGATGGCAAGGCTGAGGCCTGGACCAAGTTTTGGGGATCCCAGCCCAGCTGCTGTTTGGTTGACCCTGGGGAAAACCCTTCCCTGCTCTGTGACTCAGCTTTCTCATATTTAAAATGGGACAAATGGACTGAACTACCTGAGCACCCCTTTCATTGCTAAGACAACTTGGTTCTTCCCAGAACTCACTAATGGACACACCATGGTCGAAACAATTTCACCATCACATGGGCTGCCAGGTTGAGAAGAGGCAGAGGTCATGGACCACACAGCAGCTAAGAAGTGAGAATAAGGATGAATACATCGGATGTGGGAACACTGGAACCTGAGAACAACTGAAGAATGCAGAGGAAAAAGGCAAAGAAGTCAGGATCCTCAGGTTTTGATGCAGCACAGGACAAACAATGATGCTACTGAAAGACAATCTGACGGCGATTTGGAACCAACTCTGGAGTCAAGTTATCTGGATGGAAAACCTATCTGTGTTTCTTATTGGTGGGCTGGATCTCAGAAAAATGACTTCTACCTCTGTGTACTACAACATGAGGAAATAACAGTACTTTATGAAGCCGTAATAGGAGTAATACCGTTAATAATGCACTTAGTACCTAGCACATGAAGCTCATCCTGTTTGGTTTAATTATATTAATATACTATTTATTGTACATTATATTTTACTATTAGTATCATTACAAAAACACATCAATTTCAGTCCCTGCTTAACCTGAGGATTCAGGTTCCCCATTTGTAGCATGAGAGGTTGAATGAATCCAGTGTTTCTCAAACTACAACCTGTATACATATTACCAAGGGATTACATTTGAACTCTTTATGTGGGTCCTAAACACTTTTTATTTTCATTACAATGATCATTAAAACAAATTCAAATACACATATGCATATTTTCTAAATGCAGTGCTGGCATTCCATATGAGCACCAGCTCAAGTCCCAGCTATTCCACTTCCAATCCAGCTCTCTGCTATGGCCTGGGAAAGCAGTGGAAGATGGCTCAACTCCTTGGGCCCCTGCACCTGTGTGGGAGACCTGGAAGAAGCTCCTGGCTCTTGGCTTTGGATCAGCACAACTCTAGCCATTGCAACCAATTGGGGAGTGAATCAGTGGTTGGAAGACCTCTTTCTCTCTCTGCCTCTCCTTCTCTCTCTGTGTAACTCTTTCACATAAATAAATAAATAAATCTTTAAAAAAAATAAGAAATAAGTTCTGGCACAAATTTCAAAACCCAAGTTTATATTTGTGTCTGTGGTTGTGTTGGCACCAGTATAATTGTAGTAGGCTGATGAGAAATGAACAGAAGCTGACTCAATCTATGAGATTCATAGATGAAAGCCAAATGGCATCCAAGGAAGATGGTGGGAAAAAAGGATGCAGAATTGAACCTTTAGCACAAATATACATTGGACAAACTTAAAAGAACTGCCACAATAGTGTTTGCTTTCATACTTCCATTCAATGCATCATTTGGTTTCAGCTAACCAACATCAGTGACCTCAACATATTTACAGTGTCAATTTGAACTGGACTAGTTTTATAACTTTGTTTGCATTTAATCTGTAAACATACACAGTGGTATACTGTAGCCAATAAGGATAAGGGGTTTACATATAGTTATACATATATGTAATATTTCAAAAACATTATAATAAAAAGAAATTTAGTGAACGTGCATCTCAACATTTTCTACTACAGAAAATCCAAGCATTATTCTACTTTGAGAAAAATTAAATTTTTACCAAAGTTCCTTAAACTCTTTAAATCTCTCAAAAAGTTGATCTGTGTGGTTACAGACAGGTTGAGCTTCATTAAGCCATCAAGTGAGAATTCAGGACAAAGGCAGAATAGAAAACAGAGATTTGGAAACCAACTACAACTAAATCCAAAGGACTATATGGGATCACTAAGGAAGTGTTTTAGAGATAAAGAAGCAAAGAGCTGACATCTGAGTTTCCAGAAGTTCACCCTGCCTTAGAGCCCTCACATTCCTTGGGAAAATACTATTCACAGGCAATAAAGATGATCTTTCAGGACTACTGAAAGCATTACTCGCCCATCTGGGAGGTGAACGGCTTAGAATCATCCACAGAAATAAGACAAATCTCAGTTATTATATTCCCCCAGGCCTGCAGTCAGAGCTGGAAGGGGGGAGTTCAGAGACACCAAGAGACCCAGGCATTGATCTCTAGGAGCTGGGCCGTTCACTCACTTCACTCCCAACTCTCAGACATACAGGGATCCAAGAGGTGCTTCTGGAGAGCCAGACAGCTCCCAGGGCTGCAGCAAAAGGGAAGACGGCTGGACATGGGCAACTCTGTGCCGGGTTCCAGAGGTCAGAACTCACGCCTTGGCACTAGAACAAACCAAACCTAGCATTTCTGCCCAGTGGCAGATCTTCCCTCAGTGATAAGCCACCAGGCCATATGAGGACTACACAGTCCTGTATCAACCGGAGCCAGATTCATTCAGTCTTTGTATGAAAAAAACCAAGAGAGCTCCGGCCCTCCCTCCTTCAACCCCCAAATCAAAACCCACCACCCCTACTCCCTACCGAGAAACCCAAGCTTACTGTTTGTCGTCTTCTGAACGTGAGGTTTTTCCACAGCAGCAACCTCAACTGAGGCCAGCAGGCCATGTTACCTCAGCGGGCACCCACGGCAACCTGCTTGTGGCTCGCCCTTGGAGGCAGCGGCCAGAGCTTGTAGCCGAGCCGCTGTGGCTGGTCATTAACTGGAAGATAAAGCACAGGAGAGACAGCCGTCAGTGATCACTGCAAAGCCACACACCAGTGAGGGCTGTTGCTCCAGCCCTCTCACCTGAGACCTACGACCCCAGGTCTGCGTCACACTGCTCCTCAGTACACCAGGAGTTCCTGCCTTTCAGGACCCGCCAAGCAAACAGAGCTTCAGGTTTTTGGGCAGCAACCTGAAGCTAAAGTGCCATGGGTCCTAATCACGTTAGCTCCACTGGTATGATCATTTAGGAATGAAAAATGCACTAACAAAAATGGACCTGAGTGGCCAAAACACTGAGGATGAAAATGCCATACTGGAATCCTCCCTGCCCCCCCACCCCCCGCATACACTCCTATAAAATGTCAACCGCATTTATAAATTGTCTCCAGCCTGGAGTGAGTTACACAACTCCCTGAAATTCTCTGCAGACTAAATTTCCCTCTGGCCAATAATGCGGGGTCCTTCAAATGATAAATGGCACCATCAACAAAGCAGTTTCCCAATCTGGAAAGCCACAGCAGGTCTTAGCGGTCTGTGAGTAAGCTGCTGACACCTGGCTCCCAGGTGATGAGGACAGCGCTAGCGCTGTGTCTCTGTGGAAGGAAAACAAAATCCCACGGAGCGACAAGTCTGCTAAGGCAGGCACAGAGTGTCATCTATGAAACTGACAAGCCCTCACAGCCAGGATATATGTGCGCTTCTGCACCGGAGCACGTGGCCAAGCTACTCCTTGTCAGGTGTCACGGGTGCCTCCCTGAAGGGCTGCGTGAATTATAGTTTACTATTATTATTCTCAAGAACAGAAAAGACACATTCTATGTGTCCTACTTGCCCACCCAACAGGGTGTATTTATTTATGCTGGAATAATCTCACATAATTATGTCAACATTAAAGCTAGGGAAGGGACAGAAAATGAAAAGTGGAAAAAGACAGGAGGGATAAACAGGTTAAAGTGAGTTCCTGTTGGCACTTGGCAGTACGAGTCCTCAGTAGAAACCAGAAACCCCTTTCCTTATCAAGCAGTGTCCCAGCTCATCATCACAGCCTCCAGTGATATACGGGTAGGATGTGAGAAGCATGAGAAACAAATGGAAAAAGATTTAAGAGTGCAGGAATCACTGACACCTACGAAACCAAGTACTGGACTAAAGCTCAGTCTCTATCAGGATATTACACTTTTGCCCTCACCCCTTAATGATTTGAATTAAAAACTTCTAGCAAAGAAGAGAGATTGCAGAGAATTTGCAGTGTCCAAGAGGAAGAGACGATCCAACTCATCCAATGGCAACGCAATAAATCAGGCATTCCTCCAAAATTCAAATCTTATACCCTATTTCTTTTCCTTATCAGCAGGCCTCTCGAAAGATACAGATCCCCAAAGTGTCTCACTCCAAGAAGAGAAAGACCTAAACCAGCATAGCATCAGATTGCACTTGGTTGTTTAAAGGTGTCAACTGGTCTCCTAGCACTGAGAGCCAAGATGGCGTGGTGAGACCCATGCTTGTAATCCCAAATTGTTTCATAAGTGGCTTAGGAGGGAGGTTGCATTCCAGAAACACTGAAATAAATAATTAGCTACATCGTTCTCATGCAAAAAACCTCTGTCCAGGCATCATCAGTTGATTTAGAAGCTAAAAGAATCTTTTCAGATCCCCAAGGTAGTACTGAAGAGGCTGGTACAAAACATATCTATTAAAAAATGAAAACTAATCAGCATAATGTTCCCAGACATGAATTAACTCCAGCTTCCCAGCCACGTGTCCATGCCCAAGGCTTCATGCTCTCTGAGCATCAATTTCCTCCTTATAACATGGAGATGACAACACCTGCCTTCTTGTATAGTTTTCTAAGGACTTAAAGAGATAGCACAAATAAGTTTCCATCATGGCCTAATGTAAATGCTGAAGTTATAACGTTCTGTCTCTTCATTTGTATTTCTCTGTTTGCTCAGTACCCTCTCACAAAGAAATGCCCATACCCTGCTTAAACAGGATATACCCTATTATTTCTATCAAATCTACTGTGGGTTTTTGGAAAGGTATAAAGGGGCAAAGTAGGACAGACAAAATCTGAATAACCTGGTGTTGGGGTCCCCAGGACCAAACCCCAGTACAGAACTCCTCCTCTAAACCCTGAGTGGAAAAATTCACAGAAAGAGAAGATATACCTCTATACAACGTTCATGAAAAAGGAGAGGGGATAGAAGGGAAGGGCAGGGGAGAGTGGAGGGGGGCAGGGGAGAAGAAAGGAGGCGAGGAGAGGATGCTTTTGTTGGGAGAACATTTTCCTAAAAGTGGAGTTCCTGGATCTCTCCAAACATGGGTTCTGATGCCAGGGACCCCCTGGGAGATATAACAGAGGTTAGCAAAAGTATCCCAGGAGCAGGCATTGTGGAGTAACAGGCTGAGGCACAGTTTTTAGACACCAGCATCCTAACTATACTCTGCTTCCAGTCCAGCTTCTTGCTAATAAGCCTGGGAGACATCAGATGATGGCCTAAGTGCTTGGGTTCCTGCCACCCACACAGGTGCTCCAGGCTTCTGCTGGGCTCAGCCTCAGCTGTTTCAGGCACTTGGGGAGTGAAGTAATGGATGGAAGATTTATCGCCTGCCCAACAACCACACCCTGTCTTTCAAATAAATAAGTAGCCAAGAGCAGCAGCAGAAAGTTCTGCTCTAGCTTTGCTGGATGCAAACAGACAAGCATCCTGCCCCAATATTTCCCCATTGCCTGGCCTCCTGTACAATTCCCTCCCCCATCTCAGAACACAGTGATCAATCCTGGGAGCACTTCCATCCAGAGAGAAGGGTTTGGCAATGCCCAAGCCCTTCTACACAGGTAACTGAAGCCAAAGAGACATTTCCACATCAGTTTTCCAAGGAAGTGAACAAACAAACCAAACCTCCCCTCAAAAAAAAAAAAAAAAAAAAAAAAAAAAAGGGCAGTACTATGTACTAGATTTCTCAACGTTTCAAAGCGTAGCACACTCACTTCTGCCCTTGTATCCATTTCCAGTTGCTGGCTGGAAAGGGTCCACTCCACAATCATCGCAAGTCAGCAGGCTTCACTTTGCTCCTGGATGACCACAAAAGCCACTTCACTCACCTCCCTGATCCAGGCTTGCCCCCTGCCATCCAAGTCACAGAGCACCCAAAGTTATAGACTAAAACAAACACCTGAACGTGCCACTCTTGCACCTGCATCCATCCCTCGGCTAGCTCCCACCACCCTGAGGACAGATCCAGCCTCACCAACGGTTACCTGCCCTCCCTGCTGGGCCTCCAGCCTAATCTCTCACCATTCCCACCTGCTAAGCCATGCCCTGGAAAACACTCCCAGGCTCTGAAGGTGCTGCACTCTCCCATCACTGGCACTTCACTGGACTGCTCCCTTGTCTTGAAACACTTTCTTGTGCATTGTCGGCTTGGCTAATTCTTCCTCACCCTTAGAGTGAACCTGTCAGCTCCCCAGGAGTCCTTCCCCGATTGCCTCCCCTACACTGCCAGCCCAGCGAGAAGCCCTTGGTAGATGCTCCCACAACAGTGTCCGTCTTCCCTTGCAGGATTTTCCCACCTTCAGAGTCAAGGCAGGGACCATTCCTGTTTCCTTCACTACTATTTTCCCAAACAAGCAAAACAGTGCTGGCTTGTAATAAGCACTTCAGAGATGTTTGCTTAATTAATTAACAAAGAGGCAGACATGAGAAATAGGGTCTCAGAACTCAAGGGTAGTGGCACTCCTGGGACTGTGATAACTGATTTCTTAGGCTTGATCAACTGATTTAGGCAAATTGTCCCCAGAGAAGGAGCCCAGGTGGCCACGAGGGACTACAGCACTTCCCAGTTGACTCCTGGGGCACTCTGCAAAATGTAATTGACTCTAAGGCTACTTCCCATAACCACCAGCTTTCGCTGTGGGCCAAGCAGGCCTCCCAAGGCCAGTGGGCCATGAAATTGGCTTTCGTGCCAATCCTCATGCTCAAATCCTAGAGCTATTCTCTCAGGCTCTCTCATCGCCTGTCTCCAAGGGGGTCACCCCTCACCAAAGTTTCATAATTTCCCCGCCCCCACTTTGTTCTGTGCAGTATGGAACTGGAACAGGTAATTGCTCAAATCTTCTATCAGTTTGCTTTCAGAAACTCTCATTTCCACTGCCAGCAATAATTTAAAGTTATGAACATCTAAAAAACAGAACAGATCGCTCACCTATAACCTTCCCAAATGAGCAAAAAGGCTCAATATCATTGGTTACACAGAAAAGCAAGTTAAAACCAGAAGCAAACACCACTATACACCTAATAAACTAAAAATTTAAAACATGCTACTAAGTGTCTAGAGCAACTGGAAGTCAATTCACTAATTATAGATAAATCAAATGGAAGAGCCACTTTGGAAAACAGTTTGGCAGTTTCTTGTAATATTATATAAGGAAGCTTCAAAATGTTCGTGGAAAATGCATATGATCTCTGAATTCCATTTTTCCATGAGGTTTTTGAAATCTTCTCATACATACACTCATGAGATAGTCCAGCCATTCCATCAGCTACCCAAAAGAAATGAGAATGCTGCCACACAAAGACCTGAGCATGAATGTCTGCAGAAGTCTTACACAGAACAAACACTGGAAACAACCCAGTTGTCTATCAGTTGGCAAATAAATAAAAACAGAATACCACTTGCAACACAAAGGAACAAACTACTGATATGTGCAACCACATAATTCAATCTCTAGAGCGTTACACAAAAGAGAAATAGGCCAGACACAACAAACGACATACTGTATGATCCCACTCTACACCATTCTAGAAAACATGAGACAGCCCAGACAGAAACCAGTCTCAGTGGTGGCCAGCGGCTATGGGCTATGGGAGAGAACGGCTGCAATCGCGCCTGCAATCGTGCCTGCAATCTTTTCTAGGTGGCGGAAGTGTCACCCAACTGTATGCATTCGTGAAGACTTACCAAACTGATCACTTACAAAGGGCAAATTTTAATGAATGCAAATTATACATCAATAAACTTGACAGCTGAACAACAACGAAAAAATCCACCTCTCATTATGATAATGAACATACCCTACAAATCATATGATGCCTTGGAACACCTAAGAATGCATGGCACAAAGTTGGATTCTTGTGTGACCCACCAGGAAGGGGCATGGTAAATAAATATTCATCACCACTTACTAATTCCATTAAAAAAAAAAAAAACTGCAGTCTTAACTCTGCAAGGCCCTTGTTAGCCAAAACAACATTTATGGAGTGTCACAAGGGGCTCCAGACCTCACAGATTCAACAGTGAACAACACAGGCAAAGTCCCTGCCTTCAGGGGGCTTGTGCTCCAGCAGAAGAGACAGAAAATGGACAAATAACAGAGGCTTGTTAAGGCAGTGGATGGTAGGAGTGCGAGGAAAAATAAAGTGAGTACAACAACAGAGAGGACCAAGTGAGTACAGTAATCTCCTTCTGATGGCTCAGCTTACGACAACCCAGTGAGAGCACAGACCACAGACTGCACACAGGAGGCCACTTAAGTAATGCAAGTTCTTTTCACTTTTCCCTAAACCAAAACCTGCCATGCCAGACAGACTCCATGATGCTGGCAAAAGCAAAAATAGAGGGGCCAAATTTGTGGTGTAGCAGGTAAAGCCACCGGCTGCGATGCTGGCATCCCATATGGGTGCTGGGTCGAAACCTGGCTGCTCCACTTCCAATCTAGCCCCCCTGCTAGTGGCCCTGGGAAAGCAGCAAAGGATGGCCTAAGTCCTTGGGCCCCTGCACCCGAATGGGAGACCTGGAAGAAGCTCCTGACTCCTGGTTTCGGCCTGGCCCAGCACTGACCATTGCGGGCATTTGAAGAATGAAGCAGATGGAAGATCTGTCTCTCTCTCCTTCTCTCTCTCTCTCTGTCTCTCTGTCTCTTCCCCTCTCTGTGTAACTCTTTCAAATAAATAAATAAATCTTAAAAGAAAAAAGATAGGCTAACAGGAAGCCTGATGTGAAGGGGGGATAATACTCCCTAGTCCCTACTGAGCACTCTGGTACAGGCAAAAGAAAAACAGGAACTCATAGCCCTGACCATCTTCCACATTCCATACAATACTGAAAGTGTTGACGGAAATGGAGCGAGGGGAAAATGCAGGGGTCTGTGCCGCTCCCAGAAGCTGCTGGCTTGCACAGTAACAAAAGGCTGGGCTGCTCTTTTCCTTCCTGCAAGACCTCTGTCAGCAGCACATGATCCCCGCATTAGGCTCCAATCTAAGGGAGGGAGTCAGCTCTCGTGCCCGGCCAGGCCACAGAGGACAGTCTGCAAGCATGCTCCATGCAAGGGCCATGTCTCACTGGGAAAGAGAAGCTGGCTGGCCCTGCGGGGGTTAGGGGGAGCCCTTCCCAGGGCCATACATCATCTGTCTGCTCTATCTAGCAGGTGGAGTTGCAAGGGATTTTTGAGGCTTATTCCTACCACATCTCTGATATAATCTCTTTTTTTTTTTAATATAAAGTCTCTGAAATAATCTTATAGAGGCTGAGGCCCCTAAAAAGCAAGACTTAGAGCCGGCCCCTTGATGTCTCAAGAAATAGTTTTTCAACAACTGTTACTCCCACTAAGCTATTTCCCTTTGATTTTGCTGGTTCTTCTGAAGGCAATTCTATTACAAGTTCTATCCAAAAAGTTCACATATCCAGAATGTATAGTCAGCAACTAATCTTTGTTCTTCAAAAACAGTGATTATATGACAACTATTTCTCTAAACTTTAAATAAATGTGGTATGTGTGTGTGTATTCTGCTTTTTGGATAAATCCTGGCATAGTTATATGAAGTGAGACTGAAAGTGGAATTTTTTTTTTCTTTTTTTGACAGGCAGAGTGGATAGTGAGAGAGAGAGAGAGACAGAGAGAAAGGTCTTCCTTTGCCGTTGGTTCACCCTCCAATGGCCACCGCGACTGGCGCGCTGCGGCTGGCGCACCACGCTGATCCGAAGGCAGGAGCCAGGTGCTTCTCCTGGTCTCCTATGGGGTACAGGGCCCAAGCACTTGGGCCATCCTCCACTGTACTCCCTGGCCACAGCAGAGAGCTGGCCTGGAAGAGGGGCAACCAGGACAGAATCCGGCGCCCCGACCGGGACTAGAACCCAGTGTGCCAGCGCCACAAGGCGGAGGATTAGCCTGTTGAGCCACGGCGCCGGCCTTGAAAGTGGACTTTCAACAACAGCTCTTGGTACTTTCTCCAATTATTTGAAAGGCTGAAAGAGAGATAGGGAGAAATCTGTCATCTATTGGTTCACTCCCCAAATGCCCACAAGAGATGGGGCTGCAGCAGGTTGAAGCCAGGAATCAGAAACTCAATCCAGGCCGGTGCTGCGGCTCAATAGGCTAATCCTCTGCCTGTGGCGCTGGCACCCCAGGTTCTTGTCCCGGTAGGGGCACTGGATCCTGTCCAGGTTGCCTCTCTTCCAGTCCAGCTCTCTGCTGTGACCCGGGAGTGCAGTGGAGGATGGCCCAAGTCCTTGGGCCCTGCACCTGCAAGGGAGACCAGGAGAAGCACCTGGCTCCTGGCTTCGGATCAGTGCGGTGCAACGGCCATTGGAGGGTGAACCAACGGTAAAGGAAGACCTTTGTCTCTGTCTCTCTCTCTCACTATCCACTTTGCCTGTCAAAAATAAAAAAATTTAAAAAAAAGAAACTCCATCCAGATCTCCCAAGTGTGTGGCAGGGACCCAACATCCTGAGCCATGGCTGCCCTCCAGGGTATGCATCAGCAGGAAGCTGAACCTGGGAGCACAGTCCGGACCAAAATCCAGGTAGATATGAGATGCAGGTGTCCCAGGTGGGGGTCTTAACCACTGCACCAAATGCCCATCCTTTAGTAGCTCTGTTTTTCTTTATTGTGGCAAAATGGACAAATAAAAATTTCACATGTTTATGGTGTTCTAGATGTTTTATAGGAACAGACAGCTAGACAGTAAACTACAAAGCAGGAGGCAGACTTGACTGTATCATGACATGAGCCGAAAATGTGCTGGTGCTAAAGCATAACTGATTGCCTATTCATGAGATGTTTATGCAAAAGCAGGAATCACAGATGTGACTCATGTGTCTCATCTCCAGCGAGATGTGCCGGGTCCTGTGATATTAGGACACGAAACTTGTAAGTCCAGCTGAGCATGCTTGCTCTGGAAAAGGCCCGTTTTTTTTTAATTTATTTATTTATTTATTTGAAAGTCAGTGTTACACATAGAAGGAGAGGCAGAGAGAGACAGAGGTCCTCCATCCGCTGGTCCACTCCCCTATTAACCACAACAGCCAGAGCTGCACTGATCTGAGGCCAGGAACCAGGAGCCTCCTCCAGGTCTCCCACATGGGTGCAGAGGCCCAAGGACTTGGGCCATCCTCTACTGCTTCCCCAGGCCATAGCAGAGAGCTAGATAGGAAATAGAGCAGCCAGGACTCGAACCAGCATCCACAAGAGATGCCGGCACTGCACGCAGCGGCCTCACCCACTATGCCACAGGGCAGGCCCCAAGGCTTGTTCTCTAAACTGCCTCAAGGAGTGTGTATCTCTGCATCAGGAGCCTCCTCCAGAGAGGGGCCTAACACAGTTAACTAAAGGCCAAAACACAGGACTGGAACACGTTTATTGCATTCATGACTGAAGAAGGGTCGTGGCTGTCATAGGAGTGGGACAGGGTTTTGAGTCATCCTATGATTTCTCCCAGGCTGACCCATCAGATTTATTGAGCCTAAAGCTAATTTCATTGCCTCCATTAAACTTTCCTGGCCTCCAGATGCCATTAGGCTCTCCAACCTTAAGGGTGGCCTTGCTAGAGGCCCTTAATCTGCACACCCTTGCACTTCCAGTCATCCCGCAGAGCCACAGTTCCTGTGAAACAGCCCTGAGTTAGAGACCCACAGAGGGCCATGGGCTGGTACAGCGCTATGGTCCTCTGTCAACAGTTTAAAGTTAACACTTTAATACTCAAATTTGAAAAGGGCCGGCACCACAGCTCAATAGGCTAATCCTCTGCCTGCGGCGCCAGTACCCAGGGTTCTAGTCCCAGCTGAGGCGCCGGATTCTGTCCTAGTTGCTCCTCTTCCAGTCTAGCTCTCTGCTGTGGCCCGGGAGTGCAGTGGAGGATGGCCCAAGTGCTTGGGCCCTGCACCTACATGGGAGACCAGGAGAAGCACCTGGCTCCGGCCATCGGATCAGCGCTGTGCGCCGGCCGCAGAGCACCAGTCGCAGCACAGCGGCCATTGCGGGGTGAGCCAACAGAAAAAGGGAGACCTTTCTCTCTCTCTCTCTCTCTCACTGTCCACTCCGCCTGTCCAAAAAAAAAAAAATTGAAACGAGAAAAGAGGTAAGACTTTCACTCTGAGGTAAAAGTCAAGGATGAAATGAAGTCATTCGATCATTCTAAAGACGACCAACTTCACAGACATTTGGCATAGCAGTTAAAAAGCCATTGGGAGCCTCACACCCACATGTCTGGATCAAATCTCAGCTCCACTTCTACACAGTGGGCAGCAAGTGTTGGCTTAAGTAGTTGGGTCTCTGGTACCCCCAAGGGAGACCAAGACTGAGTTCCAGGCTCCTGGTTTCAGTCTGGCCCAGTCCTAGTTATTGTGGGCATTTGGGGATCAAATCAATAGATGGAAGATCTCTGTTTCTCTCTACCTTTCATATAGATGAAAATAAAATATTTTTAAAATACAAGAATACTATAAGAGGTTCTGTTACTGCCCTGCCCATTTAAAAGACAAAGTTTCACTCAGTGAATTTTATTAATTCCAGCAATCTGTTTCTCGAGGAGTAGGGGCAGTTTAGAAATACCGAAGGCATAGAGGTCGGCATTGTGGTGCAGTGGGTTAAACCACTGCCTGTGACATTGACATCCCATATGGGTGTCAACACTTGTCCCATTTGTTCCACTTCTAATCCATAGCCCTCCTAATGTGCCTAGGGAAGCAGCCTTGATAGCACAAATACTTGTGTCCTTGCCACCCACATGGGAAACCAGGGTGGAGTTCCAGGTTCCAGGCTTTAGCCTAGCCCAGCCCCAGCCATTGTGGCCATTTAGGGAGTAAACCAGAGGATGGAAGATATCTCTCTCTCTAATTCTGTCCTTCAAATATTTAAATAAATCTTTAGGAAAACATGTCAAATGCATCACACTGCTTGATTATTGTTAACCATAAAATTAAAGATAATGGCAGATCCTTCTTTCACCATGGAATACATAGCTAGTTTCTTAGACAAAACTATTAGCTCATAATTTTCAAAATGAAGGCTATGAAATGAATACATAAAAATGAAAAGAATTCCACAAATACTGTACCAATCTGTAACTAGCCTTTGAGAAGTATAATTCCTTATGTTGTCAACAACTCTGTTTGAAAGGAGATCCTAAATGTTTAAAGCGATTTCTGTTACGTCACTGAGACAAACAAAGGTCCTATTCCTCACCCTCAACGTCTCAGATGTTAACAATTAAACAGTCTCGGGACGTCCGAAACTCTTCAGAGCCAGGATTTCCAACAGCAGATCTGTGCTGTACCCAAGTCTTTGTTTCATGCTGGTAGAATTATGGAGAAATTCTAACAAAACAGTAGAGACAGTCCCTTTTCCCCTGCTGATTTCCACTAAACAAACACGGAGCAACCTTCAAAGGAAGGCTTTAGCAAACAACACAGCTATTTGCTTTTTCTCTGGTCCAGGGTATGTAGCACATAGGAAGAACCTTCCCCCACCCAGGGTGGGGGGACCAGCAACATTATATGTCAAAGGAAAAAACATCAAACGCTTTTTAACTGCAATCATAAAGCCCCAAATAAGAGGGATGTGAAGGGAAGCAACTACTGAATTCATAAACACCCTGAGCTACAGAACACAAGCAAGCCAGCCTCCATCAGCGACCCTTTCTTTACAGAGAATCTTTTTTTTGTTTTAAAAATGTATTTTATTTATCTGAAATACAGAGTTACAGCGAGAGGTAGAGACAGAGAGAGGGGCCTTCCATGAGATGGTTCACTCCCCAGATGACCGCAAGGGCCAGAGCTAAGCTGATTCGAAGTCAGGAGCCAGGAGCTTCTTCCAGGTCTCCCACGTGGGTGCAGGGACCCAAGCACTTGGGCCATTTTCTACTGCTTTCCCAGGCCATAGAGAGAGCTGGATCAGAAGCGGAGCAGCCGGGACTCAAACCGGCGCCCATATGAAATGCCTGTGCTGCAGGCTGAGGTTTTAACCCTCAGCACCACAACTCTGGCCCCAAGGGAGAATCTTGATTAGATAACCACTCCTCCTTGTGGGAAGGTTTCCCAAGGGAATTTTGGGAGCGCTCTTTTAGTGACTACACCAAAAATCATTTAGCTTGCCTTACATCTGGAAAGGGTCAATGTCTTCTCCCAGCTGAAGGATTTATCTGTATAAAAGTGTTCAAAGTATGAGGAGTCAGACCAGTAAATAGGAAATTCAGGGTGAAAAATGTTCCCCCCAAAAGTTATCTTTAGGGGTCGGCGTCATGGCGCACTAGGTTAACCCTCTGCCTGTGGCGCCGGCATCCCATATGGGTGCTGGGTTCTAGTCCCGGTTGCTCCTCTTCCAGTCCAACGCTCTGCTGTGGCCTGGGATAGAGGTGGAGGATGGCCTGGGTCCTTGGGCCCCTGCACCCACATGGGAGACAGGGTTGGGGGGGACCTCCTGGCTCCTGATTGGTGCAGCTCCAGCTCTCCGTCTTTCCCTCTCACTGTCTGTAAACTCTACCTGTCAAATAAAAAAATAAAAACAAAAGTTATCTTTAGCAAATTTAGAAGTACCTGCCAGCCCACTACTTGAAAGCTTCCAATCCTACAGAGCTCCCAGTTTATTCTAAAGTAAATTAGATATCCCACCCTTCTGATGACTTTTGTTTTATCCTGAGCAAGCTACACAGGATTGCAAATCAGTTCTTTTTATGGGTTTTGTCCCAGCCTTGTAACTGAATGACAATCAGACGGACAAGTGTTCCCACAATTTACACTTAAAAACCCCAGTGTCATGGCCCCTTCTTTTTGCCTCTCTTGGAAGCCCTTCTCTATGCTGCTCCGGCCGGAGGTCTTTGACTCTAATAAATCTTGCTTCTATCTCTCCGCTCGTCCACTTGGAAATTTTTCTTTCATGTGAGACAAAGCACTGAGATAATATTTTCTCCACTGTTGTTTCACCTGTAACAAAAGGATGTGGGGTTCAGCAAACCTACATCTTACACTGTCTTTTCTTCCCTTTGGACCTGTTCCATCATGAAACCGTGTGCCAAATCCTTATCGCTTAGGTTTTCTTAATTAACCAGTCCAGCAGGAAGAAGGGAAGGTTCTGGAGTTGGATAAGGGTGGGTTTGAATTCTGACTCTGAGACCCATCAGCACTGGGAACCAGAACATCCTGGGCCCTGTAGCCTGTCCATAAAGCCGAGCTAATACATGTATAAAATATTTATCTAGTTCCTAGAACCAAGTTAAGTACAGTGCTATTATAAGGATGAGTGCTGGCTGGCGCCGCAGCTCAATAGGCTAATCCTCTGCCTGCGGTGCCGGCACACCTGGTTCTAGTCCCGGTCGGGGCGCCAGATTCTGTCCCGGTTCCCCTCTTCCAGGCCCCTCTGCTGTGGCCCAGGAGAGCAGTGGAAGATGGCCCAAGTTCTTGGGCCCTGCACCCGCATGGGAGACCAGGAGAAGCACCTGGCTCCTGGCTTCGGATCAGCGAGATGTGCCGGCCGCAGCGGCCATTGGAGGGTGAACCAACGGTAAAGGAAGACCTTTCTCTCTGTCTCTCTCTCTCTCACTGTCCACTCTGCCTGTCAAAAAAATAAATAAATAAAATTAAAAAATTTAAAAAGAGGATGAGTGCTGCTGACTTCACAGAAGGCGGGGCATAGAGTGGGCAGTTTAACTGAAGGATCTCTCCTCTCTCTTTTATTTTTTTTTTGTCTACAGAAGATACTGTTTCCCTCAGGGGCCTTTCCAGAGCACACTGGAGCTCTCTCTAGTGCACTGCTCACTGGGAGAAATAGCCGCATCTCTCTAGTGTCCTGGCATCACTTCTGATTGTTGTTTTATCGTAAATCCCCCTGCTAGGAACTCCCATCACTCACCTGCACTATTGTGCAATTTTCCCCCAAGTCTGCAGCAACTAGTTCAGTTCCCCCTCTCCACCCCTTTCCCCCAAGCTCTATCAAAGACCTATTTGGAAAGCTAGCCCACACTCCCTCCATCATTTCAGCTTTCTCTACCATCTTCTCCAGTGTACCCAGTTATCAGGTGGTTTCTGCTACACTCAACATCTCATTCTTCACCACATAGGGCCAAGGTGACCTGGTGCTCCATAAACCTTTGTAGACTAAAGGCCCCTGCAGTAAAACCTCAGGGCCAAGACAAGATAGTTAAAGTGGATTCCTTACAGTAACAAATCAGAAATTTTACTGAAAATGAAGGTGCGAGTTAGCCCAAAACTATGACAAAATTTCCAGCTGTGTTCAAAGCAACGGAAATTCAAGCTGAAGTACATTTCATTTGATTTCCCTCAAAGCCTCTGTGCATTGTTGGAAAAGACAACTTTCATCAATTTCATGTGAGCAAAAGAGAATCTGGAATCTGCCAGGCGGAGGCTCCAGAAGCCCTGAAAACACACCACCTGCCAAGGACACCTTCCGTAGGGGCTCAACCTGCAACACAGGGCTATCAGCATTGGTCAGGAGCCTTGAACTCTGAACTCACAGGCTCAAGAACTCACTCAATAAAGCCCATCAACACCTGGATACAATTTTCCGCCTTAACACTTTATTCCCTTTAGCTTTGCCAAACCGAGTTAGCCAGGCTCTTGTCCAATTCTAGATCATGGAATAGAGGAGCAACACCACCAGCTTTCTCCAGAGTTTCCCTTGAGACAGCGTGCTACCAGGTGTCACAACCCATGGAAAGCCAGCTAAACAGGTAAGTGAGAATTTAACCAGGGTTCCAGGGCAGGCTCAGAGGCACAGGGTCTAAGTCCTGTCCTCCACACCTTAACCAAACTCCTTCTCGAGAAACCACTTTGCCAGCTGCCTAGCTAAATTAAGAGGATGGGATCGTAAGTTTAAGTTCACATACATGTGATTCTGGGAAAAAAAAAAACAGAAGCATAAGGGTGTTAGCTTTTCTCTTTCTAATTACTACAAATATAAACTCTTATTATTTGGGGGGTCTGGGAGGACCCTACCAAAGGAAATAGAGCTGTTTTACTACCATATTATCAAGATTCAGAGTGTCCTGAGTTTAGAAGGTGCTCATGTCATGTTCACAAATCAAATATTCTGTGTGCCAAAAAAACAAAACAAAACAAAAAAAGTGCTCAAGGCAAAAAATGGACCTAAATTATTGGGTGGACCTTTTGCTAACTTCCTTTTTACAACTGTGATTTTTATGGGAGGATTTCAAAAGCTCACACAATGCAATCCCCCAAACAAGGATGTGCTAAGTTTACAACAGGTGAGAGCCCAGAGGAAGCTCCGCCTGCGGACAGAGTGCCACTCCGGTCTCTGCAGGCTCCTGGGGCACACGCCCTCCCTTTCACAGAAGCCAGGAAAACCAAGTGTCAGACAAGCCTCCATTTGCCCCATGGAGGAGAAAGCCACACTGTGATCCTGTGAAATGTGACTGGAGTTGTAAGCTGGAAAATGGTGCTAATTCCACTAAATTTGCAAAGCCTGCAATAAGATTGACAACTGAATAAACACTACTTGACCAAAAGCTTTCTTTATTTTGAACTCAAGGTCCTTATTATAATTAACCCAATCATTAAAGTAAAAGGAAAGAAAATCCACCCTACCTTGAATCACAATTAATTCTAACTGGCCAAAATTAGCATTAGAATTTTGTACTTTGGCATAAAGATACAGTGCCTAGGAAACCCTTAACATTCAGGAGACTTCCTTCTGATTGGAACTTAAACCAAAGAGCAACTTTTACTTGGGAAAAAGGAAAAAAAATTCCAGTTGAAAAACCCTTTAGGATTCAAATTGGCCCAACAGACAGAATAAATAAGTGCCCAACAGCTTGAGACTAACTAAATGAGGTCAGTCCAATATTTAAGGATTCAGTGTCCATTTTCAGTAAGCACAATTTTCTTTTTTCTCTCCTAAAAGAGCATTGTAAAGATTACCCTAAATTCTGGTACAGTAGAAAGAAGCCTGCATTGAAGAGGCAAGAGACTAAGCTTTTAATTTCTAGTTAACGACAGCTGGAGAAGGAAAGTAGGCAAACAGTTCCACCACTTTGGGTCACAGAAGAGGAAACACATCTTTGTGATATTGCAGTAGATGATTTAAGAAAACTGCCCAGAACCTAGGTACCCAGTAGCCATGGAAAACACTCATACATCTCCCAAAGCATGGCAAACCATCACCGTAGATTCCAACATCAAAAATCTCTCTGCTTCCTCCCATGATGCTGGTAGAGTACAAACTGAGACACATCAGCAGCGGACGTTAAAGCGCTCTGGGAGCAAACAGACGCATCCCTTAAATGTTTTAGGAGAGGCGTCAGGGGGAGGAAGCATGAGAAACGCAACAAGTACGAACTGAGGAGTCAGCACACCTTGAGCCTGAATCCCTGCCTGTGCCACTAGCCAGATACAGGAAGCAGGAACACGTTCTTTCACTTCTGTTTCCGTCAGGTGCATCACCTGAAATATGGAGCTAATAACAGGCAGCCCCTGTGTTTCCCCCAGTGTGGGAGATCACACAAGATGAATGTAAGTGGTACCACGGGGACTTCAGGAAAGCGAATGCACGATATTAAATATTAAATCACAGAAGAAAATGTTATTTTCTTCAGCACTTCTTTAGCCTTTTTAAAAATTTTATTACATTAAGGAGAGTTCCGGTTTTGCTTTTTCTTCAACACCTGCTAATTTCCTAATTTCCCTGAGAGTCTCAGAGTTAGCCAGAGCCCTGAGGAAGGCAATAGTTCGTTTTATAGACTGCAACAAAAGTAGTTTGTTTTTACTCATTTTGAAATGATCATGTATTTATGAGAACTGATGCTGTTTTTAACTTCCAATTTAAAAAAAAAATTTATAGAATTATAAAAATGTGATTCGATGTAAATAACTTGAACCGGATGAAGTGTTGTCTGTTTCAGGGTTGTCTGTTTCAGGGTTACCACGAAGATTCAACGGGATGAAAAAAGCCCTAGCCAGTTGTTCCCCAAAGCACACTTGGTGGGTAACATTTCAGTAGCTAAACATTGTAGCAGAGAGTACAGTGCAAATAAAGGCAAACATGGAAGGTGACTGTGTGATTACAAAACAAAAAGGAGTCAAATAGCAGGAAAAAGTCTTTGAAATAGAGAAAAGATGAAAACCTGTAGAGGGAGATTAATCTGACAGCTACTGAGCCATACAATGCGCTAATCACTCTAATTTGACATTTGTTTAGCACATAATCCTTCACATAGCCAACGGTGTTTAAATGAATATGTGCTCAACAAATATTCAGTTTAATAGCATCATTTGTCTTTTAGCACATTAATTTTGAAATATATGTACATTACCTTGTTGTTGTGACTGTTAATGTTTGTAGGTACCTCTTTCTTCCCTCTCTATCCCAGTACCAAAATCGAGTTCACCACAGCTAAGGAAAAATCTTCCACCTCCATCCCAAGGCCCTGTGTCTGGAGTGAGGAAGGATCTACAGGTCCAAACTCATTAGTTTGGGCCTTCACTTTCTCTCTGCCTTTCCAAGGAAAGCTGCTACTAGCATCAGTGTTGCTTTATGTCAAACTCCAAACATCCAAATACCAGATCCAATTGATTTCAAGCTGCCATCCCCCAGGGACTTACTTCTTCAAGAAAACAAGCTTGGTTTGACTCTTGGCAAAAACAATTATTCCCAACCTGACATCTAACAGGAATTTCGCAAAGCACGAGTAAACAGGGAAATGACATTTAAACAATTTCTCAGTAGTTCCTTCCCCATCCCACCCCTCAGACACCTCTTGCAAATTTTTCCTCTCTTCTTCCTTCCGGTCCAAATCTGTTATGACCTCTGAAACCACAAATTCAGGACATGGTTTTAGAAAACTTTTTGTCTTACTCACCTAACCCCACTGAGGGTCTTCCAAGGTACTTAGTGATATTCTTATAAGGCACAGTCCAATTTTCATCCTAGGTTGGGCACTGGCACTCAAATTAGAGCATTAATGAGTTTTAGGAATGAGTTTTTGTTTTAATCACATATTGGCTTAACAAGACTCCACCATAAGAAGCAAACTAGGAGCCAGTGCTGAGGCATAGCGGGTTTAATCACCACCTGCAGCGCCAGCACCTGTTTTGGGCACTGACTCAAATCCCAGCTGCTCCACTTCTGATCCAGCTCCTTGCTAGTGCACCTGGGAAACCAACGGAAGATGGCCCAAGACCCTGGGCCACTGTACCCATGTGGGAGACCTGGATGAAGCTTCTGGCTCCTGGCTTTGGCCTGGCCCAACCCAGCCATTGCTTGCAGCCATTTGGGGAATGAACCAGTGGGTAGAAAACCTTCTCCCACTCTAACTCTGCCTCTCAAATAAATAAATCTTAAAAAAAAAAAAAAAAGGAAATTAGTGATTTAGTGTAAGTGTGGAACTTAGTTCAGTACTGTCACTGCCATCAACTTTTTCATGTCTGGAATATCAAGGTAAGTAACATGGAAATAAAAACAACTAGAGATGAAGTAAACTGAAACTCAAGCTTTTAAAGTCACTGATAACACCAGCATTATATCAGATGCTTTACAATACACACACACACACACATACCTATTTTATGGATGAGGAAACGGAGATGGAGAGAGATTGGCAACTTGCATATCTATTAGGGACAGGACCAGAATTCTAATCTACACCAATTTGACTCTCATATCCATGTACCTTTTCACTAGTATCTGCACATATATTTCAAAATGGCCTGATACTAATAATAAAATCTATTTACTTATTTAGGAAGAACTACATAAATACTCTAAAGGTAGCTTCAGGGGATCTTTATTAACGGACCAACTATTAGAAAGTTCCTTCCAGGAAATGTCACATACTAAATAGCAGTTATCTCAAAACATCAGCTTCAACAATGCCAGATAAAATGCTTTGACTTCCAAATGCTTCCTGGAATTTGGATTTGGCTTAGAAAACACTGCAGAATTTTAAACAAACATCCACACTCACTAAAACTCTGTATCTATGCCTTTCGAATAAAAATAAACAATTTTTTAAAAAAAAAATGTATAAAGAGTAGATCCAAAGCACATGAGGTTATTTTGCTTTTTAAAAATAATTTCTAAATCACTTAGTTATCTCATGCTCATCAACAATAAGTTAAGGTACCACTCACATTAGTTCAATGTGGAATGTCACAGACATTTTCTCAAGTCACAACTGCTTCAAAAAGGGAAACGAAACTAGCAAAAACAGAATTGTTTACTCTATAAAAGAAATGTGGTTTAAATGACTGAAGTACGCACTCCAGTTCCTCAACCTATTGCAGACCTAACCTTATTTCTCATGTCTTTTGATTCCAATGCTCTCCTGTGATTATTCCATTATCTTTAGTAATCTTTGAAAATACAAGAAGCAAACAGGAGGCTCCCATTTTCTTTGTTCAAGTCGGCAGGGACTTAACCCCGTCCACAGTAAGGGGGAGGGTGTAAGGACCTCCATCTAGAGAAGCAGTCACTCAAAAGGAAGGCAAATAAATGTTTGCTGTACTAATTTTTACAAAGCACAATTAAATACATGACATGAATTGTGGTAATCCAAGTCTCATGGGCGTGAAAAAAAAAAGGAAAAATTAATTTTAATTCAGGGTTGGGAAGTATGGATTTGGGAGAGTTTCACAAGCAGAATAACATTTAAGTGATATCTTCAAGGAGGTTTGCAAAAGATATCGGATTTTGTACTTAAAAAGTTCTTTTTCAGGCTTTGTTTCGGGCACCAGGTCTAGCACTCCTCCTTTGCTACAGTTAATGCCATAATACAGCTACGTCCTCAACAGAAAGCAGAGGAACTGAAGCCTGGGTATAGAGAGCTTTACATACAGGATTTTCACCCTCTGGCTTCATGTACCTGGAACCCTGCCTCTCTAATAACATCTATCTTCATTACCTGGTCAGGAAACTATTTTCAGGTAGAAACATCCAAATCAAAAAGAAGAACTACTTTTTGCCTCTTGCTAAAATTTCATTGGCATGGAAGCTGATTGCCTGGGATGCAACCTCAACTCCACTACTACAAACTGTAGAACCAGGCTATCTAACCTTTCTATCCCTCAGCTTCCTCATCTATGAAGATAACTGCAATATCTATCACATGAAGTTCTGGTGAGAACTAACCGAGTTATTCCATGTAAAATGCTTAAAACCATGTCAGTATACAGTAGGTCAAGAGTAAGCATAGGAGCCTGCGCTGTGGCACAGCAGGTGGAGCCGCCACCTGCAGTGCCAGCATGTAAGTCCTGGCTGCTCCACTTAGGATCCAGCTCTCCGATATGGCCTGGGAAAGCAGTAGAAGATGGCCCAAGTCCTCGGGCGACTGCACCAGCATGGAAAAACCATTAGAAGCTTCTGGCTCCTGGCTTCGGATTGGCCCAGCTCTGGCCATTGGGGCCATCTGGGGAGTGAACCAGTGGATGGAAGACACCTCTCTCTCTAACTCTGCTTTTAAAATAAATAAATATTTAAAAAATTTTTCTATGCCACCTGTCAAATAAAAGGACTTCATTTAAAAAAAAGAGTAAGCATAACTTTTTACTGAGGGAGGTTTTCTGAGAGTTTATTTCTAATTTGTTATACTAATTAATAAGAAAAGCTGTTCCCATGCTAGTTCACTTTAATAAGGTAGACTGAAACTTTTTTCTAAGAAATGGCTAAATCTGATATTGAGGCAATAACAGCAGTAACTGAGGAAGAGCTTATTCCAAGAGGTCCACAACATAATTAGGCCTAGGACAAACAGGAATCACATAGTATCAGAACCACAAAATAACCAAAATTAGGGCTAACAGCTCAACTCACAGTTCTTCTCCCTTTTGCTTTTGTTCCTAATGCTTTCAGAGCCAAATACCCTGACATTCTATTTTCGAGGTCTGACACAAGAAGACATTTTGAGATCAGAGTCTACTTAAAAATATTTGATTGAAGCAATATAGTTTTCATTTTAAACCAAATAAAAAATTAGAGTTGAGTAAATTTTACTGTCTGTTCTTTCCATGGTTTGGCGATCCCTAGGCAGCCAACGTTTCAACCGGCTGAAGAGAATTTGGCTGGCTCACTCATGGCAACAGGAAAATACAGTTCAGACTGTGGATTCTGATAAGGACCACAGCAGATGCATGCAGAGAATACACTAAGCATCCTTAGAAGTGCCCCACAGCACTCACACAGCAGCTGAAATCCTGCCACCCCGTTGTTTAATGTGGAAGTTAAGGAATTCTAGAACGTACTGGCTAAGTCCAAATGTTAGCTCTGCCACTTGCAAAATGTGTGGCCATGGACAAGCTACTTGGCCTCTCTGTTTTTTAATCTGTAAAATAGGGATAATAATGAGTTTGTTGTGAAGATTAAGCTAGTATTTAGAACAATACTTGGCACATAGTACTATGTAAGTGTCTATCAAATAAACATTGCAGGAGTGAGTGAGAAGTGCAGTAGTTAAGATGCCACTTGGGAATGCCTGCATCCCATATCGTGTGACTGGGTTCAAGTCCTGGCTCCACTTCCAGTTGCAGTATTCCTGCTTATGTGCACCCTGGAAGGCAGCAGATGATGACTTGAGTACTTGGGTCTCTGTCACCATGTGGGGAATCTGGATGGGGTTCTGGGCTCCAGACTTCAGCCAGGCCCAGGCCCAGCTGTTATTGCAAGCATTTGAGGAGTGAACCAGCAAAAGAAAGATTTGTGTGTGTCTGCCTTTCAAATAAAATGAAAATAAACTTCAAAAATTATTTGAAAAATAAAAATTGTAGTATCTTTGACATTCCTGGTAATTCTCCCATACAGATATGAAAACGGTCTCCATTTTTAGAGAAAGCCCACTCCCAGCACATAAAGTATTCAGAATCTTCTGAAACTTGATGCTTGAATAATTGACCACAAGAAACATCATAATTGTATTAGTTCTTTAGTATCTAGATTCAAGAATATTTTAGAAATGCAAAAACCACATACATTTTGATATTTTCTTTGATATCCAAAGGCTTTTAATTTAAAAGAGTGTAAAGCAATATCCATTTAAATATTTTAGGAGATAAAACTGAAAAAACAAAGATCTTAATTTTTTGTTTCTAATTTCTTTTTTTTAAAGCTTTTATTTAATGAATGCAAATTTCATAGGTACAACTTTAGGAATACAGTGGTTCTTGCCCCCCATACCCACCCTCCCACCGCCATTCCATCCCATTCTCCATTAAGATTCATTTTTAATTAAATTTATAAACAGAAGACCAACTGTATACTAAATAAAGATTGCAAGTTTGCGCACACACAC
The DNA here is from genome assembly GCF_033115175.1 of Lepus europaeus. Classification (NCBI taxonomy): domain Eukaryota; kingdom Metazoa; phylum Chordata; class Mammalia; order Lagomorpha; family Leporidae; genus Lepus; species Lepus europaeus. Next base: position 28,999,911 of record NC_084838.1, on the reverse strand, counting down.
ACACACAACATGTAAGGTACTGTTTGAGAAAAAGTTTCATAGTTAATTCGCAAAGATCTTAACTTGCAATCACTGCAGTATAGCATAAACATCCTAGCTTATGGGAAAGGAGACACACCACCACCCCCCCCAAAAAAAAAAAACAGTAAAATATTCCAACCCCTCTCTCTGTATGAGGTAAGTGCTACAAAAGGTAGTAAAAAGCTGAGTTGCTGAGTTTCATTCATTTTTAATGTTTGCCTTGGGACTTCCTTGAGCAGAGGTTGAAAACCATCAAGCCCTAATCACCCTTCTCCAACCTTAGACTAATGGACCTTTCACATGAACTGTAAACGCACTCTCAGCCGCAGCTATCCAGCATCCACTACACACCTTCATCTAGAAGTCAATCTAAATGCTCATCAGCATGCAGATGTCCAGTGCTCATCTGCAGGGAAGACACCCACACCACAGGTGTCACAGTCACAGATCTGTCACTCTGCAACACCAGGCTGCACCTGCAAAGGAACTCATGACTCACTGCACTACAGTAGCAATTCTTGTCCATTTAGACTGTGGTCATCACGAAGGCTGGATTCTCCATCCCCTCGTCCCTATGATCCTACTGTTTAACTCTCCAATAGATACCGTTTTGTTCTGTACAGCGAATGTTTTCCCAAAAATCCCTATCACAAATTATTTTAATGGTTTATGAGAGCACTTAGGGAACAGGCTCACACCAAACTGTGTACTCGAAAAATTATCCTGTCTGAAGAGAGTCTCCTTGGGAATATTCTCCATGCTCCCATGCTTTCTGTGCTTTGCAAGTTTCTGGTAAGAATGAGAATAACAGGAAGCCCCCATCACTTTTGTGTTAGCTATAAGAGAATAGATTGAAATATAAGAGATGAGAAAGTATTATTTTAGTTTTTTTTTTAAGAAGATGTGATAGGTTCACTTTTCTTTCCTTTATTCTTTATTTATTTGAAAGGCAGAGTTAGAGAGAGAGAGAGAGAGAGAGGTCTTCCATCCGCTGGTTCACTCCCCAATTGGCCTCAACAGCCAGAGCTGCGCTGATCCGAAGCCAGGAGCCAGGGGCTTCCTCTGGCTCTCCCACGCGGGTGCGGGGGCCCAAGGACTTGCACCATATTCTACTGTTTCCCAGGCCATAGCAGAGAGCTGGATCTGAAGTGGAGCAGCCAGGAATTGAACTGGCACTTATATGGGATGCCGGCACGGCAGGCAGTGGCTTTACCCACTATGATTCAGTGCTGGCCCCTTTAGTTTGTAACTTTTGTCTAAAAAGAAAATCGAAAGTCGGATCTGGGTTCCAAGCTATTGTTGTCAGTTGTTCTTTATGGGAGTGAGGCTTGGAACATACAGAAAAAGTGACTTGCCGATTTTCATCACCAGAAAAATTGTTTAAAATATCAAATCTGTCCTCGATTTTATGAATGTTTACACCATTCACTTCCTTTCTGAGGTGTCACTGAGAAGTCTTGGGTTTTAAAAGCTGATGGGATCAATGCCTGCACAAAAGGAAAGACAATTACTTCTAGTGCCAAACACTTTATTATTCTGTCTTCATTTTTCATCTTCTCTCCTGCTTCTGGTAATTCCTGAAAAAGAGATGCACCTACACAAAACCCGGCCACGGGCTGATGCCCTTAGAACTCAGCCCTTAGAACCTTCTCTGATTTGGCAATGCTCTGGAGAACACTAATAAAACAAAAACAGACGACGGGCTTTCTTTTGCTGCAACCCCCAGGGTTCCTCCAGGTCTGCAAACACCGGTCTTCACTGGATTCACAATCAAGGAGCCCACGGGCGCCAACGCACCGAGAAGTCTTGTCCTACTCCACCACAGACCGATTCCTAGGCCACCCAGCCAGGAGGCGCTGCGGGTCAGTCTCTGGGGGCCTCCCGCAGCCGGCGCCCAGCTCCCCCACCCGCACAGCACAGCCTAGCTCAGCCGCCAAGCTGCAAGTTCTGCGCCGCCCGCCGGGGTTACTCGCGGTCATTCCGCTGCACCACCTCTGCCCAGCTTCCCCATCCGTGCCCTGCCTGAAGCTGCCCCCCACGACACGAGCAACAAAGGCCAGGGAGATGGGGCAGAGCGGGGAGGAAGGAATGGGCACCCCAGCTCCAAGTTTCCGCGAGCTCTCCCGAAGTCTTGCGTTTTTTTAAAAGGTACAAAACTCATCCTCCCCGATGCGCCAAGGACACCAGCCCCACGGAACGCAGGAAGACGGCAGACAGGCCACCCCCAAGTCAAACAAAACCCCCAAGGCCTCAAGCGAGCAACAGAACAATGGACCCTGTTTGGGACACCTCCTACGCGCGTTCTTGGGGGACAAACAGGCGCCGCTCCAGTCCCGGGGCGCACGGAGCCAAACCCCAGGTCAGAGCCTAACTCAGCCCAAGCTCTGAAGAACCGAGTGGGGCTTAGGAGCTAGCACAGGTCCCGGCGGGCGCCGGCAGACTCGCAGCCAGAGGGGTTTGCAGTGGGCTCAGGCGCTTCGGAACAAAGAGAAGCGCTCGGTGCAGGACCCGCGCCTCTCCCGACCGGAGCCGCGGCGCCCCGGGTACCCGCAAGAACCCCCGCCCCGCGGCGCCGCAGGTACCGCTCCTGGGTCTCCAAGCCCGGGGATGCTCCCCGAGCTCCACGGCCGCCGCGCGAGCCCCAAGCGCAGCAAGCGCCGGGTCCTAGGGTGGCCAGAGCTTGTCTTCAGACACCTTTTCCCATTTACGCCGCCCCCACTCTATTCGCATCGCAAACGGTGGGAATGTCGGGGTCCGGACTAAAGTCCCCGAATCCCACCGCTTCCCCACACAATAGCACCCAAGTCACTGCAAAGTCTCTTACCTGCTTTCCACTTTTGTTGTTTGCACCTCTTTCCCCCAACCCCGCGACAAACCCTTCCGGAGAAGGGGAGGAAAAGAAGAGGGGGCAAAAAAAAAAAATTAGGGAGCAAAGCGCAGGAAGCAATCGGCCCTGGCTGCGGGGGTCCTGGGGCGCCCCCTGCCCTGCCCGCCCGCGCTGGGGGAGAGGGGTGTCGGCGCGGCTGGGCCGGTCCCGGCCGCACTCACTCTTCGTCGGAATTACTGTTTTTTGCCGCGACTAGTTCCTTTTATAGATTCGGCTGCGCCGGGCGCCGGGGTTACTAGCGGTCAAAGCCTGTTCTCTCCCTCCTCCCCGCCCCCTGCCCGGCCTCTGTTTATGTAGTGCAGTCACTCAGCAGCCAGCACGTGGAGCCGCGGCCCGCCCCTTAAACGGGCGACGTCTGGCCCGGGGCGGAGGGCGGAGGGCGCCGCCTGCACGGCCGGTTTCGTGGGGTCCGGGGGTGGGCTGCCCACGCCCCCTGCCTCTCCCGGGGCCAGCCAACCCAGGACTAGTGGGAAACTCGGGTCTGGGGCTGCACCCGAGACGACTCTGGGTGCTGGGCAGCCCACAGCGCCGGCGGGAACGGTTTCCTGAAAACTTGAGTTTTCCGCCGTTCCCTCCTCCCCCGCTTTGTTCGTTTCCTCGGTCGCTGGGATTGGGAGAGAGGGAGCTCCGGGCTGAAACCCCTCGGGACGCCAGCCTTGTAGTCTTTGCTTTCAGCGACCTAAATGGAGTAGGAAGGACTGGCTGCTTTTGTTTTCCAACACAAACCTTGACTTCGGTTTTCCCTGGGAGACCCCCAGCCCCGGCACCCCAGGGCCCTCAGGGGAAGCCTGAAGAGCGTCTAGCTCCAGCTCTTCCTAAGTGGAGACGGAGGGCTGGGGGGACGGGGGATGGGGACAATGTGGAGCAGCCTGCTTTTTATTTTGTTATTGGTCAGAGCCCCCGTGATAAATACACAGGGCTCGTATGGAAGCTCGTCTGTATTTGCCGAGTACAGCTCGAGAATCGCGGTTGTGTGAAATTATATAACCTCTCCGGTTTTCCAATGCTTCCTTGGGCTTTTTGGCAATCAGGAGCAAGAGCACCCAAAAACGTTCGAGGGGCAGAGACAAGAGGGCACGCGGAGGCCCACATACCATCTGTCTAAATATTTAGGTCCTAAATCAAGACGAGGGACGGTAAAATCAACATCTCTTACCTTGACAAAGACGCTTTGTCTGGCAACCTTGAAGGGCAGGTTCACATTTAGACTGCTCACGGTTTGACCTGGTTTTGGCAAGAATGTGGTGGAGAGGGACAGCTGCCCCCAGCCCCACTCTGCTCCAGCATATCACAGAACTCCCATTGCCTGCATGTGGACACACACCCCCCAAACACACACACACACACACACCCTGCTTGTGCCCCCTCAATTCCACAGGCACTCGTACCTCTGGACCACAATTCAAGCACAGAGGCCCAAGTCCATGGTTCTGTGAACATTCCAGGACAGACAGAAAATAGGCCCCAGCAGGCCCTGTGAGTGCACACAAGGACCTTGGGGCAAGAATTCTAGGGCCCCAGGTCCTCACGATCCTGGTGGCACAGTCCCTTATCACCATGGATGCCTTCCCTTGCCAAGAAAGAGTAGCATTTGAGGAGTGGTCACACCCAAGCCTTCCAAAGCTCAGGGCACAGGGGAGGGATCCGTCTTGCCTCAGTCCTTGTGTCCCAGGGTCAGACTTGACCCAACCACAGGATTTGCCATGTAGATTAAGTCTCTTCCTCTGTAGAGAGAATGTATTTGCTCTCTTTAGACTCACAGGGATTTTCTGAAAATGAAGTTTGTTGACATCTTCAAGCTCCTTGGAGGAATGACACTATAGACTGAGAGGGTACTAGTAGCTGAAAATCGGTGTCATTTTCAGGTGTCACCTACGGCCTATAAAGTTTAGGAAGTCCAGGATTAGCGAAGAGTTAAAAATAATCTCTCTCAGGGGTCGGCACCGTGGTACAGATTAGTCCTCCGCCTGCGGCGCTGGCATCCCATATGGGCGCCGGTTCTAATCCCGGCTGCTCCACTTCCAGTCCAGCTCTCTGCTATGGCCTGGGAAAGCAGTAGAAGATGGCCCAAGTCCTTGGGCCCCTGCACCCACATGAGAGACCTGGAAGAAGCTCCTGGCTCCTGGCTTCGGATCAGCACAGCTCCAGCCATCGCCGCCATTTAGGGAGTAAACCAATGGACAGAAGACCTTTCTCTCTCCCTCTCATTGTCTGTAACTCTACCTCTTAAATAAATAAATAAAATCTTTTTAAAAAGTAAAATAAAAAATAATAATAATCTCTCTGAGCCTTTGTGGATAAAGGAAAGCTTTAGGAGGGGCTACTATTCCTAGCATAGCTATAAGGGCAGTGTGAAGTCTCTCTGGCCTTCAGCACCCCCTCCTCCTTCTCCCACTTATTGCTGCATTTAAAATCCCACCACCCAAATCAGTGTAATAGGGAATGAGGCGCCACATATCCTGTGGAAGTGAGACAAAGACAGGATGCTGGAGAAGGAAGGTCATTAGCCCTTTAAGAAAATGAAAGCCATGGACTAAATGCATGAGTCTGCGACCCCAAGGCCAAACCTGATCATGTGTTAGAATAACCTGTAGTGTCAAGAATTTGCTCATTGCCTCACACTGAACACATGAAAACACTAATGTTTGACATACGTTTATCTTGTTGATCTTTTTCATTTAATTTTCACTTACTTACCTTTATTAATTTAAAAGTCAGAGAGACAGAGACCAAGACAGAGATCTTGCATTCACCTCTTCATTCCCCAAATACCTGCAATGGCTGAAGGTAGGCCAGAGCAAAGCCAGGAGCCCAGAATTCAATCCAGACCTCCCGTGTGGGTGGCAGGGACCCAAGTACTTGAGTCATCACCTGCTGCCTTCCAGAGGCTACCTTAGCAGGAAGCTGGAATCAGAAGCAGAGATAGGCCTTGAACCCAAGCACTTTACCATCAAAAGAAAGTACCCCAAGCAGCATATTAATTACTTTGCCAAACATGCCCATTTCCCCCAACTTGCTGATCTTTACTGTTACAAGAAGCCAATCCAACAAAGAGGCTAAGTTACACAGAGACCTAAGTCTGCTAACATCAAGCCCATACACTGCAAATGTGATAGCTTCATATTACAAAAATACTGAATTCCAGAATTAGAGCTTGAGAGACTTGCCCCTTGAAGAAGCAGCTTGCAAGTATGAATACTCTCCCTCCAGCCCTTGCTTCTGTAGGCTGATATGCTTCAGGGAGCCCTTCCCCAGTCTCTTGATTCCTGCTAACCCCAAACCCCTACCCCAGGTGATCCTTCCCAAATCAGCAGGGAGACCCTTCCTTTTCGCTGTTGCTCTGCAGAGGCTGGTTCCATAACTGCAGCCTGGGTGGCCTGAGGTTCTATTCTGAGATGACCCTGGCATCTTCTAATTACAGAATCGACCTTCGGGCAGCTGTGGCCTTGGAGATGTTGCTGGAGGTCATGGAGCTACAGAGAGGCTCAATTTTATCATTCCATTGGGTTTTTTAATTGGAGATGACCTAAAAGGCCTTGCTTGAAGAATGCTTTTCTATCCGTTAACCAGCCTGCATAAATGCACATATACACATTGTTAAAATATGACACATTTTCACCATGTATGTGTTTTTGCTTGGTACCCATACTATTTGGTTCTTGGAAACACTAAAAAAATAGTGCTGCAGGAAGTTAATTAAGAATAAAAAAGAATGTTCTAAAATGACTTTTCAAGTTGAATTTGTTATGATTACAAAGATCTCATAGATGTCATCTTAGAGAATCTCTGGAAAATGGGAGACCTCGGATTTTTTTCAAAAATAGATACATCATCTTTCAAACAAAGAGGAGGAATAAAAAAAGACCTACATTTGGAATTTGAATCAGCTTCATTCCAATACACAACTAGACACAGAAACAAATCATTAAGCAATCAATGGTCACATTAAAAAGTACGAGGAACTACTATTACTTGTGGAGCATATCAAGGATCACACTGGCCCTCAGTGTAATTTAATTTAATTAGAACAATGTGATCTTTTTTCTTACTAAGGACTCCCATAGTCGTGCAGGCAAGATTCAAAACCATTATCCCTTCTGTACTAGCCTGGATTACAAACAGACTTCGATGAATTTCTAGGTGATTGAGATAACACTCTTTTAAAGTCACCCTCCCAACCCTCCTTCCTTCAAGCTGTCCTTCCCTGAAGAGTCAAACTGCTAGGGAGATTTCATCTCTGCTCTCTCCTTTTCATTAACTCTCAAACTATTGCAATGAGATTTTCGTCCCTGCAGCTCTGAATCTGTCCTGGTCCATATCCGGGGGCCGGATGGGGAGGCACGGTGGGATGTGGAGGAAAGAGGTGATTTCTTTTTTCAATCATAGAGTATTTTTAATGTAGAACAATGTAGAGGAAAACTACTCCAGCTCAGAAAGACCTCTTAATTGGTATTGCAGATGACTTCTGTTAAGTCATCAGGCTATTTGATCTCTGATATGTGACTCTATCCACCACACCTTCCTTCCTGAAATGAGGTCTTCTTTTGTGTTTCAGTAAATCTAGTTCTTTTAAATCTTCTGCCTCTTTTAGAAATTTACTCATTTATTTATTTGAGATGCAGAGAGACAGAGAGGGAGAGGTCCCATTTGCTGGTTCATTCCCCAAATGCCCATAACAGCTGGAGCTGGACAAAGCCAGGAACCAGGAACTCAATGCAGGTCTCCCCAGTGGGTGGCAGAGACCCAAGTATCTGAGCCTGCTGTCTCCCAGCGTGCACATTAGCAGGAAGCTGGAATTAGTAGAGGGAACTGGAAGGGAGCCAGGAATGCAACCCAGGGACTGCAGTGTGGACTCGGGTGTTCTAACCTAAACGCCTGCCTCTCTTTTCACTCTGCCTTCCTTTGATATAAATTTCTTTATATACCCCCTAATACTGGTCTTCCCTTTATTCTGATATGCTCTTCTAGTGCTGTTATCTACCTTCTTGGTCCAGCTCCCACAGCTATGCTCCCTAAGGCATAGTGGAATACCTAGCAGGAGCGGTGGTGAGCAGGAGTAGGCTCCCACCAGCTCAGTAGAGCTGATGCTACTCCTCCCAGCCCCTCAAGTAACTACCTTGCCTGGAGCAAGCTTGGAATCAGCCAGTGGTGTGAGTAGTTAACACCATGCGAGATCCTACGCAAATCCATCAGAGCTTTCTTTTACTTTCTTTCTTGTTGTTTGGTTTTTGGAAAGGCACTTGTTCACGTTTATCGGTACAACATTTAGCAGGGCATTCTGCAAAATACACATATACACAAAATAAATTTATCTCACTTTACACTCACCACCCCCATTTGCCTTTTTAAATTTCCCTCCTCCATCTGAAAATTTTTTTAATTGTTTGTTTAATCTTGGGAACTCAATCCCGCTCTCCCATATGGGTGTCAGGAACCCAGTTACTGGAGCCCTTACTACTGTATCCCAGGGAGGTGCCCTAGAACGAAGCTGCAGTTAGGATCTGAAGCTGGGAATCAAACCCAGGTACTCGGAAGTGGGGCATGGGCATATTAACCACTAGGCTAAACACTCACCCCCATCTGCCTTTCTAAAAAGTGTCATTTAATGATATCATCATCCAGATATTAGGATAAACCTTACTGACCCTGTTTAACTTATTCATGTTGTGTCCATCTTTCTCTTTTAGTTCAAAAAGCACCAAGGTCAAGTCAATCACACCTTCCAAATACTTTTTATTTTTTTATTTGACAGAGTTAGACAGTGAGAGAGAGAGGCAGAGAGAAAGGTCTTCCTTCCGTTGGTTCACCCCCCAGATGGCCGCTATGGCTGGAGCTATGCTGATCCGAAGCCAGGAGCCAGGGGCTTCCTCCTGGTCTCCTACTTGGGCCATCCTCCATTGCCCTCCTGGGCGACAGCAGGGAGCTGGACTGGAAGAGGAGCAACCGGGACTAGAACCCGGTGCCCATATGGGATGCTGGCACTGCAGGTGGAGGATTAACCTAGTGAGCTACAGCACCGGCACCCCAGATACTTTTTGAATCTGTCCCTTTTTCTGCATTCCTACTGTCCAAGTTCAAGCCAGACATCTGGGTTTCTGCATTGCACTAAGCTCCAAACTGCCATTCCTAACACTAGTTTCTTCTTCCTATTTATCTTCCCTACTGTAATGGAGTAAGTTTTGCTTGGGAGGGGAAAAAAGGCGAGCAAATCAACACAGAAACAAAACCAATCTAATCATATTGTTGCCCGTGACTTTCTGTAGTTCTCCCATGTGTGTGAAGGGGAAAAAACAATATCCTCAAAATTCCTTAAGAAAATCCATTGAAAACATGATTGTTGATGGCCTTTGAAGTCTTAACTGTATTCCCTGCTGCCTCCTCCAGCCACTTCCTTCCCCCTCCCACCCCTACCTGCCCCCATTCTGCAGACTTAGCCCGTCTCTCTCCACTGCTCAGCAGCCTATCTGCCCTCCTCACTCCTGTCCTCCCTGCACTGTTATTCTGGAAGCAGGAGGCAAGAGGGACAGAAAGGAGAAGAGATACTATATATTCCCTCGTTAGGTGGAAAGCTGAGGCATACAGGATAGACAAAGAAGAAAGGTCATTTTTAAAATATCCAAATAAATAGGCAAATATTGCCCCCCGCTCAGATCCATTAGTAAAAATAATAAATTCACAGAGAGTAGTCAATACCCTGAAGTTTGAGAGAAAAATAATTGGGCCCAGGGGCGTAAAGGAAGTCAAGTACTTATGGTAATAGAAGTGACAAATCTGCATATCTCTCCTCATTCACAGTACTTTTTTGCCACTGAAGAACTCATATTCCTGGCTATGATTGCCAGGATGAGAGGCTGTTTTACTTCTGAGCCAGGAGATCGCCTGCTCTGGGACTTATGAAGATGAGAGTAAGTCATTAAAAAACAAAAGGCACTCTAGGAAATGTTTCAGGTTCCCTTTTCTCTTCAGCCCCTTGAAAGTCAAGTTTGTTTTTCCCCTTCAACATTTCAGGGACAATTCCTTCAGGAATGCACGGTTTTCTCATTGGTGTCTACTTTACTGGTCCTGTGTGGTTTTGACCCATCCTTGTCCAGGGCTCTTCAAGGTTTCTGAAATTGTCTGGGGAGGACAAATATGTTTGGCCTCCTCAAAGACTAAATGGCCAGGTGTGCTGTGATCATGTTGCAGGAGCAAGCCTTCACGTCCCTTCTTTGTTGTCTTGCTCCTGGTGACTGATACTATGAAATCTGAACAATCTCTTAGCTGGCTTCTTGTCCCAGCATGTAAATACTAGGGAATGAGCGTCAGTCCTCTATAAGGGCTGGGCTAACTCTAGAACTAGTTTCCTGTTGACTGACTCTTGATGGACTCCATCATTCCCCAGAGTCCAGCAGAAAATCCCCACATCTGCCTACTTAGCTCCAAATTTGGGCAGCCCTGGACACTCTCTCTAAATGAGAAAACAAAGCTAACTTGGAGGTCTAATCCCTAAGGCAGCTACAAAAAATAAAACAGGTGAGAGAAATGAGGGACATGATATAATAATAGTCATAAAAACTGAAGGTTCTAGTAGGGTACAGAATGTCTCAACATACTGGAAATCAGTTTAGCAACATTTATCAAGAGTCCTTGATCTACTCATTTTACTTGGAGGAATTTATTCCAAGGGGATATCCAAAAATATGGTCAAAGGCTTATATTCAGAATTTCTGTTTCCATATTATATATAAACATGAACATTTTAAAAATGTTTAATCATCTAACTACTTGAAAGCTCTAAAATAAACCTTGCTAAATTCATATGGTAGAATATTATATAGCTACGAAAAAGAAAATGCTTTTCAAGAGTCATGATATGGGGCTGGCACTGTGGCATAACAGGCAAAGCCTCCCAGTCTGTGGTGCTGGCATCCCATATGGGCTCTGAGTCAAGTCCTAGCAGCTCCACTTTTGATCCAGCTCCCTGCCAATGTACCTGGGAAAGCAGCAGGGGATGGCCCAAGTACTTGGGCCCCTGTACCGACATGGGAGACCCAGAATAAGCTCCTGGCTTCTGTCTTCAGATCAGCCCAGCTTTGGCCATTGTGGCCATTTGGGGAGTGAATCAGCAGATGGAAGGTTTCAATGCTGTCTCTGCCTCTCGGTAACTGTATCTTTAAAAAAAAAAAAAAAAAAAAAAAAGTCATGCTAGGGGGAACTGCCCATGAAAATTTTTACTTACAAAAAAGCAAAGTTATAGTTATGTGTATACATGATTCATATGTAGTACAACAGTTATTAATACTTCTATAGCCTTTCCATTGAATGCGTATACATACAAAAGGCTGGAAAGAATCCCACTTGGGTGCTAATGGCATTTTTTTTTTTTTGTGCATGGGATTATAAGCAGTTTTTCTCTTACATGTCTATATTTTTAAGAATTTCTAGGATAAATATATGCTGTTTTTAAATAACAAAGATGCTATAAAAGCAGAGCTTGTCGGTAAGCTGTGGGAAGTGAAAGTTTACAACTGCAGAAATGCAAACCATAAATTAGCCCATGGGAATAATCAATCCTCACATATTTTGAAAGCATGTGCACACAGTAATAAAGGACAGAAGAGAATTTGGAGAAAGAAAAATGGGTAATAGCTAGAACTCTTTGGTAAGTAAATTTATAAAATGCAAAAGACAAGAAAGAATCTTAAACCAACCCGAGTTTTAAACCACTTAGTTCACTACTAAGTGAAAAGTCCGGTATGTTCAAACCTTCTTTCTTATCTTTTGATTCACCCCTCTTATCTATCTATGGAACACATCTGTGTTTTCTCAGACACGTTACTTCACATCTCTGCGCCTGTTTTCTCATCTGTCAAATGGAGTAGAAGCTGCCTTGTTAAGTTGTCGTGGGCAAATAGATGAGTTAGTACGTATGACGTGCTTGGCATTGTTCTTGGTGTATGATAGATGCTCAATAAATGACAGCTGTTACTATTGCCATTTATTGAAATTGTTGTTATTATTATCCCAAGCAACAATGTCATTGTTCCTCAACATCCAACAGTAACTCAATAAATGTGACTCCTTTCCTAAACATCAATCTGTAGATTTTAAAAAAGAACTTTTTAAGATTATTACTTGAAAGGCACAGACACAGAGTCCTTAGTTTATACTTTGGCTAGTCTGAGATTTTTTTAGACCCAAGTTTATGATTATAACTGAACACAACTTTAATCACAAAGCGATAAAAGGCATTACTTCCCCTAACAAAAGAAACAGCACTTCCTCAAAAATTTCACTCTCCAATGGTATCAAAGGCATAGTAAAATCAGCAGGGAAGAGTCCCAGAGGTCAGAAGCAACACTCTCTGGTGACCAAAAATGAGACCAAAGCACACATCCAACCCCATCAGAGCTCAGAGTTTGATCTAAGCCACTTTGTTTATTGAACTGAAGCCTGGAGATAAACAAACCAAGCAAGATAAAAAAAAAAAAAAAAAAAAAAAAAAACCACAGCACTTCCCAGGGGTGCCCAATAAGGCAAAGTGGGAGAACGGAGAGATCAGAAAAATACGTGGGCAGCTAAAGAGACAAAAACATTTCCAAATGAATCTTCAGTGTGTGGGAAAGAGAACTGGGAACAACCAAAGATTCAGTGAGATAACAGCAATTATTTCTTCTGTAGACAATCTGTCCCCTTATATTTCTATGAAATGGCCAGTGTGTCATATAAAACAACTACCATAAATTTGCAGTTTCACACTCTTCATTTCCTAAAACCATGTGAAGGCAAACAGAAATGTGAGACTATGAGATTTCAAGGAAACTGTAGAGTCATAGTAATTTGATTCTAAAAACAGACACTTGACAAGAAGTTATATTTAAATCAACCATCAATCTATCAGGACATAATTTCTAAATTTAGTAAAGAGTAACCTTTGCATTTCATTCTCCCAATCACCATATGTGTGAAATTATTCTGAACTAATACTAAGGTGCATTATTTGATTTTTAACCATAAAAATGCCTTTTCCTTCAGGCCAAAAATTTACATTTTAAATATCAAAGGCAATTTCCCAAAAATGTGGAACAGTATTTATAAGCCATACACATTAGAGGGTACAAATGGAAATAGTATTGTTGGTCTCAGCAGTCCCAGAAATATGCAGCTAAACACTCTTGTAGTATATTTCAGTAGGAAACTGTGTGTGTGTGTGTGTGTTGTGCGTATGTGTGTCTGGTTGAAAGGGTGTATGACATTGAAATAGATTTATTTTGACTTGGGAAAATTTTAACATGCTCTAAAAGTCAAGCCTTCAAATTTTGTATGATTTTTTATAGAAATGAAATAAATTTTAAATATACATAAGCAATACATGCTCATCAAATATCTAGACTACAACCAAAACTAGAATGATAAAATGACTGTAAAGAAAAAAAAGGCACAAAGAAAGTGAGTCTCACGATAAGCCCACTGCCCAGAGATGGTCTCCGTCAGCAGGTCTGGTGTGCTTTCTTTCAGAACTTTTTTTATGAATATATGTGTGTATTTGGACCTATCCTTATTGTTTTTAAAAATGAATTTATACCATAGATGACATCTGAAGATTATCATTTTCCCAGGTACACAAATACATATTTTTATCATTATCTTAAATGGATGTGTAAGATTCCACTCTCATAACTTAAAAGCAAATCTTTACAGATAGACATTTAGTTTGTATCTCTTTTTCATAGTCATAAAAATGCCTTCATGATCATCTTTGTATTGTGTTCACACGTGTACCCAAGACTCAAGCATATTTTTGCAAAATGGGATTGCTAAGTAGAAGAACAAACTTTGCATTTTGACACATAAAGCTAAATTGTCCTTCAAAAAATTTGGCCCTGATGTGAACTCTCATGAAGGGGATATGAGAATGCCTCAGGTATTTTTTATTATAATTTGCATAGAGCAAAATTTACATTCTTTTCTTTTGGTGTTGAGTTCTATGAATCTTAACACATATATACATTTGTGTTACCCCCACCAAAATCAGAAACAGAGCAGCCTCATCTCCCAGAGAAGAAACACTTATGCTTTCCCTTTTTGTCACAGTCACTGCACACAAGTCAGTTCCTGAAAACCACAGTCCAATTCTCTGTCCTCCTAATTTTGTCTTTTCAAACACATTATATAAAATGAAATTACAGCCAGCGCCGTGGCTCAACAGGCTAATCCTCCGCCTTGCGGCGCCAGCACACCTGGTTCGAGTCCTGGTCAGGGCGCCGGATTCTGTCCCGGTTGCCCCTCTTCCAGGCCAGCTCTCTGCTGTGGCCAGGGAGTGCAGTGGAGGATGGCCCAAGTGCTTGGGCCCTGCACCCTATGGGAGACCAGGAGAAGCACCTGGCTCCTGCCTTCGGATCAGCGCGGTGCGCCGGCCGCAGCGTGCTGGCCGCGACGGCCATTGGAGGGTGAACCAACGGAAAAGGAAGACCTTTCTCTCTGTCTCTCTCTCTCTCTCACTGTCCACTCTGCCTGTCAAAAATAAAAAAAAAAAAAATGAAAAGAATGAAGTCTTTGAGACCAGCTTCCTTCACTCAGCATAGTACTTTTGAGGGTCAATCATTGTTGCTTGTATCAAATATTTCAGTATTTGGATGTGCCATAGTTTGTTTCTCCCTTCACCTACTGAAGGAATTTTCTCCAAGTTTTTTAGTTATGAGTAGAGCTGCTATAAACATTCACATTCAAATGTGTGTTTGTGTGTGTGTGTATGTGTGTGTGTGAATATAAGTTTTCATTCTCCAGTGTAAATAGCCAGAGGGGGCTAGCTGGTCCATAAGGTAAGTGCATGTTTAACTTTACAGAAAGCTGTCCAGCTGTTTTCCAGGCGACTGTGCCATTTTTCACCAGCAATGTCTGAGAATTCTAATTGCTGCACATCCTTTTCAGCACTTGGTAGTTTCAATATTTTTTACATTAGCCACTCCTAATAGATATTTATTAGTATGAGTAAGCTTAGTTTTTAATCAATTTTATCAACATTCTTATCAGTTTTAAAATTATATTCAATATAATTTGTTGTCATTTTGATTTATATTCTCTTTGATTACTAGTAAGCTTGACATCTTTTCCTGTTTATTGACTTTTTAAAATCCAACATATATCCTCACCTTATTTATTTGTGAAAGTTCTTTTAAATCAAGCATTTTAAGTCCCTGGTTGTGTTGCATATGTTGCAAATATTTTTCCCACATTTCAAAAAAATTTTTTAAAATATTTTACTTCAGCGTTTCTGGCTTTGATGTTGACAGATTCCTTCTCTATTTCAAGATTATAGAAATATCCAACTGAATTTCTTCAAACACTGGCATAAATTATTAAACTTTCCACTTTATAATTACCAGTCGCCTTCCACTCAGCCGGATGGAGACAGGCTCAAAAATAGGTTACAGCCAGCTGTACTCAGGGCTTCATAAAGAAAACTTCTTTCAAAAAGTGTTTCCCTAGCAGCAGGTGTCTTACAACCACATCAAAGCATTTGTAAAACGTTCTGCAGAGATTCAAAGTAGAAAAGCCAAGATACAAGGATACTTCCAAAAGTTTGCGGAAAATTGAATTAAAACATAAATATATTTCTGTGCAAAAAATGTTGAATCTATAAATAGTGTGTTCATAACATGTGTTTTCCAAGAACTCTTTGAAGACCTCTCATGCTGTTGGTGGGAATGAACGGGTGGAGGTGGGGAGAGACTCTCTGTGTTGAAACTTTGCTAAGAGTTCCAGTTTTCCCCCAAAGACTAAGAAAATGACCTTCCTAAAAAGCAAGCTAATTCTCAGGGGTCTTGCTTTAGACTCCAAGCACCCCAAAGAGCAGGGTTAGTGAGTGAATGGCACTAATGCTGAGCCAAGAGGCTGCCCTAAAAGCCACCTTCTGGATAAAGGTAGGAGCAGAGGGCTCCTTGACTTAGGCCATTGCTGGGGGAAACCAAGGAAACAAACCGCAGAAGAGAAGGGGATAAAGCTAATGTACAGGAGGGGGATGAATACAGAATAGACACATCACAGGGAGCAAGGGGTCTGTGGAGGTGTGCAGCAAGGCAAAGGACTGCATATTAACTCATTGCAGCAGCAGAGGGTCAATGTCGTGACAGAGAAAAAGGAAAAAGAAGTTGAGGGCTCAAGGCACCGACCCAGGGGACCTTGACAAAGTAAAAACTGGAGTTGTATTATAATTATGTTTAAGTGCTCGCAAAAGATGTTGGTTTTGGGTGTTTTTTTTTTTTTTTGGTTTTGTTTTTTTTTTTTTACAGTGAATTAAGTTCCTAAAAAAAAAAGAAGTGAAATTAACTTCAAGATACAATGACTTTGAACAGTCCTTGTCTCAACTGTTGAGGAACAGGTATTTTTTTGTTGTTGCTTTTTGTGCAAATTGTTGAACTCTTAGTATAGAGTTAGTCTTCTGTGTATAAAGTTAATAGAAAATGGATCTTAGTGGAGAATGGGCCTGAGAATGAGAGAGGGAAGAGGAATAAAGGTGGGAGTGTGGGTATGAGGGCAGGTATGGTGGGAAGAATTACTATATTCCTAAAGTTGTACTTATGAAATGCATGACGTTTGTATTCCTTAAATAAAATGTTTCTTTGGGGGGAAAAAACTGTTTAGGGAGCCATCAGACCTATACTCTTGAAAAGGCAAGATTTGTAATTAGCTATCATTGTAACTCTTCACTAAAATCAATTTCTGACTTGCCCTTTTGTTACAAATATATTATCCTTGAACTTATCTCATTTTTAAAGAGTCCATTTGTTTGTGCATGTTGCTGGTGGCTCCTCGCTTTCAGGTAAAGGCATCTGGTTGGTAGCCGTGACCTCTAGACTGGGATGCACCGTGCTCCCGGTGAAGCCAGGGGAGCTGAGCCTGAGCCATGGTAGCGGTTGGATCGACCATCGCTGCTGCAGGATTTGCAGGCCATTATGTATCTCAAGCCACGAAGCGTATGGAGCCACAAGTAAAACAAGTTTTTCAAAGTTTACCAAAATCTGCCTTCAGTGGTGGCTATTATAGAGGTGGATTGAACCCAAAATGACAAAACGAGAAGCAGCGTTAATACTAGGCATAAGCCCTACAGACAACAAAGGAAAATAAGAGACGCACATTGACGAATTATGATCTGAAATCACCCAGACAAAGGGGAGATCTCCTTATATAGCAGCCAAAATCAATGGAGCTAAAGATTTACAAGAAACTCAAGCTAAAAAATGAAGTAAACATATGAATTTTCAGTTCATGTCTGCATGTGTATGTGAGCACCGACTTTTTATAATAAAATACCTCAGAGGACAATTTTTAAAAATGAAAAAAACAAAGACCCTATTTAAGGACCCTCAAGGTTCATTAGTTGTGTCAAGGATTCCAGATTCCTATTATATCCCTTATAGGAATAACTAACATATCACAGGTTCCACCTACAAACCCGCCCACCTGGTAGAAGGGAAAGGGAAGATTCCACGGTTGGCCCTGAAAACAAGAGTGTTACCCCATCTATGTTTTATTGTCACCATAGTTATTTTTAGAATGGCTGCCTAATTCATCATCAAGTCATGGTATATTTAAAGTGTCAACAATTTATATAAACAAGCCAAAATAAGTGAAAAGATTGAGAAAATTATCAGAATAATTAGAACCAAAAATAAAGTTATTTACGTAAGCTTGACGATGGAGTCTCTGAATGGCCATGATTATCTGATGATGATCACAAACTTCATTTGGCATTTTTTTCCTAGTAGACATTTGTGGGGCATCGACTGTGTGCCACACAATGTACTAAACTCTACCCGTGCTTTTAAGGAGCCCACAGTCGAAAGGACAGAGGAGGAGGCGAGAATTACACTACTGGGTGAAAAAGCTACACTGAGGGTGGGAGCCAAATACTGAAGAAGCAAAAAGGAGGCCTGAGAAAGCGTCAAAGAGGAGCTGACACTCAAGAGGTGTCCATAAAGCTGAGGATTCCCCCAAACTCTGAGGAATAGCCTTCCAGGAAGGATATATGTCACTGTAAAAGTACAGGGATTGGAAGAACACAGGGTGGGTACAGGCAAAGTCATTCACTGTGGCTAAGCCCAGTGAGGAGTGGTGGCAACCGAGGTGCCTCAGTGTCCGTGGTCAGCGGGGGAACAGCTGAGGAGCCAAACCAGCGGGCCTGGATCTCCTGGGTCCCCTCCACTTCTACTGTAGCCTGAAATACTTGTGCAGCACCTAAGGGAGCTCCTAGCTTCATTTTCCAGATCAGTGGAAACACCATGGCTCCTGAGACAGTAGACCTGCTGAGTGTGAGCACACTGAAACCAAGTGGTCTGGTTTCAAATCCTAGCCTCCACCCTTGAATAACTGAGTGACCCTGGATTAGTCAGTCACCATGTCCATGCCTCCATTTTCTCATTGATAAAACAAGCGTAACTATAGGATCTGCTCCATAAGTGTGTGGTAGGGATTAATGAATTAATACATATATATAGAAGTCCTTGGAACGTAACTGATGAGCAGTCAGCATTCAATAATGATTACACTGTAATGTGCTTAGATGGCATTAGCACATTCCAGAATTAATTATGTACTTTTAAAAGGTTCTTCTCCAGCACGTCCTTTCCACTGACCCTCCGATCAGACCACATGTGAATTTTGCTTTGTTTTCGCAGCCCTGCCTGTTCCCTGAGGAAGACAGTCTTCCTTTGAAATTACTTTGAAGCACAGCAACATGTGGCCATTGTCAGCCTGGTCTTGTGTGGTCCCCATCCAGCCTGGCTGCTCATCAGAAGGGAGTGTACAGGTCCCAGTTAGTTCAGCTGTGCCACCTGGAGCGTAGCCTGGGCAGGGGAAGTCCCCATCCGGGGCCCCCAGGTTATGATGCCGGGCAGTAGAGTTTCCATTCTAGAAAGCAGGGCACCATGATGTCACACCCTCACTAGAGACAGTCCATTCAAGTGTCTGAAAAGCAAACTTCCACCTCTGTGGGTTGGAAAAATAATAAAAAGGTGACAATTTTAAAGTGTGGGGGAAAAATCAGAGACCAGACAGGCAATAGCAGAAAGCAGCAAGGGCACATTCCTGTTTCTTCCAGGAAAGAAGTTCAGTTGTCAGTTCAGCAAACTATGTTGCATGATCAAATTTACAATCTAGAAGGAACTCATCAAAGGTGTGTTGGCTCAAGGATAATAAAACACCATTTAAGAGTTATCTTAGGGTGCCAGCACTATGGCGTAGCGGCTAAAGCCACTTCCTGAAGTGCCAGCATCCCATATGGGTGCCAGATGCCAGTTAAAGTCCTGGCTGCTCCACTTCTGATCCAGCTCTCTGCTATGGCCTGAAAAAGCAGTGAGAGATGGCTCAAGTCCTTGGGCCCCTGTACCCACATGGGAGACCGGGAGGAAGCTCCTGGATCCTGGCTTTGATTGTACAGCTCTGGCCACTGCGGACATCAGGGAAGTGAACCAGTGGATGGAAGAACTCTCTCTCTCTCTCTCTCTCTCTCTCTGCTTCAGCCTCTGTAACTCTGCCTTTCAAGTAAAATAAATAAATCTCTCTTAAAAAAAAAAAAAGAAAAGAAAAAAAAGAGTTACCTTGGGGTCGGTGTTGCGGCATAGCAGATAAAGTTTATAATGCCAGCATCTCATTTGGGCACTAGTTCATATCCCAGCTGCTCCACTTCCATTCTAGCTCTCTGCTAATGACCTGGATGAAGCAGAGGATGACCCAAGTACTTGGGCACCTGCATCTACGTGAGAGACACGGATGAATCTCCTGGCTCCTGGCTTCGGCCTGGCCCAGCTCCAACCATTGCAGCCATCTGGGGAGTAAACCAGTGGATATAAGATTTCTCTCTTTGTCTCTCCTCTCTCTGTAACTCTGACTTTCACATAAATAAATAATTTTTTAAAGTTATCTTTCTTTTTTTTAAGATTTACTTATTTATTTGAAGGGCAGAGTTACAGAGAGGTAGAGACAGAAAGAGAGAGAGAGAGAAAGAGAGAGAGAATCTTTCATCTGCTGGTTCACTCCTCAAATGATGGCAACATCCAGGGCTGAGCCAGGCCAAAGCCAGGAGCCAGAAGCTTCTTCAGGGTCTTCCACACGGGTGCAGGGGTCCAAGGATTTGGGCCATCTTCCACTGCTTCCCCAGGCCATAGCAGAGAGCTGGATCAGAAGTGGAGCAGCCAGGATTTGAACTGGCACCCTTATGGGATGCCAGCACTGCAGGTAGCAGCTTTACCTGCTACATCACAGCGTCAGCTCCTAAAAAGTTATCTTAAGATAAAGGTCCATGTAGACACTCATGCAAAAGCTGTGACTAACACTGTTCCTTCAATTCCACAGTGCCTGACTATAACCAGGAATTCCATCCAGGAGCCCAGGGGCCACCTGAACTCAAGGACAGGAGCCAAATAATGAGACATGACCTAGGCATCAGCATGTCTGGCTGCGCTTTGTAGCACAAAAACTCTGATGACTTTGGTATTACTAAAATCTTGGCTTTCATCTTGCCTGGTGAGGACATGCATGAAGGAGGCTAAGGCACAGGGAAGTTGGGTGGCTTGCTCAAGGTGATTGCTAGCAACAAAGGTGGAGCCTGGGACATTTGACTGCCAGGCTATGTGCACAACAGAATGATTAAGTCCCGCAGGTGCCAGCAAGCTTATAACAAACATTGCATTGCTGCGTAGCCCAGGTTTCACTGGCCTGTGACTGCAGATTAAGTCACATTATCAAGATTTCCTGAACTTGATCAGCTCTGGGCCTCTACCTGCTCACTTAGGAATTTATCCTCCTGCTAAATGCTCTTCTACCCATGATCGTTTGCTCTGTCCCTGGCCTGTCTGCAGCCCCAGGCCCTTATAGGAGGCAAAGACTCTGGGGCCGGCGCGTGGTTCACTTGGTTAATCCTCCACCTGCGGTGCCAGCATCCCATATGGGCGCCGGGTTCTAGTCCCGCTTGCTCCTCTTCCAGTCCAGCTCTCTGTTGTGGCCCGGGAGGGCAGTGGAGGATGGCCCAAGTCCTTGGGCCCTGCACCTGCATGGGAGACCAGGAGGAAGCACCTGGCTCCTGTCTTTGGGTCGGCACAAAGCCAGCTGTGGCCGCCATTTGGGGAGTGAACCAACGGAGAGAAGACCTTTTTCTCTCTCTCTCTCACTGTCTATAACTCTGTCAAATTAAAAAAAAAAAAAAAAAAAAAGGAGGCAAGGACTCTCCTTTAGCCCAGGCAATGCAGCTCTGCTGAGTCTGTGATGCACCACCAAGTTCTGCAAGTACACGCAATCTGGTCTCTCAGCCACAATGATCACTGAGTTCCAGGGGTCCAGGCTGGGGCCAAGGTGGGAAATGAGGGCATGGAGCATTTTTAATTCACTGTGCGCTGCCGTGGGCTCCTTTGATCCTGAAGCAAAACTGTGTGTACTCCAAGTCTCCCTAGTGGTTCATGAATATAACTCCCATGACTTTCCCTGGTATCATTTCCCTAGAGACTCATAACCAGCCCCTGAGCCATGAGACTGAAGTGAGGAAAAAGTTTGAAGCAACTTTCCATACATCCCCTGTTTTCCTAGCTTCTGGAGTGTGTATCTGCCCTCCTGCCTCCCCAAATGCACTCATGCACACAAAAACACAGACTTACAACATCCAACACCTCTTTCCTCGGTCGCCAAAAACCACAACGTGCCCACGTGCATGTGTTTGAACTTGTACAAAGAGGTTTTTAGAAGGAAATAATTGACTAACCTGAGCACCAGAAATCTGAGTCTCTGTTTTATCTTACAGAAGATAAGCCTTTATAGCTATTGGAATCATATCAGAAAGTGATGATAAGCTTACATAGATCGTGTGTGTGTGTGTGTGTGTGTTGGGGCTGAGGAAGAGTTGTTATTTCCAAGCAGTACCTGCCTTAGTTTGAGACCCACTCCCCCAGAAGAAGGAGCTAAGAAATCAGGTATAGATACTATATTTGCAATTATACCTCTACCTCCCCACAGAATGTTCAGTAAAATTCCATTTAATTTATTTATATTATAATTTATTTTAGGAATCCTCTGCAACCCCTATTGCCCTGAGATTAACCTCATAGAGGGTACAGGAGAAAGCTGACTGTCAGGGGCCCTCTGATCCTGGTTACCTGAGAGCCTCTTAGCTTGTATTATTGTTGACCAATCTCTTCTTGAAACAATAGTCATTTGGCATCCATGATGTCTCACTTCTTGGTTTCATGGAGACTTAAGAAAGTCTTAGTTTATTATCCATTTTGTGTGGTTCTCTTCAACTTTCTCATTCTTTAAATATTGGTAATCCTCACGGTATTTTCTTGGCTTTCATTGTACTCTGCCAAATCATCAATTGCCATCTATAAATTTAATATGCTAATAACTCTTTCATTATTTTTTCAAAGTTCAAACTTCCTACTTGAGTTCTAAAGACTTTTTTTATGTCCAAATAGCTCATTACACAGTTCCACTTGGATGTCCCACAAATACTCCAAACTCAAAATAGGACCTATTATCCTGCCTCCCAAAACTGTTCCTGTGCCTGTGTCCAATATGAATTATAACACCCAGTTACCCAAGGCGTAAGTCTTGTTCTCACACTTGACTCCTTGCTCTCCCTTCCACCAAACAACAACTGCCAAGCCCGGTCAATGCTAACTCTTCAAGTCTTGACTCTGTCATGTTCTCCTCACCTCACTGCTACTACCTTAACCTGCTTCATCACCCTGCTTTATTTAGATCACTCTAACAGGCTTTGAATGGATCATTATTGCCAGTCTACACCTCATACCTCTTCCATACTGTTTTCCACACTAGAACCATAATGTGTGTTTTGGTAAAATGCAAATTTTGTATATCAATCCCTGCTTAAAATACTTTAATGACTTCCCCATGACCTACAGGCTAAAATCAGGACCCTGTAAAGGTTTACCAGGCTCTGTAGCCACTTCTCCATTCTCATACCTTGTCACTCTTTTTCATACTCTCCATTTGCCTTTGCCAATTAAGTGCCCTTCTGTGAACCTGCTTAGCTGTTTCTTACCTCCCTCTACAAGTGCCACCCTTCTGGTCATTCTGGCTAATCCAAAATCACTGCTCATGAATTTGGTGATATATATAATTTCTTTCAGGAAACTTTTCCTGGCCTCCACCATTGAGCTAGATGTTGATCCTAGGTTCTGCCCAAGCCCCATTACTTACTTTTTCCACTTAGCATTTCTCTCACTGCACAGTAATTACCTAGGTTAAGGTATGTCTGCCTATGGACTTGTGCATTGAAGAGGTAGAACCAATTCCCCTTCCTTTGAATCTGAGTGGCCTTTTGTCATTGCCTGAAGAATCAAATGCAGTGATGTGTGACTTGTGAAACAAGGTCAGAGAAGGCCATACAATTTCAGCTGGTTTTGGGGCCAGTGCTGTGGCACAGTGGGATAAAACTCTGGCCTGCAACATTGGCATCCCATATGGGCATCGGTTTGAGTCCTGGCTGCTCCACTTCAGATCCATCTCTCTTCTGTGGCCTGGGAAAGCAGTACAAGATGAACAAAGCCCTTGGGCCCTTGCACCTGCCTGGGAGACCCAGAAGAAGCTCCTGGCTCCTGGCTCGTGGCTTCGGATCACCTCAGCTCTGGCCATTGTCATGGTCCTTTGGGGCGTGAACCAGCGGATGGAAGACCTCTCTCTATCTCTGGCTCTATATCTCTCTGTAACTTTGTCTTTCAAATAAATAAAATAAACCTTAAAATAAAAAAAAAATTCAGTTGGTTTCTCATTCTTGGAACCAAACACCATGGAGTGAAGAAGTTAACAGACTACACACAGGCCACATTTAGGTGATTTAGCCACGGGGCCACCCAACACCCACCATCAACTTCCAGACAGGTTTGTGAGCAAGTCTTCAAGTGATTCCAGTCCCCACCTTGCACTTCTCCAGAAGACATGGAGCAGAGATGAGCTGAGCTCTGAGCCCTGCCCAGATCAGAGATCTGTGAGCAAAATAAACTACTGTTAGTATTTTCAGCATTACACTTTGGGTAGATTTTTATGCAGTAATACCTTCCAAGAGCACTTGTCCGTTTTCCTGAACACTCTTGAAGGTAAAGACAGTGAAAGTGTAATAGTGTATTTCCAGAACTTGGAATATAATACGGCCTCTATTCATATTGAATGTGGATGAAAAAATAAACTATGGTTCCAGGTTTTGAAAAGCAAGCTCAGAGAAAGAGCAAGCTCCACTGAGAAGATGGGGTCATCGGGAAATTCGTAGAGGAATCTAAAGAGAACAGCAGCTACTCACGCAAGTCTCATAGCTGAAAATGGGGCTTTGTTTCCAAAACCATTTGACCTTCATAAGAGAAAAAACAATAAACCCAATCTTTATTTAATAAAAGCTTTGTATCAGTGTCCTTAACTATAGAACTCAGCTTCCCAGAATAAGGAAAAATCTTATTCTCATTTTCTCTTCTAAGCTTGTGGCCTCAGATTGTACAAATACAAGTGAGGAACAATTATAAAATAATTCCACTTGCTCTAGAAACAACCCTAAAAGACTGTGAAATTTAAGAGCTATCGATTACTAATCTAAAGCAGAATCCTTAACGTCTCCCATAGCTTTTCAGTCCCTATCTCTGCTTTCTTGAATTAGCTTAGAGCTATTGCTTGTTAACTCTTTTCCAAGAACATCACCCATCACCTTCTATGGTTATAGATCTTGGCTTCCATTCTCTCCTGAAGACTATTTACCATGAGTTTGTGGTTCTGGGTGTGTGTGTGTGTGTGTGTGTACGCGCGTGCATGGGTAGCAGTTTTACAGGTTAAAATTTTTGGTAAAACTAGGAAAATCACCCACTTCATGCACTAACTAGCCACGTTATCTTGATCTCATATTCAAAAGAAACCACCTATGGTGCCAGCCACCAACAGTTTTCAATCTGGCCAAGTAGAGTAATTATAGATCAGTTGGTTATTGAGTGACTCTGGACAGAATACTTCCTATTCACACCTAGAAATAGCTATAGGAATTCTAAGGATGTTAGATCTGTCTGAAAATCTGGCCAGATAGAACAACACGTTTTGTTAATTGGAATTCATAAGGGCAGCTGTTTAGTGAGTCTACATCATGAGAAAGGAAGTTACATATCCCTTCTCTGAGAAATATTTTTGGCAGAATCCTATCATAATTTATGACTTAAATTCCAGGATTCACTAAGAGGGGATGAGAGATTATGTATTTGCAGATGGAAGAAACTTCATAGCCAAATGTTCAGTTCCTCTGTGACACCATTCAATATATGATTTCACTGCTCTAGTTAATGCTAATGTTTATTTGGTGATAATAAAGAAGAGGATCCCACTTAAAGAAAGAGAAAAAGTATCATCTATCAGTCTGTCTGTCTATCTGTCATCATCATCATCATCTATCACCTACCACCTATTTCTTCAGTTTATTAGGTTAATAGGATTATTTTGTTTTTCAAAATCATTAAAAATTCTTGTTTTGGATCCAATTAAGGTGTTATTTTAATTCTTTCCTTATGTACTCAGTAAACATTTGGAAAACCCATACATATCATGCTCTGTGTTAGACACTCGACAAACAAAATCAGAACAGCAAAAGTTCTTGCCTTCAGGGAGTTTGAAAAAGCCAAACATCTGAGAGAAAAATCACAGGATCTTTGCTTATGTGGTAATTCAGCAAATCACTGAATGAAGAGATGTCTTAATCTTTATATACATGTAACCACACCGCAGAAATATTTCCTTAATGACATCAGACATCACAGTTCTCCTCTGTGGAAGTGGGACAGGGTTCAATGCTTAGCAGTAGCAGGTACTTTCCTTAGATTAATTCCTATAGGGATAACGAATAAATAAAACAGAAGCGGAGCTGCTGTGCTTTAAGTGTGAGTGAAGAATCCCAGACTCCTTCCAGTTCCATCTCCCTTCTCACACACAGAAATCCCTAAGGAAGCTTGCAAATGACCCGAGGTTCCACAAGCCACTGTTTGAAAACTAGATCCTAAGCAAGGGCCCACAACTGCCTCCAGCTCGGAAAGTCTGCATAGCTGGCGTTCAGTGGTTTCCCTGGTGACTGGGGAAGTCTGCACTCACAACCTCACTCGTGGGCGCTCCGTGAGCCGACCTGCAGGCACAATGCCTATTTGCCCCTCAAGACTGAGGACTCGTTTTGTTTAAAGACGGGGTTGAATTCAGGCTTGTAGCTCCGATTCTGAGCGCAAGCTCTCGCACAAAGTTCGTTGGTAAACATAAATATGGAATGAATGGGCAGATGTGCCAGAGAACAATTAGGAGCCCCCTAGGGAAGTCACTCTGAGAGCTGTGAGAGCTGGAAGGTGTGCACTCCTCACCTGCTATCTGACCACTTTCCTGATGGACGGACACACACACACACACAATCCCTTTTCACTTTGGCATGTTGTGCCAGCCTACTTTTTTCTTCTTAAAAAGCATTGATTTTGATATTCAAATATCAACTATCAAATAAATATTGTATTTAATGTCTCTCAAAAATGTATAAAGGTACTTATAAATTTCACTCAAACTATGGATAAAACTGTGGACCAATTAATAGTCCAATGCCATACTTTCCCTGAAGTTGTCCTTGGCCTATTAACCACTTACTGTACTAGTCAAGTTTAAGTTTCCTCCGTCTTGTTCTCCAGGAAACATTTTAACCTGACTGAAATCAAGATTCACTGATTTTAAGGGGTTTTTCTTCTCTAGCAGTGTCAGTCTCATCATGAAAGGAAACAAGGTTAGAGCATGGCTTGCTCTTGGTAAACACACTGTTGGCCTTGCTGTGTGCTTGCAGACCATCTGCTCGCCACATGATGCCAGGGACTGGACCTCAAGCTCACTAGTCTCATGAAGTTTACTGTCTTACAAGTTAGATATATTGCCTGCCGAGCTGAATTTGGTTTTATTTTTATTAAAATAGCATAACAAATTGAGACAAGACTTTGAATATACTCACAAATAAAGTCTGTGTTTACGACTTGCCAGGGCCCTGACTCCATCACAACTTGGGAAGTGAGAAAACATGGGGCTCTCACTCCTGTGGTGCCCCCCGGATCCCTAGGCTACTAGATCCATCACTGTGTTGATGTGGCACTCCCCTGATGCCCTTCACTGCTCCTGTGTCCTAATTGCAGTGATATACACAAAGCAATGGGTATACATTGATGCAAATGATTCACTCATCCACAGGAAAACCAATGCATTGTTATGGTTTGAACATGTCCCCCAAAGTTCACGTGTTAGAAACTTAATCCTCAATACAACAGTGTTGAGCAGTAACAGTTTTAAGAGGGGATTCGGATATGAGAGACCCGCCCTCATGAATAAATTAATGCCATTAAAGGGAGGGGGTTCATTATCGCAGAAGTCAACTCTTGATAAAAGGATGGGTTTGATCTAATTTTCTTTGTCTCACACTTGCTCACCTGTTTCTCTACCATGTTATGATGCTGCAAGAAGCCCCTCACCAGGCATCCTCCCCAGCCACCAGAGCTGTGAGCCAAGTTCTGTTGCTTGTTAAGTTATCTACTCTGTGATGTTCTACTAAAGCAGGAGGAAACAGGCTAACACAGTGATATACTAGAAAGAAAAGAACTTCCCCAAAATGGCACCAGCCGAACAACAGCAATACAATTCTAAACAATAACCACTACCCATGAAGATGGAGAAGGCCAGAAACCACCTATTTTTTTACCCCATCCTTATCCTTAATATGTGGTGTGGTCAATTTCATAGTTCATGGAATGGAGCAAAATATACCCACACCCACAGATTCTTTAAAATAAAAAACAATAATAGACCAAGGATAACTCAAGGTAAAACCCAGCTCTTGTCCCACTGGTTTTTATATTTAATATGTTCTGGATCATGGAGATAACAGTGGTGGAGAATAAGGCGTCAACTGATGCTGTACCTGCCTGTCTGCATCTGAGCTTGTGGACATCCAAACCATTTTTACAAGCATGAGTTTTCCTTTGCATGCTTTGTGGCCTTTTGTTTTTGGAAATGTTTTGCTCCTTTATGTAGGAAATTGACCTTCACAAAGAAAGGCCTTTCTAGTTTTTAAAATTTTTATGTGCCTACTCTTCTTCTCTGCTCTCTTTCTGGAAAATCCTGATTCAACTCCATGGAATGAGTTTTCCTTTGTAGTTCACATTGTATTTACAAAATTCCTAGAAAAACACATTGCTTCACCCCAACTCCCAACAGACTATTGCAAAGCAAGTCTCCTCTGTCCCGCCAAACTCAGTAACATTGTCACACAGAAAAGGACCGCAAATTTGCCACCCCCTTCAATTTCTTAAGCAATCAAGGATGAGAAACAGAAAACCCAAGGTTGCTTTGACCAGGAGGTCTATTTTTGGAAGCGTTAGGAAGATGTGAAGTGTGTAACATAGCAGGTTTTCCTTAACTAGAATATTCAGGAAACAGGACTCTGATTTTAGTTTCTGTTTGCTGGCTGGCTGGCTGGCTTTTACTTTTAAGTTCTTTAACTAAAAAGTTACTGTGTTTCTGGATAATTCTATTTTCATGTTATTGTGGAAAAGGCAAAGGTAAGAGAATGCAAAGTAGATCAGTGGTTTCCAGGGGTTAAAGGTAAAAGAACTAGTTGACTACAAAGGGATAACAAAGGGTAATATAGTGGGTAATAAACTACTTGATGGCATTTATGTGACTATGGAACTTTACATTAAAAAGATTGACTTTTCCTAAAGTAAATTTAAACACAAACAGGCAGGCAGGCATTGTGGTGCAGCAGGTGAGGTCACCAGTTGGGATGCCTGCATCCCACATCAGTGCCTGGTTTCAGTCCTGGCCATTCCGCTTCTGATCTAGCTCCCTGGGATTGTGCTTAGGATGCAGTGGATGATGGCTCGAGTGCTTGGGTCCTGACTACCCATGTGGGAGACCCAGATGGAATTCCTGGCTCCTGGTTTTGGCCTGGCCCAACCCTGGCTGTTGTGGCCATCTGGGCAGTGAAACAGTGGATGGCAGACCTCCCTCTCTCTGTCTCTCTCCAACTCTCTGCTCACCCCTCATCATTCTGCCTTTCAAATAAATAATTCTTTGAAAATAAAAATTAACAAGTAAAGTATACAGTTACAGGAGGATGTAAGAGGAAAATTTCTGGGCTTGGATTCAGGTAACTTAAGTTCCCCTTCAGCCAGCTCTATTCTTCTCCCTAGCACCATAGGCAAAAGTTAATTTTGCTTTTATTTTTATTATTAGAAAATTTTCTAAAATTACTTTGGCCTCTGCACCTGTCTTAGGAAGTACAATGAGCAGAAGGAAACGGTAGCGTGTGTGACATTGCAGGACACAGAAGGTAATTGCCAGCCAGACACCACTGCCTTCCCTGGCCTCCCCGGCATGTGGCACCTCCACACACCATCATATTTGAACACATTTTACTACAGTTGTAATCTGTGTATTTAGTTATTCATTTCACTGTAAGCAAAATTAACAGTTATGTTTTTGGAGACAGCTGAAGAAGTCAATTATCAGGCTCTTGAGAAAGTAACATACGGTCTGTGATTAGATGCAGCCACATCGCAATGTCTACACTAGTCATCCTTCTGTATGTCTCTGCAGCTCTCTGCTCTGCCTGTGCCCCAGAAGCAGCTCTTGTGATAGACCAGGTGCCTCCAACAGTAGGTCCAGAGAAATCCTCCTATTGTGACAGTCATGCAGTTATCATGCCCTGAAATGTACTTTGTTATAAAAAATATTTACTATGTCAATCTGGATGTATTACTGGTTTGTCCTCAGCACTTGTACATGATTGGTCCCAGGATGTTTCTGCATGTCTCATTCCATTGCCCTTCTCTTTCATCAGTGTGCTGTCTTCAGAGTTGGTCTCCTGGACTATTTGATTGTTCCGTGTTTCATTAGCGCTTCTTATATAATTTTGGGGGAACATTTATTCAGTTAGGCCATTGAAGTTTCTTACCACTTAATTATGTACCATGGCACCCATCAATGGATGGTAGCATATTGACTGACAAGTGAAAATCTCCACCAGAACCTTGGAGTGGCATGTCTGAGTGTTTTAAATGAAGACACACTGCAGGGCTTACCACAGCTGCAGAGCTCCTGGAAGAGACTATGGAACTTCATATGATCGGGCGATCGGCTTCCAGTCAGGAGCTATCATCGGTCCCTTCTTCTCTGTCACCTTTCACCTCCTACTGGTTGTCACCTCTTGTCAGCTCCCTCATCTCTCTGCCCTACTCTCTCTCTCCACTGTCCTTGTGCCCTTGAAGAGGCTTTCACCATCTCTCTTTCCATCTGACAGTCACTTGTCTAACGAGGTTGGCATAGAAAGTACACAGAGGCCAGAATTGCGGCCTAATGGGTTAAGCCACCAATGCTGGCATCCCATATGGGTGCTGGTTTGAGTCCCAGCTGCTCCACTTTCAATCCAGCTCCCAGACTAATGTGCCTGGGAATGCAGCGGAAGATGGGTCCCTGCCACCGACATGGGAAACCCAAATGAAGCTCCTAGCTCCTGGCTTTGGTGTAGCCCAGTCCTGGCTGTTGTGGTCAAGTGAAGAATTAACCAACAGATGGAAGATCTCCTTCTATCTCTTCCTCTCTTTCTCTAGCTAACTCTGCCTTTCAAATAAATAAAATAAATCTTAAAAAAAGAAAAATAAAGTACCCAATAAATGCTGGATGGATGGATGGGTGGATTAAAGAGGGAAGGAAGGAAGGGGGTGAAAGAAAAAATGAAAAGAGGGAAAAGAAAGAAGGAAATAGCTTTTTTTTTTTTTAATAACAACTGGATGAAACACTTGCAAACCAGAAGTGAGCATGCTGTGAAGGATTTAATTTCCCAGCTCTCCAGGTGGGAGAGTAATCCCAAAGAAATAAACTCTCCACTCGAAATTCCCCAAGAGTTTCACTATCCATGTAGATAATCAGCATTTTTGGTTAAGCATTCCACCAATTAGGAATAGAAGAACAGAACAGACAGAATCCTCTCCTGGTTCTTTGAGAAGGTGGTGAGGCACCCAGCGCCTTTGAGGGGCAGACCTCACCTAACCTCTAACACACATGGCTCCCTCAGGTATCCAGGACTCTCACCAACAGTTGCCTGATTTCCTATTTTCATCAAATAAGAAAACCCTACCACATCACTTCTCTATGAGCTAAATAAGTCCTTCTCCTCACCAGCCTGGGAGCCTGAAACCTGTGCTCTGGAAAGCCATGCTGGCTAAGAGAAAGTCAGTATGGGATAGCCATTGATAAACTAAAAAAGCAAGCTCTCAGGCAGAATTGTACTCAGAATTGTCCTTTGTTTTGCTAGAAATGGAACTTTTTGCATTAATCTGTGTGCACTATAGCTTGGTTAACCAATAAATTTTGTTTATCTAAACTGCTGCTATTTATTTCAGAACTTTATCATGTACAGGTGAATGTTTTTCAACTTTACTTAATGTGAATAAACCCCATAAAATGAATTTAAGTGTATTTATGGGTAGGTGCTATCGGCTGCTGGCCCTGCCTTGCTGGCTTTTTCGTTGCTGGAGCTGCATCCTGTGGTCTACACAGGGATGACTTTCCTCTTCCTGGGGTGCAGTTAAATTGAGGGGCCGGCGCCACAGGGCAGTTGGTTAATCCTCTGCCTGCAGTGTCAGCATCCCATATGGGTACTGGTTCTAATCCCAGCTGCCAATCCAGCTCTCTGCTGTGGCCTGGGAAAGCAGTGGAAGATGGCCCAAGTGCTTGGGCCACTGCACCCATGTGGGAGACAGGAAAGAAGCACCTGGCTCCTGGCTTTGGATCAGCACAACCCTGGCCATTGTGGCCACCTGGGGAGTGAACCAATGGAAGGAAGCCCTTTTCTTCTGTCTCTCCCTCTCACTGTTTGTAACTCTACCTCTCAAATAAATAAATCTTAAAAAAATAAAAATAAAAATAAATTGAAACAAGCTGTATCTGTCTTTTGGTCTCCAGCAAATGTGTATTTAAAACTATTGAGAAGAGAAAAAGACAACCGCCCATGGCAAAGGCTTAGCCTTTCTCTTTCCTTAAAGACATAAAACGCTTCCATATCATCTTTAGCCAGTACACTGAATGCCTACTGCACAGGCACTAAAACAGTCGCAACAATCCAGAGGACATAAAGGAGTGAGCAGTGATAGTGTGTGGTCTCAGAGGAAGTCTGCAAAGCCCACAGGAATGATACCTTAGGCTCTACCAGGCCAGCAGAGTGCCTTCTTAAAACCTGCTTATTAGGCACTCAGTACTGTGCAAATGTGGGCGCCTAATTCATAAACGTTGCTTGCTGATACATGGAAAAACATTCCAAGGTCATATACATCACTAGACAAGCCGGGAGGACTTGTGACTCCAGGTATGAGGTTGGAGGTGGTAATGAGTCAACAAGTCCTATCTGCTCTTGTTACAAAAAAAAAAGATAAATTTTCCAATAGCCAATTATGATAATGACAGTACTACCAATACAATAAGAAAACAAAGGATAAAGTGTTTTAGTAGAATTGGGTTTCCCAATTAAATATCTTTAACAAAGCAAAACATAATACTCTGCAGACATCCAAGTCCGGGCCAGGCCAAAGCCAGGAGTCAGGAGCTCCATCCT
Organism: Lepus europaeus; assembly: GCF_033115175.1. Taxonomy (NCBI): domain Eukaryota; kingdom Metazoa; phylum Chordata; class Mammalia; order Lagomorpha; family Leporidae; genus Lepus; species Lepus europaeus. The sequence continues at coordinate 28,967,374 of NC_084838.1, read as the reverse complement.
GATTCCTCACATGGGTGGCAGGACCCCAGACACTTGGGCCATCTTCTGCTGCCTTTCCAGGTGCATTAGCAGGAAGCTGGCTTGGAAACAGTACAGCCAGGACTTGAACCAATGCTCTGATAGAAAGGGGGGCATCTCAAGCAACATTGATCCACTATCAAACTTTGCAAGTGGTATAATATTGACATTGTATACATCATTCTGTAACTGCTCTTCTTGACAAATTACATTTTTGAAATTTATACATGTTGATAATGCAATTTAATTTATTCATGTTCACTGCTTTATGGTATTCTATTGAATGAATTAATTATCCATTCTTCTCTTGAGAAACAGTTTCATTGCTGTCTATTTTTGGCTATCTTCATCATTGCTGCCATGAATATTTTTCAACACATATGTGCACAAGCTTCTTTAGAATAAATGCCTAGAATGGATTTGTTTTGCGATCTTGACTTTTCATGGCATGTATTGCCAAACTGAGCCAATTTCAATGACATCAGCAATATATGAGTTTCTATTATTCATCAGCTGTGATAACACTTGATATTATGGGCCTTTTTCATTTTTCCAGAGAAATGTGAAACAGTGTCTGTTGTCTTAATTAGTATTTCTCTGGTCACCAGTGAGTCTAAGCATATTTTTACTATCTATCAGCCATTCAGTTTTCCTCTCCTGAGAACTGCCAAGTCATATCTTGCTTAACTTTATATTGTATTATTACATTGTGTCATTTGTCTTTGCTTTATTGATTTGTCTGAGTTAACTCTTCTGGATACCAACCCCTTGTCTCCCTTTGAGTTGTAAATGTCTTCCCAGTCTCTGCCTGGCCTTTTCACTTTTGTTTTCTATTTCCTAATGTATAGAAGTTTTGTTTGTTTGAGCGCTTGCTTGTTTTCAATGTAGTCAGTTTCACTTACCTTTTCCTTCTAGTGTGAATTTTATGTGGCCTGCTTAAGAAATCTTTTCCAAGATCAAATTCATAAAGATATACAGAACATCTGAAAGTTTTAAAGTTTTGCCTTCATGTTTCTGAACATTAAACATAGTTTATATTATTTTTATTTACTTTTTATTTATTTGAAGGGCAGGGAGACAGAGAGAGACACAGACAGAGATCTTCCACTTACTAGTTCACTTTCCAAATGCCCACAACAGCCAGGGAATGGGTCAGGCCACAGCCAGTGATCCAGAACTCCAGCTGGGTCTCTCGCATGGGTGGCAGGAACCCAAGTACTTTAGCCATTGCCTGCTGCCTTCCGGGAAGAGCATTTGCAGGGAACTGGAATAAGAAGCAGAGCAAGATTCAAACCCAAACGTCCCCAAATGGGAAGCAGGTGTCGCAAGTGACATCATTTCCACTGCGCCAAATGTCTGCCTGCTTTGCACAGTGAAGTCTCTAATTCACCTAGAATTTATTTATTTATTTATTTTTTATATAATGAGAGTTAGGATCCGGGTTTTTTTTTTATTATTATTGTGTTTAACAAGTTATTTCAAGCACCATCTTTTGAACAGTCTTCTCCCAGTTATCCATCACGTAAGATAACAAGTTCTCATTTATGCACAGGCCCCATTCAGTTCTCTATTTGCCTTATCCCAACAATACCACATTATTTCATTACCACAGTGTAATAAAATGTCTTGATAGCTAGTAGGGCAAACCTTTGATATCTACTACAGCAGCTACCTTATTCTTTGAAAAATGTTATTCATGAATTGTTGACCTCCAATATAAATTTTAAAATAAGCTTATCAATACACACAGACACAAACTCACACACACTAGTAACAATTTGATTCAGGTTGCATGAACTATATAGATCTGAGAATGGATGGCTTTATAAAATGGAGTCCTTCCATCCATGAACATATCTATCCATTTATTTAAATATTTTCTTAATGATCTTCAATAAAATTTTATACTTTCTTCCACAAATATCTTACTCCTCCTTTTTAAGATTTAGTCCAGGTCTTGATGTTTTTGTTACTTCTCTAAGTGGTATCTTTTGTCAAATTAATGCTTGTCCTTTGTTGTTGCTGATAGTGATAAAATTGGTTATTGAATATTACACTTATTTCCAACTGTCCGCTCTTAAAAGTGTGAGTAACTTGTCAGTTTTCTCGGAGTGTTTTTATACATCATGACATTATGTTTTATCTTAGGCTTTCTTTTTTACTGTGCTGGCTAGTATTTGACAAACTGAATACTTAAAAGCAGAGCTGGTAGCCAGAAAACTTTTTCTATCCATGACTATAAAGATACCACTTGAAAAATTGGAAAAAATCTAAATACTACCAAATATTATGAGTACTGCTCTCTCCTTTATTTAATGTTTCACAATGCACAGGATGGAGGAGGTTGTTCAGAGCACAACAGCTATTCTAGCCATCTCTAAAATCACCATACATCAACTATTATTTACATTTTCCAGGATGCCCATTGCTGGACTGCCCCCCAAAAAAGATCAGACAGAGAATTAGACATCTTGTTCGTTTTTGGCACAGTTGAGAAAACTCAGATTACCCACAAACGCCACACCAAATAGACTGAATGCACAGTCATAAAACAAACAGGCTGAAGCCATCAAGTCCAGAAACAAAGAAATAAACCCAACTCCAAAACTCTTCTGCATTCAAATTTTGAACTGACTCCCTCTGAGGCTCTTAAAATGTGCTTGCCAAGAAAAGGAGTTCATTGCTAGCATGTGGAGGTTGTTTTTTTAGTGGCTGTAAGAAATCAGGGTAAGGATTGGGGGTAGGAAGACAGTAAGGGAGTTCTTCAGTTGTAGTGCAAGTCAAAAATCTCAAGTCACTTTTTGAAAGAGTTATTTATTTATAAGGCAGGGTGGGTGACAGGGAGGGGGAGAAAGAGAGAGAGAGAGAGAGAGAGAGAGAGAGTCAGTCTTCCATCCTCTGGTTCACTCTGCAAATGCCAGCAACAGCCAGGTCCGGGCCAGGCTGCAGCCAGAAGCCAAGAACTCCATCCGGGTCTCTCACATGGGTGGCACGGGCCCAAGTACTTGGATTGTCATCTGCTGCCTTCCCAGGCACATTAGCTGAGAACTGGATCTGAGCCGCTGGCCGCTCAAGTCAGTTCCAACCACAGTAACTACTCCCTTTCAGAAGGACCAACGCTACCATACTAGAAAGTAGCTATGCCCCAAACCATCTGAGAGCTGGCATTTTTTACCTTCTACAACAAGAAACAAAGAGTAGCAAACCTCACTCCCTATATCCTGTGTAAAGATTAGGTTACAATGTAAAACAGATTTTAAATTTGTGCTTTACAAAAACGATTTCAGGTGTTCTACATTTTCAAGATGCTTCACTACAGAAGTTAGCTTTCCAGAAAATTAAAGTCCGAAATTTATCAAGTCAAAATGTCTTGACTTTTCTGATTGCACAGTTTCTTTAAACACACTTCCTTTGAGTCTTTCCAGAAAATAAATGATACTGTCGTCCACGGACACCTGCAAACTAGGAAGCAAGATAAAGCTGCTGAGACATGCCGGACAGAATGCTCCCTCTTACAGAAATGGGACAGACAGACGATTTCTGAGGTTTTCATGTCCTAAATCAGCAACTCAGAACCCGTGAAGCAACGGCAACACGCTGCCGAACCCGAACACAAGCCTCGAACACGCTTACACGTTCTTTACTTGTAGTGTGCTGTTTGCTAGCTCAGTCACTGCAGAGAAAACAACAAACACCCACGCTCCCCAGCCTCTCGGGTTAAGATGAGGGGGAGCCTCGCCGCTTTAAGCCGCAATGGCCACCCCTCGGGTCCGCCCACAAGAGGGCGGGGCAAGCGCGGTGTCTGCTGGGAGTTGTAGTTCCAGTCCCGAACCCTTCTTGGCTCCTTTCTCCTTGAGCCCACGGCTGCCCAGCAGCGTTTGGACCCTGAAATCACTAGGAATTGAAGGCAGGGACCGGGTATTTAATAAAAACGGAGAAACAGCTTTTAAACCGGGAATCAGGGCGCTGCTGAGTGTTTCGCTGCGGCGCCAGCGGCACAAGCGGCGCGCATGCGCAGATGCTGAGCCTGCGTCCCCGCGCCCTGCGGGATGTAGGTAGGGCCTGCAGCGCGAGTTTGTGATCGCGTGGGTTCCTGGCCGTGGCCCTTAGCGGGGGAGGGGGGAGACATCATCAGGTTTTTCGTTGTCCCATCCTGCTTTTCAGGACCCTCCCACCTCCTGCCAGGTCGCAGAATTGCAGCTTTCCCCACCCCCTGCCCCATCTCTCCGTGGGAAGCCTTTCCCTACTGGGTTGTGAAATCCCGCTAGAGCTTCTCAGCCAAGGTCTTTTAGCCCGCCTGGAATTCAGACTGCCCCCTCTTTGCCAAATCCAGGTCATGCGAGGCGGGGAAAGGCTGGAGGTACAAGGCCCTGCGAAGCAGTGACCTTGCCAGTTCTCATTTCCAGTTGCCCTGCAAAGCTGGGAGCAGCCGCGTGATAGACTAGATAATAGATGAGAAGTAGATGAACCGATTCATTGTATTCCTTAAGTTTGCAAGGGACTTCATAGCTTCCTTTGCTTTGAGAGGCATCATTATACCGAAGGACAATGGAGACCACACACGTCATCAGTGGCAGAACCCGAGGACTGAAACCTAGGGGAGTTTTAAGTCTAGTGCTTTAGCCCCCACTTCCTGGGTGTCTCAGAAAGAGCTAAAGGGGGTGATCAGATGCACCTGTTGCTACCCAGCTTTCCGAACCCTCAGGCCCTGGTTCACTGCAGCCACTCTTTAATTACCCTGGGGACAGAAGGACTGGGGGCCATCTGGAGTCAGGGAAAAGCTGCTGGTCTTTCCTTCCCTGCTTGCCTGCCTTCTCTCCCTCCATGTACTCCTCCCTCCCTTCTTCCTTTTTCCCCTTTTCTCTTTCCTTCCTTCCCTCCCTTCTCCTTTCCTAGTCTGTGTGAGGGGGGAGAGAGGGAAAATTTTTAAAAATTGAAGGGTGAGCAATTACCCTTCAGTGAGTGAACACCGGGGATTTTGCCTCCGGATATCCTGTTTAAGATTGAGCATATAGTTTGTGCTGGGCCCTGGGAAGATGCTTGTCAGCTCTTAGCTTAAAAGATAACCCTTCCCCAAAGAGACCACACTGTGCTGTAAATCTCCTGTATTTCCTAAAGGATAGGACTGGTCTCCCGTCCTTGGGGTATTCCTTGTCTGTGTGCCTTTCTTGTGAGGCTGCAGCACTGTTTGGTTGGCCCTGGTCTCTGCAGGGCTAACATATGGTGTTCTCTTCATCAGTGTCAAATGGGCCTATAATTGATGCAATGCATCAATCGAGTCTCTGCCCCCTCAGGTCTGTACCCAAAGTCTGCTGGGACAGGTAGAGATGCAAACAGAGAGACAGGTTTATACAAAGCTGGGGAACAGGAAGGAAGACACTCATAGCCGCCTGGAGAGATGCCAGAAACCTGCATGGGGAAAGCGTCTCTGCTCTCTGCTGAGAGGGAGCCTAGCTACACTTTGCAGTTGTGCCTCATTGAATTAGCAGCTAAGAAGTTACTGCACCAAAGCCTCGGCATGAACTTCACCTGGGAAACAAAGGGGCTCGTGACTTCAGAGCAGAGCAGAGCAGGTCCACGGGGGCTATGTCTTCCAGGTAGCCGTCGGGAGAAGCTACATTGTGCAGGGACCTTGACTTTCCCTGGTCGCTTTCCGAATGCTCTTTTTGGAAATGCATTTTGAGCTTACAACACACTCCTTTGGACCTCTTCAGCACTGGAACATCTCGTCCCTTCAGGGATTTGAGATGTGGAAACAGCCAAAAGTCATTTGGATGCAGGTCTGGAGAATGAGGAATTTGATTGTGCTCCATAAGAGCTGCTGTTGAGATTTGGGAGGAGCGAGGGGGCGGGGGAATGTTTGTTAACAGGAGAAGAGTTCTCATCGTGGATTGTGTAGAAGTTTTAAGTATATGTGCACTTTCCTGAGGGCTCACTTTTCCAGGCTTTATTGGATTCCCCCAAAGACTTCCTGATTCCACAAAAAAAGAAAAGAAAGAAAGAATAAAGAGATGAATAACCACTGATCTGGACTTATGAGATCACTTCTTCTGTGGCTTGTAAACTAGCCCTGAAGGAATGTCATGTGTTAGAGAGCAAAGGGCAGGTTTCAACTTAGCCTGCAGTTGGATGTGTGCTCTAAATGGTTCCAGACTCCCAGAGCCCGAGTGTCCCCGCGTGCATAGTAGAGGTTAGGACTCAGTGGGCGGTGGCTCTTGGGCTGTTTTCTTCCAATTGTGACTCCATGAAATTCCAACAGGAATTCCGGAAATGTTGAAATATAGCGCATCCCTGGGCTAGGCAGGCAATGCAGCCTTCCCAGGTGACTCCTCGTGACAGCTTTAATTTGGATGTGTGCCAGTGGTTGTGTGCTGGTTCAAAGAAGTCAGGTTCCTGGTGTCAGAGCAAGAATCTGATGACACCCAACAGGCCAAATCAGAGACCGTGGCAGAGACTCCAAAGCCAGCGACGCTTGCTCAGAGTAGTTGAGGAAGCCTTGTCAAGGAGGACCCTGGAGAGAGGGAGGCGGGTGCTGGAATCCCATACTGCCTGTAGTAGGAACTAGCTCATGCAGGCAGTACAAGGGGCCAAAAGCAAAGATTCTACCTTAAGAATGAAGGTTTTCATTGTATCTCTAGAAGAACCAATTTGAGTAGGGAATTCAGGCAGGAGAATTATTTGGCTGGGGCTGAATCCCAGGCAGCAAGAGCTCCATTCTAAGAAGCAGGACACACAGGGACCTGAGACTGGGTCAAAATTCAGGATTGGTCCCAGAGCCTGAAGCTAAGGACTCTGGCTCCAGCCTGGGGACAGAAGAACTGGGGGCCATCTGGAGTCAGGGAAAAGCTGCTGGTCTTTCCTTCCCTGCTTGCCTGCCATCCCTCCCTTCATGTACTCCTCCCTCCCTCCCTTCTTTCTTTTTCCCTTTTCTCTTTCCTTCCTTCCCTCCCTTCTCCTTTCCTAGTCTATGTGAGGGAGGAGAGAGGGAAAATTTGCAAAATGATGCTCTGCAGCTTTCAGGAGCTTGCAGACTCCTGGTTAAGGAAGTAAATGACTAAGTGTTTATTTAGTCAGGTGATAGGAAATAAAAGTCCTTCCACGAAAGAAGGCGGTTAGTGTGTGTATTGGGTGAGCGCTAAGGGGGTCAATGAGTCAATAGTCCTTGCTTTTCATGTTCCACAGAGAGCAGGGGATTTCTACCCCTCTGACAACAAAAGTGTGGAGGAACTCCAGGCTGCTCCCCAAAGGGAAAAGGGGATCAGCCCGACTGCTGAACCCGCCCCTCCCTGTTCTCTCTGTGTGTCCTTTATGGGGCCAGCCTGTCCACAGGTCACTTGCCTTCTGTCTGCCCTGTGATGAGCACGGCCAAGCAGCTTTTTGACCTGCACAGGGCAGCTGGCAGTTTTTCAGAGTAAGCAAAGATGGGGATGGACGTCTCTGAAAACCCATTTGGCTGCAAGTCAAGCCACACTGTCCGGGTCAGCTTTACCAATACTGATATTTTGATCACTGGTCTGCCTTCTGATCTTATTTCTGAGTTCATTCTAGAATCAAAAAGAGAAAATAGAGATGTTCCTTTTTGGCCACCCAAGCCCCAAAGCCTTGGCGTGGATCGGTCTGGAAGGAGGAGCTAGTGGTTTCTGCATTGGAGACCTTTTGGTTCCAGGACCCTCAAGGTGTGTAGCAGATAGTTTTCATCTGGAGGCCTTAAAAACAAGTCTGGTCTCTTAACCTTAGAAAACTATGAATACCCAAGAGCCACACTTGAAGAAGAAAAGGCGTGGATAGAGGACACCCCTACTATATTAATTTGTACAATGGGCAGTGGCAAAACCAGGCAGAGGCCACTGAGATTAGAGAGACACATGAAAAGCCACTTCCATAGGCTTTGACTCCTTCCTGACCATATAAATGTGAGCCTTTTGTCTCTGTTTTCTTTTTCTGGAATTCCTTTTCTCCATTATTTTCACCTATAAAAGCTAAGAAGAGGGACCATCACCCCAAGGAATGCTATTTTTTCTTAATTGAATACTTTCACCATCTTTCCTCCTAACAAGTTCCTGCTTAAAACTCTTAGACACCTGCTACACTGAGCCTTTCCTTGATATTCCCTGTGTGCCCTCTGCCTCAGTTGCTCACCTGCTCCTCCGAGCAATCATTGCATCCAACACCCCATTCTTTCAGCAGCAGGGCTTAAAAGCCCTCCACCATCTGGCCTCTATGCTTCTAATTACAACCACATTGGAGAACCTGCCTCAAATACTCTTCCTCCCACCCAGAACACTTCTTCCTCCTTGTATGAATCCATTTTCCATTACCATAATGAAATACCTGAGGCTGGATAACTTACAAAGCAAAGAAACTTATTTAGCTCACAATTGGAAAGACTGAAGTCAGAACAACGTAGGGCCACCTCTGACTAGGGTACCCCAGTTGCATCACATTCTGGTGGACAGCATTGTAGTGGCAGAATCAGGAGTGAGAGGAATAGATCACACAGACAGGAAGAGAGGAGGGATCAGGCTTGCTCTTTTTATGACTCATTCTTAAGAGAACTGGGGCATCATCAAAACTCTTCAATCCCTTCTGAAGGCAGCACCCCCAAAGAACACCCTCAAACTTCTACTTCTTGAAGCTTCCCCCACCCCCAGCACACCTACACGGAGGACAAAACCTGCAGCACATTGTGGGAGCATAATGTGGGAGACACATTAAAGCCATATCCAAACCATAGCGATCCTCTGATACCTCTTCTATTGTGTTCCCTTCAAAAACCTTCCGGGACACCAGAGTTAACATTAACTGCCCCTTCACCCTCCACCTTATGACTTGGCAATTTTTTGGAATACCTATCATGGCACCTAGCACACGATAATGAAACTTATTGTTTACACACCCATCTCCTGAACTGTAGAATGGATTCTTTTACCACACAGATCTTTCTTTTCGTGCTTGAGCTTGAGACTTAATAGATATCCAATAAATATTGAATAAATGAATTACATAGTTTATTTATTTACGTATGTGTCTTTTCCCTTTACTATTAAATCAGAAGTTAAGAATATGGGCCCATTTATATCTTATTCCTAATAGTTAACTTAAGGCTTTGTTGTAATAGGCACCTAGTAAATAGTTTTCACTGCATAAATAAATGAATGAACAAAGCCTTTTGTGATGTCTCCAGCCTGGTAGAGCTTTTCCTCCTTCGGTGCCGCAAGCACTTTCCTTGCTTCTCTCCTGTGGCATTCTCTTTAGCTCGTTCTGATCTTGTTGTGTAATTATGCCCCACATACCCAACCACAATAGCTAGCTCCTTGGGGGCAGGAGTTGGGCCCTTCTTCCCTTGGTGCCCCCTGAGGTTCTCCCACAGTGCCAGGCTTATGGGGGGTGCTCAAAGTTGAACTTTGCAGAAAAAATGAAACTGTCCTTCATTCAGGACCCCTGTTCCAGCAAGGAGAGGCCGAAAGCACAGGAGGCGCACATTGAATCTCTTATCACACCACTTTGCCTCCTGCGTGGTTAATGTTGCCAATTCCTGAATGACGGGAAACCATGGTTGCAAAGATCACATGACTGCAGATTTGTGTTGGCTGTAGTGCTCTGTAGTCAGTGCCCAGTAAATGCAATCTTGAAATTAATAAAGGATATGGATAAGTTCAAAGGTACAGCAGAGCATGAGGAAGATGAAAAATCTCATCTGCTGAGGAGAGAAATGGAAAGTTCAGCAAATTCCCTTTCAGGGTAACCACTTACAAAGAATTGAAAAGCATGTTTTTCTCCATAAAAGACAGAGTATAAACATATACTTTTTCAACTTCAGACTGTTAAGGGCCTTCTAATTTGGCCATAGCTAAGTAGAGAAAAGTAATCCTCAAGATTAGATTCTCATTAACACTTGACAGGATTGTTCATCAGTTTGGTTTTTGCCTGGGTAATCATTCACTCCACTTCCTCTCTTTCCTTTTCTTTTCTTTCTTTCATTCAGTGCTTAGTTGAACATTTAACTATGTGCTAAGTGCTCAGTCTTCTCAGAGCTTTATATTCAGAATTTCTCATATCCCCCATGACAACTGTTTGACGTAGGTCTTAGCTATTCAAAATCCCAGCAGGCATTTAGCCAGGTGGTTTAGATACCAGTTAGCACACCTGCATCCCACATCACAATACCTGTGTTTGATACCTTGCTCTGGCTCCGGATTCCAGCTTTCTGCCAGAGCAGAACCTGGGAGTAGCAGAGATAGCTCAAGTCATTGAGCCCCTGCCACCCACGTGGGAGGCCTGGACTGGGTTTCTAGCTCCCAGCTTCAGCCTGGCCCAGTCCTGGCCATTGAAGGCATTTGGGAGTGAGCCAGCAGGTGGAAGCGCTCTCTTCCTCCCTGTTTCTCTGTTTCTTACATATATAAGCAAGTAGTTTTTCCTAAATGTGACAAAACTAGGGATCAGACTCAAGAAGTTGCTTCAGACCCATAGCCAGTCCATGCTGGGATCATACTTGAATCCAGACCTCTCCAAAGCTTCTAAGTTGTTGCTTAATGCCTACATTTTAGTGGCTCACTGTGTCAATCAGTGGTTCTTCTTTCAAGTGGGAATCAGACAAGCGGGTCAGAGGTTAGCAAAGAATAAGACTGGACTGCAAAGAAAGCATCCGTGTTAAGGCAGTGTAGGAGGATTGGCAATGACTTCCCAGGAGAAGGGCCACTCGAACTGAGATCTGAAGAATAGGGATGGATCAAGACAGGAGTGTCTTCTGGGCAGACACACAGCAAAGGCCTGGCAGGTGGAAAGCAACCAAAACATTCAAGGAACTGTATGTCTTTCTTTAAACGAAAGTCTTTTTAAAAAATATGTATGTATTTGAAAGGCAGGGTTAGAAGCAGACAGAGAAAGAGATCTTTCATCCATTGGTTCACTCTCAAAATGGCAGCGACAGCTGGGGTTGGAGCAGGCAAAAGGCAGGAGCCTGGAACTTTATCTTATAGACATTTTGTTTTCATATCTTTTACTTATTTATTTTATAGCTCACAGTGACTGACTGTCTTGGCTATTGTCCAAAACAGCTGACAAGTAAGGGTGAGTGGCCACTGGAATGAATTAAGGTGTTCATGTTGCTTTCAAATGCTCTTGAAGGGACCAGGGCATTCTGATGCCCAAAGAGTACAGCAAAATGGCCAAAGCTACATGCCCTGCTGTCCCACTGCACTGAGATGGCTGTGAAAGTCATTCAGACCCTTTAGGGATCTGAACTAGAAAGCTTCCTATTAAGCCTTTTTAAAAAAGGAATTGTGACTTCCCCACAGGGTATCTATATAAATCATTGTATTCTATGATACCTGTTATGAAATCTCAAGTCATGTTTTAAAAAATAATTCCACTAATACCTCTAAACACCAAAATTATATTTAAGATCTAAAGTGGTGGGTCCATGGGAATTCATTAGACTATTTTCTCTAATTTTATATAAATTTTAAATTTTGTATAATAGTTTGCTTTTAAATTTGCAATAGCCTTTATTTTTTAGAGCAGGTTTAGGTTCACAAGAAAAATGAGCAGAAAGTACAGATAGTTTTCATATACCTTCTTGTCTCCACACGTGTCCAGCTTCTGCCCCATCAACTTGTGGCACCATTATAGGGATTTCTTAAAATTTAGTCTTTAAATCAGATTTAGGTTGGATCTGGCACTGTGGTGTAGTAGGCTAAGCCTCTGGCTGCAGTGCCAGCATCCCATATGGACACCAATTCGTGTCCCAGCTGCTCCACTTCCAACCTAGCTTTCTGCTTTTAGCCTGGGAAAGCAGAAGATGGCTCAAGTTCCAGAAGCAGCTCCTTGCTCCTGGCTTTGGATTGGTTCAGCTCCAGCAATGTGGCCATTTGGAGAGTGAACCAGCAGATGGAAGTTCTCTAACTCTGCCCTTCAAATAAATACATAAATCTTTTTTTAAAAAATCAGATTCAGGTTATAGATGCTTTGTTTATTTAACAAATACATAGTGAGAATTTCACCATGTGTGTGGAATTTTGTCAGGCATACTGGCCATAACACAAAATAGACATGCTCCCTGCCCCCTGCTGTTTATAGTCAAGTGGGAGAGGGATCCAGTACAAAAATAATTTTTTGGGGCCGGCGCCGTGGCTCAACAGGCTAATCCTCCATCTTGCGGCGCCGGCACACCGGGTTCTAGTCCCGGTCAGGGCACCGGATTCTGTCCCGGTTGCCCCTCTTCCAGGCCAGCTCTCTGCTATGGCCCGGGAGTGCAGTGGAGGATGGCCCAAGTGCTTGGGCCCTGCACCCACATGGGAGACCAGGAGAAGCACCTGGCTCCTGCCTTCAGATCAGCGCGGTGCGCCGGCTGCAGCGCGCCTGCCACGGCGGCCATTGGAGGGTGAACCAACGGCAAAGGAAGACCTTTCTCTCTGTCTCTCTCTCTCTCACTGTCCACTCTGCCTGTCAAAAATAATAATAATAATAATAATAATTTTTTTAAAAAACGTGCAAACTGAAGGAAAGCAGAAGGAACCATGAGTGTGTACAATAACAATATTCCCTGGACATGGGTGGTCAGGAAAAGCTTTCCCAGATAAAATCAATAGGCAAACTGGGGTCTGCAAGATAAACAAGAATGAACTAGGCAGGAAAAAGTGTTTCAGGAGAGTGAAAGAGAGGCGGCAAAGAAGCAGCCTGGCATATTTTAGGAGCTCAAAGATGGGAGACAAGGACAGAGAGATGAGGCCAGAGCACATGGATGCTATAGGCTGTGTTAAGGCACTATTTTTGACTTTACCCAGGAGTGACAGGAAACAGTGGTTGGATTTTACATAGGAGGTGATAAGTGAATTTTATTTTAAAACAATGGCGCCCTGGCTGCATGCTGAGGATGGGATCAGAGTGGAATACCAACGGAAATAGAGACTTGTTAGGAAACTATTCGCATAGACCCAGAGATGATGATGGTGTAATAAAGTGGTAAGAGTAGAGAGGCAGAAATATGGACAAGTTCCATAAATATTTATGAGGTATAATCAACAAGAATTGATATTTGCTCCACAAAAGGAGACAGTGTGCTGGGTTTTTAGGCTTGCAAAATTGAATAGATTATGGTCCACTTACTGAGACAGGAGTAGGGGTAACAAGAAGATCAGGAATTTACAAGGGTTTTGTAGCTGTTTTTCTGTTTCAAATAATAACTGCCCTTTGCTAGGCACCATGATGGGTAATTCCCTTTCAGTGTTGTTGAAGCCATCTTGCCTGATGCAACAGGAACTCACAGCAGTTGATTCCTATCCTACCCTGCCTCAGTGGGCTCTAAGAGATTGTACGTATTGTCTTCTGTTATGATTCCCAGTGCCTGTTGTTTACCACCTAGGTATAACTCATTGGCACATGAATATCAAAGGTCTAAGTGTTGTTTCCAATTCCCGATTATTTTTTCATGTGACTCACTGGGAAACTCCCACACCATGTTTCTGCTCTCTGTTCTATACATCCTCCATGGTAACAGGTTGAACAGGTTTGTCTAGGCACCTTTCCCTTCCCCCTCCATGGGCAGTTTAAGAGTCCCTTGATCAGGTCAGGGGGTCACTAGACAAACATGTTGTCAACCTTTCATGGTAGAAGTTCATCTTCTTTGATCCAGTACCACAGATCCTCCGGCCCATTGAGCATGACAGCTATAGTCTGTCCTGGTGTTCTGAGGGACTGTAGGGAGTTGCCCACTGCTATAGATTTCAATCGCCAAATTTTCACCTTCCATTTCAAAGCCCATGTCAGAATAGACTATGGCCTTATTTCTTCTTCTTCTAGATTGCCTCCTCTATTTCTGTGAAGTCTCTCTGTTACTGGTTCTGTTTAATAGCAACTGAGGGTACACAGGGAATTTTCATATATGCTGTCCCATATAATCCCCATGATACTGCTCCCAGATTCCTTTCCCCATGACTGGCATTTTGTATATATCACATTTAATAATTGTTGAATTAATAAATTACTATGTTGCTTAGAAAGCAGAGAATTCTTTATTTGGAGGGATTTCAGACCCTAACCTCTGGCTATTTTTAACACAAATTTTAATCTTTAAAAATGTTCACAAAAACAACTTACCTACAAGCTGTTAATACTGATTTTAATTAATAATTAGCTTAACATAGTCTAGTTGATTCTGTATGAATGCTTGTACTATTAAACATGAACTCACGCTCCAAATGAATAATTGTTTAAATCAGAGATAAAATTGTATTCAGGAAAAAGAAACACTAAAAAGCAATTATCAGGGGGTGGGTGTTGTGACACAGTGGGTTAAGTCACCACTTGGGACCCCTGCATCCTATATCACAGTGCCAGTACAAGCCCAGCTGGGCTTTTCATCCAGCTTCCTGCAAATGTGCCTGGGAGGCAGCAGATGATGACTCAAGTGCTTGGGTTTCTGCCACCCATGTGAGTTCCAGATTGAGTTCTGGGATACTGGCTTTGGCTTGACCCAGCCCTGGCTTTTGCAAGTATTTGGAGAGTGAACCAGCAGATGGAAGATCAATCTCTCTGTGTGTCCATTGCCTTTCAAATAAATAAATAAATATTTTAAAAGTAACAAATGGGGCTGGAGCTGTGGCTTAGCCGGTAAAGCTGGTGCCTGCAGTGCCGGCATCCCATATGAGCACCAGTTTGAGTCCCGGCTGCTCCACTTCCAATCCAGCTCTCTGCTATGGCCTGGGGAAGCAGTAGAAGATGGCCCAAGTCCTTGGACCCCTGTACCCAGGTAGGAAGAAGCTTCAGGCTCCTGGTTTCAGATTAGTCTAGCCCTGGCCATTGCAGCCATTTGGGGAGTGAATCAGTGGATGGAAGACCTCTCTCTCCCTCTCTGCTCTGCCTCTGCCTCTGTAACTCTGCCTTTCAAATAAATAAATAATTTTTTTTTAAAAAAAGCAAGAATTAAGAACAAAAGTTTTCAATTATTTGTTACCTCATGGTACATCCAAAGCAAAAATCCAGATTTTTGGCTTTGGCTGTGAACATACCAGGATGTCTACTTTATAATACTTCAGTGAGTCTCCTGGAGCTGCGTCAGGCAGCATGTATCGCCCTAGATGGTGCCATACTGTTGTATTATGCATTTGGGTAGTACTGTGTACTTGCAAAATGCATGACAATCATATTCATTTATATTTCTGCAAAGCCCTCTTGTGAGGTGGCTCAGCATTGCTGAAGCCAAGCATAAATATAAGTGCACTTATCAGGAAAATGCTGATAAGATTCAAATGAAATGTCAATGAGCAATAATGCACGATATTCAAAATGGTAGTTTCTCTAGATACATTTCAGCACAACTATGAAAACATCTTTCCATATCATTGAAATTTCCAACCTTACTAATGCACCCCAATTTTTCAGGAAACAAGTGATTACTGTGTTAGATCTTACTTTCAGTGTTAGGGTTTATGTTACTATTAAAAACTCAAGTACACAGCAGTCTATAGAGACAATGTTGAAATTAGTATTTCACATGCAACAGTTCACGTGCATTCTTAGACTGGGAAATTTCCACAACATTAGATCAAGATAAAAAATTAGGTTCTCTTGTGGCAGAGAATCAGAATGATTCAATTAAACAGATTTGGAATGTCCTCAGATAACCTGGAATTCATCACTGTAGAGATCAGACTTTAGCTAGCTAAAAACACTCACCCTCGGGCCGGCACTGCAGCATAGCAGATAAAGGTGCCTCCTGCGATGCCAGCATCCTGTATGGGTGCTAGTTCGAGTCCTATTTCCATTCCCCCAAAAAGTAAAGTCTGGAAATAACAAAGAAAGGGCCAGCAGTGTTGGGTGAGCCAATACTATCTACTCTATCAGTTGTTTCAAGTGTGAATTGTAGAGACAACAGAAATGTGTGACGTAAGAAAGAATATGCTTGTGGTGACTGGGACGCGTGAAGGAACAGCTGATTCTAGAAAGGCTCCTTGCACCAGGGGACAGTAGGAAAGCATGATCCCGGCTTCTGGTTCTGCTTCTGCTTTCCTGCCGACTGACTTTGAGCCATGCACTTCAGCCTCTCCTCACTTCCCTGAAACAGGGGAATGATAAGTTGTCTCGGAGCTCTCAAGGCTCTCGATGGAGTTCAAGGTGGATTCACATATATAAACTGCCTTGAATAAGCAACAAAGGTGGTAAACTTTATGGAGAACATACTTAAAATCTCCCAAGTGTGCACAAGGAGCTACATAAAATAGTGTTCATTCCTGTATTAGTTGTGTTAGTCAATATTTGAAAAAAACCCTACATGTCCATAAACAAAACAATACATTTTGGTTTATTCTTCGAGTGTGGAGTTCTTTAAAACTGTTATGTGGTTTTCTGTTGAATTGAAATATTTCATAATTTTATAAATTCACAAGAACAAAAAACTTTGGGCGTTAGTTCTCAACATTCAGCCCACAAACCACGTGCATCAACATTGCTCAGATGTATGTTAAAATGCAGACTCCTGGGCCTCTCCCACCCCTAGGGCCACAGAGACTCTGGCTGATATTTCAAACAAGGCTGGCAGGTGATTCCTAGATGATTGAGGATACAGATTCCGGGAGAACAGAGTTTACTGGAAAACAGAAAGTGAGAAGACCTCTTGGGCTGACTCATGCAGAACCTGGGATAGGGTTGAAACTATCATGTCGGGGCCCATGGTGTGGTGCAGTTGGTTAAGCCACTGCCTGCATCACCAACACCCAACATGAGCACAAGTTCAAGTGCTGGCTGCTCCACTTCCAATACAGCTTCCTGCTAATGTGCCTGGGAAAAGCCGTGGAGGAGGGCCCAAGTCCTTGGACCCCCACTAACCCATGTGGGAGACCCAGGTGAAGCTCCTGGCTTCGGCGCTGCTGAGCCCCAGCTGTTGAGACCATTTAGGGAGTGAACCAGTAGATGGAAGACCTCTTTCTCCCTCTCTGTAACCCTGCCTTTCAAATAAATGAATCTTTTTAAAATAAAGAAACTATTGTGCACCTCAGAGGCTAGGGTGGTACACAGGGGCTACAGAAGGGAGTCCACTGGTTCTCAGCACCCATCGTTAGTTCCCACACTGTGGGAAACAGAGAACCCCAGGTATCAGTGGCTTAAATAAGAAGGCCTCAAGTGAGTGCTTCCCTCTCGTGTGAAAGAGGGCTGAAGGTAGTCAGGCTAGTTCCACCCTACTGCTCTGCAGGCCGCACCCACCTTGTGGCCCAAACTGACTGTTGAGCGTCAGCCACCTTGAGGACATTGCCCCAACAGGAATGAGGAAAGGGAGGAAAATAGGCCTCTCCCCTCCCTCTAAGGATAGCTCTGCGAAGTGTCATCAGCCACGTCTGCTTCTATCCAGAATCTAAGGCCATAGCTAGCAAGAAGGACGACAAGGACATTTTGTCTCTGTTCCAGGCAGGCGGGTGCCTACCTAAAACTGGTGAGGAGAGGAGGCTCTATCATGTTGCAGAAAGTGGAATTAGGAGGTAGGTAGCAGCTTCTGCCACCCAGGGCCAGTGGTTAAGAGCTTATAAAAGCCCTGCTGAAGGGGCCGGCATTGTGATGGGCCTGGTTAAGCTACCTCCACCAATGCTGGTTCAAGTCCTGGCTCCACTTTCAATCTAGCTCCCTGTTAATGGCTTGGGAAAACAGAAGATGGCCCAAGTGCTTGGGCCCCTAAACCCACGTGGAAGACCCAGATGAAGCTTCTGGCTCCTGGCTTCAGCCTGGCCCAGCCCTGGTTCTTCTAGCCATTTGGGGAGTGAACCAGTGGATGGAAGAGCTCCTCTCTCCATCTCTCTCTAACTCTGCCGTTCAATAAATAAAATAAAATTTTTTTGAAAAGCTCTGTTGTGAAGACTATGAGATTGATTGATTTCTGGTGTAGCAGGTAGGTAAAATTCTCATTTCTCAAAGGTGGACCGGTAGCATTGTCATCACCTGGAAGCTGGTTAGAAATGCCAGACCAGGCCCCAACCCAGCTCTGTGAAATCAGAAGTTGCATTTTAATAAGATTTCCAGCATGGGGCTAGAAGATCTCAGAGAAAGTTTAGTGAACACAGTACAGACTAGGCTGTGGGAATGTTTCAGGTAAAGCAATGATTGGGCTCCTGTATGTCAGGGGCACCCTACAGAGTGGTCTCAGACCAGTCGGAGAGTTGAGTGTCTGACTTGAGTCAGGGACACAGGTAGAAGTTACCAGCAAATGAGAACAAGGAACGAGAGGGGGAAGAGAGGCCATCGAGAACCTTGGAAAGATCATGGCCTTGAAGACAAACTTTAAAAGACTATTGGTGAAACACAGATTCACCTGCCTTATGTTGTGGCCCAGGCAGCCCTGAACCCTCACAACACCCTGATTGGCAGGAACTGGGCTTCCCATTTCTGTTGATGAAACGGAGCTTCAGAGATGTTGCCACGTCAAAGCACACACCAAATACAGACACAGCTCACGGTAACACTTGGTGGAGAGCAAACCAGTTTCCAAGGCACTGTTATATGAATTATCCAGTCTAATCCTCACAATTACTCTGTGAAATAAGCAGAAAATGACTTCAGAGCCTGATCTCTACAGTCAGAAAGCAGGGTCTGCTCACCAGCCCCATTCCTTATTAGAATGGAGACGCTGGGCAAGGGGGTAACATCCTCCCCGTCACGTCCTCATCTTCAAGGCAGACGCTTCACTGGGCAATAGTAAGAGAACTGAATGAGATGAGGTACATATGATGCCAGCCTAATGCTCAGAGCACAGCAAATAAACGTTCAGTAATTGTTATCTAGTATTAAGCCTGCTTGTGAATGGAAGGGTGGAGTTTATGGAAGCCAAAGCAGCAGCAGGCTTCAAGAGTAAGATAACCTACATTAACTATTTTGAGTGTTTATCAGATAGTTATCAACTTTACATTTAAAAAGGATAATCCCTCTTCCTCAGGTCCACAGTCCTTATACACGAATCGCAATGATCTTGCCTAGTTACTGCCTTCATGACCGAGGTTTCCAAGTTGTGGACTTTTTAAATTCTCACAGATGCATTTGGTAACTCTGAACCTACCGAAGGAGTATGAAGTAAATAGTCATCACCCTTTACCTTTAATGCTTAGGAGGTGAATGAGATCAAAGAGAAAACGCCGATGAACCTTTGTTGTCTCATTTATGAGAAGCTTTGGCACACTTTATGAAGGTGACAAATGGTCTGCTTCCTAGAACCTTTTTGTTCCGCCCTGGAAATCTATATTTTCCTTTAGTATATCGATTTCTTGTTATACAGCGGGATTGGCTATTAAATATCTTTATTTGAGAGCTTGGGGGTGCCAGATTGTGAGAAGAAAAATGCATCTGGAGAGTCGATGGCAAGGGGAGAGGAATCCCAGGAGCAGGCAGTCTCTCCTTCTCTCTCTGAGAAATTGCTTGCAATTTGATGGAAGGACAGAGAGACTTGCCAGAGGAATAAGGGGGAACACTCAAGAGAAACGTCACCACGAGAAGCCCTGTGATGGATGGGCAAGGCTGTACTAGAGGAGAAAGCACTTTCCCACTGGCCAGTTTAGTTCAGCTCAGCTCTTTGGTCTGTAGCACAGTGGCAAGATTCAGTGTGACAAATTGTGGAATATCTGATAGATAGCAAGCTGACCCAAACCAGGAAGACACTGAAGGGCTCTTTTTCTGTGTTTGCATGAGAAGACACTGATTTGTATTTGGGGGTGAGATTGGATCTTCACTCCCAAAATGTATCTGAGAGGTTGTGTTGACTGATGATGAACAATGTTCCAAGCACCATTTTTTCTAAGCCATGCAAATAACATTTCTGTAGTGTATTTATAGCCTCAAAGCATGTTCACCTGCTTCATCTCATCTTATAAATAACCCTGCAGGGGCCGGTGCTGTGGCGTAGCGGGTAAAGCTGCCACCTGCAGTGCCAGTATCCCATATGGGCACCAGTTCGAGACCTGGCTGCTCCACTTCTGATCCAGCTCTCTGCTATGGCCTGAGAAAGCAGTAGAAGATGGCCCAAGTCCTTGGGCTCCTGCACCCACATGGGAAGATCTGGCAGAAGCTCCCATCTCCTGGCTTTAGATCGGCACAACTCCAGCTGTTGTGGCCAATTGGGGAGTGAACCAACGGTTGGAAGACCGACCTCTCTCTCTCTCCCTCTCTCTCTCTCTCTCTCTCTTGCCTCTCCTCTCTCTGTGTAACTCTGACTTTCAAATAAATAAATAAATCTTTAAAAAAAATAAATAACCCTGAAAGGTAGGTCTCAGTAAGCTTATTTTCATACTTGTGAAAATTGAGGTTCAGAGAAGTTCATAAGCAGTTTCTGAACCTGGTCTGTTTGCTATCTTTCTTTGGATCTTCCAATAAGTGTCTGTCTATGGCCAAGTTCCCACAAGGGGCTGTCTTGGTGGCTCCTTTGTGCCAATCATCTCCTGGGTCTTAACAATACTTTTCCATCCATGCCAGTTTCACGAGTCCTGACATCTCTCAAAGGCCTGAAGGATCCATCTGTGGTCTTCTTGGGGACCAAGAGAAGTGGCTACAAGAAGCAGAAAGAACAGTGCAGTCCCACCAGCAACCAAGCTTTAGCTCCCTTGGCTTTCAAGAACCCTGTGTCCTTGGTGCTCTCACAGTTCCTCCGCAGCACTCACCTCCTACAGCATCCTCTCACGTGATTCTATAGAGCCCTTGGCCGCCCTCCAGCTGTCCTAAGTATTCCATCCCTCAAAAGGGACCACCCTCCCCCACACACCCCCGTCCATCTCAGCCAAGACAGCAATCACTTACTGCACGTGGCTCTCTCCTCTACAGAATCTCCAGCTTAGGGAACAAACAGCCCAAGAAGGGTCTTCCTAAACCACACCAGATATGCTCCTTCACCCATGGGATGCATCCTTCACCCATGTATGCATCTTTAAAATAGGTTGGGGCCAGTACTGTGGCTTAGCGGGTAAAGCTGCTGCCTGCAATGCTGGCATCCTATAGGGGCACTGGTTCAAGTCCCGGCTGCTCCACTTCTGATCCAGCTCTCTGTTATGGCCTGGGAAAGCAGTAGAAGATGGCCCAAGTCCTTGGGCCCCTGTACCCACGTGGGAGATGCAGAGGAAGCTCCTGGCTCCTGGCTTTGGATTGGTGCAGCTCCAGCCATTGCAGCCATTTGTGGAGTGAACCAGAGAATGGAAGACTTCTCTTTCTCTCTGCCTCTCCTTCTCTCTGTGTAACTCTGACTTTCAAATAAATAAATAAATCTTTTTTTTTAAGTACATGCTCTATGTTAGGTTCTTTATCTGAAATTCAGATGTTAGTGGAGTGATCCTGACTCTTGAGATGGAGATAAGTGGTTTAGACCTCCCTTTCCATGAATTATGGAAAGCCTACCAATCTCCACACAAGTTCTTTGAATCCCAAAGAATGCTTTATACTTCTTGATGAGCTCAAGCTATGAATACTAGCTTCTTCAGACATACTGTTTGGGGATTCTTTTGCTGTTCTCCATATGGTGTCTCTTAAATATTTATTCTAATTAATACAGACAAAAACTAATCAAGGCATTCACACATGTTGCAACCTTTACTGAACCTCTCAGGAAAGGGAGAGTCTGCATTGCAAAAACTCGATTTGAAATCCATCATTGAGCTTCCCATTTTTTTATAAGGCCTTTGACCAGATCTACATCCTGGGCTCTGAGCCCAAGCATGGGTCATTTATAAACTACAGAAGTTTATTGCTTACAGTTCTGGGGTCTGTGAGGTCCAAGACCAAGGCAAGAGCAGCTGTGAACTCCCTGTGTCACAGAAAGTGCCTCCCGTGTGGCCTCAGGGCAGGAAGGGCTAATGGGTTTTCCCAGGCCTCTTTCTAAGGGCACTAATCCCATCACCGACAACCTCCTTCTTTTTTTTTTTTTTTTTTTTAACTTTTATTTAATGAATATAAATTTCCAGTGTACAGCTTATGGATTACAATGGCTTCCCCCCCCAATAACTTCCCTCCCACCCGCAACCCTCCCCCCTCCCGCTCCCTCTCCCCTTCCATTTGCATCAAGATTCATTTTCAATTCTCTTTATATACAGAAGATCAATTTAGTATAAAGATTTCAACAGTTTGCACCCACATAGAAACACAAAGTGAAACATACTGTTTGAGTACTAGTTATAGCATTAAATCACAATGTACAGCACATTAAGGACAGAGATCCCACATGAGGAGCAAGTGCACAGTGGCTCCTGTTGTTGACCCAACAAATTGACACTCTAGTTTATGGCGCCAGTAACCATCCTAGGCTGTCGTCATGAGTTGCCAAGGCTATGGAAGCCTTCCAAGTTCACCGACTCTGATCATATTTAGACAAGGTCATAAAAGACAGAGTGAGGATAGTAACCAATGATCCTAAGAGTGGCATTTAGCAGGTTTGAACAATTATACAGCATTAAGTGGGGAAGAGGACCATCAGTACACACATGTTAGGAGTAGAGCCATTGGTGGTAGAGTAGAGGTTATGATTACAAAGGAATGTGAATTTACAAGGCCTAAAGCCCACCAGATTATTATCAAGCCCCTTCTATCAGGTTCTATTTGCCTCTCAATCAGAAAACTTAATTGTAGCTTAGACAGCACCTTTCTTAGCTCCTCTAATAATGACTCTGTCCTTTGTTCTAGACCCTGTCTAGTGCACTTGGGCCTCATTCCTTTGTAATCATGACAACCTCCTTCTAAGGGCCCCACCTCTTAATTTACTACTGCACTGGGGATTAAGTTTCAACATAGGGATTTTAGGAGGACACACACTTCCAGACCAAGGCATCTTCTTCTGTACTTGAGCTTTCACTTCCCAGTAGCCGGAGACCCCAAATTCTTTTTCCTCTTCTTTTTCCACAATGCAGACAAATCCATTAAGTCTGTCCAGCCCACAACTGTTTAAAACACCTACCTGAACTCATACAGGCCACTGCTTCTGCCAAACAAAGGCGTTGCTAAAGATGTAAAATGATCCCTCTTAATGACTTTTTAGAAATTTAGAAATGAGATTTAAACTCATTCTCACTCATGGGAGTGGGAAACAGAAAATGCCATTCCACTCCAGCTTTCACTACAGCCTCAGGAATCTGAAGTCTCCAACAGCAGTGGCAAAGGTCAGAGAAGCCAAGGGCAGCTCATCTTGGACAACACCCAGATGTGTCCATGTCTTCATACATGGTGCTCAGACCAGAACCCAGCCTTCCAGGTGGGATCTGAGCACCACACAGGAGAGCACTCAACCCACTTCATTCTTTATCCCAGGGATATAACCTGAGAAAGAAACCCAGGCAGAGAGAGTTGAGTCTATAGCACAAGGTCACACAGCCTGCATATGGAAGAAGTAAACACAGGCTAGGTAAGGCCTTCTGCTTGGAGCTTTCCAATACTGGGTTTATGGGGGGTAGGGAGATTTTGGGTGGTGCGGAAATATTTATCTGCAGGTCAGGGAGAGGATGGGCATTTATAATTATTACTATTACAGCTAATATTTATTGAATTTTATAGTGTGTCAGGTCCTTGCTCTGTAAAACAGAAACCATAATTTTGTATTCACTTAAAGCATTATTAAGGGGATTACATAAGGTAGGAATGTATTTGTTGGTACCTTATTTCCAGGTCTCTCAAACGGCATTGACAGATTCCTTTTATAACCAAGTACAGAATGTCACAACAATCCCTGTTAAAATGTATAGGCTCATTTAGGATCGCTCAGATTAACATTGCTCTGAACTGCTTCTCTATATTCAGCCTTTACTTTTTTCCTCCTGGGATACATTGATCAGCTATGAGTTTTAAAAATCTATTCATGTGGCCAGCACTGTGGGTAAAAGCCACCACCTGCAGTGCCAGCATCCCCTATGGGAGCTGGTTCCAGTCCCGGCTGCTCCACTTCCAGTCCAGATCTCTGCTATGGTCTGGTAAAGCAGTAGAAGATGGCCCAAGTCCTTGGGCCACTGCATCTATGTGGGAGACCCGGAAGAAGCTTCTGGCTCCTGACTTTGGGACAGCCCAGCTCTGGAGTTGCAGCCGTTTGGCAAGTTGAACCAGTGGATGGAAGACCTCTCTCTTTGCTTTTGCCACTCTGCCTTTCAAATAAATAAATAAATATTTTTTTAAAAAAAACATTTATTCATAAGAAAGTGAAAGCATAGAACCCCATTCCCGTTACTCACACCTTTTCTTTCATTAAGAATGAATCCACACCACCTGGTTGCTTTATACCCGGCGCTCAGGCAATGGGAAAGTCCAAAAGAATTTGAGATGGGTGCCTTCAAGTCAGTTAATCCTTGAACATACCTAACCTTAAACGTTAATATCTTCAGTTACACAACCTCTCAAAGGAGCCTAGAAAACCTCCAAACGTCCGCTTACGGAATAAATTCCTAACTTTGATGCTAACTCTTGGTAGCATTCCCCATAGGCCCTGTCTGTATTGGAGGCGACAGGACGTTATGGAATGGAAAATTCTTAGGGTTTGTCACCTGACTTTAGCGCTAAAGGGACTGAGGATTATCTGCACCGACAGTTGAAAACACTGCTCCTGGAAAGGGAAAGGGACATGTCCCAAACCACCCCAGTTGGTGGCAGAGCCTGGTCAGACCTACAGAGAGGTTACCGGGGAAAGACACACTGAGCAGGAGTCAGATCCTCCCCAGTGGGTGGGACCCAGGAGAGGGAAGACCCCCGGAGCAAAGGAGCTAACAGGCCTTCGGAAAGCCATCACGGAGGGCGGTGTGGTAGGGAACCCCAGACCTCGCCAGGAGGGTCAAAGCCTTGCTGTGGGGCTTGTTTCCGAAGGCGGGCAAGCCGCAGCTCCGGGCGCACGCCCTGCCTCGCGGTGCCCGGCAGTAACCCCGAGAGCGCAGCAGCCTGGGCTGTCTTCAGCGGAGTGGTTAGAGAACAAACAGAAAACATGCTGCCTCTGGTTTGAAACCTGGTCGTTAGGCGCGGCCCCTGCCTGGCAGTAGTGGGAGCGTTAAGTTTGAGCCCACGTGGCCTTCCCACGCGCGTGGGCTCCGTGTGCAAACCCAGAGCTCTGCGCCCCACCCCGGCCCCGCTCCTTTCCGGGGAATGTGGGCAGAGCTGAACGGAGGCCAGCAGTGGGAGAGGTGGGAGCCTGAGGCCCACAGGCCGGGGGAAGAAGGAAGGAGCGGTGATGGCGTGGCGCGGGCAGGAGGAGAGTCGAGGGGGCCTGCGATTGTGCCCTGTGCCGCCCGGCCCAGAAGTTGGAGCACGTCCGCAAAGCCCACACCCGTCAGTTCCGAGCGGAACCGAAACCACAAAAATAAACGCTCGTCGGACCTAGCCGCAGTGGGCAGAGAGCGGTGCGCAGGCGCGCAGAGCGCGGCGTCTGACCTCGAGTTACCCGGCGCGGCGAGCCGCGGTGAACTGGGTGAAAGGTAACTAGCAGACGCTGCTCCGGGCGACTGCGAGGCGCGCGTGCGCGGGCCTGGTCCGCGGCTAGGTCCTCCAAGTCTGCGTTTCATCTAACCGTGCCTGTGGCAGAGCCCAAGGCCTGAGGCACTGGGGCGGGGGCATCGAACAGATTTGGAAAATTCTTGCCCCCCCCCCCCCCAAGCTCAGTGAGGAAATGAGGTCCAGGCACGGTGCGGGGGAGAAAACCACTCAATGAGGGCCATTTTCGTGCCTGGGACAGTGCTGGGAGCAATGCATTGTTACGGTTTACCACAACCCTTTGAAAGAGGCAACTGACCTCGTATTTTGGGGGAAGGAAACAGGCTAAGACAGTTCATGTGACATGCGCAAAGTCATGTGATCAGAAAGGGCCGTTTCCTTCAGTCTAGGTGGGGTTTTGTCCCAGTTGAAATAACGGATACCTGTAGCACATGTCGCTAGGCAAGGCTCATAGGCATTACTCATTCCACTCTTACTGGAAACCTATGAGGTAGACAGTATTACTGTTTCCTTTCTGCAGATGGGAAGCTGAAACTTAAAGAGGCTGTGCTGGGATCACACAGACCAGCAGACCTGTGATTTGTGTGCACCCTTTTAGAGAGATCAAACTCAAAGCTCAAGACCAGGTTCTGCCCCTGCCACCCCACAGGCCCACGAGTTGTTGAAGTTCAATGGAGCAAGGGGCTCAGGCACTAAGCAAGACACAGAAGTTGTCATTATTGGGTGTCCCTGTTACCGAATTACAAAGTGACTACCCCTCTAGGAAAAGAGTTGGGCTGTTAGCTTGCGCTAGCCGAGACAGTTCATGGCTCACAGCTGTTGACCTTGGTATGTGTTGGGTGAGTTTATAACCAAATAATGAACGCATTTTCAAACTCAGCCTATGGGGGGGGGGGGGCTGCACTGGTCTGCAATGGGTGAAGTGACTGCTGGTGACCTTTCCCGGGTGAGGGCACTTCTGTGCATTCCGCACACATACCTAGCACCCACTCTAAGATGTGTACAGAGCTGAACCTCAGGAGGGCTACTTCAAGGGCAACAAGGCTTTGCTTCTCCTGAAAGGCCCATTCCAAGTCCTCCTGGGGGCTGCAGGGGCAAGATGACACGGACAGGCGCTTCCACAACAGAGGATGGTTTCTCACCGCTCTGGAGGCTGTAAACCCAGGGCCAAGGTGCTGGCTGACTTAGTTCCTCGTGAGGGCTGTTTCCCTGACTTGAGTCAGCCCTTTTTCGCTGTGTATCATGTGGTAGGGAGAGAAACATAATCTCCTTGGTATCTTTTCTTATAAGGGCACTAATTCCGTCGTAAACGTGCCACCCTCATGATCTCATCTAAACCTCATAACCTCCCCACCTCCTGCCCACAACACTGGGGATTAAGCCTTCAACTTATGATTTGGGGTTGGGGGACGAGGTATACCCGACCCTCAGCCCTAGACACCTAGGAGTTTGCCATCCTCCAAGCATGGTTGGAACCACGTATTCTCCCTTCCCATCAAGATTTCCTATGAGGCAAAAAGTACACCACCCAGGGGAAGAGGGCACAGACAGGCAATCACACTCAACCCTTCCCACCCCCACCCCCACCCCCACCCCTGCCCCCGCCAGTCACAAAGGCCAGAAAGAGAAGCATCCCTCCCCCTCTCCTAAGGAGGCCTTGGGAGCAGAGGCAACCAGCTACACAAAGAGAAATGCAGGAAAAGAGAAAAGGCTACAGAGAAGCAGCTCAGCCCCCTCCCACCCTCATCTCTTTCCAAGAATCCCCTCCTTTGAGTCTCCCGTCAGGGAATCGGAATGTCGCTGCCTTATGCCTCTAGACAGCGTTGCTGACAAAGGCTTCGATTGGGCAGTCTTTTGCCCTAATGTAACCCCGCCTCGCAGCCTGCCTGAGGTGACCAGGGGTGGATCATGTGCTGCCTCTGTCAAGACGCCTCTGTGAGCTGCCTGCCTGCTGTGGTTGGCAGGAGAAAGGCTGCCTGGGGACTTACATCATCACCCCGGTGAGAGCCGCATGTGCTGAGACCTTTGCCCACTCTGGGCCCCGTGCTAGACACTTTGATTTGAATTCCCATATGGTCCTCTACAGTCTCACGCAGGAGGTAGTGTGACCCCATTTTGTAATGGATGAAACTGAGGCTCTGAGGAGTTAGCCGATTTTCCCACACCACACAGCTGGTGAAACGCGTGTCAGAGCCAACTTCTTTCACTGTTTTAGGCATTGAGGCCCCACACCACAGTGGACAGATTCTTGCATCTGGTTGGGAAAACTTCCCCAAGGTTCCTCTCTTTCTTTCCTGATTATCCCATAAATCTTTCAATCAAAATATATAACAGGTGGAATTCCATGCCTTAAGTACAGTTAAATAATAATGACTTTATCGAGGAATGAATGAAGGTAGAAAATGGGATTGGATGAAGTGCCTAGAATTGTGCCAGGCACATAGTAGACACTCAATAAGTATTTCCTGATGATCGAACAAAAGAAGAATAAGCCAAAGTATAAGGAGTGGAAGAATTTTAACATGAGGTCCAAATATTTTAAGAAAAACATTTCCCAGCCTTAGGTTCACAGATAAAGTTTATAGTCCTGCTGGAATTTTAAATTCTTCTTTTTGAAATATTGGTGAAAGATTTACTGGGTCCAGCAGGATATCATTACATGTAAGGAATCTTCAACACATTCATGGAAGACACACTAACTTATCTTTTAACTCCATTTTTCTATAAACTTTAAAAAGTTTTCAACTTTATTTGCAAGACAGAGACAGAAAAAGATCTTCCATGTGCTGGTTCGCTCCCCAGACACCCACAACAGCCAGGCTGGGCCCGGTAAAGCCAGTAACCCAGCACAGGTCTCCCATGTGGGTGGTAGGGACCCAAGCAGTTGAGCTATCATCCGCTACCTCCCAGGCTGTGCTTAACAGAGAGTTAGAATGGGAAGCAGAGCCAGGACTCAAACCCAGGAACCATAAAATGGGGTGTGGGCCTCCCAAGTGGTGTTTTAAAGGCCGTGCCAAATGCCTGCCTTCCACACACTGTATGGGGTCACTCAGAATGTGGATGCAGCAAAACCCTGGCTCGCACCCCCTCCCTCTTGTTCCTCATGTGCTTCTTGCAAGTGATTAGTGCTGCTAATCTATCAGTAGAAAAGCTTTTCATTCCATTCAATGGGCTCCTACTCTTTAGTAAGCACGAGGTAGGTCAGTGCACATGGTATGGTCCCTGCTCCCAAGGGAGGAAAGCATAAGATTTGGAGCAAAAGGTCCTAGATTTCAGTCCCAGATCTTGCCAGGGTATGTGTTTCACACACCATTTAGTCTCAGGTTCCCCATATACGAAATGGTTGCAAAATTACTTTATAGGAGGTAATTTTAAGGGTAGCAAGCAAGTTAATTATATATGATATTTAAAGGGGGCTTGATAAGTAGTAAGTGCTATTCATTAAATTTAATTTAATATAAAGAGAATATGAAGAATTTCATCTTGTGCAGGCATGAAGGTTAGCCTTCCCCCAGAAAAGGGGGGTGGGGAGCTGTGCACTGGAAACCTGAGAAGGATTCGGAGCTGGCAGGTTTGCAGGTAACATAGGGTGCGGAGGAACACAGAAGTATGTGGCCCAGGTGGGCCCGTCTACCTCTTCCCTACTGAAGCACAGATTCGTCCCACAGCTCCCGTGGCTGCAGGAGGAAGGAGCAGCCCAGGGCCCAGCTGCATCTGGTGAGACCTCTGCTGTCCCCTGGGGCTCGCTGTGCCCTGCCCTGCTCCGGGCACTCTGGATTCATGACAGCCAGCCTTTGTCGGATGCCAGGGCCTATTCGGAAGGGGCCCAATAAAAATATAGAATTTATAAACACAGGATGATCTGAGAGTTTGAGAACAGAGGAACTTAGCACACTGAGGAGGGAAAAATTCCCCCAAGGAGGTGGCCTTTGGCTGAGAGGCAAAGGATGGAGACTTTCCCAAAACAGGAAAAAACAAGGATGGCTTTACACCTTTAGGCAAATAAGAATTCAGTAGAATTGAACTCTGTACTAGAAACTGCCTCCACTTTACTCAGGGAGTTAAGAGAGCTGGAAAGGGAAGAAAGCACTGGGGGATGCCTCTTGACCCTCCTGGGAGGAACGCGGGCAGCTGAGGCTTTGCCACCCAGGGTTTGACTCATTCACCATCTCTGGCCTTGGCCATCACCTTGTTGTTGGCTTGCTGCATGGTCTATAAAATAAGGAATTCCACACCCTGCTCACGACGTCACTGTGGGGACTGAAGAGCGTGATGAAGGTAAAGTATCCGCCCAGATGCCAGGGACGTGATCAGCTCAGGAAAAGTGGCAGCAGCTTTCCCCTTCCCCGAGCTGAGTCAGTGCCCGATCAGAGGTCACAGATCAACCAGGACCAGCCCATTCGTTTGCCTTTAGCCACAAGATAGGTTTCAGAGCCTGCTGCTAAACTCAGAAATATCTGCCTCTTCCCACTTATCCGCAGAAAAGCTTGTACAAGTGTTGAGCCCTTGGGGAAAGAAAGACTGTTAATTAAGCATAACCCCATTCTGTCTGAAGACTGTAATTACCCTTCCATGGAGATGTCTTGCCTTGAGACTTCCTCTGCTCCCAGGAGTAGCCTATCAGAGCCCAGCCTCCTGAGGATGCAAACACAGGAGGTCTGGGATCTGAAAACCTTCCCACAGAGGATGAATGCAGTTCCCCTGGAAAATTGTTGTAAATAATTAGTGTGAACCCCTGTTCTTCTCTGAGCCTTGTGACACACAGAAGAACACCAAGCCTCTAAAGCATTTCGCAAAGAATTTAAACTCGATGGAGACATCCAAGTCTCACCTCCTGCTCTGCTCTTTGTCCTCCCCACACTTGAATTCAGGATAGTGAGAGCACAGAAAATTTTAATTCCCAGAGGATTTTGGATTTTTCTTTTATTTCTTTTTTTGTTACAGTTCATTGCCACTGAGGGGAAAAATGTCAGGGTTACTACAAAGAAAGACTAAGTTTAAATGCAAGCTATACTTATCCTACTGCTTTGATATTCCTTTGGGGGAACCAGGAGGCAGTCACTTTGAGAGCACAGAAGAGGAGCCAAGTATCTGGGCCCTGAGCCTCATTTCGACCCCCAGTGAGATGTGTGACCTTGGCTAAATCATTTCTCTTCTCTGAGCCTCAGTTTCTCACACGTTAGAGTTGTGGATTAGTCAAGCCTTAAATTCTCCTCTAATTATCAGTCATCTCTTGTATGGATTTGTAGCTTTGCTGCTTGTCTCCAAAAAAGGGGAAATTTTTAAACTAAAAGCCAACATTTCAGAAACTTCAAATAAGACCTGTCAAATACTGACATATATTGCAATTGAAGCACAAACATCAATCATAACCCAAAAACAAAGTCTAACTCAGGAATGATGAAAGTATTCATTTCTTGGCCAACAGTTCAACTGATTTAGTTAAATTTACCCTTTTTTTATGAAATTTTTTTACTTTGCTGTGTGTTAGGTATATATTTTAAAAGAAATAAATACATGTTATTCAGAGATAATATTGTACAAACTTTTATCAGTTAGGGAAAGCAATAAATTTGCTTACCTTTCTATATTTGTATGTATATTAGATAAGAAATGAGAACCTTTAAGGCCAATAGCTAGGAAAATAATGAATACATTTATCAATGATGTTTTTATAAAATTTAAAAAATTTATTTGAAGGACAGGGATAGAGAGTGCTCCCACTTACTGGTTTATTCCCCATATGCCTGTGATAGTTGGGGCTGTGCCAAATCAAAGCCAGGAGCTAGGAGTTCAGTCCTGGTCTCCCATGTGGGTCACAGGCACCCAGTGACTTGAGTCTTCCTCACCTGCTGCTTCCTAGGGTCTTTGCTGACAGGAAACTGGAGTCAGGAGCTGGTGCTGGAAATTATTCTAGGCACTCTGATGCAGGATGCAAGTGTCTTAACCGCGACGCTAAATGTTGCCCCTGGATGAATTTTTCTACTGTGAGTAAAACTAGGGAGGGTTGAATTGCTACAGGAAAGACTGTTGGTGCCCCACCCAGATATCCTGTAGGCCAGGCACTTGTCTGACCCTCAGCTGCCTCTAATGTTCACTACCAAGGACTTATAAGGACTTCCTTTTCCAGGAATTCCTGCCTGTTAGAATGGGAGCTGACTTCTCCTGGGTGGGCACATTCCCCATCTCCCACCCCCAAACTTGATACTGACTGATACAGAATTAAAACCTCAGGTCCCTCACCTCTGGGTGTGACCAGTTCTGTGGTGTGATTTAAGCTCCAGAAGCCCCCTTGGGTCAGGTCAAGGCTATCTTTGACCTGAAGCAACATCTTTGCTTGACCCCTTACCTGCCTATCCTACTTCCTTCATCCTTTCCACATCCCCTCTCCAGTACACACTCCCTCAATAAATACTCCCACCAAAGCCCTGTCTCAGGCTCTGCTAGGAAACTTGACCCAAGACCAGAACACGTTGTTAGGAAGAGTGGCCAAGGGCAGACGTTTGGGGCAGCAGTGCAGACCCCACCTGGGACACCTGAATCCCAGGTAAATGCCTGGTTTAAGTCCCAGTTCAACTTCCAATCCAGATTCTTGCTAATGCACCCCTGGGAATGCAGCAGTAATGACTCCAGTGCTGGGGTCTCTGCCACCAATGCGGGAGACCTGGTTGGGTTCCTAGCTTCTGGCTCCTGGATTCATCTTGGCCCAGCACCAGCTCTTGGAGGTATTTGAGGACTGAACTTGTGGATGGAAGATCTCTGTCTCTCCGCCTTTCAAATTAAGTAAAAGTAAATAAATAAAAACTTATTCAAAAGAACGGGAAGTAATAGAAACTACCTTTTAATTTCTTTCATTCACTTATTCAATCAATATTTACTGAATTACCTACTGTGAGTCAGACACTGTTTCAGAGACTTGGAGAAATTTGCAATGTGGCAAGGTAGACATTGCCTCTGCAGTGAACAATTAGCTGTTTATTTTATACTGGGGAGACACATAATCACAAACAAAATCTTAATACTAAGCAAATAAAACAGTTTCATGATCATATACTATGATCATTAAATTTTTAAGAGCTGAATATATATGAGAGTGTTCCAAAAAGTTCATGGAAATATGGAATTAAAAGATAAGCTTAGGAGCCGGCACTGTGGTGTGGCAGGTAAAGCCGCTGCCTGTATAGCTAGCATGCCATAGGGTGCCCATTCAAGTCCCGGCTGTTCTACTTCCAATCCAGCTCTCTGCCTGGGAAAAGCATCAGAAAATGGCCCAAGTGCTTGGGCCCCTGCACCCATGTGAGAGACTTGAATGAAGTTCCTGGCTCCTGGTTTTGGCCTGGTCCAGCCCTGGCCATTGTGGGGAGTGAACCAGCGGATGCAAGATATTTCTTTTTCTCTCTCTGCCTCTTCCTCTGTATACCTCTGCCTTTCAAATAAATAAATTTTTTAAAGATAACTTTATTTTGGCACTGAAGGAATGGAAATCCATCCATTGTTTTTTTTTTCATAATATGTACTTTTTTTTCCTTAAATGACTTTTTCTTAAAGATTTATTTATTTATTTGAAAGGCAGAGTTACAGAAAGAGTAGGAAAGAGATATATATATATATATATATATATATATATATATATATATATATATCTTCCATCTGCTGGTTCACTCCCCAAATGGTTGCAACAGCCAGGGCTGGGCCAGACTGAAGCCAGGAGTCAGGAATTTCTTCTGGTCTCCCATGTGGGGGAAGAGGCCCAAACACTTGGGCCATCTTCAGCAGCTTTCCCAGGTGCATTAGCAGGGAGCTGGATAGGAAGTGGAGCAGCTAGGACTCAAACCAGTGCCCATATAAGATACCAGTGCTGCAGGCCATGGCTTTAACTTGCTGTGGCACAGCGCCAGCCCCTGAATACAATAGTTTTTAAATCAGATTCCTATTGATGGATTTAAGAGTCTTGTTTTGTTATTGTACAATTCTGCTAGACAGCAGTGAACATCTCTTGGTCCATGTATCTCAAATTGTTCTCTTAAAAAGGGTTTCTAAGTAGGACTGGTGGGTCCTGGCTGCTCCACTTCCTAACCAGCTCCCTGGGAATGCCCCATGGGAAAGCAGCGAAAGATGGCCCAAATACTTGGACCACTGCACCCATGTGGGAGACCCAGATAGAGTTCCAGGCTCCTGGCTCATCCCCAGCTATTGCAGCCATTTGGGGGGTTAACCAGCAGATAGAAGATCGATCTTTCTCTTTTTCTGCCTTTCCAATAAGTAAATAAATAAATAAATCTTTTAAAAATTTTTGGAAAGAGTTTTCAGAGGTGGAATGACTTAAGTCTTGTAATTTAATGTGATAGTAAATTGCCCTTCCTACAGTTGCATCAGTTTGCAATATGAGTATTAATGAGTTCTGGCCAGCACTGAACACCATCATTGTTGGCATTTGGGGGCTTATTGTTCTCAAATTTTCGTTCCTCAGGAGGTTCCCGACAGGGAGTAATTGGGAATTGTTTGAGACAGGACTGGGAAACTGTTCAGAAGGGTCTGAGGAAGTCACTTTACATACTATGAGTGTAGCTGAGGCCAGAGTGCACAGTCAGGGCGGGAGCTGTGAACAGGGCCTTGCTGACAATATCCTGCATTGTGGCCACTTCTCAGCACCACCTCCATCCATCATTGCTTTAGTGGGCAGCTGTAGTCATCAGCACCCATCATCACCATCATCATCATGATTATCATCATTGAATTTCTGCACATTCAGGTGAACTCATTGTTTTATTTCAATAATGATGTCATAATCAGTATATAGTTTATTGTGTGGCATAATTTATTTTAAAACTCTTCAAAAATTACTGTAGTTTAATATTTACAAACTTATTTATGGTCTTATAGGGCTATTTACATTTCTCTGCTTTTTTAAATTTATCTATTTGTTTATTTGAAAGAGTTAGAGAGAGAGAGAGTGATAGATACAGAAAAAGAGACCTTCCATCCACTGGTTGACTCCCCAGATGGCTGCAATGGCCAGGGTTTAGCCAGGCTAAAGCCAAGAAAGTCATTCAGGTCTCCCATGTAGGTGGCAGTGTCACAAACAAAGGCCATCTTCCTCTGCTTTCCCAGGCCAGGGGCAGGGAATTGGTTCGGAAATGGAGCAGCCAGCACCCATCTGGGATGTCACCATGGCAGGTGGCAGCTTTTCCCACAGTGTCACAATGCAGGCCCCTCACTGTTATACTTCAATGCGCTTTCTGGAGGATGTTCTATGCCATGGTCACCTTGGACAATTTGGACAATTGACATCTGGGATAAATTTCTTATAGGTGTCAAGAGTTTCCTATCATTCCAAATTAAAAAGAATTTCAGGATTTGATTGCTTTCAGTATGCACAAGAGCCATGACAATGAGTTCATGCTTCTAACATCCCCTTTCTACGTCTATTTCATACCCCCCTGGTACAGATGCTTTGTGACCTTTCTGGTCAGCTTTCCAATTAGCCCGGTAAGTATACTGTCCTACAACCTGGAAGTTCCAGGTTCTGGTGCTAGTGCGTGGCCTTGAGTACCTGTGTGTCCCCAGGCAACTCACTTCTCTGAAAAGTTCCTGTTATTCTTAAAAAAAAAATCTGAGAGAAACAGAAGAGAAAAGATAGATATACAGAGAGTAATCCCAAATACCTGGAATGACTGGGCTGGGCTAGGGCTGAAGCTAGGAGCCAGAAACTCAATTCAGGTTTCCACATAAGTGACAAGAACACAGTTAGATGAGACATCACAGCTGCCTCCTAGGGTCTGGAATTGGCAGGAAGCTGGAGTCAGAACCCAGAGCCAAGAATGGAACCCAGGTGCTCCAATACAGGC
Source organism: Lepus europaeus (assembly GCF_033115175.1). NCBI lineage: Eukaryota > Metazoa > Chordata > Mammalia > Lagomorpha > Leporidae > Lepus > Lepus europaeus. Next base: position 28,932,101 of record NC_084838.1, on the reverse strand, counting down.
TATCAGCATCTCAACCACTAGACTAAATGCTGGTTCCCAAGTTACTCTTTTTTTTCTTCAAAGATTTATTTGAAAGGCAGAATTAGAGAGAGAGAGAGAAAGAGAGAGAGGATCTTTCACCCACTGTTCCACTCCCCAAATGGCTGCAACAGTTGGAGCTGGGCCAATCCAAAGTCAGGGGCCAGGAGCTTCTTCTAGGTCTCCCAGTAGGTGCAGGCACCCAAGCACTTGGGCCATCCTCTGTGGCTTTTCCAGGACATTGGCAGAGAGATGGATTGGAAGTGGAGCAGCTGGGGCCCAGATGGGATGGCACTTTACCAACTATGCCACGGCACTGGCCCCAAGTTCCTCATCTTTAACAGAGATATTTATTCTGAAATAGAGATTCACAACCTGGGGTCCTGGACTAATACTGAGGTCTTGAGAGGTAGTAATGAGTACTCAGAAACCAAAATATTTCTAGTGCTTTCAGAAACCCTAGTGGGAATAAATATTTACCTTGTGTCAGGTATGACAGGATAATAAAAGCTGCCTTTTCTTTGGGCTTTGATAGTGCAGGAAGCCTCATTAAACTATGTACTACTGTCATCACTGATCTACATATATGGAAACGGAAGCACAGAGACTTAAGGAATTTTTTCAAGGTTGCACAACTAGTTAGTGGTGTAGAGAAGACTCAAAGCTAGGTAATATGACTCCAGAATCAATAGCCACACTCTCCACCTCTAATTCCAATTAGCTAGCTCCTGATAACTGGAAGCTCCAATTGGTAGTTATGTCTATAGTGAAAATAGAGTATTAGTTATTAATCATTAAACACAATTTGTTTAGTAGGCAAAAGTCTTCCAAACCTACTGTCTACAGAAAAGACACATTTTCAAAGGCTGTGAAATGAATGGAAATGTTTGACTAGCATTGGGTTAGATGATACTAAATGTTCCACCTAGTTCTAACGTTCTGTGAGGTTGAGGAAGAAATATGGATGTTAAAGAAAAACAACCCAATGAAACACCACTCACAGTAGCATGTTTGTATCCCAGAAGTAATCAAAACGCTATTTCTTTGTTAAATGGTGCAAACAAGTTTTAATTTTTAAAACTGATAATCAAATGAAATTCAGAGGGATTGACTATTAAGAAATTTTAAAGCCCAAAGCAGGATGGCCTCAAAAATGCAATTTCATGGTTGATGTTTAGCACATTAATATTTTCCTGAAAAACAAACACATAGAGCTCTTATATAGGACCTACCAAAACATCTGAACTGCTTTATAAACATTCTAGACATTCCTTATAGCAATCTGCATATTTGGTGACCAGGACAAATGCAGTCAACATGGATTGTTTCATAGCAAGGAAAAAAAAAATGAGGGCAAGGAAAAGCTGTTTATTTATCTCTATCAGCCATTTACTGCATAGCACTGGCACATGGCAGGGGCTCAGTAAACACTTGGGTGGATAAAAAAGTCCCAATTCATCTATCACATAAACCATACCAAAATATAATATACAACCTTTGGAATTAATCTTAAATAGCTATGATTTGCACAATTTCCTTGCTGCTCAGCTGAGACAACTTCTTTAAAACTCTGCCCATGGGAATTACAATCCAGTCACCATATTCCATTTTTACTTTTTCATCAGCTCTCCTAATCCTTGTCCTGCTCAGAGTTTGTATTACATTTTGTACATACAAAATGATTTAGATTTTTGTCCTGACATTTCCAGTGACAAAGAGAGGCCCAGGTTTGAAGCCGTATCATGATTTGATGTTTTTTTAACCGTCTTTAATCCAGAGGTAGGTGAATGACTTCTAGTAACCCCGGCTGATTTTCACACTGAGAGCAGCCCCACCCTCCCCATTGTGCAATGGGGAAGTGGTTTGCTGAGCAGGCCTACGCAGAAAAAAAGGGCCAAAACTGTACTGTATATATGAGTCATCTCCTTGCCTCCTTGCTCAAGAATTGCATCTTAAACAAATGACAGAATACACGAGCAGACACTGCTGGGGCTTCCAAGATGAATCAGAGGCAGTTCCAGCAATCCTGTGACCAGGGGCTGCATTGAGTGGTAAAAGGGCACATTAAGAAGGAAAAATAATGCTCACAAGTAACAGTGATTCAAGGCAGAATGTGGTCACAGCACTCTGAGTCCCCGCCAGAGGGAAACATTTTTGTCTAATCAGAGGACCTAGAGTTTTCACGAGAGATGGGTCTTTTAGGAAAAAGAAAAAGTTACAGGAACATGGAAGATAGAGCATCTAGTTCTAACTGGGGGCTGGAAGAAGACTTCACAAAGAAGTGATAAATAGGAGTTGGTAGGAGAACTTGCAGATGACCCCTCACAGTGAATCAGGCACTGTGCTTGAGATGCTACGTGCATTGTGTTTTTGATTCCCAAAGTAACACCAGTAACCAGTAACTTCTTATTGTTCCCAACTTACAGATAGGAAAACTACAGCTCAGAGTTTCAGTAACTTGGAAATTGCCTGTTATATAGCTAGTAAGCAAAGAAGCAATGGAAATTGAACGTTAGGTTCCAATCACCTAAAAGAAAAAGAAAGAGAGGGATTTGTTCTGATGGCTTGATCACAGGCCCAGAAGCAGAAAGGCCAACCTCTGTTTGGGGGAGAACATATACCATAGATTTTGCAGTTTATATACTGCCTAAGAATTAGAATATGGCCATGTGATTATACACACAGAGTCTTCACAAAAGCTCATGGAAGGGTGAGAGTTCAGCCTAGCAGTTAAGACGTTGACTAAGATGTCCATGTTCCAAGTCATAGAACCTGGGTTTGACTCTTGGTTCTGGCTCCTGACTCTGCGTTCTGGCTACTTCAGACTCTAGGAGGCAGCACGTGATGGCTCAAGAACTTCCTGTCACACACATGGGAGATGTAGTTTGGTTTCCTGACTCCCAGCTTTGCCTAGCCCAGCCCCAGTTGTTGGGAGTAGTTGGGAGCTCTCTGTTCCTCTGCCTCTGAAGTAAATAAGCTTTTTTTTTTTTTAATTCATAGAAATATATGTGATTAAAAAGACTGTGCAAATAAAGACTATTTTTAGCACCAAAATCTTTTAATACTATTTCCATGAAATTTCTGAAGTACCCTTACATATGAATATGCAACAATGTGTATAACTATATATTACTCCATACACTGTTAAATAGGTATATTATATATACACATATCTTGAAATTTCCATGGAAAAATGAAATTAGAGTATTGAATATACTTTGGTGCAAGACAATTTCTTAAATCTATGTATAGTTTTGTCATAATATATATTTTCACATATTATGAAAAAAAAATTTTTACAATCCAAATTTTTTTGCACCAAAATAAACTCATATTTTTAATTTCATTTTCTGCATTTTTTTTAATTTTTTATTTTTTTGACAGGTAGAGTGGACAGTGAGAGAGAGAGACAGAGAGAAAGGTCTTCCTTTGCCGTTGGTTCACCCTCCAATGGCTGCCGCGGCTGGCACACCGCGCTGATCTGAAGGCAGGAGCCAGGTGCTTCTCCTGGTCTCCCATGGGGTGCAGGGCCCAAGAACGTGGGCCATCCTCCTCTGCACTCCCGGACCACAGCAGAGAGCTGGCCTGGAAGAGGGATAGAATCCGGCACCCCGACCGGGACTAGAACCCGGTGTGCTGGCGCCACAGGCAGAGGATTAGCCTATTGAGCCGCGGTGCCGGCCATGCATTTTTAAGTATACATGATTTGTATGGTATATATACCATTATATGCCAATATCCTTGAAATTGGAGGATTGGTTGTTTCCAAAGTTTCATCACTAAAAGTAGCTAGCACCATTAGCACAGAAAAATGGAACAGGAAATAACAGATAAGAGGAGGGTAGCAATTTTAGACACAATGATAACCAGAACAGCTTGAAATTCTACAATCTATATTCAAATTTCATCACTTGTCACATCAATGTCCTTTAATGTTTTTCTTAATCTAATGTCAAATCTTAGACTCACACATTATATTTAATTCTCACATCTTTTTTATCTCCTTTAACTTGAATAGTTCCTCACCAATTCTTTTGCATTTCTTGATCTTGCCCTTTTTTTAAACCTTGATATTTTTGTATAACCTGTTATTTTGTCCCTGGATTTTGTATAAACCTATTACAATGTTCCTGGATTTGGTTTTGTTTTATTAGATTCAGGTTTTGCCTTCTAGGCAGGAATACCACCAACAGAATGCCATATTCTTCTCAGTGCACCTTGTCAGAATAATAAAGAATATTGCTAAATTTCATCATTTGGTGGAAGTGGAGTCTGCTAGTTTTCTCTACTGTAATGTCCCTATCTTTCCTTTTAAAATTAATTAATGATATATAAAAATTCTTTTCGTTATTAAATCATCATTGCTAGTTTCAGTATCCATTGATTTTCCATCTCCATCATTTTATCTGCATTTGTTAGTTGGCTGAAAGAACTCTCTTCCTTTCCCATTTTAATTTATTTACTCATGTATTCATTTATTGCTATCAATATGGCCTCATAGATTTTACTTTTATTTAATAGCTTATATTCCATCACTACCATTATTTTGATGCACAAGCTACCCCATATTTGCCCAGTAGGAGCTCTTCACATTGTCTTTTCCATTCTTTCCTTTGTTCTTTATGAATTCCTTACTTTCTAATACACAATAATCTAGGTTTATCTAATGCTTCCCTGATCCCAGCCCTGAAACAAGCCATTCATTTCTCCAAGGAGCCTTGGTTCCTTTTAATGAAAGATGATATTTAGAAACCAAGTTGTGGGTGTTGCGTGTGCTCATTGGTACTACTTAGTCATTTCTTCCAGTCTTCTCAGCAGAGAGAGCTAGGGACTATCTCTATCTATATATAATCATTTCTATGTTTATTTATGCTCTCATATATCCATCTGTATATCATATAATATGTATTAAATATATATTTAAAAACAGGAAATCAAACAATATCTCTTGTTATCATCCAACACTTCAGAGTATATTCTACCTATTCATGTTTCTAGCTCCCTTCTCCAAAAGGAAAAAAGCTAGCACCCTCAGTTTATCTACACATTTACTTAAGTCTAGAAAGTACATTTCAGGGTTGGTAACTCATACCACTAAAAAAAACAACTATAGTTCACTATCTGTTTATAATTCTTTTTCTTAGATGTATTCACTATATGGCATACAGACAGTGAAATGTGTAAATCTTATAGAATGATGAATTCTGACAACTCTTTTTTTTTTAAGATTTATTTATTTATTTGAAAGTCAGAGTTACACACAGAGAGAAGGAGAGGCAGAGAGAGGTCTTCCATCTGCTGGTTCACTCTCCAGTTGGCCTCAACAGCCAGAGCTATGCTGATCTGAAGCCAGGAGCCAGGAGCTTCTTCTGGGTCTCTCACACAGGTGCAGGGGTCAAAGGACTTGGGCCATCTTCTACTGCTTTCCCAGGCCATAGCAGAGAGCTTGATCAGAAGTGGAGATGCCGTCTCTGCAGACAGCAGCTTTACCAGCTACACCACAGTGCCGGCCCTGTATCCTGACATTCTTGCATAGTGTTTTCTCATGTCATAAAAAGTGAATTTTAAGCTATTTTTCTATAATATAGATGCATTATAATTTATTTCTGTCAGGGCTGGTGCTGTGGTGTAGTAGGTAATGTCGCCACTTGCAGCACTGGCATTCCATAGGGGTACCAGTTCTAGTCCCAGCTGCTCCACTTCTGATCCAACTCCTTGCTAATGTGCCTGGGAAAGCAGCAGAAGATGGCCCAAGTACTTGGGTCCCTGCACCCATGTGGGAGACCTGGAAGAAGCTCCTAGCTCCCAGCTTCAGATTAGCCTAGCTCTAGCCATTGCGGCCATTTGCGGAGTGAACCAGCAGATGGAAGATCTCACTTTTTCTGTAACTCTGCCTTTCAAACAAGTAAATATATCTTTTAAAAAAAATTTACTTCTGTCATCGCTTATAAGTAGACACTTAGTTTTCAGTGCTTTCTATTAAAAATGGTGTTACAATGGATATTTTATTAATATTGTTTTAAAAAGAATATAGTATTCCTAGTAGGCTGTAGTTTTGCTGCTATTCTTTTACTAAAAAAGATATTCTGTTGAACAAATTAATAAAACTTGCAAGATTTTAAAATATTCTAATTGCTATTCCTAAAACTAAGTTGATTCTGGCCCAACATATTGTTTTCTTAGGACCAGTGTAACAACTTACCACAATCTGGGTAGCTTAAAAAACACTAAAATTTATTCTTGCATAGTTTAGCAGTATAGAAGTATAAATTCAAGGTGTCATCAAAGCTAGTCCCTTCTGGAGGCTCGGAGGGAGAAACCACCCCATGCCTCTCACGGCATCTGCTTGTTGCTGACAGTACTTCATGTTCCTTGGCTTGGAGCTGTATCTCTCCAATACCTGATTCTATCACACATCTTCACTTACATAGAAGTCAAGTCATTGAATTCAGGGATCACCCTAAACCAGAATTAACTCATCACTTTATACTGGGTTAGTCAACCCCCTATACTTCATAAATGGTGGGCCCCTTTTGTACCTCCATAACTCCTTGTCTGCACTTTGGGGACCAAATTAGTTTTTTTTTATTATTTGAGAGGGAGATAGAGAGAGAAATAGTGATTTTCCATTCTCTGGTTCATTCCCCCAAATTCTTGTAACAGCTAGGGAAGAGCCAGGCTGAAGTCAAAAGCTGAATTAGTCCAGGCCTGTCACTTGGATGGCAGGAATCCAATTACTTGAGCCATTACTGCTGCTTCCGAGGGAACACGCTGGCAGGAAACCGGAGTCAAGGGCAGAGCTGGGCATGAAAACCAGGCACACCAGTATGGGATGAGGGCATATTAACTGGCACCTTAACCACTAAGCCAAATGCCTGCCCCAGGATCAAGTTTGTTTTGAGTTAGATATTAGAAAAAAAGTATCACGTGTATACTATATATTATATAACACCCCAATGAGCTCTGGAACAACAATCCATAAGCAAGTACATTACTATGTTTGCTCCGAAACGCATGCATATCCATACCAATTAAGATACACAAAGCCAATGGTTCCATGTTATTTCATGTTCAACCTTGTGTAAATCAAATCAAAAATAAAACATTTTCCAATTTTCAGAGCTTTTGGGATGTCAGAATTGTTATTCTGTATCCTGAATTTGAGTTTATTTTCAGGTGCCAATGTGAGCAGACAGATGAACTAATAGGGAGTTAGGTTAAGTCCCTGTGGGAATGAGAAAAGGGGAAGTCTCTTTAAGAGTGTGCAGAAATACATGCTTCTCCCCAGCGGCTGCCCTTTAGCAAGAAAAAGTGCCGATCCTGATCCCACCTTCTGAGTTTTTAGTTTTATCACGAGAATAGAAAGAAGCTACCAATCACACCTTTCTGATGGCTTTTTTTGTTTTATCATGAGCAGGGATTATAGTTCTGGCCCTCTGATGGGTTTTGTCCCTGCCTTTTGGTTGGTTGGTCCCTGACTGATGCATAAAAGACTTCACTTCCACCAGTTCCTCGAGTCTGTCTCTCTTGGAGCCCCCTCCTGACTGCTGTGGCAGAAGCTTTCTGACTTCAATAAATCTTGCTTTGCTCACTGCCTTGTCTGTGTAGAAGAAATTCTTCAACGTGAAACAAGAACTTTACCTTTCTTCGCCACCATTTTATCCGTAACACCAACGTTAAAAGCCCAAGTCAGAAAGTCACCTATTGTAGTAGTATAAAGCAAATAGTCCGGGTATATCAACCTGTAAGTGTACATATTATCACATCATTATTCATACTTGGTATTTTCTAGCGCCAAGGCCATTTCTACTCATTTGCAAAACTCTCTGCTTCTTATGGAATTTCTAGAAATTCTCAAAGTGAACGGGGTTTTATATGTAACCCCAGAGCTATCTGCATTAGTCAGCCTTTCATTACAGTAATGCAATACTTGAGGCAGGCTAACTTTAGAAGGAAAACAGGTTTATTTTCGTTATTGATTCTGGAGGTGCAAGGTCTAGGGGTGATGGCCTCCATGATGGCAGACCTGAAGCAGCTCAGAGAATCTCACAGTGAAATACAGAGAGTGTAAAGTGTCTGTGTGGTCTCCCTTTCCTTACAAAGCCACCAAGATTCAATCATCGGGAGGCTCCACCCCTAATGACCTAATTTAATGTATCACCTCCTGAAAGACTCCAGCTCTGAACATCACACTGGAATTCAGTTTCTACCCTCCTAATAGCATTAACACAACTTTGGGTTTTAAACTCCTGCATGAATTTAGAGGGACAAATCATAGTCAAATCATATTCAAATCATAGCACAATCCTAGACATTTGATAGCACAGCTAACTGATCTAGGAAAGTACAGCCAAGAGTTAGCCTATAGAGGCCCTCTTTTTATATATATGGTATTTGAAAGGAAGAGTTACTGAGAGGGAGAGGGAGAGAGAGAAAGGGAGAAGGGGAGGGAAGGGGGAGTGGGAGGGGAGAGGGGGAGAGGGAGAGGGAGAGGGACAGGGGGAGAGGGAGAGGGAGAGGGAGAGAGGGAGGGAGAGAGGGAGGGAGAGGGAGAGGGAGAGGGAGAGACCACAATGGCTGGAGCTGCGCCAATCAGAAGCCAGAAGCCAGGAGCTTCTTCCAGGTCTCCCACGTGGGGGCAGGGGCCCAACGGTTTGGGCCATCTTCTATTGCTTTCTCAGGCCACAGCAGAGAGTTGGACTGGAAGTGGAGCAGCCAGGACTCAAATCAGCACCCATATAGGATGCTGGCACTACAGGAGGCGGCTTTTCCTGCTATGTCACAGCGCTGGCCCTGAGGCCCTCTTTTGAGATGAGTGCTTGCTCCCCTAAGCTTCAGCTGTTTTCTGTTCCTGGAGCTTAAGCCAGTACCTACCACTATCAGCTCTCCTGTGTCCTTGACACCCAGTCCTTGGCAATGTACCCCAACCAATAATGCTTTTATGAAATGAGAAGGGAAATGTGACCCCTTCCAGAGATAAGCTCCATTAGAGATATCCCACATGTCGTTACCAAAGTATTGCAGAGTGCAGTTTGTACCATGCTTTTGCTCCTTAAGATCTACTCATGGTTCAGGGTGGATTGTTTATTGTACAGATGCTCCTTGACTCACAATCACATTTATCACATTGTGATTAACCCACTGTAAGTTGAAAATACATATTTGGGGCCAGCATTGTGGCATAGTGGGTTATGGTGCTGCCTACAAGGCCAGCATCCCATATGGGTGCTGGTTGGAGTCCCAGCTGCTCTACTTCCAATCCAGCTCCCTGCTAATGCTTCTGGGAAAGTCCTTGGGCCCCTGCACCCACATGGAAGATCAGATAAAGCTCCTACCTCCCAGCTTTGGCCTGGTCCAGCCCCAACTATTGTGGCCATTTGGGGAGTGAACCAGCAGATGGAAGATCTCTCTGTCTGTCTCTCTGTGTCTCTCTCTCTGTAACTTTGCCTTTCAAATAAATAAATCTTTTTTAAAAATATATTTTTGCCAACCTAAATAATAAGTGGAGCGAGAGTCTCCAGTATTTACAAGTTTATTCAGAAACAGCAGGGGTTTGTATTGGAAACACACATGACATAGTAAACTATGAGTGTATTCAAGAAGGTTGAGGCTAGGGGACGTTTCTATGGGCAGAATGTGCAGGATGATATGGCTGTTCTGAATCCATTATCCTTGGAACAAGGATCTGTAACAAGGTGTCATCAGTCCAAGGTTGGGCAGGCAGTTGTCGGGCAGACGTCCTTGCAGAAATATTTTCTGCGTTAGGTTGCGGTGGCCTCTGTGCGAAGTTGTTGTTCCGGCAGTGTTTGTGATATGCCTGTGAGCTCTCCTTCTTAACCTCCCAGTTTTATTTATCTTTTTGTTAGGGCTTGACAGAGGTGACTCTTTTTTTATTCTGACAGCTTTCACATTTTAATACACGTAACCTACTGAACATGATAGCAAAGTCTGCCTACTCTAACTGTGCTCAGAAAGCTTAACGCCAGCCAGCATTTGTGCTCAATCATCCAACAGAGTCTGTTTTATAATGAAGTGCTGACTATGTCATATAATTTATTGAATACTTTACTGAAACTGAAAAACAATGCTCATATAGGTATTCTTTCGCACCACCATAAAGCTGAAAAAGTGTAAGTCCAATGCATAAGTCAGGAACCAGCTGTGCTTGTTTCCTATTGTTGCTGTAACAAACAACCACAAACGTAGTGGCTTACAATAGCAACCTTAGCATTTTACAGTTCTGGAGGTCAGAAGTTGGTTTGGGCCTTAGAGCTAAAATCAAGGAGTTAGCTGGGCTTTCCCTTCTAGATGTTCTAGGGGAGAACCCATTTCTTTGTCTTCTAGAAGCTTTGTTTAGAGGCTGCACTCATTTCTGGCTCATGGCTCCTTCTTCCATGCTCAGATCATCTTCCTCTGACCCCTGCTCCTCCTACCACGTGTCCTCCCTCTCACTTAGACCTTCATGCCTCCCTCTTGTGATTTCTTTAGATTCTCCCTGAGTAATCTAGGATGATCTACCTATGTGAATATACTTAGTCATATTTAAAAAGCCCCTTTTGCAGTGGAGGATGGCCCAAGTGCTTGGGCGCTGCACCCCATGGGAGACCAGGATAAGTACCTGGCTCCTGTCTTTGGATCAGCGTGGTGCGCTGGCTGCAGCACGCCGGCCGCGGTGGCCATTGGAGGGTGAACCAACGGCAAAGGAAGACCTTTCTCTCTGTCTCTCTCTCTCTCACTGTCCACTCTGCCTGTCAAAAATAAAAATAAAAATTTTAAAAAAGCCCCTTTTGCATGTAAGGTAACATATTCATATGCATTATGGATTGCTACTTGGGACATCTTTGGAAGGTCAGTATTCTGTCAGCTGCATGCTACGCTTAGCACACCCTCCTATGCCCTATGCTAGCTCATTATGCCTCTTATAAAATGATCTCTTCCTTAGCAGCCCATCATGCACCCTGCAACCTCACCATCACCTTTAGTTGGTCTGTCACCAGTTTATCAGAACATGGAAAGGAAATCAACATAATTTTCCCATCAAATCTTTCCAAATTTATTAAGATCTTCTTGAAGTTCCCCTTGATTCAAATAATGTTCTCAGATTTGACAGAATGGGTGAGGACCCTTGGCTCTCTCGAACAATGAAGAATAACAACTTTTGTCCAACAATTTCTAACTTATACTTAACCTTCACAAAAACCTAATTTAATATGTAGGACAATCATTTTATTCACATTTTACAACTGAGGAAACTGAGGTTCTGGAACATTAACTCCCTTGATCAAGGTTATAGTGCTAGCAATCTATTCTGTCAAATCAAAAGAAAGGAAAACTGAAAGAGAAATCACCAACAAGGGCCAAATTATAAAATACATATTTTGTAATTTAATTATAAGCTATAGTGAATGTCCTTGCTTTTGTATTATATGTGTAACATCTTAATTTTTAAAAAGGCTTTCTTTTTAGATTTATTTAATTGAAAGTCAGAGAGGGAGAAGAGACAGAGAAAGAGATCTTCCACATGCTAGTTCCCTCCCCAGATGGCTGCAAAGGCCAGCACTGGGCCAGGCCCAAGCCAGGAGTTAGGAGCTTCATCAGGGTCACCCAAGTGAGTACAGGGGCCCAAACACTTTGGGCCATGCTCTGCTGCTTTTCCAGACCACCCGTAGGGAACTGGCTTGGAAGTGGAGTAGCCAGGCCTCGAACCAGCATCCATATAGGATGCTGGCATTGCAGGCAGCAGCTTTATTCGCTGTGCCACACATTTGCCCCAATCAGGACAATCTGAAGACAATTGAGAATTTGGAAAAGCATAAACTCAGACCTCCTAGCTCCCCTTATTCCTCCTCCTACTCTCTTAACCCTTTCTTAGCCCTAGCCCTTTGTCCTAATTTTACCCTTTGATTACTGAGAATTCTAGAACAGCTCTGTGAAATCCTAATATAGTAATCCCCCTTATCTGCAGGGATACTTTCCAAGACTTCCAGTAGATTCCTGAAACAGATAGTACTGAACCCTATATACACAATGTTCTTTTCCTATACATACATATCTATGATAAGGTTTAATTTATAAACTAGTTATAGTAGATTAACAGTAAATAACAATAAAACACAACAATTAGAGAGACAAACACAAAGAGCTCCCAACTGCTGGTTCACTTCCCAAATGCCCACAGCAAGTACAGCTGGGCCAAGCCAAAGCCAGAAGCCAGGGACCCAATCCTGATCTCTCCCAGGTATTTGAGCCATCACCTGCTGCCTTCTAGCTGTGCATTAGCAGAAAGCTAGAACTGAGAGCAAAGCCAGAACTTGAACCCAGGCATTCCAATATGGGATGCAAGCATCCAAAGCAATATCTTAACTGCCAGGCAGGCCAGACACCTGCCCTGAATAATTTTTTTCTTTTCTTTGAAAGACAAAGTTACAGAGAGAGGTAGAGCCAGGGTGGGGGTCCATCTGCTGTTTCATTCCCCAAATGGCTGCTGAACTGATCTGAAGCCAAGAGCCAGGAGCTTCTTCTGAGTCTCCCATGCAGGTACAGGGGCCCCAGGACTTGGGCCATCTTCTACTGCTTTCCCAGGCCATAGCAGAGAGCTGGATCAGAAGTGGAGCAGCCAGTACTCGAACTGGTGCCCATATGGGATGCCAGTGATGCAGGCCAGGGCTTTAACCCACTTTGCCACAGTGCTGGCCCCCTGAATAATTTTTAAAATGTGCTATATGCATGTATTTCAGACTGAAGGTAACTGAAATAATCAAAATCAAAATCACAGCAGTGACTACTGTATCATGTGAGCCACATATGTAACCTTTAAAAAGCTTTAAAAAAGGTAAAATTCATTTATATAACTCAATATATCCAAATTATTAGAAAAGGGAACATACTCATAGAACAAAACTGACCTTGAGGACAATATAATGTATAATATGTCAGTCACAGAAAACCAAATCCTGCATGGTTCCACTTGTAGGAGGCATCTAAAGTAGTCAAACTCACAGAAGCAGAGAGTACAGTGGCCAAGGGCTGGGGGTGGGGGAATAGGAAATAGGCAGTCACAGTTCAAAGCTTCATTTATACAAGATGAAAAAGGTATAATGATCTACCACACAAAACTGTGCTTACAGCTAACAACAACATATTGTACATTTTTTAAAAAATATTTTTATTTATTTGACAGGTAGAGTTACAGACAGTGAGAGAGAGAGAGACAGAGAGAAAGGTCTTCATTCCATTGGTTCACTCCCCACATGGCCGCAACGGCCAGAGCTACGCCGATCCGAAGCCAAAAGCCAGGTGCCTCTTCCTGGTCTCCCATGCGGGTGCAGGGGCCCAAACACCTGGGCCATCCTCCACTGCCTTCCCAGGCCACAGCAGAGAGCTGGACTGGAAGAGTAACCAGGACTAGAAACTGGCGCCCACATGGGATGCCGGCGCCGCAGGCGGAGGATTAACCTAGTGTGCCATGGCGCTGGCCCCCAACATATTGTACATTTAAAAATCTAAGAGAATGGCCAGCACTGTGGCTCAGGGGGTTAAGCTACCACCTGCCACAGCAGCTCCCTGCTAATGTACCTGGAAAAGTAGCAGAAGACGGCCCAAGTACTCGGGCCCCTGCCACCCATGTGGGAGACCCAGCTGGAGTTCCTGGCTTCAATCCAGCCCAGCCCTTGGCCGTTGCAGCCATTTGGAAAGTGAACCAGCGAATGGAAGATTTCTCTCTCTCTTTCTCTGTAACTCTGCCTTTCAAATAAACAAGTTTTTTGAAAAAAAAAAATTTGAGAGGGTAGATTTTATGTTAAAGTTATTATTTTAGCATGAAGAAGAGGAGGAGACGGCAGCAGCCAGGGCTGAAGGAGGGGGTCGAGAATCTGTCAGGTGAAAAACTCCTGAGCAGCTTGGAGGTACAGAAGAGCTAGGGAGTGCAGAGAGGTGTTTCCGAGAAGCGCAGTCCTGGGCTGGGAATTGGAATCTCTTCAGTATTCTGCAACTGACTTGAATAAGAAATTAAATTCATTTTTAATAACTTTGGAGGGAACTCTTGTTTCTTTTTCAAATGTGACTGTGGATAGAATGAGCAGCAAGAGCTCTGGGGATTTATTAAGTTTGCATATATTATGTTCTATCTAGAATTAGCATCCTGGAGTAGGGGAAGTCCAGGCTCTGAGGCTAGCGGTACAGGCCACATGTGTGGCTCTTCAGCTATGTGACCTTGGGCAAGGACTTGGGACTCCATTTCTTCAACCATAATCTGGGGATCAGAATACCTACCACTTAAGGCTGTTAGGAATACTTGCATAAGTGAGATTACATTCATGACAGTGCCTATGGAAAGTCTGGCACATAACAGTTACACAATAATTATGATTCTACTTAGCATGAACCTACACCAGGGAACCTCTTCGGGTTGCAAGATACCAAACTTTAGCACTCATTCTACTGCTTAAGAAAAAACACGCTAGTAACTGCTTTCCAAAAAAACAAGAGCACGAGATGACTTGAATGCTCTCATTTCACAATCTCACCATGAAGTTCAATCAAACCTTTCAATCTTTTTAGGTTTAAAATTCCTCTGTGCAAATTGAAATTCCAAAGGCTTACTATTTATTCACTCATCCCATTGGCAAAGATGGAAAAACTAATAACATATTGTTGCAAAGAGTGTAGAAAAGTACATTCCTTTATACGTTGCTAAAAGCAGTGCAAAACAGCCTCTGTGCAGGGTAATTTAACAAAATCTATCAAAAGTTTAAATGTACATATCACTTTGCCAGCAAGTTTATTTCTAGTAATTCAGTTTATGAATACATTCTCACATATGGAAATTATGTATGTACAGAGATATTTGTGGTAGTATTATTTGTAATACCAAATGTTTGTTAAAACATATATACCAAAACTGGTCAAATAATATGTGGCACATTTAGACAATGAGTTTTATGCAACATTTTATAAGGTACCTCTCTGAATGCTGACATGGAAAGATCTCCAAAATACATTTTTTAGGGGCAGGTGTTTGGCACAGCAGCTAAGCTACCACCTGGGACATCCACATTTCATATTGGAGTACCTGGGTTCACATTGCAGCTCTGCTCCTGATTCCAGTTTCCTACTAATGTGCACCCAAGGAAGCAGCAGGTGATGGCTCAAATCCTTGGGTCCTGGCCACCCACTCGAGAGGCCAGGATTGAGTTCTGGACTCCCAGTTTCTGCCTGGCCCAGTCCTAGCTGCTGCAGGTATTTGAGGAATGAACCTGTGGGTGAGAGAGCTCTGTTTCTCTGTCTCACTCTTTTTCCAATAAATGAAATATATCAAATGTATTGTTTTTAAAAGTCAAGGTGCTGTGCACAAATACTGAGCTGTCATTTGCTGAGGAAGGGAGCAGAAAATACTCATGCCTGGGTTTGGAACACATAGGGAATCTCTTAAAGGCTGCAGCACAAACAAGTAACAATGTATCTCCAGGGAGGAAAATTGGGCAGATGGACAACCAGGGCAGAGTATGAGGACTTACTTTACTTTTCACTCATTGTAACTTTTGAATGTTTTACACTGTGTGGGACTTACCTACACAAAAATAAGAAAAAAGAAAAAAGACAACATTAAAAAATAAAACAATGAAGAACAACATAAATTGCAGTTAGAAGGCTGGACTGAAGTTGCCCTTTACTGTCTGGATTATCTCAGGCCAATAACTTTCCTTCTCTGAGTCCTGTTTTCTTTGGGGACATATGGGGATAATGGAATATTGTTGGGAAGACACTTGAGATACTGGGTCTGAGATTGCTTGTGAGTAATGACGTGCTTCCTTCTATCTGCTGTCTATGCCTGAATCTGAATCTGATTTTAAGTTGAACATCCAGGTTTGAGGGTCATTAATACAGTATAGGATCCTCACATGGTTAGTCATGGAATATAGGTTCATACCCAGTTCTTGCCCAGGTTTTGACACCTTGGGCAAGATAAATTATCTTTCTGGACCTTAATACCCTTGGGACAAGGCAGAAACAGGACTCACTAAATCAAGTCCCTCCCAACTGGATCCGTGTAATCTGTCACCTGACCTATGCATTCAGCTCCAACTCCAAACCAATCAGAAGCAAGGATTGTCCAGACCCTAACCACAAAAGATCTCCTGCTGCCTGATTAGGCATTTCCCCAATGTGGGGAAAACCCAATATGACATGGCGAGACGGTAGTGAGGAACATCACAGCTTGCAATGTGCCAGGTGCCAATGAGACAACCATGCCTGTGCATAGCACTGGGCCAAATGCAAGCTGAACTGTTGCATGCCCAGGGGATTAAAAGGGAGTTTTCCTGGGGCCTGAAAATTTGAGCTTCAAGTTGAATGTAAAGAGGAAGGTCATAGGAGTTCTATGATAGCTTTTTAAAATTTTATTTTATTTTTTTGACAGTCAGAGTTAGACAGTGAGAGAGAGAGACAAAGAGAAAGGTCTTCCTTTTTCCGTTGGTTCATCCCCCAAGTGGCCGCTATGGCTGGCGTGTTGCGGCCGGCACGCTGTGCTGATCCGAAGCCAGGATCCAGATGCTTCCTCCTGGTCTCCCATGTGGGTACACGGCCCAAGGACCTGGGCCATCCTCCACTGCACTCCCGGGCCACAGCAGAGAGCTGGACAGGAAGAGGAGCAACTGGGACAGAATCCAGCACCCTGACAGGGACTAGAACCCGGGGTGCCGGCACCGCAGGCAGAGGATTAGCCTATTGATCTGCGGCGCTGGCCTGACAGCTTTTTTTTTTTTTTTAAAGTACTAGGCATAAATGTTATTTTTAAGATTTATTTATTTATTTGAAAGTCAGAGTTACACAGAGAAAAGAGAGGCAGAGAGAGAGAGAGAGAGAGAGAGAGAGAGAGAGAGAGAGAGAAAGTCTTCCATCTGATGGTTCACTGCCCAATTGGCCACAATGGCTGGAGCTGCGCCAATCCGAAGCCAGGAGCCAGGAGTTTCCTCCAGGTCTCCCATGTGGGTGCAGAGGCCCAAGGAGTTGGGCCATCTTCCACTGCCTTCCCAGGCCATAGCAGAGAGCTGGATCAGAAGTGGAGCAGCTGGGTCTCAAACCGGCACCCATATGGGATGCTGGCGCTTCAGGCCAGGGTGTTAACCCACTGTGCCACAGCGCCGGCCCCAAGCATAAATGTTAAATGTTTATTTTCATCTACTTCAAATTCAGAGAAGAGAGAGACATCTTCTGTCCCATGGATTCACTCCTCCAAATGTCCACAATAGCGAGGGCTGGGCAAGAACTCCATCTGTGTCTCCCCTGTGAGTGGCAGGGGTGCAAGCACCCGAGCCATCATCTGCCACTTCCCAGAATGCATTAGTAGGAAGCTGGATCAGAAGTGGAAGTGCGGAGACTCAAAGTGGCACTCTGATAGGAGATTCAGGCAACCCTAGCCATGGGTTAACCCACTGCACCACAATGCCATGACTAGAAGACTGGATTTTGAATGTTTTCACCACAAAGAGATGTCAGAAAACTTTTTAACATCACATACTTTAAATTCAGCAGTCTTCCTTGATATTTGTGTTTCTGCGCTTGGTTTATTTAATTTAACATAATGGCCTCCAATCCCACTCATGTTTTTGAAAATGACAAGATTTCATCCCTTTCAACGGCTGGGTAGTATTCCATTGCATATGTATACCACATTTTCTTTATCCATCCATCAGTGGATGAATACTTAGATTGTTCCATTTCTTGGCTATTGTGAATAAAGATGGAATAAATATGGGAGTGCAGATGTCTCTTCAACAGAGTGATTGCATTTCCCTTGGATATGTACCCAGGAGTGGGATTGCTAGATCTGGTAGTTCTACTTTGAGAAACCTCCACACTCTTTTCCACAATGGCTATACTGAGTTACATTCCCACCAGCCGTGAGGAAGAGCCCCCTTTTCTCCACATCTTTGTCAGCACTTGTTATCTTTTGTCTTTTTGAAAGCAGCCATTCTAACTGGAGCGAGTTTATATCTCACTGTGGTATTGATTCACATTTCTCTGATGATTAGTCATATTGAGCATGTTTTCATGTCTCTGTTGGCTATTTGTGTATCTTCTTTTTGAGAAATGTCTGTTAAATCCACTGCCCATTTTTAATGGGATTATTTGAGTTTTTCTACTGGGTTTGAGTTCCTTGTATATTCTGGTTATTAACCCTTTGTCAGATGTGTAACTTGTAATTATCAGAATTTAAAGGTGATCTCAGAAGTTAAGAGTACAATAGTTGTTATTAGAGGCTGGGGAGGAAAGAGAAGGATAAGAAAGGCTAATTAATAGATTCTAAGCCATAGTTGGTCAGGAGTAAGAAGTTCTGGGGTTCTATTGCATAATAGGGTGACCATAGATAATATTAATGTACTGTATATTTCTCTATTTAAAGAATTAGAACATAGGACTTTGGATGTTTTTACCATTAGGAAATGTCAAATATTTAAGGAGATACATATGTTTACCTTGATTGAACTTTATGTATACATAAAATGAAATATCACATTACGCTCATAAGTATGTATAATTTTTAAAAAAATTTATGTATTTAATTGAAAGAGTTACAGAGAGGTAGAGAGAGAGAGAGAGAGAGAGAGAGAGAAAGTAAGTCTTGCATCCGCTGGTTCACTCCCCAAATGGCCACATTGGCTGGAGCCAAGCTGATCTGAAGCCAGGAGCCAGGAACTTCTTCTGGGTCTCCCACATGGGTACAGGGGCCCAAGCACTTGGACCATCTTCCACCACTTTCCCAGGCCATAGCAGAGAGCTGGATCGGAAGTGGAGCAGCCAGGACTTGAACTGGCACCCATATGGGATGCCAGCACTGCAGGCAGTGGCTTTACCAGATATACCACATTTCAGCAACTATAATTTATTTTAAAGATTTATTTTATTTATTTGAAATTCAGAGATGCAGGGAGAGAGAAGGAGAGACAGATCTTCCATCTTCTAGTTCATTCCCAAATGGCCACAATAGGCAGGGCTGGGGCAGACAAAGCCAGGAGCCAAGAGTTTCTTCCAGGTTTCCCACATGGATGCAGGAGCGCAAAGACTTGGGCCATCCTCTGCTGCTTTCCTGGGCACATTAGCAGGGAGCTGGATTGGAAGTGAAACAGCTGGAACTCAAACCGACACACATATGAGACGCTGGTGTTGCAGGCAGTGGCTTTACCTGCTATACCACAATGCTGGTCCTAATATGTACAATTTTTATGTATCCATTTAAAATTTTTTAATTAAAAACCATAATCCAATTTAAAAATAAAGAAATAAAATGGGGCCCAGAACAAAGCTATGAATCACTATGGGCAACACAGGGATGCACCAAGTAGCCTTTCCCAAAGTTGGCAAATGCAAGCTTGTCTTTGGCTTCAGCCCTGACTCCCAGCTACTATTTTCCATACTTGTCTATACCATGATTGCATCTCCAAGTTTTCTCTGTCCAGTATATCTTTTAAAAAAAATGACACTCTGCAATCTGTAAAGTAATTCTTATTATCCTATCTTTGATTTGAGAGCAGAAGATGGTGGTATATTCACAGGGGAAAGGAATGCCCCCAAGCAGCCATGGCAGGGAACATAAGGATGCTGAGGAAGGAGAAGAGAGAATTTGTTTTTACAAGGCAACCTGTGTGGTTCTGCTATACCTTAGTTGAGAAGTCATTCCTTCCTCTTCCCTATGCTGCAATTGTGAATCAGGATTATTCTAAATACAGAGAAATCTTAACCCTGTGGGATAGCCAGTGTGATACCACCCACCTACACCTACACAAGATCATCACTAGCGTGGCAGCCATTCGTCCAAATCTCACAAGGGTACTTGCAAACATAATGTACAATTTCTTAACATGATGGCCATCCTCTGACCCACAAATCTACTTCTAGGAAGTAGTTCTAAAAGAAATGGAAATAACCTGGGGCTGGCACTGTGGTGCAGCATATAGGCGCTGGTTTGAGTCCCAGCTGCTCCTCTTCCGATCCCGCTCTCTTCTATGACCTGGGAAAGCAGTGGAAGATGGCGGAAGTCCTTAGGCCCCTGCACTCACATGGGAGACCTGGAAGAAGCTCTTGGCTCCTGGCCTTAGATCAGCTCAGCTCTGGCCATTGTGGTCATTTGGGGAGTGAACCAGCAGAATGGAAGACCTCTCTCTCTCTGGCTCTACCTCTCTCTCTGTAACTCTCTTTCAAATAAATAAAATAACTCTTAAAAAAAAAGAAATGGAAATAACCTATACAGAAAGAGCTTTTTAGATAAAAATTCATTAAGGAATTACAAGAAAAGAACAAAAAAATAGAGCAGATGAAATTTGTAGGAAGGAAATGATGAGAGCTGCGTTGTATGTAATTTATCTAACCTGTTTAATTCTCACAACAACCCAGGGAGGCTGAGTTAGGAGAGGTTTGTGTGCTGCAGGCTTCATCCCCAGTGTGCTGGGGTTGAGGTGTGGAACTTTTAAGAGGTGGGATCTAGTGGAAGGTAACTAAACCCTCAGAAGGGCTATCTGCACTTCTCCTGGGAGCGCATTACTTCCTGGGAGACGGGGTTATCCTGAATCTCCCTTCCTCACGCACCAGTCACCACTCTCACATGTGCTCCTGCCATCATGGTATCTTCTGCCAACAGAACTTAGCAGATGCTAAGCACAATGCTTGTGAGGCTCCAGGAAAAAGAAAAAATAAGACAACATTTTTAAAAAAGAAAGCACTGTAGAACAACAAAAGTTGGAGTTATAAACTAACCTTGATTTATAAAGTGCCCAGCCTCAGGCATTTTGTTACAGCCACTGAAAGTGGACTAAGATGGGTTGCTACTATTTTTATTTATTTTTTTTTTACAATTAGGAATTCAAAGCACATTGTAGCAACTATAGATTGCAGTTTTTGTAGTGATTAAACATAATAGAAGAGCTTGCAAAAACAAATAAAAAGTATTAGATAGCAATTTTAAGTGGAAAATAGATGGTATGCTATCAATTATATAAAGTATGTATTAAAAATTGTTTAACATATTAAAATGTTACCAAAAGCTGCCCTTGGATGATGAATTACTTCTTTGTAATTTCCTATGTTCTCTAAACTATCTATAATGAGCAGGATTGATCTTTTCTATTAGTAAAAATGAAACAAATTCAGTGCTTAAAAGTCACCATCATATACACTGTAACGCATTATAGTGGAAATCTGTGGGTCAGTGGAATTGTGGGTTTTGTTCTTTGTAGTTCCTTATTTTCCAGTGATAAATATTCATTTTTTGGAGAAAAGGAAAACACTATTTGAAAAAAACATATTTTAAAAGAAAAAGAAATGTGACTTTGGACCATATAAATTCAACAATTCATTCAAAGTATTTAGGGTTTCCTTCCTCAGCCCTTTGCCACCCAGCTCTTTGTAACTTAAAATAATAGGCCATTATCAGTTTAGAAAGTCGTTCCTTGCGGCATTGTAAGCCACAAACAGCAGGAAGTCACATTCACTGAGCTGTGCACTTGCAAAATGCATGAAGTCAGGAGTCAGGGTGAGCAATGTTCCTCCATCTGCAGAAATGTTTTACCAGTGCATCATAAATGTGGGCTGAAGGAACCGAGGACAAAGGCAATCTTAGGTCCTTTGAAAGGGAAGGAAGCCAACATACAGGGCTCAAAAGTTTCCAGAAAAAAGAATCTTCCAGAGATATCACCATTCCCAGCCATTCCCAGCGGGGTTTAGTTTCTGTCACACGGGAAAGTGGGCAGGTCCTGTAGTCGGAGCATTGTTATTTATACCACTGAGACCAGGTAGATCTTCTACTCTCCCTCCTCAATGCAGACAGCTTAGCCCAAGCCTGGGCATCTCTCACCTGGATTCCTGATGTGACCCCCTTGCTGGGTTCAACACTTTTATTCTTTTCTTTCTCTAACCTTTTCTTTACAGAAAAGCCGAATTAATTTTTAAAAAACATATGTAAAACCACTTTGCCCTGTTTGAAACTCTTGCATGGCCAATGAAATGAAACTCTTAATTTCTATGTCAAATAAAATGCATGTTCCTCTTCATAGTCTAGGAAATCACACAGGTTTTGAGTTGCCATGGTGACCTCACCAGCTCCCTGCAGCCACACTAGGGTCCTTTGGGTTCCTCAAGTGTGCCAAGCCCTTTCCCACTTCACAGCCCTCATACCAGCTGTGAGCTCTGACTGGAAGAACTCTGCCTGTCTACTGGTTTCAGTGTCCGCTCCTTTGAAAGGCCTCTCTGATCACCCAATCTAAGTATCTTTCCTTCCCTCAACCCTATCCTGTTAAACCCTGTTTAATGTTCCAGCTACCTGTCTCCTTTATAGCACTCACCACAATTTATAATTGTACATTTCTACCTTCTTTACGTGTTTATTGTCTGCCATCCAAACTGTCAAACTCATTTCTGGTTTATTCGCCATCGTATTACTTTCCAGTGTGACTCTAAAATAATGTGTAGCACTGAGTAGGTGTTCAAAACAAACTTACTGAATGAACGAGCCCTGTGTCCTGTGTAGGGTAGGTTACTTAGCCTCTCTAGGACTTAGTTTCTTCATTTGCACCATGGAAATACTAGTTACCTACTGATAGACAAATGTTGCCAAATGTCTGGCACAGAGCAGGCTCTCTGGAAACTAATTCTCATGATGAAGACTGTTGTGGGCTAGACAGTTAACTGGGGATTCTCCTTTTCATCTTTTGAACTGATAGGCAGATTTTGCTGTTCTAACTGATGATGATGTAAAAAGTAAGGTGCCAGTTAAATGTTTTCTTAAGTTGTTATCTAATGGTTGAAACGGTTTGCTAAGTATTCATGTGATATTGCTATTGTCAGCAAGCGATCTAGGACTTGCTCCCTCATTTCTCTATTCTAAGCCCAACTTGTTCTTTCATTTCTCTATTCTCTTCAAGGTAGGAAACTAATTCTATTATGAAGGAATCTGTAGGATGCACAATTTAATCTTTAGACCTTATAAAAGAGGTGGCTAACATTTTTCTGTAATAGCATAGCCAAAATAAGAACTTAAATAATAATCTCATAGCTAGATTCACTTCGCCATCAGCAAAGTATACAGTAAGTAGAAAAAACCTCCCTTTCAGACCAAAGGGAAAGAAAGTTTTAAAGTGAGAATATAATTTTCCTCATGGGCATTGTCTACCTTAGAAAAACTACTACAGAACATGCCTGTGACTATAGACTTGTAGTTCAGGCCACCGAAGATTAGAGATGGGATACGGGCACTCCCTTGACTTGCATCCTCTGGTCCGCTTTAACACAAACCAGGAGGAAAAGAAAGCTAGGCATCAGAAGCAATGGGTGGCAGACCTATTAATGGCTGATCTGTACAGTGATCTGCCCTCAAGGAGACCCAACAGGCCAGTCCACTGCAGTGGCTTTCAATGTGGTAAGCCTGGGCTTCAGCAGAAGTCAGCTTGTGAAGAGCCCTGGCAGCTCTGCCAAGAGTTGGATCACTGGAAATGGACCTGCCCTGGAGTCGAAGGATGCCCAGGTCAGAGCCACAGATCTTATTGGCTCTAAGCTGAAAAGCCCTTCACTCAGCCCAACTTCCAAAGTGACCACTGCAGCTGAGGGGATGGTCAAGTAGGGTCAGCAACATTGCAGGCAGAACTTTAAATTTCTTGTTAGAGATGCCCCCTGCCTTTACCTGGCCAGCTCTCCTCCCAGGCCAGCCAAGTAATGAAAGTCAACAGAGTGCCTTCCCCTAGGAGGTTCACACCTCCCTTAGGATATACCCCATGTGAAGAGATAGATAGGTCTGGGCCTCTTAACTTACAAGGCCTAAAGCCCAACAGATTATTATCAAGCCCCTTCTATCAGGTTCTATTTGCCTCTCAATCAGAAAACTTAATTGTAGCTTAGACAGCACCTTTCTTAGCACATCTAATAATGACTCTGTCCTTTGTTCTAGACCCTGTCTAGCACACTTGGGCCTCATTCCTTTGTAATCATAACCTCTACTCTACCACCAATGGCTCTACTCCCAACCTGTGTGTACTGATGGTCCTCTTCCCCACTTAATGCTGTATAATTGTTCAAACCTGGTAAATGCCACTCTCAGGATCATTGGTTACTATCCTCACTCTGTCTTTTATGACCTTGTCTAAATATGAGCAGAGTCGGCAAACTTGGAAGGCTTCCATAGCCTTGGCAACTCATGACGACAGCCTAGGGTGGTTACTGGCGCCATAAACTAGAATGTCAATTTGTTGGGTCAACAACAAGAGCCACTGTGCACTTGCTCCTCATGTGGGATCTCTGTCCTTAATGTACTGTACATTTTGATTTAATGCTATAACTAGTACTCAAACAGTATGTTTCACTTTGTGTTTCTATGTGGGTGCAAACTGTTGAAATCTTTATACTAAATTGATCTTCTGTATATAAAGAGAATTGAAAATGAATCTTGATGCAAATGGAAGGGGAGAGGGAGCGGGAGAGGGGAGGGTTGCGGGTGGGAGGGAAGTTATGGGAGGGGGAAGCCATTGTAATCCATAAGCTGTACACTGGAAATTTATATTCATTAAATAAATGTTAAAAAAAAAAAAGTAAGGTGCCAGGAACATAATACTTGCTTGGTAAATGTCTGGCCAATGAACCAATTGTCAACTAAAGCTTTTAAATTTTGAGCCTCAAAGAATTCACCATATACATTTATTATAATTTTAAAAATGGAATGTAACTTAAATATCAATCAACAGGAGAATGGGACAATAAGCCTGGTGTATCCATTCAATGAATTGTGTCTCTACCTTGATTGGGGCATAGAAGCTACTCTTTTTTTTTTTTTTTTTTTTTTTTTGAGATCTAGAGAAGAAATCAACAAGGCAAAAAAGAAAAGAGAAATCTTGATGATAAGCAGGTATATTTACTTAAAAAGACTGTGAACTATGTTCAGATTTATGAAGGTAGCATTAGGTAAAATGAACATGATTCTAAGAATCAAGACCTGGCGCCTATCATCCTGCTTCCATAATTAAATAACAACTTGAGGGGCCAGCATGGTGGCATAGCAGGTTAAAGCCATGGTTTGCATTTGGGCACCTGCTTGAGTCTCAGCTGTTCTACTTCCCATCCCTGCTACTGCACCTGGGAAAAAAGAGGAAGATGGCCTAAGTCCTTGGGCCCCAGCACCCAAATGGGGGACCAGAAGAAGCTCTTGGCTCCTGGCTCCAGCCTGTCCCAGCTGGGTCATTGTAGCCATTTGGGGAGTGAATCAGCAGACGAAGATCTCTCTCCTAACTCTGCCTTTCAAATAAATAATCAAATCTTAAAAAAAAAAAAAAAAAAAAGTAACAAGTTGAACTTTGGTAGTTCAAGTTCCTGTCTCTCTCTGGTCCTCATTTTGTAAAATGGAATGCTTAGACTAGTTGATCTGCCAAGTCCCCAGAGTTTATTCCATCATCTGCTATTCACTGCCCCCACTGTCAACCATGATTTTCTCATTAACAACAGTGAATTATCTACATTGCTTAACCTCATGCAACAATCACCAATACACCATCTGGTGGTGGAGGAACCCATTTGGGGCCCATAAATGCTGCAAACGAGGCATTACTATACAAGCCAGATTGTTTCTAGCCCAAAAGTCATGTTTGCAATCCAGAGCATGAGCTCAAATGACTGTGTACCAGACCCATGGCTTAGAGTTTCCTTACCTTAATTAAAATGTGTGAGAGGAGCTTGCTAGGAAGGAAGAAGGTTTATTTTGACTTACAGATTAGGGGTTCACAGTCCAAGTTCAGGCAGCCCCATTGGTTCAGGCATTTGGCAAGGCTGGAGGATAGCAGAGGGACTATCATGTGGTGAGCCAGGAAGCAGAAAGAGGGAACCAGGGAGCATGCTCTGTTCATGTAATCAACACTCTTCTGAGGGCCAGCCTCGATAACCTAAGGACCTCCCACTAAGCCCACCTCCCAAATGCCATAATTAGATCCAGTCTCTATCTTCAATCCATCAATCTACTAACTTTTAAGTTGAAAGACTTTGGGGTTCAACTATCTACGAGTTTGGGAGTCAAATCTTGTTAAAAGCATAATAACCTCCTACTCAGAAATCTTAAAATTTTCACTCTACACTCTACAGAATAGTTACTTACCAAATAATAGCCAGCTCTTTCCAAGAACTTTACTTGGTAATCTTATTACCCCTAATGTATTTACCAGTTACCAAACATTCAAACCATGACCTGCCACCTGTAGCAATATAGAATGGTGCTGGGGACCGGCACCATGGCATAGAGGTAAAGCCACTGCCTGTGGCACTGGTATTCCAGACGGCAACTGGTTCAAGTCTCAGCTGCTTCACTTCCAATCCAGCTCCCTGGGAGGGCAGTGGAGGATGGCCCAAGTACTTGAGTGTCTGTACCCTTGTGGGAGACACTGCGGAAGCTCCTGGCTCCTGGCTTCAGATTGGCCCAACTCCAGCCGTTGTAGCCATTTGGGGAGTGAACCAGCAGAAGGAAGATCTCTCTCTGTCTCTTCAATCCCTCTCTCTGTAACTCTGCCTTTCAATATAAATAAATCTTGAATATACATGTATAGAATAGTACAAAGAATGCAGTTTCAATGTCAACTACCTTGGATTCAAACCCAGCTCTACCCTTAGTTGCTGAAAGATTTTGGAAAGTTCCCTCAACTCCATGAACCTATTTCCTGTAGAATAAGAACATCTTCCACAAAGAGCCACTGAATTATATTAAGTGACAAACACAGTATAAAGCACCAGCCTTACTGCCTGCTATGTAGCTTCCTTTTCCTGTTGAAAACTGGGTTGTATTGTTTCCATCTCTGTGGAGGCAGATGGAGACGCAGAGTAATGATGGCTCCCTGCTTTGCCAAAGTCAACTCCAGGGTCCAACTAGTGCCTGAAAAGTCAGCATTTCCTGGTTTTAAATCATGGTATAGAGTTGTTATTGGTTCACACTCGTCCTCCTAACATATCTGAGCACTTACTCTTCCGTGTAAGGGACACTGGCTTGAGTAAAGTCACAGGTCAGTGAGGGAGCAGTACAAAAAATAAATAAGAAAATACACACACACACCATGGAAGATGGTATAAGTTGAGGTATGACACGTACTCTGGGAACATTAAATCCTGTATGAGAATTTGAGAAAGGCCTTGTGGAGCAGGCCTGCCTCTTTGAGGATAAATAGGAATTCATGATATAGAGAAGGGAATTCTATACAGAGAAATCATATTCTCAAAGCCACAAAGGCTCAAGATCAATTTTTATTGACTAAAATTGGTTGTAGAGTAGAGACAGAATGAAATATGGAATGCTGGGAGGTAAAGCTGAAAAGGTATTTATATTGGCAGCAGGTTGTATCTTCAAAATAATCAATTTGGCAACAGGATATTTCCAGAATAGGAGCAGAACAAGGAACTACACCAGATAATTGTGATGATCCAAACCAAAAAAAGTTTCGACTGAAGACTTGGCAGTGGGAATGGAAAGGAAAAAAATGGATTCAAGAATCAATTAGGAACAAAAAGCATTTCTATCTAAACATATTGGGGCTGCCTGTTTGCTTCTTGTGCTAAATTGGGTTAGGATTAGGGTTAGGGTTAGGGTTTAGGGTTAGGGTTAGGGTTTAGGGTTAGAGTTAGGGTTATGGCTATGGTTAGGGTTAGGATTTTACTAAACTGGGCTTCTTACATTCGGGGCCATGTCTTAATGATCTTTGTCTCTCCCCTTATGATACAGTATCTAGTCGTGGTACACAGTAAATGCTAAGTGAATGTTTACTGAATGAATAGTGCAGGAGAGGAAATTGTTGAAGATGACTGTAGATTTTTTTAGCTGGGGTACTTGGATGGTTGATTGAACTAAGAAAGTGAAATGCAAATAGAAAGAGCAGCTTAGGGTGGACGGAAAGGACATAAGTCTGGTTTGGGACATGTTCTGGCTGGTTGTTGGAAATATGGAATAGCAGTTGAGTATCTAAAGTTGGGGCTCTAAGGAGAGGTTTGGGCTAGAAAATAGGGAGAGGCTTGGGTATGATGGAAGATGTCCAGGAGACTGGAGAAGAGATTAGTATAGCTAGAAATTTGGGTTGCTCTTTTTCTTTTTAAAGATTTATTTTATTTATTTGAAAGACAGAGTTATAGATAGAGACAGAGAGAGAGGTCTTCCATCTGCTGGTTCACTCCCCAATTGGCCACAACGGCCAGAATGCTTCGATCCAAAGCCAGGAGCCAGGAGCCAGGAGCCTCCTCCTGCTCTCCCATGTGGGTGCAGGGGCCCAAGGACTTGGGCCATCTTCTACTGCTTTCCCAGGCCATAGCAGAGAGCTGGGTCAGAAGAGGAGCTGCTGAGACTATAACCGGCGTCCATATGCAATGTCAGCACTTCAGGCCAGGGCATTAACCTGCTGTGCCACAGCGCCAGCCCCTGGGTTGCTCTTAACAGATTTTCTAAACCCTTCTCTTTACTCACTACCCACCTGTGCTTCTCTCCCTTCCCTTATCTGAGTATTAACTCAACCCTTCTTGGGGTTGAGCAGACACAGGTTCCCCATGTGGGTCTCAGGGAAAGCACCCAGTCAATTCTGCAAAACCTCTGTAACCTCCTCTTGTCATTCATGATCCAGTTGTTACAAAGCCTAGATATCATAGACAACTTACTTCTATCCTCTTAACTGTTCTGCATTCTCAACATTCTCAATTTTCTAGCTGATTAAAAACCTGCAAGGTATAACAAAAGAAAGAGAACTGGGAAGCCCAGTGTTACTAGAGTATAAATCATAACTTGTCCAGAAAAGCAAAATTTACATTCTGGAAATGATCGTCCAGAGGATGGAAAATTGATGTTTATTGGCAAGATTAGATTAATGATGGCCCCCTATTATGCTCTCCTAGATAAACAAAATTAGACTCCCACATCAACCATAGCCACATATCTCAACTTTAATATAAAAAGTGAGATGATTTAACCTTGTCAATTATAGATTCCCATGTGATTCTCTAGCTCATAAAAATATGACCTTACATTTAGCAGAGGCCATTTTATTTCAGCAAAAATCAAATTGCTTTAATAAATTTATTCTGCTACACTACCAGGCATCCATTGATGGCAAAGAGAAGGTACAGGTTAGTGCTCTCTAATTTGGGGAGCCAAATCTAGCCACAGAGTTCTCAAACAGTAGTCTAAGGTTCATAACAAGACAAAGAAGAGTCATCAATGCCACACATGAATAGGAAACCAGGGCCCCCAGTGTTTAAGTGACTTGCCTAAAGTCATGCAGACATTGAGAATCAGAGCCAAGTGTAAACTCAAAACTTTTCATTACCTTTGCAGAAATTGTAGCTGTTACTAATTTTTACAAAAATAATATTAATGTTTAACGTTTCTCAGTGTGAGTTAAACTGTCAAATACTGTTCCAAGCATCAGCCTGAATGAATCTATTTAACCCTATTATTATGCTTATTGTAACTGACAAAAGTACTAAAAGTTAGAGTGTAAGTTTGCTAAAAACTACAAAGCTAAGTAAGTAAAGGAGAATTTGATTCCATGTCTGTATGATTAATTCCAAGTTCTTTGCTAGTATGCAAGGCTATCCACAATGTCATAGAATTTCAAAATTTGAAGGAACTTCATTGATCATCCTTCTCGATTTGCTGCACACTTCAGACACATAATGATCCAGCCTTGGCTTGAACAGCCAGTGGCAGGAAATTTGCTGCTAAGAAGGCAACTCCTCTTAATCCAGGACAGTTTAGACTCACCTCCCTGGGCCTTCTTTTGACTGGTGCTGAAACCAAACCCCTATAACATAAAAGCAGAACCCAGCCTCTTGTTTGCTCCCTTAGCCCAAGGAGTCCTTGCCTGTCCTTTAGCGGAAAAAAAAAAAAAACAAAAAAAAAAACAAAAAAAACTTCACTGGTTTGAGAGAGTAATCCAGCTGGCCCTACAAGGTTCTAATCATTTGTTTCTGCAATAGATAAGAACCTTGATGGCCAGTATTGTCCTGGGGTGGTCTGTGGAGGGGAATTCCAGGTCCACACAGAATGTACGGCCACCTATGCATAACCCCTGGAACAACTGAAGCCCACCTGGCCATCATAAATTCCCTAAAGAGCACAGCATCACTGACCAGTCAGAGGACAGTCATGAACACCACTGAACAACCAGGAACTTGGACACAAGCTCATCACACATCTCTCAGCGCCAATTTCAGTCTGTAGAACCTTCACCCCTAAGTCCTCCGGAAGACTGGGAGTTCAGCAATAGCTGCCTGGCTCCTTGCCTTACACTTTGCAATAAATACCTACTTGTCCTCTACCACCCCAGTGGTAGTGATTGGCTTCCTGCGCATTGGGCAAGTGGACCCAGTTTGGGGGTTCTACAGCAATGATTCCAAACAGTTTGGAGTGTTTGGCAACAATGCAAGATCTGGATAATAATGGAGCAGTGTCACCAGAGGACTTTAGGAAGAACAAGGAGAAAAAGAAACGGTATCTCTAAGAACAGCCAGTTCAATTCAGGTGGCCAATATGCCAACAAATGCAACCTTTCTAGCTTTGAGTTTCTGTACTCTCATGGAAATATTCATCCAGCAACAACTCAAAGAAGATATTTCAATGTGTAAGGATAACTTTGAAGTCTTGAAGACTGAAAAGTAAATATCATCTAGTTTCTGTGCTGTGAACAAGTTATAAACCCTGACTAAACATCCAAGGACTTGTGAAAGGTTTCTCAGCAGTGGGCGTCCATCACAGTTTTCCATACTTCCTAAGAACATATGGCTACAGCCTCCAAAAGCTCCAAAATTCAGTTAGTAGTGGGTATTTTGTGAAAGATATTTGGTTTGATTTGAAAGTTAACTGAAACCTGCTGATGGGAACAGGAAGGCTCTGATGGCTCATAATGCTAAGATCCAAACCCAAACCCCACATGTTATTCACTTCTCTTGTCCCAGGCTGTCTTTAGAGCCATTAATGTGCCTGTACTGGAGCTTTGAACAATGCTCAGAGTGTAGTAAATGTGTAATAGCACACACCAGACTTGGTAACACTGGGATTGGGAATTAAAATTTGCCTTTTTCCAGTTAGGGTTTAAGGGCCTTTGAAGGGTTTGGTTTAAAATAGAACAATTCCTATTGTGTTATAGCAAGTGAATAATTTTATACATAACACAGTTTCTGTTTGAGGATAAAGGAAAAGATTTTTTCAAATGCTGGAAAAGGTTGTACAACGTTGCAAATGTAATTAATGCCATGGAACTGTATACTTAAAAATGGTTAAAATGAAAAATTTTGTTATATGCATTTTACTACAACTAAAACAAAAATCAATTTTGTATATCAAAAATTACTGGGAGCTGGCGCTGTACCAGTTCAATACCCAGCTGCTCCACTCCCGATCCAGCTCTCTGCTATGGCCTGGGAAAGCAGTACAAGATGGCCCAAGTCCTTGGGTCCCTGCACCCTCATGGGAAGACCCAGAGGAAGCTCCTGGCTCTGGGCTTTGGATCGGCACAGCTCCAGCCATTACGGTCAATTAGGGAGTGAACCAGCCAACGGAAGACCTCTCTCTCTCTCTCCCTCTCCTCTCTCTGTGTAACTCTGACTTTCAAATAAATAAATAAACCTTTAAAAATTACTGAACTGAGATATTAAAATTATTAAATCATCAATTTAATATTAATTTATTAATAAAATAAATAGAGTTATTATTTGAATTATTAAAATCCAAATTTATATATTTGGATTATGTAATAATAAAGCTACTTAATTAGAAAACTAAATGAAACTTTAGAAATTATTTAGTCCCCAAATCCTATTTATAGGTGAGGAAACAGAGGCCCAGAGAGAAGGGACTCCAGAAAGGTTGCATAGTTTTCTGTTAAAAAATGTTTCGGGGCTGGCACTGTGGCATATCAGGCAAAGCCGCTGCCTACAGTGCTGGCATTCCATAAGGGCGTCAGTTCGAGTCCCGGCTGCTCCACTTCCAATCCAGCTCTCTGCTGTGGCCTGAGACAGCAGTGGAAGATGGCCCAAGTCCTATCCACGTGGGAGACCCGGAAGAAGCTCCTGGCTCCTGCCTTTGGATTGGCACAGCTCTGACCATTGTGGTCAACTAGGGAATGAACCAGCAGATAGAAGACCTCTCTCTCTGCCTCTCTGTCTCTCTGTGTAACTCTGACTTTCAAATAAATAAATAAATCTTTTAAAAAAAGTTTCACTTTAATTTTATGTTATGAACAGTTTACCACAATAAGAAAAAAGCACTTCATTTTGTATTTTGCCACAGAGACTTATAAGAAATTCACTGCATCTTAATAAATCTTAGTGAGCTAAATTATAAACACAACTGACTCATTTAGATTTCCTTGATGCCAGGCTGCTGGAAGATGTTTTAAACAGAAAATAGCTGCATGACTACTCTTTAACAAGAAGCTATGAGACAATTTGAACTCTAGGACCAGAAAGAGAAATCATAGCTCCCCAGAAGAAAATAAAACATAGCCACTTACATATTCTCCTCATGGGGCCCTCCCAAAAGAAGCCAGAGGTATTTGACCTTTGATCCTCTACCAAATGAGTGTCACTAGACCCCAAATGGTGTTGACTAAAAAAAGGTCAATCATACTGGGGCTAGTACTGTGGTGTAGCAGGTAAGGCCACTGCCTGCAGTGCTGGCATCCCATATAGGTGCCGGTTTGAGTCCCAGCTGCTCCATTTCTGATCCAGCTCCCTGCTATGGCCTGGGAAAGCAAAAGATGGCCCAAGTCCTTGGGCCCCTGCACCTGCATGGGAGACCCAGAAGAAGTTCCTGGCTCCTGGCTTCAGACCAGCACAGCTCTGGCCATTGCAGCCATCTGGCAAGTGAACCAGCAGATGCAAGATCTCTCTCTCTCTCTCTCTGCCTCTTTGTAACTCTACCTTTCAAATAAGTAAATAAACCTTAAAAAAAGAGAGAATCAATCATACTCCTTAAACAATCAACTTCAGTCAGAATCTGAATACTAATGGGCCAAGTGAAGAGTTGAGACGATTTCTTCAATGATTCAAGTTGAGGGAGGGAGGAAGGGAGGGAGAGATGGAGGGAGGGAGGGACGGACAGTTGAATGGTTGATGTGGGAAAATAAAATGGAAAGTTTAAAATTCCTGAGTTGTTTGACTAGCCCAAAATTTCAACAATAGTATCCCAGAGCACTTAAATGTAGAGTTCAATTGAGAGATGCTTCATAACTTTTAAAAATTATTAAGATGCCAATGTCTGAAAACAATTTCCTTATTTAAGACATTACAGTTTGGGTGGCTGTTTGGCACGGCAGTTAAAACACCATTTGAGACGTCTGCAACCCATATCAGAGTGCCTGGGTTTGTGTCCCACCTCCATTTCCAATCTACCTTCCTACTAATGTACACCCTGGGGTATAGCAGGTGATGGCCCAAGTACTTGGGTCCCTGCCACCCACGAGGGAGACCTGGACTGAGTTCCCAGTTCCTGGCTTTGGCCTCATCCAGCCCTGGCTGTTATGGGCATTTGGGGAATGAATCAGTGGATGTAAGATCTCTTTTTCTCTTTGTCTCTTTGCCTTTCAGAAACACAATACACAAATCAATATTTTAAAATAGAAAAGCTCATTCTTTTTTATATGGAAGATCTGTCTCTGTTTCTGCTTTTTTAAAAAAAATGCATGTGTGATCACGTAAAGGTGAATCATCTGATGACCCAGCCTCTGCTTAGTTACACTCAATGATCCAATGTGAACCTGACAATGAAAGTACATGCTGGTCTCCTCTCCCTCTGAAAATCCACATAAACAACATTAAAGGAATAAAGCAAGCAAACAAACAAAAAAAGGACTTTTTGAAAACACTGCAAAAACAAAGATAATGAAAAAGACAAAATATGATAAACATCGCTGAATTTTTGAAAGATAAAAGCAAATAAAGATACTTCTTCCTCAGTGACTGAGCAAAACAGGTTAAGTTCCAAACACAATTACTGAAGACAGATCCAAAGATAACATGTAAATAGATTTTTCCATTGACTTCTCCCTCCCAGAAAAGTCTCAGGACTTGGGAACAGCAGGCTGCCATAAGAGGAGTTTGAAACCTGGACGCTTTGATGGTAATGATAGCAACAACAAAACCCAAACCCAGCTCAAGGCTTCATTACCTGATTCAATCACCTGGTATTGACAGGAGCAAAGTATACCCATATTCAGGAATAAATAGTTATACTTCAGTCTCTACTGCTCTACACATGATGCCTGACAGTCAGTCAAAAATCATAAGGTCCATAAAATAAAAATAAACAAAAAATTCATTAATAGAGATAAAATTATCAATAGAATCAAACTCAGAGCTGACCTAGCTGTTGGAAATAATGGCTACCACACATACAAAAACTATGAGTCAAGTCAAAATATTAGAAATAAAAAATCATATCAGAAAGACATTTTGATGAGGCTTATCAATAGACTTCTTACTAAGCAATTATCACTGAACTTGAAATATGTCAGTAGAATCATCCAAATGAAATACAAAGAAAGACTATAAAACAGAAACAGACATTCAAATGCTGTGAGATAGTATCAAGCCGTCTAATATACATGTAATTGGAGTCTCAGAATAAGAACAGAGAGAATAAGCCAAAGGAGAAAATTGAGGGAGTGATGTTATTTCAGGTTTGAAAGCGTTCTTAGCCTCTCCAGTTTCCTGCAAGGGAGATTTTTTAAAAATTTTTTGGAGATTTATTTATTTGAAAAGCAGAGTTACATATAGAGAAGAGTTACAGAGAAGGAGAAAGAGAGAGAGAGAGAAAGACCTTCTATCTACTAGTTCACTCCCCAAAAAGCTGCAATGGGGGCTGCACCAAGCTAACTCAAACTGGTACCCATCTGGGATGCTGGCATCACAGGAAGCAGCTTAATCCACTGCACCATGATACTGACCTCAAGAATACTGTTTTTGCCAGCTGATTTAGTTTCTTCTTTTGGTGAATTACAAACTGGCAAAATTAGCTTGAATTCATTTCTTTTGGAAAAAAAAATGGGATTTATTAGTGAAAGATAAAAGAATGAATCCAGAACAAAGCAATGATTTGATTTGAGGAAGAATTTGGACAGGGGGAGCAAAGACATTAAAAGGGTAGTAGCTATGTTATGGAGGTGGGCATGGGAGAGAGAGTTGAATTTTGCTATGTATTATGAACTTAATACTTCTTTGATATATAAAGTAAAATTTAAAGTATCTTTTAATAAAAATTTAAATTGCTTCTTAATTATTGGTTGATAGACTGTTTTTCTTTTTATTTAGTTTTTTCCTTATGAAAGTAACATAAGCACATAATTTTTCAAAAAAATTGAATAAGGAGATGGTGCCGTGGCACAGCAGGTAAAGCCACCACCTGCAGTGTCAGCATCCCATACAGGTACCTGTTTGAATCCTGGCTGTTCCACTTCTAATCCAGTTCTCTGCTATGGCCTGGGACAGCAGAAGATGGCCCACATGCCTAGGGCCCTGTACCCACGTGGAGACTCCAAAGAAGCTCTTGGCTCCTGGCTTCAAATTGACCCAGCTCTGGCCATTGTGAAAATTTGAGGACTGAATCAGCAGATGGAAGACCTTTCTCTCTGTCTCTCCCTTCCTCTGTCTGTGACTCTACCTCTCAAATAAATAAGTAAAATCTTTAAAAAAATTGAATAAGACATGATGAAAAACAGCAGTCCATTTGTCCCTATTCCCTTGCCCACGGCAGGCTTCCGCTTTGCTCCCCAGAAGCAGCCACCTTTCTTTCTAACACCTTTATGGAGGTTCATATTTTGAAATGACATGTGCTTTTTTTTATTGACTCAGCCATTTTAGATATTTTCAATCTACTTTCTATAGTACCAGAAGAGAATTTCATTTTCTTGTGCTTCATTCCTGGATTCCTCACCTTTCAAATATCCTCATGCTACAGGTTTCGGTTGAGTAAACAGTCAATGTGTACGTCATTACAACTATAAACATTCCTCATCACTGAGTCATTGTATGTTGAATATGCATCCTTTCTTGTAGATTCTGGGTTTTCTGAGATTAAGCTTTATCCAAATGCTCCAACAGGCTTGTAAATTCTTCTCAAATTCTTCAACAGATTTATAAAAAGACACTTTTAATACTATTTTCCATAGTTAAATATAATCATAAAATCTACCAGTTTGTTTTCTAGCTTTTTCCTAGAAACCTCATTCCTACAGTTTTCATTTTCTTTTTCTGATTAATCAGGATGTCTTGTTCTTCCAGCCTACCCTGCCCACAATTCTTTTCCTGGGACTCTCCTTCCTTCATTCCTGAGTTGGATTCTGTTTCCTAGATCCTACATCTCCCTTTTTCTCCATTTACTCCTCTTTTTGAAGCAGCTCTTAATTCCAGTGTCTTCTGGAGAAATGATGATTGTGAGGTAAGTTAGTCTGCATTTTTGCATGACTGATAATTCCATTTTTATGTTCTCATACTTGATTAACAGCTTGTCTGGGTTTAACATTTAATGTTGAAAATCATTGTTCCTAAAAGTTTAAAGATACTACTACTCCACTATCTTATGCCTGCTGTTTTTATTAAAAAATCCAATGTCAGGGCCGGCGCTGTGGCACAGTGGCTAAAGCCACCATCTGCTGTACCAGCATCCCATTATGGGTGCCAGTTCAAGTCCTGGCTACTCTACCTCTGATCTAGCTCTCTGCTATGGCCTGGCAAAGCAGTAGAAGATGGCCCAAGTCCTTGGGCCCCTGCACTCATGTGGGAGACCTGGAAGAAGCTCCTGGCTCCTGGCTTCAGATGGGCACAGCTCTGGCCATTGCAGCCAATTGAGGAGTGAACCAGAGGATGGAAGACATCTCTCTCTCTCTCTGCCTCTCCTTCTCTCTGTGTGTAATTCTGACTTTCAAATAAATAAATAAAAACCTTAAAAAAATCCAATGTCATTTCTTGTTCCAGAAATTCTGCATAAGAGGGCTGCTTTTTTTCTCTTATGACACATTTAGAATTTTTGCTATTGCAAAGTTTTACAGTAAAGTGTGAGTTGAATATTTTTTCATTCATTAAAATGGATTGTTAATGGGGTCTCTTTCAGTTCTGGAAATTTTTCTTCTGTAGTATCTTTTATATTTTCTTTCTTTCCTTTTTTCTTTTTAGATTGATTTATTTGAAATCCAGAGTTACGAGAGAGGGAGAGACACAAAGAAAGAATTTTCCATCCTCTGGTTCACTCCCCAGATGTCCACAATGTTCAAGGCTGAGTCAAGCCAAAGCCAAGAGTCAACAGCATCATCTGGGTCTTCCACATGGATGGATGGTAGGGGCCCAAACACTTGGGCCATCTTACACTGCTTTTCCCAGGCCATTAGCAGGGAGCTGGGTTGGAAGTGGAACAGCAACACTTGAACCCGCACCCATGTGGGATGCCAGCATCACAGTGGCAACTTTACCCACTACACTGTTAACACTGGCCCCCTTGTACATTTTCTTCTATCCATTTTCTCGTTTGCTCGTTTCGCATGTCAGACCTCCTGGACTGATTCCCAGATCTCACTATCATTTTTCTATTTTCATTTCTTTTCTTCTCCACTCTTCTATTTTTAAATTTTGACTTTCATAGATACAATGTAATGACCTATTGTATGTTCATCTGAAGGAAGAAGTTGACACCTTAGGCCCAATGTTGTTATCTCTAGGAGTTTTGGGGATGGCTCTTGGGAACTTTCCCTCTTGCATGTTCCCTCTGCTACTAAATGATAAGGTTGTGTCCTGTGCCTGGGGCACGGAATTCTGTTGTATCTGACTGCCTAGATTGCTTACACAAATACGATTTAAGATGAATACTTGCTTTTCTTCAGAGAGTCTGGAACTTTGGTAATTGTGGCTGGTTGCATAGTGTCTTAGTCCATCTTCTGTTGGACTCTGAGCCTAAAGGGGCTTACCCTGACATAAACAGCACATGTTTTTATTTCTCACTGCTGAAAGCCGATGTAGGTTTTGTGAAGTAATCTCTACTCCTCCCAGAGGAAAACACCTTGGGAGCCTGTGCTGAACTCCCCCAGACTCCGCTTGATGTGGCTTTCCCTTCCTGGTCCTGCCGAGTGTCCTTTTGTTGTAATAAACAACAGTCATGATTACAACTGCCTCTGATTCCCGAGCACTTCCAAAGAATCATGAACCTGTGGGTTGTCATGGGAACACCCCAAATTTTCACCTACCATATTTTTTTTCTTTCTGTAAGTTCTGTTTTGTTCTCTAGGTGTACCTCTTTTTTAAAAAACACAAAACAAAACAAAAAACAGAACTTTGTTATTAAGAGATACAATATCTTCCCTTACTTTTTGAAGAAATTTCATTCCTAACTTTGTAACTTTAGCTCCACATATGATCTTTTCCCTTCTACTTGATTTTGGTCTCTTTTTAATGTTGGAGACTTTCCATGAACATTTTGTGATGCTTGGTTGTCCATTCATGGTCAATGCTGGGGAACTAAGAAGCCCCTGGAAGCTGAGTTTGCACAGGTAGGGCACGTTGTGTGGTGCCCTTGACCACCGGACAGCTGGCTTTCTCTAGAAGGGGTGCCTGTTTACAAGCCCTTCACCTAGAAACCACTCCCCCAGAGAATACTGGGTTTGTTTCTTTACTGGAGTAGGCAGTGATTGACCAAACACGCTGGAGATACAGGCAAGGGGCTGTAGCTCGGGGAGGTGGCGGGGGATGGGGTGATCACCAAATACTTAGGATGGGCCTGACCCACAGGTATCTGCCATCAACCTCACAGGTCCTGATGGGAAGGCCTGGGCCTGCCTCCTCCAGGCCAACCATTCAACCCGAACTTGGCCAAGCCTCTCTCCTCCTTCTTCCGGCTTCAGAGATTGCTTTCTACTCTAGTTGCCACCTCCATACTCCCTTTCTGGGCTGCTTCCCAATCTCACCCTTCGGACAGGTGATAGAACAGGCCACCATCTCTTCTTGCTTCCATTCTCTGCTTCCCTCAAATAGGACACTTTTTCCATATTTTCCATAAGCATCACTGTTAATCAAGTCAGGGAAGCAAAAGCATAACAAATGCTACAACAGAATAGAGGCTTCTAAATTCTTACACATTTCTCAGAATTACTATCTTTGATTTTCTGATTCCTAATTCTACCACTGCCACCCCCTTCCCTACTGTTGTCGCAAAACTGATAAGAATAATAACTTTTTTTCTTATTACACAAGTAACATAGGGCTATTGTAAAAAATTACAAATAATGTTCCTCCTTCCCCCCAACAATCAAATGGATTAAGTCATTCAAAACGCTTCCACTCCCATTGTTAACATTTTAGTATATTTCTTCCCATGCTTCTTCTAGTTAAGAATGCTGGATTACCCCAATATATAAATTCTATTTTTTTTTTCAAAATTAAGGTTGTACTGTTATATACTTTTGTAACTGCCCTTTAACTGTAGTAAATAGTGAGTATCTGCCTAGATAAGTAAATAGAATGCACAAGCCAATTTAATTGATTATTCTAATTATATGGATCTATCACAGTATATTTAATTAGTACCATATAGATGGACATTTAGGTTGTATTTAGGTGTATGCTGTTATAAATATTGCAGGGGCTAGCTCACTTCTATAAATATCTTTGCACATTTGCCCAGTATTTAATCTTGGGCATGGAAATCTAAGGAAGTCTAAGACAAGGTGTACTAATTTATATCCCATTAACAGTGCTCTTTTTTGCCACATCTTTGCTAACATTGAATATTAGCATGCTTTTAAGTTTTTGGTCAAAAGCTGTGAAAGTTACATTTTATTTGTAATTGCATTTCCTTGGTATTAGATATGTTACTGGAGATGGCCAGAGCATAAATTCTTATATTCCCATAAAAAAGTATTTCAGATGTGAGACAGAGATCAGCGATAAGGAGGTGGAGAAGTTTCATGAAGGGACTATGCCTGGCAGACAAGGTGGCGTAACAGGAAGGAACAGAGAACCCAGTCTGCACTCATGCTGGAGTTCTAATGGGCAGGGGACCCCTGTTTCTCCTCCCCTCTTCTGGAATATTACTGGTGGGAATAGAGGTGCCTTATCAGGGCAGTGTTTTTGGACCTAATAGCAGGCCTGGCAAGATTCCCCTGAGGTGTCCCCAGGGAAATGCTAAAGGTTATGGAATCTGGGAAACACTTCTGATGTATAAATGCTGGGCTGCTTCCAAGGTATCCTCTGCATTTCCTCCCCCATTCAAATGCTTGAACCACTTGGTTTTGCTCACTGGCCCCTCTCACACACATAGGCTAATGTCTATTTTCCTATCTAACACTTTTCCACATATTTATTGGCCACTTGGTTTTATTTCCTCACTGGCTTGTTCTGGCCCATTTTTCTATTAGGATGATCACCTTGTCTGATTTATTTGTAACAGTGTGAGGTTAGATTGTCTAACAGGCAGCAAGGTCAGGTCCCTGTCAGCATGAGAAAAGAGGCAGAATCCCTTTAAGAGTGGACAAAATGCTCACTCCTCCCCAGAAGCTGCTTCAGGTACCCATCCCACCCATCTGAGTTTCCACTTTTATCATGAAACAGAAAGATGAAATTACCAATCCCACCCTTCTGATGGGTGTTTTGTTTTATTGGGAGCAGGCTACACAGGAATACAATTCCAGCCCTCTGCTAGGTTTTGTCCCTACTCTCTGTTTGTTAGCTGTTAGCTGTTCTCTCAGACTGTGCCTAAGAGACCCCACACCGACAAGTTTCTCAGGTCTTCCTCCCTTGGACCCCTTCCTCCTACTGCTGCAGCAGGCAGTTTCTGACTTAAATAAAGCGTGCTTTGCTCACTGTGCTGTTCAAGTG
The DNA here is from genome assembly GCF_033115175.1 of Lepus europaeus. Classification (NCBI taxonomy): domain Eukaryota; kingdom Metazoa; phylum Chordata; class Mammalia; order Lagomorpha; family Leporidae; genus Lepus; species Lepus europaeus. Next base: position 28,891,241 of record NC_084838.1, on the reverse strand, counting down.
GAAATTCTACGTGAGACAAGTACGGAGGTCACCTTCAATGTTTCCTGTGACAACAGTACTCGGTGTCCTAAAGAAAGTAACTTTTAGCCTGACACATACGTTGTGAATTTTCCAAGTTTGTAATTTTCCTTTTCATGCCTTATGTTCTTCTCCACACGTAGAAGATCTTTTGATTCTTTGTCTTTCCCTTTGTGGTTTCTCTGTGTGGTGATCTTCTATAAAGAGACCCTCAGGCCGGCGCCGCAGCTCACTAGGGTAATCCTCTGCCTGCGGCGCTGGCAGCCTGGGTTCTAGTCCTGGTTGGGGTGCTGGTTCTGACCCGGTTGCTCCTCTTTCAGTCCAGCTCTCTGCTGTGGCCTGGGAGTGCAGTGGAGGATGGCCCAGGTCCTTGGGCCCTGTACCCACAAGGGAGACCAGGAGGAATCACCTCGCTCCTGGCTTCGGAATGGCACAGCGTGCCGGCCACAACACGTCAGCCGTAGCGGCCACTTGGGAGGTGAACCAACGGAAAAGGAAGACCTTTCTCTCTGTCTCTCTCTCTGTCTCTCTCACTGTCTAACTCTGACTGTCAAAAAAAAAAAAAAAAAAAAAAGAGAGAGAGAGAGACCCTCAGCCACCTACACACCTCTGCCAAAATATTTACCAGTTCAAGGCATTTCCTTCGAGTGCTTCTAGCCTTATGTCTGTTTATAGTTAAATGTTTAATCCATTTGAATGATTCTGATATATGGTGTATTAGTCAAAGTTATCCAGGAAAACAGAATCGGTGCGTGTGTGTGTGTGTGTGTGTGTAGGGGGGGATTATTTTAAAAGAACTGACTTATATAATTTGGGGGACTGACAATTTCAAAATCTGCAGAACAAATGGGCAGACTGGAGACCCAGGGAAGAACTAATGTAGCTTGAGCCAGAAGGCAGTCTGGAGACAGAAATTCCTTTCCCAGAGGGCCTCAGTCTTGTTTTACTCTTAAGGCCTTTGATTCACTGGATGAAGCCTACCCACATTGTGTGGGTAATCTTCACTCAGACTACTGATACAAATGTTCATCTCATCTGAAAATTAGGTATAAGACAAGGATCATATAGCATATAACAAGGAAAGCAGCAGAAGATGGCCAGAATGCTTGGGCCCCTGCACCCATGTGGGAGATGAGGAAGAAGCTTCTAGCTCCTGGCTTTGGCCTGACCCAGGCCTAGCCATTGTGGCCATTTGGGGAGTGAACAAGTGGATAGAAGATATCTCTCTCTCTCTTTTTTTTCCTCTCTCTGTAACACTGCCTTTCAAATAAATAAGGAAAATATTTTAAAAGAATATTTTCCCGGAGACATTTGTACTGCTCTTTGAATGAATGTCTGGACAGAGAATCTCAGCCAAGTTCACACATAAAAAAGCCATCACAGTATGAATCAGGGATCTAACTTTATCTTTTCCTGCTTCTTGAATGTCGATTAGCTTATATTCCCTTTTGTTATTCTGAGGGGCCCGAAAGCAGGTGTTCAGCAAACTGCTTTCTCTCCCTTAGCTCAGCCATTCCCTCTCTAAATTCTGCAGATGTCTTTTCAGGCCTTAGGTCTTAAACAACAGAGAGGAGTGGATATGATCTGGTGTACCCTTGTCTCCAAAAGTTGGGAGCTTGAACCACAGCAGAAGTACAGATCCCTGAGGAGATCTGTCCCATGACAGTTTCCCCTTAGATACCCTAAAGAAACAGCTCCGAATGCCTCTAGCCAGCCCTCTAGTTCTTGTTTGTCAACTACAAAGTAGCACCAAAAGCTCAAGAGCTTCCAAGCAGGGCACTGTCAGGACATGGAGCCCACAGTAAAAAGCTCTGCCTGAACATATAACATCATTATTAAGTATTAGCCATTAAGTACTTTGAGAGCTTCAGATGAAAGTCTCACAAGCAAGCCACAGTACTGTATAACAAGGATTATGAGCTTCTAAGTGTTTTGTACTCACTTTGTGATCAAAACAGAGATTCTCATGTAGACACTATTAATAAATCCAGATGCCCCTTTCAAGCTGATTAAGTAGTCCAGATTCCCTTGAGACACCCTGATCTCACTGGAGATTCATACCCTGGTCTGTCTTCTCCAGAACCCCAGGCTTTTGTCTCCTTTGTTTGGCAGAATCTGCCTAGGAGGCCAATTCTAGTCCTGCATGTGACAGGGTCTTGGGGCAGGAGGTGGGGGGAGAGGGGTGAACATCATTCTCTGCATTTTGGAGGTTGTCAAATGCCAACTCCCAGAATGGACTGGGGAACATTGGTAGCAGGCCAGGCTGCCGGTCTTGCAGTCAGGCAATTCAGCCAACCTGCAACAAACATCCCCAGGTCTGGCTATTGAGAACTGAATAATTGGCACAGGCATAAATGCCTGCTGACTGGCATTTGGTGGCCCCATTCGAATGCTAATTCTTTCATTAGACCACAGAGCCTCCTTTTTAAAGCCCCAGTACCTCCCGTGATATCTAGACTCTTCCCATAAGGACCAAGAAGGATGAATTCTTCTTCTTGCTGCCCTGGTCTTGCTGCATTTACACAAGAGCTCACTTTCTGGTACAATTAGAAGATGGATGAGATGAGTGAGGCACAATCCCTTTTTCAGAAAGTATAGAGAATAGTTCTAAAAATGCCTCCCACTGTTAGGTTACATAGATGTGCTTTCCTGGACGCTATAGGAGGGAAGCCTTGAAAAATAGGACTTTTGGTGTATGTTTCCCAGGCAATCAAGGCACTAATAGCCCCAGGGGGTTCTGTAAAGTTATGGCAATGTGGTCCATGAGAGCCAAGATAGAGTTCTGCTGCTGTTTCAATGCATTTATAAGCCCTTATTGAGACAGCAGGTGACCAGAGGGGAAGGGACTCCAGGTCAGTGAATTTTTAAAAATCCTTCAGGAAGCTGGATCAGGCTACATGGAAATGTAATTATGACTCTCAGCAGGCTAAGACTCAGTAACAAAGAGCCAGAATAATGGATTTCTACACAAGACATTGATTCACTCATTTTTATTCATGTATTCCTTTACTGAGTACCTCTGATAAGTGCCAGGCTCTGGTCCCTGTCCTCAGGGCGCTGCAAGTGTTTGTATGGGAAGCATACTGGGGTAGAGAGCAGAGGACAGGCGATATAGACAAGTAAATAGGTTACTAAAATAGTGTGATAACTATTAAACACCAGTAGATGTGAGTACCAAAGTTCAGATCGGGAGGAATTTGTTAGGAATGGTGTAGGGCAAGGGTAGGAAGAAAAGGAAAGGCTCCACAGAGGACAGGAAGCTTTCGCCAAGTCTTTAATGATGAGTGGGAGTTTGTCAGGCAGACCAAGAAGTAGGCAGAAAAAGAAAGAAGGGCCTTCCAGGAAGAGATAAGAAAATGTACAGGGAGAAGGGGTCATAAAACAACATGGTGGATGCATGGTACTGTAAGTTGCTATGACTAAACACTGGGAGCGTGAAGAAGGGGCAGCAAAACATGAGTCTAGAAGGGTGGGTGGGGGCAGATTTATGAGGGTTTTTTAATACCTGAGGCAATACCTGAGGCTGTACCTTTGAACTTGAGTTCACTGGCAACAGACCAAGGAATTCCCCCAAAGACCAAAGGGTGTGGTACTTGCTTGCCTGGATTAATATGCTAATAAAGTGTGGAAAGGCATGAGCCCAGGTCCAGCGTCCTGCAGCAGCCACTAGAGATCTGCTTCATCTCACTACCCATTCATCAATGGGTCCCCGCTGGCTACACTTCTGAAGCCGCCACACAATACCTTGGTCCGGCCTTCCTGTCCACATTTTGCTTTCACGATATCAATGTCTTGCTGTCATCTGAGCATTCTGTGCTTTCTCCACATATCTGCTCAACCAGTGTAATGGCCTTAATCAAAAAAGGAAATTAGATTACTCTAGCATGACCTGTTTCGCTGAAAGCTAGTGGCTTAGAGGGATTGCTGCTTAATTTGTAAGCACTCGTAAGTCATTAGTAAAATAATCTTTTATGGGATTTTGCCTAGGACTGGTGCCAAACTCATGAATTCATAGTTGGTGAGGGGAGAGGGAAAATTCAACTTTATTTCCTGAAAATCAAGGTGTTTGCCCTTTTGCAGTCTTACAGTACGATTCCTCCTTTCCATGAATCCCTCAGATTATTAACAATTTTTCTCTGATCTCACCAGAAAATCTCCCAATACCTGGTAGAGTGATTTGTTCAGGCCAAAAGACATGAACTCTTAAAATAATTCTTGGCTGGCGCCGCAGCTCAATAGGCTAATCCTCCGCCTGCAGCGCCGGCACACAGGGTTCTAGTCCTGGTCAGGGCGCTGGATTCTGTCCCGGTTGCCCCTCTTCCAGGCCAGCTCTCTGCTGTGGCCTGGGAAGGCAGTGGAGGATGGCCCAAGTGCTTGTGCCCTGCACCCGCATGGGAGACCAGGAGAAGCACCTGGCTCCTGCCTTCGGATCAGCGCGATGCGCAGGCCGCGGCGGCCATTGGAGGGTGAACCAACGGCAAAAGGAAGACCTTTCTCTCTGTCTCTCTCTCTCACTATCTAACTCTGCCTGTCAAAAAAAAAAAAAAAAAAAAAAAAAAAAACAATTCTTATCCCATTTCTCCCCTCTCAGGGACTTTCATCTCTTTTATCAGTTTGTCCCAGCCTTTTCCAAATATCCTTGCCTTTGACAGATAAGAAATAGCAAAATTGGAGTTACCTGTTAATCTTTTTGATACTTTTGTTCCATCTCTTGACCAGCTGTTATGTGTTCTTGGTGAGTGTAAACATTTTTCAAAGTTTGACTTTCTCAGAGCATGAACTCTTATATTCCATGAGCTTTGTTTCAATATGTTCCATCCCCTGACATGCAAAGTGCACAGGACAAGTACTTCCAAAGAGACAGTTGAGTGCCTCTGAAGCCACACATTTGAACTCAGTCTGAGTCACACCTAGGATTTAGTGTTTCAGGAATTCGCTTGTAGATAACAACACATCATGAGGAAATCTGCAAGGGCAACAGTCTTACAAATCAATCTCGACAGGAAAGAGTCCTTGAACTTATCTATTTCTGTAAATTTCCATTTCAGGATTTTTTTTTCATTGTTTGAGTAAAAGAAAGAATTAAGGTTGAGAAGACAAATCATCTATGGGCCTCAGTCTCTTAATTTATAATACAAACAATTCTCTTAAGATAACTCTTAAGGTTATTTCCAACTGGAAAGTCCTACAGTTCCAGAAAACTGAAGGGAAGAAGAACAGTTAAAATTGGTGAAGGCCTTTTACAGACCAGGCATTGTATTAGAATGACAATAATACTTGTGGCATCATTTAATTCAGACAACAATGTTATAAGCTGACCCCATTTGGCAGATAAGAAAGGAAAGATATACAGATATTACATACTTTGTCCTAGGTCATAGAGCTATTCATCATAAGTTATGGGCAGAATAGGAATTCAAATATTAATCCATTTACATGCTTGGTTCTCAAATAGGCATAAGTTTTGCCCACCGTAGTCATTTAGCACTGTCTGGGGACTGCTACTGGCATCTTATGAGTTGAGACCAGAGATGCTGCTAAACATCTAAAATACACAAGACAGGCCCCACAACAATGACCTGGCTCAAAGTGTCAATAGTGCTGAGGCTGAGAAATCCTACTCTAGGTAGCAGATCCCAGCCTATCTTTTAGTTCCATTTTTCATGAATATACTTTCATTAAAATGTTTTAAGAGATATATGTATTTATTTGAAAGGCGGAATGACAGAGAAGGAAAGACATAGATACTCATTTTAATGTTTTACTCCCCAAAAGGCCCCAACAGCTGGGGCCAAAGCCAGGAACCAGGAACCAGAACTCTCACATGGGTGGCAGGGGTCCTAGCATTTGGGCCTCCTTCACTGTTTTCCCAGGTACATTATCCGAAGCAGAGCATCCACAACTTGAATTGGCACTCTGATATGGGATGCTGGCATTGTAAGTGGTGGTATACCCTCCCTGTACCATACATGCCAGGCCCTTGCATAAATTTTTTGGAGTGCCCTCATATGCCCATATTTATGTAACAGAAAACAAAATTTTCAAAGACTTTCCTTCCAAATCGTTGGATGAAACTTATGACCCAGAGAGGCTTATCATGCTTATCTTATGGCTTTGCATATGTAGTGACACCACTTCCAAGCCATGAATGAGGGAGTCCTCACTTGGGAAGTATCATTTTAGATGGTAAGGGACGTAGCTAAGTCTATTGGCTAAATTGTCTGTCTCCAGAAGTACTTTGATAACAAAAATCATAGTTCTGAATATAAACTTGTTACAAAAGAGGGAAAATATGGAATGTGAACAAAATCCCTAAAATTATATACTTTGGCCATTTCATTTTTTGAGACAAGGAGGCCAAGGCCCAGAGAATCTAAGTAACTGGTCAGAAAGATGTGGAAACTGATGGTCAGGTCTAAGATCACAAAGTACTCAACACCCATTGAAAAATTATTTCTTGAGAAAATAAATGAATCAGCCCAGACCAGTGTTCTTCTCCCAGTGTCTCTCAGCTCTGTTGTAGATCCTGTTACACAACCAACACACACTTCTGCATTCCTTTTGTCCTAGTGGAAAGCCAGATTTTGTTCATGTGTTAGGCAGATAGCAAATGCTCAGGGAAGGCAAGACTTACCTTTATCCAGGTGATGAATCACCAAGTTAGTCATTGTGATCTCATTCCCATTTGTCTAGGGGAAGCCAATGAAACCTAAAAAAGGGAGAGCCTTTATAGAAAGGAGGCCCCTTTTGGCTGTCTTACCCAACTTTCTACTTTGAAAGCAATTTTGAAAAGACCCAATACCTGAAGCTACCTAGAATGGCCATTTTTTCAACTTTCGACCAAAAATCCAACAAAATATGCAGAATAGAAAAACAGAAATCCTGGTTCTGTGCTAACAAGGAGCTATAAAGCAGACCTGGAATTGCCTACCTCCTGTCTTCTTGACAAATGACATAACAAATGCCTTAAAGATTTAGCACAGTGCTAATTATGGTTCTTACTGCCTGCATCCAGACACGTGCTAATCAGTACAACCTGGTTGGCACCTGGAAATGCAGTGATGTCGAGGATATCTTCTTGCACTACTTAATCTTTAAAGTTCAGTTCAGAAGTTCCCTCTATGAAGACTTCTCCATGTGACAGTTAATCATTCTCTACTTGTTGGGGGTGAAATAGGGGAAATCAGGAATGGGATATAAATTGGACTGGGTGAACTTAAGGCTACAGAATCAATGAGCTTCTCTAACATCATGTTAGTATAGGGTAATTATTAAGAGTGTCAGATCTGGCCGGCACCACGGCTCAATAGGCTAATCCTCCACCTGTGGCGCCGGCACACAGGGTTCTAGTCCCGGTCGGGGCACCGGAGTCTTTCCTGGTTGCCCCTCTTCCAGGCCAGCTCTCTGCTGTGGCCTGGGAGTGCAGTGGAGGATGGCCCAGGTCCTTGGGCCCTGCACCCGCATGGGAGACCAGGAGAAGCACCTGGCTCCTGGCTTCGGATCAGCATGATGCACCGGCCGTGGCGGCCATTAGAGGGTGAACCAATGGCAAAAGGAAGACCTTTCTCTCTGTCTCTCTCTCTCTATCACTGTCCACTCTGCCTGTCAAAAAAAAAAAAAAAAAAGAAAAGAAAAGAAAGGAAAAAAAAGTGTCAGATCTGGAGTCAAATTGCCAGGGTTCAACTGCTTGTTCCAAACCTTACTAACTACAATCTTGGGATACTTCAGTTTCTGTTTTTTTCACTGGCAAAACTGGGATAATTGATACAAGAAACAAATGAAGTATCTATGTAAAGCACAAAATAAAGGCTGGGTGCATATTTGGAGTAATATCTGTGTGCTGTCATTGTATACCCTTTGAGGTAGGGAGTTCCTGTCTCAAATGGAAACTACCAAGAAGGAGTGGTCTATAAGTCTGAGATTCTAGTTGCAAACAAAACCACTTGATCTAGTTTAAACAGAAAGGGGATTTATTGAAGGCTATTAAGAAATCCATAGAATGCCTGGAAGGACCAAGTGTTGTCCTCCAGGAACAATTGCCCCTCATACCACAGAGTTGTACCCCAGGGAGATGTAACTGCCACATGGCTGGACAGATACCCAGCTCACCTGGCTCAGCAGGTCATCTCTAACACCTCTGCCTCTAATGCCTCTAGGAACTGCATGCATTTGTGGCCATAACTGCCAGAGTGGATTTCATGGTACCCCCTTTCGGTGTTACTATCCTCCAAAAACACTGTAGCCATCTGATTAACAGAGTTGGATTCCTATAGGTCCCTGCAAGGGAACCTGGGAAGGCAAGTTTCTGGCATTTCCCTTGGGTTGGCATGGCACTAAAAGGTAAAAAATTCTCCAAACTGGCTAAGTATATAAAGGAAAGATTGCAGCCTTTAAAGACTAAAATTAATTGAATCACATCCTGCTGTTGTCAGGAAGGAGGGAGAGGAAGTCTGGTCCATGAGCTGCACCATTTGCCCAGTTCCCCAAGCAAGAACCCTCATTGCTGCCTGGCCTCCTCTTACCTCTCGTGTTAAGTTCTACCAGTCTTAATCTGAAATCTCACTAGTGCCTGACCCTTTGCTTCACCTCACTGCCCTGGTGTAGGCCCCATCAGTTCTCACCTAGAGTGCTAAAACTGTCACCTAACTGGTCCTTCCCTTCTACTTTGATTCTTACATTCCTCCACATGGACTTCTGTTATACAGAAGTCTGATCATGTCACCCCTGACTGCAGGAGTTTGCTGATTGCTATTGCTCACAGGAGAGTTTGCAAATCCCTTCCTTAGCTTTCCCACATTTCCAGATTCATCTCCAGGCACATGCCTTATACATTCTAGGGAATGTAGAAAATACACACCCCAGCTAAAGGGAACTTGCTAGAAGCCGCTAGGAGGTTGTGTGTCACATGGCTTTCCTCTGCTGGAGTGCCTGCTGTTTCCACTGGGGGAAATCTGCCTCTCACAGCCATGTGAAGGCTCAGCCCCTCTGGCAAACTTACCAAACTGTCCCACAGAGAGTTTGGGCAGCCCTCTTGTACACATCTGTGGCATTTTGTGTCTAAGTCTCCTGGAACACTCATCTGCCTGTGTATGTCTATCTCAGTTAAGACATGAAAATGTGCCTTACACTCGTATCTATGGAACACCTTGGAAATCTGCTTTAATTTCTAACAGAATTCAGCCATCAGAGGGAGGGTGATGCTCTTTCAGTTAAGTTGGCCTCAAAATTCCCACTCAACTCCCTGTGGCAGCTCAAAGACTTCCCTCCTTGAGATTCTACAACTTTCCAGGCCACCAATATCCCAAGGGTCACTCCTGGATCGATGACCTATTTCCACATACCTATGGTCTCCAAGGTGACCCAGGTAGACACCAAGGTACCTTCTAGAAACTCTCACTTCCCCAAGGCTCAAACACATAAAGCCACTCACACAATGACTTGTGAATATCTCAGACTTGACTGAAGATTGAAGGGATCTGTGGGAAGGGGTTTGCCATGGTTTCTCTCACTTGAGAAAGAAGATGTGACATTAAATATGGGGCCTGTTTCTTTAAAATGTCTCTTGGCTACCCCATGCCAGGGGATTCTCCACTGGCCCTCCACCATCCTGCATCCTTCTACTCCTCTCTCCATCTCCACCTTCCTTCTCTTGCCCTTTCCTACACTGAGTCATTTGCCCAGTCTACCTTGGTTTCTGCTCTCTGGACCTGATACTCCATCCAAACAGGGTCTCAAGGCACTTCTTCCTTTGTATTATTTTTAAATATTTATTTATTTTAAAGGCAGAATTACAGAGAGAGAGAAAAGGAGAAGGAGAGACTGAGACCATCCAGCCACTGGTTCACTCCCCAGCGCTATCCAGGGCTCCCATGTGGTGGCAGGGGCCTAAGCAGCCATCAAACACTGCCTTCCCAGGGAACTGGTTGAGAAGCAGAGCAGCCAGGACTCAAACTGGCTCTCACACGGTACACTGGCATCGTAGGCAGCAGCTTAACCTGTTGCACCATAACATCGGCCTCTCTCAAGACATTTCTACAAAAGTGTCATCCAGGAACAGACTCCTGGTGACAGCTGTTGGGTCCACTTTTTTACTTCCTTGTGCCCAGGCACAGGGAATCACAGCAGCAGCTCAACTACAGCAACTCACATAGAAGTACCCTGAGGGGGGGCAGCTACGCCAGTCTCAGAGGAGGTGTTGAGAGGAAGGCTTTGCGGAGGAGGTAACATCTGAAGGGACAGGGAGGGCTGGCAGGGCAAGAAGGATGATGGCACAGCATGAAGCTTGGCAGATCTGGCATTTCATGGAGCAGAGCATGCGTGTGGGGGAAGGGAAGCCAGACAGCAAGCAGTGCCCAGAGCTAGACGTTTACTGCATCAGCGAAAGGGGTTTCCAAGGCGTTCTAAAAGCAGCATGCAGCTGAGGAAGAATGCAGAAGGGTAGCACCAGGAGATCTGCACTCCCTCTCCCCTTCTAAAAATCCCTTCGAGGGTTCCCTTGAGGAGGGACAGACTGGAGGAGGTGGGAGGAGATCTGAGAGAAGAGGAGATGCAGGTCCAGAGCGCTGGCTTCGGGACGGGCAGGAGGGGACTGATTAGGGAGCCTAGTGAGAGGCAGGCTACACACAACCTGGCAACTGAGTGGGGGCAGGGGCGATGGGACTTATTTTTAGATGGACTAATAGGTCAGGTTGCTGTTGGAATGAGAAAGGGGAAGTCGCTTTAAGAGTGGACAAGATGCTTGCTTCTGGCCAGAAGCTGCCTTTTAGCAGGCTCCAGTTTCCAGTTTTATCATGGGAATAGAAAGATAAGTCACCTATCCCACCCTTCTAATGTCTTTTGTTTGTTTGTTTTATTATTAGCAGGCCAGAGAGGATTACCAGTCGGGCCCTCTGATGGGTTTTGTCCTGGCCCCCTGTTCCTCCACTGACTTGTGCTTAAAGACCCGCTTTGACAAGTTGCCCAGGTCTTCCTCTCTTGGAGCCCCACTTCCTGACGCTACGGCAGGAGGTTTCTGACAAACAAATCTTGCTTTCCTCACGTCTGCATGGAGATTCTTCTCGTATGTGGGAATAGAACCTGAGGTCGCCTTCATTGCCATATCACCATACCATCGAGAGGATCCAAGGAGCACAGTGAGGCCTGGAGGAGGGGGTAGGGATTGCCGCACGTTTCAAGCAGGGCAGCTGGTGGATGGGGAGGCCATCTGCTGGGAGGTGCGGCGGCATAGCCGGCCCCACAATCCAGCTTCAGGGAGCCAGTAACCCGAATCCCCTCCAAGTCCTGAGCTGCTGGTGGAGACCCACCGGGCTCCCAGCCTGCAAGGTCGTTTGTTCCTTCCCCATCCTGCTCGGCTGCTGAGGAGACTCCCACCCTCTGGCTGTGCACCAGCTGCATCTGGGCGTCTCTTGAGCTCTTTCTCTGCTGGCTGCTAGCTGCTGGCTGGTGGCCTCCCCACAGAGAGGAGAGGCCAGAGCAGCTGGGACCACAGCCAGACAGGGGGGCAGCTGAGCAGAGAAGAGGGCTCAGAAGGTACTGTGAGGTACTCTGCAAAGCTGAGCGACCATGCGGCCCCAGGCAATTCAGATACCCTCTCTAAGTCTTAGCTTCTCTACCTTGTGGGGTGGGGATACCTAGTCCTGTAAGAGGAGTGGAGGAAACTTATGTTTGTGGCTAACTGTACTGAAATTCTTCACCCAACCCCAACTTGTCTCAGGGAAGATACAGGTTTCAGAGAAATGGTATTTAAGGCCATCTTGATGCAGTATCCCTTTGTCATGAAAATAAGCTACCATTAACACAACAATGTCAAGGTTAATATTTCACAACAAAGCCAACTTAATTGGAGTAATTTCATGTTATCCTGAACTGTGTGACCTTCATAAGAAAATAGTTGTTGCGTAGACATTTGCTGTAAGATTAGTCAGGAGGAAAGCACTTGGTCTTCACCAGCAGAGAGAAAGCAAACTGAAGTCCAGTTCTCACCTTCCCCCATGCTGGGCAGTACGAAGCTCTGCCCTGCCAGCAAGGAGCCAAAGCCACCTGGCTGTGATGCTGGAGCCCATCCTGTGGCAGGAGAGCCAGCCCTACCCTTGGCTCCTTGTCAGCCAGAAGTGCCTCTGGTTTCCTCTCCCTCAAGTCCCTCCCTACCCCCAAGACACACACCACACCCCTACAAGCTGTCACTATCACTACAGGCGGCACCCAAGTTCCTTTGCAGTAGCTGAATGTGGTCTTCCCCCAGGTCAGATGACAGTGCTGAACACCCACCCTGGACCTGCCTAGTTACTGGCTCGGGAGAGAGGTCCATGAGCTGCCTGCCACAGCAGCTCCCAGTGTGGGATGATAAGTGACAGCAACATGCTCTCAAATGCATCTCAGTTCTTCGGTTCTGGGACCCCTCTACAAAGGTCTTCCCCACTCCTGCCTGGGAAGTGGGTGTCAGCAAAGAGGGAATATTCCAAAGAATTCCTCAGATGTTGTACCTGAAGAGCTCTTTGGGAGAGCCTGAAGCACAAGGGAGGAAGTGAGAAAAGGAGGCTGCCTGCTGCTGGCTATGCTGGGTGCTAGACAGGGCTCAGCTGCTAGAGACAGAGAATGTGATTGGAGGAAGACTGGAGAGTGACCGCTAGTAACCCAGCTGCACATGATGGTGGCCAGCTGCCAGCTGGCTCCCTCCTAAAGCCTCCCAGCTGGCAACAGCACTGAAGTCAGACAAGCGGTGGCTCCTGGGCTGTCCCAAGGAGATGGGCCCACATATGAAACTGGCTTCTTTTCGCTCACCCACGTGACAAGCTAAGTTTGGGCAGGACTTCCTAAACACCCCTGGGTCTCAGACCAGCTGGTGAATGTAGACTGGAAAAAAACAGAGCATCAGGCAAGACTTACTTGCTGCCCTCACCTCTCTGAAGCAGATGGAGCAACAGTTCACAAAACCATTTCCCACCTGTTAACGCCATTCCACCTGCCTCACAACCCAGAGCAGGGTTGTGCTCTGGACCCTGTGCACCTGCTCAGCCTCTCTCCCTGCCTTGGTTACCATCTCTGCAAAATAAGATCCTATGTAGCTTTCTAGCTTTGTGTCCTTGAACAATGAATTTAACCTAATTGTGTTTCAATTTTCTCACTTGTCAAATGGGGTTAAAAATCAAACCAACCTCATAGGATAGGTGGGAATGTGTCGAAAGTTAATTCAGTTAGAAACATGTAGAACAAAGGTTGGTTACATAGAAAGTACTCAGTAAATGCTAGCAACCATGATTACTCCTGCTGTTACTATTAATCATAGGATTGTTAATAAGGATTAATAAAATAATAGCAACTGGTGTCTTTGGCTCATTGATCATATTTCTGATACTGGGATCAGTCATTGATGGGAAATACCCATGGACAGTGTTGAGTACATGCTGAGTGCAATACCCAACATGTAGAGAATCCGCAGTAAATGGTAGCCACTGTTATTGAAATGCACCCTCCTATCTATCCTACAGAGGAGACAGCAGCTCAGAGGTTTAATGGCTGACCCAAACTCATAGAGCTAATTAGTATGGGGCACTTACACTTAAATCCAGGGCTTCTGGGAAATAGATTTCCATGATCTTACAAACCCTACCTTCTCTTCCTCTCTCCTCCTTCATTGCCAAAGCTGGCTTCTTTTCAAGGAATTTTCCAGGGACACATCTGCTGCTCAGTTGCATTGTGCCTGGGCTTGCTCTGCACTTAGCTGTTATCATCTCTTGCCCTGGGAAGGTCCAAGCTTGCCTTCTAAAGGTTTTTCCCCTTCAGGAGCCAGAAACTAGGCTCCAGCGGGCACAAGGGGAACAAGAGAATGAGATGTGGTTGCAGACATTCCCTGGGAATTGACTTGATGCCAGGTCCAGTTCTGCCTTCTACCAGATTTAAGATGGGGTGCTAAATGCTCCTTGGGCTCACAACCAGCCCAACTCTAGCTCTGCCCTTCTCCCCAAATGTCCCTCCACTGAGAATCTGTGGTGGAGCCCTCTAGAAAACAGTTCCAACCCTCTCAATTGAGTCAAGGCCGGCCACAACCAGCAGCAGCCAGTTTAGAGACGATAGGTGTTGGCCAGCATGTTACACATCAAAGGCCCCATTTCCTGAAGACATGACTTCCGGACTGTGGGTAAGTCACTTCCTTTCTGGAGGCTACAACAGTTTCCTGCTCTACAATGTTGAAATATTAAGAGTCATCTAGGACAGTTGCTCTAAGGGCCAAATAGAAGAATGGGTGTAAGAGCACAGAGCCCAGCATTACCTACACTAGCAGGAGAGGAGTCAGCACCCAGTACACGATGTCCTCCACAGATGCTCACTGACCTGCTGGAATCCGACAACCTGGACAGTGAGTGTGAATCTGCAGGGTAGAACATACAGAGATGGGAGACCTAAAGCCTCACTGAAGAATGAAAGCATGTGCTCAATGCAGGTGGCTCTACCCTGGAGAGGTTCCCAACACTGCACATCCCACTTATCAAAGGAGGCAGAGAAGCTTTGTATGTGGCGGGAGCCACAGGGAGATGTGAGCTGTGAGATGACAAGGAAGCAATGAAGCTGTCTTTACGGTTGATGCCCAAGTACTCATGGTGGAGCTCATCCTTGTCAAGAAGCAGGCACACCTTTTGCACAGCAAAGGACATGACCAATAGAGTGAAGAGACATCCAACAGAAGGGGAAAAATAATTGCAAAACACCTAGCCAATGAAGGATTAATACACTGAATGTGTCAGCAACTTAAAAAATTCAGGGACTACCACTGTGGCATAAAGGGTAAAGCTGCCACCTGCAGTGCCAGCATCCCATATGGGCACTGGTTCAAGTCCCTGCTGCTCCACTTCCAACCCAGTCTCTGCTATGGCCTGGGAAAGCAGTGGCAGATGGTCCAAGGCCTTGGGCTCCTGCACCCATGTGGGAGACCAGAAGAAGCCCCAGGCTCCTGGCTTCGGATTGGTGCAACTCCGACCATTGCGGCCATCTTGGGAGTGAACCAGCAGATGGAAGACATCTCTCTCTCTGCCTCTGCCTCTCTGTAACTCTGACTTTCAAATAAATAAATAAATAATTTTTAAAAAATTTCAACAGAAAACAATCAATCCAGTTGAGAAATGGGCAAAGGACTTCAACAGACAGTTGTTAAAAGAAGAAATACAAATGGCCAACAAATATATGAAAAAATGCTCAGTATCACTAGCCATCAGAGAAATGCAAATCCAAACCACATTGAGATATCACCTCACCCCTGTCAGAATGGCTAAAACCTAAAACACAGAGAGTGAAAATGCTGGTGAGGATATGAACAAAGTGGAACATTTATACACTGTTGGTGGGAATATAAATTTAAATTAGTGCAGCCACTGTGTAAAAGAGTGTGGAGATTTCTTTAAAAACTAGAATAGACTTGCCATATGATCTATCAATCCCACTACAGGGTATATACCCAAAAGACTTAAACACAGTGTATCAAAAAACCTGGACCACCATGTTTACAGCAGCACTGTTCATAATAGCCAAAATTTGGAATCAGCTAAGGTGTCTATCATCAGATGAATGAATAAAGAAAATACAGTATATGTATACAATGGAATACTATTCAACTATAAAAAAGAATGAAATTCTACCATTTGCAGCAAAATGGATGCAACTGGAGGACATCATGTTGAGTGAAATAACCCAGACCCAGAAAGACAAATATCACATGTTCTCCTTTATTTGTAGGAGCTAAAATTTTAAAAACAAACAAAAAATAAAGAAGAAAGAAAAAAGAAAGAAATGTCTGTATGTATCAGTATTGCTGAAAATATAGTTTGGTGAAATTTTGTTTTATACTGCTGTTATGAATGTTATACTGCTATAGTTTTAATGATCTATGATTAATTGAAAATTTACTGTATATGAGTGAAATGGTCATTTTGCCATTCAATTATTGTTTAGAGCCATTGTCTATATTCCCACCAAACTAGAGTCTTTTAGCTTTCACTTGTTAAAATTATTTGGTGAAGTATTAAACTTTTTTTGCTGTTATGTAAATTTAAAATGTTATCTCAAAAATTAACAAATGACAGGGGTTGGCACCGTGGCGCAGTAGACTAATCCTCCGCCTGCGGCGCCCAGCACTGGCATCCCATATGGGTGCCAGGTTCTAGTCCCGGCTGCTCCTCTTCCAGTCTAGCTCTCTGGTGTGGCCTGGGAAGGCAGTGGAGGATGGCCCAAGTGCTTGGGCCCCTGTACCCGTGTGGGAGACCCAGAGGGAGCTCCTGGCTCCTGGCTTCGGATCGGCGCAGCTCCATCCATTGCGGCCATTTGGGGAGTGAACCAACAGAAGGAAGACCTTTCTCTCTGTCTCTCTCTCTCACCATCTGTAATTCTACCTGTCAAATAAATAAATAAAAATAAAAATAAAAAAACCTAACAAATGACAGAAAGAAAAGGAGAAGGAAGGAGAGAGGACAGAAGGGAATATCATTATGTTCCTAGAATCATATCTACAAAGCACATTAATCTGTTAAAAACTAATTAAAATTTTTTAGATTTATTTATTTATTTGAGAAGCAACATTACAGAGAGAGGAAGAGAGAGAGAGAGCAAGAGAGAGCGAGCATCTTCCATCCATGGTTCACTCCCCAAATGGCCACTGTGGCTAGAACTGGGCCGATCTGAAGCCAGGAGGCAGGAGCTTTTTCCATATCTCCCACGTGGGGGTAGGGAACCAAGCTCTTGGGCTATCCTTAGCTGCTTTCCCAGGCCTTATCAGTGTGCTGGATCAGAAGTGGAGAATCCGAGATTGAACTGACACCCATATGGGATGCTGATGCCACAGGCGGAGGCTTAATTAACCTACTATGCCACAGCACTAGCCCGTAAAATTTTTTTAACAGATTTTTTTATTTATTTGGAAGTAAGAGTTACACACAGAGAGAAGGAGAGATGGAGAGACGGAGAGAGAGAGAGAGAGAGAGAGAGAGGTCTTCCATCCACTGGTTCATTCCCCCAGTTGGCCGCAACGGCCGGATCCATGCCAATCCGAAGCCAGGAACCAGGAGCTTCTTCCAGGTCTCCCATGCAGGAGCAGGGGCCCAAGGACTTGGGCCATCTTCTACTGCTTTCCCATGCCATAGCAGAGAACTTGATCGGAAGTGGAGCAGCTGGGACTAGAACCGGCACCCATATAGGATGTTGGCACTGTAGGTGGCAGCTTTACCCGCTACACCACAGTGCCGGCCCCACTAATTTTTTTTTTTTTATTAAAAAAAAAAAAAAGAAAGAAACAAGCATACATGAAGAAGGACCTAGGATCAGGGTATGCGGGGGCCCTGCAGCACAGCGCCAGGTAGTTCTGCCCTTTTTGGCCTCTGTATGTGGATTTCTGCAAGATTGTCTCCCTTTTGCCTTGCTTGACAGAGTCTCTGTCCCTGGCAATCGAAGGACTCCAGTTCAGAAATTAAGGGTAAGGCCCATGGACTTGTCCTGCCCCTAAGGAACCAGTTGAGGGGACTGGCAGTGTGGTACAGCAGGTAAAGCCACTGCCTGCAGTGCCGGCATTCCATATAGGCACCGGTTTTTGTCCCAGCTGTTCCGCTTCCAATCCAGCTCTTTGCTAATGGGAAAGCAGTGTTAGAAGGCCTAAGTGTTTGGGCCCTATACTCACATGGGAGACCCAGATGAAGCTCTTGACTCCTGGTTTTGGCCTGGCTCAGCACTGGCTGTTGCAGTCAGCTGGGGAGTGAATCAGTAGATGGAAGATCTCCGTCTCTCCCTCTCTCTGTGTAACCCTTGCTTTCAAAATATAGAAATAAATAATTTTTTTAAAAAGGAACCCATTTATAAATTTTCAGAACCTTTGCAAAGTGGTGTTAAACATGAACATAATTAATATAATGAATTTTTAAGTAAATTATAATAAAAGTAGTGATAATGAACACTGATAATTCATGATTAATTATTTTACATTTTACTGCCAGCTAAGTTTTTGATACCATTTACTGTATTATAACTGTGTGTGCTACTGTACATCTCTTCCCAAGTCCACCTTGAGTGATACCACATCTTAACCTAAAAACCACCAAAGGGTATTTACACCACAGAAATGGGCACACCTCTACCTCATGATCCCCTCCCTGCCCTGGAGAGCTGCTTGTTCAGAACTGACCAGCCCATCAGTACAGAGCCACCCCATTCTTCCCACACCTCCAAGGTAATGAGATTTTTGTGAGCCTTTGAGTCCTGTTGTGTTTAATGCTTAGGTTGTGTTTTCCATTTTAATTAAATTTCTTGTCACAATTTTGTGTTAAGAGTGCTTACAAAGCACTTCAAGGGTTACTAATCCCTGGAGTGTTGAAAGGGCACATTTCTGCAATGACTCATACAGTATGGGGGCTTCGTGAAGCAGGCTGCTGGGAGTTACACACAGAGAGACCAAAGAAAGATTATAAACCTAGAGCCTTTCCTTGCCTCCCCCAACGACCTTCAGAACATTCCTACAACTGCCTATTTCAACTAACGATGGTTCCCTACTCACCACAGTCAAGACACTGGCCCTGGGGTAGAAGGAATCTGAACAGCTCAGTTTTCTGGAAGCTTGCATCATTGAGAGGGGAACTCTGTCTCTCTCACCATCACATTCAGGTCTACATTGACTTTTCTAGTCTATGCTTTTTATTTTTAATTACAATTCGCATTTGTGTGTCTTCATTTTATTTGAAAGGCACAGCGGTGGTGGTGGTGAGATTGAAATTGTTTTCCATCTGCTGGTTCAAATAATACCTGCAATAGTTAAGGTTTGGTCAGGCTGAAGACAGGAGAATAGAACTCAATACATGTCTGCCATGTGATTGGCAAGGACCCAGGTATTTAGCCATCACCTGTTGCCTCCCAGGGTGTGCATTAGCAGGAAGCTGGATCAGAAGCTGGATCAGGTGCTGTGGCATAGTGGGTAAAGCCGCTGCCTGCACTGCCAGCATCCCATATGGCGTGAGTTCAAGCCCAGAGACTCCACTGCCAATCCGGCTCTCTGTTATGGCCTGGGAAAACAGTAGATGATGGCCCAGGTCCCTGGGTCCCTGCACCCAAATGGGAGACTTAGAAGAAGACCTTGTCTCCTGGCTCAGATTGGCCCAACTCTAGCCAATGTGGCCATTTGGGGAGTGAATAGCAAATGGAAGACCAATTTATCTCTCTCTCTCTCTCTCTCTGCCTCTGCCTCTCTGTAACTCTTTCAGATAAATAGATAAACCTTAAAAAAAAAAAAAAAAAAAAGCAGAGGAGTAGTCAAGAACTAAACACAAACTAGGCATTCACTCTTGATGTGGGATAGGGCATCCCAAGTGGCATCTAAACCCCTGCACCAAACACCCACCCCTCATCTCCCTATTGTAAATTGCAATTCCCCCAGCATTCTTAATCCCCCTTATTACATTTATTGTCTTCTAACATACCATTTAATTTACTTATTTTTCATTTCATAAAAGATTTCCACACTTTCTTTCTTTCTTTCTTTTTTTTTTTTTGACAGGCAGAGTGGAAAGTGGGAGAGAGAGACAGAGAGAAAGGTCTTCCTTTTC
Organism: Lepus europaeus; assembly: GCF_033115175.1. Taxonomy (NCBI): domain Eukaryota; kingdom Metazoa; phylum Chordata; class Mammalia; order Lagomorpha; family Leporidae; genus Lepus; species Lepus europaeus. Next base: position 28,871,655 of record NC_084838.1, on the reverse strand, counting down.
CGTTGGTTCACCCCCACCAATGGCCACTGCAGCCGGCGCACCATGCTGACCCAAAGCCAGGAGCCAGGTGCTTCTCCTGGTCTCCCATGTGGGTGCAGGACCCAAGGACTTGGGCCATCCTCCACTGCCTTCCCAGGCCACAGCAGAGAGCTGGACTGGAAGAGGAGCAACCAGGACAGAATCTGGTGCCCTGACCGGGACTTGAACCCGGGGTTCTGGCGCTGCAGGTGGAGGATTAGCCTATTGAGCCGCGGCACCGGCCCAAGATTTCCACACTTTCTTCTTTGCTCTAAAATATAAGTCCACAAGGGCAAGGATTCAGTTTGCTTTGTCCTATTGCCTGACACAGAATAGGCCATCTATAAATATTTGTGGATATTTATATTTATATGTAGTATACTAGGAGAAAACTCCACTGAATTAAGTCCTAACTTCTCCTCTATCACTTACTGGATTACTCTGGGAATGTCACCATACCTCTCTGGTTCTCAGATACTCTTATGAAAATCACATGTTTTAGACAAGGCTACTGCTAAATTGAAAGCCTTGGAAAAACTCAAGATTCAGCAAGCATCTACCAGACATGGCTAGACATGGCCAGTCATGGCACATCAAACACACCCCCAGCCACTTCTATAGGAAACTATCTCTGCAGCCCCAGCTCTGGCAGTCAAACTCCAGATCCTACCATGCATCCACCTGGCTTCCTCCACACCCTCAGCTCCTCCCTCCAGCCATCTGTGATTGAAATCTACATGGAAAACCTGACCCCAGGGCAGACAGAAGCCTATTCTATAGCCCAGCAGAAATCTGCCCTCATCGAGAAGACTGGGCCAACCCAATCCTACTCTTAGGAATTTGAATTGAGAAACATAGAAACAGGCGCTTTATAGAAGCTTCCTTGTCACAAGTCGGAAAGTAGCTGGAGAAACCACGATTAGCAGGAAGTGAACTGAATCAGAAGTCAGTAAAAAGCTAGGGCAGAGAAAAGACAGAGAGTACGAAGAGGAAGTCTTCGTACTTCGTAGCTGGGAGACAAGCAGGCACACAGAGGAGCAGGCCTAAGGAACAGTTTTTGCACAGATTCTTAGGGAACATGTATAAAGTCTGGCAGAGATCCTCAGAGGCCCAGATATCAGCTCCAGTGCTGTGTAGTTTGGCCCCGTTTTGCTTTCTGTTCCTGGATTCCCATAAGATTGTCTCCCTTTGACTCACGGATGTTTCTTGACTGAGCATCTGTCCCTTGCAACTCAAGAAGCCCGGTGCAGAGACCGAGTGTAAGGTTCACAGACAGGTAGTGCTTCAATACCTGGGCTGTCCTGGGAACTCGTGTCCATGGCATCTGTGATTCTGTATTTGTCCATCTCATTGCTCAGTGGCGATGGCTTGATTTCATACAACCTCCTCACCACAGTATACTAAAGGAGGGAGAGAGGGCAGAGACTTTCATGTCAAATTTGAAAACACAAATTTTTAAAGTATGGAAGGGTATGTATCCATAAATTCACTCTAATACCTTTAAATTGTGGGATTATGGAATAGTTTTAAAATCTTCTCTATAGGCCGGCGCTGCGGCTCACTAGGCTAATCCACCTGCGGCGCCGGCACACAGGGTTCTAGTCCCGGTCAGGGTGCCGGATTCTGTCTTGGTTGCTCCTCTTCCAGTCCAGCTCTCTGCTATGGCCCGGGAGTGCAGTGGAGGATGGCCCAAGTGCTTGGGCTATGCACCAGCCTGGGAGACCAGGAGGAAGCACCTGGCTCCTGGCTTTGGATCGGCGCAGCACACCAGCCGCAGCGCATTGGCCGTAGCGACCACTTGGCAGGGTGAACCAACGGAAAGGAAGAGCTTTCTCTCTGTCTCTCTCTCTCACTGTCTAACTCTGCCTATCAAAAGAATGAAAAGAAAAAGAAAAAACATAAAATCTTCTCTATAGATTTTTTTAGTTTTATGATTTGTTACAATGAGCTTAAGTTTTTGTTTTGTTTTGTTTTAAGATTTGTTTATTTGTTAGAGAGGCAGAGGTAGAGAGAGGTCTTCCATCTGCTGGTTCACTCCCCCAGTGGCTGTAACGGCCAGAGCTGGGCCGATCTGAAGCCAGGAGCCAGGAGCTTCTTCTGAATCTCCCATGCAGATACAGGGCCTCAAGGACTTGGGCCATCTTCCACTGCTTTCTCAGGCCACAGCAGAGAGCTGGATCAGAAATGGAGCAGCTGGGACTCGAACCAGCACCCATATGAGATGCCACACTGCAGGTGCTGGCTTTACCTGCTATGCCACAGCTCTAGTCCCCATAATTGCTTTTATAATCAGAAAATAAAGTTATTTTAATACTTTAAAGACATTATTCTCAAAAAAATAAATAAATAAAATAACCAGGAGTGCGGCCTATTGAAACCTGGGAGCATCACATGGGAGACTCTCCAGCAGAGCCAAAAGTCGGTTAACCCTTGGCCAACTGAAGTTTGTTTTCTTGACTCGAGTTCTTCTCAGAAACAGCTGAAATCTGGCAAGCCTTGTGTTTTCCTGGCCTGTTCAACCACATTGACCCATACATTTCATTTGTCCTGGCACTCCCTTCTCCCCTGAGAGCTCCTGCCCTCTCTAACAGTAAAGGCAGCCTCTAAGCTGCCATATACCATTTTTTAAAAAGATTTATTTATTACTTATATATTTGAAAGGCAGCATTATAGAGAGGGACAGGGAGGGAGGGAGGAAGAGAGACTCTCCCATCTATTGCTTTACTTCCCAAATGCCCATAACAGCTGGAGCGGAGTCAGGCTGGAGCCAGGAGCCAGAAACTCCAACCCAGTGTCCCATGTGGGTGACGGGGACCCAGCTACTGAGCCATGACCTACTGCCTTGCTAGGAAGCTGGATCAGAAGTAGAGGCAGTACTTGATCACAGGCACTCTGATACCAGATGCAGACATCCCAAGCGGCAGCCTAACCTGTTGCGTCACATTGCCTGCCCTAACAAATACTTTTCCCCCTCCATTTAGTCAGAGATTCCCTTTTCAAAGACTATGGACATTGGTTCTGCAAAGTGGTACAAGTCATTCCTGGATTAGGCTCTACTACTTAATTGTGCTGGGATGAGTCATTAAGTCTGTCATCTATAAAAGTGAGGAAATCCTACATTTAGGGGAAGAAGAAATTCTCTACTCTGCCCATTTACCTCCTTGCTCTCCCAAAAGGACCAAAAAGAATCTGGATCGGATACAATGACTGGGACGTTTTTACCAGGGAGGAGGACTCTGGGTTCAGAACTTCTGTAGACTAATGACTAGACTCCCCTACTCCACCTAGCCAGAGCAAGAGGCCAGGGAAGCAGGACTTTTCCCATGTGGAAGGAGGCAGAGCCATCTTGCACCCATTCTTTTGATTTCTCACTAAGCAGCCGGTCAGAGATGACATCCTTGCCCCTGTCACATGGATCTGTACTAGGTTTTGGGCATAAGCCTAGATATTTTCTCCATGCTATCTAATCAGGGCATTCGCCTTACAAAATTTCAGATAATGCCAATTTTATCCATTAAACTCCACCCCTACTCCTTACAATACCTACCTCACAGAGATATGGAGAAGACGAAATGGAACTAAATGGGATAAAGTAGCTTGTAGAGAGCTAGGTGCACAGCAGAGGCTTCATTTCTGGAACTTATTCTGCTCCTTCCCTTCCTTCTTCATTCTGATTTAATCACCATAATTTCTATCACATCAAATTGCAAAACACCCAATTTACTAGACTAGAGTTACTGGGAGGACAAAACTGTATTTTCTTTATTTTTTTTCAAAACTGTATTTTCTTATTCACCATTTAATGCCCAGAGCAAAGTACAATACTAGGCACATACAGATGATCCTTAACTTAGAATTTTTTGACTTTACAATAAGTATAAAAGCAACACACATTCAACAGAAACTGTACTTCAGATTTTGAACTTTGGTTTTTTTCCCAGGCTAGCAATATAGGTACAATACTCTCTCAGCAAGCTGGGCAGCTCTGTTCAACTACATGGTTAGAAGGGAAACAGTGTACTATGTTGCTATGTAGGATATTTGGTAGGTTAGGTGTAGTAAGTGCAATTCTGATATCATATTTTCAACTTACAACAGAATTTTTGGGACATAACCCATCGTAAGTCAAGGAGCATATGTAGCAGCTACTCACTTGATATTTGAACAAGTGAAAGAGTGAACAAATAAGAAAGTAGTGACTTGGGGCCGGCACTGTGGCACAGTGGGTTAAAGCCCTGGCCTGAAGTGCCGACATCCCATATGGGTGCCGCTTCTAGTCCCAGCTGCTCCGCTTCTGATCCAGCTCTCTGCTGTGGCCTGGGATAGCAGTAGAAGATGACCCAAGTCCTTGGGCCCCTGCACCCACATGAGAGACCCCTAGGAAGCTCCTGGCTCCTGGCTTTGAATTGGCACAGCTCCGGCTGTGGCGGCCATCTGGGGAGTGAACCAGTGGATGGAAGATCTCTCTCTCTGGCTCTGGCTCTCTCTGTAACTCTGTCTCTCAAATAAATAAAATAAATCTTTAAAAAAAAAATTAGTGACTCTTCACATTGACTCTCTAAACCTACTCCTCTCCCATAGTACTCTTACTTCCTATCCTGATTAATAGCAACTCAATCTTTCCATTTGCCCAGATCAAAAACATAGTCAGTCTCTTTCTCTAACATATATATCAAATTCATCAGCAAATCCAGTTGCCCTAATTGATATCTAGAATCCAACTGCTCCTCACCAACTTCATTGCTGCCATACTGGCCAGAGCCGGTACCTCCCCTAGAGTGTGTTTTCCACATAACAGCTAAAGTGATTCTTCAAAAAATATTACCCATGTCAGGTTACTTTTGCTCTAAACATTTCTTTTCTTCTGTTTTTTGTTTCTTTTTTGATTGACAGATGCCGTTTTATCCATATTAGAAACACTGTGCAGGAGCTAAGAACATGCATGTGATCTAGGAAAGCCTTGGGACACCTGTCTTGAGGCTACTAATTTAGGTTCTGGATCCTTACAGCAAGGCCAGACTGCCACAGCCAATCTCATTCTCAGATTTCCCAGCTACCACCTGTTGCCATGGTCACAGAAATTCCTTAGAAGTCCTAAGTGGCCAATTGCTGGAGACCAGAAAGTTCACAGCTCCCTTCTTTTGTCAGCTGATGTGGGACACTGAAATTATTCTTGTCCTGTTTAGTGAAATTGGGTCTGTGTTCTGAAATCAAGAAAGGCACATCCTTGGAAGAAGGTTCTACTTTTTTCTTTATCTTTTTACCCGTCCTGCCAGGAGCAAAGAGTACTGGCCACTGCCAGCCCAAGTCTCATAAATCATCATTATCCCTGCTTGCTAGGCCTGTTGAAAAAATTTCAATAGCTTATCAATTCACACAGAAGATAAAGCCAAGTCCTTACCATGACCTTCAAATTCCTTTTCAATTTTTCCCTCCCTTACCTCTCTGAATTCATCTCCTGATCTTGCTGACCAGTGTGGTGCCTGGCTCCAGCCATGCTTGAGTTCTGATTGCTATTCATACATGCCAGATACACTCTCACCTCTGCCCTCTACAATGTGTTTTCTCCACCTAGAATTCTCTCTCCAAATATCAGCCCGTGTTGTCACCATCAGACCTCAGAGTCTTAGAACTACAGAATCTCAGACCCCTTTACCAGTCAGGTCTCGAGGTGACAGAATTAGCTCAAATCCTCCATCTAAAAATTCTCAAAATGTCTAGATAGCCACCTTTTTCTCCATGCATCAGAGTCTGGTAAATGCTCACATAGTCTCCATGGGGTAGCTGGATGGAATATTTATTGTATATTCTTAGGGTGACAGTAGAGCTATTCCTTATCCAATAGGTTCTGACTTAAATATAAGAATGGGTGAGAGATAACGATTTCTTCTTTTTTTTTTTTTAAGAGATATATTTATTTATTTGAAAGAGAGAGAGACAGAGGGATATCCTCCATCCACTGGTTCATTCCCCAAATGGCTGCAACAGGCAGATCTGGACCAGGCCAAAGCCAGGGGCCAGGAACTCCACCCAGGTCCTCATGGGTGGCCGGGGCCTAAGCACTTGGGCCATCAACATCAGCCTCCCAGGCACATCAGTAGGAAACTGGATTGGAAGCAGAGTACCTGGGATATAAATCGGCACTCCTAAACAGGAAGCTGACATTACAAGCTGCACTTATCCCACTGCACCACAAAGTTGGCCCTGAGATAAAAATTTTCCATTCAATCACTGGTGTAAGTCTTCTACTTGCCAGGGCTTGAGTTTTTAATTTCTTTTTATGGAAAACAAACAATACATGGGTACTAATTTCCTATCTTTCCTTAGTAGCCCCTGGTTTATCAGCCACGGTTTGGATGTTACTACTGGTGTCTTCTAAAGGTCCATGTGGTAAAGGCCTGGTCCCCAGGGTGTTTGTAGTAATGGGAAGGGTGTTTGTAGTAATGGTCATTGTAGTAAAGGGAAGATGATTAATACACATACTATAATATCCCTGTAGGCTAAGGTCCCTGGATGGGACTGTAAGCCCATTAAGTTTACTATACCTCCCTTGCCTGAAATGATTAAGTGAAGCCGCCTGACTTCCAACACTCCAGCGTGCCCTGAACCCAACTTCCTCTAGGAATCCCAGTCTATGGCAGCATCTCCTACTTTAACCTCAGGCACAAAGGACCCCTGCCACTCAGATTTCCAACAGTGCTAACAACTCTTTTGTAATACCTTAGTGATATAGGTGTCATCCAGGTCCTGCCAGAGAACATAGTCAGCTGGTCAGTCTCACACAACAAACTGCTTCTAACATGCGTACCTTGGGGGATTTGGGCCCCTTCCTAAGCTCTTTGCAAAGAAAGTTCTGCCTTCTCCATCATTACTCTATGATGTCACCAAAGAAACACCCCAATGGTGTAGTTTGGCCAGTTCCAGGAGTCCTTTTTCAGGACATTCACCACACATCATGAGACTGTGTTCCCATATCAATACATTATCCCCTACCCACCCTTATATCCCACCTCTCTCTGACTCAATATCTTCTAAGACCACTCCATACTTGTTGCCCTGGCTCCAGTTGGCCAATTCCTGTGCTGCTTTTGTTTGTATCTTAATTCATTATGGAGTAGGGACTGTATTTTTTCACTTAGGTTCTAGTGGAACTTTTCCCTAGTTATTGGACTGAAGGCAATGAGTCAAGAAGCATAAGTATCATCTTGTAAGGGGCCCTCTTAAAAAGAGTTAATTTCAGGGCTCCAGTCTAGGGGGCACTGCTTTCCTCTGACAAGGGTAAAGGGATTGATTCTGCCAACTTCAGCATTCCGAGGAATCTGGAGATGAATGATTCTTACGCTGATGTGCTCAGATGTCTCCATCCCAAGTGCTGATTCCTACTCTTCCTAACAGGGCTCTGTGTGTGAACCTGGTGAGGCTTTACATTCTGTCTTCTTTATAGCTCTGCTACTCTTAGATCCTGGACCTGAGTTTCAGCACTGTCTTCCTGAAGCTGCAGCAGCTGAGGTTCTCCTTAAAGCTGCTGTAGGGTCTTTTAGACTTTTACAACATAAATTTAATTGGTCGTAGCTGACTAGGGTCAGTCATTTATCTTCTTTATGGCTTCTAAAGAAGGTAATGAAAGTCAGCTAATGCCACAATCCATAAAATGGAAAACAATCCCATTACCTCTATACCATTCATGTGCCTTAGCTAGCTCATAACCCAGTGCTTCATCTTCCACCTGTATTGCACCATAATCCAGCACCAGCAAGAATGCACCAGCATGTAACATCAGCACCACCCTTACCATCAGCTGTGGGGTGACTGGCAAGTGAACCAGTTCCAGAGTCCAGCCTGGCAGTCAGCTTTCTAAGACCATTCTTGGTACCAATTGTCTTAGGCTGGGCTCCTCTTTAAACAGAGCATAAAACAAGAGGTGTCAGGGAATAGCAGTAAGGAAATGGAGAGAAAGAAAACAAAAAGACAAGTCAATGTATTATCAAGTTGGTCACCACTTTGAGTAATCAGGGCTTGACACTACCAAGACCTTCTGAGGAGGCATACAGACTGTAACACAGAATTATCTGCCTGAGAGAGGAATGAGGGCAGGGGGTATTTACCCATCAGCTCCCACTCCCTATCCTCAAGGGTTGCCCCACAGGATGTTATGTAATTCCCACCTCCAGACTGCACTACCAGGCCGACTTCCATGGGTGAGGGTGGAGGTGGGGGTGGGGGTGAGGTGGAGGTGGGGGAAAAAAGAGATGTTCAGTGCCTCTGAGGACAGACACTGGCAGGTCACCCCGATGTGATGCTGATTATCAAAACAATGGCACCAAAGCAGACCAAGTCTGAAATTTTTCTCTGTTAAGGGTTAGATGGTAAATGTCTTGCAGGTTAGAAATAGTCTCTGTCATAAACACTTTGTTTCTTTTACAAAATTTTGAAAATGGAAAAAAAGTGTTGTTTGTCACTTTACATAGAAGGCCATAGCAGATACGGCCAGTGGGCTGTACCGTGACACCTTCTGACAGGCCTTCCCTGACCCCTGCTTATGAGTAGCTTATCCCTTACTGCTCTCAGTCTCCCTGCTTGCTTCATTTCTCTAACATCATTTTCTAAAAACATTATACAATTTACACAGTTTTAGTTTATTGTCCAGACACTGGAATGTAATGTCAGCTTCGCACGTGCATGCTATCTCCTCTACTTTGTTCACTGCAGTGACAAGTGCATGCCACATAGTAAGTTATCAATGTATTTTGTCATTAAATAAACTAAACATCCACAATAGCACACTTGCGTTTAGCACTTTACAAATAACAAGAGTCTTTGACCCACATTTTAATACCTATTTTTGATTCATCTTCACAATCCTGTTGTCACCTAGCAAAGCAAGCTAAGCAATGAAGACAGCATGGGAATAGAAGAAAAACCAGGAACTTTGAAGCATGTAAACTTGGCTTTGCATTCTGGCTCTAACACTGGGATCTTGCACCAACTGAACAACTTGTCTGCAAGCAGTTCCTTATCAGTGAAATGGAGATAATACTCGCCTTACAAGGCTGTGTGAAGATTAAATGAAACATATACTTGCAGGAAATTAACAGCAAAATGCAGTACAGAAGTTGTGAATTAACAACCTTTGGGCAGGGGTATAGGAAGGGGTTTCAACAGGGTACTTCTTATATCACTATGTGCCATTCTGGAAGAAAATGGCAAAAAATACGAATCTTTGCAAAGTCCGGTCACATTGACAGAGGAAAAGGCACAGAAATCTCCACTGTACCATTTATGCCACTGCCCTCAGGCTGAGTTTTGTTTAAGTTCAGTCTTGTCTGTGGCAAGGCAGCTTTCTTAGTTAGGTATATCAGCTGGTCACAATATAAGCTGTCTCTTGCCAGGTGTCTTACTCTAGTTTGATGCATTTATTGAGCCTGTCTGGATTCATCAACAATTTGAGCAATCTACCCTTGCTTAGTGTTAAGAATCTGTGGCCATAATCAGACCGAGATTTGAATTTTGACACCAGAGTTTATTTAGTCTCTCTAAACTTCAGTTTACTCATTTATATGCCTCCCCACAGCCATGTGTTCCAAAGTTGAACATGTAAGCTCCTAGACTTGCAAGACTGCCAGTCCACTCTTCCTGATTTTCCAAGTGTTCATCGGTTTACAAACAAGTGGATAAAACGAACTTCTATTTGTTCTCAGGGCTCTGGTGTTATCTACAGAAGAAACATTTGTATTCAGAAGAGATGCCTTAACCTTTGTTGTTGCCATTAGTGGGTCTGGAATAACCACCCAGGAGCGTACAGTAGTCCCCAAAGACAGCATCCCAATAATCCTTGGATGCGAGCATTTACTCTCTTCTTTTAAGTGTCTGCAGACAAAGAACTAACTTTTGGCCAATAGATGTGCCTGAACTGATACTGCAAGTCTTTCAAGGCTGGGTTATAAGAAATGTAAGGAGGGGCCAGCACTGTGGTGTAGTGGGTAAAGCCACCTCCTGCTGTGCTGACATCCCATGTGGCCGCTGGTTCAAGTCCTGGCTGCTCCACTTCCAATCCAGCTCTCTGCTATGGCCTGAGAAAGCAGAGTAAGATGGCTCAGGTCCTTGGGCCCCTGCACCCAAGTGGGAGACCTGGAAGAAGCTCCTGGCTCCTGGCTTCGGATTGGCCCAGCTCCAACTGTGGCAGCCATTTGGGGAGTGAACCAGTGGATGGAAGACCTTTTTCTCTCTCTTTGCCTCTTTGTAACTCTGCCTTTCAAATAAATAAATAAATCTTAAAAAAAGAAAAAGAAATGTAAGGAATGCAGTTTCCTCTGGTTTCTTCGGAAAATGCATTTGGGGAGAAGCCACCTTCTACTTAGAATTCCAACTACTTTATGCCATGAAGACCCCCATGCTATGTAGAAATCCAAGCCAGTCATATGAATATGCCCTCTGGAAGAAAATCAAGCTCCTGGTTGACTGCTCCAACTTTGTTCCATGCAATAGCCAGTACCAATTCACTGGACATGAGAATGGACAGGCCATTTGAGTATTATATTAGTCCAGTTTTTGCTATTTTAACTAAAACACCTAAGAAGAACTTCTTTGGGGGAAGAAAAGGTTTCCTTCAGCTTGCAGTTGAGGTTGCAGGATCAGGTGGCCCCACAGTCCAGTATCTGGTGCTGGCCAATTATGCTGGTTGTGGAGGCACATCCATGTCATGTGCTCAGGAGAGAGAGAACCTAGGCCAAACCAGTGTCTGTGCAGCTGTTCTCAAACAAAATTAGTATATGCATTGAGTGTGTAAGGTCGGAAGATTAAGGCTCAGTGTGAGCAGGCCGGGGGTCTGGGAAGACTAAACAAAGGTGATTTGGTCCCTCTCTGAGAGCTGGAACACATTCAATTCCTGCTTAGACATCAGTTGCTGGCGTTTGGACTCCAGGACTTACCCCTGTGGTCCACTTGCTGACTCTCAGACTGTCAGCCACAAATTGTCCTTCCTGCCAATCTAGCGCAACTCAACAGCTCTCAACAATATTTTTTTAAAAAGATTTATTTATTTGAAAGGCAGAATTACAGAGAGGCAGAAGCAGAAAGAGAGAGAGAGGTCTTTCATCCGCTAGTTCACTCTCCAGATGGCTGCCGCAATGGCCGGAGCTGCGCCGATCTGAAACCAGGAGCTAGGAGCTTCTTTGGGATCTCCACATGGGTGCAGGGGCCCAAGGACTTGGGCCATTTTCTACTGCTTTCCCAGGCCATAGCAGAAACCTGGATCGGAAGTAGAACACCCGGGACTCAAACTGGCGCCCATATGGGATGCTGCAGCAGCTTTACCCGCTGGCCCCTCTCAATAATCTTAACTCCTTAGATAGGCTCTGAACCTTTTGCTTTCCCAAAGGCCCATGTGTTCCTTTAGTAGATTTATCCACCTGCTCTCCAGAAATTTTCCAGTTTCAATCCTTTCCTTGATATTCTCTCCAAAAAACTTTATAAACAGAACATTTCTAGAAGGCCATCCGCTTGTCTGACTTCAGTGCTGGGCGCCAGTTCTAGTCCCGGCTGCTCCACTTCCAATCCAGCTCTCTGCTATGGCCTGGGAAAGTAGTACAAGATGGCCCAAGTCTTTGGGCCCCTGTACCCATGTAGGAGACCCAGAAGAAGCTCCTGGCTCCTGGCTTCAGATCATTGCAGCTCTGGCAGTTGCAGCCAACTGAGGAGTGAACCAGTGGATAGAAGACCTCTCTCTCTGTTTCTACCTCTCTGTAACTCTGTATTTCAAATAAATAAAATAAATATAAAAAAAGAAAATGCAAAGGTTGAGTATAGCCAGAATATAGCATTTGAGGTGGGAATGGGGATGGTGAGAGATAAAGTATACAGATGCGAAAAGGGCAATTTTTATTTGTCCTCTTTTTGAATGTTTTCACATATGTATTTATTCAACAAATATTTATTAAGCACTTCACATGTCTATTAATGGGATATCATGAAAAGCCTTATAGGTTAGGTAAAGGAGCTAAAACTTTTATTCTAAAGACAGTGAAGACACTGACATGTCTCCCTCAGAGTTGAGCTAGCACCCCGAGAAAGCTGGTATCAATCACCAAGACCCATGACTCAGAGAGAATCCAGGATCCTGGGAGGAATGCAGTGAACACAAAATTTCTGACCTGAATGAACAGTGGGTAATTGAAGAAATTAAAAGAGAAATCAAAAAATGTCTGTAAATTAATGAAGATAACAATAAAACACAGCAAAATTTATTGGATATAGCAAAAGCAGTCCTACGAGAAAAGTTTGTAGCAACTGGTGCCTACATCAAGAAATTGGAAAGGCACCAACCAAATAAATGAGCTTTGAATGCATCTCAAGGGCCTAGAAAAACAAAAGCAAACCAAACCCAAAAATAGTAGGAGAAAAGAAATAATTAAAATTAGAGAAGAAATAAACAAAATCAAGACAAAAAATACAAAAGATCAGCAAGATGAAGAGCTGGTTTTTGAAAAAAATAAAATTGACATATAATTGGGCCCAACTAACCAACAAAAAAAAAGGAGAGAGGAGACTCAAATTAATATCAGATATGAAAAAGGAAATGTAAAACAACACCACAGAAATAAAAAGAATCATCAGAAATTGCTACAAAAAGCTATATGCCAACAAACTGGAAAACCTAGAAAAAAATGGACAGATTCCTGTACATACACAACCTACCTAAATTGAGCCATGAAGATACAGAAAACATAAATAGACCAATAACCAAAATAGAAATTGATTCAATAATAAAGAGCTTCCCAACAAAGAAAAGCTCAGGACCGGATGGCTTCACTACTAAATTCTATCAGACATTTAAAGAACTAACTCCAATTCTTCTCAGGCTATTCAAAACAGCTGAAAGAGAAGGAATCCTCCCAAATTGTTTATATGAAGTCAGCATCACCTTAACTCCTAAACCTGAAGAAGATGCAACTGAGAAACAGAACTATAGACCAATTTCCCTGATGAACACAGATGAAAAAATCCTCAACAAAATACTAGCCAATCAAATCCAACAAAAAGCTCATTCACCCAAACCAAGAAGGATTTATCCCTGGTATACAGGGATGGTTCAACATTCACAAATCAATCAATGTGATACATCACATTAACAAACTGTTGAGGCTGGCACTGTGGCGCAGCGGGTTAAAGTCCTGGCCTGAAGCGCTGGCATCCCATACGGGCGCTGGTTTGAGACCCAACTGCTCCACTTCTGATCCAGCTCTCTGCTATGGCCTGGGAAAGCAGGGGAAGATGGCCCAAGTCCTTGGGCCCCTGCACCAACATGGGAGACCCGGAAGAAGCTCCTGGCTCCTGGCTTCGGATTGATGCAGCTGTGGCCATTGCAGCCAATTAGGGAGTGAGCCATCAGATGAAAGACCCCTCTCTCTCTCTCTCTCTCTCTCTCTCTCTCTCTCTCTCTGTAACTCTTCCTTTCAAATAAATAAATCTTTTAAAAAAATTTAATGTGATACCTCACATTAACAAACTGTTGAACAAAAACCATATGATTATCTCAATAGACACAGAGAAAGCATTTGATAAAATACAACACCCTTTCATGATGAAAACCCTAAGCAAATTGGGTTTAGAAGGAACAATTCTTAACACAAGGCAATTTTTGACAATCCAATGGTCAGCGTCTTATTGAACAGGGAAAAGTTGGAAGTCTTCCCACTGAGATCCAGAACCAGACAAGAATGCCCACTTATCACCATTACCATTCCATATAGTCCTAGAAGTTTTAGCCAGAGCCGTTAGGCAAGAAAAAAAAATCAAAGGGAAACAAATTGGGAAGGAGGAAATAAAACTACCCCTATCTTCAGATGAAATGATTCTATAAGAAGGATTTAAAGACTCCATTAAGAGACTATTGGAACTCACAGAAAAGTTTGGTAAAGTAGCAGGTTATAAAATCAACACACAAAAATCAATAGCCTTTGTATACACAGACAATGCCACAGCTGAGAAAGAACTTATAAAATCAATCCCATTCACAGAAGCTACCAAAAACATCAAATACCTTGGAATAAATTTATAAGGATGTCAACATCTCTATGGGGGCTGGTGCTATGGTGTAGTGGGTGAGGCCACTGCCTGTAGTGCCAGCATCCCATGTGAGCACCAGTTCAAGTTCCACTGCTCCACTTATGATTCAGCTCTCTGCTATGGCCTGGAAAGTCCTTGGGCCCCTGCACCCATATTGGAGACATGGAGGAAGCTCCTGGCTCCTGGCTTCGTATCAGCACAGCTCCAGCCATTGCAGCCAGTTGGAGAGTAAACCAGCAGATGGAAGACCTCTCTATCTCTGTGTAACACTGACTTTCAAGTAAAATAAATAAATCTTTTTTTAAAAGGTCTCTATGAGAATTATGAAACATTAAAGAAATAGAAGATGATACAAAAAATGGAAAAATCTGGCCGGTGCCATGGTGCCAGCACCCCAGGTTCTAGTCCCAGTTGAGGCGCCAGATTCTGTCCTGGTTGCTCCTCTTCCAGTCCAGCTCTCTGCTGTGGCCCAGGAGTGCAGAGGAGGGTGGTCCAGGTCTTTGGGCCCTGCACCCACATGGGAGACCAGGAGAAGGCACCTAGCTCCTGGCTTTGGATCATGGCGGCCACTTTGGGGGTGAATCAACGGAGAAAGGAAGACCTTTCTCTCTGTCTCTCCCTCTCACTCTCAAACTCTGCCTGTCAAAAAAAAAAAAAAAAACTGAAAAATCTTCCATGTTCATGGATTGGAAGAATCAGTATCATCAAAATGTCCATACTATCAAAAGCAATTTACAGATTCAATGTGATACCAATCAAAATACCAAGGACATTCTTCTCAGATATAGAAAAAATGATGCTGAAATTCATATGGAAACACAGGAGACCCAGAATAGCTAAAACAATCTTATACAACAAAACAAAGCTGGAGGCATCACAATACCAGACATCAAGACATACTACAGGGTAGTTATAATCAAAACAGCCTGGTACTGGAACAAAAACAGAGGGATAGAACAACAGAACAGAATAGAAACTTCAGAAATCAATCCAAGCATCTCCAACCAACTTATCTTTGACAAAGGAGCTAAAATCAATCCCTGGAGCATGGAAGTCTCTTCAATAAATGGTGTTGGGAAAACTGGATCTCCACATGCAGAAGCGTGAAATAAGACCTCAACCTTACACATTACAAAAAAATCCACTCAAAATGGATTAAAGACCTAAATCTATTACCCAACACCATCAAATTATTAGAGAACATTGGGGAAATCCTGCAAAACATTGGTACAGGCAAAGACTTCTTGGAAAAGACACCAGAGGCACAGGTAATCAAAGTCAAAATTGACAAATGGGATTATATCAAATTGAGAAGTTTTTGCACAGAAGAAATACTCAGGAAAATGAAGAGACAGCTGAAAGAATGAGAGAAATTATTTGCAAACTATATAACTGATAAATGATTAATAACCATAATATATAAAGACATCAAGAAACTAAACAGCAACAAAATAAACAATCTAGTTAAGAAATGGGACAAGGACTTAAACAGATATTTTTCAAAAGAGGAAATCCAAATGGCCAATAGACACATGAAAAATGCTCAAGATCACTATCCATCAGGGAAATGCAAATCAAAACCACAATGAAGTTCACTTCATACCTATTAGAATGGCTCTCCTACAGAAATCAACAAACAACAAATGCTGGCAAGAATGTGGGGGAAAAGGTACCCAAATCCACTGTTGGTGGGAATGTAAACTGGTAAAGCCACTATGGAAGACAGCGTGGAGATACCTCAGAAATCTGAATATAGACCTATCATGATCCAGCCATCCCACTCCTGGGAATTTACCCAAGGGAAATGAAGTCAGCAAATGAAATATTTATCTGTACACCCATGCTTATTGCAGCTCAATTCACAATAGCTAAGACATGGAATCAACCCGTCAACTGAAGACTGGATAAAGAAATTATGGGTTACGGACACCATAGAATATTACATAGCAGAAAAAAATAAAATAACAAAATCCGGTTGTTTGCAACAAAATGGATGAGGCTGGAAACATCATACTTAGTGAATTAAACCAGTCTCAAAGGAAAAAATACCGTATGTTCTCCCTGACCTGTGATAATTAATAGAGCACCTACAAGGCAATCTGTAGAAGTGAAATTTTCACTTTAAGAAGCAATGACTTTGAATAGCCCTTGTCTTGCCTGTTGAGGAACGGCTTTATTTTTATTTTTTTTCAGACTATTTGTTGAAATCTTTACTTAACATAGAGTTAATCATATGTGTATAAATTAATTAGGGGCATGGTGGCATGGGGGTAAAGCCGCCGTCTGCAGTGCTGGCATCCCACGTGAGCACCAGTTCAAGTCCCAGCTGTTCCATTTTTGATCCAGCTCTCTATTATGGTCTGGGAAAGCAGTAGAAGACGGCCCAAGTCCTTGGGCCCCTGCACCCATGTGGGAGACCCAGAAGAAGCTCCTAGCTCCTGGCTTTGGATCAGAACAGTTCTGGCCATTGTGACCAACCAGGGAGTGAACCATTGGATGGAAGACCTCTCTTCCTCTCTCTCTGCCTCTCCTTCTCTCTGTGTGTAACCCTGACTTCCAAATAAATAAATAAATCTTTTTAAAAAGTTAATTGAAAATAGATCCTTAAAAAATTAGAGTGGGAATGAGACAGGGAGGAAGAAGAGGAGTAGGAGGGTGGGCACGGTGAGAAGAATCACCATGTTCCTAAAACTGTAATTATAAAATGTATGAAGCTTGTAACTGTAGAGCTATATAGTTCTGCAAACATTCCTACAGACTTACTTCTAAGGGTACAGTTTAAAAACTTGCCAAGGGACCCCAAGTCCCCTTACACTGAGTGGTAAAAATAGCATTTGAATTGGTAAAGTGATAATATAGATATGATTAAGTGTTAACATGATCATTTAAATAGGATTACGTGTTTGGTATTAATAACAGATATAATTAAAAAGGAGTGAATGATCCAACATGGATACAGTCCATAGAGCAGACCCATAGAATGACAATTGCTTTAAGTAGCATTCTGACCTCAGAATCAGCCCTTAAGGCATTCTGGTCTACATTTCAGGCATGGAAAATCTAGACACTATGGCAAAAGGTGTCCTACATGAAGGACCTCTGTGGGCAAGACCCAGTGGAAAGAATTGGTCATCAAAAAAGGATGTACTTTTCTCTGAAGGGAGGAGAGAATTTCTACTTTGCTTATGGCCTTGTCTAAATACTGATGGAGTTTGTAGATTCAAAAGGCTTCCATAGCCTTGGCAGCTCATGTCAAGAGCCTCAAGTGTTCACTGACATCATGCAAGAGTGTTAATTGTTAAATGTAACAACAGGATTCACTGTGCACTAACTTCCCATATAGGACCTCTATCCTCAAAGAGCTGTATTGTTCTGCCTTTACCATCACTAATTTATTCCAATGTCTAACTTTATGCTGTTAATCCCATCCAGTGTATGTTTCATCTAGTGTTAATCTTTAGAAATTCCATGTGAGTAATTTTTACATCTTCAATGTCTACTTAACATGATCAGTTTTTACTGAAATTGTTTAAACAGTTACAATAACTGATTCAATAGCCATGTCTACTAATTCTATCAATTGTGCCATTCTGAATCACTTTTTGTTCATTTTACAATATATTTTGTTGTGTATATTTAAAATCTTCAACCTGATGTTATAATATACATGTATATAGTAAAATGATTATTACTACAGTGGAATAAATTAACACATCCATCAAGTTACTCATTCCTTTCTCCCACAAGAATAGCTATAGTCTACTTATTTAGCAAAAATCCTGAATATATACACCATTAACTATTGTCCTCATGTTATACATTAAATCTTTCTACTTGTTTATCCTATGTATCACTACCTTGTATCATTTAACCTATATCTCTTCATATTCTTCCCACCCCATCCTTAGTATCATCGTATTGTTTTATTCCATATCTCTATATATTTGAATTGTTTGTTTTTTAGGTTCCACATGTAAATGAGACCATGCAATATTTTTCTTTCTGCATCTGGATTATTTCACTTATCATAATGTCCTCCAGATCCATCGATCTTGTGGCAAATATCAGGATCTTCATAAATAATATATATATTTCATTATATATATTTCCCATTTTCTTTATTCATCCATTTCCATATCTTGACTATGTATGAATAATATTTCAATGGACATGGGAGTGCAGTTATCTTTACAAGGTGGTGATTCCGTTCCTTTGTATATTCCTAGAGGAGGGACTAATGGATCATATGGTAGTTCTATTTTTAATTTTTTTAGAAACTTTCATGTAGTTTTTTATAATGACTGCACCAAAATACATTTTTACCAACAGTGTACAAGGGTTCCATTTTTTTCTATATCCTCAACAATACTTGTTATCACTTGCCTTTTTCATAATAGTTATACTGACAAAATGAGATGGTGTCTCCTAGTGGTTTTGATTGAATTTCTCTGATGATTTAGTGATGTGAGTCACTTTTGACCAGTTGATTTCTTTCACACTATGGGTAATATTTTCCTGTTTTGTTGCAAGTTTGATAAATTTTGACTGGATGCCAGGTATTGTGAATTTTACTTTGTTGAACAATGAGTATTCTTAGTCCCAGAAATGATTTTGAGCTTCATTCTAGGATGCCATTAAATTATCTGGAAATATTTTGATTCTTCTGAAGCCTATTGCATGGGGCCAGTACAATATTTTGCAACCTGTGAATTATGATATTTTCTACTTTGGCTGACAGGATCAAAAACTGGTAAAATCAGACAGGTTCAGCTCAAATTTTGGCTCTAATCCTGACTGTGGTTTAAACAAATCACTTAATTAATTGAGGGCTTCGCTTCTTGAGCCATAATGTCAGGTATGGAAATAAATAATGTTATCAGGTAAAGAGCCATCAGTCAGTTCCATTCATTATCTTCCTTACTAGCATCCTTGCTTCCCAACTGTCAACTCCT
The DNA here is from genome assembly GCF_033115175.1 of Lepus europaeus. Lineage (NCBI taxonomy): Eukaryota > Metazoa > Chordata > Mammalia > Lagomorpha > Leporidae > Lepus > Lepus europaeus. The sequence goes on along the minus strand of NC_084838.1, from coordinate 28,852,621 downwards.
GCTGTGAACAAGGTCTCTGCTTTCTGAGAAGTGTTATCCGAACCACTTCTGAAATAATTCCTCTTCAACTTTAACCTCCTCTTGTAGATTATGTCCCATTGTTCTTTTCATTTATTTGTGCACAGGGAGAGCTGTTACATTTCTCACACTGGGTTAATTAGAGGACTCAGGAAACAGTAAAACATAATCTACCCCAAGAGAGCTGATAGTTCAGGAAGTGTGGCTAGTATTCCAGTCATTCTGAACTCCTTTCCTTTCTCTCTGTCAAGCTCACAGGCAAATGAAATCAGGTTAAGAGGGCGTTTTGAAAGAACAACAGCAGAAAGTAAGCTGTAGCTCAGTGCTGTCTGAGTAATTAACTGTATAGGGTCAGCTGAGGGGACACGGATAGAGTTCGGTGGTGATGACAGGATACGTCATCCAAAAGTATTCATGGGACAGCAAGGCCACAGGTTTTGGAGTGGGGAGCAGGCAGCCTCCAGTTATGGGGCTGTTACATAACCAGGACAGAAGAAAGCAAAGCAAAAGGCCTTGGCTTCAGGATACTATGGGGGCCTAGGAGCATCCTGGAAACTTCTGAATCTGAAAGGGGAGAAGACAAGCTACCTGGACAGGTTGAGGCTTCAAATGCAGTCATGAACCAATTAGCCATCAAGAACTGGGGCTAAAACAGAGACTCACACTCCAGGTCTCTACTCACACTTCTCTCTGGGATGCCCTTCCCCTGTAACACCTGCCCGAATCTTTCTTGTATCTTTAATCCAGCCCATAGCCCTCTTCAACAGAAACCCAATAGGCCATGAATTTACTTTTCTAAACCTCCAATCATCCTGCCCTGTACCTCCCAGAGACCACAACACATCTTGCCTTTCATTTGCAGATATGATTTGGCCTCTGTTTATATTACAAGCATCTGGGGGCCAGTGACTACTAACCTTTATTTATGGATTCTAATTCCATCCCTGTATAGAGATACATAAAGCTGAACAACTCTTTTGGCCTTTAAGAGCCTCATTTCTCATCTATAAACAAACATAACACAACCTGTCTTGCCCATATCTCCCAGAATTGTCTGAAATGCCATCAAAGTCAAGTTCATTAATGTACCTTAAAAATGGTGACATGTTGGGCAACTGTGACTACTAATGGCAAGCCCTGAAACACTAAATATGTTAAGAAATTTCTTTGCTAGGGCTCTGCGCAAGAAATGGCAGAATTAAAGTGAGGCTGTTCTGCCCACTACCATCTGTACTCTTTTGCAAGAACAGCTAAGAGTACAAACCCTGAAGCCAGCTCTACTCCTCACATGCTCAGTGACTTTGGGCAAGCTATTGAGCTTTTCAGCAAGCACTATATTTTTATTCACTCTTATGTATCTCAGGTGCATAACTGACATCCAGTGCAGAAGGACAAGAGCAGTGTCTAAAGAAGCAGAGGATCAAATATCAGCTGCTGTTCCAATTGCCGTGACGTGGGTACATCACCTAACCTCTCTAGATGACTTTTTGACCTTCACCTCCAGACCTTAGGCTAGCTAAGCTGCTTTTAAATTCTCTTACAAAATAACATTCCTTTAATAAATCATTCATTTTTAAAACAAAGATTTAATTTGAAAGGAAGAGTGACACAGAGAGATGAAGAGACAGAGAGATCTTCCATCTGCTGGTTCACTCCCCAAATGGTTGCTGAAGTCAGGAGCCAAGTACTCCATCTGGGTCTCCCATGTGGGTAGCAGGGACCCAAGCAATTGGACTATCATTCACTGCTTTCCCAGACACACATTAGCAGGAAAGTGGATCTAAAGCAGAGCAGCCAGGACTCAAAAACTAGCACTCTGATATAGGATGCTGGTATTGCAAGTGGCATCTTAACCTGCTGCACCACAAAGCCCAAAACTTTTTTTTTTTTTTGACAGGCAGAGTGGACAGTGAGAGAGAGAGAGACAGAGAGAAAGGTCTTCCTTTTGCCGTTGGTTCACCCTCCAATGGCCGCCGCGGTAGCGCGTTGCGGCCAGCGCACCGCGCTGATCCCATGGCAGAAGCCAGGTGCTTCTCCTGGTCTCCCATGGGGTGCAGGACCCAAGGACTTGGGCCATCCTCCACTGCACTCCCTGGCCACAGCAGAGAGCTGGCCTGGAAGAGGGGCAACCGGGACAGGATTGGTGCCCCGACCGGGACTAGAACCCGGTGTGCCGGCGCCGCAAGGCGGAGGATTAGCCTAGTGAGCCGCGGCGCCGCCAAAACTTTTTTATACTTTATAGTAGAAACTATCATTTCAGCTTTTAAATACTTTAATACTGCAAATATTATCAAAGAGTAGAAATCTTGCTTGACCTCTTACTACTTTGAGATCTTGGCAAAGCATTTAAATTTCCTGAGGCTCAGTTTCCTACTTGGTAGCTACATCATAGAAGTTTTGTGGATATTAAATATTTAAAATACATAACACAGTTAAGTACATGGAATAGATGCCCAACAAATGACAGTCAGAAAGCCAAACAATTAATTAAATTACAACCTCGCTTTAAAAACTAATTTTGAAAAAAAAAATAGGTCTTAAAGTCAGTCTCCATGGACCCCATGTGTTGAAATACCAGTTATTCCCATGTACATCACCAGCCACCATGTTTACCACCCAAAGGGGATCTATTTTTCTCTACCTTTGCTTGTGTTACACTTTATCTGGAATAGCCCTTCCCTCTTCCGCACCTGATAAATTTTTATTCATCATCTAGTAATCAGATCAAATGTCACTTCCTCCCATGCCTTCCCCAGTCCCCTGGACAAACAGAAGCTTCCCAGTGCCCACACACTTCTACAACAAAATCATCATGTGTCATTCAGATACCATACGTCTTTCTGGATGTGTCTCCTCAACTAGGCCATGAGCCTCTCAAGGACAAGGATGAGAACAGGATCTGGCATGTAGCAGATATTCAACATATTTTTATTATTTGAATGAATGAATAAAAACAAAAAATTCTTTGTTGTGTTTTTTAGCCAATACTTAATAAAGTCACTCATTGTTTATAACAAAAAAAAAAAAAAATGACCAAGTTAGTTAGAGGCCTGGTGCAAGTTAGACAGCCTCAGGTGCAAGCTACAAAAACTAATCAGATTTGTAGGAATTCAATCTCAGATAGAAATAAAAAAAAGAGTTTAGGATGGTTACTCACTGCCTTGTGACCCGAAAAATTCCTAAAATAGACTCTCTATATGCTGTTTTGTTGAAAGCATCAGAAAGGCTCCACACTCTTGGGAATCATGCAGATCATCTTTTTAAGTCAACACAAATAAGAACATGAACAAATCCAAGTGTAGTATACTATAACTGACGCCCCCCAAAAAGGCTTGAAGTTTCAGCCAAGTTTGGAGGGAAACCATGCTTTAGCCTATTATTTGAGAGAGAAAATTATAACTCTGGTGCCCAATTATGGATGTTAGAAAACTCAAGCTCTGCCACACACATTTATAATCTGGGATCTATTTTTCCAACACGTGAGGAGTTCAAAAGTTCAAGCAGGGCAGGTTTATAGCCATCACTAATTACCATGGGGAGCTAGGGAAAGTTACTTTATCTGTCTAGGTATTAATTTTGTTCATTGTAAAATGAGAGCTTTGGAATGCATGCTTTTCAATGTCCCATATGACTCTCAGCAAAGTTCAGAAAAGGAAGCATAGAAGTATCCTTTGGAATAAGCAGAATCGGCATCTGCTGACACACTGTTTTGAGCGCCAAGAAGAGCCTCCATCCAAAAATATCCCGGTCACAGTAGCTGAGGACCAAACCCTACAAGCTAAGCTGTGGAGAGCAGTGGAAGACACAGAGCCTTTGAAATCAGCCCTGGTCTCCAATCCCAGCTTTGACACAGCTTGCCATCAGTAAGTGAGTACTTCATCTTTCTGAGCCTTAGTTTTCTCACCCATAAAATGGTCATGCTTGGCTCACACTCTGTTATTCACATCCATCAGCAACGGTCCAAGTGCAGTAGCGGTGGGCTAGCGTTGCGGCATGGTGGGATAAGCTGCTGCTCGCGATCCCATATCACAGCAGTGACTCAAGTCGCTGCTGCTGTGCTCCAGTTTCTGCTCCCTGCTAACACTCCTGAGAAAGCAGTGGAAGCTGGCCCAAGTGCTTGGGCCCCTGCCACTCATGTAGGAGACTCGGATGGAGCTCCAGGCTCCTGGCTTTGACCTGGTCCAGTCCTGGCTGTTGCAGCCATCTGGGGAGAAAAGCAGAGAGGATGGAAGATATGTTTCTGTCTGTCCCTCTGCCTTTCAAATAATTAAAAATAAATCTTAAAACAAAAGTGCAGCAAATGTCAGAGGGGTAGGCCTCTCCAGCCTGCAGGGTCAGTAATGAGGCAGCAAAGATGAGTTCAGATCTAACAGCCTCTACTCTCAGGGGCAGGATGAGATGTCACCTGAGCCACTTTGCACATGGAGACTTAACTCTGGCCCCTCCCAAAGCTCAGCCTCACTAGAAACATGAATGTTTCTCAGGTCCAGCCTGCACATGATTGCAGTGAATCATCTCCAAATAAAGGAGAGTTGACTGTAATAGTATGTTAAGAGGCGATTTTATGGATTAATTTCCTTCTGCCCAGTGAATGGCACAGAATCCTCTTAAATGTTTTTTAGAGTCTGGGAGACTAGAGTTCAATTGAGTTCATTAATTTCTAGAACACCAAAAAAACTGTAAGTAATGTGTTCAAATATGCTTCATTACTGTTTTTATAATCTTGGCTTAATTTTTTGTCACAACAACTTGAGGGCCTGCATGACAGTTTAAATCAACACTTAATTGTTGTGCATCTAGCAAAAGGACCTCACATAGAAGTTCCAAAATGAGATCAAATGGAAAAAGTCTTTCACTTGGCTGCACTTATTAAATAATTATACCATTTTTATAATTATACCCACTGTTTATACAAAGGATTTTGCTGAAGTTTGTCAAAATTCCCATCATATTTTTTTTAAAGATTCAGTCACTTATTTATTTGAGAGGCAGAGAGAGAGAAAGAGAGAGAAAGAGAGAGAAAGAGAGAGAGAGAGAGAGAGAGAGAATCTTCCATCTGCTGGTTCTGGTTCACTCCCCAAATGCCTGCAACGGCTGGGGCTGCACCAGGTGGAAGCCAGGAACCAGGAGCTTCATCTGGGTCTCCTGGAGAGGTGGCAGGGACCCAAGTACCTAGGCCATCTTCTGCTGCTTTTTCCCAGGTACACTAGCAGGGAGTTGGATTGGAAGTGGGGCAATTGGAACCCAACCCAGCACCCACACAGGATGCTAGCATCACAGGTGGCACTTAATCCACTGTGCCAGCCCCGAAATTTCCATCATTCTTGATGCCAAAATATTATACCTGCCAACAACTTAGAAGAGATTGCCTATTTATATCTGTTAACAAATAGATCAGAAATCCATTTAAATTCTGTAGGAGGTTACTAAACATATTAGAAATGTCTTTTAATTTTTGACTGACACATAATTATACACTCATATTTATTTATAGAGTAAAATGTGATGTTTCTGTACAGGTATACATTTTGTAATGATCAAATTAGAGTAATTAGCATATCTATTACTGCAAACATTCATCACTTCTTTGTGGCAAGAACATTAAAAATTCTCTCCTGGCAGAGAAGGATCCAACATGGGAAGGGGAAGACACAGCAGACTCATAGAATGACAGATGTCCTAAATAGCACTCTGGCCTCAGAATCAGCCCTTAAGGCATTTGGATCTGGCTGAAGAGCCTATGAGAGTATTTTAGGCATGGAAAGCCAAGACACACTGGGGGAAAAAAAAAAAAAGATGAAGAAGAAGAAGACCTAAATGAAGGATCTCAGCGAGTGTGATCCCAGTGGAAAGAACGGGGCCATCAAAGTAGGAGGTACCTTTCTCTGAAGGGAGGAGAGAACTTCCACTTTGACTATGGCCTTGTCGGAATAGGATCGAAGTCAGCGAACCCTAAAGGCTTCCATAGCCTCGGCAACTCATGGCTAGAGCCTAGGGAGATTACTGACGCCATAAACAAGAGTGTTAAATTGTTAAATCAACATCAGGAGTCACTGTGTACTTACATCCCATGTGGGATCTGTCCTTAATAGGTTGTTGAAGGTGAAGTAATGATATAGCTAGTACTGAAATAGTATTTTTACACTTTGTGGTTATGTGTGGGTGCAAACTGATGAAATCTTTACTTAGTATATACTAAAGCGATCTTCTGTATATAAAGATAATTGAAAATGAAAAAAAAAAAAAACCCTCGGTTTTAAATTGGAAATTACATAGAAAAATAATCAATCTTTTTTTAAAAAAAAAATCTTGCAGAATCTCTGTCATTAATGTGATGTACACTGTTATTTAATGCTATAACCAGTACTCCAACAGTATTTTTTCACTTTGTGTTGCTATGTGAGGGCAAACTGTTGAAATCTTTATATATACTAAACTGATTTTCTGTATATAAAGAGAATTGAAAATGAATCTTGATGGGAATGGAAGGGGAGAGCGAGTGGGAAAGGGAAGGGTTTTGGGTGGAGGGGAAGTTGTGTGGGGGGGAAGCCTTTGTAATCCATAAGCTGTACTTTGGAAATTTATATTCACTAAATAAAAAAAATATATATTGCAAAAAAAAAATTCTCTCCTGGCTATTTTAATCCTCTCCTGGCTACAACACATTATTAACTAGTCATCCTGCTATACAGAAGAGCTCCAGGACATGCTTTTCCTGTCTAATTATAACATTGTACCCCTTGACTAACCTCTTCCCATTACCTCCCCCTTTGAAAACCACAATTCTACTCTCAACTTCTATAGGAGCCACTTTTCTCGGAAACAAATATGAGTGAAATCACGTGGTGTTTGTCTTTGAGTGTCTGGTTTATTTCACCTAACATAATGTCACGTAGGTTCATCTCTAACATTACTAACGACAGGATTTTGACCTATTTTTATGGCTTATAAGTAATAGTACTCCATTTTGTAAACATACCACATTTTCTTTATCCATGCATCTGCTGATGGATACTGATGCTGATTCCATATCTTGGCTATTGTCAACAGTGCAATAAGTGTCTTTGGGCTTCCTGGATCTGAATACCCCAATCTTTCCCAAAATTTAGAAAGTTGTCAGCAATTATTTTTTTGAATGCATTTTCTATATCGTTTTCCTTCTCTTCCTCCTTCTGGAATATCCTTTTTACAAATGTTTGCTTATTTAATGGTATCCTATAAGTCTCAAAGGCTTTCTCTGTTCTAGCCAGGTTTTTCTTTTCCTTTTTTGCCTGAGTTATTTCCTACAATCTGTCTTCAAGCTGAGGAATTCTTTTTTTCCGCTTGCTCAATTCTGTTGAGACTTTTTTTTTTTTAACAGAATTTCCTCCTTTTTCTTTTTTTTTTTTTTTTAAGATTTCTTTATTTATTTGAAAGGCAGACTTACAGAGAGGCAAGGGCAGAAAGAGAGAGAGAGAGGTCTTCCATCTGCTATTTCACTCCCCAGATGGTCACAATGGCCAGAGCTGGGCCTATCCGAAGCCAGAATCCTGGAGTTTTTTCCGGGTCTCCCATGCAGGTGCAGGAGCCCAAGGACTTGGGCCATCCTCCACTGCTTCCCCAGGCCATAGCAGAGAGCTGGATCGGAAGTGGAGCAGCTGGGATTCAAACCAGCATCCATTTGGGATGCTGGCACTGCAAGCAGCAGTTTTACCTGCTACGCCACAGCGCTGGCCCCAGATCTCTCTATCTCCCTCTCTGCCTTTCAAATAAATAAATAAATAAAAGTTTTAAGGATTGAAAGAGAGGAAGTGGTAGACTCCAAACACAAAGAAAGGTAATGGAAAAGCTAGTTGTCTGATTTGATTGGTTTACACTGTGTACATCTGTTGAAAGATTGCACTATACATGTTAATAAAAAATTTTAAATAGGGGCTGGCACTGTAGTGTAGAACGTTAAGCTTCCACCTTCAGTGCCAGCATCCCATATGGGTGCCAGTTCGAGTCCTGGATGCTCCACTTCTGATCCAGCTCTCTGCTAATATGCCTGGCAAAGCAGTGGAGGATGGCCCAAGTGCTTGGGCACCTGTGTAGGAGACTGAGATGAAGCTCCTGGCTCCTGGCTTCCTCCCAGCCCAGCCCCAGCTGTTTCGGACATTTGCGGAGTAAAACAGTGAATGGAAGATTCAATCTCTCTCTCTCTCTCTCTCTCTCTCTCTCTGCCTTCAAACAAATAAACACATAAATAAATAGAGCTTTAAAAGAAAGTATGTGCCACCCAAGTTTTTCCAAGGTAGTGACAGCTATTTCATAGAACCTCAGAGTGGGAGGGGCCTCAAGATGGCTCCAGACAGCAAGATCCTGGGTAGGATTGGGCACAGCATGAGCTGGACTCTTTCTCAAGGGCAATGCAGCAGCTGACAACACAGCAGCTTCCCAAACTGGGCTCTGGGCCTGGGAGGGCCCCAGTGCTCAACTGTGATAAATGCCTCAGACACGTGGGGCCTGAGTGGGGATTGCCAGGATTTCCTGCTTACCCTTGTCTCACTAAACCCTCTTGCTTCAGGGATGAGCTTGAGAGAGCAGCAAATGCTTGTGCTTAGGTTCCTTCTTCATCAGACCACATGCATCTCCTTGCTCAGGAAAGTGTTGCCCAGTGCTCACTTTCCTGTTTCATGCCCCAGTGCGTGTTGTCTTCCCCCTGCACTGCTCTAGGTTGGAGGAGGGGTGCTGGAGGAGTCATGTGGCAATGGGCTGATGCAATTCCAGACGCTCAGTCTGCAAGTAGTGGCTTGGAGACAGGGACCTTGGCCTCTGCCCAGCACTGCTTTTTCACCTTGGCAGGCCTCATAACTGAGGCCTGGAATTAATTCCTTCTCCCTCCCCAGAGCAGGAAGCATCTGTGTCCACATTGTGGTGCCTGGAGTTGGGGGAGGGGTACCTGGGCAACTCTTTCCTGTCTTCTTCAATGCATCTTTTGTCGTTATAACACTAAAACCAGGCACTGTGGTCTTTGGCTTGGCTTCCCCAGCTCTTGTAAGGTAGACTGGTGCATGAATTCATCTTGGTGTCTCTAGGCAGAGACAACCAATACAGAATCCCATTCGACTGCCATCCTTTTCTGCCTCGGAACTTCTTTTTCTAAGTTTATTAAGTATGCAGGTGACAACGTATACCATTTCCACAGGTAAACAATATAAGAAGAGAAACATTCCCTAAAAGCTATTTTCAAAATTGTCCTATAGGTTTCTTTCAAAAGGCAGTTTGTTTCTCATTATTAAATGTCACTTTTACCTTGAAGAACAAGCTATTTAATCTGTGCTTTTTAATTTATCTGTTAGATGGCATACTGTGACACCCACTTGCCATTACATGGAAGATCAATAAATTAGAGATTTGTCCTTAACTTCAGTGACATTTTTTAGTTCTTTGACACAAGAAAAACAGTCAACCTGTATGTTCATGGCTACCCCTATCTCTTAAAGCACAGGTTGCCAAACCAATGGCCCTTGAATCAAATATATTCCCCTCCTGTTTTATAACAAAGTTTCATCAGAACACAGCCACTTACCTATTATCTAATGGCTGCTTTCTCCCTATTAGGGGAGTTAAGTAGTTGAGATAGAGACCATATGACCTGCAAAGCCTAAAAATTGACTATGTTCCTGTGTACTGAAGAAGGTTGCCAGTCACTGCTCCAGATAAAGATTTTAATATTAAATATTCCATTTTCACAAAATTCACCATACTTGTATTCCTGGAATTTTAACTATTATGGCTTTGATTTCTTTGCTGCAATAACTGCATATAAATTAGGTAGAGAGAAAATTTCACTCATGCTTCTCTCCCTCTCTTCTTACCCCTTCTTTTGTTTAAGAAATTATTAATACCTGTATAATTAACATAGCCCTTCCAGCATATCTTTTTCTTAGTGTAGAGGGATAAAGAGAATTGTTTTTTCCTGTATTTCATTATTGTAACAGAATCTAACAAATTCCATAAACTGAGACAAGTCAGAAGCATCTGTATTTTCACCCAATCATGTCAGCAATGTCAAATCTATCCTAATGCTTGGTTCTTCAGATATTCAACAACAGTTTCATAACTGACATCTGCTGACAAGGGCACACATTCTTGCTTATGATTTTAGCTAACTTACCATGGCAAAAGAACAGTGTTTCCTTAATGGAATGTAGATTTTAACCTCTGTTCTTAAGCAAAAAATTGTAAAGTTAGTGAAATTATGTTAAGTAAAATTGAGCGTTCCCTGACTGAAATGTTACTATCTAAAAAGTTATAAAAATTTGCCTTCGTACTGTGACAGCTTCATTTCTCAATGTCAGGATAGCCATGACAGCTCCATGAACAAAATCCAAGCACAAGGTACACTCTGGGGCTATGTTCATTGTCAGCAGTCTTAGACTAAAACCTGTAGCTCCTAGAGTCTCCATGAAAATGTCTTATCTTGTGGATCACTTCCTGTCAGATCCAACTACATCATTAGAGTTTTTTCTCTTAATGTTGCAAAGAGCTCATAACAGGAGTAGAGGTGCTTGCTCTGCCATCTTCTCTTTGTTCCTTGTGCTTGCATTATAGGTATTATCTTGAATTTACAATTACTTTCTGGGTATCTTTTTAAGCCTTTTGTTTATTTTGTGAAGATTACTTTAGTTTAAACTAGATAATATATTATGAGAATCTACATAAGCCCATATAAACTGCAATATTCCACCATATGCTGAAAGCCAACACCTATAGAACACAACTTGCCTGTACCCCATGTTGTGGAAGCCCCCCTTTCCTTCAAAACACCTGTGAACTACTCTTGACATTTGATCTACATGAAGGCAAAAAAGACCGATCTCTATCATGTAAATGCATAATACTTAGATTTTCTTATTTTTTTAGATACACACATTATATATGTAATATATTTATTTTATACCCTGGTGGATTATCTTGTATAATCTACTTTGGAGACCAATGTACTATACAACAATGCTGTCACTTAAAAACACACACACAATACTTGGAAAAAGCAAGGTGAGAATTATTCTGTGGACACAAATACACACACACACACAAAATTATACCATATCAGATGCTATGAGTATTAGAAAATGAATCCAAGTTGGTCAGACATGGACTGCCTCATTGTGAGATAATGAACCAAGGTGAAAAAGTAGGGTCAAAGAACCATGAATAAGAACAAACACATGCTCTGCAGAGAGAAATCCAGAAGGCACAAAAACAAAGATAAAAAGGAAAATGGTATAAGAAAAAGAGCTGTTTTATTTCATTACTTTCCACTTCCCTTTTACAAATTCTATAAGGCCCTACTATGCTTCATTCTTTTCTCCCACAATGTCTATTACATCGCTTCACTGTCCAGGAACTGGTTATTGGAGCTACATCACAAACATTATCATTTTACTTGAGCTGATCTGAGTGAATTCTCTTCCCTACAACCAGTCAGTCCCTAACCAAGAATAATTTGGCACCAGAAAACAGAGTTGCTAGCAGCAAACACCAGAGAAAATTAGAAATAATTATTGCAGAAAAACCATGACACTCTCCTAACTTCCCGTCGTCAGCCTCCACCAAGATGAGAAGCTAGAGGTGTGAGATACGCAGAGGAGAATTAGCTGGTTAAATTTTAGTTCAGGCCACAGAAGATTAGAGATGGGACACGGGCACTCCCTGGACTTGCATCCTCTGGTCTGCTTTAACACAAACCAGGAGGAAAAGAAAGCTAGGCATCAGAAGCAATGGGTGGCAGGCCTATTAATGGCTGATCTGTACAGTGATCTGCCCTCAAGGAGACCCAACAGGCCAGTCCACTGCAGTGGCTTTCAATGTGGTAAGCCTGGGCTTCAGCAGAAGTCAGCTTGTGAAGAGCCCTGGCAGCTCTGCCAAGAGTTGGATCACTGGAAATGGACCTGCCCTGGAGTCGAAGGATGCCCAGGTCAGAGCCACAGATCTTATTGGCTCTAAGCTGAAAAGCCCTTCACTCAGCCCAACTTCCAAAGGGACCACTGCAGCTGAGGGGACGGCCAAGTAGGGTCAGCAACATTGCAGGCAGAACTGTAAATTTCTTGTTAGAGATGCCCCCTGCCTTTACCTGGCCAGCTCTTCTCCCAGGCCAGCCAAGTAATGAAAGTCAACAGAGTGCCTTCCCCTAGGAGGTTCACACCTCCCTAAGGATATACCCCATGTGAAGAGATAGATAGGTCTGGGCCTCTTAACTTACAAGGCCTAAAGCCCAACAGATTATTATCAAGCCCCTTCTATCAGGTTCTATTTGCCTCTCAATCAGAAAACTTAATTGTAGCTTAGACAGCACCTTTCTTAGCTCCTCTAATAATGACTCTGTCCTTTGTTCTAGACCCTGTCTAGCGCACTTGGGCCTCATTCCTTTGTAATCATAACCTCTACCACCAATGGCTCTACTCCCAACCTGTGTGTACTGATGGTCCTCTTCCCCACTTCATGCTGTATAATTGTTCAAACCTGGTAAATGCCACTCTCAGGATCATTGGTTACTATCCTCACTCTGTCTTTTATGACCTTGTCTAAATATGATCAGAGTCGGCAAACTTGGAAGGCTTCCATAGCCTTGGCAACTCATTACGACAGCCTAGGGTGGTTACTGGCGCCATAAACTAGAGTGTCAATTTGTTGGGTCAACAACAGGAGCCACTGTGCACTTGCTCCTCATGTGGGATCTCTGTCCTTAATGTGCTGTACATTGTGATTTAATGCTATAACTAGTACTCAAACAGTATGTTTCACTTTGTGTTTCTATGTGGGTGCAAACTGTTGAAATCTTTATACTAAATTGATCTTCTGTATATAAAGAGAATTGAAAATGAATCTTGATGCAAATGGAAGGGGAGAGGGAGCGGGAGAGGGGAGGGTTGCGGGTGGGAGGGAAGTTATGGGAGGGGGAAGCCATTGTAATCCATAAGCTGTACACTGGAAATTTATATTCATTAAATAAAAGTTAAAAAAAAATTTTACCTTAAGTCTCCATCTCCATGAAAACATAAGCAAAGTATTATGTGAAGGAGAAGAGAAAAAAATGCTTCCCAGTTGCCTGGCTTGAAACAGATGGAGAAAAAGAATACTCTGGACTGATAACATCCACTTATTGTTATTCCAGCTCAGGGGTTCTGCTGAGTTTAGCTAATCTCATCTAAGCAGAGGTGTAGAAACTCATACCTATTTTTGCCTTGAGGGTCTAGGCATTCTCTTTAGTCTAACAACTTTTGTAGAAATCTGTAAGGAATAGTTGGCCAATGCCAGAAATAAACTTATGGTATAAGGTGGGCATTACTTCTACCAGGAGGGAAGCTATTGGAACTCCTGATATAAAATGAGCAAGGTTTCATGAAGAATGCACTTTCTTTTCGGAAGCCCTAGGAAAAGTTAAGGCGAGGTTTTCAACCTTATGAAAACTGCAGAGTCAGCTGGAAAGGTTTCTGAATCAACATGTCTCCGGGTCACAAAGACAGGGCCTATCATAGATGTCCTCTCAACTTCCTTGCCCAGATTTTTCAGGTAGGGGCTCCACTCTCAAGTCCCTTTGACTGTGGGCCAAGGGCTCTTATAATTTCTTCACAATATCCCTTTATCCTTTCTTTTTTTAAAGATTTGTTTATTTGAAAGTCGGAGTTACACAGAGAGAGGAGAGAAAGGGAGAGAGAGAGAGGTCTTCCATCCACTGGTTCACTCCCCAAATGGCTGCAATGGCCGGAGCTGCGCTGATATGAAGCCAGGAGCCAGGAGCTTCTTCAGAGTCTTCCATGCGGGTGCAGGGGCCCAAGCACTTGGGCCATCTTCCCCTGCTTTCCCAGGCCATAGCAGAGAGCTGGATCGGAAGTGGAGCAGCTGGGACTCAAACCAGCGCCCATATGGGATTCCAGCACTTTAGGCCAGGGCGTTAACCTACTGCACCACAGAGGTGGCCCCCTTTATCCTTTCATACATGAAATTTTATTTTTTCTCCTCACCAACAAGTCCTTAATGTATGGACTCAGGACCATGAGAAAGAATCTTTATGGTCAATGAAAAACCAAAGCATGGTAAGAAGAAAGGTACACAATCCATAAAATGGTGCCTATTTTTCAAATGTGTTAAAGCATTTTTGAAACAATAGTCTTTAAAATACTTATGCTTAAATCTACACTTCCTGAAAGGGAATGGAGATTAGAAAGATGATTAAATAGATGAAGATGATGATGGAGTTTGTCTTAGTACATTTTGTACTGCTGTAACAAAATACCCCAGACTGAGTAATTTATAAAGGACAGGAATTTATCTACCATAGTCCTGGAGATTAAGAAGCCCAAGATCAAGCCTCTGGTAGTTTCTGGCAGTTGTCTGATGAAGAATGTTCCCAGCTTAAAGACGGCACCCTGTTGCTAAATCCTCTCATATGGAAAAATGCTGTGTCCTCTTATGGCAGAAAGCAGAAAGGAAAGCAAGACAGATGCTATCTGAAGCCTCTTTTATAAGGGTCTGAATCTCATTCATAAAGAAAGGAGCTTTCGTGATGCAATCATCTCTTAAAGGCCACCCATCAACACTATCACATTGCCCACTCAGAGTCAGTATGTGAATTTTGGAAGTACATATTCAACCCATAGTATGACTTCTATTTTCAGGAAGGTGTCCATTGCTCTAAAATGCGTTAAATGGTTCCTTCTAATTCAAACCAGTAAAGGCAAGCAGTCTTGGGTTTCCATTCTAACATATGTTACAGATTAAGCAAATAAAAAATATATAACCTTACCACAAAACTCTTCCAGCCTGCAAACAATGCTTTAAGTCCACCTAACATGAGTGCTTTCATTGAAAAACAATCGGAATCTAGGTGTTGGAATGGGGGTACCTGAAAGGAACCAGAGGGACTGAGAAGGTTGACCCCTAAGACCTTCATAACTTCAATTGGGTACTATTCCTTCTAACAGGGAGAACCTACAGTTCCCATGTTCTAGGTCTAAAGAACTTAATCCTTTGCCACACAGATGAATCTTTGCTATCCTTCTGCAGCAGGAAGCAATAATTATCCTTTCAAAATGACCACACATCCTCTCAAAATTAGAGTTTTTCATTGTGATTATTACATTCCTCAATTGGACATGAGTTGCTAAGACAAGAGAAATCTCATTCAAAGCAGTGTAAGAAAGAGGAAGATGCCTCAGAGATTTGGACTTGGAGCTGAATCTGCTGGTAAGGATTCCAGGGGCCAGCGTTGTGGCACAGAAGGTTAAGCCACCACCTGCAGTGCCAGCATCCCATACGGGTGATGGTTCATGTCCCAACTGCCCCACTTCCAATTCAGCTCCCTGGTAATGCCCCTGGGAAAGCAGTAGAAGATGGCCCAAGTGCTTGGGTCCTGCACTCATGTGGGAGACCCAGATGAAGCTTCAGCTCCTGGCTTCAGCCTGGCCCCGCCCTGGCTGTTTGGAACCAGTAGATGGAAGATCTCTCTCTCTCTCTCTCTCTCTCTCTCTCTCTCTGCCCTTCCCCCAACTCTTCTTTTAAAGTAAATAAATCTTTAAAAAAGATTCCAAGTTGTATGACTTTGGGAAGGAGATGAGTCTCTTTTAGGGATCTGTATGATGGCTATGCTATTTTGGTGTAGAACTTTCTTAGAATACTTACTGGGAGAAAAAGTTTGTGTTTGAACTAAGGATTGACTGTAGTCATTGATTTTCCCTCCCAGGAAGCTTTCACATCTTCCTTTCATTAAGAGATTCAGGCAAATGATTCAGGCCTGGCCAATTCTCTCAGCAATAGCAGGGCACAAGGTGCAGCACATAACACAAAGACAACTAGAATCGTTCAGGATTGTAATAGACACTCAAGGAGAAAGGTGTTGCTTCTGTTTCTGAGTTACTTCCCCTAGAACTATCAGTACCGAGTCTATATGGAGAAGTAGGAGAGAATGCAAAGAGAAACAAACACAAGCAGAGATAACGGCAAGAGCAGGAGAAAGTGTCTTCTGGTTGTAGGAAGGCCTCACTTAGAGTGCTGCAGCCCTGGCTCTTCCCTCAGTTCTGTGGACTACTCCCTCCCTGTGCTGGGATCCAGTAAGCTGCTAGTTTAAATCGAGTCTCCATCACTTTGAAGAGTCCTGACTAATACATGACCAGAACTATGGGAGACTTGGAGGGATAATTCAACAAAAGTTTAGGGGTTAGTTGTTGACGTTGTTGTTAATTGTAATATATACCTAGGGTAAAAAAGTAAACAGCACACAGAACGTGTGTTATGTAATTATAAAATCAGTCATCTTTCTACCACCCCCAGAACAACTCTGCTGAGGGAAAAAATGCTAACAGTTTCTTCTGTGTCCTTCCAGGAATTTTCTTAAGTTAACTTTAGAGTACTCTAAAGGAACAAGGCGAGAACAAAGCTCATGAGATGTATTATTCTCAGATCTAACTCAGAAAGGCAAAGATGTAGCAATATTATGTCTATTTTTCCTTCTTTCCTCACTATACTGGGTTTAAACTTGCAGTTGTAAGATTCCCTCCCTATAAGCTTTTACATTTTATATTTTAAGTAAAATCCCACTAGGGAAGTACTAGCTAATGAGTTTTGTTTTGTCATCATGTAGAACTTTCACAGCATCCTTTAAAACACCCTGCATCTTGAAATAATTTAAAAAAATCACTGAACTTCACAGAAAGTTGGTTTGTTTTTCTAAGACCTATAAGCAGAGAGGGATTTATTTTTAACTCCATATCTATGCTGCCTGGTTTGAGATTTCACTTTTGCAAAATAGTCAGAGCTCAGATGATCTGTCACCGTGGATTCAGTTTTTTTTTTTTTTTTTTTTTTTTTGTCTTTAAATTTGAAGGGCAACAGAAATTGCTGGAAGATTATGTTTAAGTGCTACAGCAAATTTAAATGTATTTTGGAAGTAGCTACACAATACATAAACATGTGACCAAAAATAGATGCTGCAGAACACTGTGATTGCACTAAATGCCACTAAATTATTTGCTTTAAAATTGTCTATTTTCTGTTATGTGAATCTTACCTCAATAATAATGACTTTTAGATGGTGGTATTTAAGAAAGTTGTACCTATTGCAAAGCCAATCTAAATCATAGATTTTTTTTTTTTCAAAGTCATCATCTCTGGTAAAAATAAGAATTAACTTGTTAAAAATCTATGCTGTGGGTTGGTGTTTGGCCTCTCTGTTAAGACGCCACTGGGAACACCCATGTCCCTTATCAGAGTGCCTGAGCTCAAGTCCTGACTCATCTCCTGATTATAATTTCCGGCTAATGCAGACCCTGAGAGATAGTATTGACGGGATCAAGTAGTTAGGTACTTCTAACCCACCTAGAGACTCAGACTGAATTCCTAGCTCCCCCACTTTGTCCTGGCTCAGCCCCAGCTGTTGCAGGCATTTGGGTAGTACACAGTAGATGGGAGCTCGCTTGCTCTCGCTCTCGCTCTCTCTCTACCTCTCAGACTTTTAAAAAAGAACTTACTCTCAAACAACACTTGTGCTAAAAGCTTTCCAATAAGCAGTATATATGTTAAGTTATTGGGGTTTGTGTTGTCATGCATTGGGTTAAGATGCTTCCTGGGACACCTGCATCCTATATTGAAGTGTCTGATTCAAGTCCCTGTTACTCTGTGCTTCTGATTCAGTTTCCTGCTAGCGTATCTGAGAGAGAATAGATGATGGCTCAAAGACTTGTGATGATCAGAAGCTCAGTTGAGGGCAAGTTGAATTTAAAATATCTATTTTTTTATTTTATTTTATTTGACAGAGTTATAGACAGAAAAAGGTCTTCCTTTTGTTGGTTCACTCCCCAAATGGCTGCTACAGCCAGCACTGTGCCAATTCTGAGCCAGGTGCTTCTTCCTGGTCTCCCACGCAGGCGCAGGCACCCAAGCACCTGGGCCATCCTCCACTGCCCTTCTGGGCCACAGCACAGAGCTGGACGGGAAGAGGAGCAGCTGGGACTAGAACCTGGCGCCCATATATGGGATGCCAGCTCCTCAGGCAGAGGATTAACCAAGTGAGCCATGGCGCCGGCCCCTAAAATATCTACTAGAAAACCAAGTGAGATAGCTCCTAAAATTAAGGGGATTTTCAGAAGTATTGAGCTCTCCAGTCCCTGGGCCTCCCTTCAAAGCAATAACATTTAATTATACCAGTATCTGTCAAATCCAGTGTTTTATTTTTCCCTGAAGAGTGAGGTCCTTACCTTGTTCTATTCTGAAACTGTGACATGATTCACTTCAAATCCCTTCACCTGTTTTCCCAGATAAGAATATTAATTTATTTCAGGCAATATTTACCACTCTTTAAAAAAAAGATGCTACTGTACTTTGATATTTTTTAAGAAAACAAAGGCTAAAAATATTTTCCAAAATTTATATTAAAAAGAATCCACAAATGATGATTACAAAGGTGTGTTTTCCCAGACTGTGCAGGAATTTCTGCCAAATGAATCATGACACCCCTCAAAGGAAACCAGATCCTATGACTGTGCTATATCTGACATATGTTGCCACATCTGTGTTCATTGCCTAGGGCTGCCATAACAAAACACCATAAACTTTGTGGCTGAAGACAACAGGAATTTATTCTCCGTCAGTTCTGGAAGCTCGAAACCCCAAATCAAGGTGTTACAGTACAACACTCTCTTTGAAGCTCCCAGGAGGGGATTCTTTGCCCTTCTCCCCTGTGTGTTTGTGTCTTTACACAGCATTTTCTTCTCCGTGTGTCTGCATCCAAATCTCCCCATCTTACAATGCCAGTCATCAGACATAGGGCCTGCCCTCGTCCAATATGACCTCCGTTTAAACTCATTATATTTGCAAAGACTTTATTTCCAAGTAAGATCACTATCATGGGTAGCAGGGCTTAGGACTTCAACATATCTTTCTGAGGGGACACATGTCAACCCATAAAACACTAAGCCTCATTCATTCATTCACTGAGAATCTTCCCTGTGTTTGACACTTTTGTATTTACTGGCAATCCTAGTCCTTGCAGTTAGAGAATCATGGTCCAGTGTGGGAGACAGATACTTGAAGCTTAGTGTGGAAAAAGAATTTAGAAACACGGCGATTCAGATAGGAGACTCTTATCTCAACCTGGGAAACCAAAGAAATCCTTGCTGGAGAAGTGGCCTCCAATCTAAGACCCAGATGGTGAAGTTGGATGCACAGGAAAGACAAGTCCAAACAGAGGGACAACATTTGTTGCACCCTGGATGTCTAAGAAATCGTGCAGCTATCTGGGGACCACTGTAGAATCCAAGTGATGGTAGCGGTCATGACAAGAAGTGAGGCTGTGCAAATATACAAGGAATGAGTCAGGAGGGACTTTATTGGCATACTAAGGATGGCATTTGTCCTGTAGACCAGAAGCCCTCCAATGCCATCTCCAAAGAGTGTCCCATCACTCTGCAGTCATTTGATTAATCTAAATTAGATTATATCCCATTATATGCCTACAAATCACATCATTTTCTCACCTACCTTATAATGATGGGAAAAAGGAGGTGGAATGACAGCTATCACACAGGAAACCAAGTACTGTGTGATATGCCCATAATATGAATGTCCTCCTTCAGGTATATATCAATAAGGAACACATACGCACAGACAATGGGACATGACTGAAGGGTTTCTAGTAGAAAATAATGTGATCACATCGTGTATTCTGGGAGAGAGCGGAGACTAGAGAACAAATGAAAGGCCATTGTACTAACCTAAGTGACAGATAATGGTGGCCTAAACTATACTAGTGGCAATGAAGATGCAGAGACGTAAACAGAGTACACTGAGATGAAATCAAATGGATTTTCAGTTTAGGCATGCACAAGGCACCATAGGCATCTCACAATTGTACAGAGCAGGCAGAGAGGACAAAACAAAATCCTGACCTTTTATGTACACAGCTGTATTTTCAGCAGCAGGAAAATAAGCCTGGCTATGCTGGCAAATATCAGACTGGTAAGTGGATGGGTGAGGTATGGCCAAAGGACAAAGCAAGCCCATGCATGGTTGACACACTGTCCCAATCAAATGAGTGGAGCACAATGGGGAAGAATCCAAGCATCTCACTTCCCTCCCATCAGGCAGACTGGCCAGCAGACAGGTAGGAAGTTATTTGTAGACAAGTGTCCATAGGCAGCAATGGACTAGAACAAAGATCCAGCTTTCTGTCTTAGGGAGATGTGCTGGCAATTGCCATGTAGGAACAGGGCCTGGTACCAGGCTGAGTACAGCCCTAAAGTCAGATCTAGGAGTTGTGCTAACAGTGGCCAAGGGAGAGAGCAGATGTCACTTGAGAAACAGTGTCACAGCATGACACCAAATAAAACCATAAATACAGGTGGATGACTGGCCACCAAGCTTCACCAGTGGCATTAAGGTAATTGATCTACTTCCTTACTGACTTGGTTTGGACTCAGAAACCCAGGGCATGAGTGAGAGGGCAACTGAAAGTCAGGTGTCCAAAGGGGAGTATCTGGGCAACATAAAGCCATGGGAACTGAGGGAGCAGGCAAATAGGTCTAAATTGTTGTGCTTGCCTGTGCACTATGCCCTCCTTTGATATAGATGCTCATGAAGAAGACATAGTTATAGCAGAATGTCCAGGTTGGAGGCCTAGGGGGGTAATGTTAAAAAAAACAGTCTTGCATTCTGCCAACATTTATGGAGCACTTGGTGTGTTCCTAGCTCTTGCTCTGAAGCGTACTAAGATGCCAAAATCATCATAGTCTCTGCCTTCAAGTATTCTGCAGTGGAACAAGCATGATGGGAGACTCACAAATAACTGTAAGAAAGCCCAGTCAAATGCAGTGGGGCAGAGAGGATAAATGAAGAACAAAAAAGTCTCATAAGGTTTTTGAGAAGAGGGGCTGGTGTTGTGGCATAGCAGGTAAAGCTGCCATCTGACATTCACACCAGCACCCCATATGGCTACCGGTTCATGTTCTGGCTGCTACACTTCAAACTAGCTCCCTGCTAAAGGCCTGGGAAAGGCAATGGAAGATGGCCCAGGTGTTTGGGCCCACACCACCCACGTGGGAGACCTGGATGAAGCTCCTGGCCCATGACTTCTGTCTGGCCCAGCCCTGAGCATTGAGGCCATTTGGGGAGTGAACAAGCAGATGGAAGATTTCTGTCTCTCCTTCTCTCTCTGTAATTCTGCCTTTCAAATAAATAAATAAATAAATAAATACATCTTTTTAAAGAACTTTTTAAAAAAAAAAAAAAAAGACTTCTGAGAAGAGACTACAGCCATTTTCTACCTAGACACCATTATCAGAGACTTAACCACTTCCGTGTGGCGCCATCTGCTTCAACTCCAGGTCTGACACAACAGCCATTGTTAGTTTATCCACATCTCCCTCAACTCTCTTTTTTTTTTAAGATTTATTTACTTATCTGAAAGTCAGAGTTATAGAGAGGCAGAGACAGAGGCAGAGGCAAGAGAGAGAGAGAGAAAGAGGTTAGAGCTGGGCTGATCCAAAGCCAGGAGCCAGCAGCTTCTTCCAGGTCTCCCATGTGGGTGCAGGGGCCCAAGAACTTCTTCTACTGCTTTCCCAGGCAATAGCAGAGAGCTTGATCTGAAGTTGAGCAGCCGGGACTCGAACTGGTGCCCATGTGGGATGCTGGCACTGCAGCCGGTGACCCTTCCCTCAACTCTCTGTCTTGAGTGTTGTGTGTAATATAACAGAGTTAGCCTGGGATTCCACAGCCAGGACTGAAAGTCCCTGGGTCTGTTAGTCACTCAATAAATAGGCACACAGACATTTTCTGACCTTGAGTGCACTTCCATTTTACTCACCATAGATGAGAATAAAGACAAAACATACGTCACAGGGCTGTTTCAGGGACTAAATGAAGTAATGTACATAAATCGGGGGTATAAACTTTCAAGAGTTGGGAAGACATTATTTTCATGGAGTCCCAACGTGAGTTCAAATTGTTGTTTTCAGCTATACCTGGGTGTGTGTGACAAGCTGGTACAGGGGCCTCTGGGAGTCAGTCCACGTGAGGATGAGGAAGTCGTTGTGCTCATGTGCCAGAAGAAGAGACAAAGACCCGTGGGAAGCATGTGGGAAGATTCAGATGTCTGTGTCCGTGCCCCACCCAGACCCACTGCTGGGAGTCAGAGCTAAGCGGAGAGAGGCTCCGCACACAAGCTGAGGCAGCAAAAGGGGACATGGCATTGCCACTTTAGTTGCCTGATGACAAACTCGGATGCAGAAAGGCACATGCTCTTCCCAGAACAGGCGGAACTCCAGAACAAGTTTCCTAATCTGGGGGAAAGTGTTCTTTGTGCAGGCACAGCCACAAGAGGTACCTGCTGCACCTCACCCTCAGCAGGCCAGGGGACCTGGAGACTCTGTCAATATGGAGATTGACAGAGAGTGGATGTGAAACGCTCCTGGGGCTAAGTCTCCAGGGCACGTGATAGCAGTGACTGGTCATTGCTCCTCATGTGAGTCCAACAGTGGGGGTGGTGTGGGGGACGCCTGCACAAACTCAAGTCGCATTATTATGAAATCAGGGTGAGTTTCAGATGTCGTGTGAGTGCAGATGCCATTAGTTGCTATTTCCATTTGCTTCAGTTGCTTCATTTTCTCAGCAAGTCTGAGAAGGGAACTCTGTCACCCCACGAGGCAAAAGTCCTTCTCTTGACAAAGACCACCCAGAAGTGAGCGGAGGCATTGGAAAGCACCTGACAGGAGATTTCAACAAAGGCTGCTCAAATGAGCAGCAATGGCCAGTAAACTCATTCTCTTGGCTCTCATCTCGGTGTTTTCCAAGCCTGGAGGGGGAGGGAGGGGTGGAGAGAAAGATGTGCAAGGTTATTATATAGGAGCAACATGGTGAGGCAGGGAAGCAGGAGAGAGGCCCAACAGCTGTACACCAAGAAAATGCAAAATAGCCCTTTTAATTGGAGGTGAGGCAAAGATGAGGCAGTGAGAACAAAATGCACACCCCTCCCACTTCCAAAGATATAGCAGAAGGTCTGGCCAATGGTGAGAATATCAGATTTTTCCTTTCTCTCAGCCCACTGCTGTTAAGTCTAGAATTCTGGCCCAGGCATCTTGAGAGAAGCTGTGGACGTGCCCAGCATTGGACATGCTACACAGACGCCTGTACTCACTCAACAAGGAGAGAGGAAATAATTCATCCAAGTTCTGCCAAGACAGCTTTCTGGCCCTCTGATGCTCTCAGAGGTTGAAGGTTGGCTTTTGCCAGACAGGGCGGAGCCCAGCAAACAACAGGAGTCTGGGTCTCCTTGGCGATCTGAAATCTGCACAAATGCCAGCTCTCAGACCGCTCCATCCAGCCCAACAGTGCCCTGGGCCCTTGCATATCCTCAAGTCAGCTTCCCCTGGCAAATTCTGCCTCTGACAGAGTCTGAACGCCCATTTCCTTAGCCTATACTGCCTTCCAATCATGGCTCTGAGTGAAAGAGACTTGGCCCTGACTGCTGTGGAAGAGCTCAGTCTAAGACTCAGTTGGAGTGGAAGGACAATAGAGCCGTGAGTCCCATAGTCCGTAGTGAGTGAGCAGGTATGGCTCTGGGGAGAGAGTGCCTCATCCTAGAGGCAGAGTGATTTCAGCGGAGTTTTAAACAGGAAGTAGGCAGAAGCCAGTGCTGTGGTGTAGCTGGTAAAGCTGCTGCACTGCTGGTATCCTATCGCTGGTTCAAGCCCAGCTGTTCCACTCTGATCCAGCTCTCTGTTATGGCCTGGGAAAGCAGCCCCCGTACCCATGTGGGAGACCTGGAAGAAGCTCCAGGCTCCTGGCTTCAGATCTGCCCAGCTCCAGCCCTTGCAGCCATTTAGGGAGCAAACCTGTGGATGGAAAGCCTCTCTTTCTCTCTGCCTCTGCCTCCCTGTAACTCTGCCTTTCAAATAAATAAATACAGCTTTAAAAATTAAAAAAAAAAAAAAAACAGGAAGTAGGAGCTCACCAGGCAGAAAAGGAAGTAAAGAGGAATAGGTAATTTTGTTAGTGCTTACTGTGTTCCAGGCAGTGTGTGAGTATGTGAGTGGTGTTTCATGGAGAGAGAACAGGTGCAGTCTTAGACTTGTACAAGGTTATGGTATATGGACAGAATGTAAATTCCACATAAATATAGGAATGTATTGTGACAGTTGTCAAAAGATAAGGCTAGAAAGGTAAGTCAATAATGAGAAGACATCAAAAGTTTATATATATATATATATATATATGCGCATAGGTCTAGAAAGATAACATATCAATATACTAGCATTGGTTATAGTGGTGAAGATTTCAGTGAGTTTTATTTTTACTCTTTATGTATCTATGATTTTTTTCTATCTACAATTTCTATGCATCTATGATTTTTTTCCAACAAAAAGAAAAGAGGATAAAGAGGTAACTACAAAGTGTGTACTTTCCGCAGGTACTGGAAAGCCACTGAAAATTCTTGAGAAGACTTAAAAAACTATGTGTGAGCTATTGAGGGCTGCTGAAGTAGAAAGGCCCTTGGTGACTCACTTCAGTTCCTGCTTCCCAGGAACCAACTTCATGCTACCTGCAGTCCGCGAAGTCAAGGCTATAGGATTAAACTTCCACTCCCATGAGATAGGAGGCTGCTGGTCATGAGCAAAGAGGCACAGTCCATGTGAAGCATTTCTCTGCCCACTCAGAGCTCCCCACAAGTTGACAGCAGGCACAAAACAACCTGGCTCAGCACCAAGCACAAAAACAAGGGGGAAAGAGGACAGGTGACAAAGTACTCACAGAAGCTAGAAAGAAAAAAAAGGCAGATTTTTTTTTCCACAATGTAGGATCTTTTATTACTAGAAAATAAAATCCTGTCTGAGTAAAGGCCAGGAAAACGATTAAGGGCTCAATTTAGATCAGGAGGCTTGGCTGGGCACTGCTGAGCAGGGAGCTGAACAATGTCTGCCCCACTCTCTGTGCACATCACGTTTGGGGTGAACAGCCCAGGCCCCAGCCAGGCCTCTGGCTGCCAGTGCTGCAGAATTACAGTTAAGCTTTGGCCACTCGGTTTCAGTTAAAAGGATTGTGTGGAAGGAAGGATAAAAGGCCCTCGCGTACAGCCCAGCTACTGCCTCTGAGGTCTAAGAAGAAATGCAGCCAGGGTGGTGCCAAGTTCTGCAGAAAAGCTTCTTTCCTGGGGTTCTCAGGCTCCCCAGCCTGACCCAGGAAGGGCATGAGATGGAGCAGGAGCGTGGGCTGGCTTTGGACTTGGGCCGGCCTGGGTTGGAGGCCCCATTGTACTACTCATGGGGCCTTTAAGCAAGATTTTTAACTTTGCTGAGTCCCAGTACATTACCCCTATAAAATATAGATAATAGCATTATTATGGGGACACAATGACATGATGTTTGTAAAGCAACAACAAAATAAACACTTAGTAGTTAGTAGCTCCTTCCTTTCCCTTCCTTTCTCCAAGGCCTCTTAAACCAAAGAATTGTGGTGCAGTGGGAAAGGCACGAGATTAGAGGCTGGGAAAGTAATGTTCTATTCCTGATTCAACTCTGTGTGACCTTGGGCAAGTCACTCAGTCTATCTGGCCTCCTTTTCCTCCACTGAAAACAGCAGGTCTTGGGTTAAATAATCTCTGAGGATCCCTCCCACTTCTGATTCTCAATATTAATTCTGAGTATTAGGTAGTTGTTATGCATAGGCACGTCGCTCAGCAATGCACATGCATTACTTTACAAATATTATTATTCTTGTTTTACAAGAAAATGAGCCTTATGGCATCTTAGGAACTTGTCCCAGATTGCACAGCCAGAAAAGGCAGATGAAGAAGTGTTTGTCCATGGGGCCAGTGCTGTGGCTCAGCAGGTTAAAGCTCAGGTCTGCAGTGCCAGCATCCCATATGGGTGTCGGTTTAAGTCCTGGCTACTCCACTTCCAATCCTGCTCTGGCCTGGGAAAGCAGAAGATGGTCCAAGACCTTGGGCCCCTGCACCCGAGTGAGAGACCCAGAAGATGCTCCAAGGCTACTGGCTTTGGATCAGCCCAGCTCTGACCTTTGTAGCCATTTGGGGAGTGAACCAGCAGATGAAAGACCTCTCTCTCCCTCCCTTCCTCCTTTCCTCCCTCCCTGCCTCCCTGCCTCCCTGTAACTCTACCTTTCAAGTAAATAAATCTTTAAAAAAAAAAAAAAAAAGAAGGAGGAGGAGGAGGAGAAGTGTTTCTCCAGATTGACTTCTTTTTTAACCAAGTTATATAGTCCCAGAGTTCTGAGTCTTCTTACTGAACAGTAATAAAATCAAATCATTCTACAGGTTCCAAGCTAAGTTTAAAGACTTGTCAATGCTTGAAACTGTAACTGGGTTTTCAGGCCTGAGGAATATTGGTTCACTCATAGTCCTGTGAAACAGGCCCCAGGGAGAATACAATCTCCTAGCAGGAGGTAGGAAAGAGAAGCTAGAAACAGTCTTTCCTGGCACTTTCAATCTGGGCAGACAGAGGGTATTGTAGTGGGGCCCCAGCGAGCAGGAAGACAGGCAATTGTCAGCCCAGGGAGCAAGTAGCCCAGAGCTGGTGGTCAGCATAAACAGGGCTGCAGAGGCTCAAAGGCCAAGTGTGTATTCCAGCAGAGATGCAAACCATTTGAACCATACCACAGTGGAACAAGTGGGGAAGAGGGAAAGTTCTGACTTGGCAGTCCCTGGGAGCACAAGGCCTGAGTCTGACAAGCCACAAGGAGCCTCAGGAAGAAATATCAGAGCCCAGGACTCATGACCCAACTCATGGCTGGGTAAGTGAACACTGCTAAGCCCTGGACCAGTTGTCTGTTGTTCTAAGACAAACCACTCCAAAGCTTGGAGGTTTAGAACAACCAAGTTGTACTGTTCCTCACAGTTTTTTAGGTTTGCTGAGCTGACATAGGCAATTTTTCAGGTCCATGTAAGGCCAGCTGGGTCCACTCATACGGCTACATTCAGCTAGGCGTCAGCTAGACTAGAACATCAAAGTTGATTCCACTCACATGTCTGGCAGTTGGTACTGGCTATTGGCAAGGACACTTCAGTTCTCTGCCAAAGAGCTTCTCATTCTCCAGGACCCCTCTCCACGTGGTCTCTCTGCTAGGAAAGTCTGACATAGCAGGTGATGCTATAGGGTAAAACAGCATCAGGTCAATAGGCAAAGAATCAGCTGCACCTCTTCATGCTAGCAATGAATAATTTGAAACTAAATGTTTCTAAAAGTGCCACTAATAGTTCTAAAACATGAAATACTTAGAAGCTAGAACCCATAAAATACTGGCAAAAGAAATTTTAAGAGTTAGGTAAATGGAAAGATACATCACATTCATAGATAGAAAAATTTGATGAAGTTAATACATCAATTCTTCTCAAAGTTCAAAAAATTAAACGGAAAAAAGGTAGATTTGTTTGTAAGTGGTATTGAAACAAATGGACATCCATATGCAAAAACATAAACTTTGACTTACAACTGACACATATACAAAATGTAACAAAACAGATTATAGAATTAAGTGTAAAAAGAAAAATTAGGAAACTTTTAGGAGAAAATAATTACAATCTTTGATTGTTCTTAGTAGGCCAAGAAAAACAAAATACAAAAGAAAATATAGATAAATTAGACTTAAAGTTTAAAACGTATACTCTATTATATCATTCTGGAAAAGACAAAAATAGAGTGACATAGAATAGATCAAAATTTGCCAGGATTAAGAGTTGGCAGAGGGTTTGACTACAAAAAAGTAGCAAAAGGGAATTTGGTGGTATGACAGAACTATTTCTATTCTGATTTTATTAGTAGTTATACAACCCTATATGTATGTATCAATCACAAAACTATACAAGAGAAAAAAGAAATTTTACTGTATTGAAATTTTTTTTGACAGGCAGAGTTAGACAGAGAGAGACAGAGAGAAAGGTCTTCCTTTTTCTGTTGGTTCACCCCCCAAGTGGCCACTACAGCCAGCGTGTTGCGGCCAACGCACTGAGCAGATCCAAAGCCAGGAGCCAGGTGCTTCCTCCTAGTCTCCCATGTGGATGCAGGGCCCAAGGACCTGGGCCATCCTCCACTGCACTCCTGGGACATAGCAGAGAGCTGGACTGGAAGAGGAGCAACCGGACAGAATCCAGCGCCCCGACCGGGACTAGGACCCGGGGTGCCGGTGCCACAGGCGGAGGATTAGCCTAGTGAGCTGCGGCACCGGCCTACTGTATTGAAATTTAAAATAAAATTTAGGGCCGGCGCCTTGGCTTAACAGGCTAATCCTCCGCCTTGCAGAGCCGGCACGCCGGGTTCTAGGTCCGGTTGGGGCGCCAGATTCTATCCCAGTGGCCCCTCTTCCAGGCCAGCTCTCTGCTATGGCCCGGGAAGGCAGTGGAGGATGGCCCAAGTCCTTGGGCCCTGCACCCACATGGGAGACCAGGAGAAGCACCTGGCTCCTGGCTTCGGATCAGCGAGATGCGCCGGCCGCAGTGGCCATTGGAGGGTGAACCAAGGGCAAAAAGGAAGACCTTTCTCTCTGTCTCTCTCTCTCACTACCTACTCTGCCTGTGGAAAAAAAAATATTAAAAAATAAATAAATAAAATAAAATTTAGTCCCCAAAATTTAGTCAGCATTCCTCCAAATGCACCCCCAGAGAAAATATGCTATTATTTCCACACCAAATATTTTTAAATGTTAAAAACCTCCACTAAAAAATGAAAATTTAATCAAACAACTGCCTCTCCATTATTTGTGTTTGTTTGAGTTTTGTTTGCTTGTTTCAGTAGTACCCAGTGTTGAGAAAGGTATGATAAAGTGAGCACAATTGGGGTCAGCATTGTGGCATAAGAGGTAAAGCAACCATCTGCAACACCAGCATCCCATATAGTGCAGGTTTGAGTCCTGGCTGTTCCACTTCCCATCCAGCTCCCTGCTAAGGCACCTGGGAAAGGAACAGAAGATGGCCCAAGTGCTTGGGCCCCTGCACCCATGTGGGAGACCCAAAAGAAGCTCCTGGTCCTGGCTCTTACCATTGTGGCCATTAAAGGAGTGAACCAATGGATAGAAGGTCTATCTCTCCCTCCCTCTAACTCTGCCTTTCACATAAATAAATAAATCTTAGAAAAAAAAAAAGAGAGAGAGAGAGAGAGAGAAAGCACAATGAAATGTAAGGAGGGGACATGTGAATTGGTACAGGTTTTTTGGAAGACAATATATCTCAAAAACCTTAAGTGCTCTTACTTATTGGAAAATAAAGCCACTTCTAGGAATCAATCCTCATGAAATAACCAGACTCTGGTGAAGATCGTTGTTTTGTCTGCATTGAAATTCTGTCTCCTTCATCACAGAGACTGACAACACAATGGGTCCAAAATAATTACTGCAAACAACCTGTAAGGCAATTAGCTCCCATAAAATGTCTGCCTCCAGCCAGGAGCCTGGTAGGAAGAGAAGCTTCTGTCCCTTGGGCATGTTTGGTCAGGATGCCCTTTGTGTAACAGCATTCAACAGCTATCTACATTCACTATGAACAACAAACATTGTTATTCCTAAGGTGTTAGCAAGTGACATTCCTTGCCATGCCTGTAGACTACTTCATGAGAGCAAACAGGCAAGGGAGTGAGTTCTGAAGACACCAAAGACTGCTGAGAAAGCCAGGGAATTTGGACTGAGAGGCTTCCTGGCATGAGCTCAGCCTACAATGGCAGATTCAGGTAAAACTTGATTTCTAAGGAGACCAGGGAGTTCAGGAAAATAGTACAGCTTGGTTTGGCAGTCAAGAGAGAAAAGACACAGACTGCTCTGCAGCCAGAAGGGCCTTGGCTGAAAAATGCCAGGTACTGGCTTTTGGAATCATCAGAAAAAATAGAGACACTTTAAGATGCAGAAAGATCCTGCCATTGGATACAGGATCTAGGTCTTGGACCTAGATCTAGATACTAGACCTACGTCTAGGACTGCCCCCCAGGGGTCCCCACCTCCTAATAGCAGCTGTTCTCCTTGACCCCAGTTAAGTGTGCCATTTGGCCCTTACCCTGTGTTACCTGGATGCTGCAACTTCACCTCTCAACCCTGGCTGTTTATACAACTGCCTCTTCCCAAGGCTATGGTTCTCAGAGGCTCTCTTAGTCCTGATACCTGGGCTTTCTCCTGTGCCTCATGTTCCTCCAGCCCCACCTTACCTACCATCTATCCTCACACATACCTCTCACTCCCCCAGAGGTCACCACAAGCACTGGGCAGGACCTAGTTATTTAGGAAAGAAGGAATTGTTCCAAATAGTGTCTCTTCAAGTTAGAGACTCTGTATACTGACTTTAATTACAACAGTGACCACCTCCAACAATTACTGAGTGAGCACTCACTGTATTCTAGTTACCATGCTAAGTCCTCTACCTATACCACAAATTATTACAATTTAATCCACACAGCAATCCCACAACATGGGTACCAGTATTGCCACAATTAACATACCAATTTACATACAAGGAATTAAGAGCTCAGAAAAGTAATGTTCCCAGGACAATGGGGATAACAAATAAATCAAAGATATAACTTTGAACTCATCCACTTAGCAAGTCTTACATTAAAAGAGCCCCTATCACACACTAGAGTTACATCATTAGCACAGCACTAGTTATAGTGGTGAACAAGACAGACCCAGTCCCCGTCCTCCAGAAGCCTATTGCCGAGATTAGGCAACTCACAGGCCTCTTTTGCTGCCATAGAGCCAAGATTCAAACTCATGTTTCCTATGCCAAAGCTTAAACACAATACTTTCTACCCCACTCTTTCTGGAAATTAGTCCCTCTTAAGCAACATGAAGTCTTGGAAGTTCTCAGGCTGAGGTCAAGCTGCCTGCCTGTATGACTAGGTATTGATGTTGAGCAGATGTTGTACATAGGTATAGATGCTAAGAATCAGAGTACTGGACTCATGGAACCTGAGATTTTTCTTCATAAAGACTTCTTTATTTGAAAGGAAGAACTACAAAAAAGGAAGGAAAGAGAGAATCTTCTATCCACTGGTTCACTTCCCAGATGGCCATAACAGCCAGGGCTGGGCCAGGCCAAAGCAAAGAGCTAGGAGCTTCCTGTGGGTCTTCCACATGCATGTAGGGGCCTAAGTCTTGGACCATCTTCCACCGCTTTCCCAGACACATTAGTAGGGAGCTGGGTCAGAAGTGGAGCCATGGGAAAGCGGTGGAAGATGTCCCAAGTCCTTAAGCCCCTGCACCCATGTGGGAGACCCAGAAAAAGCTTCTGGCTCTGTATTGGTGCAGCTCTGGATGTTGCAGCCATCTGGGGAGTGAACCAGTGGATGGATACCTCTCTGTCTCTACCTCTGTCTGTAACTCTGCCTTTCAAATAAATAAAATAAATTTTAAAAGAAGAAGAAGAAGAAGAAGAAGTGGAGCAACTTGGATTCCAACAGGTGCCCAGATGGGATGGTGGCACTGCAGGCAGAGGTTTAACCTACTATGCCACAGCACTGGCCCCAAGACTTTTCTTCAATGTCACTTTTTCACTAAGGTCACTCTAACCACCTGCCTCCCTATCAGCACTGTAAACTCATCTTACCCTGCTCATTTTTTTTTTTTGTACTAAAATATTATTGTGTCTATTATTTAGTACATGTATATGTCAAAAGGTTTGTGGAAAAAATAATAAGTAAATAATCTGGGGCCGGCATTGGGGTACAGTGGGTTAAGCCATCACCTTCAATGCCAGCATTCTACATGGGTACCAATTCAAGTTCCCGCTACTTCATTCCAATCCAGATCCCTGCTAAGGCACCTGGGAAAGCAGTGGGAGATGGCCCAAGTACTAGGGCCCTTCACCCACATCGAAGACCCAGATGGAGTTCTGGGTTTCTGGCTTTGGCCTGGCCTAGCCACAGATGCTGTGGCCACTTGGGGAGTGAGCCAGTGGATAGAAGATCTCTCCTCTCTCTCCATCTTCCTCTATCTCTAACTCTGCCTTTCAAACAAATAAATATTTTAAAAATCTTATTTTGGTGCAAAAATTTTTTAAATCCATGGATTTTTTTATAACACATACCATCAGAACTTTTTCAGGATCCCTCATATGCATGGATTTCAAAAATTTTTGCACCAAAATAAGCTTATCTTTTAACTCAATGTTTATGAACTTTTTGAAGTACCCTGTTATGTGTTTCCTCACACTTTAGTATAAATTCCCCCCAGGGAATCCTTATTTCTTTTGTTTACCGATACATCCCCTGTGCCTAGACAGCCTGGCCTATAAAAAAAACTCAATAATCATTGTTGTGAATCAGTGAGGATGTAGCTATGTACAGGTTTATCAGACAGATGATGCTACTTAGCTAGGAGTAAAGGATAGGAAAAACAGAAGTGAGCTGGAAGCTAAAGTTCCCACCAATGCCGCATAGGCGTTGACCTCCTGGAAGTCCAGAGAGGGGTGCTGTGAGAACTGGGAGGGGGCCAAGTAGGCCACAGCTTGGAAAACAGAAGACGCTGCAGGAGGAAGATGTCTATTCTTTGTGCTCAGAAGCATGTCAGCCACCTGACTGCCAGGAAGCAAGGGCGGACCAGGAAATGTGTGGCCATCTGTGTTCTGCCAGAAGCTCACAGAGCTAGGGGGTCAGAGGAGCAGTTGGGGGTTGAGGATCAAAGCAGGCAAAGACTGAAGTCCAGGAAGTCTGAGTGAGCAAGATAATGGTACTCATGCACCACAACACAGAGAGGGGCCTAACATTTCTTTCATGTTGTTTCCCAGGTGTATGGTCCTTAGGGCTGCAGAAGTGAGCACAGAAATATGCTAGAGAGAGAGAGAGAGCGCGCGCGAGCGAGCTGATGGTACATGTCTCTTCCAAGTTTCAGGTTTAGTGGTCCCATGTTTATAGCTTGAAGTTGTCTGTAGCGGAAGTATTTACACCCTGGAAAATGGAAAATGTCATAAATCAGGGATTGTTTCCTTGTTCATTAAGCAGCTGGTTGTTAAACCCTTACCAGCTTACCACTGGTATAGTTTATTATAGAACCAAGGTTGCAGGGAGACTCTGTTCTTGGCTGAAAGAAGGGACTGGAATGACAGGTAGGCAGTTAGGCTGAGTCATACTGTGTGGAAAGACACCTGCACAATTGGGCAACTGCACATACAGCAAAGAAACAAACTTAACAGAACCCTTCCCTGGGGTTCTTTTATTCACTATAGAAATTATGTAGAGATATTTCTTTTACATTTGGAAGCCAAAGACTCATTTGAATTCATATATTCGTTCATTTAACAAGTACTAATAGAGGGCCTTTTGGTGCCAGGTGAGCCGGTGGACAGTATAGATGAGCAGACTTATTCTTGCCTTTACAGAATGTACTAATATAGGAGTCAAAAAATTATGGCCTGTGGTCTAAATGTAGTTCATGACTGCCTGTAGTACAGCACTCAAATTAAGGGTGGTTTTTATATTTTTAAAGGGTTGTGAAGAAGAAGAAAGAAAGGAGGAAGGGGAAGAAAGAGATGTGGAGAAAACAGGAGAAGAGGAAGAAGTTACAGAGACCACATATGGTCACAAAGCCTAAAATATTTACTCTCTGGATGGTTGCCACAGGAAAAAATTTGCTTACTATTGTTCTATCAAATTGGATAGACCTTACTTCTGTACAGTCATCCTAATTGGCCATTTAATGGGCCAGGTGTGAGATAGGACTTGGCTTGAAGAAAGAACCAGGAGTAGGTGAGGTGACACTGATACAGAAGGAGTGAAGCTGGGAGTCTCAAAGTTACCAATTAGAAATGTATATTTGTGAATATTTGCCTGGGTGGACTAGAGGATGAGGTTGGGGCCTCAAGCAGAATACAAGGAGAAGATAAAGTCAGCGGTTAGCCCAGAGACGCATGAGGAAACAAAGTCAGAGGACACAACAATAGCAGCTGAGGCCTCCAGAACATCTGCTGTGTTCCACACATTCCAAGCATGTCACATACACCAACACACTTAATCCTCCCAGCAGCTCTATGAAGTTGGCTGTGGTCTTCCCAGTTGGCAGATGGGGAAACTGAGATACAGAGCAGTGAAGGGACTTGCCAAGACTCACAGCTACCAAGTAGCCAGGCCAGGATTTAAAAACAGATGGTCTGACCATCATGTGCTTAACCACAGACCAGTAGAGGAAAGACAGTAGGAAGGAGTGTGGTGATAAGCTGCTTGCAAACCCAAAAGCCAGCAGAGAAAAGAAGGTGTCAGGCCATAGTCAGACAACAGTGTTGTGAACATGCCCGATCCTGTGGCAGACATGACTGAGCTCTCTCGATGCCAGGCTTGGGGCTGGAGGCTGTGGTACAGAGATGAGCCAGGCTGGGTCTGAAGTGGGTGGGCAGTTGTGAGTAACCAGGCCATCCTAATGCAGTCTGGATTAAGCCCTATAGAGTACTGTCAAGGCTCAGCCCTGGGAGCTGCACCTGTAAGCTTGGAGCCATGTGTCAGGGAAGGATATGGGGCTCAGGCTGCCTACCACCACCTGGATGAACCACCCTCTGGAGTAGGTGACAAAGCAAACACCTGGTGTGCCCAACACACCTCAATGTGCAGAAGAGAGGCAAAGGCTACGTCCTGAAGGAAGCCAGAGAAAAGGCCAAGTGGCTTAGAAATGGAATGGTAAGCAGCTGGCAAGCCCAGGTCAGCCAGCAGAAGCCAGAAGCAAGCAAGCAGAAGTGGAGGGAGGGGATCCAGGCAGGTTTGTTTGGGTCTTTAGTCCACATGGCCTTCCCCACTCCCCATACCCTCATCCATCATCTTATTTCCACCAATTTCATAAACTTGAACCTACTGACACTGACACCCCCTAGGTGTGAAAAGATGCTGCCAATGTTTACGCCAATATTCCTCCTATCCCCTCCCCCACCAGCCACCTGACCTTTCCAGAATGAGCTCATGGCATTCCTCTACAAGGGATGGTGTCAGCTTCCTATTCATATTCAAATTTCTCCCCAGAAAACTACCATCCACAACTCAGGATTACCAGTGACCTGCTGGTGTTGGTGACTTCACTATTCATCCTCTAAGAAATATCTCAACAGTCACAAAGGCAAAGATAGCAGCTCAAGTAGTCAACAGTTTTGCAGAGAGATGTCCAGGTTGTTGGGTGTCTGAATGAAACTAGAAGTCTTACAGTTAACGTAGCAAGGAAAACTGACAGTAGACAGAGTTGCAGGCTATTCCAATCATTACCATGTCCCCAGAAGTAATGCTCAAAAAGACTCATTGATTTTTTTTTCTGACAATAGGAAGAGTAGTATGTTAGATTTTGTTCTTCCTTCCTGGTTTCCAGCATAACCATTGGCAGGCAAGTCCTGAGTATTACCTGGGACACAGGTGCTGCTGTGCAACTATGTTGCATGTCCATTAACTGCTTACCTAGATCTCCCTCTTCCTGAGAACAACTCACCCTGTGCCCTCCACCTGACAGATATGTTCTTTGGTGGCCTTGTCTTCTCCCACCATGATTAATGGGTCAAGGTTGGCAGCTAACCCATGGTGAGCCAATCAAGGCCCTTCCTTGGGATCCTTCCAAGTGAAATTAGAGAATCAGTCTCTCTTAGGTGATGGAAGTTGAAAAATGTATACTTCAAGAGCTTTTAGTTGCTGTATAAACAACCAGCTAGAAAAATTAGGAAAGTGGCAGTTAGAGAAGATGAAGGTAGAAACAGTAGCAGGTGTTACCGAGGTAAAAAAGAGTCTTGGCAGCTTCCAAGTCAAGAATCCAGTTGTGCCTGAGGCCAAGCTGCAGGCATACTTCCTGCAATTTGGTTACTCAGTTGTTTATTGGATTCTGTAAGGAAGTACTATCTGTACTATCAGTGTTGTTTAAGTTGCTTCCAGCTTAAGTATTAACCTGGTGTCTAGTTTCTCTTCTACTTCTGATGCTACTGACTAACCGATGGTATAGGAAAAAAGTAGAGTTCTGCAGAATGCCCACAGAGAACTCCCAGCTTTGCTCTCATTGTCAGGGCATGCTAAAGGGAGGTGCCAGGTGCAGTTTGTCCCCAGCACACCAAGTCCAGCAAGAAAGGAAAAGTCACCTCCTTCTCCATCTTTATCCCTACCTTCCTGCCTCTCTGCTGGCTCCAGCAATCTCTGGCTTCTCATTTGCATGGCCACTCCAACTCATGTCTACATGGTGTGTCTGTCTGTCTATCTCTAGATTCCAACTCACTGCTCCACTCCAGGCAATTTCTCTCCTTTTAGCTTATCTTCCAGGTGTTCAAATCTTCTAGCCAGCAACCTAAGCTTGTCTCTGCCTGTCGGCATCCAGGACCAAGCCTGGTAAACACAGTGAGTCAGTAAGTCTTAAATGGTTTGGGATCATCTAGAACACTCACAGGAGCACTGAAAAAGACAAAATTAATGTGGGGGAAGAAATTGCCTTGAATTTGGAGAAATAGAAAGGACATTCCAACCAGAAAAAAAGAAAGAAAAAGGAATAGACAAAAACACTGAAGCAGAAAAGAGCATAGACAAGAAGACTGGAAACAAGAAATAATCCAGGCTAGGCTACAGTGTTGTCAGAAAGGGAGCAGCATGAGGTAAAGATGAGCAATAAAATGGAGTCAGATTACACAGGGTCTTTTTTTTTAAAGATTTATTTTATTAATTTGAAAGACAGAGTTACAGAGAGAGGTAGAGACAGAGAGAGAGGTCTTCCATCCACTGGTTCATTCCCCAGATAGCCACAACAGCTGGAGCTGAGCTGATCTGAAGTCAGGAGCCAGGAGCTTCCTCCAGATCTCCCACACAGGTACAGGGGCCCAAGGACTTGGGCCGTCTTCCACTGCTTTCCCAGGCCACAGCAGAGAGCTGGATTGGAAGAGGAGCAGCCAGGACTTGAACTGGCACCCATATGAGATGCCAGCGCTTCAGGCCAGGGCATTAACCCACTGCACCACAGCACCAGCCCCGACACAGGGTCTTAACAATCAGGAAGAGGAGGTTATACCTGATATATAGGCTGCTGTCATGATAGGTGTCTGAGCAGAGTGATGACATTAGGAAGTAGTATTTTAGGGGCCAGCACTGTGGTACAGCAGGTTAAAGCCCTGGCCTGCAACACTGGCATCCCATATGGATGCCCGTTCAAGACCTAGCTGCTCTACTTCCGAACCAGCTCCTTGCTAATGGCCTGGGAAAGCAGTGGAAGATGATCCAGGTCCTTGGGCCCCTGCCACCCACATTGGAGACCTGGAGAAACTCCTGGCTCCTGGCTTCAGACCGCCCCAGCTCTGGCTGATGCGGCCATTTGGGGAGTGAATCAGCGGATGGAAGACCTCTCTCTCTGGCTCTGCCTCTCTCTATAACTTTGTCTTTCAAATAAATAAAATAAATCTTTTAAAAAAAGGAAAGTAATATTTTAGCTATATGCTTCTTACAGAAGATGAGAGACAAAGAAAGTGTCCCTCTGGATTACACAAGAGATAATGCTTATTTTCTCTGCCAAAACCAATCTTCATTTTCCTAGAGGATTTGTCATTAACTGCTTGAATATTTTTGTTGTTAGCGATGCTGCTTTAAAAATAATCAGTTGTGGGGCTGGTGCAGTGGCGCAGTGGGTTAATGCCCTGGCCTGAAGCTCTGGCATCTCATATGGGCACTGGTTCAAGATCTGGCTGCTCTACTTCCAATCCAGCTCTAAGCTCTAGTCTGGGAAAGCAGAAGATGGCCCAAGTCCTTGGGCCCCTGTACCTGTGTGGGAGACCTGGAAGAAGCTCCTGGCTCCTGGCTTCAGACTGGCACAGTTCCGGCCATTGCAGCCAACTGGGGAGTGAACCATCAGATGGAAGACTTCTCTCTCTCTCTGCCTCTCCTCTCTCTGTGTAACTCTTTCAAATAAATAAATAAATCTTGAAAAAAATAATCAGTTGTGGGGCTGATGCTGTGGCATAGTGGGTAAAGCCACTGCCTGCAGTGACAGCATCCCATATGGGCACTGGTTCAAGTTCCAGCTGCTCATCTTCTAATCCAGCTCTCTGCTATGGTCTGGGCAAGCAGGGGAAGATGGCCCAAGTCCTTGGGCCCCTGCACCTACATAATAGAGTTGGAAAAAGCTCCTGGCTATAAATTGGCCATGTAGGGAGTGAACCAGCGGATGAAAGATCTCTCTCTCTCTCTCTCTCTCTCTTTCTACTTCTGCCCCTCTGTAACTCTGCCTTTCAAATATATAAAGAAATCTTTTTTAAAAAATCATCAGTTGTGTTCAGGGACAGTGTTGTGGCGCAGTGGGTTAAGCTGCCATCTTCAATGCCAGCATCCCATAATGGCTCTGTTTCAAGTCCCAGCTACTGCACTTCCAATCCAGCTCCCTGCTAATATACCCAGGAAAGCAGCTGAAGATGGTCCAAGTGCTTGGGCCTTACCACTGATGTCAGAGACCTGGAGGAAGTTCCTGGCTCCCGGCTTTGTCCTGGCCTAGACATGGCTCTTCTGGTCATTTGGGGAGTGAACCAGTTGATGAAAGATCTCACTCTCTCTGTCTCTCCCTTTCCCTCTGTAACTCTGCCTTTCAAATAAAATAAATCTTTGTAAAAAAAAAAAAAAAAAAAAAAACCAGGGGCTGACGTGTGGCTCAGCAAGTTAACGTCCTGGCCTGAAGCGCCAGCATCCCATATGGGCACCGGTTCTAGTCTTGGCTGCTCCTCTTCTAATCCAGCTCTCTGCTGTGGCCTGGGAAAGCAGTGGAAGATGGCCTAAGTCCTTGGGCCCCTGCACCCACGTGGGAGACCCGGAAGAAGCTCCTGGCTCCTGGCTTCGGATTGGTGCAGTTCCAGCCATTGCGGCCATTTGGGGAGTGAACCATCGGATGGAAGACCTCTCTCTCTCTGCCTCTCTTCTCTCTGTGTAACTCTGACTTTCGAAAAAATAAATAAAAATCTTTAAATAAAAAAAAAACTACTTTAAAAAATCAATTGTGTTCAATTCAGAAAATTTGAAAATACAAAAAGTTAAATTTCCCCCCAAGTTTCACATATAAGCTATTTCTATACATCATTTCAGAATGATTTATAATACATATTAACACCAAAAATTGATTCATACCACATAAATACTGCCCTTTGCATTTAGTAACATATTTCTCTTTGGTTGCTCTTGAGTGACAAATGCCTCCTATTACATTTAAAGTATTTGGCTCACAGAAAGCCTAAATTTTCTACATACCTTTTTTAGAATTTTATTCCATAGCTCAAATTAGCATTTTCCTAAATTTGTTGTATAAAGCAGTTCCAGTTATAAAATATTCTGACCCAAATAAGAGGGTTATGTTTAGAAAGACTGCTGTCCCTGTGTAAATTATAAGTGTCCAGGTGGTCTATAATTGACAAATGTAAGTGAACCTAGCTCCAGGAAATTCACCAATATTTGTATAATTCTAGCTGAAATTAATGTATTCAAAAGCAGAGTTCAAAACACTTTCTGGTCCAAACATATTCAACATTCATGAAAAATCACCGAGGGAAGCCCTGTTGGTGGGACAGTGGTGATCTCCCCGTTACCCGAGGAGGCCAGTCGTGGTCATATGGCCACTGTCCAAGGACACAGAGACCAGAATTCAAGTATCTGCTTGAGGTTGGATATATAATTGTTAAGATTCTGAATTATAACTGAAATCATTAAAAAGATCTCCTTCTCTAGGTTGTTTTTTCATCTGTGAAATGAAGGGGCTTTGTGTAAAGCCGGGTCTGCCATCTGACACTGGGTCACAATCTCTAATTCCCTTTGGGGTCCCTTCCAATAGCAACACATTCTGTCCTCTGGATTCTACAGGCTCATCAAGAGCCTCTATTACTTCTCTGTGTAGAGGAAGAACTGTTGTAAGGTATAAGCAAACAATCAAAGAGTCGCTCATATGCCCAAAGAGCATGGACCAAACAGCTGGGAAACAAAGAAAGGAGGTGAAAGGTGAAGTTGTTTTGCTGAATGGATGTCAGAGGTTGGCTTACAAATCCACAGGGAGGACCAGGGCTCCATTAATGCTAATACTTGCTCTGAAAAATCTGGTCACTGAACTTCCCTCCTGGCAGCCCAGCCTCCCATCCTTGGTGCAAGAAAAGTCTGGTTTGGGGAGGTTTTCTT
Organism: Lepus europaeus; assembly: GCF_033115175.1. Taxonomy (NCBI): domain Eukaryota; kingdom Metazoa; phylum Chordata; class Mammalia; order Lagomorpha; family Leporidae; genus Lepus; species Lepus europaeus. The sequence continues at coordinate 28,812,530 of NC_084838.1, read as the reverse complement.
TTTTCCCCCCAGGAAAACAAATGAAAGTTATAAAAAAAAAAAAAAAAAAAAAAAAGGCAGAGAGCAAAGGCTGAAGCCTAATGAGAAAGAGCCCCTCCCTGTCACTGAGGAAAACACCTTGGCTGCAGCAATGCAGCCCCACACCCACGCCATTTAGCATCTCAGCCTTGGGAGGGGATCCTGTTTTGTGTTCTCCACGGAGCCCAAAGAAACCAGTTCTGTGAACCTCTTTCCTCCTAGTGTTCAAGAACAAGAGGAAGTTATAGGATAGTCTATTTTCTATGGGCTACTCCGCAATGGGAAATAAAATAGTTTTGAGTTGGGGGTCACTTCTTTTTTCTTTGATGAGGATTATTTGTTTGAAAGGCAGAGAGACAGACAGAGGTATCTCCTGTCCACAGGTTTACTCCCCAGTTGTCTGCAACAGCCAGGGATGGAGCAGCCTGAAAACAGGAGCTGAGAACTCAGTCTCAGTCCCCACAGGAGGGAGTAAGACCCAAGGACTTGAGCCATCACCTACTGCTTCCCAGGATGTTCATTAGCAAAACAACAGAACAGGCAGCTGAGCCAAGACTCAAACCCAGGCACTCCAAGATGGGATGTGGATGTGCCAAACAGTGGTTTCACTGCTGTGCCAAATGCCTGCCCCTGTGGTTACTTCTTGAGATGACCTTCCACCCATCCTCCTGGCAAAATATTACAAAGGCCATCCAAACCTGAATCTAATCAAGTCTGAGAAAAACACAGCACTGCTTCTCTGATTGAATCCAACACCCTGTGAGACAGGTGCTCTGCTCTGAAATGCTCAGGCCCTTCCTTCACTGACTGCACAGCCAAACCCATGGTTCATGTTTGAATAAAGTACACAAATGTAATATGCAGTCTAATAGTTTTAGTGCACTGCCTGATGTCTAGTGTTTCCTTGATCTTGTGTCACTCTCCTTAGTGGCTCTCACTTGAACCTACCACAAGATCAGTTGGTCCTGTCACCATAATTAACTTGTGTCTCCTTGACAGAGAACCTACTGTGCTCGTACTGTCTGAGGCAGGGAATGGATCCTCACCAAAGCACCAAAAACCAATTGGAGCGTTGTTCTTTTGTTGCTGGCTAATAAACATTCATAGCTTTAGCAGAATGTTGTCAAGATCTCAGCTGGTATAAAGGTTTTTTAAGGCAGGGGACGTGTAGCCCTTACTCATCTCCAACCACTGGAAGTAGAGTGATCAGCTCATCCTGGGTCATTTGGGATTATCCTAGTGGTAGCCCTAAAAATCCCACATCCCAGCTAACGGCAGAGTGCCTGGCAAATCGGAACCCTAGTCATCCTCTATGTCTACTGAAAGAATTTAACAATTCCTGAATGCCAAGTCAGGGAGAGTCTATGCAAAATATGTCTCAGAAAAACAGCTTCTTCTTTATGAAGAACTAAAAGGAAATGAGATCTAGCACCTCACACTCAAAGTGTGGTCACAGAAAAACATTATCTACAAACCCAGGAGCTTATTACAAATGTAGACTCTCAGGCTTCACCTCACCTAAATTAAATTAAAACCTGCAGATGCTGGCAGAGTAGGTTAAACTGGCATCTGACATGCCAGCATCCCAAGTGGGCACTGGTTGGATCCCTAGCTACTTCACTTCTGATCCAGTTCCTGCTAACACACCTGGAAAAGTAACAGAAGATGATCCAAGTACTTGGGCCCCTGCACCCATATGGGAGACCTAGAGGAAGTTCCTGGCTACTGGCTTTAGCCTGGGCCACCCCTGGTCATTGCAGCCATTCAGAGAGTGAATCAGCAGATGGAGGATTCTCTCTCTCTCTCTCTCTCTCTCTCTCTCTCTCTCTCTCTCTCTCTCCCACCCTGCCTCTGTAAACTTAAACATAAAATAATTAGAATCTGTGATTTCACAGGACCCAAAGTGAATCCTTGCATATGGACCTCATGCACACTGAAGTCTGAGGTGCAGGGGCCTAGAACAAGAGGCATCATGGAGAGATTGACCACTGCGTCTTGAAGACAGGAGGAGGCAGTCGGCAGAAAGGGGTGGGAGGGAGCAGAAGGAACCAGAAAACAAGGGCACAAGGGCAAAGACGATGACAATGCCCTCATTAACTGTGAGTCATTTGTTGTTTCTGGGAGTGAGAGACAGGAAACGACCTGGGAAGACAGCTGGGGAGAAGCGTGAGCATCAGACTGGAGTACAGCTCTGTGTCTCCCCAGCTCTCTACTCTAAAGGCGCCATTGCTTACTAAACCACTTTATTTTCTGAAAGCTAGAGTTCTTCCTTCCCCTGGGCCAGACCGGCAATGGCTGAATTTGCAAGGTGCCAGCAGGGAAGGGGACAACAGACCAAGGAAGATCCTCAGCCAGGGCTATGTGCAAGTTCAAGCTCTTCTCTCCAGGGTCCTTTGAAGAGTCAGAGCCTTGAGTTCTCTAAAGAACTATCTCTGACCAGGGAAGGTAGAAGGGATGGCTTGCAGTTGAATGGAAGCAGATCAAGATCCCTGTTTCCAAATGAGAAGTAAAATGATGGAAAACGGAAGTCTCTGGCAGTGCCTCCTGCATTCTGAGACACAGTACAGAGCAATGGTTATTTAACCACTTTGTGCCTCCGTTTTCTGAACCACAAAATGGGGGTAACCCTTGTACCAACCTGAATGAATGCATGTACAGCTCTTAGAACAGTGCTTACATCCTACTAGCTCCCTAGAAGGCACTACCCTGAATTAAACAATTACTTCTATCATCATGTGGGAGTTGGAGGCGTAGTTTGCTGAGTGGGGAGCTGGGTTGTTGATCTCCAACTACCCCAGTCTCCTGGTATTCGTATTCTTGTGCAGTCCCCTCCCACACTGTCAAGGTTGGCCTGTGTGATCAATAACATGTGGCAGAAGTGATGATATGGCACTTCTGAGATTAGATCATAAACGGCTATAGCTGCCAGCTTGGGCTCTCTTTCTCATATCATTCACTTTGCGGGAAGCCAGTTGCAACGCTGTAAAGTGCTCTAGGGAGAGGCACATGCGGTGAGAGAGACTCCCACCAACAGCCAGTGAGAAACTGAGGCCTATAAACAACAAAATGACTAGGCTTAGAAACAAATTCTCCTACTATACAAAAGGACTTCAAAAAGTTCAGATAATAGAATTTAAAAATAAGTTTATTTGGTGAAATTTTTTTTAGATTCATGAATACAAGGAGTTTCAAAAGATTCATGAAAATGTACATTATAAAAAATGTGCATAGATTTTTAAAAATTTTTGCATCAGGGGCTAGCGCCATGGTGCAGGTTAATCCTCCGCCTGTAGTGCTGGCATCCCATGTGGGCCCCAGTTCTGGTCCCAGCTGCTCCTCTTCTGATCCAGCTCTCTGCGGTGGCATGGGAAAGCAGTAGAACATGGCCCAAGTCCTTGGGTCCCTGCACCCCCATGGGAGACTGGGAGGAAGCACCTGGCTCCTGGCTTCAGATTGGCGCAGTTCCGGCCGTAGCGGCCATTTGGGGAATGAACCAACAGATGGAAGACCTTTCTCTCTGTCTCTCCCTCTGTCTGTAACTACCTCTTAAATAAATTAAATTAAATTAAAAATTTTGCACCAAAACAGATTTAGCTTTAATTCCATTTTTCACAAGCTTTTTGAAGTACCCTTGTACATCATGGGGTATTGTCCAGATGAGCTGGATCAGGAGAAGAGAATCGGGAGAAGTGACAAATTTCAGGAAACGACAATAGAAATTCCCCTTAGGAAGATTCCCAGGAGTGTCTTCATAAATGCTGGCATTGGAAATATATTCTTGTTTGCTGCTAATGTGGTCATCCAATATGAAATGGACTCAATCAAACCCAGGGTAATCTGAGACCAACTGTGTGCATCAGTCAGGGGTTGATCAGAAAAGCAGAGCCACGAAGAATGATGTAGAATAAAGAATTTATTGTGGAGGTTAGACCTTAAGCTAAATGGGCACAGCACAAAGCCACCATGCTTTGTATTCCTAGCATGGCTGATGAGTTTTGAGAACTTCATCAAAAAAATTCTTGCTCCATATGTGGAAGCCCAAGGAGCCTCCTGGACAAGTCTTTGCTTTAGTGCCTCTGGGGGAGCCCTGGCTCATCTGTAGCAGAATCTGCATCACTTGTACTCCCAATTATTTGTGTCTACCTCCTCCCTGGACTCAGTGAGTGGCTTCAGGCCAGAGGCCATGCTTCATCTTTCTCCATCACCAGCTCCTGGCACAGTGCCAGATGTATGTTAGGTCAAATCATGTGAAAGGGTCACAATTTTATTTTCTTTGATCTGGGGTGGGAGAGGCAATTTTATAAATGTTAGGGTAATGTGAAGCTCTAGGCAAATATTGGCCAAATAATTGAATACAAGGCAATCAAATACCTACAAATTCTGGTTAAGTATAAAAAAACACACATTAGATCTATCAGGTTTCTGATAACTTGCCTCAATTATCTTTGTACTCTTAAATGTAGAGGCACCATGAGTGCTCCCCAAGAGGTGGAATACATAGCTGTCATACCATTTTCCTGTTTCTGGAGGTTGGCAATCTCTTCACAGGAAGATGAGTGACCCAAACAGGTCAAACGCACCCAACAGGTCAAATGCACCCAACAGGTCAAATGTATTATTTTCTTTTTAGTGTTTTCAGAGGCTGGCAGTATCCTCATGCAGCTGATGAGTGGCAGACTCTGGGATGAATGAGATTAACTTCTGGGATGGCAGGTGTCCAGCATGGCTCAGAAGCAGCTGTTGAGCTCTGTCTTTTAGTCCCAGCATCTCTGGATGGCAAGGAACCACAGAGGTCACAGATCTCAACCATCTATCACTTGGAACTGAAAATTAGTATATGCAAAACATTCTAAAAAAAAATCACAAGGTGTGTCCAGAAGAGAGCCTTAAAACATAAAGAGAAAGGAAGGAGTAGCTGGTTCCAGACTCTAGCACTACACAGGTGCACCTGCCAAACGGCTTTGGGCTACTCTTGATCTGGCCTGCTGTAAGAGTGCTAAAATTAAGTGCAAGGTTTGCTAGGTCCACTGGTCACTGGACCCCAGTGACCACTGCTTGGAGCTGCAGAGAGGCCCGAGTTGTTATAAAAGGGACAGGTCATTCAGAATGTTCTTCTGAAGGGACAAAGCTCCAGAGAAATTCTATCCATGCGACATGCATCTGCTTGGGTTCTGGCCCTCCTCCCCCTCTCTGTTCCTGCTCCTTGTTCCTGAGCTCCCGTGTCCTCTCCTGCCCCTTGCCCTTGGTTACCTTGTGACACAACTCATTTCCAGCTGGGATCTTGTCTCTCTGCCAGCCCCCGGAATGGGGAACAGGAAAAATGAGCTAAGAAGGGCAGGTAGCATTACAGTCTCCCTCAGTTCAACCTCACAATAAAATTCTATAAGGTAAGGATTGTTATTCTCCTAAGAAAGATGAGAAAATGAATCAGAAGTTATGTCATTTGCGTCAAGTCACAGAGCTACTAAGGGATGAAAGCAGAACCAAAACCCAGATGGGTCGGGCTCCAAAGCCCATGCTCTCCAACATGCTACACTGCCTCTCTGTGACTCCTTCCCACCTCTCCTTGAGTCTCATTAGTTGAGGCCCCACTCCTGATATTCATTCTGACTCCTACTTCAGCCTACAGTTCATTCCATCACCTCCAGCAAGCTCCCTTCTCCCAGACTCCAACCAGCTCAAAATGCCTCCTATACTAGAAGAGCTGCCAACCACTTAGAACCAATAAATGAAGTGAGAATTCTCCTGCTCTCACCTCACCTGCCCTTCATGGGTCTCTATGTATACAAAAAAAGATTTAAATACCTCCACACGACACGAATGCCCTACAGTGGGGCCTGTACAGGTCCCTCTGGGCACATAGCTCACCTAGCCTTCCTATTTTCTCCTTCTTTTAGCACGTTTCAGCCACACTAAATCTCTTCCCTGAACAAGCCTTCTCCAAGACTAAGTAGCCAACAAATTGATCTACAGTATTTATTGTAATAATATGGAGACTTTTTATTAAGTTGGCTTCTGGTGCTAGAATTTTTTCCTGGACATCACCATATTCACCAAGAAATTCCTTAAAAATCCCCACTGGGGATAAGGCATTTGGCCTGCAAGTTAAGACACCACTTGGTATGTTCACATCCCACGTCAGAGTACCTTGATTCAAGTCCCAACTCCTCGCCTGATTTCAGCTTCCTGATAATGCACCCATGAGAAGTAGCAGATATGGCTCAAGGATGTGGGTCCTTGCTGCCTCTCACATTGGAGACCCAGACTGAGTTCATGACTCCTGGCCCAGCCCTGGCTACTATGGGTATCTGGGGAGTAAAGTAGCCAATGAGGTCTTGGTCTCTCAATCTCTTTCTCTCTCCCAAACTATCAAACAATAGGTTTTTCAAATCAGTGCAGGAAGTGAAGTCTTAAGCATCCCAAGTGTGGAAAGTTTGCAGTAGGGCTCTACAGAAGTAGAGGCTGAGATGAAGTGTAGAACAAGATGTTTACTTTAAAAAAATATCTATTAGAAACGCAGAGTTGCAGAGAGAGATTGATCTGCCATCTGCTGAATCACTCCCCAAATGACTACAATGGTCTGGACTGGGCCAGCTGAAGCCAGGAGCCAGGAATTCCATCTTGGTCTCACACATGGATGGTGGGGGCCTAGCAATTGTGCCATCTTCTGTTGCTTCCCCAGCACATTAGCAAGGAGCTGGATTGAAAATGGAGCAGCCAGTACTTGAATTGGCACTTCGATATGGTATGCTAGTGTTGTAGGCAGCAGTTTAACTAACTGAGCCACAACACCAGGCCCAAGATGTTTATTATCAATTATGTACATTATTAATTATTATTAACTGATGAATGAATAAACTGGAATATGATTTTTTACCATATTTTGGAACATAATTCACCCATAAAAAGGAATGAAGTACTAACATATACTACACATGGATAAACCTTGAAACCACTATGCTAAGTGAAAGGAAATAGTCAAAAGTAACCCCATATTATATGACTACATTTATATGAAACACCCATACTAGGCAAATCTACAGAGACAGATAGATTAAGAGGCTGGGGGAGGAAGGAAGGGAGTGACTACTAATGGATACATAGTTTCTTTGATGGGCAGAGCAAATATTCTGGAATTGGATGGTGGTGATGGAGGTCCAACTTCTTGATTATGTTAAGAAAAAAAAACCCTCAGCTGTAAACTTTAAAGGGGGATATTTTGAGGTATAAAATTGTATCTCAATAAAACTGTTATTAAAAAAAAAAACATTTTAAAAGGTGTTTGTCAGGCATAAGTATCTGTGAAAAGAGGAGGAATTGAGTAGAGGCATAACAAAGCCTCAGTTAACCAGGCTAGGAGCTCCGAAGCAAGCAGCACCTGTCAGAGGGGCTCATTTAGGTCAAAGTGGCTCAGCCTCTGTGTCTCCATCCTGCTCAGTCACTGGAGGTGGGCTGCCCTAGAAACGGTATGACCTCAGGCATGGCCGCCTCTGCTGCTTGAACAGACCCTGAAGGAACTGACAGCTGGAGGCTACCTGCTGACCCACTCCTGGCAGATAGGCAACAAGTCCTTCTTACATGGGAACGTACATTTAAATACCCTAAGGACCACTAGGCAAGGAACGTGACAGCTGTTCCTGAAAGGAAAGAGAAGTTGACAGGAGAAAATTAGAGCATAAGAGACAGAGCCCAGAAGAAGCTAGGAAGCTGCACACTGTGTCCTGGGACCCACCTCAAATAACTCGTCATCTTCACTCACGTTAAGACAGAGTACAGACCCTCAACATTTTGTCCAAATCAGTAATTCTGTTCCAACACTCCACCTGTTACCTCTTAGGCTCTCATTTCTCCCAGAGCTTCTAATAGCTAGAGTGGTTATGCAACAAAATCCTTTGTAAAGGTTTAGGAGAAAAGAACACTACCTTTGTCCTCCTCTTCACAAATATATTCAAAGATGTTAAGGTATAATTTATGAATTAGGGTCCATAGTATGTTTAAGATCTATAGAATCATCAAGAAGAGTAGTGAGGGAAAACCATTACTGTTTAGTGTCAGGTGCTTGGTTTATTCACTTTTCATAAAAATCACATCTGGATACTGGAAGAAAGACTGTATTTCACACACTGCATCTGGTTAAGACAAGAGTAATAGGGAAACCAGCAGGAAGAAATGCAAACAATAAAACCAAGATGCTTTCCATATATCATCCCATGTAGTCCTCTCAACAACTCCCTAAAGTAGGAAGGGCAGAGTTATTATAATATAAATTCATTTTATAGTTGAGTCAACTGATGTTCAGAGTTTAAATGATTGACTCAAGTTTACACAGCCACTAAGCAACAGTACAAAGACTTGTGCACCGAGCTGGTAACTTCAAATGCAATTCTGGCTGACCCTATCAAGCCATAGAGAAAACTCCACCACCTCCCTACCCTCGGTGGCCAGAGAGGCAACTGTGAGTGGAGAGAAATATGCTCCACAGCCCACATGCATCTCCCATGAGATAACAACCATCTGAGGACTGTATTTTATTAATGAGCATGGCTTTCAGCCAACAAATAGGGCAAACAAAACTACCTCTAGAACACTCCAGAGATGCAAGAATGCATTTGTGTGTGGTCATGAAGAAGTTAAAAAGTAAAATTTCAGATAGGGAACCAGTAACCATTTTTAACTCCAGCTGTGACAACAAAAATAATTTATTTTTATTATTTTATTGATTTATTTGAGAGACAGAATTCCCACCTGTTGGTTCACTCCCTAAATGGCCACATAGCTAGGGCCTTGATGGAAGCTGGGAGATAAGAATTCAATCCTACATAGGTAGCTGGACTCTAATTACTTGAAACATCATCATTGCTTCCCAGGGTCTGCATTAGCAGGAGGCTGGAATCAGGAGCTAGAGCCAGGAATTGAAGTCAGGCACCTTGATAGAAGGACACCTTAACCACTAGGCTAAATGCCTACCCCACAAGAAGAATTTAAGTGAAAAGATAAAGAAATGATCAGATATAGTCTCCTGAGAACAGGGTAGCACTAAGCCCAAGAGTTTCTCTTCCCCCAAAAAAGTCACTTCAACAACATTGGGAAATCCAGGACACCCATGAGCAGTGATGGTGGGCATTTTTACAGAACTGGAGCCATGTGATACCTCTACCTTCGATATGAGTTTGCAGAGTCAGCAATGAAGGGATAAAAAAATATTTAAGAAACTCTGACTCAACAAAGTTAAATGGACTTCTTTATTCCAGGACTTCCCAAGAGGGGAATAGCTTATACAGCAATTTTAAGAAATGGCGAGTTCTAGCAATAAAACACATTTGACGTCATCTGTAACACTGCAGAGAGAAACTGATCATTCTAGACCACTAGTTCTGGTATGACAAATAACATGGCATGTTTGTCTTCATTTCTACCTCTTGCCTCTGGGGCAGGCATGATGAATCACTGCCCCCTTTGCCACTGATGCCAGCATCACAGTTTTTAAAACAGCACTCTAAAAGGCTACTGGTTAATCATAAATACATTATCAGCTTTGAAACAGAAAACGGCTTCAATAAACCTGCAGAGGGTAAATATGTAAGCTAGATATTTCTCCGGACACAACAGATAAAAAAGATTACAAAACAGAAAGATCTGCTCCCTTCTAGAGGAGGAATTAAGGGCTAGGGAGTAGGGCTGGTATGTCATTGGATCCCCAGCATCTAGCACAGTGTCTGACAGATGGCTGATGCTGCATATATTTGGTGAATAAATGAGTTAACAGCCAAGTCACATGGTAGGGATGCTTTTACACACTCCCTAGTTACTACACAAGTATATTAGCTATTAAGACAGTTGTATGTGGGGCTGGTGTTGTGGTGCAACAGGTAAAGCTGCTGCCTGCATGGGCTGGCATTCCACATGGGCACCAATTCATGGACCCTCTACTCCAGTTCCCATCCAGCTCCCTCCTAATGGCCTGGAAAAAGCAGAGGAAGATGGCTCAAATGTCTGGGCCCCTAGTACCCACATGGGAGACCTGGTTGAACTCCTGGCTTCAGTCTGGCCCAGTACTGGTCATTGCAGCCAACTGGGGAGTGAATAAATAAATAAATCTTTTTTAAAAAATTGAATGTAATAATTCCTTTTTTTTTTTTTAGCATTTATTTATTTGAAAGAGTTAGAGAGAAAGAGAGAGACAGATCTTCCATCTGCTGATTCACTCCCCAAACGGTCACAACAGCTGGAGCTGAGCCAATCTGAAGTCATGAACCTGGAGCTTCTTCAGGGTCTCCCACATGGATACAGGGATTCAAGCACTTGGACCATAATCTGCTGCTTTTTGAGGCACATTTGTAGGGAGCTGGATTGGAAGTGGAACAGCCAGGACTCAAATCGGTACCCTTATGGGATGCTAGCACTGCAGATGGTGGCTTTACCCACTATGCCACAGTACTGACCCCTTCAGCTTCTTTTTCAGCTATTTTTCCCACTATCTCTATAAGGACCCTTATAAGGAACCTCATCCATTATGATTTAAAGAAACACCAGGAACCACAGAGAAAATAAAATGAACAGACCTCACTCTGCAGGTCTACTCCACTCTTCTTTGCTTTAGAGCCTGGAGAAAATTATGGGACCTCTGCAAGCTTCAGTATCTTCATTTGTAAAAAGAAGATGATAATATCTATTTTGTATGGCTTTGCTATCACTTGAATATTTGTGTCCCCCAAAAATTCATGTTGCAAACCCCAATGTGGGATCACATGAGACCTCTAAGGGTGCCTGGTGAGCAGAGCTCTCCTGTATGGATTAGCGCCCTTATAAAAGGAGCCAAAAGAAGCCCCATCAGTCCTTCTGTCAATGGGTACACACAACAAACACCATCCATATAGAAGAGGCCTCCCCAGAGTCTGAATCTGCTGATAGCTCGATCCTAAACTTCCCAGACTCCAGAACAGTGTGCAATAAATTTCTGTTGCTTATAAATTACCCACGCTAAGGTATTTTGTTATAAGCAGCAGGAATGGATGAAGGTTGTTATGAGGATTAGGGATTTATTATGCAAAGTACTTGATATAGTTCCTGGTTTCTTTTCTGTATATGTCTCTCCTTGTTTCCAAAAGGATTTAAAGTGGCTTAAAAAGTTGCCTACAATCAAGTAAGGGAGTTTAAAATAAAGAGACAAAAATTTCAGTGCAAAAAGAAACAGAAGATATTTAGGGGCCAGCGCAGTAGGTTAATCCTCTGCCTGCGGCATCAGCATCCCATATGGGCGCCAGTTCTAGGCCTGGCAGCTCCTCTTCCAATCCAGCTCTCTGCTTTTACCTGGGAAAGCAGTAGCAGATGGCCCAAGTGCTTGGGCCCCTGCACCTGCATGGAAGACTAGGAAGAAGCACTTGGCTACCGGCTTTGGATCGGCACAGCTCCAGCCGTTGCAGCAACATGGGGAGTGAACCAATGGAAGGAAGACCTTTCTCTCTGTCTCTCTCTCTCTCTCTCACTGTCTGTAACTGTCTCTCACTGTCTGTAACTCTGTCAAATGAATAAATAAAATCTTTTTAAAAATTTTAAAAATTAAAAAAGATATTTAAAAGTAGAATAAGCAAGGAATGAGTTACAGCATCTTTCATGTAGTAGGCATACAGTAAAATGTTGAACCGTTTGTACCATTACATTAGTCCTCAATGTTAATGTTGTCATCTCTTACTGGAGAATTCCATTCATCTTTCAAGTGCACATCTGGGGAACAGCCCTCTCAGATACTAAACATAATGTAAAATCTCAAAAATTAAAGCAGAGTGGTATAGGTACATGAATAGACAGACCAATAGATCAGAATAGAGCAAGCAAAAGAGATTTTAGTATATTATAAAGTTGCATACGTATATGCCTAAAACAGCTGATAACAATATGAAGTTTGATACTCATATATGATAAAGTAGCAAGATTTTGAAAACCTCAGATACAGATGCAGAAATTAAGACTAGGAGAGGTTAAATAACTTGTCAAATTCACAGCATTAAATTACAGAACTGGGCTTTGGATACAAGCATTCTGATTCCAGAGTTCTTTTTGTCAGCCACCAAACGATAATATTAAATTTTAAATGGAGGGCCAGCATTGTGGTATAAAGTTAAGCCATTGTCTGTATTCCATAAGTGTGTCAGTTGGAGTCCTGGTTGTTTCACTCCTGATCCAGCTGTTTGCTAATGGCCTAGGGAAAGCGTTGGAATATGCCCCGGGTGTTTAGATCCCTGACACTCACATGGGAGAACTGGATGAAGCTCCTGGCTTTGACCTAGCCATTGTGACCATCTGGGGAGTGAGCCAGCATATGGAAGAGCCCTCTGTCTTTCCCTCTAACTCTTTCAAAATAAATAAATAAATCTTTTCAAAAAATACAATGTGCACACTAATAAGTATAATATGCTATCTTTGGAAAGAAATTTAAAATTTATGCTTGCTTGTGTATGCATATGGAAATTCCGGAAGGGCATTCAAGAAACTAATAGCAGTAGTTACATTGGGAGAGCACAGGATGAGCAAATGAGTAATGGGGGTTAAAATATATATAGGGAACATATATGAACTATATTAATGTATAACCTGACCTAAAATTAAAATGCAAAAGCAGGCCGGCACTGCAGCTCACTAGGCTAATCCTCCACCTGCGGCGCCAGCACCCTGGGTTCTAGTCCCGGTCGGGGCACCAGATTCTGTCTTGGTTGCTCCTCTTCCAGTCCAGCTCTCTGCTGTGGCCCGGAAAGGCAGTGGAGGATGGCCCAAGTCCTTGGGCCCTGCACCCACATGGGAGACCAGGAGGAAGCACCTGGCTCTGGCTTCGGATCAGCACAGGGCTGGCCGTAGTGGCCATTTGGGGAATGAACCAACAGAAAAAGGAAGACCTTTCTCTCTGTCTCTCTCACTGTCTAACTCTGCCTGTCCAAAAAAAAATGCAAAAGCAAAAAGCAAATTATTGTCCTGAGCAAATGTTTCTTGACTTCCCCCACTCTTGTATCTCTAGCACAAAGTGCAATCCCTGGCCGCACACCAAGAAGTAATGAGGCAAAAGAGAAGTGGTGCAGACTAGCCACATTTCGCAGTACTAGGTGCTCTGCAAAGAGGAATTGACTGGGCCCTTCATGTAATAATGGGAGTTTGAAGAGGAAGTGAAGAGGTAGGAAAATACAACAACTCATGCAGAAAAGGTGTCTTCAACCCAACTAATGCAAAAGGGGAACGAGGGTTCCAGGGCCAGTGCTAATCAGGGGTAATGAGGCAAGGGGAACACAGGGCTGAGGAAATGCTGAGAAGTGCGCCTGGCCCTGGGAGGGCAAGAAACAGAACATGCAACTAAGACCCCAGAAGGCACTGCTGCCAGCCCAGGAGATTTACCTAAAGATGCGCCACCCTCTGACTACTGAAAATGGAGCAAGGGCACAGGAAAGATCAGCACTGGAGGAGACTCACAGATAGCATAGGCCAGCCACACATCTGGTCTGTTGCTTTCTGTTCCTTTAAATTCTGTACTCACTCATCAGAGAGCTGGAGGAAGAACCACACTGGGTCAGGGGTGTGTTTTCCCCAGCAGAGTAAGTGCTGGAATCCATACGCAGGTGACTCGTCCCTCTCCAGTCAGATCATCCCACCCTTTACAAAGCTGTGCTTCTGAGGACAGTGAGGCTATCCTCACTATGACTCACAGGAGATCATTCATTATTCCATTGTGTCTATCGTCAAAACTGCACAGATTCAATTGTTCGTATTTTAGAGATTCATACTAGATCAGATTTAATCGACATGAAATAATGTTGGGATTTACTTTAAAATAACCTAGAAGGAGGAGAGAAGGATGGCATGTGTTGATAAAATAAGACTGGTATTGTGTGGATAACTTTTGAAGCCATATGTGGCTACATCAGGTTTACCACAAAGTTTTCTTTACATTTTTGTGTATCAGTATGCCTGAAATGTTAACAGAGGCAGGCATTGTGATGCAGGTTAAGCTATGCTTGGAATACCTGCATCCCATATCCTAGCACCAGATTTGAATCCTAGCTACTCCATGCTTTCGAGCCTCTTCCTGCTAATGTGTCTGAGGAGCAGTGGATGTTGGCCCAAGTACTTGGGTTCCTGTCACCCATGTGGGAGACCCGGATGGAGTTCTTGGCTCCTGGCTTCAGCCTGGCCTACCTCTGTCTATTGCAGGTATTTAAAGAGTGAATCATTGGATGAAAGATCTCTCTCTTCTTTCTGTCACTCTGCCTTTCAAACAAATAAGCAAATCTTGTTAAAATGTTAGTAAAAAACAAAAAGCACTTACTGTTTTAAGCATTGGCTCAGTACTTCAAGTAACCAAAGATTGTATTTTATGGAATTTGTGTTAATCCACATAATTTTTCAGAATTTTGCATCATCAACATGTTAAGATCAATTATTCTGGGACACTATATCCTCTATTTTATTGGTCTCTCTGGATAATGTGATTACTCTGGGTTTTTTCTTTTTTTTCTTTATGCTATTCTATATTTTCAGAAGTTTTTGGATGAGCATCTACTTTATGATTTGGAAAAGAAATATATTTATAAGCAATATGAACTCATGAGGTTTTATTTTATAAAATGGATTATGTCATGACTCATTACAATAAAATTTGAAATTTTTCAGGTGACAGGAAGGTATTTATTTCTATCCTCCAAAGAGTAATGATGTGTAAAAAGAAAAAGCGTGGATTGTCCAAAGTAGCCCTTAAGAAAAGGATGTGCTTTACATTAACAAGGCTTCCCCTAAGAGGCAAGCTAGTTAAACTCAAAAAGCAAAATCCTGGATAAATACAGGAAGTGTTTGCAGAAAGACATTTTATTGCATTGTCTTGGACCTAAATGTCATTAGCAAATATTGCAAAGTAATGAAGGAGGCCATTAAGAAGAAGGTAGAAAGGTCTTCCATCGCTAAGAAAGAAATTCTGACATCTTAATTATATTCTGCCACCTAGTGACAAGGGAACATTAACATACTTGCTTAGCCAGGCTCCAACAGCAGAGAGGGCTGTCCTCCACCATCTGAACACCACAGTCACGCCTGACCACTCTGGAACAAGCGTGATCCTACACGTATGATGCACAGCATCCTCTCTCTGCTTCTGCTCCCAATTCTAGGGGACATTGTAAATATGGTCCAAAGCCACAAGAGCTGTTCACTGTGTGGCTAAGACATCCCATGCTCTGCCACTCAGCACAGTCCACCAGCCCCTTTGCCACCTCTTGTCCATTGCTAAGAGATTCCAGGGGAAATAGCAAGATTAAAAAAAGAGCACAGCTGTCACTGAACATTTTAATCCTAAAGTTTCACTGCAAGCAAAAAGAAGAGTAAACACAGAGATGTCCTTCCTGTGAAGTGGGATTTTTCTTTTAAGATTTATTTATTTATTTCAAAGGCAGAGTTAGAAAAGGAGAGAGAGGGAGGGACAGACAGAGAGAGAGAAAAAAATCTTCCATGGTTCACTACCCAAATAGCCAATCTGGGACCCACATAGAAGTAAACCTATTGCCAAAGCTGTTTTTCTCTTCAGAAAGTAGCCTGAATCTCTCTACACAAAGTGATGTACCACAAAGTAGGGTTGAAACTATTCTGAACTAGAAAACAGCCAAAGCAGATGTTAACAGTAACCTCAATGCTTGTTAAGAACACTCAATAATGTATCAGTGAATCACATGTTTTTTCAATGGGTCTGACAATATTAATTAATCCCAGGAAAACTAAATGACTATACTTACTACAAAGATTTGGGTTCTGTTTCATTCTAATTGTCATTTTTATTTTATTTCATTATTTATTCAAATCAGTTGAATTTGGGAAAATATCTACCAATGATCGTGACGTTAGCTTTGGAAAAATTTGTATAAAAAGCACTGACAGGGTCTGGCACTGTGGTGCAGTGCCAGCATCCCATATGAGCACCAGTAAAAGTCCTGGCTGCTCCACTTCCAATCCAGCTCTCTCTGATGGCCTGGGAAAGCAGTAGATGATGGCCCAGGTCCTCGGGTCCCTGCACCCACGTGGGAGATCCAGAAGAAGCTTCTTGCTTCAGGTGGGCTCAGCTCCGGCTGTTGCAGCCACCTGGGAATGAACCAGCGGATGGAAGACTTCTCTCCCTTTCTCTCCCTCTGCCTCTGCCTCTCTGTAACTCTGCCTTTCAAATAAATAAATAAATCTTTAAAGAAAAAAAGCACTGGGGGCCAGCACTGTGGCTCACTTGGCTAATCCTGAACCTGCGGTGCCAGCATTCCATATGGGCGCTAGGTTCTAGTCCCGGTTGCTCCTCTTCCAGTCCGGCTCTCTGCTGTGGCCCGGGAGGGCAGTGGAGGATGTCCCAGGTGCTTGGGCCCCTGCACCCACATGGGGGACTAAGAGGAAGCACCTGGCTTCTGGCTTTGGGCCGGCCGTGGCAGCCATTTGGGGAGTGAACCAATGGAAGGAGGACCTTTCTCTCTGTCTCTCTCTCTCACTGTCTATAACTCTACCTGTCAAAATAAAAAGAAAATAGTAAAGAAAAAAAGCACTGACAAAGGCTAATTACTCAGAATCAATTAGTGAGGCCATTCTCGGGCTATGACATTGAAACCACAACACTGGCACCCAGGAGAACAGTTATCCTCCTGTTCTGGATGGGCAACCATCTATTTTTACTTACAGTTTGAGATCCTTAGGAAATGAAACTATTTACATCAATCCTGAGTTCTTGAAGGGTATTAAAATGCAAGTTTTGTTGGAGAATTGATGATGTAGTATCTTTATTGAGCTTGTGTTACTTAGCAGCACAAGCCAATAAAGGATCAATAAAGGCTACAGTCATATTGTTATCAGATTTCTGCAAAGATCATTCTGCACAATGATCAATAACATTACTACTTCTGGGATTTTCTTTCCCTTTGCTAGTGTGGCATCCCTTGAGTTTCCTGCATAATAAGAGACCAAAACAATCTGGCTCACAGAATCATAAGAATTTTTTCAACTTTGTGAGAGCCCCTGGTGTCATGTAATTGACAATGTGACCTCTCAAACCCAAGTTTAAATTCAAGATGCACACACACACACACACAGCATCATCTACAGATTTGAGCTTTTCTAGCAGGCTCCAGGTACTAATTTTTGAAGATCTCATCTAATTATTTACATTCTTGTGAGATCTTGGCACCTTGCAGCCTGTTATTAATATTTATAAACATTGTAAAATTACCCAATTGGAATTTGGTGTTCTCAGTGTTGGCGTTAGGTATTACTTAAATATGTTTAATAGTGAGCAACAGTGAATACCAAAATCTATATCTCAAATTTTTGGAAATTAAAGAATGTCAGATTGAATTACTTAGTACAACTACCAGATACAGAGAAATTCTAATTAGTATAGGGTAACTTTATGCATTGATGTTATATATACACAGAGAGAAAATATAAAGTTATAAATGTTCTGTGGGTTGGTATACAATTGCAAACTTCTGTTTCTTAAACTGAGTGAGTACAATTCACCCCAAATCCTTTAGAAATTTTTGTGTATCTCACCTCCAACAAATAATATAGTAAAAATGCCTAAAATTCACTTTTGTACATGTAAAATCATGGCCTAAAATCTCAGGCAAGCAGTTTCTTTAGAACGAGGTTGGTACAAAGCCTGAAGACAAATACAGCAAGCCACAGAAATAAAAATGGAGTTTTGAGGACTTGAGGTTTCCCTTCATAAAAATCTAGTGGAGTTGGCTTTTTTATACAGAATTTTTAAATATTTACTTCCTTAAGAAGAGAGAAAGAGAGTACTGCCATCCACTGATTCACTATCCAAATATCTACAATAGCCAAATGTATGCTAGACAAAAGGCTGGAGCTGATATATATATATTTTTTTTTGACAGGCAGATTAGACAGTGAGAGAGAGAGAGAGAGAGAGACAAAGAGAAAGGTCTTCCTTTTCCATTGGTTCACCCTCCAATGGCCGCTGCGGCTGGCGCACCGCACTGATCCAAAGCCAGGAGCCAGGTGCTTCTCCCTGGTCTCCCATGCGGGTGCAGGGCCCAAGAACGTGGGCCATCCTCCACTGCCTTCCCAGGCCACAGCAGAGAGCTGGCCTGGAAGAGGGGCAACCAGGACAGAATCCAGTGCCCCGACCGGGACTAGAACCCGGTGTGCTGGCGCCGCAGGCAGAGAATTAGCCTATTGAGCTGCAGTGCCAGCCAGAACTGATATTTTAACATAGGTCTCCACATGAATGGCAGGGACTAAACCGCTTGAGCCATGACTTGCTAACTCCCAGGGTACACACCAGCAGAAGTGCTGAGTCTCTAACCCAGGCACTTTGATAGGGGTTGCAGGCATCCCAACTACTAAGCTGAACACTTGCCCTGATTTTTTTTTTTTTTAGTTTATGCAAATTGAATTTTATTTGAGGAGTTAATAATGAAAAAGTTTGGGGCCTGTGTTGTGGCACATTGGGGTTAGGCTGCCGCCCGTGATGCTGGCATCCCAAATGGGTGCCAGTTTGTGTCCCAGCTGCTCTACTTCTGATCCAGCTCCCTGCTAATACACCTGGAAAAAAGCAGCAAAATATAGCCCAAATACTTGGATCCCTGACACCCATAGGGGAGACCCAGATGAAGTTCACACTTTCTGGCTTTAGCCTGGCCCAGCCACAGCCATTGCAGCCATTTGGGGAGTGAACCAGCAATCCAAAATCAATCAATCAATCTCTCTCTCTCTCTCTCTCTCTCTCTCTCTCTCCATAACTCTGCCTTTCAAATAAATAACTAAACCTTTATTTTAAAAAAATGAAGAAATTTGGTAAGAATCAGAAATCACCACCAACAGCAGACTTGGGAAAACACAGAAAGTAAAACTTTATACAGAGCTTTAATAAGGATTTAAAAGGAATAACTACCCAGACTCTGCCAAAAAATTAATGTAAGTTCTAGAAACGCTGAGATAGTTAAGAGGAATGATTCTTCTAGGCATCAGTTGAAATCTTTAACGTCCCCATAATTACGTTCATTATAGATTCAAGTCCAAATTCAAAGATTCTAGAACTCAAGATATTCTATTTTCAATGGCTGTATCAATTAGAGTGGGGAATGTTTTATGGCAGTAACAAACACCTCAACATTTCTGTGTCTTAACAAAGCTTTTTCCCCAATCACATGAAAAACAGTGGGTAGGTGGGGTTGGAGGTGGTCTCAGTTCATCATAATTACTCAGAGACTTCATCTAATGTGTGCTTCCACAATTTGCAGAGCAGCAAGAAGGAAACACCAGAGTCACACATCAGCTCTCAGAGATTCTGTCTGAAAGTGGCACATGTCACTTCCACTTCCTATTTGTCAAAGCAATGTAAAATGGTTATGTCCAGTGTCAAAGAGAAAGGTGACTGACAAGGGAACTGCAATCACAGGAAGCAGTTCTAATGACTACCACAATTGATGTGAGCAATGAATATATTAATTTCCAATCCAGGTTCTTACCCCCTACAGAGGTAATAACACTACGCAGAGACTAGTATTGTGTGCAAACAGGAATGGCACTTATTTAACAGCGAGGGAATAAACACGCATTCTTGTGGGGGGTGGGACATCCCACATAGAGAAATACCCAACATGAGAGTTTCAAAGAGTTGCCCATAAAGAAAGAAAGGAAAAACCTAAACATAGTTACCTGTTAGTATGGGAGAGGTCTGTTTCACAACAGTCTGTGGCAGAAAGAGAAAACGAGAGCAATATATCCAGGTACATGCTGCAGTGGAAAGAGAGTTCTTTCCTGCCTTCTCCCTCTTTTTGTAAGGAACAGAATGGTATCCCAACTGGATATACAAACAGGGTGGGATGTGAGCATGTGCCCTGATCCCAGATGTGACAAATACATTCTGGGAAGGTGAGGAGGTGAGCATATCAAACTGATAGTTAAAGAGACAGCACTTCACAGGGATAGAAGAGTTCCAGCTCACCTAAACTTTAACTAACTGCCTAGTTACATCATATCACAATGACAATGAAGATATAATTAAGATTTCAGTGTGATGACTCCTTGAGTCTCTTCCCACTCCTTACGCTTCCACTCTGTACCATTCTTTGTAAAAATTTCTTTGCAGGGACTAAGGATTTTTGATCCAATAAAAATCTCATAAACACAGATAAAATCTGAATGCCAGTTAAACATTCTAGGGAATCCCATACTGAAGGGGTAGATATTAGTCAGGGGATTCTTTAAGTTCCTAGAGAAAGAAATCCAATGTGGTCAAAAACCAATTGTAACCAAAATTCAGAAAGAGCTGTGGTGGACTGGGCTTTCCAGTGAGACCAGATCTGGATCTTCAATACTGGTGGCCCTCCTCTTAGCCACCATTTCCTCTGTTTTTCATCTGTATCCCAGCATCTCCTTCTCAAGCTGGCTTCTTCTAATAGGGAAATGGAAGGGAAACATGGCCCCAGGGAACCCTAAGCTTATAACCAAAAGGAGCTGAAAACTCTCATGAGCTCTACTTAGAAATACCCCAATGAAGCCACTGACAAAGCAATACAACCAAGCTTGTGCATTTAAAAGATACCTCTGGGGGGTTGGCATTTAGTATAGTAGTTAAGACATTGCATCCCATAACAGAGTATCTGGGTTCAAGTCCCAGCTCCACTCTTACTTCCAACTTCTTGCTAATGCACACTTTTGGAGGCAGTAGGTGATGGCTCAAATGGATGGGTCCCTACCATCCTCATGGTAGACCCAAATGGACTTCCTTGATACTGGCTTCTGATCCAGCTAATGCAGGCATTTGTGAATTGAACCAGTGGAGGGGAGCTAGCTCATTCGTTTTCTCTCTCTCCAATAAATAAATGATTGACAAAAATGTTTGAGTGCATGAAAATTTTTAAAGATCCCTCTGGCTGCTGGAGAATATATTGTACAGAGGCAAAAGTGAAAGCCACACTTGACCCTGTTGGCCAATTCCTTCATGAAACCCTCTCCCCTCTTGCCTGCTATGACACAGAAATATCACAGGTATCTGGCTGAGGCTAAGAAGCTCATTAGATTCATTGCTATTGTTATCACAGAACATCTCTTGGATACTTCATGAGCTGCACACACTAGGAACCAGTAGTTTAGAATATTGCTATTCTGATCCTGAGGGTAGAACTCAAGTGGAAAATTTGCTCAGCCTGATCCTGGATATATCATCTTTCCACATCTAAATTCTAACCAGACAGCTCTAGTGTACTTTCCTCTTGAACCTTCTGTTATTACTTTAAGAAACATCCATAGTTCCTTGAGCTCAGGTTCTTCCTAAGACTGTCTTGAATTACTTTTCCAAGAAGTTTTCCTATTTTTAATACCCAAATACATGTGAAAACCTTCTCATAGAAGACTCAAGTTCATAAATAAATAGAGAAAGCAGTGGCAGCTCCCCTGTAGTCTCCCACTCTCCCCTCTCCAGAGGCAGCCACTCTCATCAGTTTGACAGGTGTTGTCTGACCTACTTTCGATATAATGCATATTCAGGGAAATGTGGAAGTCTCTTTTTATAAATGTAACAGCTCATGTAACATGCATTGTTAATTACTAAATACTATAACATTTGGGGCCAGCATTGTGGCTCAGTGGGTTAAACTCTACTTGTGAAGCTGGCATCCCATATCAGAGTGCTAGTTTGAGTCCTGGCTGCTCTGCTTCTGATCCAGCTCCCTGCAAAAGCACCTGGGAAGGTAGCAGATGATGGCTCAAGTATTTGGGCCCCTGCCACCAGATGGAGTTCCTGGATCTTGGCTTCTGCCAGACCCAGGCCCAGCCATTCAGTCACGTGGAGAATGAACCAGAAAATGGAAGATTTCTCTGTGTCTCTCTCTCCCCTCCTCTCACCCCCATCCATCACTCTGCCTTTCAAATAAATAAAACTAAAATACTGCAACATATGTGATATTATTTTTAATAACGTAACTTAACTTTCCATTTCAGTATAGATCCACCTCATTCTTTTTAAAGACAAGCCAGTATTCATATGGTAGGTGCATTATAAAATATGTCTGTTATCCTTTATTTTATACAAAACTCCAGATTCCAAAATATCCTGAAAGCTGGAAGCTTTTTTAAGTTCTCAGCACACCCATTTGGTAGTAAAATATAACCTGAACTGACATGAAGCATTTTAGAGTCTCTATCCCACTTACTGCATATTCACAATTTTCAATGCAATAATAATAATGTGCTTGATTAGAGTGTTTTTCCCCAACCCCAACTAGTGAAATTTCATAATATACAACCAAAATTTCTAAATTATGATAGGAATCTGCCCCCAAGAATTTTAAATAGATGATTATCTACCTACATTTTGTGTGTGTGTGTGTGTGCACTGACAATTTAAGAAAAGTTTACAAAGTATGTAAAACTTATTACCACTGTTAGCAGACACAAAGGATCCTTTTGCTTAGGATGTCACCAATAATCATCCTCAAGCCCAGAGGAAAGCTTTATTTACTTGTGACAAGTAAATGAGACAGGTGGTAGAAAGGTATAGCTCCCTAAAGGAAACTGTCTCCCAAGAAGCATTTTGCCAGGGCTTTCATAGCAAGATTAGGGAAGTCTTCAGGATGTGAAACAGCAGGAGTAGGAGGCCCACACCTGCTTGCAGTTTACATCTTTCTACGTTGTATGTTCAAAACTCTGAGTCCAGCTAGCTTATGGCAGATTCAACAGTTTCTTATGCATGGTGGTCTGGCCCCTCCAAGTACAATATTGCAAAATAAGTTTATTGATTCCGATTTTCTGCCTGTGTCCCAGGAACCCCTTTTTTGTTTAAATCCTACATTCTTGGGTTCACTATTACTAATACTTATCAAATACTTATTTAGTGCCATTGTTCTACTGCTTTCCTAAACAAATGCAATCTGCAATCTCACACTCCTATGAAGTATTATTATGATCTCCATGTCACTGATGACAAAAGCTGCATCATGGAGAGCTTGCACAGTTTCCAGAGTTAACAATTCACCTAGCCAAAATTGCATCTAAATCCAACTGACCCTGGAGCATGTGCAATCAACTCATTGTGATGTTTGGGTTTTTGTGCCCTTTAGGAATAATATAGCAAACACCCAGTCAAATGTTTCATTTCTTTGACTTCATTTATAAAAGTAAAATTTCATGAGGCTGGCAGTGTGGTGTAATGGTTTAAGCCACAGCCTGCAATGCCAGCATCCCATATGGGCTCCTGTTTGTGTACCCACTGCTCCACTTCTGATTCAGCTTCCTGCTAATGCACCTGGAAAAGCAGTGGAAGATGGATCAAGTACTTCGGTCTCTGCCACCCACATGCGAGACCTAGATTCAGCCTGGCCCAGCCCCAGCCATTGAGGCCATTTGGAGAGTGAACCAGTAGATGGAAGCTAACTTGCTCATGTTCTCTTTCAAAAAAAATATTTTTTAAAGATTTTATTTATTTGAGAGGTAGAGTCACAGTTAGAGAGAAGGAGAGACAGAGAGAAAGGTCTTCACTCTCCCAGATGGCTGCCATGGCCAGAGCTGAGCTGATCTCTACCCATGTGAGTGCAGGGGCCAAGGGCTTGAGCCATCTTCTACTGCTTTACCAGGCAATAACAGAGAGCTGGATCAAAATAGGAGCAGCTGGGATATGAACCGGCACTGATATGGGATTCCAGCACTGCAGGCAGAGGCTTAGTCCATCAGGCCACAACATAAGCCCCCAGATAAATAAATCTTAAAAAAAAAAAAGAAAAGAAAAGAAAACTTTACAAATATAGTTGCAATGCCTGTATACTCCTTACAACCCTATTTCTGTTCCTAGAGATAAGCTTCAGTGTTGAATTTGGTGTTTATCCTTTTATACGTGTTTTAAAACTTTTGTATAACATACAATATTTTTTATGTTTTAGACTTTATATATAGCAGGAGGGGGAATACAAGTGAAAAAAGCTTACAAGCCTTCAAACACTAGCTGCTCTTTCTTAAACTGGACAATATGTGTGTGTGCATGTGTGTGTGTGCATGTGTGTATGTGTGAAGGTTAAACAGCCTATGCACTTCCATATAGTATTTTATATGTATAATCATCTTAATTTTTTTTAAGATTTATTACTTATTTATTTGAAAGGCAGAGAAAGACGGAGAGGGAGAGAAAGGGAGGAAAACAGAGATCTTCCATGCTCTGATTCATTCCCCAAATAGTCACAACACACAGGCCAGGTTGAAGCCAGGAACCAGGAGCTCCATCCTGGTCTCCCATGTGAGTGGAAGGGCCCCAACTACTTGGGCCATTTTCCACTGTCTTCCCAGATTCATTAGGAAGAAGCTGGATCTGAAGCAAAGCAGCTGGGACTCAACCCAAGATGCTGGTTTACAAGCAGCAGCTTAACCAGCTACACAACAACACTGGTCCCAATCTTAAAATTCTTAAAGAAGCTTAAATATTAATGCAAATAATATGTTCTAGTAAAAAATAAAAATCTATTGAAAAATTTTTAGATCACTCATTGGACTGGCATGGATATGTTGCCACCTCTTAAGTCAATAACTGTGCCTAGAAGGGTGGAAAAATTGCTAGAATAATTAATAAGAATCACATATCCATCTTTGTGGCCAGGAAATAGGAGTTGTTACTAAAATGATATGTTGGACAAAACAACAAGCAAATATAAAACAATGACCTTGGTGTGAGCCAGAAGTGTTACAACGTTAGAGAAGAAAAGTATCATCCAGGCCCCCTTAGAATGTACACTCTACTTCCAACTGCTGCCCAGATGGACATACTGTCTGCCACTTAAATGGTACTTGTCAAATTAAAGGTAAGACTCTAAAAATTAGCAGAATAAAATAATCCAAACAAAACCACTCGAAGAATAAAGAATTGTAGTTTCCTCTTCACCTCCCCACTCCCTCTACTCCAGCCTAGACCTAGCAGGACAACAGGACAGAGCCTTATCCAAGGGCTTAATCAGTCTCTGAGCAAATACAAGGCTCTGATCTGGTCTTTGGGTAGCCTTCATAGCAGCCATCAGGCAATAGATGGATTTCTCTAATAGACCCAATTTATGATTTCTGTGCAGCTTGAAGACATGGAAAATTTGAAAGCAGGAAGAGACTAAATGAGAGACACAAACATTCCCCTTCATAATAAGGAAAGATCAGGGCACTGTGGGCAGTGGTGGACTTGCAAATTGTAAAATGGTTGGTAAAAAGTGGCACTCCTCTTATTGCAGGGTTGAAACATACCTTATCTGAAAATCAATATTTCTCTTTTTGATAACAGAGTGTATGTTTATGTCCCCCAAAGGAGGTGGTGGTGGCACCCCCATGAGAAGTTTTGGAAATCAGAAATAATGTTTTTTGTTTGTTTGTTTTGCCTTCTAGCATGACCTTTGGGAACACAAATTTCATATATAATTTTATGCAAAATTATCTTCTTTTTATTTACTAGAGAGACACAGGGAGAGAGACAGGCAGACAGCTACCATTTATTGTTTCCTTCCCAAATGTCCACAATGGCTGGGGCTGGGCTGAACCCAAGAGCCAGGAACCCAATCCAGGTCTCCCACAGTCATGGCAGGAGCACAGATACTTGAGTCATTACCACTACCTCTCAGGGTCTGTGTTGGTAAGAAGCTAGAATGAGGAGGTAGAGCTAGAAATTGGACCCAAGTACTCCAATACCAGGATACAAGCATCTTAACAGGCATCTCAATTGCTAGAATAAATGTTCACCCCTAAATTATTTTTTCATAATTCCATTATATTAAACCTAAGGCATTACAATGCTATTTTTAAATTATCTCTATAGTTAGATGACATTACCTATAAATTTCATTTCAGGATACTGAGGGCTACATTGCAAATGTTTTTAAAAAGGGAGCATTGGAACAGAACAGATGCGAATCCCTGGATCAAACCCTTAGAAAGATAAAGAAGCATTTCAGGAGGATTCCTTTCAGTAATGACAAGATGAAGAAGGCAAACAATTTGCTTTCATAGCAAATGTAAAACTGGACAAAATCATTTAAAATCAATCATTCAAGACACTGAAAACAGCCAGAAGTAAGCAATGACTCAAGAAGGGGTTACTGGGGCCGGCGCTGTGGCACAGCAGGTTAAAGCCCCAGCCTGCAGTGCTGGCATCCCATATGAGCTCTGGTTCAAGTCCCGGCTGCTCCACTTCTGATCCAGCTCTCCGCTATGGCCTAGGAAAGCAGTAGAAGATGGCACAAGTCTTTGGGCCCCTGCACCCGCATGGGAGACCTGGAAGAAGCTCCTGATCCTGGCTTCAGATCAGCTCAGCTCTGGCCGTTGAGGTCATTTGGGGAGCAAACCAGCAGAATGGAAGACCTCTCTCTCTCTCTCTCTCTGTAACTCTTTCAAATAAATAAAATAATTCTTTAAAAAAAAATAGTAGTTACTCATAAAAAAAAAAAAAACCACTTTACTCTGGATGAAGTAAGAATGACGAGTTTGTGGCTTTCTAACTTGGAAATGTTCCCCTTTCCTCCACCTCAAGTTTTCCTGGCCTCTTCCAGAAACACTTTTAACAGCCAGGGGTAGTGACATCAGCTCAGAGAAGGTGGCAGAGCAGCTATAAATTCAAGGGGTTTCTCTAGCTGTCTGCTAAATTACATATGCACACAGAGGATTCACAG
Organism: Lepus europaeus; assembly: GCF_033115175.1. Lineage (NCBI taxonomy): Eukaryota > Metazoa > Chordata > Mammalia > Lagomorpha > Leporidae > Lepus > Lepus europaeus. Next base: position 28,785,861 of record NC_084838.1, on the reverse strand, counting down.
CACTGGGTAAATATTGAAAGGCTGGGATGACTTGTGAGTTTGCTGTGCTTTTCAATAATTCTTCAGTGCACACACAGGTCTGACAGCAGAGGGTGAAAGCATTACTGACTCGAAGTGTCTAGGAATTAGCTTTGCCCAACTCATTGGCTGAGACTGCTGAAGTACACAGGCACTGTGGAGATCACTAGGGATCCAGATTTTTAAAAATGAACAGAGACAACAGTGGCTATACTACAGGGGAGCGATATTTCACAGTTTGAGTTCAGCAAAATTAATTGCCCAGCAAACAATAAAAACAAAAACCTTCAGAAGAATAGAACCTATAGTTTACAATGGGCTATCTACAATATACAATCTACAATATCCTGTTTTCAACTGACAATCTAGACATGCAAAGAAACCAGAAAATGTGACTCACATGCAGAGAAACAAAGTAAACAGAAATTGGCTCTCAATGGACTCACATTGTAAAAGACAAAGAACTCAGAACAGATATTACAAATATGTTCAAGGATCTAAGGAAAAATATACTTAAGGAACTAAAAGAAAATATGCTAATTACACAAATATAAAATGGTATGTATGCAAATTGGGAATTTCAAACGATAAAATAAAAAAAGAATCAAATTATAGTTTAAAGTTAAGTTATAATATCTGTAACAAAACATTTACCAGATGGGATCAATCAATAGCGATCTGAGATGGCAGAACTAATCAATTCAAAGATCAATAGAAATTGCTACAGTCTGAAAGTTTATGTTACCCCGAAATTTACATGATGAACTCCTCATGGTAAGGTGATGATGTTAAGAGACGGGGTATTTGGAAGAATGTCATGGGGCAGAGCCCTCATGATTGAGAGAAGTGTTCTTACAGAAGCCAAGAGAGACCAATGGCCTTTCTGCCATAGGGGGTTAGTGTGGGAAGACAGCTGTCAGTCGACCTTCACTAAACACGAAATCTGTTAGTGCCTTGATCTTGGCTTACCAGCCTCCAGAACTGTAAGAAATAAATCTTTGTTTCTAAGCCACCTAGGTTATGGTATTTTGCTTTACAGACCTGAATGAGCTAAGAAAGAAAATATCCAAGCTGAAGATCTAAGAGGAAAAAAAAATTAAGAAAAATTTATCAGAGCCTCTGAAATTTGTGGAATAACATTAAGTGTTTCAATATACATGTAATTAGAGTCTGAGAAAGTGGGGAAAGAGGCATGACATGATCAGTTTCATGTGCCAACTCATCTAGAGTATAGTACCCAAACATTCAAACACAAAATCAAGGTGTTGCTGTGAAGGTATACTGCAGATGTAATTAACATCTTTAAGCAACTGGCTTTATATAAAGGAGATTACTTAGGTAATCTTGGAGGGTCTTATCCAGTTAGCTGAAAGGGCTTCAGAACAGAGTTGAGTTTCCCTGATGAAGATGTTTCATCTATGGATTATATATCAGCTCCTGTCAAAGATTCCAGACTGATTTCCTGACAGCCTACCCTGTGGATTTCAGACTTGCCTAGAGCTAGCCCTGCAATCATAGAAGCCAATTCTTTCAATAAATCCTTTCACACACATGCACATATACACATCATATTATGTGGTTGTGTTTCTGTATGTTTCTCAGGTGAAACCATGACTAATTCAAGGCAGAAAAATATTTGAAGATAATAACCAAAACTTAAGTTAGTGAAAAAGATTGTAGATCCAAGAAACTCAACAAACCTCAAGTAGGATAAACATGAAGAAATTGACATCTAACAGTGTTCAAAACAAAAAACAAAGAAGCACCTCAGCAACTCACCCTGGTGGGGACAAAAAGAAGAGCATCTGACCTGGAGCACATTCTGAAGTGTGCTATAGGATGTGGAGTGGCAAGGCCACCTGGAGAGGAGAGCCTTGCAGAATTCCAAAGGCATTAGTCCAGTTTCAATAACCTTGACCTGGGGAAGTAATTGGATCCTGGTTCCGTGGTAAAGTGTCAAATGCTTCTCAAAAATTAGAGAGAGATTTATATGGTAAAGATTTAAAAAAGGAAACTTATGTAGAAACAAGGTCAATGCTAGGAACTGATATAAAGTGCCAATGAACAGAGCATGTCTCAATAATGCTAAGGTGGCTAAGGAGACATGAGCCTATGTGTGTGTGATGGGCAGAAGAAAAACGGGAATCTCTATGGGGTGGAATGAGGAAGAATGTAGAAGCAAACCAGCCTTTATTAATGGAAAGTGCTGCCATTGTTCAATAACTTGTTTGGGTGGGTTCCAGCCCTCTCCCTGGGAGCAGCATAGGGGAATCTCATCTGCCCTTCACCAAGGGAGCTGTTATGAAGTTCTGGGGTGGGATTCCATATTCAGAAAGCCCTCCACCCAGTAATATCCCAGAAGGGTGTAGGGATAGGGGAAAAAAGAGGGCCTATACCCAAGATCCATAAAAACTCCAGTGTGAATGCAGACTGGGCCCTCAGTTCTCTACCGAGATGCCTACCTGGTCAGTCAGGTGTACTCTCTTCATTATTTCTCTTCACTGAGCTTTGCTAGCATGCTGGCACTACTCTCCATCTCACATCTGAATTCTTTCTTGTGTAAAGACAAGAACCCCCGAGGCAACAGATCCCTGGTAACAATACTTCCCCTCAGAATTTAACCTGACCAGTCACAGAGAACTGGTAAAGATTAAAGAAAACATGCCATTTCTGATAATCTATAGTTCTGGAATAGAGAACCCTAAAGGCGCTGAGCTACCCTTGTCTAAGCGCCCCAGCCATGTAAGTCACACTTCCTCCATTCCAAAGAGAAAGAAACACACCTTGGTTGTAGTGTAGAAATTTCTTCCCTTCTATCGAAGCAGAAGGAATGAGAAATAAATTTGCCTTATCTCCCAAATAGATGGTAAATTTCTTTAAGTCAGCAAACTGACTTATTTAAGCTTCTGCACCAATCACAGTTCCAAGCAGAGAACTGGGCACATAATAGACAGCCAATAAATATCAAAACTCATATCAATAAAAAACATGTATCAATGTGACCATTTGTATCAGGGTTCTCCAGACAAACAGAACCGATATAGAGAGGTAGGGAGGATGAGTGGGTGGATAAGTTGTTATTTTTCTAGTGGAACTTACCATTCCAAATCATACAACTGTGGAGGCTGAGAAATACTGAGATCTGCAGTTAGCAGGTTGGAGACTGAGAAGATCCAACGATGCAGTTCCAATTTAAGCGGAAAGGCCTGAGAAACAGGAGAGCCAATGGTATAAGTTCCAGTTCAAAAGCCACCAGGCTCAATATCTAAAAAGAGTCAATTTTAATTTGAGTGTTAAGGCAGGAAATAACTTATATCAGCTCAAACAGACAGGCAGGAAGTGTTCCTTCTTTTATTTATTTACTTGAGCATCAGATAAGGGAGGGAGGGAGATAGAGAGGGAGAGAGGAAAAGAGCGTGCAAGCGAGCAAACATGCAAGAGACACACAGAGAAAAAGTTCCCTTCAACTGTTTCACTCCCCAAATGCTCACAACCTCTGGCTGGGGCTGAAGCCAGGAACCAGGAACTTGATCTAAGTTTCCCATGTAGATGGCAGGAACCCAATCACTTGAGTCATCCCTACTGCCTCCCAGATTTTGCATTAGCAGGAAGCTGAAGTTAGGAGTGGAGCTGGGAGGGCCTGGCACTGTGGTGCAGAGGGTTAACGCCCTGGCCTAAAGCGTTGACATCCCATATGGGCACTGGTTTGAGACCCAGTTGTTCCACTTCTGATCCAGCTCTCTGCTATGGCCTGGGAAAGCAGTAAGAAGATGGCCCAAGTCCTTGGGCCCCTGCACCATTGGATGGAAGACCTCTCTCTCTCTCTCTCTCTCTCTCTCTCTGTAACACTGACTTTCAAATAAATAAATAAATCTTAAAAAAAAAAAAGGTGTGGAGCTAGGAATGGAATCCAAGCACTCCATTATGTGGTCAAATATCTGTTCCAGGAGTTCATTCTTATTCAGCCTTTGCACATCTATCCCACATCTTTGATTGGTTGGATGAGACCCACATTAGGGAGGACAATATATTTTATTCAGTCTACCAATTCAAATGTTAGTTTCATCCAGATATCCTCACAGACATGCCCAGGATAATGTCTGACCAAATGTCTGGGAACCCCACAACCTAGTCAAACTGACACATTCAATTAACAGTCACCCATTTTATACTTAGTGCATGTGTGTGCACATACATGCATGTGTCTTGAAGACTAAATGCAGCATCAATATAATCTAATTGTGGGACAGACATTTGGCACAGCTGTTGAGATATGGCTTGGAACACCCACATTTCATATCAGAATGCCTGGATTTAAGTCCCAGTTCTGCTTCCAATCCAGCTTCCTTCTATTGCTCACCCTGAGAGGCAACAGTAATGCCTCAAGTACTCCAGTCCATGCCACCCATGTGGGAGACCTGGGTAGAGCTCTAGGAGCCTGACTTTGGCCTGGCCTAGTCCTGGCTGTTCTAGGTAGTATTTGGAAGCCAGACAGAAGATTCTCATTCTCTGTTGTTCTCTCAAATACATTTTTAAAAAATTATTTGAGGGGCAGAGTTATAGAGGAAGAGACAGAGAGAAAGGTCTTCCATCCACTGGATCACTCCCCAAATGGCCACAATGGCTGGAGCTTAGCCAATCCAGAGCCAGGAGCCATAAGCTTCTTCTGAGTCTCCCACATAGGTGCACAAGCCCAAGCACTTGGACCATCTTCCACTGCTTTCCCAGGCCATAAGGAGGGAGCTGGATCAGAAGAGAAGCAGCTGGGAATTGAACTGGTACTCATATGGGATGCCAGCACCACAGGCAGAGACTTAACCTACTATGCCATAGCACCAAGCCCCAAGTAAAAAATTTAAAAAAATATATTCTGGGGCAGGTTCTGTGGATTAGTGGCTTAAACTGCCACCCACAGCACCCACATCCCACATGGGTACCTGATTCGAGTCCCAGTTGCTCCACTTTTGATCCAGTTCCCTGCTAATGACATAGAAAAGCAGTGGAAGATGGCCCAAGTCCTTGGGTCCCTGGACCCACTTGGGAGACCTGGAAGAAGCTCTTGGTTTCATCCTGGCCCAGCCCCAGCTGTTGTAGCCATTTGGAGAGTGAACCAGCAGTTGGAAGATATCTTTCTCTCTCTCTCCCTCTCCCCCTTCCCGTCCTCCCCTCTCTCCCCCAACTCCACTTTTCAAATAAATAAAATCTTTAAAAACAAAGAAAATAAAAATTCTAATTATACTTAACATTTGAGCACTGTAGTTTATAAAATATTTCCATATAGTCTTTGGAATAACCAATATTATGAGTGGACAAAATGAGGCTCAGAGGGGCACTAAAACCTGCTCAAAGTCACACAGCTAGTAAGAAGCAGAATTGATACTCAAATCCATGTGAACTAACTCAGATCCAATTCTATTTCCATCAATACCATGGCTGCTTCACTATTGCTATTTATCTATTAAGCATGTTGACCTCCTTGAAGAAGAAAAGGCTATTATACATGAAGTCTGGGGCAGCAGCTGTATCCCCAGCTGTCTGAAATGCCTCCACCAAGCTTGGCAACAGCTGTCTCAGTTTGACATCTCACTGGGTTCCTGTCAGAGTCCCACCTTGGGGAATGACAAGTTTAATGAAGAAAAATCCAACCTTCCACCTGAACTCCTGGCTTTGCAAATGCAACTGACATCTGACAGATTTGGAGGCCCCGGCCACAGGGTATGGGGTGACCCCAGGGCCTCAGCTCATAGATTATATGTTTGGCAGCTTTCTCTGCAATTGGCTGGAAACATTTGTGCCCTCTCCACATCTTATCCTCTGGTCCCAATGCTAATTTAGATGCAATTCGAACAAACACTAACCAAGTGTTTCCTATGTGCCAGGCACTTGGGATATATAAAAAGATGAGTAACACACCATTCCTGCCTTGGGGGCTCTCAAAGTCCTACAGAAGAGTTAGTGACTTCACACTGCCAGTATTTCTATGGAGGCAACATCCATTACCATGGCAAATGGGCCCCCTTTGAACAGAGAAAATCTAATGAGATTGCTCAAGACATTAAATACCACATTGACTATTTCCTTTGGTAGGAACAAATTCAAATGCCAATAAGAATTTCAGAAGGGCTAAGAGGATTCAAAAACTAAGGGAGTGAGGGGGCATTTGGGGAAAATTTGTATTTGAGAACCAGACCCTTATTTTTTCATCTTAAAAAAAAAAAAATGTGGGGCTGGCGCTGTGGCACAGGTTAATCCTCCACCTGTGGCACCAGCATCCCATTTAGGCACTGGTTCTAGTCCTGGCTGCTCCTCTTCTGATCCAGTTCTCTGCTGTGGCCTGGGAAAGCAGTAGAATAAGGCCTAAGTGCTTGGGCCCCTGCATCCACATAGGAGATCCAGATGAAGCTCCTGGCTCCTGTTGCAGCCATTTGGGGAGTGAATCTTTCAGTCTCTCCCTCTTACGGACTGGAACTCTACCTCTCAAATAAATTTTTTTTTTTAAAGAAAAAGGCTGTGATGAGCGTTTAAAGGTCACCCGAAAGCAGGTGGTATATTCGAGGACAAAGAAGCAGCACTGTATCTTTGGAGGAAAGAAGTTATGGGGGGCAGTGCCAAGAGGTAAAATTGGAAAGAGAGTGGTTGAGAGGTTTCAGTATCACACCAACATGCTTAGACGATATCCTGGAATAATGGGAGACTTGTAAGTCGGGCTTTAGCATGATTAGATAGGTGACTTTGAATAGTGATGCTGGTACTTAGTAGGAGAAACAGCACCCAAGCAGATACTAGAATTTCTGAGGGAAAGATGCTAAAGGCCTGAACCAAGGTGGTAGAAATGGAAACAGGAAGCAGTGGGAAGACCAATCAGAAGCAGAACAGTCAAGGAGAGGCCTGAGATCTCTAGTTATGAGACTGGGTACAGTGGAAGGTGTGAATGGAGATGAAGAACCTAGAAAAAAAGGCGGAGAAGCGGCAGGCTCTAGGAGAAGCTGCTGGGTTTGGTTGAGAATGGACACACTCAGTATGAAACACACAGAGCCATCCAAGCACAGATAGCCCAGGTAAGTGGAGCAAGCCTAGAGATAAAGCTAGGGAATAGATGAGACTGGAAGACAGCACAGAGGAAAGGAAGACTGGTTAAGGGCAAGCCCCTCAGGAACACTAACATTTAACAGCCAGATCAGAAATCAAAAACAAGAAACAGAGAGCAGTCACAAGACATAAAAGGAGAATCAAGAGATAGCAACCGCAATGAAAAGAGTGAGTGATAGTAGCAAATGTTGCAGACAGATCACAGAGGATTACAACTAGGATGGAATCTCTGGGTTCCTCTGGAAATTGAAAGGTCATTAAGTTGACAGAAAAAATAAAAGAGGGGAATAGATGAAATGAGCCTGGCATAATATCAGTCATTGTTGAAGCTGGGTCATGGGTACATGAGTATTCTTTATAATGGTATTCCTATTTGTGCATATGTATGAAAAATCTTTCAAATAAAAGGCTGAAATTCCTTTTTGAAAAATTTTAATTTATTTGAGAGATACAGAAAGAGACAGACAGCAGAGAGAGAAGGCTCCAGGATGGGCATTTTTGCACAGAGGTTAAGATACTGCTTGGGATGTACATATACCATATCAGAGTGCCTGGGTTCAGGGCCTGACTCCACTCCATATTCCAGATTCCTGCTAGTGCACGTCCTGAGAGGCAGAAGGTGCTGGCCCAAGTGCTTGGGTCTCTTCCACCCATATGGGAGATCCAGATGGAATTTAAGGCTCTTGGCTTCAGCCTGGCCCTGCCCGGACTATTGTAGGCATTTGGGGAAACAGCACAATTGAAACATCTCGATCTCTTTCAAATAAAAAATGAAAAAATTTAAAATATATTTTAAAAAGTGAAAGCTCCCATCAACTGGTTCATTCCCTATATGCCAACAACAGCAGGATTGGGTAGGTTCAAAGCCTGGAGCTGGGAGTTCAATCCAGGTCCCCTGTGGTGGCAGGAACCCAATCATTTGCACCATCCCTGCTGCCTCCCAGAGTCTGCATTGGCAGTTAGCTGGAATCAGGAGTTGAAGCCACATATGGAATCCTGGCACTGTGACATGGTACACAGATATCTTAAACAGCATTTTAAATGCTAGCATAAGTGCCTGACTCCAAAAAAAGACTGAAATTCTAAAAACAAATCAGAACGCAAGAAAACTGAAATAAGATCTAAATTATGACTTCTAAGATCAGGGTTTCAACTGAATATTGAATAGTAAGTGGAGGAAAAAAAAGAGAGGGGGCAGCTGGTATCAAGAGTCATGTTTTGAACTTTACTGGCAACCTGACAGTTGGTGAGGAGGAACCGGTTCAGGGCTTGTATCATTCATTCAATGTCAGTACCAAAAACAGATGACACCAATTAGGTTGGTTCCCTGAGGGTTCAATAAAAGGAGTATTTATGGTGAAGGAGCAGACTGTAGACAAAGCACAAGGAATGCTGCGGTAATGCTAGCTGCTAGCTAGCACTAGCAACAATGGGATGTTACCACCTTCTATCACATGCTGTTGGTGGAATACAGCCATCACATCTATTTCTTATTGGTATCTGGGTTGAGTAGAGGTCAGCTGGGCTCTACTTCTGGTTGGTACCCAGCTGGACTTGGCTCCTCTTTGCAGATGAAGCTCTGATCTATTGCACATGTGTTCATTCTGGGGCCCAGACTAAAGAGGCAGCAATTGTGCAGGGGAAGCTCTTCCATGGAGATGACAGAAGCACAAAACACACACAAAAGCATGCAATGCTACTTGAAGCTCTGGCGCATTCATACTCCATTGGCCAAAGCAAGTCATAATGCCAAATCCAAAGGCAAGGAATAGTGCACACCTATTTGTGAGAGTAACTACAAACTCAAATGCAGGCATGGAACAATGGGTACCAGGAGCAGCAAAGAATTAGGACCATTCATTCCATCTATAGAACTTTCCTAGAACAAAAGGGAGGGAGCCCTTAGGAGAAACCAGAGAGAACCATGAGGGGGGCTCGACCTGGCATCTGAAGGAATCGGCAGAGATCCAGGGTAACAAATGCCCTGATCTCCCTCAGGTCTTCTGCATTGGATGCTCACCCACTGAGCTCAGCCAGGAGACAAAGCAAAGGAGCCCTTTGATTGGATCCACAAAGGCCAGCCTCCCAGGGTAGCTGCAGTATGGAGAACAGTGATAATGCGTCAGGAGGGACAGAGGATAGGGGACACAGCAGCCAACAGCTACTAGAGGAGGACAAAGTAGAGGTGAGTGGGCAGGCTAATAAAGAGGAAAGGCTTAGCACTTGAACAAAGCCTTCATCTTCCTCCAGGGACAGCCTAGGAAAGTGGGGACATTGTAGGCTTAGAAGCTGTCAGATGTCCTACAGATGGCCTGCACTACCACCCTGGGCATCTGATGCTGGGGGATGAGCAGTATACCTAACCAATACACACGAGAGGCTTTTCTTTGCACAAGGAAAAGACACAGCTGGAGGTGGAAATGGGCAATTAAGACTGATTGTCTGACTCAGCAGTAAAATTAGGCTGTGACAGTTAATGACAGTCAAGAGGCGGCAGTTGCTGGTGGGAGCCAAGAGCAGGCAATCAGAGCAGAGACTGACCCTTAGAGGACTAGGAAATGGGTTCTGTGCCCATGTGCTCTAGGAAGTCACCTCCCAAAAGGAAACCTTGGATTGAGACCCACACTCCCTGGCAGGATCTAAGGAAGCTCTTAATGTTGCTGCAGTTTCTGGAAGCAAATTAATGCCAAATGAACCAATGTAATAATCGACAGCAATTTTTAAAAATGCAAACACTCACAATTTTATGTGCAAAGAGTCCTTCCTACTCAGGGAAGAGGACTGTCAACAAAAATAAGCAGGTTATGTAAAAAAGGTTAATAGAAGGGTTATTCAAGCTGGAATATGAGTGACCTAGGCACAGACAACACAGGTCCGGCAACTTTTAGTGAGTCTTGGGAAGTGTGCCAAAGTGCTCAAATCCTAGTCTGTACTCAATGGCAGTAAATTTTTAATCACACAGTGAACATGTGTCGAATTGGCTCAAAAAGGTGGGTTTTAGGTAAGTGAGGGGCAAGCGCTTCACAGGTTGGAAATGGCTTCCTTTAGAATGTGATTGGTTACAGACACTGAAAAAGAAGACTACTGATTAATTTTAAGGACATTTCTGGCAATAGGTAAGGACTATATGAAGAGCAAAAGATGGCACCCGGTTGCTCCAGATGGCTACAATGAAACAGACCCTATGTGCACATCACCCGAGTCAAACTGACCTGGTGGACAGGATTGATAGCTGTCTGGACACTCCTCAGACAGATCTCAGTAGGTGTTCCTCTTGGATGTGTTGCAGGTTTTATAGGGGCAGTTTGCTCTCAGTTGAGCCTCTCAAACTAAGTTCTAAGTTTTGTATGTCTAGACCCTAAAATCAAGACTCACCTACTTGATTAGGCCACAAAAACTTAGAATTGCACTGTAAGCAGGCATTAGAAAGACAGATGTTATATAATAGTTGTTAAGAGCATGGATTTGGCCGGCGCCGTGGCTCACTAGGCTAATCCTCTGCCTGCGGTGCTGGCACCCTGGGTTCTTGTCTCGGTTGGGGCACCATCTTGTCCCGGTTGCTCCTCTTCCAGTCCAGCTCTCTGCTGTGGCCCGGGAGTGCAGTGGAGGATGGCCCAGGTCCTTGGGCCCTGCACCCACATGGGAGACCAGGAGGAAGCACCTGGCTCCTGGCTTCGGATCGGTGCAGTGCGCCAGCCGCAATGCGCCAGCCGTAGCGGCCACTTTGGGGGTGAACCAACGGAAAAAGGAAGACCTTTCTCTCTGTCTAACTCTGCCTGTCAAAAAAAAAAAAAAAGAGCATGGATTGGAGCAAACTGCCCAAATTCAAATCCCAGCCCAGCTGCTTCCTATGTGATTTCAGGCAAGTTATTTCACTCTGTCCTTGGTTTTCCCATGTGTAAAACAGAAGTGGGAATAATACAGTCCAGAGTTGCTGTGAATTTAACGCGTTAACAGGTGTGAACACTTAACAGACTGTTAGGCACATAGTCATCGATATTTAAAGGTTAGTTCTTATCCCCTTCCCACACCCGGACAGATGAGGCTTAGAGAGAGTTTTTGTCTTCAACTTGAGCCTAGATTTTACCTAAAGCCCAGCACAACCCAGCCCTGAGCAGCTCTGAAACACTATTGCTATCATCACCCAAGGCTGAAGTGGGGGGGAAATTTCACTTCTCAGTGAGTTCTCCAACTGTTCCATCCTGCACTGACCAAAGGCTGATAAGAACAATCCAAGAAATATGAAACAGTTACTAGCAGCAGCAGGAAATCAGCATTTTAATGAAAGACTTAGCAAACCTACTAAGATGACTTCTATCCAAGGGAAAAGAGGAGTTTCAAAAGGGCAGCATTTCTCCTTTGGCACAGCACTTCAAGAGCTCTTGAGCGGTGAGCAGTTAGCTTAGTGGTTAAGACGCCAACATCCCATATCTGAGTAGCTAGGTTCAAGTTCCTAGCTCTGATGTGGGCATGAACACATTTTCTCCAGGTTCTCAACCCACAGAAGATTCCTAAGTGCAGATATGTATAAGATGAACAAACAGAAACAAGACTTATTTAACAGAGAGAGAAAACATTTGGGGCTGGAGCTGTGGCATAGTGGGTAAAGCCATCGCCTGCAGCACCAGCATCCCATATGGGCACCAGTTCGAGTCCCAGCTGCTCCTCTTTCAATACAGCTCTCTGCTATAGCCTGAGAAAGTAGTGGAAGATGGCTCAAATCCTTGGGCTTCTGCACCCGCATGGGAGACCTGGAGGAAGCTCCTGGCTCCTGGCTTCGGATCAGTGCAGCTCCCGTCATTGTGGCCAAGTGGGGAATGAACCAGCAGTTGGAAGACCTCTCTCTCTCTGCCTCTCCTTCTCTCTTTGTGTAACTGGCTTTCAAATACATAAATAAGTCTTTAAAAAAATAGGAAACACATTCTCCTGTGAGTATGCTCTGCCCCACACCGAGAAATACCCATCCAGAGTGGATGAGAGGATTGCCTTAGGGGAGAAGGGGTGGGAAAGGGAGAGAATACCTGAGTAGCACCTCAAGCCACTGCCAGCAACAAAAGAGGAAGCTTCCTTACCCCTCTCTATAGTTGTTGGCTTCTTTTATGAGGAAGAAGGTGGTGTCTCTATGTGCGTGAAGCCACCTGGGAATTTTATGATGCCTCCACAAGTTCCACCTGGAGCTTAATAGCCATCTTTTCATGGAGCATTCCCCTTTAGGCCCTGGATGAAGCAGGTGCATCCTAGGAAAGAGAGTGCTTTGATTTATAGATCAAGGGATAGCATTGCATTTTAGGTTTACAGGGTCTTCAAGGTCCCATAGAGCCAAGCTAGCTTCCTAGTTACAGTACATCAAATCCAGCTTCCTATCAATATAGACCACGGGAAGTAGCAATGTTAATGCAAGTACTTGGGTGCCTGCCACCCATTAGGAAACCTGGATTGAGTTCTGGCTCCTGGTTTTGGCTCCAACCCAGCCCCAGACACTGTGGGCATTTGGGAACTGAAACGGCAGATGGGGGGAGGTGAGTGTGTGTGTGTGTGTATGACACTCTCTACCTCCCAAATAAATAAATTAGTTAATTTTTACAACAGAGTTATTGAGTTTCCCATCTCCCTGTAGCTTTCTTTCTGTCCCTCTGTTTTCACAGGTAGGGTGCTTCCTCCTTCTCTCTTCCCTTTCTCTTTCTCTCTTTTCTTCTCCTTCAATCTTCTCTCTATACCTTCTTCCTCAGCTCCCATTCCCTCTTGCTTTTTAAAATCAACTACCTATGAGGTTGAAATATGTTTAGCTCTTGGTTGACTATGGATCCATAGTTCTTGGCACACACACAAAAATTTGGATTTTTGCCTTTCAATTAGAATCTATTTCACTAGCTCGGGGATCTATTTCACCTGGCATCTATTTCACTCGCCTCATCACTAAGCCATTGTATGACAGTCAGCAATAATACCAGCTGGAGCACTCTTCTATATGCTTTACATATAAAATTAACTCACTTAGTTGTCAGGGCAACCCACGAGTTAGAGCCTTTTATCATCATTATCATCACCTGTGGTAAACCAGCTACCTCTTCACCAAATATTTCAGGTTTCCTTCTTAGTACTCCCAACTGTAGGAAGTTTAATCATCCTATTAAACTAAGTAGTGACTTTCTTTGCCCAACAAAGTGTCATGTGACACTTCCAGGAAGAAGTTTTTAAAAAGCATCACCATGTCCCCCCTTGCTCTGTGCCATGTTGCCTGACAATGCCCCAGGTAGTGGCTGCTCTGTCAGTCTGGGCCGGAAGATAAAGGTGTAATGGAGCACAGCCATCACCAACTCAACAAGGACAGAAAGTATAAATAAGAAGTACATGCAGGGGCCAGTGCTGTAGCACAGCGGGTTAAAGCCCCGGCCTGCGGTGCCAGCATCCCATATGGACGCCTGCTTCAGTTCCAGCTGCTCCACTTCCTATCCTATTCTCTGCTATGGCCCAGGAAGGCAGTAGAAGATGGCCCAAGTGCAATTTCTAACTCTTAAAGCTGCATTACAAGGCATGTATTGTTCCCATTTTTCTTGAGGAGGAAACTGAGGCCCAATAACATAAAACATCATGTCTAAGGTCACATATCCAGTAGGTTCAGGCTCCTGATTCTGTTTCAGACTTCTGACCAGATAGCCTATACTCTTTCCTCCAAGGTGCTATTTGTGGAAAGCTGCACCCCAGCTGGTCTTCAGGTGCATTCTCTTAACATTTGGAACCCTGGAGGTAGTTTGAGTCTGTCTGTACAGTCTATGCTAAATAATATTTAAAATGCTCCAATAGACACAAAGGCTGTTAAAGAAGGAAACAGAGGCAGTGAGCTGAAATTAGGCAGATTTTTTAAAAATGTTCTTTTGTTTGTTTTATGTTTCCATGTAGTCTTTTTTAAAAAGATTTATTTATTTATTGATTTGAAAGGCAGAGCCACAAAGAGGCAGATGCAGAGAGAGAGAGAGGTCTTCCATCCGCTGGTTCACTTCCCAAATAGCCACAATGGCCGGAGCTGCACCAATCTGAAGCCAGGAGCCAGGAGTTTCTTCTGGATCTCCCACATGGGTTCAGGGGCCCAAGGACTTGGGCCATCTTCTGCTTTCCCAGGCCATAGCAGAGAGCTGGAGCAGAAGTGGAGGAGCCAGGACTTGAACGGACGCCCATATGGGGTGCCAGCACTGCTGGTGGCAGCTTTCCCCACTAGGCCACATTGCTGGCCCCTGCTCTGCTTCTGATCCAGTTCCCTGCTAATGTGCCTGAGAAAGTAGCAGCAAATGATCCAATTGCTTGGGCCCCTGCCACCACCTGGGAGACCTGGATGTAGTTCCAGGCTCCTGCCTGTCACAAATCTGGCAAGTACAGCCATTTGGAGGAAAGAACCAGTGGATGGATAATCTTTCCTTCTCTCTAAATGTCTTTCAAATACATAAATAAAATGTTTTTTAAAAGTAACAAAAACAGAGGCTTGAAAAAGAAGTGTAACAAACTAAGTAGTTGAGGGGCCGGCACTGTGGCGCAGTGGGTTAAAACCCTGGCCTGAAGCACCGGCATCCCATGTGGGTGCCGGTTCTAATCCCGGCTGCTCCTCTTCTGATCCTATTCTTTGCTATGGCCCAGGTAAGGCAGTGGAAGATGGCCCAGGTGCTTGAGCCCCTGCACCCACATGGGAGACCTGGGAAAAGCTCCTGGCTCCTGGCTTCGGATCGGCACAACTCAGGCCATTCCGGCCATCTGGGGAGTGAACCAGCAGATGGAAGACTCTCTGTCTCTACCTCTCTCTGTAACTCTTTCAAATAAATAAAATAAATCTTTAAAAAAAAAAAAAACCCAAGCAGTTGAAGTATTGTGTTTAAATAATAAGGCCCAGCCCAGGACTCAGGAGTCTTTGATTCAAAGCATTCTGAGATCCCAACCAAGCATTAGCAAAGCAAAACTCCCTAGGAGGAACCCAATTAGCCCTGTTTTCCAGTTGATCACTTCTGGACCCTGAAGCCGGCTTCTTGTCCCTGGTCCTGATCTTGAAGCAGAATTATCCCTGTTGAGGAGCAATACACCAAATACCACTTGTCCAAATAATTGCTTGATTTTTACAGCAGGCTTATGTCTTAGGATTCCTTGGCTGCCACTATAGAGTAATGAGTCCATTGATCATCACTCTGTTTCAATAAATATTTTTTTCCTGATAATGAGCCAATTTATAATCTAAAGACAAATGTTGTCAGGCCCAGGCTCTTTAAAATAAAAAAAAAAGTCATCCTAATTGTTATTACTTGGCATTGCCATCTGGGTTGCATTTTAAACAATTAAAAGCTCTTGTGCTTCTAAAAGCTACTCCATCCAGGATCCTGTGTTCACAAGACATCCCCCACAGCATGGCCTCACAAACAACAGTGGGTTATTTGTGTAGCCTTCTTTAAAAAAAAAAAAAAAAAAAAAAAAAAAGGAAGAAAGAAAAGGATTTATTTATCTATAAGGCAGAGTTAGAGAGGGAAAGAGGGGAAAGAGATCTCTCATTTGCTGGTTCACTCCCCAAATGGCTGCAATGACTAGGGCCTGGGCCAGGATCCTTTGCTGCTTTCCCAGGTACATCAGCAGAGAGCTGGACCAGAAATGGAGCAGCTGGGACTTGAACCAGTACCTATATGGGATGCTGGTGCTGCAGGCCTTTGCTTAATCTGCTGCGCCATAGCTATGGCCCCAATGTAGCCTCCTTAAAGCAGGTTCTCCTGTCTGATTACATTTCCAACAAATGCCCCAAGTCACAACACTGTCTTATGCAAGCAGCTGCCAGTTAGAAAACTCTACAACGTGCCAGGCCTGGTGCCAGATGCCAGGGCAGGTGCAAAATTTTACAAGGCACAGTCCTATTCTCAACATTCAGTCTAAAGGACACTAAATAAAAATCCATGCTATTATGTGATGTCAACATTGAGAAGCCATTTAGGATATTTCACTTTCTCAAAGGAAATCAAGGATATATCCACTATGACAAGCTTCATTCTACCTCACCATCAAGATTGCTGTTGGGGTCAATGTTGTGGCTTAGCGGGTAAAGCTGCCTCCTGGTTCATGTCCTGACCGCTGCACTTCTGATCCAGTTTCCTGCTAATGGCCTGGGAAAAGCAGTGGAAGACGGCCCAATTGTGTGGGCCCCTGCCACCCAAGTGGGAGACCTGGAAGAAGCTCCTTGCTCCTGGCTCAGTCCTGGCGGTTGTGGCCATCTGGGGAGTAAACCAACAGATGGAAGATCTGTGTGTGTGTGTGTGTATCTCTCTCTCTCTTTCTCTCTCTCTCACTCTGACCTTCAAATAAATAAATAAATCTAAAAGAAAATAACTCTTGATATGAATTGATTAGCATATCTCAGACCCTTACGGCAGGAAATGGAGCTTTTGAAATGCAAGAAGAACAGAAGCTAAAGTTCTAAGCTTCCCTGTAGTTCTTTCTGACCTCTGCTTTGGTATCCTTTTTGCTATTTTCTCCTCACAATCTTCTTTCTCCCTAGACTATTAGAAGACTGAGGCTACCTCCCTCTTCAGAAGGACCTTCTGCTTCTTTGCATGGAACCAGAGTGGCACTTAGAGGGAGGGCACTGGGTCTACCCAGGCTGCTGAAATGCTTTCCTGTAGTTAGGAGACAACATTGGTGTGGGAGATGGACACTGGAGTACAAGGCGGTAAGAAAAACAATCTAAAAGATGATATATTTAAGGAACACAACCTGCCCTTTGAATGTCATACTGAACCATTGTTTTAAAGACCCATCCAAGCATTATTTAATTTCCAGTGAGAAGGTATCACCTCTGACCTTGATATTTACTATTAATTAAGGCTCAGAATCAGTGACATTGTGTGTTATCTTGTAGATTCATTGTCAGCAGAGAAGCAAATGATTTCTGACAAGCAGATAATCCCAAAGGCTGTGGTTTTATTGCCCTGTAAGTCATTAGCAAGTTTTGTATCTAACCCAGTGACCTGATTCTGATGTTTCTTTTTTAAATTACTTGAAGTGTTCCATTCCTTAAACCTTCTGTGATGTTTAATTTTATGTGCTGATTTACTGGACTGTGGGGCCCAAACATTTGGGCAAATATTATTCTGGATGTGTCTATGAGGGTGTTTTTGGAGATTAACATTTTTTAAAGTGTATTTATTTGAAAGGCAGAGGGTCAGGGAGTGGGAGAGAGAGACATTGTGAAAGAGATCTTCCAACTATTGGTTCACTCCTCAGTAGCCTGCAACAGCCATGGCTGCAGTAGGATAAAGCCAGGAGCCAGGAGCTCCATTCAGGTCTCCCAGAGGGGTGGCAATGTCTCAAGCACTTAGACCAGTCATCTGTTGCCTCCTAGGCTCATTAACAGGAAGTTGGGGTCAGGAGTGAGACTTGGGTACCAAACTCAAGTACTCTGATATGGATGCAGGTGCCATAGCTGCTGGTCAAATGCTAGCCCCCAATTTATCTTTGAATTCCATTTTCTGTGAACTTTTGAAGTTCCTGTGTGTGTGTGTGTGTGTGTGATGGTGTGTTTCCTAATAGTTCTGTTTATCCAGATAACCTTGACTACTGATTCCCCCACTAAATAATATCTTTGACAAATGCTTACCCTATAGTTTTAAAAGAGTCATCTTTTCACTTCACTTTTGAAATCTGTAATCTAATGAAGGCCAGAGATTGATCCCCAGGGAAAAGGAGTGTTCTTTGTGTTGTCTTGTTCTCTAGCATTTAGCTTCCTTGGAAGCTCGAAAGAGGAGCAGCTGTGGCAGGTGAGGATCCCAGTGTTCAAGATCTTAGGTCCTGTCCAAATGCTAACTCCACATCATCTCATTGAGACCACAAGGAATAGGTTGTAAAGAGGAGAAATTTAAAATAAAATGATAGACAACAAAATAAAGTCATGTGGGATATCCATTCACTCATAGTGATAAAATAAACAATTGAATAGATAAATGATGGAGAAGAGACACATCTCCTGTGTAGAAGAATTTCAAATAATATATGTTGGATGGTCCACCCTTAGCTTGGTGGACCACAACTCTGCATGCCTCAACTGTGTACTGCATATTACAACTTTTTTCCAAGGAAGACAGAATAAGAAGGGGTAAAAGAGTCACAATACATTGGACAAACACTAAATCAGCCAGACTATCAAGGTTAACTTCAACAGTGATAGTATGAACACTTGATTTGGTGTAATGAAATGGCTTTTTAACTCTGTTTTTTCTCTACAAAATATGTAACCCAGGATTAACCATGAGAAAAACAGTATACAAATCCCAATTAAGGGATTTTCTACTTAATACAAGAGTGGTACTCCTCAAAACTTCCAAGATCATCAAAAATAGGGAAAGAATAGAGAAAGAGTTAAAGTTCTCCAGGCCATCAAAAACAAGACAAGTCCTCCCCGGAGAGCCAACTGAATGTAATATGGTAGCCTGGATAAGCTCCTAGGACAGAAAGAAGGACATTAAGGAGAAACTGAGGGAATGTGGATGAAGCAGACTGTTATTAACCATCATGCATCACTCTGGCTTTAGAATCGTGACAATACTAATGTTCCATACTAATGGAAGATGTTAATAGGAGAAACTGCATATAGGGAATCTGAAAAGGTTGGTATCATGGAAACACAGAGTGGAAGAGGGATCAACTAGAAGCTAGGGAAGTGGAGAGGGGCCAGTGGACAAAGGTCATACAACAGGTACCAAAATACAGTTAGATCAGAGGAATAAGAACTAGTGTTCCATAGCACAGTGGAGTGACTGTACTTTATAACAAATTATTACCTTTATAAAGACATAGAAGAGGGGAATTTGAAGGCCCCCAACACAAAGAAATATTTTGGCGCCCTCTCAGAACATGATGTTCTTGGCCTATGATATATGCAGAAATGCTGCTAGAAAAAGAAGCAGCTGGTCTTGCCTCAGCTTCCAGCAGGCAGTAAAGCCAGAGTAGGGTCCAAGTGGGATCTGTCTTCACTTAGAGTAAGCTGAGGGGACCACGGAGGGGTGATCTGCTAAGGAGACTAAGCCAAGCCTCTTCCCTAGGAGCTTCTATTGGGACAGGGGACTCAAACAACACACAAAGGACTGAGAATTAGTGAGGAGTAAGTTTTCAGAGCTGGGGCTCCATGCACCCTGGACTGGGTAGGAGGGAACTCCCAAGGAGTCCCTTCTCTGACATCTGTTATGGTTTCTGTTGTTACTGTGTATAACTGATTTCTCATTGCATGTTTTAGGGGACTCTGAATGTGCTAGAACTGTTCTGTTGCACCTGCTTTCCTCTAAAGAGGAGAGACTCCTGTACTAGGTTAGCATCGTTATTTCACAAGTTCACAAATCAGTATTCAGACAACCAGATCCTTTCTCAGAAAGGGAGTGTTCACAAATGCCTGTTTTCTCAGAGATCCACACCAGAGGGCAGTATGGTGCTCTAGTCCAGGGACGCCATTTTTCTACAGCCCGCAGCTGAGAAATGGGTCTGCTGCTGTTTTCTTGAGATTGCTGCGTAACAAATCACCACTAACTTTAAGGCTTAAGACAACACCCTTGCCTTGGTCTCAGTTTTATAGATCAGAAGTTCAGTGCTTTCACAGCTGTGCATCACCGTGGGTGTGGCTGCCTGGGAGGAGTGATGCAGGGCATCTCTTTTGCACTGGAACTCTAGGGCCACAGCCACTTCAGTCAAGAAAAAACATAAAAGGACAAGATGTGAAATGTTTCTGAAGAGCTCCTGAATTGAGATTTTCCTGGATTTACAAACTTACCTATGTGTTCCCGAAATCGTACCTCAGATCAAAATTTCATTTCCCATGACAGACTAGTTGGAACTGTACTGGATTCATCAGCACACTGACATTTTCCTAAATTTAATAAAACAAACAACAATACCAACACACACAAAAAAACCTGTTTCCAGAGGTTTTCTTCTGTGGTCTGCACTCCCCAGGAATGTTCTTTATTCCCTTTTCCAAGGTACTCAGGAAGAAAATGAACCTCTCAGGGTTTCCAGATGCACAAGCAGCCACGACCATGCGTCCACTTCCCACTGCTTTTGCAGTAGATGTACAGACTTTACTTAGGCTTAAAAGAGGACGTCCAAACAGAGCTAAATTTAGTTATACTATTAGAGTACAAGGCAGAGAATTTGAAGCGTGCCCCTCTCTTCTCACTTTCTCTAACATGCTGCATGTTCAGTTGTAAAGAACAGAGGCAGGGGTGGGTATTTGGCTTAGTGGTTAAGATACCTGCTAAGAACTTGTGTCCTACCTAGGAGTGGCTGGTTTAGACTCCCAGCTGTGGGTCATAATTACAGCTTCCTGCTAATGCAGACTCTGGGAGGGAGTAGTGATGGGTCCCTGACGCCCACTTGGGAGACCTGGATTGAGATCCCAGCCCCTACATCCCACCTCCCAGCAAAAGTCCTGGCAGGCATTTGGGGGAGCGACCCAGAAGGGAGCCCTCTCTCTCTGTGCATCTCTCTCATGAGATCTCTCTCACATAAATAAATTTAAAGGAAGGAAGGAAGGAAGGAAGGAAGGAAGGAAGGAAGGAAGGAAGGAAGGAAGGAAGGAAGGAAGGAAGGGAGTCAGGCAACTAAAGGCAGATCTCTGTCCTCTTGGTTGGAGTCATTTCTTAAAACCAGCTTTGTCAATAGTAAAAAGGCTTTATTTTGGAGGATGGCCTGAGTCCTTGGGCCTCTGCCACCCAAGTGGGAGTCCCAGAAGAAGTTCCTGGCTCCTGGCTTCATTCTGGCCTGCAATGGCTATCATGGCCACCTAGTGAGTGAACTACCAGATGGAAAATCCCTTTCTCTCTGTCTCTCTACTCCTCCATAAAAATAAATAAATAAAATAAAAATTAGGGGCCGGTGCTGTGGCATAGCAGGTAAAGCTGCTGCCGGCAGTGCCACCATCCCATATGGGAGCCAGTTCAAATCTCAGCTGTTCTATGTCCAATCCAGCTTTCTGCTATGGCCTGGGAAAGCAGTGGAAGATGGCCTGGGTGCTTTGGCCCCTGCATCCAGCCTGGGAGACCACAAGGAAGCTCCTGGCTCCTGGCTTTGAATTGGCACACCTCCAGTCATTGTGGCCATTTGGGGCATGAACCAGCGGATGGAAGACTTTCTTTCTCTTTCTCTCTCTCTCTGCCTCTGCCTCTCTGTAACTCCGCCTTTCCAACAAATAAATAAATCTTTTTTAAAAAAGAATAAAGTCCTGCAAAAGACAACAAAATTTTAGAGCTTCCTTTCTTTTTTCTTTGGTACATAAGATTTATGTGGTTCCACTATTTAAATTTCATGAAGAATCCCATATCTTTAAATCATATGCTTGGTTCCAAGATGTCTAAGAGGCCCAAATCCCTCTACTGACTCATTAGAATCCAAGACACCAAGAATCAGATGAAGAACACGTGAATAGGTTCTTCAACGAGCAATAATGAATGCTCCTCTTTCTGCCACTCAGTCACAGTCCCACTTAAAGAATGTGGTTGTTAATATACAACAGGAAGGGGCTGCTAAATGTGATGGGCAGTGAAACAGAGATTACAGTAAGGAAAAGGGAATTAACCTGTAGAAACTGTAGGGAAAGGCTTACTGCTCTGAGTTGACTTTGAGACATTGCCTACTCTGTGTTGTCAGCTGGCTTCACATCAACGGTAACCTCTCCAAACATCCTCATGCACCTGTTCTTGTCTTCATTAGTTCACCCTGGTGACCCTTTGTGGGAGACAGCACTCCATCAGGAGAGGTAGGGTCCAGGACAGCCACCTCGCTACACACCGGATTATGAGTAATTGTCACAAACAGCTGGTAACCTCCTGCTTCCTTTTTGGCAGCCCTTCCAGGGGTTATGCTGCCCCCTACCTCTCTCTAAATCTGACTTTGTCTTCTTCACTTATCAGTGTATTTCTGTTCAGCAACCAAGCTGTCCTGGACCTAGGACACTCTCTAACCATATGCCTCACACTCGGATAGCACTTCACATTCATTAACTGAATCCAATGCTTCCTCTTTACTTGCAAATTAACAGCTGGATGAGATTTACCCCTTCATTCCTCAAGATGCTGTTTATTCTGACTCTATTCCAGAGCCAGTTCTATGAGTAATATATGATCCATATTTTCAAAGGCATGGCCCTATCTAGGTGTCACCTATATGTCACATACCTTTAAAAATCCTAGGCATTCAGCTTTTTAATCCCACCTCAAAAATAGTTGATCATTAAGTTATTGCTCCTTGATTCCAAATGGCTTATTTAGGTCTTTTCTGACAAGTAAATTGTCAAAGCATGGGCTGTTTTCATTATTGACAGCACAACTTCTCCCCTTCAGGTTGACACCAAAGAAAACACTTTAAACCTTCATGTCTGCAATCTTTACCCAAGTTCCAGTGGCAAAAAATAACTGTTATGAAGAATTACCTGAAGGATATGTAGTCCACCCATTCCTCCAAGCCGTCAAAATGTTATCTTAGGATCAGGTCCAACCATCAGAGAAAATTGATTTGGCTTTTGCTAGGTGTGTCTGGTGTTTTGACATTAACCTACAGGGAGGGAGATTGTTTTTAAGAGGCTATAAAAAAAAGTTTGCTTTTAGACATGTTGTCAAGGTTGTCACAAAGAATTTTCTTGAAGATTACACAGAAGTTTCTTTCCATTCTCAATCTGTGGAATTCAATTTTATCTTATGTGCATTATAAATATGACCTCTTTACATTCATTGCTAGGAAGCTCAATTGGGGGCCCACCTTTAAATGTACTGAATCTCATAGTCTTACCTCTGGCTTTAGTATAATTTTGCTACTCTTTTTCTTTCTGTTTGCTCAATTTTTCCCATCAATTTTTTACTCTAATAATAGTGTATATTTGTAAGATGCCACAAATTCTTTGAAGAGGCAGGCAGATATAAATATAATTTTTCTTATTCAAGGATCTACATAGGTGAGTTTCAAACTATTACATTTAGGTAATATTGTACAGTAACTAAAGATACTTAGAGGGAATTCCATTTTTTTAAATCGCTGTACTCATAACTTTTTCCAATTTTTATTTACTTATTTATTTTTATTTAAAGGGCAGAGAAACAGAAACAGAGCTCTTCCATCCACCCGTTCACTCCCCAAATAGCCACAATGGTCAGGACTACACCAGCTAAACCCAGGAGCCCATAACTAAACCTGGGTATATCCCAGGGGTAGCAGGTACCCAAGTACTTCAACCCAGGATGCACATTATCAGGAAGCTGAAATTGAAAGCAGAGCCAGAACTTGAACCAAGGCACTCCAATATGAGATGTGGGCATCCCAAGCAGCATCTTAATGGATGCACTACATGCCAGTCCTGGGAATTCCATCTTTGATTTGCCATTTTTGAAAACTTTGATGTAAATTCATATATTTACCAAAATCCTACCTCCTCACCTATTCATTTTTCTCAAGCTCCTCTAGTGTTTTTCTCTTCCCAAATCCCATAAGATTCACCTAACATCCTATTTCCAAAAGCTGTTTCTCCCTTCTTCCACTCTCTCTACCCCATCCACTCATTATTTGGCTTCTCTTCATCATGAATATTCCTTTTGAAAAAAAGAAGAGATGAGGCTGGCACTGTGGCTCAACAGGCTAATCCTCCACCTGAGGCACTGGCACACTGGGTTCTAGTCCCGGTCGGGGCTCCGGATTCTATCCCGGTTGCCCCTCTTCCAGGCCAGCTCTCTGCTGTGGCCCGGGAAGGCAGTGGAGGATGGCCCAAGTGCTTGGGCCCTGCACCCGCATGGGAGACCAGGAGAAGCACCTGGCTCCTGGCTTCGGATCAGCGCAGTACGCTGGCCGCAGCGCGCCAGCCGCGGCGGCCATTGGTGGGTGAACCAACGGCAAAAAGGAAGACCTTTCTCTCTGTCTCTCTCTCACTGTCCACTCTGCCTGTCAAAAATAAATAAATAAATAAAAAAGAAAAAAAGAAGAGATGAAAAAATGTGACTGGCAGTCAGAGAATTCCTTTCAGCTGGGGGGGAGAGAGTAAAGAAAATAACACTCCTCGATGAATAATCTCATTACGTATAAATTACTACTTAATTCTTTTTTTTTTTTTTTTTTTTTTGACAGGCAGAGTGGATAGTGAGAGAGAGAGAGGCAGAGAGAAAGGTCTTCCTTTTTGCTGTTGGTTCACCCTCCAATGGCCGCTGCGGCCAGCGCACCGTGCTGATCCGAAGCCAGGAGCCAGGTGCTTCTCCTGGTCTCCCATGCTGGTGCAGGACCCAAGGACTTGGGCCATCCTCCACTGCACTCCTGGGCCATAGCAGAGAGCTGGCCTGGAAGAGGGGCAACCAGGACAGAATCCGGTGCCCCGACCGGGATTAGAACCCGGTGTGCCGGCGCCACAAGGGCGGAGGATTAGCTTGTTAAGCCACGGCGCCGGCCAATTCTTTTTTATTTTATTTATTTGAAAGGCAGAATTACAGAAAGATGAGGAGAGACAAAGACTTCCATCTGCTGGTTCACTCCCCAAATGGCCACGACAGCCAGGGCTGGGCTGATCTGAAGCCAGGAGCCAGGAACTTCTTCTGGGTCTCCCACGTGGATGCAGGAGCCCAGACACTTAGGCTGTCCTCCACTGCTTTTCCCAAATGCATTAGCAGGGAGTTGAATCAGAAGTATAGCATCCATACTCGAACCAGCACCCATATGGGATGCTGGTGCTGCAGGTGGTAACTTAACCTGCTATGCCAAAATGCTGGCTCTGTTACTATTTAATTCTTTTCTTTCTTTCTTTTCTTTTTCTTTCTTTCTTTCTTTTTTTTTCTTTTTTTTTTTTTTTTTTTTTTTTTTTTTTTTGACATGTAGAGTACAGTGAGAGAGAGAGAGAGAGAGAGAGAGAGACAGAGAGAAAGGTCTTCCCTCCACTGGTTCACTCCCCAAATGGCAGCCACGGCCAGCGCTGTGCCGATCCGAAGCCAGGAGTCAGGTGCCTCTTCCTGGTCTCCCATGCAGGTGCAGGACCCAAGCACTTGGGCCATCCTCCACTGCACTCCCTGGCCACAGCAGAGAGCTGGACTGGAAGAGGAGCAACCAGGACTAGAACTCAGTGTCCATATGGGATGCTGGCACCTCAGGTGGAGGATTAACCAAGTGAGCCACGGCACCAGCCCCACTATTTAATTCTTAAAACTTTACCAATCGTTAGGTGCAGACTTAAGGCATAGCAGTTAAGATGCCTAGTGGGCACCCACATCCCATATCAGAGTGCTTGCATTTGAGTTGCAGCTCATCAGCTTCCAAATCCAGCTTCCTGCTAATGCATACCCTGTGAGGCGGCAAGTGATGGTTCAAGTACTTGTGTCCTCATCTCCCATGTGGGAGACCAGGCTTGAGATCCTGGCCCAGTCTTGGTTGTTGTGGGCATTTGGGGAATGAACCAATCAATGGAAGACCTCTCTGTCTCTCAATCTCTTTCTATCTGCCTTTCAAAAATAAATAAATAATTTTTAAAAATTCACAACTGCTAATTATTAAAGCTTATTAGATTTTACTTACCAGGATCTTCTCCTAAGAAGCCACTAGTCCTGGACATAGGAGAGCCCTGAGTACTTGGGAGAAGGGAAGGAGAAGAGAAAGGAGAAAAGGCCAAAAGGAATTCAGAGTACACTGTAAAAAATTAGTCTACACAGACAAATAATCTCAAAGCAGGAAAATGCCACGTTCAAGAAAACATTCGTGACATTATTGTCTTTCAAAATGAAAACAACTTAAATACCCAATATTAAAGGAATTTTTAGGTAAATTTAATCTACTCACACAAAAGGATATTGTGTGGCCATTAAGTGCTTATTTTGAAGAACATGTCACAGCAAAGAAAACAAGTTTATGGCATGATAAGTGGGAGGAAAAATCACAAAACAGCAAAAGTAATCGTGGCGTAATCTATTTAATAACTTGTCAGTAGACAGAAGGAAGAGTAAGGGGTAGGGTCGGGGGACCAAGTCAAATTAGGACCCTAACATTTATGGGATGTCCCAGGAAGGGAGGGGCATCTTCAAAGAAAACAGAAAAGATGAATCAAAGAAGCTATGGGAAAAAATAGACCAAGGAAATGATGTCTCAGAAGCTGAGAGACGGTGCATTCAAGGTCTCAGGCACTTTAGAGCCATTGCTACATTAAGTCCTCACAAGGTCCTTGGTAGGAAATCCTGTTCACACCCATTTTTCTTCAGCGAACTAAATTTCAAGAGATTGAGCAAGGCAACAGGTGTTTGGCCTAAAGATTAAGATGCTGCTTGGGACACCTACATCCCATATCACAGTACCTGGGTTCCAGTCCCAGCTCTGCTTCCAATTCCAGCTTCCTGCTAATGTTCTTCTTGGGAGGAAGCAAGTGATGACTCATGGACTCAGATCTCTGTTACCCACGTGGGAGACCTGGATTGAGTTCCCAACTCCTGGCTTCAGCCTGTCCCAGTCCCAGCTGTTGTGGGCATTTGGGGAGTGAAACAGTGAATGGGAATCAATCTCTCAATCTCTTTCTCTTTCTCTCTCTCTCTCTCTCTCTCTCTCTCTCCACACACACACACACACACACATGCATATAAGAAAAAGAGAGAAAGAGAGAGAGAGAAATTGAGCGTGTTGGACCATTTCCCAGAGTAAGGGAGAGAAGGAACTGGAGTTGAGGTCGCCTCTACGCAAAGCTTGTGCTGTTGGCTTCCCTCAGGCAGCCTCTCTGCCATTTTGGAAATATCTTCTGAAGGTCTTACTGTGGGTGGGATTGATAAATTGTATTTTCTATTCAATGAGTACACTCTTAGTGCAAGGACAGAGATAGCAAAGGAGGAGTCAGAGAACAGACCCAGAGAAAGGGCAGATTCTGGAGGCGAACTCTGATGCCTACAGAGCAGTTAAAGTAAAGGGTAAGGGAGTGGAGCAAAGTGGAAGATGGCACACTGTCTAAAGAGGCAGGAATGTGGGAATATATCTCACTGGTATGAGATCTACTAGACTGCTTTTCATTACTTTAAAATATCAGAGAGTAGCTTCTTTGGGAAAGCAAAGATTTATTTCAACTTACAGTTGAGGTTGCAGGATCACTTCACTCCCCAGTGCAGCATCTAAAGGAGGGTGGTTGTGGCAGGTGCAGAGGCACAATCACATGGTGAGTCACAAAGCAGAAAGGGAGAACCTAGATGGAAATCGCACTTAAATTATCAAATGTGTCACAAGAATCACTCTCCAAGAGCACACCTCCAATGACCCAAAGACCTCCCACTGGCCCCACCTCTCAGATGCAATCATTAGATCAAGTTTCCAGTCTTAATCACCAGCCATTAACATTAAGACATCAGAGTTTAAACTGCTGCTTGAGGTTTGTTTTTTTTTTTTTTTTTTTTGGGGGGGGGGACTCATGCTGTATCCATAAACACCAAATATGCCAATTAGTTTAGAGTAGCCAAAAATATGGATATTATCTTTCTTCATTAGATTTTCAAATTTTGATGTTGGGAACTAACCAAAAAACCATTTTTAAATACTGTGAAGACTTAATAAATCTGTGGAGTAGATAGGGCCCAGTTGTAAACCCCAGGCTTAGCATCTATCATGATAAAGTTTGTCTTCAGGAACTACACCCTCACTTATGCTGATTCTATGCAGAGCCAATCCCTGGGCCAAGAGAAGATCCACTGGGGATGAAGGTAGGGAAGGTAACAGCCTTCGATGGGGGCCGCTCCTTTTCCATCTTCCTTTCCCAGCCAGTCTCATTGGGCCCATCACTCAATTTTGCATGATGAATGCTTTGTTGGGTTCTATCCATGGAGTTAAAGGAGCATGGAGTGTCTCTCATCACAGCCCCTTTTCTAGGAAAATAAATGGCCAGCTCCCTGGAGTTGGGGATTTTTTATGCAATGACTTTCCTCTATGAGATTTATTGCAGCAGCTTTGTGAGAGATTTGTAGTAAGTAGTGTTCAGGCTGTAGGTCTTAAATCCTCAATGCCATAGTCATAACTCTCCAGGAAGGAAATGATAGAAGATCACAGTAGCTAATATTGTATTATGATGATACTGTCTCCACAGAAATGATTGTGGTCTTGCTGCTACTGTCTTACTTAGGAAACACAAGCTCTTCAAACGCACTGGAAATACCTGTCCTGGTAGTGCTTCATGAGCTCCAGGGAACCGGAAGATCAGGGGAAGAGAGCAAACATTTAATAAGTGTCTACCATCCCCTGTTCACATATGGGGAGACTGAGGCTTGAAACAAATAATTTCTCCGAGATCTCTAGCTATAAAATCTCTAATTCCAAGGCAGATTTTGTCTGTTATGCTACCTGGAATATTGTTTTAAATATGTAAAAGAACATCTAATGAATCAAAGTTGATAGAAGTGAATGGTAAAATATTTTTATCATTTTAGGTCTGACTTGATTCAATTTCAGTATTAGACTTGCTCTACAGTGAACAACAAATGGCTTAATTGACATCATGAGCAAATAATCAGGGCAAACCCAAGCTATGGAATAATGAGAATCATCCTCATCCGGGTCTCTGCCAAAAGCCAGTGTCATGGGGTAAAAATGTCAAGGTACTGCCTCAGATTTGAAAAGATTGAAAAGACAAATGAGCCAAATGCAATAGATAAGGCGTAATGAGATCCTGGTTCCAAAAGGGCCACTATGCAAGATGTTGGGGGAACAATTAAAGAAGTCTAAATGTGGACTGGATGTTAGATGATATTAGGGGATTATAATTAGTTGTTTTAAGTGTGAAAATGGCATTATGGTTATGCTGAGAAACAGCTTAATTCTTAGGAGATACATGGCGAAGTATTTAGGAGTGAAATAATATATTTCTTCCTCAATTTCAAATAGTTGAGAAAAAATTATGCATGTATATATAAAATATGGATAATATAAAATATCCATTACTGAATCTACGTGGTGAATATGTAGGTTTTGTTTCAACTTTTCTGAAATTTTTCTTAACATTTTTCATAGTAAAAAGTGAAAATACACAAATAAAAATCTGAGTATATTAAGTGGCGTTGGAATGGTAGGTAGGTGGCTGCACTGAATAGGGTAAAAGCATTTGAAATTCCTGTAAAAATCAAAATGACAGAATTATTAAGAATATGTGCTCATTACAGTAAATGTAAAAATATTTTAGAAGGTAAGTGTATGTGATTAAAGGCAAGTAAAAACACAGTGATTGCAGGTAGACAACCATTAGAAACAACATCTATTAGGTTTGTGCAAGTAGAGGTGATCTTTTTTCCAAAAGTATTCTTGCTAAATCATCTTTCCCACAACATAACTGTGAAAAAGTATGTTCATGGACCAAGACAGAAAAAGATCATACATTACAATTTTTGCATTATGAAGAAAAATCATGGGCCGGCACTGTGACATAGCAGGCAGCATCCTATATGGGCGCTGGTTCAAGATCCAGCTATTCCACTTCCAATCCAGTTCCCTGCTAACTCACCTGGGAAAGTAATAGAAGATGGCCCAAGTGCTTGGGTCCTTGCACCCACTTGGGTGACCCAAAAAAAGCTGTGGGATCCTGGCTTCAGCTTGGCACAGCCCTAGCCATTGTGGCTATTTGGGGAGTGGACCAGCAGATGGAAGAACTCTCTCTCTCTCTCTCTCTCTCTCTCTCTAACTCTGACTTCCAAATAAATAAGAAATAAAGCTTGAAAAAGAAATAAAGAAAAGAGACTCCTGATCTAATGGAAAGAACAAAATACTCTTTATCCTTACAGTGGCCCACAAGTTGTATGTGATCTGTGCCTTCATGCTCCCTCCCAATTCTCTAATCTCCTCTCTTCACCACTCTCTACAACACTTCAACAATTCTTTCAAGTCTCCATTCATCTCATTTCATCAGGGATACCTAACTTCGACTTTAACCAACTCTACCAACTTGGTTTCAAGGTACAGTCAAAAATGTACTTTATTAAATCTGAATGAAATTATAAAAATTTAAAATCATGTAGCAGTCAACTTCTAAGATGGTTCCTGATTCACCCTTAGATAGTCACTTTCTGCACTGAATAGGGATGACCTGTGTTAAGCAAAGAATATTCTAGAAATGACAATGTGGATTCCTAAGTCAAAAAGACATTGAAGTTCCTCCTTGCTCTCTTGGATCACTTGCTCTGAAACAGGCCAGCCACCCTGCCAAGAGAATACTCAAGCCGCCCTACAGAGAGATTCACACAGTGAGGAACTGAGGCATCCTGCCAGCAGTCACCATCAACTTGCCATTCACCCGTGCATCCCTCATTGGAAGCAAGTCCTCTGAGGACTGCCATCCGGGCCAGTATTTGACTACAATTTCATCAGTGACCTTGAGGCAAAACTACCTGGCTAAGACACTCTTCAGTTCTTGACTTCTAGAAACTATGAGAGACAGTAAATACTTATTATTGTTGAAGCCACTACGTTTAGGAAGTAATTTGTTGTTACATAGTAATGAGTAAAGAATTCACTCACTAACTTCACTCTTAAGCCCTTTTAATACAGATAGCCTTAATTTCTTTAAACAATCCACCCACTCACACAAACTCTGGCAAAGAAGCAAACCATGGCCCTGGAATTTGTCTACAGTACCATTCTTTACATCTTCTGGTCCACTCTTGCTTGCTTTTCCCACTTCCCCATGCATCTAAGCCCATCTATGTCTGCATTGCAGGGAATGATACTCACTTCATGTCAGTGATGTTCTTATAACAGGTTTCGGGCAGATTTTGGCCTCCACTTTCTCCTATTATTCTTTTATTCTTAATCCAGAACCTTGCCCTAAAGTCTCAGGAAGAAAATATCTTTTGTCCCTACCACCTACCCCCACCTCAGGACCCAAGCAATTTAGGATGGCTTTATCTACCCTGCCCAGCCTGGAGAGGCAGACTGAACAGTTTCTATCTGAGGCTAATCTGAATGAGTCTCCCTCAAATTGCTTGGTGGGTCAGATTTTACAACCTGAATTACCACTCTGATAGGCAGCCACCCCATATCCACTAAGAAATAAGAATTCTCAGGTAGAAAGGATCATCCTTGCTTACTTGCCCTATTTCATCACCATTGTACATTTCATTTATTTATGACATTTATTGATTTGAAAAGCAGAAAGAGAAATCTTCTATTCCCTGGTTCATTCCCCAACTGCCCACAACAGTCAGGGCTGGGACAGGCCTAAGGCAGGAGCCCTGAACTCAATCCAGGTCTTCTACATGGGTGGCAAGGATCATCAAACTAGTTGAGACACCATCTGCTGCCTCCAAGAATGTGCATTAGTAGAAGCTGGATCAGAAGTGGAGGCATGGGGCCGGCGCTGTGGAATAGCGGGTAAAGTTGCCGCCTGCAGTGCCAGCATCCCATATGGGCGCCAGTTCAAGTCCTGGCTCTCCACTTCTGATCCAGCTCTCTGCTATGGCCTGGGAAAGCAGTGAAAGATGGCCCAAGTCCTTGGGCCCCTGCACCCACATGGGAGATCTGGAAGATGCTCCTGGCTCCTGGCTTCAGATTAGCACAGTTCTGGCATGTGGCCATTTGGGGAGTGAACCAGTGGATGGAAGACTTGTCTCTCTTTTCCTCTCCTTCTCTCTCTGTGTAACTCTGACTTTCAAATAAATAAATCTTAAAAAAATGGAGGCAGGCCTCCAACCCAGGCACTCCAATATAGGACACAGGTATCCCAAGCAACACCTTAACCACTGTACCAAACACCTGCCCCTCAACGCCATCTTTAGTTCTTTCTCACCATATTTGTCTCCTCAATTAGCTCAAATGCCACTAAGAAACATTCTCAGTTTAGATTGTATGATCCCATAATTCTAAGACACAGTAGATGTGGTGCACTTGTCTATTTGTACATGTGTTGTATATGGCATATGGCTCTGTATGTATGTGTATTATTTGTATATTTGTGTGTTTGATCTGTGTATATCTATGTGTGTTCTGGGTAACCATGTCTGTACCACTGCATGCATGTGTACATATCCATATGCTTCATATGTCTGCATGTTGTATTTTTAGATGTCATTTGTGCATAAGTGTTACATGCATATAGTATGTTGTACTGTGTAGGTATATATGTTGTGTTTATCTTGCATGTGTGTGCTTGTGCATGCCACTTTACTAGCTTGTGATTCATACAACTTCCCTCCATAAGGACACCTGAAAATACAACTGGTCCTTCATTTGCCTGAGTCTCTGGTGGTTTCATAAGATGTTAGTGCTACAGCAGGGTGAAGGGTATACAAGAACTCCTTTGGAAATCTAAAAGATTTCAAAAGAAAAAACTTTGAAAAACCTAACCAGATTAGCAGGAAGGCCAACCTTTCCCTCTTTATTAAGTCCAAAACTTCTCATGGGTACTTAACTTTTGTCCCAAAGCACCATCCTGATGGTGATTTCCTCATCTGTGAAGTTGGACTCCACAGCCCCTGCCCAGATGGACAACTCTGTCACTTGCCAAACTGGCATTCCTATTTGCTAAACCCACAGGATGACTGTCAGCAATCCATACCCCTTCCAGATTTGTGTCCTAAAACATTTAAAAGGGGATAAAACGGAAAGAGAATTCTTTGAAAAGGACAGAGAAAAGAAGCACAGATTGAAGGGCCAGTGGCTCATTTAGGGCAGAACTGCATTAGGGGACAAGGAGAGGGGAGAGGGTTCATCTGGCTGACTCTCCAGATCCGGGGTAGGTTACAGAGTGGGTCTGGAGGAGGAGGAGCAGAAAGCTGCCTGCTTCACGGACTTTAGATACTCAAATCCATTCTAGGACCATGTGTGTTGCCATGGGTTCCATATTTTGCACATTATTGATTTGGGTTTAAATATTCTTCACACCACACCCCTACCCACAAATTAAGACTTCTTTGGAGAGCAGTGGGTCACCTCTGCTCTGCTAGGCTGGAAACAAAGTGCTGGACTCTGGCAGGGCATGTGGTCTGTCCTTGCTCTCAGCTCCCTAAGCAACCCATTGACGAGCTTGTAATTATCAGAATTGTGTGTTGCACAATGAATGTTCTTGGGGATTTTAATGATCGAAGTGAATGAACATGCTTCAACATTTGGAAACGTGCTTGAGAAGAATAATTGCTTTAAAGTGTTTCATAAATTGTTGCTAGGAGACCACATCAAGATGGGCCTTTTTACTTACAACTTGAAGTTCAACTGGCAGGAAATTCTTCCATTCAAAGTGTAGATAAGCAAATAGAACAATTCAAAAAAGAAAGAGTAAAAGAACCCTACTGACTGTTAGAGAAAATATTCCACCCAAAAACAAATGGAGAACAAGAGCTCAAACAATGTTGATGGTAGTTATGGATTTGAATCTCCATTCTTACTACAGTTATGTGATCTTGGGCAATTCTGTACATATCCTATAGTCTCTATTTTTTCATCTGAAAAATAAGGGGGATGGTAACAGCTCACGAATAGGGTTAGGATAATAATGTACCCAGCATATAAGGCTCAATACTTATTTACACTTGGTCCAAAAGCTTTTGATGTAGTTTACAAAATTATTTCCTGACTTGATTTGTGTTCCCCCAAGGTAGGCTCTGTTGCAAGGAATTGGGTATAGGTGGCATATTTGGGAACTGATCTCAGGAAATGCAAGTGAAATCAAAAATTAAGACTGGCAAAAGAGAAAAGTCAATAGGCTAGAAAAGTTCATTATAAATCCATTTGGCCAGGAATCTTCAGGAGGACAAGCAGAATGTACCCATAACAGTAAGGAAGCTGGGTATTTGTCTACTTACTCTCATCTCTCAGTGGCTAAGAGTTACTACTGGGAGTCTTAAATCCCCAACTTCTCCACAATATCTGGAGCAGTAATTTCTGGTGCCATGGAGAAAGTCCCCAAGAAGAGAGGCAGAGAACCACAGGCACACTAGGTAGGAACTTGTCAGTGTGCCCAGAAATTGTTCCACTCCAGTTGTGTGGAAGTTCAAGGTAGACCAAGTGATAAAGCAACATAATCTGCATGCTGGGTAAAACAAGTATGCAAAAAGGTGAACTCTCACAGCAAGGTAGAACTAGTTGATGAAGGAATTGAGGTCACATAAAAACAGGTACTCTACATGCTGCTGAATATTTTAAAAAATTTATTTTGTAGAAAGGCTGGCTGTGATGACTGGTAACACTTTTAGACTTCTAAGGAAGCTAGATCTGTGTTTGCAGCAGGTGGATGAGCAGACCCTTGGTATATGGCAACCCCCTGTTGACCAAGTTCTAGGATAGTCAGAACATTCTTATGAGGTTCAACTATGGCTGGAGTTCAGGTATCAGGCATGAAATTAGATTTTTAGGCATCAAACTGTAGTTGGATGGATGAAGAAGGAAGTACTTAATCTATTTTCCTAACCAGTAGTCCCTCCCCTGCCTGACAGCTGTATGTTATCTCAATGACTAGCAAGCCAGGCTGCACTCAGATTTTACACTCCCTAGGGTGGAAGAGCAGAAGCAGTTAAATGTTACCCTTCAAGGTTTTCTCAGCATGTCTGTTCCCCACCCAGCACAAGGTAGCACCTTGTTGTCCCCATAGGAAGGGAAAGCCATTCTTATGGCATTGATAGAAAGCAAGGGGATAAAGCTGTGCAATCCCCTAAGATGGGACAGAAAGGCTGGAAATCCCTCCCCGAGACCTACAACCCCAGATCCTCTTCCAGGGAGCATAAAAATGAGATATGAAAATCTGAGAAGGATGAATGAAAAACAGGAGACAATCAAAAGCAAACTGGCTAAAACATTGAACCTAAGCCTAATCAAGACTCTAGTTTCAACTACCAAAGTATAAAACTGCAGGTGACAAAGTCACAGGTTGCAAAATCCATATGGTGGGCAACTGTACAGAGGCACCAAGTTTCTTCAACAAATGAAGAGAAACCTGCAGATGAAGAGACCTAAAAGATACACTAATGCTAACCAATTTGAATGTGTGGACCTTACTTAAATAATGAGGACTATTTCAGTCTTCATTCAAACAAACCATTTAAAAATTATACATTTATGAGAAAGGAAATTTGAACACCGGATGAATATGTAGGGTCTTCAAAAAGTTAGTGGAAATGTGCGGTATCTTTTCTAATGTGTATTTATTTTCATTTGTTTGAAAGGCAGAGTGATGGGGGCAGGGAGCAGAGAGAACATTCCTATCTGCTGCTGGTTCACTCTCCAAATGCCTGAACTGCCCAAAGATAAGCCAGGACCGAAGCCAGGAGCCAAGAATTCAACCTATATTCCTTGCAGGAGGGTCCAGATCCAATTATTTGTCATCACTGCTATCTTCCAGGATCTGCATGGCAGGAAGCTAGCATCAGGAGCTGGAACTAGGAATTGAACCTGGGTATTCTGATATGGGACACAAGCATCCCAGTTACCAGGTTGCATAAATGCCTGCTCTAACATAGGAACTTTGAGAGGACACAGTTCATTCCATAACACCTGAGTATCCTGGTTCCGGATTCCACACTTTACCCTCTCCTCACCAAACTGTCCACCACCAAAGAGGCACGGGCCTAGGTAAAGCCAGGTGTGCTTAATTCACATTTGCTTGTGGGAGTATGACAAGTGTGGCTCCTCGATGCACTATTGTTATCAGATGTCCATGGGTTACAGCTGAGGGGGTCCCTTAACAACCTGTGACCAGAATGAGAAGAAACACTTGCCTGAGTGTTGGATGAACAGGATGCAGACTCCCAGTGGACAAAATGGTCACTAAGCCCTCAAGGACTTGCCCTCTCTGTTACCTCCTTCCATTCTTATATCTTGAAACTTTCTGTCTATATATACTCCCATACTCACCCCACCTATAAACAACCCTCTTAAAGGCAAAAGCAACTTTGTTTATTACATGTCCCATATCCCCCTCCCTCTGGTTACTATTTTCTTGCTCTCTGTTACTTCTTAACCAAACTTTCTCAGGGCTCCATCTGCATTCACTCTTCTGACTTTCTCCTTCCTCCCATTCAAACCTCAACTTCTCACAATAAATATTCATTCTTATCATGTATCTCAATTCCTAATTTTTAAAGCCACTTGTCACATCCCAATCATTCTTAATTTCTTTGTCATATTTTGCCTTCCCTTTCTGGATACTCTTCCCATTGACGGCATAGTTAGAATTGGCAACAACATCTGGCAAAAGCAAATTAACACCTCCAAATCTCAGAAGCTCAACACAATAGAGGCACCTTTCTTACTCATGTCAAAATGGGATGTTCAAGGGCCTTCAATGTTATAACTCCATAATTCAGGCTGTGTCCATCTGCGATTCTGTAGAGTTATAAACAGACCTCAATAGTTGTTAAGACAAACAAGGGAAACAAAGCAGGAGGGTCACACACACACTTCTTATCAGAAGTGATACCTGCTGCTTCCCCTTACAGCTCTCTGGCCAAAACCAGAGAGGGAGAGACAGAGAGAGAGACAAAGAAATCTTGCATCCACTGGCTCACTCCCCAAATGCTTAGAACAGCCAGATCTGAGCCAGGCCTCTATCCTAGTCTCCCATGTAGGTGGCAGGGGACCAAGCATTTGGGCCATCATTTGCTGCCTTCCCAGGTGCATTACCAGGAAGGTCGGTCTGAAGCAGAGTAGCCAGGCCTCACACCAGTACTCTAAAATGGGGTGCAGGCATCACAAGTGGCAGCTCAACCGGGTGCACTGCAACACTAGCCCCTATAATAACTTTTATAATAAATTTTTCTCTCCAAGTGTTATTCCTATAACTCCAATTCTTCCTACAAGAGCAATTCTTTCTATGTCTACCTTATAAATGTCAGCATTTCTTATGGTTCTATCCTCTTCCTCTACATACTTTATCTATGAGGTCATACCCATGTTCACATTTTCAAAGACCCTCTGTAGACCTATTACCTCCAACCCAGATTCTCCATGTTAGATATCTAAATCTATTGATCACAATCTACCCAGTCATATCTCTTCTAGATGGTCTGTAACTGTTGAAACTCATGGAGCCAATAATTTCCCTCTCACTGTTCAAAACAAGCCTATTCTTCCCAATGCAGTTCCTATCTGGGTCCAAGAGATCACCAAAAATCAGAAAACACAGTAGATCATCCTTGAAACTTTCTACTCCAAAAGTTCTTTCAACCAACTAATCAATCGCAAAGTCCAATTAATTATATTTTATAAATATCTCTACTTTTGGTCCCTTCTCTCAACCCTTATTACCATTACATTTCCCTTCAGGCTTTGCCTATTTCCATCTTGATTGCAATATTAACTTCCTCACTCATATATCTTATTGTACCATTCTCCAATTGTTCTTTCCTGAACACATTTTAAAAATCCATTAAACACTTACTATGCCCTCATAATGTGCTCATCTGTGTGTTCATCTACAAAGATGAAAGATACAGCTCCTCTACAGTGTTTCAATGCAGTGGAGGTGGAGAAGTAAACAATTGCAACATACACAGGTGAATGCTTTGAGAATCCAAAAGAAGGACATGTAAAACAAGGAGGTCTCTATAAAATGCAAATTCGGTCATGCTCTTCACCATCTTTAAATCCTTCCATGGTTCTCCAGTACCTTCAGATGACGTTTTCGAACCTCAGATAGCAAGCAAAGCCATCTTCATCTCGGAGAGCCTCATTTCCAGCCTCAGTTCCCCTGTACTCCCATGTCTCTTCCCTTTCACACAGGCCAATCCCTCTGCCCAGAAAGCCTTCCAGCACACATCTTAATTCCTCTTCATCATCCAAAGCCCATAGCAAGGGCCACATCCTAATGGAAGACTCTTCTAACCAGCCAGGCTCTTCTGGGCTTCCTACTACCACAATCTCTCTTGTTACTGTATTCCAAAGATTGTACCCCCACAAGGGTGGGAAGAGGAGCAGCATCTTAATCCTTTTGGAATCTCAAGCACTGGGCTAGGTGCATCATGGAATTGAGGAAATACTCAACTATTTGATCTTGTGCCTCACTCAAATCCCACAGCAGGGACACACACCCTGAATGGTGATTGCTTGCCTGGACTTTAATCACTCTGGCCTTTGTCCTCTAACTTTATTGATTTCCATTGTCCAGTCATCCTCTGACTCATGGCTTCCCCATGCCCATTTCTCCAAGCCTGCTGTTACCCTCAATTGCCCTCCACCTTCTGTCAGGTCATAATGTGATAGAATATTCCCCCTTTTACCTACCTGTACCCAGCTCTCCTTCTCTATCACAATGTGAGGCGGGTGAGCATGTGTGCGTGTGTGTGTGTGTGTGTGACAGAGAAAGGGACAGCCAGACTGGCTTAAGATATGAGCTTATGATATTGACAGCTCCAAAGGCAGTGCTCAGCCTCAGTCCAGATACCAAACAAGCTCTTTACCAATATCTGTAAGATAATCATGCATTCTAAACACCTCCTTAATTTCCTATACTTCACCAAAGATTCATACAGTGTGTTACATTGTGCAACAAGTGTCCTTCTGCTGTGGCACTGTGGTTGTACCCCCTTCTCTCCACCGCTCTGCCCTCTGCCTTCTCCCACTCTCCCTTAGGCGCTATACCATTCCTCTCCTGTTTCATGCACAGCAGTTTAGCTGACATCTTTTCTTGATGGAGAAGGCCCTTGGGACTTCACCTTCCACCCCAAATGTCATTTCAAAGTATTTCTTCTAGTCAAATAGAGAGTTTTCCCTCAGAGGGTTCGGTAGACCAACATTTTCTACACCTCATTATTTGTGAGTCTTCACAGTCCTGCCATTTGGCTCTGGATAAAGCTTGTACTTCCCACCCAAAATAAGAAGGGTCAACAATTAAAAGAGCACAAGGATTACTCACAGAAAATTATCCCTTGGGTGAGGAGCCTCTCCTATTCATTCCACTGAGTCATTGCAGTGTCCAGGGCTGTGTCCAACACATACAATGGATATTTAATGCTGGTTATAAATTCAAGCAGGGTCAGCATCTTTTATGAAACAGGGAATAGATGAATATATGATACTTGGAGAAAGGAAGAACTGAGGAGGGCCAGAGGCCAGGCAGGATGTGGGAAAAGGAAGCCCTGTTCCTTGATTATTGGTAATTTCCTATACCTTGAAATTATGTCCATTTCTCTGCATTTAATGCCCTCAGTAACTACATATTTCCTTTGTGTTTTGGTTCTGTGGTCTGAATGTTTGTGTACTGCCCAAATTCATATGTTGAACTTAATCTCCAGTATTAAGTGACTGGTTGAGTAGGATTAAAACCGTTATAAGGGCTGGTTTTATGGCATAGTGGGTTAAGCTGTCATTTGGGATGCCTACATCTCATATCAGAGAGTTGGTTCAAGTTCTGGCTACTCCAGTTCCAATTCAGCTTCATGCTAATGTGCCCGGGCATAGTAGATAATAACTCAAGCAATTGAGTTCCTGCCACTCATTTGTAGACCCTGATGGAGTTCTGGTTCCTGGCTTCAGCCTAGCCAAACCCTGGATGTTACTGTTCATTTGGGGAGTAAAGCAGCAGATGGAAGATTTCTCTCTCACTTTCCCTCCACACTCTGGTCTTCAAATAAATAGATTTCTATCTTTCTAACCAAGTATGTATCTTGAGCCATCTCTCATCTTACCCATTCAAAAATATTCCTAGTGCCCTTTTACTAATTAAAAACCCTCAAGTGAGATTTTTCTATGTAGCCACCTTTAGGGTGTTAATTCTTGATGCAAAAACTTCAAAAGATAATTACCTATCCCAGGGAATATGTTCACTTGCATTAAACGTGTTTCCAAACACAGATGATGTAACATAAAAATACTACTACCCATTCCTTGATAAGACAGGAGTTGTAGAGTTATAACCATAAATAAGTTCTCTTTTGGTAGTGGTGGTAGCAGCAACCCGAGAGGGAGAATTCAGGAAAGAGGGGACAATACACAGGTAGGGGTAGAGTCTGGTAGGTCAGCTGATAATCCAGAACTTTCCTGTACTTAAACATGAAATGACTTGTATTTGTTTCCATGTGAGAGGATGGTCCATCATTGCTGGACTTGCAAAAACTAATTTCAGCCCTCCTTTTATAATTCCCCATTTTGGAAGGGGCGGTGTATTCTCCTGCTGTCAGCACAAATGTGAAAATGAGGAACACATCTGATTGCACCTGTAGTTACCCACTTGCAGCCACAATTAGCCATAAGCGCCCTCCAAAAATGGAGCATGCCTGCAATTAAGTAATTGTGGGCATCATTAGTTGCATCGTTAGTCGCACGAGCAACTTTTATGGTCGCCATGGCTACCTCCTGATACAAAATTACCCACCCAACAAGGGAGCACTAGAGCTGCAAACTGACCCCCTTCCTTCTCCAATTTTGTGAAAATTGTGTGCTTTTTTTCTAATTATTTCACACAAGTGACTGGGGAATGTTTGCAAATGCAAGCTATTGATGTCAAACCAAAAAGAAATGGTCATCCTGGGTCCCGCGTGTTATCTGTGTTCATCTTTCAAGCTTCTTTTCCTTTTTTTCTAGGGGAAGAAATCACTTGTGATACTCAGTGACAATATAATCTTTCATTTGTATATCCTGTCCAATAAAAAAGGTTTATTTCATACCATGGTTATCATTTCCCAATTTGAATATCTGCTACAAATTTTCAAGTGGAGAGAGCCTTACTTCCTCTTAGAATTGAAATACTTAGATATTTTTCCCAGAGGATTCTAATCTGGAAGGGAAATGGACCCAGAGACCCCAGAAACTTAGTTTCAAATTGGAGGTCCATGGAAACGTCTTTGAGAAATGGATCCATAATGAATCATCACCCTCAGAATGAAGCACTGTATTCTAAATCCCAAGAAATATATATCCACATAATGCATCAGAGAAGATGAGAGAAATAAGTATTTTATTTTGTATTTATTTATATAATACACTCAAAGAGCTTGATATAATAATAGATTAATCATCCCTTACTAAGTAGCATGTTTCAGTTTTACCCCCCCCCCCCCCAGAGAGGAGTAGGTAGGCCCTGATAATCCCTTTTATGGGTTTAGAAAGTATGGAATAAGTAGGTGACTAAATAACTCATCATCTGTCATCTCTCTATTGGCTTTATCTGCCATTTGGAGAGAGGAAAGATTCTATAGTCTTTCTGATTCTAACCTTGGACAAAAAAGGAAATATGTTCTAGAGCCATGCTAACAAAACTGTTATGATAGAAATGTTGGATGTCTATGGTGGTCACTAGCCCTCTGTGGCTTGGACCAGGACTAGTGTGGCTGAGGAACTGAATTTTAAATTTTATTTTATGTTAATTGATTCAAATTTAAATAGTCACACAAAGCTAGCCACTACATATAGTATAATTTAGCCCTAAAATATATGGCTACATCCAGAAATGGGGGACAACCATAGCTCTATGATGAAAAGTATAATAAAAGGGTGGAAAAATAATTTAGATCCAAAAATTACAGGCCATGGCCCTGGCCTTATCACTTTACTAGCTATATTATCATAGATAAAACACCTCTCTGAGCCTAAGTTGCATTTAAAGATCTCACACTGGTGATAAGGTAGAGGAGGCAGAAAAATCAGAGAGAATCACAATGAACCAGATTGCCTTCCTGCTGCCTGGGGTCTAGGCTCTGTACTACAGAAAACAGTTCAGGGAAAAACACTGAAGAAGTGGCAGGAGAAATGTCCTCACACAAATTAGGACTCTCTTGACTACAACTGGAAGAAAAACTCAACCTATGCCAAGAATGGATACTGAGAATTCACATCGTAACTGAAAATTCCAAAGCTTTTGGATTCAGACTTTAATCAAAGTTATAGGGATTTATTTCTCTCGAATCTCTTGGCTCTGCCTTCTGCCATGTTGGCTTCAGTCCTGGGCTCTATGTAGTAGCAATATGGCAACCACAGGCCAAGTCCCTAAAACTCTCAAATCTTCAGAGTAAAGAGCAAGACTCTGTCACACATGTCTTACAGAGATTCTTGGTTGTCTCTGGAATAACTAGGCTCTTCTGAAGCTCATGGTCCTTTCTGGTGTCTAGAGTTAGTTCAAGCTCTCTCAAGCCACAAGAACTAAGGACAAGCAGGAAGGGTTTCCCAGAGGCAAAGCTGAGTATTTCTTGGACAGTGAGTAGAAGCAATACAGCAAAAAATAGCACTTTGAAAGAAAAGAGCCCTGACCTCTTGAGTATTCAGGGCAGAAATGAATCCAATTCAATTAATTTCAACTTATTTCAGCAAACACACCCTAAGACAACCTGGGAGCCTTCTCGTTCTAATCAGATGCATGTGGTAATCTTGAAAAGGTATCTCATTTTGGAAATGTATCTGTTCTTTCACCTTCATAGTATTGTTTATATAACAAACTAGAACTGATGTTTTCCCCCAGCTGGTTATGTGATATTTGTATCCCTTAGGGATTGTGCTAAGAATGAACAATAGTACTTCATGGATTCCATTTCCAGTTGATTGAATGACTTGAGTGGCAGAGACCTCAAAAGTTGTTCACTCATGCTGATAAAACTACTTGGAAACCCCAAACACATTCTTCTGATTGCTTTCTTTACTCCCTGCTATTCTGGAGGATAATAAAGAATTGGGCAGTAAAATAGTTGTTTGTTTATTTATTTAACAACAAATTTGACCCTCCTACATGTCAAGAATGGCTTTGGTGCTGAAAAAGCCCATCAAGAAAGCCAGATACTATACAAGAGCATTGTGGGTAGAAAAAGCATGTACCTCAGAGGGCCTGGATTCAAGTTCTGACTTTGTCAGTAATTATCACTGTGATTTGGA
Source organism: Lepus europaeus (assembly GCF_033115175.1). Taxonomy (NCBI): domain Eukaryota; kingdom Metazoa; phylum Chordata; class Mammalia; order Lagomorpha; family Leporidae; genus Lepus; species Lepus europaeus. The sequence continues at coordinate 28,743,006 of NC_084838.1, read as the reverse complement.
GACAAAGGCCTCATTTAGAAGATTTTCAAAAGTCTCTTGAGCTGGAAAAATCTCAGATTTCATGAAAGGTTAGATCCATTAGCATGACTAAGGCCTGCTGCCTGACCTTTGAGAACTAAGCAGCAAGCATAAAAACATGCCTTCACCCTCAGAATTCAATGTGCATATCTCCTCTAGGACTCATGCTGGGAAGATCCTATTAAAGGAAGAGAGACAGAAAGAGCCTTTCATTAACTCCTGGAAGTTGTTTTTCTCCTTGGGACTCAGTCAGGAGAAACCCCCAGGAGCCCAGGCACACCCCTCCTGCAGTATAGGGGTCACAGAGAGAAGGGTCTTGCAAAATAAGCAGTAATTCACCACCTGGATGGTAATTTGACTATGCTATTCTGTGACTTTCAGTTCTGTTAACCTAAAGCAAAACACACACATACATGCACACATACACACACACACAGAGGCATACTACCTGTCCTCATAGAATTTACAGTACAGAAACATTGATCAAATATATCAACAAATGTAAAATTTCAAGATGATGAAGGTAAATTAATGGCAGTATGTATTATCTAGGCAGGGAGATTTTTTAAAAATTTTATTTTAAGTTATACCAGTTTTATGTATTTTATACATACAGATTTAGGAATATAGTGACACTTCACCCCCTACCCTCCCTCTAGTTCATGCTCTAATCCTTCCTCCTCCTCCCTCTCACACTCCCATTCTTAATTTTTACAAAGATCTATTTTCAGTTTACTTAATGATTATATACTTAACCCTACACTAAGTAAAAGAGTTCGACAAATAATTTAAAGAAAAAAAGAAAAGAAAGAAAAACACTCTTCCTCTACAGAATACTTAAGGACTGTAAACAATCATCGAATCTCAAAAGGTCACTTTCACTCCAACACTTTATATTTCAGGTACTCTATTAGGAAAAATATATAATATCTGTCCTTTTGGGACTGGCTTATTTCACTAAGTATAATAGTTTTTAGTTGCATCCATTTTATTTCAAAAGACAGGATTTTTTCTTCTTCTTTTTTTTAAACAGCTGAGTAGTACTCCATAGTGTATATATACCATAATTTCTTTATCCTGTCAACAGCTGATGGACATCTGAGTTGATTCCATATCTTAGCTATGGTGAATTGTGCTGCAATGAACTTGGGGGTACCGATAACTTTCATATATTGATTATTTTACTTTGGATAAATTCTCAGGAGTGGGATGGCTAGATCATATGGTACGTCTATATTCCGATTTCTGAGGTATCTCCGTACTGTCTTCCAAAATGGCTGCACCAGTTTGCATTCCCACCAACAGAGGAGCAGGGTAGCTTTTTCCCCACATCCTCGCCAGCATTTATTGTTTGTTGATTTCTGCATAAAAGCCATTCTAAATTGGAGTTAGGTGAAACTTCACTGTGGTTTTGATATGCATTTCTCTAATGGCTAGTGATCCTGAGCATTATCTCAAGTGTCTGTTGGCCATTTGAATTTCCCTTCTTGAAAAATGATTGTTCAAGTTTTTTGCCCATTTCTTAACTGGATTGTTTGTTTTGTTGAGGTTGAATTTCTTCAGATTCTGCATGTTAACTCTATCAGTTGTGTAGTTTGCAAATATTTTCTCCCATTCTCATTTGCCTCTTCACTTTGCTGAGTGTTTTGTTTTTTGTTTTTTGTTTTTGTTTTTGTTTTTTGCAGTGCAACAATGTCTCAGCTTGATGTAACCCTTTTTGTCAATTTTGGCTTTGACTGCCTGTGCTTCTGGAGTCTTTTCCAAGAAGTCTTTACCTATGCCAATGTCATATAGAGTTTCCCCAATGTTCTCTAGTAATTTGATGGTATCAGGTGATCAGAGAATTAGGTCTTTAATTCATTTTGAGTGGATTTTTGTGTAGGATGTAAGGTATGGGTCTAGTTTCATACTGCATGTGGAGAGCCAATTACCTCAGCACAACTTGTTTAAAAGACTGTCCTTGCTCCAAGGATTGATTTTAGCTCCTTTATCAAAGATAAGTTGGTTACAGATGCATGAATTGATTTCTAGAGTTTCTTTCTGTTCTATTGGCCTATGAGTCTGTTTTTGTGCCAGTATCAGGCTGTTTTGATTGTAAATGCCCTGCAGTATGTCTTGAAATTAGGTACTGTGGTGCCTCTGGCTTTGTTTTGTTGTATAAGTTTGATTTAGCTATTCAGGGTCTCTTATGTTTCCATATAAATTTTAGCATCACTTTTTCTAGATCTGCAAATAATGTTGTTGATATTTTAATTGGGATCCTATTGAATCTGTAAGCTTTTGGTAGTATGGACATTTTCATGATGTTGATTTTTCCAATCCATGAACATGGAAGATTTTTCCATTTTTTAATGCTTCTTCTATTTCTTTCTTTAGTATTTTGTAATTTTCATCATTGAGGTATTTGACATTCTTGGTTAAATTTATTCCAAGATACTTAATTTTTTTGGAACTATTGTGAAGGGGACTAATCTTAAAAGGTCGATCCCCTATATATAGAATTATGTCATATGCAAATAGGGATAGTTTGATTTCCTCTTTTCCAATTTGTATCCCTTTGGTTTCTTTTTCTTGTCTAATGGCTCTGGCTAAAATTTCTAGGACTATATTAAATAGCAAAGGTGAGAGTGGGCATCCTTGTATGGTTCCAGATTTAGGGGGAATACTTCCAGCTTTTCTCTAGTCAGTAGGATGCTGGTTGCATGTTTCTCATAAATTGCCTTGTTAGTGTTGAGGAATGCTCCTTCTATGCCCAATTTTCTTAAGGTTTTCATCATGAAAGGATGTTGTGTTTTATCAAATGCTTTCTCTCTACCTGTTGTGATAACCACGTAATTTTTGCTCTTCAGTTCATTAATGTGATGTATCACATTGATTGATTTGCGAATGTTGAACCACCTTTGTGTACACAAATAAATCCCATTTGATCCAGGTGAATGATCTTTCTGTTTTGTTGTTGGATTTGATCAGCTAATATTTTGTTGAGGATTTTTGCATCTATGTTCATCAGGGATATTGAATTATAGTTCCCTTTCTCTGTTGTATCTTTTTCTGACTTAAGAATTAAGGTAATTCAGGCCGGCGCCATGGCTTAACAGGCTAATCCTCCCCCCGTGGCGCCGGCACACCGGGTTCTAGTCCCGGTTGGGGCACCAGATTCTACCCCGGTTGCCCCTCTTCCAGGCCAGCTCTCTGCTATGGCCCGGGAAGGCAGTGGAGGATGGCCCAAGTCCTTGGGCCCTGCACCCACATGGGAGACCAGGAGAAGCACCTGGCTCCTGGTTTCGGATCAGCGTGATGCGCCGGCTGCGGCGGCCATTGGAGGGTGAACCATCGGCAAAAGGGAAGACCTTTCTCTCTGTCTCTCTCTCTCACTATCCACTCTGCCTGTCAAAAAAAATGTTTAAAGAATTAAGGTAATTCAGGCTTCATAGAAGGAGTTTGGGAGGATTCCTTCCCTTTCAATTGTTTTGAATAGCTTGAGAAGAATGGAAATTAGTTCTTTAAATGTCTGGTAGAATTCAGAAGCAAAGCCATCTGGTCCTGGCCTTTTCTTTGTTGCAACAGTGTTTATTACTGATTCGATTTCCATCTTGACTACTGGTATGTTTACGTTTTCTATGTCTTCATGACTTTGTTTTGGTAGATTGTATGTGTCTAGGAATCTATCCATTTCTTCTAGGTTTCCAAATGTGTTGGCATACAGCTCTTTGTAGTAATTCCTGGTGATTCTTTTTACTTCTGCGATATCTGTTGCTACATTTCCTTTTTCACTTCTGATTTTATTGATTTGGGTCTTCTTCTCTTTTTTGGTTAGTTGAGCCAATGGTGGTCAATTTTGTTTATTTAAAAAAAAACTCTTAATTTCATTGATATTTTGTAATTTTTGTTTCAATTTTATTTATTGTTTCTCTGATTTTAATTTATTTCTTTCCCCCTACCAATTCTGGGTTTGGTTTGTTGTTGGTTTTCTAGGTCCTTGAGATGCATTGATAGCTCAGTTATTTGGTACCTTTCCACTTTTTTCATGTAGGCACTGATTGCTATAAACTTTCCTATTAACACTGCTTTTCCTGTATCCCATAAGTTTTGATATGATGTATTGTCACCTTCATTTGTTTCTAGAAATTTTTTTATTTTCTTTTGATTTATTCTATGACCCATTGTTCATTCAGGAACATGTTGTTCAGTCTCCATATGTTTGTATATGATCTAGAGATTTTTGAGTTGATTTCCAGCTTCATTCCACTGTGGTCAGAGAAAGATCTGTGATATGATTTCGATTTTCCTGAATTTGCTGAGACTTGCTTTACCTTATGGTCTATGCTAGAGAAAGTTCCATGCACTGAAGAGAAGTAGGCAGGCAGATTTAGAGAAGGCTTCTCAGAGGAAGCAGTTTGGTGTAAGAGTTAAAGGTAAAATTTAATTAGATAAAGAGGTGAGAAAAGAATGCCCAAGAAAGATTGAGCAACATGTTCAAAGGACCCAGTGGTGGGAAGGTACAGACTGAAAGAATGCCAGTGTTGTTAAACTCAGTGTGGGAAATGTGGGTAAGGAAGGTAGAGAGTTAGGCAGGATATGTTTACCATAATAAACAACTTTGATTTTAAGTGATCAGAAGATACTGAAAGATTTTTCTGGACATGATATTCTTGATTGGGAATTTATGCTCTTTCAGTACTTGGCTATTTCATTTCATTGTCTTCTGAGCTCTGTTTTTTTTTTTTTTTTTAATGAAAAATAAGATGCTACTTTCAATGGGATCTCTTTGTAAGTGATATATTATTCTTCTCTTGTTATTTACAAAATTTTCGTTTTGAAAATGTCTTTTTCAGCATTTTTGGTATGATGTATCTAAATGTAAATAGATCTCTTTACCTTTGTCCTATGTGGAGCTCATTGAATTTCTTGGATTGTAGATTTCTCTGTTTATTTTTCTTCATTCTTTTTTCTCTCCAGTCTTCAGTCACATAATCATTATCAATCCATCCTCAAGTATGCTAATTCTTTCTTATTCCAGTTCAAATCTACCCCTTCAGTAGTCTATTGAATTCCTTTAGTGAAATTGTAATTGCAGTTGTGGTATTTTCTAAATCAGGAGCTCCAATTTTCCATTTGGTTCCTTCTTATAATTTGTATCTCTTTATTGATATTCTGTAGTTGATGACAGATTGTCATCATACCTTTCTTTACTCCATTAATCATGATTTTCTTTAGTTCTTAGAATATATTTATAATATTTGCCTTGAAAATTTTGTCCACCAAATCTGACACCTAAGCCATCATTCACAAGGCAGTTTCTATTGTCTGCTTTATTTTCTATGTATGGACCACACTACTAGTTCTTTGTATGTCTTTGAGAGGGCATTTTAGGTAATGTACTGTGGCAATTCTGGATATTGACTGCTCTCCCCACTTTAGGGCTCATTTTTGTCATTGTTTGCCTATTTATTTGTTTAGCAACTTGCCTGGATTATTTCAGTGAACGTATTTTCCTCACAGTGTGAAGCCTCCGATGCTGCTTCTCAGAGGACACAACAGCCATGGACATGTGCAGTCTCTGTAGATGACAGAAGTTTTAGCAGGGCTTTCTTTGTCTCTTGATCTCTCCTTAAGCTGTCTGCCTTTGTTAGACCCCACTAATTGCCAGATGATTGCTTTATTGTTTTTGACAATGCTCTGGAATATAAATTGCTTGACAATCTGATGCAATTAAATTGCATCCCCAGGGAGACTTTCTGAACCCAGTCTTTGATGTTTGTTCTGACCCCAAGAGGATTCTTTTTCAGCTGTGTGTTTATCTGGTTCTCTCAGTAAGCTAGCTGGTCTGAAGTTTAGCTTTGTGCTTCCATGGAGTTACTATCCTCTTCACTGCTTACTACTGAAATTTCCATTGTTGTTGAAAGAATCTTTAGACTTGAACTTCACTACACTGTTTCAAATAAATTTTCTTTCGTGTGGGATTCAGAGCTTGCTGTTCGTAGAGACTGCTTCTTTCCCTGGGCAAGATGTCTGAGCTATTACTCTGAAGGGGAGGCAAGAGACAGTAGCCTGCTTCTTTTGTATTGATGTCCCTCATTACAAACTGGGTGCAAAATGGTGGTGGCACCCTCTGATCTTATCTGGCTGCTCTTGGCATGAAACCACCCTACAAGTGAGCTGAAGCAAGGGTTACTGCAACCCAAGTGTTCTTGGTCTGCTATGCCTAGGATAGAGCTTTCTACAAGTGGGAGCTAGGTAGAAGACAGAAGTGTAGAGCCTTTCAGTCTCACGCAGCAGAAATTTAGCATATGAAATTAATTCAGAGCTTGAAGATGAGAAATGCTAGTGGCCTGCTTCTCCTATCATTATCCCTTGAATGGAAGGAAAGAGCAGGGAGCTGCATTTTGTTGGTAATATTTGACCAGATTGGAGCTGTCATCAAGCTGAGATGAGAAGGGAGTAGGGAGAGAGTAGGTTGTATAAGAGCTAGAAAATTTTCTTTAATAAGTGTTTCTTCATATGCTATATGCCTCTATGATAATTTCCAGAGATTTCAATAGATGGCTTTTTAAGTATATCTATATCTATATATATACACATATACATATATATATATATATATATATATATATATATATATATAAATTCACTAGTTATGGCCATTTCTCTGAGTAGATCCACAGAGCTCCTCATGTCCCTTTTCCAACAGTACAAATCCTGAAAGGCTTAAATAGGGTTTGTTTAGTTTTTTGTTTTTTTGGTTTTTTTTTTTTTTTGACAGGCAGAGTTAGACAGTGAGAGAGAGATAGAGAGAGACAGAATAAAAGGTCTTCCTTCCATTGGTTCACCCCCCAAAATGGCTGCTACTGCCAGCATGCTGCGCCGATCCGAAGCCAGGAGCCAGGTGCTTCCTCCTGGTCTCCCATGCGGGTGCAGGGCCCAAGCACTTGGGCCATCCTCCACTGCCTTCCCGGGCCACAGCAGAGAGCTGGACTGGAAGAGGAGCAATCGGGACAGAATCCGGCACCTCAACTTGGACTAGAACCCGGGGTGCCGGTGCCGCAGGCGGAGGATTAACTAAGTGAGCCATACCACCGACCATAAATAGGGTTTTAAAGCTTGATCAAAAGACCCTTCTGTCATCAAAGAAGGAGGTTCTTTTCTCTGAAGGGAGGAGAGAACTTCCACTTTGCTTATGGCTTTGTCTAAATACTGACAGAGTGTGAGAAGTCAAAAGGCTTCCACAGCCTAGACAGCTCATGTCAAAAGCCTTGGGTGCTCACTGATGTCATACATAAGAGTATTAATTGTTTAATTAACAACAGGAGTGACTGTGCACCAACTTCTCATGTAGGACCTCTGTTCTCAAAGAGTTGTATTATAATTATGTCTAAGCGCTCACAAAAAATGTATCAGTCTTGGGTGCCTCCTTAAAGTCAACTAAGTTTCTGGGAAAAAAAAAAAGTGAAATCAACTTCAAGATGCAATGACATTGAACAGCCCTTGTCTTGACTATTGAGGAACAGTTTTTGTTGTTGTTTTTGTGCAAATTGTTGAACTCTTTACTTAGTATAGAGCTGGTCTTCTGTGTACAAGTTAATAAAAAATGGATCTTAGTGGAGAAAGAGACTGGGGATGGGTGAGAGAGGAGGAGGAGGGATGGGAGAGTGGGTGGGAGGACAGGTATGGTGGGAAGAACCACTATATTCCTAAAGTTTTACTTATGAAATGCATGAAGTTTGTATTCCTTAAACAAAAGGTTTCCTTGGTGGGGGAACCCTTCTGGCTGTTGGGTAGAGATTGAATCAAAGGGAGAATGCCAGTTAGAAGATAAGTGAAGATGTCCAAAAGAGAGATAATGATGACATTATATGGTGATGTGATAGAGATGGTGAAATAGACAGGACAGCATCTTTTGTCCATCATTGTCATCCCAACACCTAGCACAGCATAGTCTCAATAATTTTTTTTTTTATAAAAGAATGAATGCTGCTAACTTTGGAATTGAACTTACACAGTATTGAGCTTTTCATCATTGAGTTCTCTTTCACTCTCCTGGGTGAAAGATTTGTTTTGTGGAAAGGATTGAAAAGTTATAGTAGAAATTCTAATATACCAGTAAGTCTTTATGGATGCTCAGATTGGTCACTTCACCTGAACCAGGAAAGTGTCACAGAAGAACTTGAACACTAAAGTTGATGATGCTATGCGGGATGGGGAACTTCTAGTCCACAGGCCAGCCTGCAAAATTATTTGGTTTGACTCTGCCAAGGCAACCACAGGCAGGACTCGAAATTCAATAAATCTATAGCAGGCCAATTTTTTTTAAGTTGATAATTTTGTGTGGCCCACAAATGATGTTATGAATTCCCAAATGGCCGTTGGCAGAAAAAACATTCCCCATAGAGAGGAAAAGGGGGAGAAATCCTAGACTCTGCTGACTACTTTCTTTTAGGACAAAAGCAACACCAGTTAGCAGATAGTTTCTGCAATATTTGCTGCATTTATAATCTTAATAAATTTAATCTTGTCCTTTCCTTGGTTTCCTTAAACGTAAATTAAGGAGGCTCATTGTGCTGATCGTTACATATACAGCCAGCTCTAACATTCTAAGAGTCTGTGTACCCAAGGATGGAAATCTATAAGGAATAAATATGAAAGGAACAAGATGCTCTTCTACCAGATGCTAAACTTGAACCAGGACCAATTCACCAATTCAGATTATGTCTTGTTTCCTTCTTACCCTTAAACTTCACACACATAAAACTATTGTTTAGAAGAGAACAGAGAAAAAGCAGTTTTACTGAGAAAATAATCATTAACACAGATTTTAAATGTTCAACAACATTTAAATGAATAAACACTAGACTAGTGTGCTGGCCTTTTCCTGTACTTACATGATTTCTAATGATAGTTTCCATCTTCAGTAGCTTTTGAAAGCACGGCTGTCAAGGAGTCCTTTAAAAATATTCCAAAAATATAGATGCACGCATAGAAAAAAGTTGTCATGCAAACTTGAGTAGGCTCCCCAAACCTTAAGGACCCAGGATTCCAGAGGAAGTTTGCATTGTGACTCACAATTTTAAACGACAGTTTTGTATCTTGTTTACTTTTATAACTGTGTGGATAAAGCAATATTAGCCCCATCTTGAATATGAAGAAATTGGACTTCAGTGAGATTTATACCTCATCTATTCCCAGAAAGGTTAGAGAAAGAATTGAGGCTGCTTCTTTCTCAGAGTGTTGATAGCCTCTCATGGCAAGCGGAAATCCTTATCAGTATTTTGCCACACTTGTCCATTTTGTTTCTTTGTTGACATATTTTAAAGCCATTCCCAGAGCTCATATCATTTTGCCCTGAGAGGAAATATTTAAATATAGAATTGCTGGAACTTTTCTAAAACCAGTAAGCTCTCATTCACACAGATTCAAAAATCTCAACCATTCCCAAGCAGGATAAGTAACAATAAATCCACATCTCCACACTGTGTATAGAAACGTCAGGATACCAAGGTAAAGCAGCTGAAAGTTTACTGAATTGCTCAGGGACATGCAGTTAATAAATGGCAGGGTTAAGCCTCCTTTCAGAGTCATTTAGTTCTAAATTCAGCAACTTTCCTCAATACTCCACTAAACCTCTATATTGTGGCCCCTTGTTAAGGTGCCTTTTAGAGGATTTATATACCCATATTTACGTCTTCAGAATTGGGATTAGAAAGACAAACTAATGTCCACTCGTTTGCTGGTCTGCTTTTACCCAAGGATTAAGACAGGGCAGGTACTTTACAGTTCAATGACTTTAAATCTTCATTTTACAGATGAGAAAACTGGGTCCTAAGTGGAGAGACTCGCTGAGGAAAATGTCTCACATATCCTTGCCTGGATACCCTGGAAGCTAATGCTCAGGATGGAAACTGCTAACCATGTCCAAAACTTCTGAGAGCGAGACTGCTATGAGAAAGACATTTTTTGAAGATGAGAAACAAATATTCCATCTGCTTGGAAAATGTTGGTCTGCATGAGAGTATTTCAGGCATAGAAAGCCAAGACACTTTGGCAAAAAAAAAAAAAAAAAAAAAAACAGACCTAAATGAAAGATCTCTGTGAGATCCCAGCGGAAAGAACAGTCCATCAAAGAAGACAGTACCTTTCTCTGAAGGGAGGAGAGAACTTCCACTTTGATTATGGCCTTGTCTAAATAAGGTCGGAGTTTGTGAACTCAAGAGGCTTCCATAGCCTTGGCAGCTCATGACAAGAGCCTCAGGTGATTACTGACGTCATAAATAAGAGTGTCAATTGTTAAATTGACAACAGGAGTCACTATGCACTTGCTCCCTATGTAGGATCTCTGTCCTTAATGTGTTGTACTATGCAAATTAACGGTAAAACTAGTCTTCAAACAGTACTTTATACTTTGTGTATCCATGTGGGTGCAAACTGTTGAAATCTTAGTGTATATCAAGTTGATCTTCTGTATATAAAGATAATTGAAAATGAATCTTGATGAAGAATAGGATGGGAGAGGGAGAGGGAGAATGGGATGGTTGCGGATGGGAGGGAGGTTATGGGGGAAAAGCTGCTATAATCCAAAAGCTGTACTTTTGAAATTTATATTTATTAAATAAAAGTTTTTTTAAAAAAAGAAAATGTTAGGCTGAATAAATATTTCTTTATTTAATGTCCTGATAAGAAAAAAGAATTGAATGTCTAGAACAGCAACCCAAGAAGTAAATGAATGCCTCCTCCCTGGAAAGATTAGGAGCAATCAAAGAATTGGTGGAGTAAAACCACAAATAGCTGAGGATTAAAGGAGCTATGAGAGGACACAATAAAGTGACATTTAATTCCAGCCTAAGCCAGACATTGCTGGAAAATGTGAAGTGTTCAGAACACTTTCATCTAACTTTGAATGTAAGATCAGAATTTAAGGATGGATGAGTTGAAGATTCATCAAAAAGTTACCAGCAATTTTTAAATAATGTTTTTTTTTCAAATTTTTAGAATAACTTACACATGCTTATTGTAGGAATTTCAGAAAGTATTCAAAAAATGCACACAGTAAATTTTTTTGTTAATTCAGCAACTAAGAGTTAACCAATGCTAATGTATTATTATTTCCTTCTCATCCTTCTTCCATGCATATAAATAAGTTTTTACAACTCTCACTGTGATAAATATCCTCATTCATAAATCCTTGACCACAGTTCTGTTTATTTCCTTTGAATACATTCTTAAAAGTCAGGTTGTAAAAATAAGAACTTGGTAAAGTTCATGAAATATTACCAAATTGACTTTGAGAAAGGTTGTAATAATTTACATTTTCAAGAATTTTATTCAATATAAAAACCCCAGAGCCCAACACTAGGGAATTTGTTCATTCAACATTTGATGGACTATTGTGGAGCCACAGAAAATCACGCTTTCAGAGCCCATAGACTGATGCAGGAAATGCTTGCAATGTAACATTAGTTTTTAAAAAAGGACAATACAAAAACATTATACACAACATGATCCCAATTTTGTTCCAAAAACCCACACATCTATCTAGGAAACACTTGTGCACATATAGAAAAGAAACTGATAGTAAAAACAGCAAAACATGAATAATGGTCCTCAGGGAACACACAGTTGTTAAAAAAACAGCAGAGTTAAGAGATTAGGCTTTTAGTCAAATAGAATAGCTTTGCCACTTACAGGTGCAGGTCTATAATCTTGGGCTACTTATATAATTCTTCTACCTTTCAGCTATCTTCCTCTGGAAAAAAAATAAAACTACTTAAAAAGTTTATAGTAAGGATTAAAATAATGAGTATAGTGAGTATATAGTATAGTGAGTATAGTGAGTATATAGTATAGTATAGTGAGTATAGTGAGTATAGTAAGTGATCAATAAATGACTATTATTGTTGGTTTTGGAAATCCTGACTATAGTGACTTTTATGGCATTACTTTTTTTTTATTTGAGAGGCAGAGAGATAAGGTCGGGGGGAGAATGCTCCCATCTCTGGCTCACTCCCCAGATGTCCACAATGGCCAGGGCTGGGCCAGGCCAAATGGGAACTGGGAACTTAATCCAGGTCACCCACATGGGTGGCAGGGGTCCAACTACTTGAGCTATCACTGCTGTCTCCTGGAGACAAGTCAAGAGTCAGAGCCAGGAATCAAACCCAGGTACTCCTATGTAGGATGCCAGTATCTTAACTGACATCATATCACTAGACACTGCTCACCCCTATTGTCTTTTGTATACTTTAAAAGATACTTTGGTATATTCTCTAAATTACAAAGTATCTATTGCTATTGTCACAGTTAAAAAAAGTTCTTTTTAAAAGATAATTCTACCTCCTTATTGGGGAATTAAGTGATATTTTCATGTCCTTGTTTTTCTCTCTGAAAAGCAAAAATAAAACCCTAGGAATCTCGCTGGTTTTGAAAGACTTGTGGTGAAATAATAATAGTTCACACATGTTGAATGCTTACTATCTGCCAGGAACTATGCAATGGCACGCCAAGGGCAGGGCAGTGGGAGTGACCAGCCTGGTGCAACAACAAGGAGTGCATTGTCTGCAAAGAATATGAAAAAAAGCAATAATGCCTCATTTGTCTGCTTTTTATCATCACTATGTGCCTATGATTTTAAATAATGTCAGAGCTAAAATACTCTTCTCTGAAAATCTTTGACCTGTCTTTGAAACCATTGAGTATTAATGTCTGTGAATATTCATGTTTATCATATTGTACCTATATATAGTACTTATTACATAATACACATATATATGCTCCAAAAGAGCAAACATTTAATACTTGTATTTGAACAAACATTGCATTATTCATAGAAGTTAATCCAAACAACTCCTGATTACGCAGCCAAGCCTGACACGTGTGGACAGAACTATATGCTATATGGTTTCTTGGGGCTGGCTTTATGGCATACTGGATAAAAAAAAAAAAAAACCATCTCCTGTGAAACTGGCATCCCATATGGACACCGGTTCAAGACCTGGCTGCTCCATTTCCCATACAGCTCTTTGCTAATGTACCTAGGAAAGCAGCAGGAGATGGCCCTAGTGCTTGGGCCCTTGCACCCACGTGGGAAACCTGGAAGACACTCCTGGCTCCTGGCTTCAGCCTGGCCCAGCCGTGGCCATTGTGACTTTTTGAGGAGTGAATCAACAGATGAAAGATCTCCTTCTCTCTCTCCTTCTCTCTCTCTCTCTCTCTCTCTCTCTGTGTGTGTGTGTGTGTGTGTCTCCCTCTCCCTCTGTAACTTTCCCTTTCAAATGAATAAAATGAATCTTAAGAAATTTAAATCAGTGAAATAGTATTACTGCAAGATGCAATACTTTGTTTAGTAAGTGTAAATTTTAGTCACACAAAGCATATATTTTAGTTTAAGAAATTGAAATGTATTTCTTTTCATTGTTAATTGTTTTGAAACTAAATAAGAAAATGGTTCTTTCTTTTTTTTTTTTTTTGGACAGGCAGAGTGGATAGTGAGAGAGAGAGAGACAGAGAGAAAGGTCTTCCTTTTTGCCATTGGTTCACCCTCCAATGGCCACTGCGGCCGGTGCATCGTGCTGATCCGAAGCCAGGAGCCAGGTGCTTCTCCCGGTCTCCCATGCGGGTGCAGGGCCCAAGGACCTGGGTCATCCTCTACTGCCTTCCCGGGCCATAGCAGAGAGCTGGCCTCGAAGAGGGGCAACCAGGATAGAATCTGGCGCCCCAACTGGGACTAGAACCCAGTGTGCCGGCGCCACAAGGCGGAGGATTAGCCTGTTAAGCCACAGCACCGGCCAGAAAATGATTATTTCTGATAATAATTTAGTCATCTAGAGGGATGAGTTAAAAACGACCTGTTCTAAAGTGTCCAACAGGCCGGCTACAGCACTGTGAACTTGCAAAGTACTCGCTCTCATTTAATAATCATTATTCAGTGTCATGGATGAGGATATGGACATTCAGAGAACTTAGAACTTGCACAAGACCACAGTTAGGAATTTCCTGAGCTAGTTATCAAACTCAAATTTTTTAACTCTTGAGCCTATAATTGCAACCAAAGTGTCAGGATGTTTGAGTTGCTAACAAGAAAGGCAAAGTGAGAAACAAAGGTTGTGGAGCTTCAGGCTCCTTTAGGGAAAAGAAAAAGAAAAAAAAAATCTCGCTTCAGGGACGTTCATTACTTTTGCCATGAATGTTGATTCCTAGGTTGTAAAGTATCTGTAGAAATACTCTCCTAAAGAATTCTCTGTGGGCCTGAGTTTATGTACCTTCTTATAGGAAGCGATTAACTTCCCTTTCCCAGGAGAAAATGGCCCCTGAGGCTTCTAAAGAAGACATTTTCTTCTATTAACTAGTCATTTTAATAGACATTTCACTTAAAAATAATATTGAAATAATACAGAGGACTTATTTGGGGAATTTAGAAGAAAACACAATGATGAACCAAATGGGGTTTCTCAACAGGTTACTATCTGAAGATGTTGCTGCCTTCTTCCTAGAGAGGTTCAATGCTTATAATGTTTTTAAATGTGAGACTTCTCTGAAGCCACAACTTTGAATTCCACTGTGCCTATCCTTTCCTCTTCCCTGAAGTCACGAATGAGTTGTGCTTGGCATCAAATAAAGAAAATTGCTGATATCAGGAAACGACCGGTAATAGAATCAGAACTTGAATGTTGGATGAGCTGGGATCAGGTTACTAACATCTTACCTCCAGCAATTTTTTTTTTTTTTGACAGGCAGAGTGGATAGTGAGATAGAGACAGAGAGAAAGGTCTTCCTTTTTGCCGTTGGTTCACCCTCCAATGGCCACCACGGCCGGCGCATCTCGCTGATCCGAAGCCAGGAGCCAGGTGCTTCTCCTGGTCTCCCATGCGGGTGCAGGGCCCAAGGACTTGGGCCATCCTCCACTGCACTCCCAGGCCACAGCAGAGAGCTGGCCTGGAAGAGGGGCAACCAGGATAGAATCCGGTGCCCCAACCGGGACTAGAACCCAGGGTGCCAGTGCCGCAAGGTGGAGGATTAGCCTGTTAAGCCACGGCGCCGGCCTGCCTCCAGCAAAATTTCAACTAGAACTTTTAGCAAAAGGCCCCACTATGGAAGGCTTTATATCCTAGGGAGGCACTCATGTGATAGAAAGAGTCAGGAAGAAGAAATGGTAAGAATTCAGACTTAAATGTTCACTGAGGTTGTGAAAGTGTCTTGAAGGGTCTCTCACATTCATCTTTACAATGATCTAATTAGAGTTTTCTTCATCCCCAATTTATAAATGGAAAATTGCTTTAGCAGAGAGGCTAAGGGACTGCCTAACATCTCACAAACAGTATGTGGAAATATGGGGATTTAAACTGACCTGTCTCGAGTCCAGAGCTTTTTCCATTGTGGCACAGCAGTCTGCTCACACCATGGCCACTTTTACACCTAAAGCATCATAACATTATGAAAAGAAAATGCAGTGGTTAGGAGCAGGGACTCTGAAGTCAGACTGCTTGAGTTTGGATTGGATGTCAGTCCTGCCAGTTGAAAGCTGTGGGACAGTGGGCAAATCATTACCTCTTAAAGCAGTGATACTGATGTTTACCAAATAACCTATTTCTCCTACATTTTCTTCTCCTTGGATTGTGAAAGGACATGTGAAGTAGTACTAGCTAATGAAATGCAATCAAAAGTGATGTGTGTCATTTCTGGGATGATGCTGTAAGATACCCATGGATGGTTAGCCAATCCTTTCTTCTTCCTGGGAGGTTGAATGACCCCAAGTTACACACAGTGCAGCTAAAATATCTTAGTGCCTCCATGAGCCCAGATATTTGAATGACTATGTGGAGCAGACACTTCTATCCCCACCTGTGCTCAGGTGGAACAATTTCTGTGTCACATGTACATGAGGGAGAATAAACCTTTGATCTGTTAAAACACATCAATTTGAGGGGTTAATTGGCTAGAGTTGCACAATCTGGTCTATCTAGACTATTTTTTTTACACCTCATTTTACTTGTCTCTAAAATAGTGATCATAATTTTTATTTAATAGAACAACTGTGAGGATAAAATGAGATTTTTATATGCTCTACCTGAAAAGATTATCAAGCTAGCAAGAAGCAGGAAAAAAAAGAGTTAAATATATGGCAATCTTAGTGAATTGTTATCTCTAATTTTTTAAAACTAGAAATAAATAAAACTAGAAATAAAGGCAAATGGACTACATGATCTTCAAAGAATCCTTGCCACTCACTGGCATGTTCTCTGATTCCTTACCTCTCAATTTCTCTCTAAACTCAGAATTTGATCATTCAATTTTCAATCCAGATTTCCTGGTGACTAGTCTATGTGAAACTTTGTATTGAGAACTGACCTCAAGGGCAGGCTGTAAGAAGGGGCATCCCGGGTTTTCTCTGAATCCAAACAGAGGACAGGTATGTGTTTTCTGGAAACAAAGGGAAGATGTGCCTGGAAACCTTGGCATAGCCTCTCTTTCCTACCTTTGAAGAAGCCATAAATGAATGGCTCCGGGAGGAAGCCTGGGGAAGCTGGTGACAGTCATGAGCAAGCCCTTCGGGAGGGGAACAGCATGTCATTTTTGCTTTAGTACTTCTTTAAAATGTCTTTCTACATCCCAGCAACTAGCTGAGGGGGAGTAAGAGAGTAAAGCTGTCAGACCAGCAGCATCTTAATTATGGAGATTAGAAATATTTTATGCAATTGACACAGTCTCTTCTAAATTACATAGTATTAGGGGAAATGACTCTGTCTAGAACCCATGAGAAAGGAAGAAAGGAATTCCAAAAGAAAGAATAGGTGCATTTTGACAGTTTGTCCAATAAAATAATAATAGTTAGGGAAAGAAACCTTAAAAACCAGGCTAATGCTACAATTTTCATTGTCTGACACAAATCTCTTAACAGGACTCAAAGGAAGCTGGGGATGATTGTAGCTTGGCTTCCAGCTCTTGTCCAGCCAGACCTTATGGCCACCCCCACCCCTTTCCTTGGGTTTGCTCTGCAACACCATATGCAGAGGCAAACTATTGGAGCACTTGGGATGTGAGGGAGTTGGTGGTCAAGTCAGGTGTGGTTCCCAGGGAGCCTACATCCTTTGCTCAGTGGGAGAAATATCAGTTAGTATCCCCGAAGTGCTACCTTGGTATGTTGTCTTGAAAAGTTCAATTACTTCCCTTGGCCTAGTAATTTCCTGCCAGGCATAGGAGCATCTGGTTCTACAGGAATTGAGATCCATTGAGAGCATTCTGAAAACTGAACACTTTGGTAAAGAATGTGGAGGACTCCCATCAATCACACTTAAGCATCATTTTGCTGAATCAAGCAAAGGAATGGAAGAGTAGGGGCATAGCTTTAGCACCTACTGTTTTTATTATTTAATCTCTTCTCCCTACAGGCCTTCCTGTAAGTTTGTACGATATCATGAAAGTGATTTTTTAAAGTGAAAACCTCAGTCTTTTACCACTTTGCTAAAAATCCTCTGGTTCCTCTTGTCTATAGGAGTTGTAAACTCCAAGACCTATGGATGCCAGGGAGTAACACAGATGAGAGATAGAAGAAACTGGACACTGTCAGAAGAGACTTCAGAGTGTTGGGGACTATAACAAACAGGAGAGTTCTTGCCACAATTGATCTCCCATCCCCTGTGCTCTTCTTACAGTGTGTTATTGATATATCTTCTATCAAGGGTAGAGTTAGAGACACATCTATTGTTCATTCCGTTAAATTTGAGTGGGACTGAGACTATAACAAAAGTGGTATTATAAAGGGACTGGTGCTGTGGAGTAGTAGTAAAATTGCCACCTGCAGTGCCGGCATCCCATATGGGCATCGGTTCAAGTTCCGGCTGCTCTACATACGATCCAGCTCTCTGTTATGGCCTAGGAAAGCAGTAGAAGATGGCCCAAGTCCTTGGGCCCCTGCATCTGTGTGAGAGACTGGAAAGAAGTCCCTGTCCCTGGCTTTGGATCAGCACAGCTTAGGCCATTGCAGCCATCTGGGGAGTGAATCAGCGGATGGAAGACACTTCTCTCTCTCTCTCTCTGTAACTCTGCCTCTCAAATAAATAAATCCTTTTTTTTTTTTTTTAAAGTGATGCTATGGTGTTTCTTTCTTTCTTTCTTTTTAAAAAAAGGCAATACAGTGTCATCCTGGTCCTCCTGAGATGCTCACTCTTTGAACCTTCCTTGAAACAAGCCTGATCACATGGTCTGGTCCCCAAGTAGGGATTCTGGCTGACAGCCAACCACCAGCATCACTGGCCAGGCATACTTTGAGATAACTTCTACCTCAACCACTATCTGACTGCAACCTACAAAAGCCCCCTATTTAATGAGAACTTCCTAAGTGAGCATATTCAGTCCCCAAAACTGTGAAAGATGATAAAGATGATGGCTATTGTGTTAAATTTTCAAGGTTTAGTTAACTTAGTTTGCGATACAATTGATAACTAAAATATACATAGATCTTACTCATTTCTCTCTTCTCTCTCTTTTTTAGGATTTACTTATTTTTGAAAGTCAGAATTAGAGAGACGAGAGAGAGAGAGAGAGTATCTACCATCTACTGGTTCATTCCCCAAATGGCTGAAACTGCTGGGTTGGGCTGATCTGAAGCCAGGAGCCAGGAGCCAGGAGCCAGGAGCTTCTTCCAGGTGTCTCATGTGGTGCAGGGACCCAAGCTTTTGGACTGTCTTCCACTGCCTAGCTGGTTTCCCAGGTGCATTAGCCAGGAGTTGGAGCAGAAGTGGAGCAGTAGGACTCAAATCGGAGCCATATGGGATGCTGGTGTCACAGGTGGCAGCTTTACCCACTATGCCACAGCACCAGCCCCCTACTCATTTCTTTTTAAAAATTTTGTATTAATATAAAGGGAACAGATTTTATGTATTTCATAGGTACAGTTTGAAGAAGATAACTATACTTCCCTTCCTCCCTCTACTTGTGGCCTGGGAAAAGCAGTGGAATATGACCCAAGTGCTTGGGCTCCTGACACCCATCTGGGAAACCTGGATGAAGTTCCTGGCTTCTGGTTTCTGCCTGGCTCAGCCCTGACCATTGTGGCCACTTGGGGTATGAACTAGCAGATAGAAGACCTCTCACTCCCTATCTCTCCTTCTCTGTAATTCTGCCTTTCAAATAAAAAATCTTTAAAAATTTTTTGAAATCTTTGCCAAGTTGTTAGGTGAGGAATGAAATCTCCTAATTTTTTTTTAAATTTACAATTTTATTAGTGAAGTTAGGCAGCATTTAATATTTTATTTGTCTTTGTATTTTTTTTCACTGTGGATTTTTCTGTTATGTCTTTTGACCATTTTCCTTTGGAATATTTTTAGTGTTCTTTTAAGAAGAAATAACAGTTTCTTGTGTATTATGTAAAGTTTCCTATATATGTACTTTGCAAGTATTGATTGTCATTTGTGTTTATTTGTGATATTTTTTGCATCTAGTTTAAAAATGTTCACGAAGGGACAGGTGCTTGGCACAGCAGTTAAAGACGCTGCTTGGGACTCCTGCATCCCCTATCAGAGTGCCTGGATTCAAGCACTGGCTTTGCTTCCAAATCTAGTTTCCTACTAATGTGTACCCTGGGAGGCAGCATGTGATGGCTCATATACTCAGGTCCCTGTCACCCTTGTGGAAGTCACAGATTGAGTTCCTGACTCTGAAACTTGGTCTGAGCCAACTCTGGCTATTGTGGTCATTTGAGGAGTGAACCATTGGAAGGAAGATTTCTCTGTCCCCTGCCCTTCCAATCACCATCTTTCAAATAAAATAAACAAAAAAACAAACAAATAATTTTAAAATGTCTACGTAGTTATCTATATTTTGTTAAGATGTTAGACTACAGTAGCAGCCAAAGAAAGGTCTCTTATACTTCTAATATTATTAAAATGAATGAATTATTTCAATAGTTTTACAAAAAAACTCAAGCATTAAAATATTCATTTACTATTTTGTGAAATCTTTCCTTTGATATATTCTCAGCGTATACAAATCTAAACCACTAGGAACTCATTGACAAAATTCTTTTACTTGTTGAAAACCATTTATGAACATTCCTAGATACTAAGCTTTTTTCTTGGCATTTGATATACAGTAGGAACCTCTCTAGTGAAGGTAAGAATGCAAATGATTATGGGGAAAATGTAATATTGCAATTCTTAAAACAAACCAATCTCTGTGGACTTCCTAAAATCTTATATGAGGGGTCTTCAAAAAGCTCATGGAGAATGAGTATAATTGAAAAAACTGGGCCGGCACTGTGGCTTAACAGGCTAATCCTCTGCTTTGCGGCGCCGGCACACCAGGTTCTAGTCCTGGTTGGGGCGCCGGATTCTGTCCTGGTTGCCCCTCTTCCAGTCCAGCTCTCTGCTATGGCCCGGGAAGGCAGTGGAGGATGGCCCAAGTCCTTGGGCCCTGTACCCGCATGGGAGACCAGGAGAAGCACCTGGCTCCTGCCTTCGGATCAGCACGATGCGCCAGCTGCGGCGGCCATTGGAGGGTGAACCAATGGCAAAAAGGAAGACTTTTCTCTCTGTCTCTCTCTCTCACTATCCACTCTGTCAAAAAACAAAAAAACAAAAACAAAACTGCGCCAGCGCCGCGGCTCACTAGGCTAATCCTCCGCCTTGCAGCGCCGGCACACCGGGTTCTAGTCCCGGTTGGGGTGCTGGATTCTGTCCCTGTTGCCCCTCTTCCAGGCCAGCTCTCTGCTGTGGCCCGGGAGTGCAGTGGAGGATGGCCCAAGTGCTTGGGCCCTGCACCCCATGGGAGACCAGGAGAAGCACCTGGCTCCTACCTTTGGATCAGCGCGGCGCACTGGCCACAGCGGCCATTGGCTGGTGAACCAGCAGCAAAAGGAAGACCTTTCTGTCTCTCTCACTGTCCACTCTGCCTGTCCAAAAAAAGAAGAAAAAAGAAAAAACTGCATGAATTTCAATCTTTGCACCAAAATAAACATTTTAATTCCATTTCCCACAAACATTTTGAAGTACCTTCATAAGGCATGTGTACTGTCACCTCTCATTGTATTGAAACTATATTTCTTGATTGGTCTTTCCACCAAAGTAAGTAACTTACAGACAACAAATGTGTTGTATTTGTCCTTGAAATACTGGCACCTTGCTCGATATCTGGCTCGTTATAATGATTCAAGGAATATATTATTAAAGAAATTGATTTCCCTACTTTACAAATTGCCTTTTTACTTCTGAAATTAACACTCACGACCCTGCCTCCATTTTTCTCACCTTCTTCAACCTACCACCCCAAAATAAAAACCAACATTAGTTTTATGTTAGAAACAACTCAAATCCTTGAGGATTGATGTTTGAGCACTTGCTGCTCAATCAAAATCAAACACACTTAGTTCATAGGAAGGAGTAAATTAAAACAATTATTGAAAGACTAAAGAAAAAAATCAAAAGTCATTCAGAAAATGAATAGGGAAAATGCTATACTCCAACACATGTTCACAGTAAGCATTTTTAGAGCATTTATAAGATGTCTGATCTTGCAACAAAAATCCAAGTGAAGCCATAAATAAAAGCCAGGGTTATTAATTAACACTGGAGAAAGAGCCAGTTACATGTGTGGGCAGAAACAAAGTTGTAGAGCTGAGGATTTATGAATCTCTTTGGAGTCTTGTTGGGAACAATGTTGTCTTTTTTCCATTACACTCCTGAGTTCAGGAAGCTCAATCTGGGTGGGTCTCCAACCTCTGACTTAGGCTGCTAACATTTCTGAGAGAGCCACTCCTACCTCTCTGTAATGAATGAACAGTTACAGTCCTTGGTTACAATCAGTTTTTGCTTTCGGAGCGTCTCCCAGAGGTGATAAGGGGATGCTCAGAGGAGGAGGTTGTGAGGTGGATCTGGCAGCTGGGGCTCTGTTGAAGTGACTATGCTCTTGTGGGATGCGGCTGTGAACACAGTATGTGCTTCAATGTAAATAACAGTCAAAGCACCAAATGCCACAGTGTTTAAATTAGACAACTATTCTGAGCAGCTATAGACACACTCACATTATAGATGCATTTATATTTTGCTGTTACCGAAAAAACCTGAACTTATGTAAACAATGAGTCAGGTTTTATGAAAATCATTACAAAGACCCTTAGTTCAGCATTTCCACTCCATGAATGGCCAGCACCAAGCCCTTCATCTGAAGCTGGAAACCCTGAAATTCATACGGCCAATTATGTAATACTAGACCATTGGGAAACGTTTCTGGCTGGCTCAGCTGGTGATCTGATTTTACCCTGCACCACCAAGATTGATAGACCTCATAATTTTATCCTGGTTAGTGCAGATGCTGTTCTTACATAAGTTCTTGAAAAACTCCCTTTATCCTGAAAGAAAAAGAAATAAAAACCTACACTCTTCTAAAGGGATTTGCCCTGATGACATCTCAAGGTGGTAAGATCAGTACCCTGAGTACTGGCTAGAGAAAAACAACCCAAAAAACTTTCCTGTTTTCTAAATTCTCTGTAGCTTAATTTCATTGAATGCTGTGTATACTTGTTTACAAGAAAGAGTGAAAAGGAACTATAATTTGCCCCCTTTGAAATCACTCCTTTTATGAGGCTTCTTGGGGCATGAGAGGGATAGGAAAGAGACTGGATCTTACAAGGCACAGAATATAAATGCAGGGCCTTTAGCTTCTCTCATGCTACTGACTCTACTGACAGGGAGGTATAATTTTAAAATATCGCATTCATATGCATATATGATGCATACATACATAATTAGCATATTTACAAGGCACCTTGCAGAACTTTAGAACTCCTGGTTCTATTAACCCTTCAAGGGAAAACTGGAATTCAGATCTGTCAAGCACAGTGAAATGTGTCCCCTTTCAACGATATGCATCCATCATCCATGTCTAGGAAAGAGAGCTCCCAAAAAGTAAACTCCATTTTTATGAAGCAGTCTGTTCTGGATTTATCTGCTTCTACAGTCCTAATTACAAAATAAGCACTAGCTACTACGTGGACAACTGCACTCACCAAAAAGATTTTTATAATCTGGGAGAGTTGCTTCCATATTGACTCTGCTAAGAGAAACAGCTCCCCTTTCCTTGATTATAAAAAAGGAAGACAGATGGCTTCTTGTTTAAGACTGTAATTTTACTTTCAGCCTCCTCCCTCAGTTAAAAACAAGATGTACTTTTCTGGCTTTGAGAGGAAATCTCAAGGGAAGGATTTTTATTCCTGGATGCATTGAATAATTCAACAAACAGTTGAGAGAGCTGAGGGAGATACAAAAAAGAAAATACTTTCCCTTGTTCTCAGGGAGTTTATAATCTACTTGTGAACCAGAGCCATCACATTTTTATTTCTTCACTTCTATTTAATGGCCTGATGGTCACCGGTAAAACACTTAGGACTCCTCAGCCCTGTGGTATGGGGGGCCCTCTGATCCTACTGGGAGACAGGCAGAGTGCAAAAGAACGGATGCTCTCCAAGTGGTACTAGAGTGCTTCCTGACCTTCCAGTTGTGCCCTTACCTATTTAATCTGGACAACAACCCGCTGCAGTCATCCTTGTTACCAGCATTTCAAAGGGGAGGAGAAGGAGGTTTAGAGAAGTCACTCATTCGCAGTCCTCAGACCCAGGAAATAGTCTTGGTGCCCACCAACTAGGAATTCTCTCCTGGCCTTTTCTCTGATTGACCTCAAGCTCGAATCCCAACCTGCCTTTGCTTAGATTCCCTTTCAATGCTCATGAAGTCAACTTTTGCGCTTTTTCTTGTCCTTTGAGGCTGAGTAATCTCTAAAACTTGCTAGCTTTTATTTGGCCAGTTGCTCATTCCAGAGTCTCACTCCCTTGCATCTTTACAAATCGTTTCTTTTCTTTTCTAACCGTTGTCTCTTTCAGACATTTTTGGCAAGATGAAATGAGACACAAAGCTGCTTACAATGGTCTTTGGGATGCAGCTCTGTTAATATTAAACAGCCTCTTTCAGTTTCTTTCCTGCCACCTTTAAACTGTTTTCATCTCATACTACTTCTTTAAGAATTTATTTATTTCCATCTTTTTATTCAAAAGGCAGAGAGACAAACACAGACAGACTTTCCATCAACTGCTTCAATCCCCAAATGCCTGCAAAAGCTGGAGTTGGGTCAGGCGCAGCCAGGGATCAGGAACTCACTCAATCCAGGTCTCCCACATGAGTGTCAAGGACCCAAGTATTTGGGCCATCACCTGCTGCCTCCTAGGGTGACTGGAATCAGGAGCAGAGCCAGGACTCCAACCTAGACATGGGACGCGGGTGTCTGAAGCGACTCTGAACCACTGGGCCAAACGCCAGCCTCGCCCAGCATTTCTAGGAATGCTTTGGGGGATGGAACATTTTTTTAGGTAATGGCCATGTCCAGTAGCTGCAGGGAAGACAGCAGGAACTTTTGTTTTCACCTCTTTATTCTCATTGTTTTTAAGTTACTGGAACTTAGTATCTTCTCAGTAAACATTTTCAGTATGAATGAAATGAACGAACCCACTTACTGGGTTTTGTGAACGCTCCTGTGTAAGAAAGCTTAGTCCACACTCCATACTCTTTTGACTCGAGAGCCTGGAAAACTTTTTGGCTTTTTTCCCCATTTCCGGCTGGTTCTTCATTTCAATTTCAAACCTGAGTGCGTTTCATTTAACTCTTGTCCCCTTGAAGGTTCAGTTTTCACATCGGCAAAATGGGGCAGTGGCAACGAATGCTTGCTTCTCTTCCTCTATCACCCATTGCTTCTCCAGGGCAGGTTTATTCTGGACGCGTTCCTCTGGATACAAAAGCAGCCAACAACGCTGTAAGAGACCATCACGTTCCTCAGCTGTGTATTCACCGAGGGAAAAGGAGAAGCTCCGTGTGCCTCCACGGTCCGGAAGCAACCCGGCCCCATTTCGGCAGCGAGCCTGCCCGGTCCTTGGGCGCCTCAGCCCCAGACGCCCTCTCGCCCCGAGGCAGTCCTCAGCCTCGGTGCTACCGCGAAATGGGCCCGGCGCCGCGCAGGCTCCGACGCGCGCCCAAGGGTCCGGCCTCGTGCTGGCTGCCGCCGCCCTGCCGCCCGCGCGGCGCTGCACTGGGGGCGGGGAGTCTGATGGGAGACGCGCGCGGCGCTGAGGAGGCGGCGGCCCGGGAGAGGGAGCGGGAGAGGGACTGGGCGCGGGAGGCGGGAGGCGGGGGACAGGGGGAGGCGCCGCCGCCGCCGCCGCCGCCCGCCCCTTTCCGCTGGGAAGCAGCTGCAGCAGCAGGAGCGGAGCAGGAGCCGCGCAGCCGCCGCCGCCGGGGGATGTGGCCGGCGCCTGCCCCGAGCCGCGCCGCCTCCTGAGTGCCCGCCGCCGCCGCCAAACCGTCAAGCCGTGCGGGGCCAGGCCGCGCCCTCCCCGGGCGCCCGCCGGCTCGCATGCCGAGGGGCTCCGGGGCGTAGCTGCGCCCGGCGCCGCCTCCGGGCTCCCCCGGCCCCGCCATGGGCTGCTGCAGCTCCGCCTCCTCCGCCGCGCAGGTGAGGGGCGCCCGCCTCCCGGCCGCCCGCCCGGATGCCTCCCCCGCGCTGCGCCTCGCTGTCGGGCGCCCGACGCTTCTCGCTGCCCCGGCTGCCCTCAGCGCCCTGTGCACTCCCGAGACCCCCCACCCCGGCTCTCCCGCCTTCAGGCGCCCCCGCCGGGGCCCCCGCGCGCGCCCTCTGCATCTCCGGCCCCTTCCCGACTTGGCCTCCCGGGCACACCTGAGCGGCGCGTCCCGCTCGCCTGCAGGTAGAGGCGACGCGGGCGCCTCCTCTCCGCCCTGGAGGGCAGCGCTTCCCTGTCCCCCGGGCCCTCTCCCCTTCCCACCTCGCCCTCCGCTGACTCTCTTCGGTGCTCCCAGGGTGTGCACCCCGAGCTTGGGCGCGTTCCCTCCCGGTTCCAGTTTCTGCTCCATCGTATATGTTGTCCCTTCCCTCCTGCCAGCCGCCCCCGGCCGGGTTCAAGTACTCCAGAGTCCCGGAGCCCTGCCCCGGCCCGCTTCCCGGTCCCATCCCCCCTTTGTGCCTTGACCCCGGGCACCGCGGCCTCTTCGCCCCGGAGGCCCCTGCGGGAGCGCGGGCACTGGGCTGGGGAGCAGATTGGGCACCTGGTGGGTGACGGGAGCGTTGCGGAAACTCCCTCTTTGTTGCCAATGTAACAGGAGGAAGAGGTGCCGAATTTAGTTTTTCTGTGGGCACTGGCTGGATGTTGTCGCCGAGGGCTCGGATGCAGAGATTTCGCCCAGCTCCTACCCTGCCCCCATCCAAATTTCGGCAGCCTCCTTCCCTCTTTGCGATCCGAGCCCTTAACCTGGGTGGAAATGTTTATAGACAACTGTCTAAGGATCAAACGTAATGGAACTTGACTGCTGGCCACTAATAACTGAGAGGACCTGTTTGTAAATTACCTAATTTACTGGATTAGTGAGTGTATTTACAAATACGA
This sequence comes from Lepus europaeus, assembly GCF_033115175.1. Taxonomy (NCBI): domain Eukaryota; kingdom Metazoa; phylum Chordata; class Mammalia; order Lagomorpha; family Leporidae; genus Lepus; species Lepus europaeus. The sequence continues at coordinate 28,716,566 of NC_084838.1, read as the reverse complement.
TAAAAAGCCATCAGGAATACTGCATCAAACTGAGTGCTGGTGGTGTATGAAAAATAGGCTCTAACAACGCCTGCGGTGTCATCGCCACAGTTTCGTTAGCGTAGAATTTGACTGTGGTCTGCGATCTGTTTGTTTTGAGGGGGAGAAAGGGGCTCTTGTTTTTAGGAATAAAGGCTGGTTGTTTTGGGTGAAGAAAAATGCTAGTTTGGGGGGAACATTCCTCCAGAGATCTAGCATCTGTGATAATGCCAGAAGTGTTTTGCTGCTGCTCACCGACTATATATAACTCAGTTTTAAATAACCTGCATACTTGTTCTGAAAATCCAAGATCTGTTAGAAAATGACTAGCATTGCAGATGAATGGAGGGCCTTTATGTTTTGTGAGATCTCCCTCCTGTCTGTCCAGTTCTTAGCCTCGCTGGTTTACTTAGTTAAATATTCCTATTCAGTTGGAATCTCAAGGAAAAACTGCATGTGGTGGTTTAGGCAACAGGGGCTTGATCTAGGTTTTCCTGTTAACATATAAAGGTGCAGAATTACACTCACCTTTCAGTTGGTTCTGAATCTAGGGGGAGGGATCTACTTGGGTGCTGTTCATCTAATATTTAGTTAAGTCTCATTTTCACCAGAAAGATATATTTCATATTTACCTTTCAGAATTGGGTTACTTTTTACATCTTGTTTTGGTGGTGAAATGCCTTTAAGATAGGAAAGTATCGATAGTTTATGGATGGCTTCTCCAGTGCGTGAATAATTAAATTTGGGAGGGATGGATGCCACAGCAGAGCTCTGCTTTAATAACAGGTAGTGTCTGAAAAAAGCATTTGTCTGTCTCCTGCTTTTCACAATGCTGTCACATATGTTTTCTTTGCTTTTTTTCTTCCTCTCCTATCCAGTTTCCTTCATACCATGTTCCACAGACAAGACCCTTGTCATGCACCCAAGGGGTGCCTTTTTATTTATTTATTTTTTGTCGTGGATTCCTATAACCAATCAGCAGCTGTCACATGCCTTTGAGTTCAGCTTTAGGGACTTGTACTCAGTGGAGCATTGAAGAGTAGGCTTTCTGCCAAAGGGCTGGTCATCTTTTTTTTTTTTTTTTTCTTATTTGAGATTTTAGGCATTGTTCATTTGTGAAGTGTTACTGTCTGCTGGCATTTTAAAGCCCCTTTCCCTAGCATCACCAGTTTTAGATACTATTGTATCTATCTGTGTGGTATAGAAACAAAAGAGGGAGTAACTTTAAATCTTTCTAGATGCATACCTTGTGGTCCTGTGGAGCCTGCCTTGGGGGCCTCAAATGTCTTTTCAGTCAGTATGTGTTTCACAGCCGTGTCTCCTGGATTTTAAGCTGCTTGAGTATAGCGACCCCTTTTGTTTCCCTCATCTTTGTATATACTACAATGCCTCACTGCACCTTGTACATAATAATTGATCAGTAATAGTCACTGAATAAAATCAATGCTGTTTAGAACATTTGGCTGGCAAGTGACATTGAATGTGAATCTACTGTTTCCTTTCCGTAGACTGTTAGGTGAATCTCACTAAGTCATCCTCTTTGAAACCCAAACTGGAACTGCTTTGAGTTAACATTTACCTGCCTTTCCCACATCACTTCCTATTCTATCCATCGTACCATCAGCTTGCAAAGTTGAGTAGGTTTTTTCCCCTTCTCCTGATGCCTGGCTCAATGTGTCTATGTTAGGTGGAGTGGGGGCTGTCACACGTTAAAAGAGCTTGTCTGTAAACTCTAATGAGAACCTGCATCACAACATACTTCAAGGAAATCTGCAGTCCAGCCTGGCTTTTCCCAGCAGTGTCGGCAGCAAATATAAAGCCTGGCAGGTTTTATCAATGTAAATAAACTAGGGAGTCACTTTTGGAATAAAATATATTTTCACTTAAAGTCTCTTGCTGTGTTGTAGACTTCTAAACTTTTATCTTTTGTAACCTGTCCTGGTGTTAATTTCATTTTCTTGGCAGTGTCTGGATATCATAATTTCCCATCAAAATAATTATCCTGCTTTAGGATTTAGATGAGGGAAAAGTGTCATTCCCTGCTAGTATTTCATTGTGAAGGAGGAGTTACTGGCAAAGCAATTTGTGCTGTATCAGGTATGTACATGTAAGAATCTCAGAATGAGCATCTAGTGAGGCAGGTCTTAAAGAACTCTTAATTATGTTGTTTTTTTTTTAATTAGTGACCATTATAAGTTATTTACTGATATTAGTAATTGCTCAAAACAAGCCAATACATGAGAGCCTTTGCCTAAAGTCTTTTTGAAGGGAACATAAAAGTAATAGTCTTGAGTTACTTTTTACAGCACTAATCCTTCCTAAGACTCTTAAAATTTATTCCCATCCCTCCATAATTCGTGTGTTCTGTTATAACCCGGCATAATTTCTATTCTTGTAATGTTAAACTTCAAAGTTCACTTGTAAATCTTCAGATTTATTAAATGTTCTTTTCCATCGACAAACCAGTTTAAATTCAGGAAGCTCCTGAAAGATTACTTAGCAAATTGCCGTAAGTCTTTGTCGTTAATGGCTAGATCATTATTTCTCACAGTGGTGCTTTGGAGGCCAGGAGATTTTGCAAGTGCCCTGGAGTTCTGTGTCCTTCAGTTGTAACCTTAGAAATTGTGAAAGGGATTGAGGAGAGTCTTTGTGGTTGAACAAACTGCCCTCTTTTGTGTCTGATTTTAGGAGACTTGTCCACTGTTGTGTTCCATGGTCTTCTATTGCGAGCTGGCTGAGTAGCTGTGTTTCCCTAGTTTTCATAGTTTGTTTTGAGAGTCATGAAAAACAATCAGAATACTGGCTAGCATTTGAGTCCATGAACTGTGCCATCACAGAATTTTAATGATACCATAGTCTATATCTGCTTTGTGTTATTTGAAGTTGAGTGGTAAAAATGAAATTTGAAGAATGTAGTGGGAACTACCCACAGGGACTAAGTTGTTCAATTAAAATGTGACCTGCAAAGTAAACTTGCCATCAATAGCTGCAGTAAAAAGTCATGGCATGAAAATGGTTGTTATTTCTTCTGCAAACTATGCTGTTGGTGTAGATGAGCCACTCTTCAAAATATGTAAATCAAAAGTTAATGTCCAAATTGGCTGGAAAGTAATGTAGAAATGTCAGTACACTTTGTATAGCAGTTTTTACAGTCATTTTCATATTTTAATCTACATTAAATCTGATTTTCCTTCCATTTTACATTTGAATATTGGAGGTTAAGAAACTTGGCTGAGGTTACAGAGCTGCTTAGATGCAAACTTCAGCTCAGGTCTTCTGAATCTGCACTCTGTGCTTCTCTTTTGATGTTCACATGTGTGGTTCCTAAATATATTTTTTTAAAGATTTATCAATTTATTTGAAATAAGAGTGACACAAGGACAAGGGGGGGGGGGGGAGAGAAGGAAAGAAAGAAAGATCTTTAATCTGTTACTTCACTTCCCATAGGCCTGCAACAGCTCAGCTGTGTCACACAGAAGCCAGGAGCCTGTAACTCCATCAGGGTATCCCATATGGGTGGCAGGAACCCAAGTGCTTGGGCCATGAGCCCAAGAAGCTTGATCAGGAGCAGAGTAGGAGGGTCTTGAATTGGCCCTCCAATATGGGATGGGAGGCTCCTAAGCAGTGGCTTAACCTGCTGTACCACAGTACTCCCACCCCTACCCTCCTGCCCCACAATCTTAAATTAGCTCACTTTCTTTAGAAAAGGTCCATTCAATAAAATATTGGCATTAAATTATTACTGAGTTAAATTTTATGCCACAGTTTTCTTACCGTTACCATCTTATGTCTTGGGAAGATAATGGATAATTGGTTAACAGCATTTTTCGATGCTACAGCCCCCTGCTCCCAAACTACCAAGGAAGAAATATTTACAGTTTTGTAATGCAGGCTTGAATTTGGGGGAGTTTAGGGGATATTAGAGATAAACCTGTTCTATTATATCACTTTTCTGTTGATCCAGACTAGAGTTTAGAAACATAGTCATCTGCGGTCAGAGAGAGATGTTCCGAAGGAGGCAGGAACAGAAAAATATTTAGTCTGTTACCTCTTGCTCTTACTGTTAATTCCTAATTTCTCAGTTTCCTTCTTAACCGTGGCTGCACACTGGGATATCTTGGAGAGGTTTGTATTAACTGATGCCTAGGTCCCACTCCCAGAGGCTCTGATCTAGTTGGCTCAGGGTGCTGTCTGGGTTTCACATTTTTTGAAGTTCCCACGGTGATTATCATGTGCCATCAAAACTGAGAACCCCCATTCCTTACACTTCCTCTAGGTAATTTTATCTCCTGTGGTTTCAGTTACAGTCTGTATGCTACCAGTTCCCAGACTGATTTACTGAATGGAAACAAACCTTGTCCTACCTCTGATCCTTATATCCAATTGATTGCTTAGCACTGACGCTAGAATATCAGGTAGACAGCTCAGTTGTGCATGTCAAAAACTGAAAACTCAAAATTTGTAAACATACCCACATCTTTTCAAGTGTCTCTGGCTCAATGAAGGATAACCAGCATCCTGTGGAAACTCGAAACCTGATTCATTTAGGGAACTTGCCTTTCATTCTTCAAACAGAGTCACCAACTCTTGCCTCTTTACCTTCTTAACTGTACTGCCAGCGCTCTGGTCCAAGCCTGTGTCATCTCCAGCCAGTACCTTGGTTACAGATCTCCCTGTATTCATTCATGCTGCCTTCTCATCTTCCTCCCGTACCACAGTGTTAGTGATCTTTGAAAAATCCGAACCTGATTGTGTCCTCCTCCTACTCAAAATCCTTCAGTGGTTTCTGATTGCTCTTAGCACAAAGACTAGCGTTCTCCAAGCCTGACCAGTGAGACCCTGTGTGGGCTGGTCTCTGTCTCTCCACAGCGTCACCTTGTGCCATACTTCCCTTTACTCTTCGTGCTTCAGCCTGGCAGGTTCTTCAGCAGTCTTGTGCCTTTCTCTTTTAGGGCTTTTGCAAATGCTATTCATTTATCTAGGAAGCTTTTACTTTTCTCCCTTGTTTGGTTACTTTAAGTTTCAACCTAAAAGTCACTTCCTTAGAAAAGCTTCTCTTATCCTTCAAACAGAGCCATATCGCCTTATTAGTTTCTCAGAGTCGTATGTGGAGCACTTAAGCAGTAAGCAAATAATTATCTGGTTAATGTCTGGGGCAGAAGTTGGCAAGCCACAGCCCATGGGCCAGATCAGACTTACTACCTACCCATTTTTGCATAGATTGTAAGCTCAGGGTGATATTTCTATCCTCAAATGGTTAACATAAATCAAAAGAATATTATTTCATGAGAAACTTATTTAATAAATTTTATTGAGGATTATATGAAATGAATTTCATCATCTACAAATAAAGTTTTTTGGGGACCTAGCCATATTCATTCATTTACCTATTTATTGTCTGTTTCTCTGTTTACACTCTAGTAGCAGAGCTGAGTAGTCATGATAGAGCCCTTATGTGCTGCAGGCTTCAGTGGTTACTCTGGGGCTCTACAGAGACTGTTTACTGACTTCTCTACACTGAGTTGATGTGGAGAGGGACCATGTCTCCTTTGTTCATTGCTATTAATTCTCTGTGCTTTGCTAGTAAGTACTCATGAAATATTTGAATTAACACATATTTTCCTTCCATGGATGGGTGTGGATGAACATTTACCTTAGCAACATTTTTTTAAAATTTAATGCAATAAAATTTTTAAAGGACAAATTCTTCTTTAGGAGAAGATTCTGAACAGCATTTTCAGCTTTGCTGAAGAAGGTAAACATCTTAGGTGTGAAACAAGAATACTTAAAGAGGTATACATTACCAGATCAAGGTGGGCGGGAAAGGGCTAGTCCACTCCCAGAGTGGGCTAGTTGGACTTACAGTGCTGGTGTTTTTATTATAGCTGGCGTAGCAGAGGAGACTTTATGAGTAGAGTTATAAAGAAAAAGTGTTTGAGCTGGTGAAAAACTTCAGTCATTAATGAGTTAGGCATTGTTATCTCCACTGTGGGAATTCAGTCTGTGAAGGTAGTTAAAGCTTTTGATACAGTAATATTTCTTCCCTTTAAGTACTTTTTGTTTTCTCATTTTTGGAGAGATATAGCATAGCATGCTTTTCCAATTTTGAATTTGTGCATTGTATCAAATTCGGTAAATTTTTAAGAAGTTATTTTTAAAGGACATTTGCATTTTCCATATATTTTAATATTCTCAGTTGGGGGAGGGATCAGTTTTGTTCCCCTTGCTGGACACCTTTCTAATTTCATAATAGTTGTATAATAGGATTAACTTAATTGGTAAATTGCTGGAATTTATTTCTTGTGTAAATATTACACCTTTTAGCTGTTCTGTGTAACATCTCACAACCATATATTTGGACATTTATTTAGTAGGGAAGCTCTTAAAAGTAATTGTTGTTTCAATTTCTAAGGTTTCTGGCATGCTGAAAATTGTTTAATGGGAGTGTTTTATTTCTGGATACATTTCTGTAATGTAAAATGAAGAAAGCATCAAGAAGATGGAAAAATTGGAGAAAGGGTGATTAAGATGTTTAAGTAGCAGTGAAAGTATTAAAGTTTGCTTTATTTTGTTCGTTGTGATAATAGGATGATGATGATGATCTTGTAAGATTCTTCATTATGAGCCACTTAGAATGTTTCAACTATAGGGGAAAAAATCCTTCTTATACCCAAATAGCTAAAACGTTAAGGAAAATTAATTATCTTTTGTTAAGTGAAACAGTAGAGTGACTTCCAGGTTGTTAGTTCAGTGATTTGATGATGCTGGAAGGGACCTAAGTTCTGTCTTTGTTTCTCTTTTGTCATTTTAAGGAAGGTGTCTTTTTCTCACTTTACTCCCAAAGCCCAAGATGGCTGTGGCCCTTCTGACCATCTTCTACTGAACTGACGCTCTTCAGTGGTTTGCTTTTAATAGGAAGTGGAGAGGCTTACTCATCCCTTTACAAGGGCCAGGAATAAGGAGGCAAAGGACCCTGTAATTTGTTTCACTAACCAGGATCTCCCTCTGAGTCACTTAGCGGGTGGGGCAACATGAGAACAAAAGTAGGACTTTGCCAGCAAGGCAGAAGGGGGGAGGATGGTGACTGTGTTGGCAGCCAATAATATCTGCTACATAGTTTTGCTGTTTTCTTCTGCCTGTAAAATCACACTTCCACAGTGTTTCTTAACGTTCTGTTTATAGCTCCGTTATAAACTTCTCACGGTTCCTTGTTGGAAGTCACACAGTTATCTTTTTCTCCTCCAGTGAGACTGCTCTGGCCACTGTTACAGCCCCTGTCTTCCTCCCTTGAGCACCCCCCACTGCCTGTTCCCCAGTCTGAGCCAAGGTAGGCTTTGGAAGAGGAGTGGTTGTTGTTGGAGTACTGGTTGAGTTACTAATTAGTGTTCCCACAAGCAGTGGTCACTGAGAACACTGGGGTTAATAGAACTCTCCTCCTTTAGATCCCATTTCCTTTACTACCTCTTTGGAATTCTCACTTCCGTCTGTTTATTATTCAGTGTTTCTTTTTTTTTCTTTAAGATTTATGTATTTATTTTGAAAGAATGACAGAGAGAAAGGGAGAGACACAGAGATAGATCTTCTGTCTGCTTGTTCACTCCCAATGGCCAGTGATAGGTCAGACCCAAGCCAGGAGCCTGGTGGCTCATTCGGGTCTCCCACGCAGGGCCATCTTCCACTGCTTTTCCCAGGCACACTAGCAGGGAGCTGGATTGGAAGTGAAGCAGCTGGGACTCGAACCAGCGCCTGTATGGGATACAGGCGGCATGGACGGCGGCTTTACCCACTGTGATACCACGCCGGCATCTCACTGTTTCTTTTTACTTTTCTCCTCTTCCCTAAAATTTTTGTTTTCCTTCCAATTCTTCCAACCCCCTGATAAACCTAAGGAGCTATCATTCTCAATCGGATCTATGAGAATAAGGGGCAGAGAGAATACCTCATTTTCTTTTTTTTTTTTCTTGTGCAGCATTCATTGACACTATAATTTAGAATATTGCTGTGTTAAAAAGAGCTTTTAAAGTATACATCTCTGCACTAAATAATTTACAGAAAGGAAAATACTAAACTAATGTGTAAATATGTTTAAGCTTGCTAATCAAATTAAAGCAGAGTTCTCCTTGCCCCCCCCCATTAAGTTTATTTTTGTTTTTTGTTTATTTACAGGGAGCTCCCATCCACTGGTTCACTCCCTAAATACACACAATGGTCCGGGCTGAGCTGGGGCCAACTCCAGGAGTCAGGCACTCCATCTGGGTGTCTTAGGTGGATGGTGGGAACCCAAGTACTTGGGCCATCATCCGCTGTCTCTCAGGTGCATTAGCAGGATGCTGGATTGGAAGTGAGCCAAGCCTTGATCCTAGGCACCCTCATATGGGATGTGGGCATTCCAGGTCCTTCAGTTTCTTCAGCTATAAACCAGAAATAATTATAAAACATTTCTCATAGGCTTATAGCAGAATGTAGGGCCTATGAAATTTTCTCAGAAATTATGATATTAATGTAAACTAAATTTCTCAAAGTGCTGTGTTTCAGTTTTGGAAAAGGGACTCTGATTTCCAAGTATTTTGAACACTTTTTTTTTTTTTTTTTTTGACAGAGTTAGAGAGACAGGTCTTCCTTCTGTTGGTTCACCCTCCCAAATGGCCGCTACAGCTGGCACGCTGCACCGATCCAAAGCCAGGAGCCAGGTGCTTCTCCTGGTCTCCCATGCGGGTGCAAGGCCCAAGCACTTGGGCCATCCTCCACTGCCTTCCCGGGCCACAGCAGAGAGCTGGACTGGAAGAGGAGCAACCAGGACAGAACCGGCGCCCCAGCCGGAACTAGAACCTGGAGTACCGGCGCCGCAGGCGGAGGATTAGCCTAGTGAGCCGCGGCGCCTGCCATCCAAATATTTTGAATTACACCCATAAGATGAGTACCAAGAAGTGAAGTAAGCCGCAGTAACCGAGAGGCTATTTTGAGTGATTAGGATGTCAGAGAAAGGGGAAACCAAGAAAGGGTGGGATAGTTGGTCAGTGCCCTTCCTGAAAATGGCTGTGGATCTGCCCTGGAAGACAGATCTAGGAGGAAGCTGGGCTAAAGAAGCGGGCATCCAGGTGGAAAGAAACAGTGTGATCCCAGGAAGGAAGCAGACAGTGCCTTGCTGCCTGGCAGTCAGTGTGGAAAGGAGACCTGACCAGAGAAGAGAGGAAATGTTAAGTGAACAGAAACAGGCGGCCACAGAGAGGTTTTCAGAGTGGGCTAAGGTAGATTAATTTGACAGCATGCCTGTACCTGAGTGAGGGGAATGGAAGGCAGAGGCGACCCAGGAAGCTGTTCAGTGACTCAGACTAAACAGTGTAAACAGGAAACAGAAAAAAGACATTATGAGGTTGAAATAGAACAGACTTGGGACCAGAATTGTGGTGCAGTGAGCTAACCTGCTGCCTGCAAAGCAAGCATCCTGAATTGGAGTGCCATTTTGAGTCCCAGCTGCTCTGCTTCCATTCCAGCTCCTTGCTAGTTTATGTGGGAAGGCAGTGGAAGATGACCTAAGTACTTCAGCCCCTACCACCCACATGGAAGACCCAGATGGAGTTCTAAGCTCCTGGTTTTGGCCAGAGGGGCCATTGAGGCTATTTGGGGGGTGTAAATCAGCAGATGGAACCTTGCTCTCGCTCTCGCTCGCTCTCTCTCTCTCTTTTCCCCCTTAAGTAAATTAAATCTTTTTTTCTAAATAAAAGAAAAAATAGACTTTTTTTTTTTAAAAGATTTTATTTATTTGAAAGAATTACAGAGAGAGGTAGAGACGGAGACAGAGAGAGAGAGAGAGAGAGAGAGAGAGAAAGGGAGATCTTCCATCTGCTGGTTAACTGAGAGAGAGACCCAGATGGCCATAATGGCTGGAGCTGAGCTGTTCTGAAGCCAGGAGCTAGGAGCTACTTCCAGGTGTCCCACATGGGTGCAGAGGTTAAGGATTTAGGCCATCCTCCACTGCTTTCTCAGGTGCATTAGCAGGGAGCTGGATCGGAAGTGGAGCTGCCAGGACTCATAGGACCCTGGCATTGCAGGCCAGGACTTTAAACCTGCTGCGGCACAGCACTGGCCCCGAGAAATAGACTTTCCTTACTTAATCTGGACATGTGGCATGAAGGAGAGGGATAAAACAAGCTCTGGATGCCATACGTTGGGAGAAGGGTGTGGGAGTTGACATGGGTTTTGTTTGGACTGAGGTGAGGGGATACTGACATTAATAACTCCATGTAGTGTTCTCCATAGGCAGTTGAGGACCTATAACTAGATTTCAGAAAATGCCGTAAGTCATGAACAGAGAAGAAATGCTTTCATTATGATTGGTCTCCAAGGGGAAGTAGAGAACACTGACTATAAGGACGTGCAGGGAAGAGAGAGAAGTAGTCATTTCTGAGACTTTACCATGTGGCCAGCTCTGGGCTGAGTGCTTTCCATATGTTTCTCATTCTTGCGACTCTGAGATGGATACTGGTGTTTGCCCCATTTTACAGATGAAAACCTGAAGCTCAGAACAGTTAGGTGGCTTGTGCCCGATTGCCCATGTAGTTGAAGCCTGGGAGTGTTTCCAAGCCTTTGTATTTCTGCATTGCCTACCCTCTGCTGTGCTGAGAACTGCTACGTTTTGGAGGTATATTGATTATACCTTAGGTATCATTTTTTGTCATTTAAATTCACTGACTATATGTGCTGTTTATGTTCCCTTTAAAGTGTCTGTGTGGATTGGTTTCAAGTCAGTGCGCCTTAAATTAGAGGTCATGTTATGACAATTTAGAGCCAAATTCAATGTAATTTAAACTTAAGACTTTAGGGACCAGTGGTGACCATGCATTCCTCTTGGGCCCTCTTGCATGTTTTTCCAGGAACTTAAGGCTGTCTTGGCAATACGTTCACTAAATGTCCAGTTGTGTCATGTCCTTATAATTCACTGGTTCTTGAAAATTCTGGTTTCAATAAGACATGTATATGTTCAGTCAGTCTTTGGAGACTTTGCCTCTGGAAGGGTTAATATAATTGATGCTAATGTTATTTAATATTGAGTTTCAATGAGGCTCTGGAGAGTAGTAAGACAAGAAGGGCTGAAGGAGGTGGCAACAATGAAGTTAACTCCTAGCACAGATGATTAGAATGCACATTAGGGTAGAATTACAGAGGCAGAGATTCTTCCCGCCAGGGCAAAAACTGGCATTTTTTTCCACTAAACTTGACTTTAAAAACTCAGCACATTTAAAAGAGTGTTTTCCCTTGCTAGGCCCTGAAATTTTCTCAAGTATATTTTGCATGTTATTTTGTATTTTTATATTAATTCTGAAAACATTGTATTGAAATATATCAGTTTTAAAGTCTAGCATATTAAATGTATTTTGAAACCAGCTATACTTTTCATCTAGAAAAGCATTTTAGAATATGCTACTGATGATTGAAGCAGATTTCAGTTATGGCATTTTGGAAATAATACTTTAATAAGACACTTCATTTTATTTGAGAAATATATTTGATCAATGTTTCTCTTGAGTGAGTAACAAGCAGATGGAGCAGAGAGCCTTCTGGGTGAGAAAGGACCTGCTACTTAACCAGGCTCTGTGCTTTGGCAACTTGTGCTTTGCCTGCTGTCCTGTTCAAAGATATAAATGTTTTCTATGTCGTATTACCGTAATCTGGAGCTTCCCCAAGTAGTGCTCCCAAAACACCAGGACTGGCAAAGTGGACCTCCAGAAAAGGGTTCTGAAAAGCTTGGGAAGTCCTTGCTCAGCTCATACTACCCCTTAACCACTGCCTTTTTCTTTTGAAAAGTCACAGTGCACATTGATTTAAGGGATCACTTCCATACCCACCCTCAAAAAAGTAGTTTCAATTTTATTAACAGACCTTTATTAGATTTAACTCTTCTTCACACGTTTTTGTTCATTAGATCAGGAACTACTTTCCTGCAGAGTACACTTTAAGAAACACTACTTGAAATGTTTCTCAATTCCATTCTCCTAAGCGACAACAGAAATGAGTGCAGGGAAAACAGAAGCACCATGGAGTCTGTTGGATCTGGTAACTCCTCAGTAGCATGCACCCAGCGGATTTCAGACCAAATTTCAGCCCATCACACACATTAACATGTTCCTCTTTAAAATACTGACCAAATGTTGTAAATACACTTGAAGTCAGTCAAGTGTATGACAGTTTCAAGCCTTTCATGTGCATCATGCTTTCTCAGATTAGTGATTTGAGATCTCCAAGGGAAATAAATTAGGGAAGCTGCTAATAAGCCCACTGGCCAATAGCAAGAGAGGGAACCAGCCACCTGTCCTTGTGGATTTTTTGAAATCTGCTGTAGACATGCTAAGGGTAACTATAGTTATGGAATCCAGAGATGGAACCTGCTGATCAAATGGTGACTGCCATTTGAGAAAGATAGATCCTCAATAAATGTTTGTTGATCAAACGTGGAGAGAGGATGGAATATCTGGAGACTAAAAATTTATTTTATGATGGTAATGATACTTGTCAGGATTACTATTAAAGCAAATAATGTGTATAACTTGTCAACAGAAGGGAATGGGAATGAACCTGAAAATGCAGGCTAGCAATTATTCTGTGTTTAAGTTAATTCTGGTAGGCTTCTGAACCCAGAGTATGGTGATGTCTTGGTAAAGGACAGGAATACGAGCCAGCCAAGAAAAAAAAAAAAAAAAATCCTGGGCTCTGAGCCTCACCAAAACCTAAGTATGCCATTGGTCAAAAGATTTATGATTGAGGACTCTCTTCCCTTCTGCCACTCCTCTCTTTCCCTACCCTGAACATACCCCTTGTTCCTGGCCCACAGTCCAGGGGAGCATCCTGGAAGGTCTGGTCAATCTTTTCTATGTTTGCCTTGGAGCAGAATGGGTAGAACTACAGATCCAGAATATTGGTTTAATAAAAAGAAAATTCCAGGTTGGTCAAATGCTTTATTTAGGTCAGTCCAACATTTATTGACTTGTGTGCTGCTCAGGCTGTTAAATATGGAGTACAACAAAGAATGAAGCTTTCTCTCTAAAAATACGAGGTATAGGGTGGATGTTTGTCGTAGTAGTAAAGACACTAGGTAGGATGCCCACATCCCATATTGGAATGCCTGGATTCAATTCCCAGCTCTAACTCCCTACTCCAGCTTCCTGCTAATGCACACCTTGGTTGGCAGCTCAGATAGAATCCCTGCCACCAACGTTGGAAACCTGAATTGAGTTCCAGGTTCTTGGCTTCAGCCCAGCAGAGGCCTGTCCTGGACATCTGGGGAGTGAACCAACTGATAAGAGCTTACTCTCTCTCAGTTCTCAATTAAAAAAAAAGTTTAGAGGTCTAAGGGGTGCTGTGGCTTTGTCAGGATGCCAGAGCACAGCAGATTCTGATTTTTCTGGCTCACACGTGTAGAGCACTGATAATTTCTTGGTGGATTCTAAACTAATTTTCAAAAACTAAGAGTTAGAAATACAAAAGTGCCCTAAAGGAGCATAGACATTATTTCTAAGTGTGATTTGTATCTTTGCTTAACTGGTAAGGATGGAGTTCAGTAAGCTTTAAGGTGAATTTATCGTACTCAAATCTGTAAGCATGGCAGTATTTTATTATACAGAGTGAAAGGTAAAAATAGTGTCCTTAAGTAGAAAATAACAAAGCTTTAGAGAACTGAAGACACGTCAAACTGACACTGACTCTTAAGGCACTCCCATAGAAAAGAAAGTACCACAGTACTTTCTAAATTTTTTTTAAAAATTTATTTATTTATTTGAAAGGCAGAGTTACAGAGACGCAGAGCGAGAGAGAGAGAGAGAGAGAGAGAGATCTTCCATCCACTGGCTCACTCACTCCCCAAATGGTTGCAACAGCTGGATGTAGGCCAATCTGAAGCCAAGAGCCAGGAGCTTATTCCGGGTCTCCCACGCAGGTGCAGGGGCCTAAGCACTTGGGCCATCTTGTATTGCTTTCCCAGGCCAAGGCAGAGAACTGGATCAGAAGTGGAGCAGCCGGGTCTCCAACCAGCATCCATATGGGATGCTGGCAGTACAAGCAGCAGGCAGCTTTACCTGCTATGCCACAGTGCCAGCCCCATACCACAGTACTTTTTAACATTTTAGTTTTCATGTTGAAATGACTAAACTAATGTGAATTTTGTTCTTTGATAGAGCAAAGTTGTAGAAACTTTATTTAGAGCACATCAAAAGTATGAGGGATCTTTAAGAACTTAATGGAAAATTTATTATGAAAAAACTATGCATGAATTTCAAAAAATTTTTTGCATCAAAATAAAAACTTAAATTTTTTGAAAAAAAATTTATTTTCAGTTTTCATTTGAAAGGCAGAGAGACAGAGACTCCAAGTGATCTTCCATTCACTGATTCATTTACCAAATGCCGGCAATGCTAGGGTCAGAAGCCAGGAGCCTAGACCATGGATGCCAGGAACACAAGTACTTGAATATCATCTGCTGTTTCCCATGGTGGACATTAGCAGGTTCTGTAGCAGTGTAGCCAGGACTTGAACCAGGCACCCTATTGTGGGATCTAGGCATTCTAAGCAGCTACTTAACCACTCCACCAAATGCCCACCTCTAAAATAAACTTTTAATTCCAGTTTTCTATAAACGTATTGAAGTACCCTTATATTCTTTTGTTATTGACTAATCTTTGGGTAACTATTTAAATGCTCTTAAGTGTTTTAGATCGCTGCTTTGTCACCCTTCTAGGAAACCCAAGTGCTCTTGTCATGATCACAACAACGTCTCAGACCCAACTGGATATGGTGACCTGCTTAAGGTTGCATGGTCACCAAACCACAGGGTCCAGAAATACTCACTCCTTCAGTTTGTTTCCTACTGCTATGTCAGGCCACTTTCTTATTTGTCTTCCAGCTTTCTCGCACTCAGACATCCATTTTCTCTGCTACACTTGTAGTATTTATCTCATCTGCTTCCAAAAATATTTTGGTGATTTGTAGTCGAATGTAAAAACATTTAAGACTAAAATGAAACATCAGAAACTGAAAAGAGTTGGAGGTGGGGTTAAAGGAAGCAGTAGTACAGTTGTACTGAGTGCTGAGCTTCACCTACAAGTGTTTCAAGTTCTATTTGGGAATGGCATTAATTTCAAAGGAACTGATTACATGACTTGCACAACCAGAAGGAACTTAAGGAAGGTGGTGGTGTCACCCACTAAGTTGCAGGCTCTGCTTAAACATCTCAGCAACATAACTGACTGCTTCCTAAGTCAGCTCATTCTACTTTCAGGCAGTTGTTAGAAATTTCCTTTTTCACAGCTGAGCTCTGCATGTACATGACAAAAAAACTTTAAAAAAATTTATGGTAGGGGAAGGCATTTGATCTCGCGTGGGACACCTGTGTCCCATATTAGAGTGCCTGGATCAGGTCCTGCCTCTGTTTATTTTCCCAGCTTTCTGCTAATACACAGCCTGGGAGGCAGCAGGTGATGGCCCAAGTACTTGGGCCCCTGTGACTCATGTAGGAGACCTGGATTGAGTTCTGGGCTCCTGGCTTCTGTCTGGCCCAGACCTGGCTGATGCAGGCATCTCTTATCAGTCTTTGTCTTTGAAATAAAAGATGGAAAAAAAAATTCATGAAAAAATGGAATTAAAAGAGAATGTGCATTCTCCATGACCCTGTATTTTCTTGGTCCTGATTCTATACCCATTTGCCAGAAAGAATAAAAAACTGAAATTGGTCTTTAGTGTGTGCTAAGTTGTGTGCATGTGTGTTATGACATAAACACCCTTAATTTACATAACCACTCGTTAGTATCATGCTTCCAGATCCTTTGCTGTTCTAGGCTCCCCCTTTTTTCCCTCTTTTGATTTTTAAATTTGTTTATCAAAGCTATACATGCATGTATTTTAAAGAGTTAAGCATTTCTAGCGGACCTGTTATTTAAAACAAAAGCACTTCCCCTCCCCCATTTTCTGCTGCCCTGAGGCTATCACTTATAGATATTTGAGTTACTTTTTTGCTTAAATTCTTGCATCTCTAATATGCTTATATTCCTACTTCCTCATTCTTTTATTTTTGACACTGCTTTTGGTCCCAACTGTCTTCCAGCACCATCCTTTGCCCTTACCTCCAAGCACATACCTTAGGTCACCCAAATCCTTCTGCTGTAGATAGAATGTAATTTTATTTAGATCCCTGTTCGGTCTTTATATCATGACTAAGTAAATACTCTTCACAGCTGAGGCATGTAGTATTTCATCATTTGTTGCCCCTGGAGATAATAGTTGTCTTGTTCTGCTGTTTACCTAGCTTGCTACATGATTATAAACATAGTGACTTCTGAACTCTCATCTAGTTGTATGATTGTTCTTTGAGTAGGCTCACATCAGATATTCTTTTTATTTAAGATTTATTTTTTATTTCTCTGAGAGGCAGAGTTATGGGGTAAGGAGGGAGGGAGAGACAGATATCTTCCACCCGCTGCTTGACCACCTCAAACAGCCACAATGGCAGAGGCTGGTCCAGGCTGAAGCCAGGAGCCTGGAACTCCATCCAGTTCTCTCACATGGTTAATTTTTTTGATTTCTAATTATTTGGATCCTATGGTTTTTTTTTTTTTTTTAATTTATTTGACAGATAGAGTTAGACAGTGTGAGAGAGAGACAGAGAGAAAGGTCTTCCTTCCTTTGGTTCACCCCCCAAAATGGCCACTACCGGCGCTGTGCAGATCCGAAGCCAGGAGCCAGGTGCTTCCTCCTGGTCTCCCATGCGGTGCAGGGCCCAAGCACTTGGGCCATCCTCCACTGCCTTCCCGGGCCACAGCAGAGAGCTGGACTGGAAGAGGAGCAACCAGGTGTAGAACTCGGTGCCCATATGGGCGGAGGATTAGCTAAGTGAGCCATGGCGCCGGCCCCATGGATCCTATATATTTTTTAAGTCCTAGCTGCTGCTCTTTTGATTTGGGTCCCTGCTAGTGCACCTGAGAAAGTAGCAAAAGATGGCCCAAGTACTTGAACCCCTGCCACCTATGCATGAGACTAGGATGGAGTTCCTGGCTCTTAGCTTCAGCCTGACCCAGCCCCTGCATTTGCCTCCATTTGGAGAGTGAACCAGTGAGTGAAAGATCTCTCTATGTCTTTTCTTCCTCCCTCTCTCCCTCTCTCCCTTCCTCCTCCTCCTCCTTTCTTCTTCTTCTTCTTCTTCTTTTTTTTTTTTTTTTTTTTTTTTAAGATTTATTTATTTATTTGAGAGGCAGAGATAGAGAGAGAGAGGTCTTTCATCCATTGGTTCTATTTCCCAGATAGCTGCAACAGCTGGAGCTTTGCCAGTTCGGAGCCAGGAGCTTCTTTCGGGTCTCCCACGAGGGTGCAGTGGCCCAAGGGCATGTGCCATCTTCTACTGCTCTCCCAGGCCACAGCAGAGAGCTGGATCAGAAGTGGGGCAGCCCATATAGGATGCCGGAACTGCAGGCAGCGGCTTTACCTGCCACGCCACAGTGCTGGCCCCTCTCCTGTCTTTCTGTCTCTTCCTCTCTCTGAAACTCCGCCTTTCAAATAAATAAATCAGTCGAAAAAGAAATAAAAAAAACTATTTGCGAGATAGACACACACAAAGAGAGAGAGAGAGAGAGAGAGAGAGAGAGAGAGAGAGAGATTGAGATTGAGATTCTATGTGCAAAACCAGGCCAAACTGGGAAGTGATTCCAGCTTCCTGCTGATTCGCAGGCTGGAGGCAGGAGGTGATGGCTCAAATAGTTTGGTTCCTGCCGCCTATTGAGGGGAGGGGGGACTCTGATATGAGCTGAAGGTGTCTTAACTGCTAGGGTAAATGCCTGACCCTGAAATATCTTTCCAATCATTTACTCATTTTTAATAGGATTGTTTAATTTCTTATGTGTTTAATTCCTTATGTGTTCTGGATACAAGTCTTTTGTCACTTGAGTGCCTTGCAAGTATTTTTTTCTCAAATGTGTTTATCTTTAATAGTGTCTTTCAAAGAGCAAGCATTTTTAATTTGGATGAAGTTTACTTTATTATCAGTTTTTTTCATTTTTCAGTTTACTTTTGTAGTTATAGCTAAGAACTGTTTTCCTGGTATAAAAGGTTCTCTCATGTTCTCTTTGAATATTTTACCGTTTTGCATTTAATACTTAATTCTGCAATCCATTTTGAATTTTTTTATGGGTTTTAAGGTAAAGATTGAAAGGTGTTTTTGGGGTAAGGGGGGGTTCTTGCATGCGATAGCCTATTCAATACCGTTTGTTAAAAGAGACTACTTTTTCCATTGGATTGCTTGTTCCTTTTTCAGTTATCAGCATTTATGAGTGGGTCTGTTTCTGAAATTTCTATTGTGTTTCATTGATCTCTTTGTTTTTCCTAACACAAATATCAAGTGGTCTTGATTATTAAAGCTTTACAGCATGGGTGGGGACCCTTTTTTCTGCCAAGGGCCATTTGGATATTTACAACATCATTTGCTGGCCATATAAAGTTATTAACTTGAAAATTAGCTGCTATAGATTTATTGAATTTCAAGTTCTGCCTGCTGTTGCCTTGGCAGGGCCAGACCAAATGATTTTGTGGGCCTTATATGGCCCACGGGCCAAACATTCCCCAGCCCTTCTGTATGGTATTGAAACCAGGTAATGTGAGCCCTTTAACTGTTGTCTTTTTTTCAAGGTTGTTTTGGCTATCTTAGTTCCTTTACCTTTCCTTATATTTTACAATCTATCTGTCTGTTGATTTAGGCCTTTTTTTATTTCTTTCATGAGCATTTTTGCCATGATGTCTTGGTTTACTCTCTTTATTGTAGAGTACTTCTTGTAGTAACTTCCTGAGAAAGGATAACTGAGATAAATTCCATGACACTTTGCATGTCTTTAATCTTATTTCTTACATGATTAATGTTTGTGTGGGTGTTCCCTTAGAATTTTAAGTGTTACTCTGTTGTCTTCTAGCTTCTAAGGTGACTGTTGAAGTCTTCCATTCTGATTCTTTGTATTAAACTTATTTTATTCCCTCTAAGATCTTTCAGAATCTTCTTGGAACCGTGTTCTGACCCCTTCAGTGATGTGCCTTGTGCCACTCTCTATGCTGGACCCTGTGGGCTTTTTCAGTCTAGAAATATGTGCCTTGCAGTTGGGAAAATTTTTCCCTGAATTCTTTCTTTAATTTGTTCCCATCTATTCCCCCCTGTTCTTTAATTTTCTCATCTTTCATTTTTGAACTACTTGTCTTTATTCCATACCACAATGGATTTCCTTAATGCATCTCTCAGGATTTCTATTGTATTTTTATTGCTGCTGTGATGTCTTGGTTTTCTGGAGTACTTTTTGTTCTCTGCAGTATTCTTTTTATTGTTTTTGTTTTTATGTTGTATCTTCTTATTTCTCTGTATAGATGTGTGTGTTTGTTTTAAGTTTACTATTCTGCATTTAGGTCATCTTTTTCTTCCAAGTTATTTTCTGTTTATCTCTGCCATTCACCTTTAGGATTTCTTAAATATCTGTTGATCGTTAAGGATCTCATGATCCGGAAGGTTATTTGAGAACACTGTGCTATTTGGGAGTGAGATTTTGACCCAAAGAGTGGTTAGGCTGTTAGGCCTGTTTCCTTGGGAAACCTCAAGTGTCAGTATCATTTTGTCTTTTCTCCTGGGTTGGCCAGATATCCCCAAGAAGTCTTTTCTCATCTCCTAGAGGGTTTTAGTCTGGCTACCAGAGTTCTAGGACCCACTTGGGGAAGAGAATTTAAGGTGCAGGTTGGTCTCAGTGTTGAATATGCAAACTTTTATTTAATCCTCCAGCTGGCTGTGTGGTACTCCCATGTGCCCAGGTGCACAGAGGGTCTACTTGCTCTTGAGAGCATTTCAATGAGTCCTTGTGTTGTTACCATATTATTGTCTGCAGTTCCAGAGATATACCACTTTGGAGTCTGGAGGATTGTTTCATGACATAAATTGGTTTGCTCCCCATCTTTTCTGACTGTTGATTCAAGGTTCACTTTTTGAGTCTCCTAGGTCAATTTTTAAATTCTTTTTGTATCATTTTAGTGGATTTATGGAAGGAGATAGCATTCAATGCTCTGTTGAGTTAGTCAGCATTTACTCTAAGTACTGTCTGTACAAATCTCTCAGCAGCATGAATGCTACTTTGTCTTCTTTAAGTGTAGTTGGTGCACAGAAAGTAACTCACTGAAGTACATACAGGCAGACAATCCTTTCTTTTGGATTCTTGATGTTGCTTAAGATTGAAATAGAGTTTCGACAACTCCACTTATATTACCTTGTAGTCCCTCAAAAGCCCTAAGTCCACTTTTTTTCCTGTGTTGGTGTTTCTTGTAATGTAGGATTTTAAAAACATATGTATAAAACTTGACCTTTCCCCAGATAATTTAAAGCTGTTTTTTTTTTTTCCTGTATTCAACATTGTAGACTGTCATGAGCTTTTGGAATTTTGATTTTATTATCCAGTATATTTGCTATTCCTTTCTTAGTTCTTTTTATTATCTGATAATTTGGTCAGCGAATCATTCTTGTCTTCATATTTATTTGGGTGAAGGGCTTATTGATTGTGGTATTCAGTGTAGAGTAGTTTGGCTAGCATATTACTTTGGGCAGTACCCCTGTTCCCCAGTATCAGTTAACATTTGCCTTTAGTATTATTATTTTATTTATTATTAAAATCTTTAAAAAAAATTTTTTTTTCAAGATCTCTCGTTAGGTGCCATTCACTTTAGTTAGTCATCTCTTTTCTGAAGACCATTCTAGTAATTCCAATATACTTGACCTTTATTTTAGTTTATTTTCTCCTATCTTATTCCCAAAGCTATTAGGTGAGATCAACAGATTTTAGTTTTTATGTATATTATATTATATGTTTCCCAATCTCCATTCTGCTCCATTTAAAAAAAGGGACATGTCAGTAGCGCTCTTCTTTTCTTTTCTTTTTTTTTTTTAAACAGGCAGAGTGGATAGAGAGAGAGAGAGAGAGAGAAAGGTCTTCCTTTTTGCCATTGGTTCACCCTCCAATGGCCGCTGCGGCCGGCGCATCTCGCTGATCCAAAGCCAGGAGCCAGGTGCTTCTCCTGGTCTCCCATGCGGGTGCAGGGCCCAAGCACTTGGGCCATCCTCCGCTGCCTTCCCGGCCCATAGCAGAGAGCTGGCCTGGAAGAGGGGCAACCGGGACAGAATCCGGCGCCCCAACCAGGACTAGAACCTGGTGTGCCGGCGCCGCAAGGCAGAGGATTAGCCTAGTGAGCCGAGGCGCCAGCTTTTTTTTTTTTTTTTTTTTTTTTAAACAAGTACCGCTCTTCTAAGAGCTCAAACCCTCCCTCCACCATTCTATCAAAGATTTTTACCCAGGATTGAAATTACATTCAGTTGCAAAGTTCCGTGGCATTCACTTTCTTCCCTTTGATAAATAGGGCTGTTGAATGTTTCTTTCTTTATTGCATTGCTCTGGTTCTCTTCCATCTCTGGAATGATGAGGACAACAGCTCAGCAGTCTCATTTACACACTGCCAGGGTGTGAACTCTTTCCTGGGAGACAGGACTGGCCACGTCTTATCTCTCTGTGCTCTTACTATACTCCACTGATACAGGGTAGAAGACACTTGGTGAAGTTTCAGTAAGCTTGTTTATTTGAAACAGCTTAGGGTTCTTTCTATATTCCCTCACATGTTCACCTACTAGAGCTCAGTGCATAAAGGCCATTCTTTGAATCTCATCTCGCTAACTTTTGCTGATATCTATAAGGTTGTACTTGCTTATGTGTGTTAAAGTGTCACTGTAGATTGAAAAAAATTTTTTCTAAGTGTCTGCTAGTGTTCCAAATATTATGCTGTGCATTTTAGATGTAGCAACGAAACAGATAGTTACTGTCTCGTGGTGCTCACCACCCAGTGGGAGGGAGAGGATTGATGAATGTTAATGGTACGTGACCACTGGTCAGGCACCTGTTATATTGATATTGGAGTTCACATACATGATGTCACTTTTTTCAGAAGTTTTTTCCTAAGACTGTCTCTGGTCTTTCTTTGCATAACGTATCTGACATGTGTCAACTTTGCTGCCACCGCCCCGCTGTACTATGGCACAGGTCAGCACTGCCTTGTGCACCGATGTCCTTTCTTCACCCGGCAGCTTGAGTGATCACACAGTAAACTCAAACCCTGCGTCCTTCTCCCTCCACTGGTTTCCATCACACTTGAATATAACATCTATACTTCCTCTCTATCTCATTCTGGCCCTGCCTGCCTCCTTACCTGCACCCTACATTTATTATGTTCTGGCTGAGTTCACTGTTTTCAAAACCTGTCTAGAGACTTCCTGTTTCAGGGCTTTCCTGTTTGTCTGACTCTGCCTTCAGATCTGTCCTGCTTGCTTCCTCAGTTCTGCAGTAGCCATTCTCTCCCACATGTCCTTTTCTCTTCTGTACTTGTATGTATTTTTCTTTAAGCTGATCATCCCTAAAATTATTTAAACATTTTTTTATTGGCTGTTTCACGCCTTGAACTCATAAGCACAAGGATTTTGTCTGTTCTGTTGACTATCCCCAGTGTTAGAACAGTACCTGGTACCTAGAAGATGGTTAGTCAATGTTGGTTGAATGAATGATGAATAATATATTTCAGTTTATGTGGCTTCTCTCTACCCTCACCCTACCCTACCCTACCCCCCATTTTTAGATCAAAGCTATTTGGAAGAGACAGGCCAGTTCCTGGGCAAAGGATTCTTCCAGAGTTAATTAGATTCCCTTTGCTACAGTTAAGTGCTTTAATCTCTATAGCGCCTTAAAACTGTACAAATAAATTCTATTCTTTGATACCATCTGTGTAACCAGTGGTTAACTTTTCACTTGTTTTTTTTATTCCTGTTGTAGTAACAGATAAAAGGACCAACTGTGGCTCTAAGTCCTTCGGTTTTTATAATTCCTAGACATATTTCTCAAATTTCTGCTGCTGGTTTCCTTGTTATCCCATAATCTCGACAGGCTTTCTCTAACCTCTCAGATTCCTCCTGTCAGATCTTTATAGGCCTGTTAATTTTCTTTGCAGCATGGGATGGTGATTTTCTAGTATATTCTGACAAATCCTTAGTCTCATATTTATCTTATAGCTCTTAAAGATTTTCATTCCGTTCCTTATTCCACTCTTCCCTTGTATGTTGTTGTCTTTAATCACCATCTTTAATGCCAGCTGGGCATGGGAAAGGCTTAATGAAGGAAAAGGAATGGAATTTGGTCTTGAAGTATGAAAAACAACTTCGGTGGGACACAGGTAAAGGAACTGTAGCCTGCAGGAATGGTATGATCAAAAGCATAGAAGCGAGAAATGCATTATGTGTTTGGCAAAAGAGGTTAGGGGTGACTGGAGTGTGTGTTCATCTGTAGTATGAGATCTGACAAGAAAGGTGGGTTGTGGCCTTAAATGCTAAGCTCAGGATTATAGAATGTGTGTGTCTGTGTGTATGTGTATGATTTTATCCATTTATTTGAGAGGCAGAGCCACAGACAGAGAGAGGGAGAGACAAAGAGAAAGGTCCTCCATCCCCTGGTTCACTTCCCAAATGGCCAGAATGGCCAGAGCTGGGCTAATTCGAAGCCAGGAGCCAGGAGCTCCTGTTTGGTCTCTCACGCAAGTACAGGGGCCCAAGCACTTGGACCATCCTCCACTGCCTTCCCAGGCCATCAGCAGGTAGCTGATCAGAAGAGGAACATCCAGGACACAAACCGGCGCCCATCTGGGATGCCAGCACTGCAGGCAAAGTCCTAGCCTACTACTCCTCAGCTGGCCCCATTTTTGAAAAGATTTATTTATTTATTTGAAAGAGTAACAGAGAAGGAGAGGCAGAGGCAGAGACAGAGAGAGATCTTCGATTTATTGGTTCATGCTCCAAATGGCTGCAATGGCCAGGGCTGTGCATGCCAAAAGCAGGAGCCAGGAGCTTCATCCAGGACTCCCATGTGGGTGCAGGGACTCAAGGTCTTGGGCCATCCTTTGCTGTTTTCCCAGGCACATTAGTAAGGTTCTGAGTCAGAAATGGAGCAGCCAGGACTCAAACTGGTGCCTGTATGGGATGCAGGTGCTGCAGGCCCCATAGTAATGTTTTAAAATTTCTAGCATAGGAATGAATTTTGTCCTGTTGTATGTATCAGTTGAAAGTGAAGGATTGGACTATTTTAATTTTCTCCTCATCTTCAGCAGCCTCTATTAGAGTAGCTTGTAAATAATAGGTGTTGGGGGCATAACAGGATAAGCTGTTGCCTGTGACACCAGAATCCCATATGGGTGTCAGTTCAAGGACTGATTGCTCTGCTTCTGATCCAGCTCCCTGCTAATCTGCCTGGGAAATGCAGCAGAAGATCGCTTAAGTCCCCGAGCCCCTCCACCCATGAGAGAGACTCACATAAAGCTCCTGGCTTCTGTCTTTGGCCAGGCCCATCTCTGGCCATTGCAGCCACTTGGGGAGTGAGCCAGCAGATGGAAGACCTCCCTCTGTCTCTCTCTCTCTAACTCTACCTTTCCACGAAATAAACAAATCTTTAAAAAAAAATAGTAGGTGTTCAGTGTTGAGTTGAATTCTGATAACATGGTTTAATTTTCCTAAGAATCTATATGGGTACACTTTCCCTATTGGATTAAAGAAGGAAATATGTATTTTTTTGTTATATACATTATATATTTCTTTAGATATTCATTTTTTGTCTCCTGTGTATTTCCCACAACACTTTTCCCATTTATAACACATGAACACCACAACACACACTGCTGGAATCAAGGAGAGGTCTGGGGCATGTGAGGGGCCTTCAAGCATTCATGACAAATGTGTCTTATGAAAAAAACTTCATGGATTTCAATTTTTTTGCATTAAAATAAAATGGAATCTTTTAACTCTATTTTGCCATTTTGAAGTAGCCTTGTATTTAACTTCCTTTTTATTATCACTGAGTCTATTCTTTAATAGGACAATTAATAGTTTTATAATCTCTGTGTAGGGCTTTGCAAGGACATGTTCAAACCCTCCTTCTAATCTGAGAACTGCCTGTGTCCTCAGTGAAGAATATCTAGTCACCATTAAGAACAACCTTATGGAGTAGCTATATTTCCAGTTTATAGACAAGAAAACTAACAAAGGTTGAAGATCTAAGGTTATTCAGTTACTAAGCAAATGAGCTAGGCTTAGAATGAGGACCTTATATTATTTTCTTTCATCTATTTTTTTGGTATCTCCAATTCTACTTAAAGTCGATGAATGGCCTATTGGCCAGTTGAAAAAAAATGCAATTTGTGCAGCATTGGCTAGTACATACGTAAAGGAGGGCTTCTTCACCTTCTTCACCTGCTGAGGGATACAAGTGAATGCAAAACTGCTAGCCTTTCTTGTGACACATGTATGAAATGTAATAAAAAGAAAAATCAATATTATTTTGTACCATATTAAATATAATGTTAAAATATTTTCATCTGACATGTTTAGTTTTCTTTCCTGTGTATTCAACAATGACATTGTAATTTTCAGTTGGCATCAGCTGTTGCTGTTAATCGATGATTTTGATTAGGGTAAGGTTTAATTTTGGCTTAGATAGAAGCTACTAAAATTTATTTCCAGAATATACAGTGTTGACGAATTAGAGGGGAAGTGGGTGTTTGTTACTGTCAGTGGAGTTAATGTAGCTATGGACTATATTTAGCTTTTATTAGTGCTTATACTCTATGTTTTTTCCTGTTTTGTTTTTCCAGTTCTGATTGAACAGATGCCCACTGATTTGAAAAATCCTTATGCATACTGAAGTTTTTGGAATCATACCATTTCATGGTGGATGATTTGTGTAAAATTGCAACTGAGTGAATTTCATTCAGGCGGTGGGGATCTCAAAGAGATGAGTCCATTGCTAGCAGATGTTAGGTTCTGAGGATATGATCTGATTTTGTTTACTGCAGTCACAGAGCAGTGATACTTCAAACCATTGTATGTGTGCATCTCATAGTTCAAGAGCCAGGTTGCCATTGGTCTCAAATGGCTGTTTCTGTTTTTTTCCTCAATGGTGTATGTGTCTTGTTTTGTTCTTAGTAATTAATGATAAATAGTTTTCCTGGATCTGATGTTCTTTGGAAATCAAACAGCATTTTTCAGTTGGAAGGAAACCTCAGCCCTGTTGTCTTCTCTTGCCTTTGATCCATACCCATGCTGTCGCATGTTCTCTAAGCTATTATTTGTGCATGCAAATATGTTTTATGGTGCTTAAAGACAGGGTAGAGTACTGATATTGATGCTAGAGATAAAAAATAGTCACCAAAGCTAATAAAAAGACAACAAAGGCTATCTTCATCAGTAAAGTTTGCATATGCTCATTATAGCAAACTCTTGTTCAGGCTCTCACTAGATAAACCACTAATTCTTATTTTCCTGGAGGTTTCCCTTAATTCCACTTTTATTCTATTTTAATTCTACATCTTTTATACCTGTATTAAATTCAAAGTTTCTCCTAGATTTTGTTCTCACTTTATTCATCTAGCTTTTATCATTGAGCAAGAATTGTCCTGTAAGTACGCTGGTCTTTTTGAGTGAGCATCTTCACTATCTCACTGCTTTTAATTTTGACATTCTCCTTGTTTGGAATTGTTCTGTGTCATATCCGAGTCCTTTTCTGATGACCCAGCTCATATTCCCTCCTTTAAGAAGCCTTCCTCTTTAGTCCACATCCAACATTCCCTTCCCTGAACCATTAGCATTTAACATACATTATCCTAGATGTTGTTATCCAAGTCTTTCGTGTCATCCACCTGTAGAAATATTGAAATTTTGAAAGTATAAAATGAGTGGTATGGCATTGTGGCGCAGTGGGTTAAGCTGCCAGTTATGGACATTGGCATCCCATATCAGAGTGCTAGTTTGAGTCCTGGTTACTGTGCTTCCAATCAAGCTCCCTGCTAATATTCCTGGGTAAACAGCAGAGGATATCCCAAGTGCCTGGACACCTACCACCCATGTGGTAGACCCAGGTGGAGCTCTGGGCTCCTGATTTCCACCTGGACCAACCCTGGATGTTATGGCCATTTGTGGAATGAACTAGCAGATGGAAGATCCCGCTGTCTCTCTGCTTTTTAAATAAATAAATAAATTTTTAAAAGTATAAGATGAAGTCCTACCATTCTGAGCATAAAACAAGTTCTCATGCCCAGAATTTAATAACACATTGGTGAACTAAATGACAGTAACATTTAGCCATGTGTCCAGTACTTACTTAGTGTCTGTCATACTATATAATTTATGTACATTATGGTTAGCCTCACAACTGAGAAAATTAAGGTGCACCTAATTTAAATGAATTTCCATGAGGTCATGTAGTAGCTTCTTTGTAGTAGAGCCAGGCTGGTGAACAGGTTTGCTGAGCTTTCAAATCTGTACTCTTTATGTTATGCCTTAGTGCGTGCCAAAATTTTTGTATTTCTAATCCAAACAGTTTTTATGCATGTGTGAACAGCTGAAAGAATTAAAGATATGTCTGAGCTTCTGAGAACATGATGTTCTTCTTTGAGAGACATTTATTTAGTACTACCCACCCCATGTAAGGCATCATTGTGGGTCCAGGTTGTAATAATTCAGCTGTTCCTGTTCTCAAAGCACTTGCATCTGATGGGAAATATAGACATATCTATTGTTACCCACATACAAGGCAGGATGTGATGAGATCTATAGCAGAGAATTCAATAGTCATGGATCCACGAAAGAGATTGTCATTTCCAAAGGGAGGAATTTGGGATGGTACTAGAAGTTAGAATTTCTTCTGTGTATTAGACAGCTTTTTGTTACTACAGTGAAATATCTGAGGGAATTTTTGAAAAAATATTTATTTATTTGAAAGAGACACACACACGCCTAACACCTGCTGTGATTCACTCCCTAGATGGCTGGTCCAGGTCAAAGCCAGGAGCTTCATCCATGTGGTAGCAATGGCCCAAACACTTGGGCCATCCTCTGCCGCTTTCCCCAGGCCGTTAGCAAGGAGCTAGATTGGAAGTGGAGCATCTGGGACATGAACTAGTGCCTATATAGGGCGCAGATGGTGGCGGCTTTACCTGATGCACCACAAACCCAGTGTTGCAGCATCTAACTTTATAAAGAGAAAAAGTTGGGCCCAGCGCTGTGGCATAGAGGGCTAAGCCTCCTACTGTGGCACTGGTGACCCATATGGGTGCCAGTTCATGTCCTGGCTGCCCCTCTTCTGATCCAGCTCTCTGTTATGGCCTGGGAAAGCAGTAGAAGATGGCCCAAGCACTTGAGCCCCTACCCCAGCATGGGAGACCCAGAAGAAGCTCCTGAATCCTGGCTTCAGACTGGCACAGCTCTGGCCATTGCAGCCATCTGGGGAATGAACCAGTGAATGGAAGACCTTTCTCTGTCTAACTTTGCTTTTCAAAAAAAAAAAAGTTTATTTAGCTCACAGCTTTAGAGGTTCAGATCTAAGATTAGGTGGCCCCATTGGTTGGGTCTCTAATGGAGATGGCACAGTGTATACAGAGGAAGGATCGCTTGGTGAGTCAGGAAGCAGAGAGAGTACCTGGCCCTACTCAGACTTTGACAGCTAACCCTCTTGTAAGGGTACTTTCCCAGTGTATGTCCTCAGTCACAAAAGGACTTCCCATCAGGGCCACTTTCTAAACCCCATGACTGGATTAAGTTTTTACCTTCTTAGTGCCATTAACTTATGATGTTGATGTTTAAATTCCTGAATGAATTGAGACAAATCGTATTTTAACTGTGGCATTCTGGGTCTTGATAGACTGAAATTGGTAAAGGAGAAGATTATGTTCAGAGTTGTGACTTTGGAACTAGCAGACTGACAAGTCTTTATGTCACTGTTTGCTAGCTAGATAGCCATGGGAGAATTAGCTAATAGTGCTGATCTTTCCTCATTTAGCAGCAAATATTCAAGAGTTGGTGAGAAAACTATAGAGAGAAAATTGTATCTAAATCTTTTAGGATTATGCCTGGCACACATTAAGCACTCAGTAAATGTTAGCTAAAATAGTAACTTTTATTAATTCGGGAAAAGCATGAACAAAGCATGGAGGATGCTTATTGGTGGATATTGAGTTTATAGAAGGATTTAATGTCTTTGAGATCAGATATGGTAGACATGGTAAGCTGAGCCTTGAAAAGTAGATTGGAAATTATGGCTTCAGTGAGTCATCTTACCCTTAACATGAGGCATCTTCAGAAGGTTCATGGAAATTTGTGTGTCATGAAATAATTAGACATACATTTCAAAGGGCTTTTTTGGGACCAAAATAAACTTAATTCTATTTCCATTAAATTTCTGAAGTACCTTATTGTCTCTTTTTTAGACAGTGGGCTAAAGGGCTACTCAAAGCCTTTTAATTCTCAATGTCCGTTAGACATTTGTTTCATTTTTGTTTTGGTTTTACAGAGAACTAATATATTGTAATTTGGCTGAGCCAGACCAAAGTCAAAAGCCTAGGACCCCATTAGGGTCTCTCTCAGAAGGGTGGTAAGGGCCCAAGTACTTGCACTATCATTTGCTGCCCACTGGACACACAGCAGGAAGCCATATTGGAAGGGCAGAGTAGCAAGGGACTCAAACCAGGCACTCCTACATGGAGGAAAACATCCAGGTGGGTGACCTAACCCACTGGAACCCACATGTAGGTTTATGTGAAATTTAAATTCTTTATGATATAAAATGATCTGTAATATGATTTCAAAATTAATTAGAAGTCAGTTTGAAAGCTAATAAACTCATTTGCCCCAAAAGTACTGAGTTGAAGGCTTGGGGCTAGCTGTATAGCAATGTTGATCTAGTGAGAGGGGAGCAGCATTTAAGAAATAACCACACTCTACAGCTACAAGGTGCATTACTCAGGCATATCTCAATTCATCATGACTAGATTTACATCACAGATGGCAGCTCCAGCTTGGATTTCAGCTCTTTTCATGAAAAGGATGTTTTACAGCATTAGGGATTATAAACACGTTCCAAAGTTGAGCGCATGTCAGAAGGTTTAGGATAGCTCTAAGCTTTATCAATTCATCTTCAGAATGTCATGAATATTGATTTTTTTGTTGGTCAAATTTTACTTTCAGCTCTTGCATTTTGTTCATGTTCCAATGGAATAAATCCTTGATGATTCAGGCCTGTCCCTGAGGAATATACCTCAGAGACAATCACAGGCAGTGGAAGTGTGATTCTGTCATAAGAATTTGTGAACTTCTTTTGAGGTTGATTTCTAGAACACAGTTCCTAATTTTTTTAATTCAGTGCTTCTACTGACGGGGGTTGGTCAGCTATGGAAAGCGGGTGCTGTCTCCAGCAGCTTGATTCAACATGTCCAGTTGAGTCAGAACACTTACATGTAGATCAAGTCAGCAGTGCTTCTGTTTCTTTCCCCTGCAATTTCAGTTTTGGTATGTTCATGTGTCTTGTCACATCATGGATCAATAATCTTGTGAATGGCTGGGGTGGGGGAGGAAGTCTGACAACTTGAGCTACTCAAAGCCCTTTAATTCTGAATGTCCTTGATCTGAGGAAGTAGCTCAGTTATATCTCTTGAACACATTTTCACAACCCAGTCATATGACTGCATTGAAATAAAAGTCAACTTCTGTGAAACACTTCATCTTTGTACAAATATTTCTTGAATTTGTAATGATGGAGGCGGTGGTCTCCAGAGTCACAGTTTCAATCTGCTACTTCACTCATCACAGCGTGCAGTGAACCTGCTTCATTCATTCAGGAAGTAGTTCTTGAGCGTGTATTTTTTATATTATTATTTATTTATTTATCTTGACAGGCAGAGTGGATAGTGAGAGAGAGAGACAGAGAGAAAGGTCTTCCTTTTTGCCGTTGGTTCACCCTCCAATGGCCGCTGCGGCCGGCGCATCGTGCTGATCCGAAGGCAGGAGCCAGGTGCTTCTCCTGGTCTCCCATGCGGGTGCAGGGCCCAAGGACTTGGGCCATCCTCCACTGCCTTCCCGGACCATAGCAGAGAGCTGGCCTGGAAGAGGGGCAACCGGGATAGAATCCGGCGCCCCAACCGGGACTAGAACCCGGTGTGCCGGCGCCGTAAGGCGGAGGATTAGCCTGTTAAGCCACGGCACCAGCCGAGCGTGTATTTATTTTTTTGTTTGTTTGAGAGAGACAGAAAAAGAGTGACACAGACAGAGCTCCCATCTGTTGATTGACTCCCCAAATGCCCACAGTGGCCTGAAGGGTGGCAAGGACTCAACTACTTGAGCCGTCACTGTTGCCTCCCAAGATCTGCATTAGCAGGAAGCTGGAATCAGGAACCAGAGCAGGGACTGAACTCAGGCACTCAGGCTCAGGTAGGGGATGCAGGCATTCCAACTGGCTTCTTAATCATAGGGCCAGATGCCTGCCCCTTATTGATTTCTAGGTGTCAAGAACTATTCTAGGTAGAGTAGGAAAAGAACATAATAGCAAGTGCCAGAGTTGAGAGTTGGAAGCAAGCCAGAGAGGCGGAAGGGACAAGAAAGCCAAAGTGGTTAAGGAGTGGGAGAAAGAGAACTCATCCCAAGCAGTTGGTGCCAGGTCACCTAGGATGTTGTAAGCCATTGTGAAAATGTTGGTTTTTACCGAGTTAGGCAGGAAGACATTGTGAGGTTTTGAGTAGGTAAACAATATGATTTGGCTTTCCCACGATACATCTCTTGCTTTCTGAAAATTAGGATTGATGGGACAAGGGTAGAAGCAGATAGAAGGCTAATAAAATAATCTAGGTAAAAGATAATGGTGGCTTGAACAGGGAGGTAGCGGTGTAGAAGTGATGAGAAGTGGTCAGATTCTCGTCATATTTGGAAGATAGCACCACCAGCATTTCCTGATAATTAGGTATATGCTGTGGGATATTGGTGATAAAGTTTTCAGTCTGAATACCTGAGAAAGTGAAACTCACTGCTTACTGAGATGAGGAAGGCTGTTCGTGGAGCAGGGTGTGCAAGGGAATATCAACAGTTTGGTGATAAATACACGTTGTGAGCAAGACAGTCGAGGCTGGGTGTGGTCAGCCTTATCTCAAGAATACACTTCAAAAACTTGCATACTCCCCTCCACTTAGCCTCTCCATCCATAGTAAATGATTTAAACTTTTCAGTGTTTAAATCAAGTATCTTAAATTCCTTGATGACAGGTTCTCGTGTCTGTTTTGCTAACTGGATTTTTTTTTAAAAAATCTTATCTGGTAGCAGGTGGCATTTGACCCAGTGGATATATGTTTGTGCTGCTACATCATATCAGTGGACCTGGAAACAACAAGCAAGCAAAAAGAGAACAAAACTAAAATCTCAACAGTAATTTAAAAATAAAATAGACAACCTCATGTTTGTAAAACCTGGCGCTTAAAACAATGGGGCTGGTGGCAAAAATAGAGTTGGGAACAGAACATTTAAAACTAAGGAACTTTGCAATCAAGTAGTTTTGATAGCATTCTGAATACTAAAAGAAAGATAAAAAAAACTAGCACAGTAAACTCTTAAGGAGTATTAGTGGCATTTATCCTAGTATCAATCAGAAAGGCTTACATAGCCTTAAGCCCTAGGCCTCATGGTTTCTTCTTTGAAAAGTAGGTCTTAGAGGGTATTTTGGTTTTAATTGAGACCATTTTGATGAAAATTAAAAAGCTGGTCCAGGATAGAGGCTTCTTAATTCATTGTTTTAATGCAAAGAAAAATATCTTTGTAGCTTCCTCATCTCTATGTGCAGTTTTGCCAGACAACTTACAAGAAACAAAGGGTAGTAGTTTTTGAAGCCATTGAATCAGCTGCTACTTATGCTAATATAAATCACTTCTGTAGATTTTGAACTTTTTCCTTCCCTTTAAGGTCACTTTATATTGCCAAGACTTTCTTTTAATAATCATGAGCAAAAAGCTTGCCTCTGCTTGAAAACAATACCATGCTGGGGAAAAGTGCATATGAGCCAATATGATTTCTCCATTGTACTGACATCATTCATCTACTTGTCAGTCATGTATGGAGCAGTGCAGGTAAAAGCACACTGCAGCAGAACAGGCTGTACTGCTGACATAGGAGTCCTTAGATCTGACCCACAACCCAGGACTGAATTCAGATCTCCCTCCTTACAGATAGTTTACAATTTTGTTTAAAATAGGTATCCAGTTAGAAAAAAAAAAAACTAATTTTTGCAAAAGATTTATTCACTTGAAAGGCAGAGATAGAGGAAAGACAGAGACAGAAATATCTTCCATCTGCTGGTTCTCTCCTCAGATAACCACAATGGGTGGGCCTGAGCAAGGCTGAAGCCAGGAGCCATGAGCTTCATCTGGGTCTCCAGTGTGGATGCTAGGGCCCAAGTACTTGGGCCATGTTTTGCTGCTTTCCCAGGTGCCTTACCACAGAGCTGGATCAAAAGTGGAACAGCCAGCACTTGAACCAGAATCCCATCACTGATGTGCATATGGGATGCTAGCTTCATATGTGGCGGCTCAACCCAATACACCACAGTACCGACCCCTTTAAAATTATTTTTAATAGCATGCTCAAAAACATTTGAAAAAATTTAGCATATATTTCTTATAAGATGTCATTTAAAAACTAGGAAGAGCAAATTGTGTCTTTAACAAGATCTACTGTCTTAAGCAACAAGCCAGCATCATACTTGACAAAGATACACCAGAGAATTTTCTGTTTATATCAGGAATGTATAAGTCATCCATCACCACTAATGTTGTTCCAGAAATTCTGACTAGTACAATAACCATAAAACCAAATAAGTATAGTGACTGGAAGAAGATAAAATGCAAAAAAAAAAAAAAAAAATCCACTAAAAATTGTTCTAAGGACTATTTGGTATAAAGTAAGTATATAGAAATCGATAGCTTTTCCAAATGTCAGTAATAGCTAGTTAGAAGCATACAATGGGAAAAAAACCCACTCATCGGAATAACAACAAATATAAAACTAGAAATAACCCCAATAAAAATGTGTAATTGAAAAGAAGAAAACTGTAAAACTTTTCTTGATTTTTAAAATTTCTTTAATTTAATTTAAGTTTCTTGATTCTTATTTAATAAATATAAATTTCCAAAGTACAGCTTTTGGATTACAGTGGCTTTTCCCCCCATAACCTCCCTCCCACCCGCAACTCTCCCCTCTCCTGCTCCCTCTCCCCTTCCATTCACATCAAGATTCATTTTCAATTATCTTTATATACAGAAGATCAACTTAGCATATATTAAGTAAAGATTTCAACAGTTTGCACCCACACAGAAACACAAAGTGCAAAGTACTGTTTGAGTACTAGTTAAACCGCTAATTCACATAGTGCAACACATTAAGGACAGAGATCCTTCATGGGGAGTAAATGCACAGTGACTCCTGTTGTTGATTTAACAATTGACACTCTTGTTTATGGCGTCAGTAATCACCTGAGGCTCTTGTCATGAGTTGCCAAGGCTATGGAAGCCTTTTGAGTTCGCCAACTCCGATCTTATTTAGACAAGGTCATAGTCAAAGTGGAAGTTCTCTCCTCCCTTCAGAGAAAGATACCTCCTCCTTTGATGGCCCATTCTTTCCATTGGGATCTCACTCACAGAGATCTTTCATTTAGGTCTTTTTTTTTTTTTTTTTCCCAGGAGTGTCTTGGCTTTCCATGCCTGAAATACTCTCATGGGCTTTTTAGCCAGATCTGAATGCCTTAAGGGCTGATTCTGGGGCCAGAGTGCTGTTTAGGACATCTGCCATTCTATGAGTCTGCTGTGTATCCCGCTTCCCATGTTGGATTGTTCTCTCCCTTTTTAATTCTATCAGTATTTTCAGACACTAGTCTTGTTTATGTGATCCCTTTGACTCTTAATCCTATCATTATGATCAATTATGAATTGAAACTGATCACTTTGACTAGTGAGATGGCATTGGTACATGTTACCTTGATGGATTGAATTGGAATCCCCTGGCACGCTTCCAACTATACCATTTGGGGCAAGTCTGATTGAGCATGTGCCGAACTGTACATCTCCTCCCTCTCTTCTTCCCACTCTCATATTTAACAGGGATCACTTTTCAGTTAAATGTAATCACCTAAGAATAATTGTGTGTTAATTACAGAGTTCAACCAGTAGTATTAAGTAGAACAAAAAAAAATACTAATAAGTATTTACTAATACTTAATAAAGTTTTAAGTTGTTTTTTTATTTCTTTAATTTTATTAAGGTATTGGAAATAGAACACTTTGATTACAGGCTTAACTCTGATTTACCAACTAACCACATGACCATCACTGAGTTACTTTATCTCCTTGAGCCTGAGTTTCCTTACCTGTAAAGCATGAGGTGAAATGAGATAAAGTGTTCAGTACATTTGTGGCACATGGGCAGGACTCAAAAAATGTTAGTTGCTATTGTTTTGTTTTTGACACAGGGTTAAATAAGTGAGTGGAAAATAATGTTCTATACATTGACCATAGTATAAATAAGATTTTATTATGTATTGAAGGAGTCATTCTGAATCAAGAATTATTATATTTAGTTTAAAATTTCATGATACCTCATATTATACATGAAAGTAAATTCTGTGAGGGGTAGATGTGATACATCGGGTTAAACCACTGCTTGGAATGCCTGCATCCTGTATTGGAGTGCCTGATTTTAGTTCTGACTACTCTCTGTCTGGTCCAGCCTCCTGATAATGCCTGCTGAGAGGTAGCAGGTGATGGCTGAAGTGCTTGGGCCCCTGGCCCCGATGCAGAAGACCTGGTCAGTGTCCCTGGCTCCTGGCTTTCTGCCTGGGCCAGCCTTGGCTATTGTAGGCATTTGGAGAGTGAACCAATTGGAAAGAAGATATCTCTCTTTCAGTCTCTCTGCCTTTAAGTAGATGAAAATAAGCAAAAAAAAAAAAATAGTTATTGTTGAGGGATTAATAAAAATTAATCCTATGATAGGAGAAAAATAGCTGTACCAAACACAAAGATGACTCAGTGAGCAGCATGGGTTGCTGGGTCAGTGTCTGAACTTGAGGGTGAGCTTTGGAAGACAAAGAAGCTTTCTTGTGAGCAAGATGTTTTAGTTATGCATTGGGCATGGAGATTTACAGATGCTTATGTTTTTAGAGCATTTATTTATTCAAGTTTGGTCCATTAACATTCATTTTTCTTGGTTGAGTTTTTTAGAGAAGTTTATATCTGTCATTTGCAGGGCTATTAATTTGATGATTCAGTGTTCCTCCTCACTTATTTTGGTGTTTTTAGTCCTTTTGTGAGTTTTTCTTTAATCACTTTTTAGATCTTTGCAGGTTTTTTTTTTTTTTTTTCATTAACTCAGCTTCTGATGTGCCCATATATTTTCCTGAAAAACTTCGCTGATCATGGAACTGTTAAATTTCAAGGTTGCAATGGATTGTAATAGTCTTTTTTTTTTTTTAAAGACAAGATTTATTTTCTTTATTTATAAGCCACAATTACAGAGAGAGAGAAAGAGAGAGACAGAGAAAGAGAAAGAGAGAATGTGCTTTCATTCCTTGTTTCACTCCCCAAATGGACACAAAGGCCAGAGCTGGGTCAGGCTAATGCGAGGATGCCAGGAGCTTCTTCCAGGTCTCCCATATGGGTGTAGGGGCCCAGGCACTTGGGCCATCTTCTCCTGCTTTCCCAGACACATCAGCAGGGAGCTGGATCAGAAGTAGAGCAGCTAGGACTTGAACTGGCTTCCATATGGGATGCTGGTGCTGCAGATGGCAGCTTAACCCACTGCCACAGTGCCCACCCTCATAATAGTCTTCTAATCAAACTGTCAATTTGGTGTTTGGATCTTCTGTATTATTTTCTTTTCTATATCAGACTTAAATAAATTGATTGTATCTTGCTTTTTAGTAGTTGGATCTTATCAAGCAGTAGGATCTGTGGGCTTTGGGACAATATATCATCCTCAAATTCAGCAGTCACTTGGATATAATCACTTGGTCTTACTTTGGGCCAGCTGAGGGCCAGCTGTTTATCTGATGCTGAAATGTTGGTGCACCATTCAGTGACTCCTACTACAGGGTTCTCTGACTTTTAATTTAAATGTTGGGCACAGGGAGTATAGTTGATTTTGGACCTGAATTCTAAGACTAGGTTAAACTCTAGGGTTTCCTCCATGTTTTTCATCTATCTATACCAGGGGCAAGGCGAGGGTGTTGGAGGTTGGTGATGGAGAAATAACCTCTGCTTCTAACGCTAACCGACTAAGGCCAGTCTGCAGGTCCAGGGACTGCCCTGTTTGTAAATTATGCTGAAGTGCTGCAAGAAGTTCTCTAACAATCTTCTAAATTATAGCTCTTTGGCCGGTGCCGCGGCTCAATAGGCTAATCTTCTGCCTGCGGCACCAGCACACTAGGTTCTAGTCCCGTTCGGGGCACCAGATTCTGTCCCCGTTGCCCCTCTTCCCGTCCAGCTCTCTGCTGTGGCCCGGGAGTGCAGTGGAGGATGGCCCAAGTGCTTGGGCCCTGCACCCCATGGGAGACCAGGAGAAGCACCTGGCTCCTGGCTTCGGATCAGCGCGGTGCACCGGCCGCAGCGCGCCAGCCGCAGCAGCCATTGGAGGGTGAACCAACGGAAAAAGGAAGACCTTCCTCTCTGTCTCTCTCTCTCACTGTCCACTCTGCCTGTCAAAAAAAAAAAAAATTATAGCTCTTTAATGTTTTCTGCTTATGGAACTTGAATGGAGAGTACTTGATGTGGTTGAGGTTTTACCAAGGAAGGCTGCTGATGGTTGCCAGGCGGCTTTACTAAGTGTCATTGACCTTAGATTCACCAGGCTCTGGGACTTTGGAGGATTATAATTTGTTCCTGCATTTAGAGTGCATCCTTCTTTAATAGTGCTTTCATGTAAAACAGTGTCATGACACATATGTCAACCAGAAGGCTGATTTTTATAAAATGTTTTACTGACAAGCAGGCCAGAGAGTTTTTATGTTTATCAGCTTGACTAGCATGAACATAAAGGCAAGTTATTATTATTATTATTTATGAATTATGTATTTACTTTTAAAAATAATTTGTTATTTTTTTAAAAGATTTTATTTATTTATTTTTATTTTATTTTTTTTTAATTTTTGACAGGCAGAGTGGACAGTGAGAGAGACAGAGAGAAAGGTCTTCCTTTTTGCCGTTGGTTCACCCTCCAATGGCTGCCGCGGCCGGCGTGCTGCAGCCGGCGCACCGCGCTGATCCGATGACAGGAGCCAGGTGCTTCTCCTGGTCTCCCATGCGGGTGCAGGGCCCAAGCACTTGGGCCATCCTCCACTGCACTCCCGGGCCACAGCAGAGAGCTGGCCTGGAAGAGGGGCAACCGGGACAGGATCGGTGCCCCGACCGGGACTAGAACCTGGTGTGCCGGCGCCGCAAGGCGGAGGATTAGCCTATTGAGCCGCGGCGCTGGCCTAAGATTTTATTTATTTATTTGACAGGTAGAGCTAGAGAGAGAGGGAGAGACAGAGAGAAAGATCTTCCGTCTGCTGGCTCATTCCCCAAATGACTGCAATGGCTGGAGCTGAGCTAATCCATAGCCAGGAGCCAGGAGCTTCTTCTGGGTCTCTCCTGTGAATGCAGGGGCCCAGCTACTTGGGCCATCTTCAACTGCTTTTCCAGGCCATAGCAGTTAGCTGGATCAGAAGAGGAGCAGCCAAGGCTTGAACTGGTGTCCATATGGGATTCTGGCACTGGGTTTAGCCCACTATACCATAACACCGGCCTTATTTACTCTTAATAACAGAGTAATATTGTTTTTTAAAAGTCCAGCCCAAATAGATATATTTATGTAAAAACTGCTTTTGGATCCTGCTTCCTGAGTTCTTCCAGACTTCTGTACATGCAATAACCTCTATGGCTTAGTTTTTCTATAACTCTCTAGTTATGTTTTGCATACCACTTGTTGACTTGTGGGCAGCCAGAGGACAATCAGAAGGTTGTCTGGTGACATGAAATCAGATGAAGGGAAGTAGGCTGGATGACTCACAGTGCAGTGGCAGCTTAGTGGGCTGAATTATCTGTTCAGCAGTAATGACACGACTGCATGAGTGGCCAGAGTGCCAAAGGCTGCTGCCTTGGCACCTCTTCCCAGGACAGTCTGCAAGGTTTCACTGTCAGACTTCTATTTTTCAGAATAACTGGCAAAGTACCGATCCTCTCACCCAGTAAATACTAAGTAATTAGTAGCTGCCCTGTCTAGTTCCTGTTTTCTGACAAGTAAATCCTTTTGTAGCTGTGTTTATATCAGTATGGTTTTGCCTCAAGAGTGTATCACCTTGGTCTCTTTACGATGAATTTTTAAACCTTTTTTTGTTTATTTTCATTTTTTGTTTGTTTGCAAGGCAGAAAGACAGAGACAGAGATCTACCATCTACTAGTTCATTGTCCAAGTGCGCTAGAAAGCCACAATTGGGCCAGTTTGAAGTCAGGAGCCCAGTTTCATCCAGGTCTCCCACGTGGGTGCTGAAGATTCATAACCTGTGACCTCCAAGGGTGCACATTAGCAAGAAGCTGGATTGGAAGCTGCTAAAGCAGGCCTCTAACCAGGCACTCTTAACCACTACACCAAATCCTTGCCCCTCATGATGACTTTTCTTATCTGTATTTTAGTTCTCTGCAGTCTTATGAGTATTTGCCTTTCCTCTTTGTGCTGCCTACAGAGGGATAGAAGTAGTCTATGAAAATCAGCCCTTTATTACTAATTCTAGAAACTTCTGATTTCTGATTTGCTCATCACATTTCATTATTGCTCAATTCTTTAGTTACAGCTCTTCTGCTTTTAAGATTTGCTTATTTTTATTTTAAAGTAAGTAACAGAGAAAAATCTTCCAGCCACTGGTTCACTCCCTAAATGGCTGCAATGACCAGGGCTGGGCCAAGCTGGAGCCAGGAGCCAGGAGTCAGGAGCTTCATCCAGGTCTCCCATGTGGGTGGCAGGGGCCCAAACACTTGGGCTATCTTCCAAGGCTTTTCCCAGGCCATTAGCAGGGAGCTGGACAGGAAGTGCAGCATGTGAGCCATGAGCCAATGGCAATATGGGATGCCAGCATCTCAGGTAGCAACTTTACCCACTATGCCACCATTCTCCCCCCCCCCCCTCAATTCCCCAGCTCTTTTATATAGTGATAGCTGTGTGAGGATTGTTCATTTGGATCCATCCTGAAATTAGTGGAGCTCCCCAGGGAAGTGGCCAGTGTGGCCATCTTCTAAATGTTTTCACATTTTTTAAAAGATTTATTTATTTTTATTTGAAAGTCAGAGTTACACAGAGAGGAGAGGCAGAGAAAGAGAGAGGTCTTCCATCCGATGGTTCACTCCCGAATTGGCCTCAATAGCCGGAGCTGTGCCAAACCGAAGCCAGGAGCCAGGAGCTTCTTCCAGGTTTCCCACGTGGGTGCAGGGGCCCAAAGACTTGGGCCGTCTTCTACTGCCTTCCCAGGCCATAGCAGGGAGCTGAATCAGAAGTGGAGCAGCCGGAACTTAAACCGGCGCCCATATGGGATGCCAGCACTTCAGGCCAGGGCGTTAACCCACTGTGCCACAGCGCCAGCCCCAACACATGGTTTTAAAAATAACATACACAACACTTCTGTTGAAGTATAATTCATATACCATACCATTCATTCATCTGAAGTGTTTAGAATGTTTCCAGAGCTGTTTAACTGTCCCCACTATCACTTTTAGACACTTTCATCTCTCCCTAAAAAAAACCCATCACCTTCCATTTCCCTTCAACTCCCACCTAACCTTATGCAAGCACTAATGACATTTTGCCTCTGTAGATTTGCCTGTTCTGAACCATTTGTGTCTTGCTTCTTTCAGTTATATGTTCAAGGTTCATTTCATGTTGTAGCATGTATCACTTCATTCCTTTTTATCGTAAGAGATCTTATATGGTATGGATTTAATGACATACACTTATGGATATTTGTATGATTTCTTAATAACCAAGGAGTATGATTTTAAGCATGACTTTAAGTGTGATTTCTCTTTCTGAACTACAAACCATTTTACAAAATAAAGAAGGAAGCTACAGATGGCTAGGAGGAAACAACAGTTTGTTTCTGCTTTTAAATATTACTACAGGTGTTTTATTCAAATATCAAGAGTAATATTTGGACATCTGGAAATTACCTTTGAAATCAAAATATAAAATATGTTAATCACATGTTATTCTTGGTTATGGCCTATAATTTTCCTGTAAGAAAAAAAAAGCATGTTTTAAAAATTAGATAAATTATGCCACAGAATGGTAGTTTTGCTACAATTCCTTTAAAAATTTTTTTAAATTTATTTATTTGAGATAAAAAGAGCAAGACAGTGTGGGAGGGAATACTGCTATCCTCTGCTTCACTCCTCAGTTGCTCCCAAGAATGAGGAGGAGGCCAGGACTGAAGCCAGGAGCCGGAGATGCCACAATTCTTATGCCTCTCATTTTACTGGTTTCCTTCCTGTTTTCCAAAGAGATCATTCCATGATGTCCACACAGTGCTAGCCACAGTAGACATGACAGAGCTGGGTAGTCATGGGTCCTGGAACCCTTTGCTTCACATCCTTGCTGTAGTACTTACTGGCTCTGTGACTTGGGCATGTTTCTTCGTCCTCTTTGCTTCAATTTCCTCTTCAGTAAAATGGGAACAATCATAATATCAACCCCATATTCTGAAGATTAAATGGGTTAATTTAAGCCAAGTGTCTGGCACCTGAAATGTATTCTGTAACAGTTGGCTTTAATTTGCCTATGTGGGTGATACTGTCACCTAGAAAAACAGTTACTTTAAGTGCTTGTAACGAAACAGATTATTTAGCAATATTCTTATTTATGTTGATTTATGATCTTTTTTCATATTTCTGTGACTTGCTGCTCTTGTCACTTGTTTATTGATTTTTTGAAAGAGTGACAGAAAGAGGGAGAGATCTTCCATTTGTTGATTCACTCCCCAAATGCCTAGGACAGACAGAAGCCAGGAGCCAGGAACTCTGTCCATCCACATATGTGACAAGAGCCCAAGTACTTGGTCATATCATCTGCTGTCTCCCGGGAGCTGAATGGGAAGTACCAGGTAGCTGAGACTGAAACCAGGCACTCCAATATGGGATGTGGGAGTCCCAAGCAGCAAGTTAACCTGCTGCACCACAATGCCTACTACAATCTATCGCATTTTTCACCTTCAGTAAGTATATACAGCTTTTCCTACCCTTTCATTATCCCTCATGCATGAACTCAAATGAGTTGTTTTATAAGAGGGAGAGGAAGAAAAGGTAGAACCCAGAGATGGAGAAGGTAAGTTAGCAAGAAGGGACAGTACAAAGGTGAAAATAACTGAATCCCTGAAGTGCCAGCATAGCTCCTTTCTTGTGGTAACAGTTAACTATTTATTAAGTGGATGGGTTTTTAAAAAAGATTTATTTATTTGAAAGGCAGAATTAAGAGAGAGAAGGAGAGACAGAGAGTAAGATTGTCCGTCTGCTGGCTCAGTCCCCAAATGGCCACAAAAGCCAGGTCTGGGCCAGGCAGAAGCCAGGAACCAGGGGCTTCATCCCAGTTCCCAAGAGGGTGGCTGAGGCTCAAGCGCTTGAGCTGTCTTCCACTGTTTTTCCCAGGCCATTTGCAGGGAGCTGGATTGGAAGTGGAACAGCTGGGACTCGAACTGATGCGCATATGGGATGTCGATATTGTAGGCTGTGGCTTAACCCAGTGTACCACAACATTGACCCCCCTGGCCAATGATGGATTTTTTTTTTTAATTGGTCTGATTATGGATTTGAAAATTGAAGTTTCCTTCAACTTTCTTTAAAAGTTTAAGATTTCACAGTGTATACATGTATCAAAACATCATGTTGTACATCTTAAATTTATATAATTTCTGTTACTCAATTATACGTCAGTGTAGCTGGAACAAAATTTGAGACATAAGGAAGAGATTTCGATGTCTCTTATTGTGCTGTCATTTGAAAGAACTATAATTCAGGACTGGCATTGTGGCATAGAAGGTTGAGTCACTGCTTGTGACACTGGCATCTCATATGGGTGTTAGTTTGTGTCCTGGATACTCGATTTCCCATCCAGCTTCCTGCTAATGTACCTAGGAAGTAGCAGGAGATGGCCCAATTACTTGGACTCCTGTACCCACGTGGGAGACCCAGAAGAAGCTCCTGGCTCCTGGCTTCAGCCTGGCCCAGCCCTGATTGTTGCTCTCATTTGGGGAGTGAACCAGCGGATGTTGAGAAAGTTACTGTAGGCCGGCGCTGCGGCTCACTAGGCTAATCCTCCACCTGTGGCGCCGGTACTCTGGATTCTAGTCCCAGTTGGGGCGCCAGTTCTGTCCTGGTTGCTCTTCTTCCAGTCCACCTCTCTGCTGTAGCCAGGGAAGGCAGAGGAGGATGGCCCAAGTCCTTGGGCCCTGCACCCACATGGGAGACCAGGGGGAAGCACCTGGCTTCTGGCTTCGGATCAGCGCAGCGCGCTGGCTATAGCAGCCATTTGTGGGGTGAACCAACGGAAGGAAGACCTTTCTCTCTCTCTCTCTCTGTCTAACTCTGCCTGTCAAAAAAAAAGAAAAAAAAGTTACTGTAATTTGTTTCCCTACCACAATTGTCCATTCACATAAATATACACTCACATTTCTTCTGATTTCCTTTACACGTAATTTTTCATGCACACATCTTAGGATATATGTAAAAGAGAACAACAGTGATATTTGAGATTAATATTTGTGGGAATTTACTTTTTTTTGGTTGACTCATAGGGAAGATTTTCCCCATAGCGCATTGGGGAATGGCATATCCATGATTTAGAACCTAGCCCTAACTAGGGACTGGAAACCATTTAATCCTGTAGACCGCAGTGCAGGGTGTAGGGATAGTCACCTTTACCTTACAAGTGAGGAGGCCAGGCACCTGATCATACTCCTGTTCAGAGAAGGAGCTAGCTTCCAAACCTAGGTTTGTGTCCTTGTCCTCCCTATACCAGCTGATCTTTTCATATTGGCAGTTCTCCTGCATCCTTCAGAAGTCTTGCCCCTGCCTAGTTGATTCTCAACCTTAGGCTTTTTAATGAAGTTTGGAGTTTTCTGATGTCTGCTCAGTCAGTGTGAAGTGGAATGACTTAAAAACTTTCTGATGGTTGATACTGTGTATCTTCAGAGCTGACATAAAAAAGAATAATGTGGACAAAGAAGGGCTGATGTATTCTTTTCTTGGTTATTTCTTCCCTAATTAAATACCATTAATGATAATCAAAATGGGAAAAATGTATTATAAATCAAACTTCAAATATTATACCATCCTTTTCCATTTCATATAATGTTTTGCATAGTTATATAACCAGAGCATATGTATAATTTTATACTATGTTTTTGATACAATCATGATTATAATAATTTTATCTGTTACCATATGGTCTTCATAATTGCTTTTATGATTTTTTTGTGATTTCTTAATAGTCCATTGTGTTTTCTATTTCTAATTTTTTCTCCTAGATTTGTATTGAACATTTCAGGTGTAGCTATTTTAATATTCTAGATTATTTGTTTGAGCTTTTGAAATGTAATGCTGTGAGGTGGCTATTGTGGTGCAGCAGATTAAGCCACCAATTGGGAGACCCATATCCCGTAACAGAATGCCTGAGACCAAGTCCTGCCTCTGATGCCAATCAATCTTCTTGCTAATGTGTATTGGAAACTGCAGATGATGGCCCCGATACTTGGGTTCTTCCCATCTGCATGGGAGACCCAGATGGGAGTTCCAGATTGCAGGCATTTGGGGAGTGATCCAGCAGATGGAAGATTACGCTATCTCTTCATCTCTCTCTCTCTCTGTCACAATGCCTTTTATATACATATGTATATACATAAAACCTTTCTTTTCATATTTAGATTTTTTTAAGATTTATTTATTTTTTTAGAAGGCAGAGTTGCAGAGAGGCAGAGGCAGAGAGAGAGAGGTCTTCCAT
Source organism: Lepus europaeus (assembly GCF_033115175.1). NCBI lineage: Eukaryota > Metazoa > Chordata > Mammalia > Lagomorpha > Leporidae > Lepus > Lepus europaeus. The sequence goes on along the minus strand of NC_084838.1, from coordinate 28,671,611 downwards.
CCGCTGGTTCACTCCCCAGATGGCCGCAATGGCTGGAGCTGAGCTGATCCAAAGCCAGGAGCCAGGAGCTTCTTCTAGGTCTCCTGTGCAGGTACAGGGGCCCAAGCACTTAGGCTATCTTCTACTGCTCTCCCAGACCATACAGAAAGTTGGATCGGAAGTGGAACAGCTGGGACTTGAAATGGTGCCCGTATGGGATGCCAGCACTGCAGGTAATGATTTTACTCACTATGTCACAGTGCTAGCCCCCTAAAATTTTTTTTTAAATTGAAATATCCACTGCGTGTTAAGTAATAGATACAAAAATATTTGACAGTTTGGGTAAGAAAGTACTGTACTTTCTTTTGTTAAAAAACCAGAGAGCAACTGAATTTTCCCTGGAAATTACTTGTTCTTTGTGATTGGAACTAAATAATTTACTTGCCCATGTACCAGATGCAGGCATACATAAAACTTTTAAAAAGCAAGCACATTCCCAAATTACTTTCCAAAAATAATCAGTCTTTATTACTTTCAGTTTCATCATAGTTTAAACCAGTTTTGACTGCTTTTACTTCCAAAAATTTTCCATGAGAGTATCATCATAACTATGAACCTTTACACTTTAGATTCTAGAAGTGCTCATATAATGTGAAAGAGGTTGGCATTGTCTATATCCACATCTCCTAATGAGTATATGACCAAGTAAGTTTTGGAGAGTCTTCCAATAAAGGCTTAAAGAAGTGAGAATATAACAGTGAACAAAACAAACAAGTCCTTTTCTCCAAGTAAGCTATAAGGTTGGAAGAATGAACATCATGTACCTAGATATTTAGGAGAAGATTCTGTACACATTTTCTATGAAGTAGGCTTTGAGTTAAAGAATACTTGAGTGCTTTCTATAAATAGTGCTGATCTCTGATTTAAACAAAAAGCAGATATGTTATTCTCAAAAAGCTCATAATTGAGTGAGGAAACATACTTAGGAATGGTAATTACGGTGATGGTGATACATAGCGTGCTCTAGGAATAAAAGTAAAGGAACCTAATCCATGTTTTTGGGGCTCCTAAAATTGTTTTTAAAGTATGGTGGGAATTTGGTTTGCTTAAAGAGTTCTTAGGCTCTTGCCGCAGAATCAAATATGTATTTATTTCTGTGCATGGCTACTGTAGACAGAAAAAAAAAATCATTAGCAAAGACAATTTTGATTTAAAACCTAAATTTAATTTTGCTCACTTTAAGCCATTAATTTGCTGTTAGCAATGTGTAATCTTTATGTTGTATGGCCATAACTTCAAAGTTAGTTCTTATCTTTCATCATGGAAATGAAAGAAGATTGTTTTAAGTATCTTACATCAAGTACCCATGACATATTTTAAAAATGGTTACAGTATGGGCCCAGTGCCGTGGCTCACTTGGCTAATCCTCCGCCAGCAGCGCCGGCATCCCATATGAGCACCGGGTTCTAGTCCCAGTTGCTCCTCTTCCAGGCCAGCTCTCTGCTGTGGCCTGGGAGGACAGTGGAGGATGGTCCAAGTGCTTGAGCCCTGCACCCGCATAGGAGACCAGGAGGAAGCACCTGGCTCCTGGCTTCGGATCGGCGCAGTGCGCCGACCGTGGCAGCCATTTGGAGGGGTGAACCAACAGAAGGAAGACCTTTCTCTCTGTCTCTCTCTTTCTCTGTAACTGTACCTGTCAAATACATTTTAAAAATGGTTACAGTATGGCCAGAAAAGTCAGTAAATCTATTAGCAGTCTTGAAACTGCCTGCAATGTAGAACAAGGGAGTTACACAGTAGAGCTCTGACCCTATCCATCTGTCCTTGGCAACAATGAGTACTGAAGAAGTTCTGAGAATTGTAGAATGTGATTATAGAAAATTAAGTAGTAATTCCACATTAGAGAGCTTGCTTACTGCTGTGTCAGAAGAATGATAAGTTTGAAATACTTTGAGGATGGCAGCCAAGGCTGGTCTGTAAAATTTTGCTAGTGTTTCATTGCTGGTAGAGGTAAAAGATGTTATTAGCTATGCTGCAGAGCAGGATTAACTTGGCCTTTGCCCAGTAATTATATGCCATGTGCAAGGGAGACAGCCACTGAGATGTCTGATGCAAGAAGGACCTCTTTGTAAGAGCCCCACAGTGATTTTTAAAGGGAATTGGCAGAAGAATGAAGTCATTGGCAACATATCTCCAATGATCTTTGTACCACTGTGTAAATGCATAACTTATAAAGCAGTTCTAGTTGCCACTTCCCCTTTTTTCTTAAATGGATGAATGTTTGTGATTTAGCATAAAGTTCATGAACTAAGAAAAGCAGTTGGACACACATAGCTGTATCTTTCCACTCAGTGTATCTTATTATCTTTAACTGCCTGTTAAAATCATACTTTTTATTTTTACCTTTCCAATATAAATTGCTACCACCAGGCTTAGCAAGTGAAATGGATTATTTAGGGTAACTGTAAGTAGTTATACACTTCAGATCCTTGGCAGAGCTTTCCCAACGGACAGGCAATGTCTTTGAAAAATCCTATTACAAGATTTTATTTGCAGGTGCCATGAGCAGAAGGCTGAAAGGCTCTGTGTTTTATTGCTACCCAACTTCATCATGTCTGTTCACTCTATTGAAAGCAGGGCCAAAAAGTGATACACATCAGCTCTTTTATTCTTTTGTTACTACTCTGTGCAAATAAAAGCATATTGGGGAATTTAATGAAGCAGTATGTCCTTGGAGGGAGCTTTGAAAATTCTGAGTGTGCAACTATTTGCCTTTAATATTGGAGGTTTTTGTGTAGAACAGATTGGCAGGAGCAAAATAAAGTCCTCACATGGAGGCCACTCTTTGCCATACATGTACTTGAGTCACAGATGTCTACACGGTGGTGACCTTGGAGATAGATGCATTCAATGATTATAATAGTATAATTGGGAGGGGGGGATGCCATGGAGTACTTGGGACTGTAAAAAAACTACAACAGAGCTGCTAAAACTATGAGACTGTTTTGGAGATCTGCTTATCCAGGAAGTAGAGATTATGATGTTTAAGAAAAAAATTGAGGAGGAAAGGATGGATTATTCAACAAATTACCCAGTACTGCCCAAGGACATATTCTGGGAATCTGAGCTGGGTGAGAGGCCACATGTTAGCTTGCTCTGGCCTTCATAGTTATAACTGGCTTCTTTATTAGACTGAGAAAGGCAGCAGTGATCTGCATGCAAATATCTGGTCACACAGGAAAGCTGGCTTGTGTAGGCTTGTTGTTAGGTTTGGACTTAAGGTTTCATGCAAATCCTAGCCTACCAGCTTAATTCTCCTTATTGCTAACTTGTGAGAATGTAAGCATGTGTCCATGACTTTGCCATAAGAATAACCTTGATTCCATTATAAAGTTCTAAGCTTCAGTTCTTCATTATTGGTAATGAATATGTGTGTAACTCTGAACTGATAAAAACATGGGTGTGGTCAGTGCTGTAGTTGTAAACTGCCAGTCCAAATGGTATGGGAATTGACTGATTTGTCCCTTATTTCCTAGCAGGCTTAACCATGCCTCTAAACCACTGTTCTTCCTTGACCAGCCGCCCCAGCTGCCATTTATTGTTGCTTTGTACGTAGGAGGATGCAGTTTTCTGGCTACTCTAGGGGAATAACCAGGGAGTTGTTTAGCCTGTCAGAAAATGCAAGATGCAGTGGTGGATATTTAGCTTAGTGGTTAAGTTCCTGGTAGAGACTGTGTTCTACATTGAAGTACTTGGGTTTGATTCTCGGCTGTAGTTCTGAGTTGAGGTTCCTGGGAGGCAGTAGTGGTTGCTCAAGTAATTGGGTTCCTGCCATTCAAATAGAAGACCTGGATAGCATTCCTGGCTTCCAGCTTGGTTCTCAGCCCAGCCCCAGCTGTTACGGGCATTTGGCAAATGAACCAGCAAATAGGAGCTCCTTCCCTGATTGTCTCTCTGCCTGTTTTTCTGCTGGTCAAAGAGAGAAAGAAATTCCAAGTTGCAGAATTTCTATATGTAGGTGACCAGATAGTACCTAGTATAGATCTCACAAATGACATCTACATGAAAATGTTATTCTCACAGACTAGTGAATGTAGGTTGTGTCAGAAAACAAAGGAAATATTTTTCCTCATTTCCAAAACTAAAAAGTCTGTTCCTAACTGGACGCATCAAATCTTGAGTGTATAAAGATATCTTGATACAAAGTGAGAAATGGCTGATTTTTAAAAACACACAGTAATGTTCTCTTTATTTATCATGAAACATTTCTGAGTGTAACAGCCTTATTTGGCAGTCAGTACTTCTCCTTCATAGCTAGTAAGAATCTTTCATATGTTTTGGGACCCAAACACATTTTATTTTAGATACCGAAGGATCATTTTGGTGTTTGCCTCAGAAAATAAGCTACAAAAAGTTTATGAGGCAATTTCAACAGATCTCACAAGTGTTTGCTGAATAGTTCCCCGACTCTGGTCCTTTTTACATTGTTGACAAAACCGTAGTGCTTGGGTTGTATCTTTCTCACTGAATTGGGGTTCCAAGGGGGCAGGGGCTATCTTACCAACCATGGAATTTCAAGTCTTTTGCATGGAAGAACCAAAGAAATGCTTAAGAATGTTATTGGAAACTCAAAAAATTTCATATAATTGACTGTAACCTTTGTGTAGCACATTTTTCATTATTTCAAAACCATGCCTACAAAAACCTTGTATATCAAGGAAAGATTCATAGCATTAGATATTACTATTATTATTACTATATGAGTCTTTCAGGAAGCTTTGTACCTCTATCTGAGTTAGGGTAAGTTAGAAGATGGTAAGCACAGCTTACAAAAAGGAGGTAGGGAGCAGTCTCTGTCTTTAGATAGAACTTGGGTATCTTTTGTTAAATAAAATACTTATATATTTGTTTGAAATAGTGTAGGAGTTGGGGGGAGAGACAGGGAGGGAGAGAAGGAGGCAGAGTAGTAGGCAGAAGTGCAGGTGAGAGGGCTTCCATCACTGGTTTACTCCCCAAATGCTCACAACAGCCAAGGCTGAGCCAGGCTGAAGCCAGGAGCCATGAACTGCATCCAGATCTCCCATGTGGGTAGTAGGAACTCAAGTACTCGAGCCATCATCTACTGCCTCCCAGTGTGCATATTAGCAAGAAGCAGAATTGGAAGCAGAGGAGCCAGGACCCAAACCACTCTGATATCCAGGTGCAGATATCCCAAGAGATGGCTTAACTGCTGCACCATAGGCCAGACCACAGGGCGTCTTCTGAGTTCCAGGATTTGGACCTATTGGCCTTCATCTTTGAGACCTAGTTCATTCTTCTGGTCTTAAATCTGGATTCTTGCTGTTGCTTATCTGATCTTTTTATGTCTTCCTAATCCTCCTGCCCTGCCTAATTCTGTGAACTAGATTCAGCTCTGCCAGACTTTTCTCTACTTAATTGGCCCCTTGGCCTTGGCCCACACTGCCTGCCCTAGAATTGCTAATGCCCTTCAGTGACAATTGACTTGACCTGATTGGTTATCATCTATCACTTGCCAACACCTTTGTATGCTTCTACTATCTTCAAATACTTTTACTCAGTAACTGTATCTTCATTTGAAATAACATGGAAATTTAGGTTAAGATTTCTTTTATAGGATTATTTCCTAGAAAAATAACATCATTACTCAAACATAACACATTCACTAGAAAGTTCTAGGTTTACCTATTAGAGCTCATAGTAAATGTGGAGTTTATGACACAGTTGTAGTACTTTAAGCGACACTATGGAAACTGAAGCAGTAGATATCCACACTGCAAAATATAAGAAGGAATGCAGATATGAATATAATGTAAACAGTAGGTTGATATCAGTTATGGTCTGACCTAGAATTCTCTTTTAGTGGTCAGGTAGCAGTACAGATGAATATCTGTTATCCAAATGCTTAGGATTAGAAGTGTTCTAGAGTTTGGAGTTTGGAATGTTTGCATATACATAAAGTTCTTGAGCATGGAACCCAAGTCTAAACACAAAATTAATTCATGTTGAATATATTCCTTACATCCAGTCTCAAGGTAATTTTATACAAATATTTTTAATAATTTTGAGCATGGAACAAAGTTTCATAGTGTGGAATTTTCCACTTGTGGCATCATGTTGGTGCTGAAAAAGTTTGGGATTTTGGAGCACTTCAGATTTTTGGATTAGGGATGCTCAGTCTGCATTAAAAATTGTAATTCTGCTTTCCAGAATATCAACTTTGTATAAATGTACAAAAGAACTCCAGTGTGGATGTTATTTTGCACATATCTTCACACCTTTTTTTTAAAAAAATATTTATTTACTTGAAAGGCAGTTAGAGAGGGAGAAACAGAGGAAGACCCTCCAGCCTCTGATTCACTTCCCCAAATGGCTGCAATGGCCAGGGCTGGGCCAGGCTGAAGCCAGGAGCTTCTTCTGGGTCTCCTGAGTTAGTGCAGGGGCCCAAGTATTTGGGCCATTCTCTGCTGCCTTCCCAGGTGCTTCAGCAGGGAGGTGGATCAGAAGTGGAATCTTGAACTGCTGCCCATATGGGATGCCAGTGTCGCAGATGGAGGATTAACCTTCTACATCACAGCTCCGGACTCCCATACCTTTATTTTTAAACATTTTGAAAATCTTTATTATAGAAAACTTTAAACTTTCATTTTATTTGTTTTTTGGAAGTCTTATTTCTCTTTAGAACCTCTAAGTTTGTTTGTTGTCTTCCTTCTTTCTGAAGAACCTATTGTCTGGGAGCTGGATCAGAAGAGGAGCAGCTGGGACTCGAACCTGTGTCCATTTGGGATATAGGTGCTGCAGGTGGAGGCTTAGCCTACTATACCGCACCACTAGCCCCAAACTTTAACATTCTTTGTGATTCATAACTGCTGCTAATAAATTTTCTCAGGTTTTATTTGTCTAAGAAGGTATTCATTTCAGAGAGACATTTTCTCTGGGTCAGTTTTTTTTGTTTTCCTTTATCAATTTAAAGATATTATTCCCTAGTTTTTTACTTTGCATAGTTTCTAACAAAAAGTCTTTTGTAATCTTGGTTTTCTGTATGTAATATGTCTTTTTAAAATGCCTTTGTCTATTTTTAAAATTTTTTTAAAAAATATTTATTTATTTGAGAGGCAGAGTTACAGAGAGGCAGAGGCAGAGAGAAAGAGGTTCACTTTCCAGATGGCCACAACGGCTAGAGCTGCACCGATCTGAAGCCAGTAGTTTCTCCTGGGTCTCCCACGTGTGTGCAGGAACCCAAGAACTTGGGCCATCTTCCACTGCTTTTCCAGACCAGAGCAGAGAGCTGGAAGTGAAGCAGCTGGGACTTGAACCGACACCCATATAAGATGCCGGCACTTCAGGTGGCGGCTTTACGCGCAGGACCACAGCGCTGGCCCCCCTCTGTCTATCTTTAATATGACCTTTGTATCTTTAGTTTTCAGTTTTGTTTGAATATAACATGTTGTAGTGTATGTGTTATAGTTATCCTGCTTAGGAGTCTCTGAACTTGGATCTGTGCTTTGATTCCACTGTTATTGTTGAAAAGTTTTCAGTCATTTCTTCAAGTATTTTCTCTGCCCTATTCTTTCTTCTCCTTGGATTCCACTTATTTCTAAGTTAGCTTATTTCATATTGCCCTTCAGTTCCTGGGTGTTCTGGTTTTTAAATTTTCAGGTTTTTTTCTTGGTGTTCCAATTTGGGTAATATCTATTAATCTATGTTTCAATTCACTGAGTCTTTTCTTGACTGTGTTTAGTACTGATAATCTTGACAGACATTTCTCATTTTTGTTGTTTTTTAAGCATTTTCCTTAATTCTTTCTTATAGTTTTTATCTCTGTGTTACAGTGCAGACCTAGAATTCAGATTTTCCTCTTTTCTTTGAACTTTTATTTCCTCTACTACAAAATAGAAAAGCTAGGGATATTTAATAACCAATAGAATTGTTTTGAGAATCAAATGTAATCACAGATAAAATAACTGTTTTCTGCTGGAGAAGTCCTGTCTCTCCCCTTCCTGTGGCTCTCAGTCACTCTCCTTAAGAGAATGTATGATTACTTTTCCATTATTTATTTAGTTCCTAAATTGCAGGATTCTTTTAAGAATTGTGATACCTGACCTTTATTGACAGTCTTATTAATTTCATGTGGAATCTGAGAAGGGATAAAATCATATTTTAAAAGTGCTCCTGCAAAATGCTTTACATTTGCTACATTAATGTGAAATTTTATTGGAAGAAACAGACAGCATTAAATCCAGTTACCACTTGGTTAAATCTGTTAAAGAATCATTAAAGTTCGTCAACTGTTGAGTTTCTTGACTCACTTGAGATATTCTGTGGCTTATAACACATCGCCCTCAGTCTCTCTGCACGTATATGGTGTTAAAGTACTGGGGTAGCTTCCACAGATTGCTGTGTGAAGAAACTGTGATACAGACAGTTGCTCTTTGCTGACTAGTGCAAATGAATAATGGTCTTATTGGAACTGATTAGAGTCATAGACTTGGGGGCAAAGCCCAGTTGCACAGCTGTGAATCCTTGGGCTGATTACTTAGGTTCTGATCTCGAGTTCCTTCATCTGTGACATAGGGATGGAGCTGTTTTGAAGGAAGAAGACAATGTATATAAAGCTTTGGGTCTAGTATCTGGTTAATAGTAATCAATAGCTGAAAGCATTAAAAATGGTCGCTAAAATGAAATGTACCAACATGAAGTCAAAATTTTATTAAGTATAAGGGTGAAGGAGAGTTTAATATTCTTTTTACCCCTTTTGGTAGAAGGTTCCTTCTGTTAAAAAGATTCTTTAACTCTAGGGAGAGGATTATCTGAAAAGCAAATATTGATGGCTAATAATAATAAAAATGAGTAGTTCTTTTTTGATAACAGCTATTCAAATTTTATCCTTAGAAGTAAGCTACCCTTTCTGGGAAGGCATCCTCTGTTGGAATGAGGGTGATATCTATCCTTTGGGTCTTCCCTTCTACTCTGGACTCAGTGACTGTTTACGTGTAATCCCACACCCCTTCCCTTGCTATCCACAGTGAGAGATGGTCTATGTATTTGGCAAAGAAATGACCCACAGCAAGTTGAATTTACTTGCTGAGATGTTGACTGTTTATATCTTACAAGTGAAAATATAAGCATTAACAAACTGAATTTTGGTGTAAGATAAAAATACTAAGAAAATACTTTTGGATAAAGAAGCTACTCAATCAAACTGAGGCTCTCCCTCAACTCCCAACCCTCCATATATACTGTTTCTTTTATTATTATTATTATTATTTTTGACAGGCAGAGTGGACAGTGAGAGAGAGAGAGAGACAGAGAGAAAGGTCTTCCTTTGCCGTTGGTTCACCCTCCAGTGGCCAGCACGCCGCGGCCAGTGTACCGCGCCGATCTGAAGGCAGGAGCCAGGTGCTTCTCTTGGTCTCCATGGGGTGCAGGACCCAAGCACTTGGGCCATCCTCCACTGCACTCCCAGGCCATAGCTGGCCTGGACGAGGGGCAACCGGGACAGAATCTGGCGCCCCGACCAGGACTAGAATCCGATGTGCTGGTGCTGCTAGGTGGAGGATTAGCCTGTTGAGCCACGGTGCCGGCCCTTTTTTTTTTTTTTTTTTAAGATTTATTTATTTGAAAGGCAGAGTTAGAGCAAGGCAGACGCAGAGAGAAAGAGAGAGGTCTTCCATCTGCTGGTTCACTCCCCACAAATGGGGTGCAGGAGCCCAAGGACTTGTACCATCTTCTACTGCTTTTCCAGGCCATAGCAGAGAGCTGGATCAGAAGTGGAGCAGCTAGAACTCGAAACAGCACTCATATGGGATGCCAGCACTGAGGCTGTGACTTTATTCAATATACCACAGTGCCAGCCCCTGTGTATACTGCTAAGACAGAGTACTTTAAAATAGCTGTTGCCTCATAAATTACCAGAGAATAAATATCAAAGAAGTGTTCAATTTCTGTGTGATTTTACTGAAATGGCATTATTCAAGACTGAAATTACTTTAATACAAAGAAACGTCTTTATTCACACTGTGAGCAACTGTCTTCCAAAATGCAGACCACAACATAGGCATTCTTGTTCTGGTAACACAGGGAAGAATGTGACATTTTTAATTTTTTAATTTAATTTTTTCCCTTACAAAAATTTTCACAGGAGTACATTCCTGATCATAGACTTTTGGAGTCTATGGACTTCCAAGGAGATCCAATATAACTCCTTCCTGCTGCTGAGAGAGATGAAGTAATTAATCTAATGTCTTGGAGCTAACTAATGACTGAACCAGGGAGAGACAGAGGTTTTTATCTATTTTGCCATAGTGCTGCATTCCCCTGGAATAAAACTGCCTACTCATTCTTGGTTTTTAATGCTAGTTAGAGCCTTGGGATAAGGTTTTTTTCCATGACTAACTAGTGCTCTTTTGTTTTTTTGTGTGGGTGTCTGAGAACAAGCTAACTGAGATTTTGTTGTAGCAATCGAACAGTGACAAGGCATTTGTCTAGTTAACACATTAGTGGTCAGGAAAAAGTGGCTGTAGCTCAAATTCTCTGCCCTCATAATCAATTAGTTCAATATATATTTTTAAGATTTCTTTTTATTTATTCAAAAGGCAAAGTTACAGAGAGAAGGAGAGACAGAGAGTGATCTTCCATCCTCTGGTTCACTCCCCAAATGGCCACAATGGCTGAGGCTGGGCCAGGCCAAGGCCAAGAGGTTAGAGCTTCATCTGGGTCTCCTACTTGGGTGGCAGGGATCCAAGTACTTGGCCATTTTCCACTGCTTTCTCAGACACATTAGCAGAGAACTGGATCAGAAGTAGAGCAGCTGGAACTCCAACTGACTCTAGTATGGGATGCCAGCATTGCATGAGCTGGCTTAACCCTTTATGCCACAACACCAGCAGATATTTTTAAAGTTGAGGTTTTTTTTTTTTTTAAAGATTCATTTATTTGAAAGTCAGCGTTACATGGCCGGCGCCGTGGCTCAATAGGCTAATCCTTCGCCTGCAGCGCCAGCACACCGGGTTCTAGTACTGGTAGCTCCCCTTCCTGTCCAGCTCTCTGCTCTGGCATAGGAGTGCAGTGAAGGATAGCCCAAGTCCTTGGGCTCTGCACCCGCATGGGAGACCAGGAGAAGCACCTGGCTCCTGCCTTCGATCAGCGTGGTGCGCCGACCACAGTACGCCAGCCGCAGCTGCCATTGGAGGGTGAACCAACGGCAAAGGAAGACCTTTCTCTCTGTCTCTCTCTCTCACTGTCCACTCTGCCTGTCAAAAAAAGAAAAAGAAAAAGAAAGAAAGAAAGAAAGTCAGCGTTACAGAGAGAAATAGGAGATAGAAAGAGTGGTCTTCCATCCACTAGTTCACTCCCCAAATGGCTACAATGACCAAGGTTGTGGCAGGCTGCAGCCAGGAGCCAGCAGCTTCTTCTGGGTCTTCCATGTTAATGCAGAGGCCCAAGTACTTGGGCCATCTTCTGCTGATTTCCCAGGTGCATTAGCAGGGATCTGGATCAGAAGCGAAGCAGACAGAGCTCATCTGGATGCTGCATTGCTACAGTGCTAGCCCCTAAAGTTGAGTTTTTTAACCTGAGGTCTTCATTTCCTAAACATTTGTGAAAATTATGTGAATTTGCTTATATTTCAAGAAAAGAATGTGTAGCTTTATCATGTTGTCAAAGGATACATGGTTCAAAACTTCTGTTTTAGAGGAAGGAGAACTAAGTCTGATTGCACTCTACTAATTATACTCAAGGGCCCGCTTATCTCCAGCCCCCTTCTGCTAGTGCCCTTCCCTACTGTCAGGACTTCCCTAGATGGCTTCCTGGATCTTGTCCTGTAAACCACTGGAGGCCTCAGTCTTTTTGTTGCCGAAACCTTTCCTGTGTTTTCCAGGGTGACCCGTCTCCCTCCCTTCCCTGCTTACTGCTTCTAGGAGAGGGAGTGAGACTCGGGGATTTTGATTCACTAGAAAGCTCAGGGGTATTACTTCAGTTACATTTTTATTAAAAGGGATTTGTAAGCTGACCTTAGAGCCTAAGACTATTGCAGTAAGAAAAAACGCAATTGGAATTCCATTCAGTACTTTGCAAATTAGCTTTTAGATTTCCTCTAGTTCTTCCATTACAGAATTTGTTTGATCTGGAAACTCTAACATTTTCCAGGAGCAGAATGCAAATCCACGGATGGTGGTTTAGGAGTTGCTCAGATCTGTCTATAAAAATTGAATTTTTCCTTCCTGAATTTTATTTGACTTATAAGACTCTACACCTGAATAGGAATTCATTGTGATGGGCTGCCTTCCTAGAAGAGAATGTGTTCTAAAAAAAGTTTTACTTATTTATTTTTAAGTCTAGCATTGGACATACAAAGAAAAAGGTAGCAGTAAGATTGAAGTTGGAAGAGTTTGTTTGTTTATTCAGGATCCTTACTGACTACATATCATGAACTTAAGGCATCATGTTAGATACTGGAAAATGATTCTGATGTTTTTCCTTGGGAGGCGCAGAATCTGCCAGGAACACTTTGTATTAAATAAAATCAATAATTCACTATGTTGACTACTTTAATGGGTGGAACAAAAAAGCCTTGAGCTTAATACTAGTGGCTGATGGAGCATTGGCCAGGGAAGTTGCTGTAACCTTCACAGAACAGGTGACAGATATTTGAGTTGTGTCTTACAGGTTCAGCAGAAACTTGTCTAGCACAAAGGGGAACCAGGTATAAACGGTGTGTTTATACATCTTTAATTTTAACTCAGCTTAACATGCTGCCTCTTATTTTGTATGTTTGATTAGAGCTCCAAACGAGAATGGAAGCCGCTGGAGGACCGTAGCTGCACGGACTTACCCTGGCTGCTGCTCTTTATCCTCTTCTGCATTGGGATGGTAAGGAAACCTCCAGACAGGCCACACCTGAACTCATGATCTGAAGGGTGATGGGGAGCTGGTTGAAAGAGGAAGCTTGCTGGCCGGCGCCGTGGTTCAACAGGCTAATCCTCCGCCTTGCGGCGCCAGCACACCATGTTCTAGTCCCGGTTGGGGCGCTGGATTCTATCCCGGTTGCCCCTCTTCCAGGCCAGCTCTCTGCTGTGGCCAGGGAGTGCAGTGGAGGATGGCCCAAGTGTTTGGGCTCTGCACCCCATGGGAGACCAGGAGAAGCACCTGGCTCCTGCCATCGGAACAGCGCGGTGCGCCGGCCGCAGCGCGCTACCGCAGCGGCCATTGGAGGGTGAACCAACGGCAAAAGGAAGACCTTTTTCTCTGTCTCTCTCTCACTGTCCACTCTGCCTGTCAAAAAAAAATAAAAATAAAAAAATAAAAAGAAAGAGGAAGCTTTTTTATATAGATTGAATAAGTGGAGTTAAAAGATAGGTTTATTTTGGGGCAAAAAAAAAAAGTCAAATACATGTATATGGGGGGGGTCTTCAAAAAATTTATAGAAAATTCATATTATGAAAAAGCTATATATACATTTCAGCATTCTTATACCAAAATAAACTTACCTTTCAATTCCATTTTCCATGGACTTTTTGAAGTACCCTTGCATAATTTGTGTGTGTGTGTGTGTGTGTGTATTTTACCCCTCCTATATTGCCTATAATTAAAGGGTCTGGGATAAAATTGAGGCAGGTTATTTGCCCCTTAATACAATTAAGTGGTATTTGGTGTATTTTGATTTTTTTTTTTCCTGTACTTGAAAACTTAGATTGAAATTAAGGATTCCTCAGAAAGCCAGGTCACTTGACATGAATTTCTGTGAACTGTGATCTTAAAGGGGTGGCAAGAAGAACACAGCCGTGGAGTCAGTAGTCTTCATTAATTACCTAACTCAGTCATACAAGCCTGTTGGTTATCTTTGGTCTGGTCAGCTCTCCTCTCAGGGACTTAATATTCCTTTGTATAAATTTAGAAGTTTTGGGCCGGCGCCGTGGTTCAACAGGCTAATCCTCTGCCTTGCGGCACCGGCACACCAAATTCTAGTCCCGGTCGGGGTGCCGGATTCTGTCCCGGTTGCCCCTCTTCCAGGCCAGCTCTCTGCTATGGTCCGGGAGTGCAGTGGAGGATGGCCCAAGTCCTTGGGCCCTGCACCCCATGGGAGACCAGGAGAAGCACCTGGCTCCTGCCTTCGGATCAGCACGAAACGCCGGCCACAGCAGCCATTGGAGGGTGAACCAACGGCAAAGGAAGACCTTTCTCTCTGTCTCTCTCACTGTCTGACCTCTCTCACTGTCCACTCTGCCTGTCAAAAAAAAAATTTTAGAAGTTTTGGTCAATGATAGCTTTGACCAGTTCATCTTAGATGGGAGTGGTTGATCGTTGCTGCTTCCCATTTCTGTCCACACAGAGCCGTGTTGCATCACTGTAATAAGTGCCATCTCTTGCCTAGAGACAAGGGGATGTGGTGATTTTGCATTGAGTATCCAGGATGGAGCACAGTCCCTTGTACAGGGTGATGGGGGTCTGCTTATTTAATTGTTTGCCCACAATTAAGACTTTTTGACACAGACTTCAGTGGCTTTGGAGTCACTGCCATTGTGCCGGGGCTGAGAAAAGATAGAAAACAGTTGTTTACAGCTGGTTCATGTGTAGAGGTAAAAAGGAAATCCTCGTCTGGTTTGTCGCCCTCATTTTCCAGATTAAAAACATCAAACCCAGAGATGGCAACAACCATCCCCAGGCTACATGGATCATTAATGGCTGAGCTAGGAACAGAGCCCAAGTGTGAACATTGGGCCAATGTTGTTTCCTACCTCCCAATTTCTTGTTCCTCAAGGGGACTTTGAGAGCATTTTAGAACTCAAAATACAATTACATTACCTTTGAACCTTTTCCTTTTCCATGTGTGAGTATTTTAATCCCCTTCTTCCCATGTCTTTATAGAGACTTTTCAGGAAAAGCATATTTTGTATTTCTCTGTCATCATCCACCTTGCAAGTGCCATTTGTGAATCACATAGCAACCCTAATCATGGTGAACAGACAGAGTTGTAGGTTCCAATTCTGCTGCTGAACCAAGGAAAAGAAAGCAATAAAATTTAATAGATACACTAAATCCAGTAAAATGAAGAGTGTTCATTTTAAAGAAAAAAGGGTCGTTTCACCAGATTTAGAATGTTTAGAAAAGGTCAAAATAACCATTTCCTATCTTACAACTTATAAGATATTGTTCAGCAGTTTACTTAGTTTAATGAAGTGGCAACTGAAATGCAGCATGCAAGAGTATTCATGCAGAGTGTGGAAAAGATTCTTTGATAATAGAAATAGTCTGCAGCCTTTCCCCATGCCCTGAATGTAACCCTGGGACAAATAGCAGCTGACCTTTCAAAATGATGTTTATAAAAACATGTACCATGCCGCCTGAGGTGCTTTTGATTTTCTGTGCTAAAATTGCTCAGAAAAGTGCAATCATTAATGTTAATAGGCTGATTTGGGAGTGACTTGAGAGTTAGGAGTTATTTGTTTACTGAAACGTTTTAATGTAATTGTAATTAATATAATGTTGATTTCCATGTGATGGTAATTAAGACCCATTGTGTGTACTTTTAAGTGCAAGCATAATATTATTTGTTTTGGAATGATTCTTATATGGCTTACTTTCAGTGAATTGAGCTAATATAAAATTTTGCCATGCAGAAACTGAAGAAATTTTAAAGTTCTATTGTCCATCATGTTGGCTCAACAGAGGTTCAGTTTTTGGCCTCTGAATATTAGTTTTACATGATTTTTGTATGCTTCTTGTCTCTACCCCCTTTGGATTTCGTACTATAGTACTATTAGAAGAAGCTTTCAACAAACATTTGATGAGCACGAATGTATGCTCAGCACTTTCATATGTGTATTTATCTCATTTAATTTTCCCAGTTATCCTATAAGATGGATTTTGTCCTTGGTTTGTAGACAAGCTATAGTAGGGCAAATATTAGCTTGTGTGATGAGAGGCAAAGATAGAATAGGAACTGGAACTTTCATCTAATGGCTTGGTCATCTGTTGCTTTTACAGGTTATTTCTGTCATCTTGCAGCCATCTCCTTATCCTCTGCCTTTCCCTGTAATTCTTTGCTTACTCCTTGATATCTATGTACTAGCACTTAAACATTCTTGAATATTAGTATCTTTCACTCATCTTCATTAAATCTTCATTTATACCTTTTTGTCTCTTCATCAATATTTGTACTTTTCCTTTATTTCTTCCCAGTTTCAAAGTTTTTCTATGCTTGAGTTGTCTATAATTTGGAGTGTTTTTTCAAAGTGAATTGGAACAGGCATATTTTTTTCTTTCCTTTCTTTTTTTTTTTAATATTTATTTATTTGAAAGTCAGAGTTACAGAGAGAGAGGGAGAGACACATAGAGAGAACTACCAACTGCTGGTTTACTCCCCAGATGGCTGCAACTGCCAGGGTTATGCCAGGCTGAAGCCAGGATCCACAAGCTTCATCCAGGTCTCCAGCATGGGCGGCATGGGCCCAAACACTTGGGCCATATTCCACTGCTTTTCCCAGGCCACTGGATTTTAAGTGGAGCAGCCAGAACTCAAACCAGTGCCCATATGGGATGCCAGCATTACAAATGGTGGTTTTACCCTCTGTGCCACAATGGCATCCCCCTCTATTGGCCTTCTTAAGAGCTGTCAGCTTCCATTCCTGAGTTTTATCAATATTTTGAAATTACTAAGCATATGCTTACCCTGCTTTAAAAAATTGGACTTCTCAATTTCTGTTTTCCATTAAGATAGTAAACAAGTAGCTTTCAATCCTACCTACACATTAAAATCAGTTGGAGCCTTTTAAAACTACTTGTTTTGGGAGTGGGCATTTAGCCTAGCTGTTAAGGTGCCCACATCCCTTATTGGGAGACCTGGGCTCACTCTCTGGCTTCAGCTCCTGACTCTAACTTCCTTTCTGTGGAAGCAGCAGTGATGGCTCAAGTACTTGCTAGGATCTCTGCCATTCATGTGGGAGATCTGGATTGAGCTCCTGTCTCCTGGCTTTGACTCTGGCGCAGCCTGGCCATTGCAGGCTATTAGGATTAGTGGATGGGAATGTGTGTGCTCATTGTCTTCTTTCTCTCCCCTCCCAGTCCACTGCCTCAAATAAATAAATAACTTCTGAAAATATTGCAGGCTAGTGACAGATCAAGGATGGCAAAGCTTCTTAAGTGAGGGGTTCAGGGAAGAGTTCTTAGCTCAGATCCCACCCCAGCTCCTCCTAG
Organism: Lepus europaeus; assembly: GCF_033115175.1. NCBI lineage: Eukaryota > Metazoa > Chordata > Mammalia > Lagomorpha > Leporidae > Lepus > Lepus europaeus. The sequence goes on along the minus strand of NC_084838.1, from coordinate 28,654,421 downwards.
GCTCTCGACCAGTTTCTGAACACTTGAGGGAACAGGAGTGGGATGGATAACAAACTACCAGTCCATTAGTAGATGAGCGCGCACCTGGTTAAGCCCAGTAAAACATTCACTTGTAAAAATGACTTGTGGAATGAAGCTTGGGCCATGTGGGCTAAAGTACCTACTGTCTAGGAATGCCTGACCTCATTGTGTCTTCAGGTAAGGTATATATGAGAAACAGAGGAAAACGGAGATCTACCTGGAACAAATCTGCCTGGACTGATGTTACTACAAAAAGGCAGCAAAGAGAGGTGGTTGGATAGCTCTAATAGAGGAGACTCACCATGGAACATAGAAGTTGTAGGGAACCCTGAAACTTATCATGATAGTCATTGCAACCTACTATGAGCTACATGCTGTTCTAAGCATTTGACACATAATCACTTAAGTCTCACAGCAACTCAAAGAAGTATACATTATTATATATATATGACTTAGGAAACAGAGGTCTGAGATGTATTCAATAACTTGTCTAAGATTATACTGGGGACAGTCAGTGACCCTCAGAGAAAAGAGGAAGAAGGTGAGGCCCCATTGTTGTCTGGAGTTAGGAACAAAAGAAAGCAAAAACAAAACAAAAGCAAAAGCAAAAACAAAAGCAAAACAAAACAAAAGCAAAGCATGGTCTTAGCAGTTTCCCAGACTCTGACCAAATAGCTTAGCATTGCCTCTTCCTCTAGTGTGGCCCTAGGAAGCTAGGGGAAACTAAAGAGCCCTCCCACTCTGTAACTTCCATGTTCCGTCTAATAGATAACAATGCCACAAATGGAGGTAGGATATACACAGGAGAGGGAAATGGTTTGGGGAAATGTGGAATGAGAAAATGAGTTTTGGGCATGTAGAATTTGTGAGTAAGAATAAGCAGTTGGAAATGCAGTGTGCGAACTTTTGAGAATGATCTGGAGTAGAACTGGATTTAGGAGACATCATTGCCCAGGTTGTCCCTTCAGACCGCTTTCAAGGGCCTTTTTTATTTTATAGCATTGGTCTAGTTTCCAGGGCATGATGTTTCTACCTCATTAACTGTTATGGAGCATATAGCACAAAGGGAGAGGTTCACTGCAGTATTTAGTCCCCTCTTTGATGGTCTGTTCTTTGCCAGCGTTGGAAGAACAGCATGGCAGAAATGACTGTCAGATTACTTGATCCAAAATACTACCTACTTTCTGCTAAGTCCCTTTTAAAGAAAAAAATTTGATAAAATGTACATAACATAAAATTTACTCTCTTAGCCATTTTTAAAAGCACAGTCCAGTTAAATCCTTTTTTTTTTTTTTTTTTTTTTTTTTGCTCAGAGGAAAGCTTTATTGATTTATTGATTGATTGGTAGGTGCTGTGGAGGGGGATCCAGGAGAAGCATGGTGGGGGGGGGGTGGGGCTGGGGCAGTGGGAGGGAAATCCATTTGTTTTTAATCAATCTTTAATTCTCCCCCCTCAGTCACTGCAGTAAGCCAGATGGATTTATACTGCTCCCTGTAAGTTTACTCTTAACATTTTTACTGTATATCTACTTTCCTCTTAGAATTATAGAATTTTGAAAGAGGAAGGGCATGGCTTTAAAATTTAATCATTCCAGTCCTTGAGACCAGTTAGGAAACCTGCTCAGAGAGTAGTAACTCTCTCAATAAGTAACTCTACTTACCAAGCATCATCATGGGTTTTCATGACAATGCTAGGACCAGTTCTCAGGATTCGGTGACTGTGTTCCTTTCATTGCTCCAGCTGCCCATGAAACTGGGCACCTCTGTGCTTTCTCCCTCCTGCCCTGTTATTTTCTTTGTTGAACATTTCAGTTCTTGAGTTTGTGTATACTCAATAAATGCTAATTGAGTGGATGCTTCCTAGACTTCCAATCATTATTATTTTTTTTTTTTTTAATTCTTTGCTCTTTCTTCAAGCAATGTATCCTATTACACTTTAACAAAATTCAGAAATCTGGCAGGTTAGCGGAAAAATTAATCTTTTTTAGTTTGCATAAATATTGTCTACATCAGACCTTTTTTTTAAAGTCTTTTTTTTTTTTTTTGAAAATATTTATTTGAGAGGTAGAGTCACAGACAGTGAGAAGAAGATACATAGAGAAAGGTCTTCCTTCCATTAGTTCACTCCCCAAATGGCTGCAACGGCCCGAGCTGTGCCGATCTGAAGCCAGGAGCCAGGAGCTTCTTCCTGGTCTCCCACGCAGGTGCAGGGGCCCAAGCACCTGGGCCATCTTTCACTGCTTTCCCAGGCCACAGCAGAGAGCTGGACTGGAAGAGGAGCAACCGGGACTAGAACCGGTGCCCATATGGGATGCCAGCACTGCAGGCGGAGGATTAACCTACTGTGCCACGGCGCCACCCCTGCATCAGACCTTCTAATCCTACTGGATCTGCTGGGTCCTAATAGCCTTTTTGTCTTAGGGTTCACAGAAGATGAGGAACAAAAGCCAAATGTTACTCCAAAGTTTTATAAATCAATAAATAGGAGATTAACTCCAAGCACTTTTGAGAAATGGGATAGACAGAAGTAAACATGATGTTATTTGGGAAAGGAAAATCAGTTTTTCATTAATCCCTGGGAGAAGGCCGTAGCATCACTCTTATTTCCCTATCTTTTTATTTGGAAACTTTTTTTTTTAAGATTTATTTTATTTATTTATTTGAAAGGCAGAATTACAGAGGGAAAGGGGTAGAGGCAGAGAGAAAGATCTTCCATCTTCTTCACTCCCCAAATGGCCGCAACAGCCAGGGCTGAGCCTGGCAGAAGCCAGGAGCCAGGAGCTTTCCAGGTCTCCTACATAGATGCAGGGGCCTAAGTATTTGGGCCATCTCCCAATCCTTCCCCAAGCATGTAAGCAGGGAGCTGGATCAAAAGTGAATCAGGGGCTGGCACTATGGCACACTAAGTTAATCCTCCACCTGCAGTGCTGGCATCCCAAATGGGTGCCGGTTCTAGTCCCGGTTGCTCCTCTTCCAGTCCAGCTCTCTGCTGTGGCCTGGGAAAGCAGTGGAAGATGGTCCAAGTGCTTGGGCCCCTGCACCCGCATAGGAGACTGGGAGGAAGCACCTGGCTCCAGGCTTTGGATCGGCGCAGCTCCTACTGTTGTAGCCACTTAGGAAGTGAAGCAGTTTAAGGAAGACCTTTCTCTCTGTCTCTCTCACACACTGTCTGTAACTCTGTCAAATAAATAAATAAAATCTTTAAAAAAAAAAAAAAAGTGAATCAGCCAGTTCTCAAAGTGATGCCTGTATGGGATGCCAGTGCCGTAGGCAGCAGTTTAACTCACTACACCATAGCAGCGGCCGCTATTTGCCATATTCATAAACGCCCCTCAATCCACCCCACATCCCTAAACTAAACTAAGCCCTTCTGCCTTGCTCAGTTGCTTAGTGAAGGCTCTAGGTATGAAATCCAAACATGCTTGAGAAATAAGTGTGTCTCATTTTTTGACTAATAGTGAATGAAACTGAATAAAAGCTCTTAACTAGAACTAGACCTTGTGCTAGGAAAGGAAAATGACACAGTTTATTCATTAGCAAATTAGCTTTCTCCCTCTTAGGTATTATTAGTTGCTGGGTCTTACCGCTGACCCACCATCCCTGTATGCCTTTATTTGATTCAAATCACCTCCTGTTGTTGAGTATATTTTTCTGCTTCTCCTCTCTCTCAAAATAGCTGTCCTGAAAGCACTTCAGCAGCTCAGTCATTTTCAGATTTTAGCCCTGTTTCTTTTCTTACTAAAAGGCTTACTCCCTCTCAAGTGATTGCTTCCTACCACATGCTCATAAAAGCTTTCCTCATTCCCCTTATCATTTGCTTCATTAATGTGATTTTCTTCTGTTGAATGCCTTTTTCCTCTCCTCTCTGTGGAGCCATTAAACTATGAAGTGTATTCTGTAAAGTTTCTCTTACCCTATTTTAATTTCATGTGTCACATTTTTTTCTTCTCTGAAATCCTGCATTTGGATTAGAATTTTTCTTTTTAAGCAGATTGTGTTTTTAATTATATCTGGCCTAGTTCCACATTGTCAGTGCTTGTACCATATGGGAGGTCCCTAGGATTATAGTCATGGTTTCTTCCCATCGTATTAGTTCACTGTTCTCTTTCCTTTCCCCACCATGAGCTTTCTTAGCCTCTCTACGCTGATGCTTCTGGAAGCTACTTAGAAGTTTCAGTGGCTTAAGTGAAAATATGTCAGTGTCCCATTTTAGCATATATATGTTACATTTGTAATTTGTACCCTGCCTGCATCCTAGAGAGATATGAGGCGACCATGAAAAAGAAAAACACCCACGTGTCCAACAGTTCTGTTAAAAATAGTCAGAAAGGGAAATCAGAAACTGTTTAAAAAAATCCATATCACAGCATACTTACCAACATAAGAGGAAAATTCTATAGCAAGTGAAGGAAGACCATAACTTTTTAATTATGCAGTGGGTTTGCTATTTTAGATTAGTAGTAAATGAAGATTGAAATTGTGGTATGAAAATATTTTTGTGTAGTAACAAAACTACTAACATTATTTCTCACTTTTCCCCCTAGAAATTTTTGTCCTAAAATAGAGAGCCAAAGGGGTTTTGTTTTCATTGGTCTCCAATTACTGTTACTGAACTCTTTAGTCTGACTTTCCCATTCAAGTTTACCACCAAGGCTACTATTTATTGGTTATGTGCCATGAACCAGACATTCAGCTAGGGATTCATATTACCTCATTTAGTCCTCACTGTTAGGCTGTGAGATAGTTGGTGCTGCCCTGTGTTAGAGGTGAAGAGGGAACAGAGTCTAAGGTAATTGGATCCAAGTTACACAGGAAATAAGTGGTAAAGTAAGGGTTTGAACCCAGGTCTTTCTGAATACTAAGTCCATTCCCTTTCTATTACTCTGTGATGCTTCTTGATACAGAAATGTATTGGAAAGGGTGGCCAGTAAGCTTTCTCATATCTACCTCCCTTGTTCAATATGTTCAAGATGTTCAATATGGAGAAGTTGCCTTTATTATTATTATCATAATAAAATGCAAAGATGATATTATGATGTAAAAGCTTGAGATTTGTTTTATTATGGTAGTAAATAGTGTTTCCCTGTGGACTTTGTGCTGCTCATATGCAATCTGAGGAAAACAGTAGAATAGTGTTTGCAATAAGGAAAGATAGCTCTTATGTTCAGTGCAAGTGTACCTAATTTGGGGTCCAAGAATACGCTTAGCAAAGTATGCTGATTTGATGTGGCAGATTAATTTTTTTTCATGTTTTTAGTATTGGACTGAAGTTATGAGGTAGGACTGATTGCCCTTAAGTGTCTTTGGAAGAGTCAGGAGAGGGTGAGAGGGGCAACAGGTTGAGTGTGAATGAGTAAGTACTGACCAGCTATGCCTAACCATAGTGCTAGCAGTTAGCTACTGCTTTGAGGAGAAAGACGCTGATATTTCCTGAGACATACACTTTATGTGTGTTATATCATTCTTGCAACAGCCTTTGTGGCAAATTGTTTTATCTTTAACTTATAGATGAGTGAACTGAGATATAGAGAATTAAGCATGTTTATCCAAGGTCACTGAGTAAAACATGGAGTCATCAGTATTCTATTGATAATGCAGGTTTATCCAACCCCAAAGCACTTACACATGTTCTTGTGTATCTAGCAATATTCATAATAATAGCTTAAATTTATTGAGCTCTTACTGTGTGCAAGACATATCAAGACATATTTCTTATCACATCAATGGACTTTGTCATTTAATCCTTAAGTAAGAATATTTTAGGAAGCTACATACTTATTATATCCATTTTACAGGTGAGTAAGTTGAGGCAGAAAGTTGAAGTAACTTGGACAGAAGCAGAAGAGAAAATAGTAGGAGGTCAGGGGTAGCCTCTACTGGGTTTCCGTGTTCACAATGTGGTAGTTTTAAGAAGCTTCTACCATGTAGAATCATGCTTTCTACTCTTTCCTCTCACCTCCCTTACCTGCACAATGAAAGTAGAGGGGTTCTTCAGAAAAAAGGAATTTGTGTACCTTTTTTAGGTAAGTATATTTAAGTAGAAAATACTTTCCTCTAAAGAATTGCGTGTGGGTATAGTGTGGGACTATGATTTTTCAGGGCTATTTAGATAAGTATTCCTAATGATACTTATCTGTGATGAATTAAGCAGTGATAATCTCTTTATTTTTACTCACATTACTAGAGATAACAAAAACAACCTTTTGATGAGCAGTTTACAAGAATATTTCTTAATCCCAGCCTTTTCCCCCAATGCAATCAGTTTATCAGTAGTGATTCACTTTTACTTCCAGTAGCCTGCAATTGAGTGTGGGCTTTGTTTTGATCAGATCATTGCTTGGCTTAGCAAGCATGATATGGTTCTGAAGTGTCTACTATTTGCCTTTGGCACTGTGATGAAGCATATTCTCCTGAAACGAAGTATGCTTTGTGGAGCACAAAGCCAGAGCCTTGCATACTCTCCGTCAGTGTGCAATAGTTAGAGCATGGCAGTGCTTCGTTACATAATTCTTTCATGTCTGTGTAGCTTTATTGCAGGAAAGAAGCAGAAGAGTTGAATGCACTGAAGAGATTGATAATGATTCCAAACCCATGTACCAATTGTTCTTCAAATTTTCTACTCTTATCCTTTGATGCATTCATTTAACAGTGCCCCTTTACAGTGAAATGAAACTAAAGAATGAAGAACGTTACGTTGGGTTTGATTTTATGTCTGATCTTTCCTAGCCTCTATGGCCTTGGATGGCTTATTGAGCCTCTCTAGGCCAGTCTCCTCCTCATAAGGATTAGAGAAAATGTATGATAAGAACCTGGTACAGAGCCTGGAATAGTGCAGATGTTCAATATGGAGAAGTTGCCTTTATTATTATTATTATAATAAAATGTGAAGATGATCTTATGATGTAAAAGCTTGAGATTTGTCTCATTATGGTAGTAAATAGTGTTTCCCTGTGGACTTTGTGCTGCTCATATGCAATCTGAGGAAAACAGTAGAATAGTGTTTGCAATAAGAAAAGATAGCTCTTTGTTCCCTTGAACAGACAAAAGTTGTTCATTGTTGTGTCAAGTAGTTGCTGCTGAAATGGTTTATTTGTATGTGTTTTTTTCTGTTTCTTTCCTAGGGATTTATTTGTGGCTTCTCAGTAGCAACAGGTGCAGCAGCAAGACTGGTGTCAGGATATGACAGCTATGGAAATATCTGTGGGCAGAAAAATGCAAAGTTGGAAGCAATACCAAACAGTGGTATGGACCACACCCAGCGGAAGTGAGTAGACTGTTGCTGAATGGTGAACACAAACCGTTGAAGGGGACACAGAGAAAAATCCTGCTTTTTTAAAACTGCTTTAAAGATAATATCTTACTGAATATTATTTTTATATTAATTTGGGTATTTTTAATTTTTGTTTCTCTATTATGTACTTGAATCATTCCTATTTTCAGTTTTCAAATTTTGTCTAGGAAACAAAATCAGCTATTATATAAATTGGTCTACCTTGAGGTTTTAATAGGTAAAGGCTTGATCTGAGAGAATTACTCTTATCTTCTGTTTGCTCGTTAGTCTTTATGTTGTATACTAAGTTTTAACACAGAAAATAGCATAATTTTTTCCTGTAAGATTATACTTGGTGTCAGATGGATGATTTGAAACATTAAAATTATAAAGAAACATTGTATGATGCATCATTTATAACTAAACATCAGTTTTCAGTTTTTAAAAGATACATTTTCCTTGTCAGACTTTAAAACGTCTTGAATTCTCAACATTCATCTTTTAGATTTCATTAAATTCCTCAATTAATTGCATTTTTCTTCAAAAGAGCAGTTATTTCATTTTTAGTCTATAGGGAAATATATTTCATCTAGTATATTTATGTATGATGCCAATATATTTGTTTAAACTGTATATTTATGCCCCTATCAAACTTTGTTAGACATTTCCAGTATCAAACTAAATCTTTAGAATTAACAAAAGTAATTTTTTTTTTGACAGGCAGAGTGGATAGTAAGAGAGAGAGACAGAGAGAATTATTATTTCTTGTGGCAAGACTACCATTCTTTTTTATTTATTCTTTATTCTGAAATAATTTTAGACTCATGGAAGTTGCAAAAATAGCACAGAATTCTGCAAATTTTTTTTGTAGGTGGCGTTTCTTTAATGTTGATATGTGCCAAATCTAAAATATCGCCATTTAGATCAATGAAAAGAGAAGAGAAGGCTGCTTTTCCTTCAGGTCCACTGCTCACTTGGGTCATAATCATTTTTATGACTCTCCTCATAACTTCCTGATGTCTCTAAGCATATCCTTGCCATAAGCGTTGTGTGAGCGCCCCTCTTCACACTTAAACTTATGGCAGCCCATCTGGTCATGGAGCAGATTTCAAATTCTTGGCTTATGCCATGCGCATTTTGAACCTGTTGGAAAGAGAAACTGCTATCATTTTTAAAAAGTGAATTCTTTCTCTGCTTATTGTACTCAAGAGCCATTTATGTAGAGCTATAGGGGAAATAGTTTCCCAAGTATAGCTATTTCTTAATTTATATACATGTATAAATTTTATTTTCTGATCTGTATTTCATTTCTGCATCATGACTTTTTAGTACCAGTCTGTCCAAATATTTCTGCCTCTAAATGGTAATTTTTTAAAATGAACAGTACATTTTTAAGCATATCTTTCTCAGGTAAGTCTTTAATACTTGAATTTATGTTTGTCAGCTAAAACCCCTTGCATCTTTTTCCTGCCAAATGTATTGGCTTCCTTCTACACTGATTTCCTCATGTTTGTTTGGCTTCATCATGAACTCTGGACTCTTCCATAGCTATAGAGTGTTTTTATACCTGTATTAACTAACTGTTACCTTAACCTTGACCTTGGTCACTTTATCTCATCCCGTCTCCTTAGCCCCTAGGATAGTACATGCTACTTACTAGGACCTCAATATATATTTATTGAACAAACACACAAATAAATCCTGTAAGGTCTTGAATACAGCTCTTTCTTGCCTTCCCGTTCCCTAACATGGCTAAATTCTACTCATCCTCAGCTCTCAGCGTAAATGTCACATCTTAGAGAAGTCGCTTTTGATCTCATCATTTAAACCAGATAGTAAAAAGTATTCTTTCATTGTGTCCTGTAATATGTGTAGTTATATATTTACTATTTGATTTTTTTGTTAAGTATGTGTCTTTTAAGTGCCTTGAGAGAAAAGGGGAGGTCTGTTTTATTCAGGGCCTAGAGCAATCCCTGCAACATAGTAGGCACATAGGTAAATGCTTGTTGAATAGGTAAATAAATTTATCTCTATAGAGTATGTTCTAAGAACTGAATTACTGAATCTGAGGTTCTGAATATTTTAAGATTAATAATGTATATTGCTGAATGACTTTGCATGAAGACTATTCCATTTATATTCCCACCAACAGTGTCTGAGGTTGCTTTACCTTTGCTATTATTAGTTCTTTACCTTTGCTAGTATTATTAGTTCTTATTCTTTACTAATGTGATAGACCAAACAATAGTGTTTTATAGTTTTAATTTGCAAGTCTTTGATTATTAATGAGTGTGAACCTTTTCCCCCAACATGTTTGTTAGCCTCTCAGGAAGTCTGTTGTGCTAACAAATCTATTCTTGGTCTTATCTCTAATCCCTGTATCCTTTGTACTGTGATAGGATTAAGTTCTTCAACACAGGGCTTTTATTTTGTCATTTCCCTGTTCGAGAGCCTTTCCTTTAGTGTTGCTGTCTATAGTATCAAAGATGAGCCCACTCAGCCCCCGCTGTTCCAGGACTCCTACAATCTGAACCCATTTCACCTATCAGTCTTTTCTCTCTGCTCCTCAGTGTGATATCATTATTGTCCTTGACATTCAATTGATTCTACCTCTGTGATGTTCTTTCTACCTGTCTGCCAATCTGAATTTGTAAAACACTTAGGTGGATCTCATAACATAACCTCTTCATGAAACATTTCAAAATTAATCACATCCCATCGTGAGCTTTCCTTTACTTTGATTACCTGAACTTCCCTGAGTCCTAGTTGTTATTCTATTGCCTTCTGTTTTCTAATTATATTGTGTGTTTCTCATCTGTCTGTATTAATTATCTCTTGCTAGGTAACAATATAAATTTAGGAGCTTAAAAGAAGACACGTTTATTATCTCAGTGTCTGTGGGTCAGGAAGCTGGATGTATCTTACATAGGTTTCAGCTGTCAAGTCTCCCTCAAGGCTGCAGTCAGGTGGTCAGCTAAGGCTGAGGTTTCATCTGAGGCTCAGCAGAAGGACCTCCTTCCAAGCTCATGCAGTTGTTAATGGCATGCACTTCCCTGAGGATTGTCGGACTGAGGGCCTCAAGTCCTTGCCGCCACCACCAGAGGCCAACCTTAGTGCATGCTACCCAAGCTTCTCCGTACCACAACTGAACTTAATCAGAGCCAACAGGGAGAGCATCACTACAGTCTGAAGGCAGGTTGGAAGTTATGGTCTTACACAGTGGGATCAAGGTAAATGGTATCTGTCATCTTTGCTGTGATCTGTGCGTTGGAAGAAAGTTGCAAATCAATCCAAACTCAAGAAGGAATTATGTAAGGGCATGAAGACTAAGAGCCATGGATAATAGGGGCATCTTCGAGTCTGACTGCCACCTTGCCCAGCTCTGTTTCCCTGGAACACCATGTTTTCTGGAACTCAGATTTCAGCATCTAAGAGTAACTTAGTAAGACATGTTTAATTGCAGTATTAAAGGAATAAAGTCAGTGGAGAAATGGGAGATGGAAGCTTTGACTTGTTTTAATCAGAATATTTTGATGCCAGATGACTATAAGAATTCTGTTAGTGGGACAGGTATTTGACCTCTCAGTGGTTAAGACACCACATAGGATGCCTGCATCCCTTATTGCAGAGCTGAGGATTCAAGTCCTGACTCCACTCCTGTTTCCAACTTCCTGTTAAAGCACATCCCAGGAGGCAGCAGGTGGCTCAAGTTCTTGAGTGCCTGCCACCCATATAGGAGACCTCGAATGACTTCCCAGCTCCCAGGTATGTGGGAGTAACTAGAAGATAGGAGCTGTCTATCCCTCTCTCTGTCTCTTTCTCTGTGTTTCTGTCTATCTGTCTCTCTGTTTCTCTGCCTCTCAAATAAAATGAATAAAAAATTTAGGGGCCGGCACCATAGGACAGTAGGTTAATCCTCTGCCTGCGGTGCTGGCATCCCTTATGGGCGCCGGGTTCTAGTCCCGGTTGCTCCTCTTCCAGTCCAGCTCTCTTCTGTGGCCTGGGAGGGCAGTGGAAGATGGCCCAAGTGCTTGGGCCCCTGTACCCACATGGGAGACCAGGAAGAAGCACCTGGCTCCTGGCTTTGGATCGGCGTAGCTCTGGCTGTTGCAGCTATTTGGGGAGTGAACCAACGGAAGAAAGACCTTTCTCTCTCTCCCTCTCACTGTCTGTAACTCTATCTCTCAAATAAATAAATAAAATCTTTAAAAAAAATTTTAAAGAATCTTATTTATAAGATTTATAAGATTCTTATAAAGAGATTCTTATAAAGAGAAACAATATTTTATTTGTCATCTTTCTAATTGTAATGTATTCTTTTCCCCAAAGTAATATTTTTGACCTGACAGTATATTTAATGTAGTAATAAAGATATATAGAGAAATAGTAGACAGTATTTTTATGAAATAAAGAAAAACCCTACCTCTCTCTCTCTCTCTGTAATTATCTCTGTAACTCTGTCTTTCAAATAAATATAGTAAATCTTTAAAAAAAGAGGGAGGGGGGGTGGACGGCACTGTGGTGCAGCGCATTAAGGCCCTGGCCTGAAGTGCTGGCATCCCATATGGGTGCTAGTTCTAGTCCCGGCTGCTTCTCTTCTGATTCAACTTTCTGCTATGGCCTGGGAAAGCAGTAGAAGATGGCCCAAGTCCTTGGGCCCCTGCACCCGCGTGGGAGACCTAGAAGAAGCTCCTGGCTCCTGGCTTCGGATTGGCGTAGCTTTGGCTGTTGCGGCCATCTGGGGAGTGAACCAGCGAAGGGAAGGCCTCTCTCTCTGTCTCTAGCTTTTCTCTGTAACTCAGTCTTTCAAATAAATAAAATAAATCTTTAAAAAAAAAAAAAAAGCCCTAACTTCAAAGAGGTTATGTTCCCAAAGTTGATTTTTAAGTTGGTTGCTTGAGTTATGTAGAACTTTTCTACGTAGAAACAATGCTGTGGATAAGGTTCTGAGGTTGGGTCAACAAAGTACCGTGGATAAGAATTTTTAGATTGTCTAATGTGTAACTTCTATAAAGCATCCTGTCAGATATTTGTGAGTGCTACCCTGCCCACTGACAAATGACTTAGAATGACTTGTTTTGTAGCTGAACTATGCTGTTATTAGTACTACAGAACATGGGGATGACTTGTAGCCTTTTTTTCTTTTTTTGCTTTTTGCTTTTTTTCTGATGATGGAGAATGTGGTGTTGGAAACACAACTCTGATGGACAGTTCCAAAAACATATCTTTCCTACCTATTGTATATTATTTTCTTATATACTATAGACATGTATAAATAGAATCTATAAGTAATCTTAAAGTATATGTGTCAATTTTTAGAAAGAAAATTATTATTATTAAAAGTCTTCTTGGGGGCCAGCGCCATGGCTCACTTGGTTAATCCTCCGCCTGCAGTGCTGACATCCCGTATGGGTACTGGGTTCTAGTCCCAGTTCCTCCTCTTCCAGTCCAGCTCTCTGCTGTGGCCCAGGAAGGCAGTGGAGGATGGCCCAAGTGCTTGGGTCCTGCACCCGTATGGGAGACCAGGAGGAAGCACCTGGCTCCTGGCTTCAGTTCGGCATAGCTCCGGCCATAGCGGCCATTTGGAGGGGTGAACCAACAGAAGGAAGACCTTTCTCTCTCTCTCTCTCTCTCTCACTGTCTAACTCTGCCTGTCAAAAAAAAAAAAAAAAAGTCTTCCTAGAAAGGAAGACTTCTATGTTCTGTATTAATTTGGACAGAGCAAGAATGCTCTCATTTAGTTCTAAGATACCTGTATTAGTAGATAGTAGACATGGGAACTATTCTGGGACAAAATGTCTAGTTTTGTTCACCTTTTGGACAACATAGGCCCCAGGAGTGGATTGAAGTGGAGGTGCTGTGCTTCTGTGATAGACATTCCCATATCCTGGGAAGGGAGAAGTTGTGGATAAGTAGGATTTGAGTGTCATAGCAGTATTAGAACTCTAGTCTTCCACTCTGCAAACCCTGCTAACACAGAGCTTAGTGTCTACTTTGTTTGATACTCCAAGAGTTTTGAGTGTATCTTACTAATATTGATTTTTCCATAGTGGTTCTATACATATATTTTGCACAAATCTAGTTTTTTTTTATGTTTTGTCTCTCCTCAAAAGAAGCCATTTAAAGTCCCAATCATGAATAAAGGTCTGTGGCCCTAAAATGTCTCAAATTTCAGATAACTTGGGTTAACAGAGTGTGAAGGAACTGGAGGTCTGAGGAGGGTCATGGCCTCCATTTTGGGCACAACCTGTGGCAGAGGCATTTTATTTGAGACCTTTTCCAATTTTCTACAACACCTGCAGAGTACCCAGTGAGAACAGGCAGAGAGAGTATGAGTTCTACTTTTTTTTCTCCATTGTTCTCATTCCCCAGAAGCCCCCACTTTAGAATGTTTATGCCGGAAGGGCCCTTGAAACCATCGAGCACCTTTACTTTACAGGGGAAGAACCTGGGGTCTAGGAAACCTGAGTGGTTGATGCAGACAGGTAATGGCAGACGGTTGCTCTACGCTCGTGTCCAGTGCAGTGCTCCTTACGTTGTATACCTTGCTGCCTCTGAGAGCTTACTCCTGCAGGGATCATGATTTCCCCCTTTGCAGATCTTTCCCTCCCAACATTTAAAGACGATAGAAGCTTTTAAGGAAACATGAATAGAAGAGGCAGGTTATATAGAGTTATAACTATAGAGAAATTTTGAAAGAAACCAAAGCACCTATACACTCTGTGAAGACTTTGAGTAATTTGAAGACAATCTGTCTGTCTGTGTCCTGTCAGGTAAAGAATATGAATTACGATGAATGCATTATCCTCATTTCATAGTTGGACAAGTTTATGATTTTTATGTTTTAAATATTTACTGAAAAACACCTAGCTTCAAACTGATAATGTTACTTTTTAGTAAGATAAGTGTTTTAATTTTAGAGAAACTCTTTTTTTAAAAAGACTTATTTATTATTTATTTGAAAGGTAGAGATACAGAGCAGCAGAGGAAGAGAGAGAGGTCTTCCATCTGCTGATTCACTCCCCAGATGGACATAATTCCTGGAGCTGAGCCAATCTGAGGACAGGAGCCAGGAGTTTCTCCAGGTCTCCCACATGAGTACAGGGGCCCAAAGGGCTTGGGCCATCTTCTACTGCTTTCCCAGGCCTTAGCAGAGAGCTGGAGGAAGTGGAGCAGCCAGGACTCGAACTGGCACCCATATGGCACTCCGGCACTGCAGATGGCAGCTTTACCTGCTATGCCACAGCATTGGCCCCTAGAGCAACTCTCTATTAAAGCTTGGAGTGGGGCCGGTGCTGTGGCGTAGTGGGTAAAGCCACCACCTGCAGTGCTGGCATCTCATATGGATGCCTGTACAGGTCCAGGCTGCCACTTCTGATCCAGCTCCCTGCTATTGCCTGAAAAAGCAGCAGAAGTTGGCCCAAGTCCTTGGGCCCCTGCACCTGTATGGGAGACCTGGAAGAAGCTCCTGGTTCCTGGCTTTGGATTGGCACAGCTCTGGACATTGCGTCCAGTTGGGGAGTGAACCAGAGGATGGAAGACCTTGCTCTCTCTCTGTCTCTCTGTCTCTCTCTCTCTATCTCTCTCTGCCTTTCCTTGTCTCTGTGTGTAACTCTTTGAAAAAATAAATAAATATTAAAAAAAAAAAAAAGCTTGGAGTTACATAGGTTTAGTGTCTCTGGTTAAACCTACCCCTTGGTTGCTAATTATGTTATTAACTTGTGTAAAGAATTATTTATGGGATTGGTAGTAATATTATACTAACATTAAGTTTATCTTCTATCCTTCAGTTATTTTTTCTTAAGATTTTATTTATTTATTTGAGAGGTAGAGTTACAATGAGAGGGAGAGTCAGAAAAAAAGGTCTCCCATCCACTGGTTCACTCCCCAAGTGGTTGCAATGGCCAGAACTGAGCTGATCTGAAGCCAGGAGCCAGGAGCTTCTTCTGGGTTTCCCACACTGATGCAAGGGCCTAAGCACTTGGGCCTTTTTCTACTGCTATTCCAGACCACAGCAGAGCTGGATTAGAAGAGGAGCAGCTGGGACGTGAACCAGTGCCTATAACCGGCTTAGCCTACTATGCCACAGCACCACCCCAATCCTTGAATTATAAGTTTTCTGAGCTCTTCCCACTATTTAAATATCTTAGGAAGAATATTTTTCTTTAATTAGCCTGTGTATAAAACATACCTCTTTGAAGACTTTTTTTTTGGACAGGCCTAGTGGATAGTGAGAGAGAGAGAGACAGAGAGAAAGGTCTTCCTTTTTGCCGTTGGTTCACCCTCCAATGGCCGCTGCGGCCGGCGCATCTCGCTGATCCAAAGCCAGGAACCAGGTGCTTCTCCTGGTCTCCCATGCGGGTGCAGGGCCCAAGCACTTGGGCCATCCTCCACTGCACTCCCGGGCCATAGCAGAGAGCTGGCCTGAAAGAGGGGCAACCGGGATAGAATCCGGCGCCCCAACCAGAACTAGAACCCGGTGTGCCGACGCTGCAAGGCGGAGGATTAGCCTGTTAAGCCACAGTGCTGGCCCTCTTTGAAGACTTTATAGAGTTTCCATATCTCATTGACTGCATACCTGTCTCTGGAAAAGAAATAGAAAAAAAATGCAAGATAAAATTTACTAAAATTCTTGCTTTGAGAGTCCTCTTATCACCTAAGAACAGTTTTTCATGTTCTGTGACTAGGACTTATTTCTGTTACTCCCAATGACTTAAGTCAGTTTGCTATTTACTGAATGACTATCCTTTGACATTCTTGAAAATTCTGTTATTCTATTTAGCCATTAGCAAACATTTATTGAAAACAAGTTGTATGCTAAAGACCTCTATTAGGAATAGTAAAATAAGGAAATAACCTAAATGGTGAAAGAAGTTTGGTTATATTCATTCATTCATTCATGGACTATTTCTCTTCACCATCTTCTTTGGGTTTGGCTCTTGACATTATACTCTTGAGAAAAATAAGCACTTTTTTATCTCATGGAGGTGACCATTTCGTGGAGAAAACAGAACTTAGTAAAATTATCATGCAATCACAAATTATTACAACTATAGTAAATGTTATATAGAGAGCAGTATAGAGCATGAGAGAGGTTATGGGACACTTGCCGAATCTGAGGCTTTATGGAGCCAGTAAAAGTGATGCTGCAGAAGAATGTCCATTAGCATAGAATATCTGCATAAAGTTGTTAAGGAAAATAATACATTATAAAGCAGTATGTAGCATGGTGTATTTATATGTGTAAAAAATACACAGTAAAAAAGTATAACATATGTATTACCTGAGCAATGAAAAACATTAAAAGTATAAAACACACTCAGTTCCTGTCCTCGAAGAGCTTGCATTCTAGTAAGGAAGACAAAATACATAGAAAAATTAAGACGGAACATCTTGTAAAATTGTTGTCAATAGAAAACTGGATAAATCCAGTCTCCTGGGTTCCTAACAGCCAACTGCTGATGAGAGAAAAGTAAGGGAATTTGATGGTATGACTGGAATCACAATTTTATTAGTTTTCTGTTGCTGTAACAACTTTCCAAAATTAATGGCTTCAAACAACAGAGTTCTATAAATCAGAAGTCTGTACACAGTGTAGCTTAGCTGGTTTTTTGCTCCAAGTCACTCAGTCCTGAAATCAGTTTCAGCAGGGCTGTGATGCTTTCTTGAGGTTCTTAGGAATGAATCCTCTTCCAAAGTCATTGAGATGTTGCCAAAATTAAGTTCCATGTGGCTGCAGGACTGAGTCCCAGTTGGGTTAGTGGGATGTGGCTTCTGGACAGGTCTTGCATTCTACCAGGGGAGAGTCAAATAATGTAGGTCTGTTGGAGGAAAGTACATATTATTATGATTGGAAGAAAGCTGGTGAAGGGTAGTGGGTTTGGGGACTGAAAAGTGGTTCCAAGAGTCCATTTTCTAGTGAAGTTGGAATTCTAATTAAAATGTCAAGCTTGGTTCTCGCTGGATGACGAATAGTCAGGGCTGAATCAACAGGTTGGAGTTCTCTTAGGCTGTGTTAAAACTATGCAAAGACTGGCACATACGGAAGGTGGTCCTGGCTCTGTTTTGTAGAGTTGCAGAAGCTTTGAGGAGGAGAGGTAATATATTTATCCACTGTGCTAATGCTGGAGTTTTACAAAGTGTTCTACCCACCTGTTGTTGAGGTGGTATTTTGAGCAGCTCCAGTAGATCACCTGCTTGTTCTGACACTTGTGGATAAATTTGAACAAATGGAGAGTCTTTAAGCCTTTGAAAACTTTGGCTTTGCTTTGAAGGATAGCATCTCTCGCCAGAAATTCTGACTCCAACATTAACTAACTTACTACCTCTCCTAATTTAGCTTTACATGAAAAAGAGCAGCCTAGATGGGTGCCTCACAGAAACAGAAACAGAAACATTTAGTATTCTAAACAGAATCTTACTGTTTATTTATATGATTTTTCCCTAAACTTTCTTTTTCTCTCATGGAAAATATCAGCATTGTGAAAATGATAGCTAAGTTTTTAGAAGTTGATTTAGGTAAAAATGATGTGTAAAAAAAAAAAGAAGTTGATTTAGGGAGGCATTTTTGGGAAATAATTTTTGTCATTTTATGATCATTATACTCTTTAGCCTGATTTTATTTAACTTTTTGTAAAGATAGTATCTATATATTAGTGTAATTCTGCCTCTAGGATAATACTTACTATGGATAATACCACTAGCAATTTGAAAGAAGATATGTAACTACATGCTTAGAAAATGCAAGAGTTAAACAATCAAAATGTTCTGTAGATTCTAAGTAGGGGAATGAGAAGCTATTTAAAAGAACTAGATGACATGTGTGAAATAAGCCAGACACAGAATGATAAATACCGTGTGATCTCACTCATATGTGGAATCAAAGAACATTGATCTCACAGGAGTAGAGAGCAGAATTGGTGATTACCAGAGACTGCAGTGGGAAAAGTAAAGAGGAAGTTGTGCAGAGTTGGTTGATGGGTATAGAATTACAAGTAGAAAGGAGGAATAAGTTTTTGTGTTCTATTACCCAGCAAGGTGACTGTAGTTAACATTAATGTATTGTGTATTTTTGAATGCTGTCACCACAGAGAAATGATACAAGTATGGAATGTTTCTGCTAATTACTGTGGTTTGATTATTACATGATGTATACGTGTGCTGAAACAAAAATATACAAAGGAGAAGCAATTTATACAAAGAATTATATATATATATATATATGTAGGTAAGCAAGGATGATGAGATGGTTGGTTTCTCCTCTGTGTTACAATAGGTGTGTATATTTACCTTTGTAGTTAAACAGCTGATACATATGCTCAATCTAGAGTCTTAGTGCTTGGGTTGGTTCCAGGTTTACCTAGTACCTATAAAGATTGTTAAAAGCTTTTGTCATTATGCTAAGCTGAAAGATAATGACCTTTGTAACATAGTTTGGGTAATTGTTAACCACTTCAGATATGAATTTTATGCTCCTAAGTTTGACACCTATTTATGTGGAGTACACATGACCACCCTTAATTCAATTGCAAGTTCAGGAGTTCCTAAGACGACCTTTAGGTTCAAGAGTCTGCCTGAAGACTCAATCCGCTGAAAGCTATTATACTCATGGCTGTGGTTTATTATAGAGAAAGGATACTGAATGAAATCTTCCAATGAAAGAAGTGTGTAGAAAAGAGCTTCCATTATTCTCACCCACTGGGAAACAGGAATAAGGTAGAATCAAAGCACATTAGTTTACTGGCCTTAATGTGTGACAATACAGAGAGTGTGGCCAACTAAGGAAGTTTACCTGAACCTTGGTGTTTAGAATTTTTACTGGGACTCCATTGTGTGGCTGATTCACTCTCTGGTCAAGTTAATGTCGTGTGACCCAAAACTCCCAGTCTATGTATTGTTAATCTTTTTAGAGTGGTCAGCTCTGCCCTGTGTTATTTGGTCTGGCCCACCTTCATCCTAAATCACATGCTTGGAGTCTATGTCATGACCCCCCAAGTAAACAAAGAAACTCCTATAAGGCTTAAAGATTAACTCCTAGAAGCCAAGGGCAAAGTCCTGATCTCTTTCTAAGATTAAATTCTTTGTACACACTGAACTGTAGATTAAGTTTTATTTTATAAAGTGTACCTTCAAGAGGAAATTTAAATTTTTTGGTTTTATAGCTTTATTGATATATTATTTACATATGATAAAATTTAAACATTTAGAGTATTCAGTTTGAATTTTGTTAACTGTATACAGTCATACACCTTCCCTCTTAGAAAGTTCTCAAACTCTCAGAAAATTATTTTAAAGTTAATCTTTTTTCTTGTGTTCTCAGGCAACCACTGATCCATTTTTGGTTAGCATAGTTTTGTCCTTTCTAGAATGTCATATAAAATGGAATTGTACAATATATAGTTTTCTTTTCCTTTACTACTTAGCATGATAATGTTATTAAGATTCATCCATGTTATTCAATACTTATCAGTTACTTCATTCCTTTAAAATACTGAGTAGTGTTCCATTGTGTGGACATACCACTTTTTGTTTGTTCAGTTTTATGAATATTTATTATCATTTCTTATTATGAATAATAAAGCTTTAAAAATTCATGTACATGATTTAGTTTGGATAGATAGTCCCTTACTCTTAGATAGATGCCTAAGATCAGGACTGCTGAGTCATAGGACAAGAGTATGTTTTAATTTATAAGAAATTGTCACTAGATTGCATTTTGCATTTGCATTGGGAAGGTAGAAGGGTTTTAGTTGTTCCACCTCCTCACTAACATTTACTATTATCAGTATTTTTATTTTCAGATGTTGTAAAGTATGTAGTGTTATCTCACTGATTTTAATTCACATATTTCCTTTGATTTTTTTAAAAAATTTATTTATTTATTTTTGAAGGGCATAGTTACAGAAAGAGAGGAAGAGGCAGACAGAAAGATCTTCATCTGCTGCTTCAGTCCCCAAATGGTCACAGTGACCAGGGCTGAGCCAGGCGAATGCCAGGAGCCTGGAGCTTTCTGCAGGTCTCCCATGTGGGTGCATGGAACCAAGCACTTGGACCATCTTCTGTGCTTTCCCAGGCACATTTGCAGAGCACTGGATCAGAAGTGAAGCAGCAAGGCCTCAAATCAGCACTCATATGGGATGCTGGCATCACAAGTGGTGGCCTTACCCAGTATGCCATAATGCCAGCCTCTAAAAAATTTCTTTAAATTTATTTAGCAAACAGAGAGGGAGGAGGTAACAGACAGACAAAGAGAATTCCCATCCTGCCCATGATAGCAGGGACTGGGTTTGGAACTGGAGCCAGAGCTGGAAGCTCAATCCATGTCTCCTATGTGGGTGGCAGGGACTCAGTTACTTAAGCCATCACAGTTGTCTCCCATAGTCTGCTTTGACAGGAAGCTAGAATTGGGACTTGGAACCAGGAATCAAACCCAGGTATCCCATGTGGAAAGTAGGCATCTTAACTGCTGACCCAAACGCCAGCCTCTCAAATATTTCCAGTGACCAGCGATATTGAGCATATTTCTAAGTGCTGATTGACCAGTTTGGCTGCCTGCCTTAAGTGAGGTGCTCACATCCTTTCACATCTTCGTTATCGTCATCTTCCAAAACAAGTTTCACAAATTGGTTTGTCATAAAAAGTCTTTGTATAATGAGGATTCTAGACATTTGTTAAGTATATGTTTTTGCAAATTTTTCTCTAATCTTTGGTTTTACCTTTTTGTTAATGGCATCTTTCTGTGAGAAAAAATTTTTGAATTTTTGATAAGGTCGAATTTATCCTTTTTTTTAAATGGTTCATGTTTTTCATGTTTATCAAATCATTGCCTTACCCCAAAGTCAAAGAATCTTCTTTATGCTTTCTTTTAAGAGTTTGCTTATTTAGCATTTATGTTTATGTCTGTGATCCATTTTAGTTTTTATGTGTGATGTGAAAAAAAGGTCAGAGTTTATCTTCTTCCTCTATAAAAAGACACAGTGATTTTGTGCATTTATTGAAAAGACTATCTTCCTTATTGATTATCATGGCACTTTTGTCAAAAATAGATTTTATTTTAAGTTGAGGACACAGAAAGATATTTAGGGGGTTTCTTATAGTGGCAGATGCCAATATTTTGGAGAAATAGAAATAGTTTTTCTCAACTTAAACAAAAACATCAAGCTTTTTTATGGCACTGTTTTTATTAGTTATTTGAAAGGCAGAGTTAGAGAGAGACAGCAGGGGAGAGTGGGAGAAAGAGAGAAATATCTTTCATCTTCTAGTTCACTTCTCAAATGGCCACAGTGGCTGGTACAAGCCAAAGCCAGGAGCCTAGAACTCCGTCTGTGTCTCCCATGTGGGTGGCAGGGGCTGTAGTACTTGGGCCATCATCTGGCTTTCCCAGAAACATTAACAGGGAACTGGTTCAGAAGTAGAGCAGCTGGACTTGAACCGATGCTCATATGGGATGCTGATGTCAGAGGCAGCAGCTTAAAACAAACTGTGCCCCAATGCCACCCCTATAGCATTGTTTTTAGTAACTAGTTGCAACAACACATATAAAAGAAATAAGTGGAGTATGTGTAGGTTATTAGAGAGTACAATGAGAGTATTTTCTAATGACAAGAGGCTATAACCTAGAATGTTTGGATATATAAGAAAGCATATCTTGAGATGAGGTTCTTAAATTATAGATTATGAAACATATGCCTAACTAAATTCAGTCATTTGTTTTATCAATACACAGAAAATACAATGAAAAAGATAATATTTGTGTTGTTAAAAATAAAACTAATATGTATTATGGCCTAATAGAATTACATTGCTTTAATAGAAAGAAAACAGTAAGAGAAATATAACCTACTCCTGGCCAAGTAGTTTTAATGCAGTAAAGATGACAGTACTAACAAAGGTAATTCATAGATTTAATTCAGTAAGGGTGCTGGATTGAACTTGATTGACAGTATAAATCAGAGTTAGGAGAAGGCAAGAATTTCAGAGCTGAAATATTTTTTAAAAATTCTTTTTTAAAAAAGATTTATTTTTTAGTTATTTGAAAGGCAGAATTAGATCTTTCATCCATTGGTTCACTGCCCAAATGCTGCAGCTGGCGGGGCTATGCCAAGCCGAAGCTAGGAGCTCAGAGCTGCTTTGGGTTTCCCACATGGGTGAAGGGGCCCAAGCACTTGGGCCACCTTCCATTGCTTTCCCAGGTACCACAGAAGGGAGCTGGATCGGAGTGGAGCAGCTGGGTCCCAAACCAGCACCCATATGGAATTCTGGCATTACAGGTGGAAGGTTAGCCTGCTACACCACAGTACTGGTCCCTAAAAATTATTTTCATTCACAAAATAACTTGAGAAGGATAGAATTCGGTGTATATATTGTTAGACAATGAAATGGGGAAAAAATGTCAGGAGCCACACAGTGGAAGTGGGAAAGAGGTTAGACTAGAGAAGTCAGCTAAGTGTAGTTATTGAAGTTGAACGCCAAGTTAGCTGTGAAGTGCCTGGCAAAAAGGGGAACTCGTAGTTTATCAGAGTTTGCAAAAGCCTCTAGGCAACCATTGTGTATCAGTTAAGTGTGTTGGGTATAAAACAAGAAAATTTTTTTTTCTGATGCCTGAGACATTCTCCTCCCACTTATATATTTTTTTAAATCTTATTTTTTTTATTTAGTAAATATAAATTTCCAAAGTACAGTTTATGGATTACAATGGCTTCCCCCCCTCCCACCCACATCCCCCACATCTCCCGCTCCCTCTCCCATTCCATTCACATCAAGATTCATTTTCAATTCTCTTTATATACAGAAGATCGATTTAGTCTATATTAAGTAAAGATTTCATCAGTTTGCACCCACACATAACCACAAAGTGTAAAGTACTGTTTGAATACTAGTTATAGCATTATTTCACATTGGACAACACATTAAGGACAGATCCCACATGGGATGTAAGTACACAGTGACTCCTGCTGCTGACTTAACAATTTGACACTCTTGTTTATGGCGTCAGTAATCTCCCTAGGCTCTAGTCATGAGTTGCCAAGGCTATGGAAGCCTTTTGAGTTCGCCGATTTCGATCTTATTCCGACAGGGTCATAGTCAAAGTGGAAGTTCTCTCCTCCCTTCAGAGAAAGGTACCTCCTTCTTTGATGGCCCCATTCTTTCCACTGGGATCTCACTCGCAGAGATCTTTCATTTAAGTCTTCTTCTTCTTCTTCTTCTTTTTTTTCTAGAGTGTCTTAGCTTTCCATGCCTACAATACTCTCATGGGCTCTTCAGCCATATCCGAATACCTTAAGGGCTGATTCTGAGGCCAGAGTGCTATTTAGGACATCTGCCATTCTATGAGTCTGCTGTGTCTCCCACTTCCCATGTTGGATTGCTCTCTCCCTTTTTGGTTCTATCAGTTAGTATTAGCAGACACTAGTCTTGTTTGTGTGATCCCTTTGACTCTTAGACCTATCGGTGTGATCAATTGTGAACTGAAATTGATCACTTGGACTAGTGAGATGGCATTGGTACATGCCACCTTGATGGGATTGTGTTGGAATCCCCTGTAAAACAAGAAATATTGAATGCATTGAACTTAAATGCTTTGCATGTCCCATGTAAAGGAGGTAGCTACTTAGTTATAGCTGAATTTTGGCATGTGGAGGCATGAGCCCAAGGATGTTGATTTCTCAAGAGAAGCCAGAAAGTTGTTGGTGAGAAGAGTCAGGGGAGTACACAAAACCTGTTGATGTTCTGATTTTAAAATGTTGGCAGTTACTGTAGTGACCAAAGTATGGGAGCCAGGGGTTGCTCACTGCATAAAAAGTATGTCTTTAATTGTCATTGTCTAACAGTTGTATAGTTTAGAGGGAAATGAAAGGACTTTTGAGTTTTGCCATTCTAGATCAGAACTTGTTCCTAAATACATTAAGAAGACTATTTAAAATCAAGTTAATAACATAGAAATAGAGAAAATAAACATAGTGAGAAACCAAGTAAAATAAAAGCTGTGAAAGCAATCAGTGTTTAATAAAAAATATTAGATTGAAAACACTTTGAAGAAAACTACATTTAGGAGCTGGTGTTGTAGCATAGCAGATTAAGCTTCTGCCTGCGATGCTAGCATCCCACGTGGGTGCTGGTTCTAGACCTGGCTGCTCTACTTCCCTTCCTGCTCTCTGCTAATGCACCTGGGAAATCAGCGGAAGATGGCTTCAGTGCTTGGGTCCCTGCACTTGTAGCAGGATTCATGAGCCGAAACGACACACCAAGGCTAGGAAGCAGTCTTTTATTATGCCAGCATAAGGCTCAGTAAGATTTTTATCTAAAAGCCTGAGTCCCAAACAGTGGTATTGCTTATGTATGTTTTTAGCTTCTTTGTCTCCCTTATATGGCTATGTGCATACATTTGATTGGGTATTCTACATGGCAGCTATAGGAATTGATACAATACTGGGCATGGGTACTAGTTACTGATGATGTTTCTTTCACACACATACTGAGCTGTGTGTATTCTGGCAAAGGTTAACAACATTGCTCTGTTTAGCAAGCAGAAGCCAAACTTGTTACATATTAGCAGGTAATAGCTACAGTTGAAGCATTCATAGGCAAGCAGGTAATGACCACATTCCATTCCTAAGGAAATTTCTTTTTTCTCTTTCTTCTGATCTTGGGAAGGCCTCTGCCACACACCCATGTATGAGACCCAGAAGAATTTCCTAGCTTCAGCCTGGCTTAGCTCCAGCCATTGTGGCCATTTGAGGAGTGAAGCAGCAGATAGAAGATCTCTCTCTCCTCTCTCCGTAATTCTCTTTTAATAAATAAAAAAAAAAATCTTAAAAAAGAGAAAACTACATTTAGATCTATTTTATTCTCATTCCATGTAAAATAAGCTCTAGATGAATTCAATATTTTGAAATGAATATTATATTTAATATAGATAAGGTAATTTCTATGCCATTGAAACAATAAAGAAATTAAATAGCACCAAAGGTTGGCATATTTCATTTCTAAAAAATTTGATTCTCTGATTTAATCAAAAAAGCAACATTATAGGAGCAGTATATGTGGTTTTTCTATGAAGAATAAGATTTTTCATGTAATTGGGGATATATTTGAGTGTAGACCCAATAGATAACCAAAGGACAATTTACACTACAGAAAATAATCACAGTAATATTTGGTTTGAAGATCTTTATTTGTAAAATGAAATTAATAATACTGACTTCCTGTTTTGGAGGAATAAATATGGCAAATGATATATACTGCTTAGTATAATGCCTGCTACCATAAATGTGTATATAATCACCTTCAATATCATCATCTTCCAAAACAAGTTTCAAAGTTACTCATCAAAACTTCTTGCTTCTTTAGCCTTAAATGGTAGAAACACAGCTCGTCTAACCAACTTTATGTTTATGTCATTTACAAAGCACTTTCACATATTCTGTCTCATTGATTCCTCATGCTAGCCCTGGGAGCTGTTTAAATGTTTCCTCCGTGGAGGCTCTTAGGATTCACTCTTCCATAGTCACAGCTTGGTGTTTGCCATCACCCTTAATTGTTCCACCTACAAAATCGTTCAGATAATTCAAGAATTCCCAATTCTGACCTCAGGATTCTTCTTCCAGCTTGCATTTTCTTGCATGTTCTGTTTTGCTCACTGCAGCCATTCTTTGACTAGTCCTTTAACTCCTACTTTCTGTTAAGTCTGTTAAGTGCTCTTTTTTTTTTTTTCTCTTACCATCTTTATTTTTTCTTGTCATATAATTTTTGATAATGGTATGGTACTGTATAGTGCCTGGGTTTTAATCCGCAGTATCCTAGACCCACTGGTCTAAATCAGTGCTAAGCATCTTCCTTATGTTTTTGCTTTCCTGCACCCACGTGGGAGACAAAGGCAGTTCCTGGCTCCTGGTTTTGGCTTGGCCCAGCACTGCCTGTAGCAGCCATTTGGGGAGTGAACCAGTGGATGGATATCTTTCTCTGTCTCTCCTTTTGTATACTCTCTTTCTTCCATTTCTCACCTGGCTAACTTTTATTCATTCTTTAGGTCTTTAGACATCCTGTCCCCCGGGGCAGGTAACCTGACTCTCCTTCCAAGAGGCTTATTTTATGCCTTCTCTGCTGTTGTTCTTACAACTGCTTCTCTTTGTCCCCCTGCCCTCTGGCTTTGAACACTAGGAAGGGAGACACTTCTATTCTCTTTTCTCTGCTATTGCACTTAATACATTTCTTGTAATTGTCTCCTAGTACTCTGGACTTTTAACACTGGGAAGGGGAAATGCTTCTATGGCCTTGTATATCACTATGTTTCTGGAATTTATTTAGCCCTGCACCTCCTGGCAGAGTAGGTGTTCAATACGTTCCTGTTGAATGAATGTATTTTTCACTACCTATAGTATTTGCCTCCTTTTCTTCTCACTACTACAGCCCCACTTGGCAAATCTTACACAATTATCATCCATTTATTAATTTGGTAAAAAAAAAAATAGGTTTTAAACTTGTGGTTGCTTGCTTTTTAAAATTATTTATTGGAAAAGCAGAGGGAGAGGCACACAAACAGATAGATCTTCTGTACACTAGTTTACTCCTGTCTACAACAACTAGAGCTGAGCCACCCTGAAGCCAGGAGCCAGGTACTCAATCCAGGGGACCCAACTACCAGAGCCGTCACCTGCGGCCTCCCAGGGCACAAACCAGCAGGAAGCTAGAATCAAAAGTGGGGTTCAGACTCAAACCCAAGCACCCTGATGGGGCATGGGAATGTCCCAAACAGTGTTCTAACTGCTGTGCCTAACACCTGCCTCTGAATGCAGTTAGTATAGGGCTGTTTTCTGTTCCAGGCATTATTTTCTGTACTAACAATATAGTGATGAGTTAAGCAGTCAAATAACTCTGCCTTCATAGAGGTAGATAATAATCAGATAAGTAAAATGTACAGTATGTGAGTGTTGAGGAGAAACAAACAAAGCAGGAGAGATGGAGAACATGCATCAGAGTAGAGCTGAGGTTTTAGACAGAGTGCCCAGAGCAGGCATCCTGGAGGTGACTTTTGAGTAAAGATTTTAAAAAAGTGGAGGGGTAAACCCTGTTGCTCTCTAGAGAAAAGCTGTTCAGGCAGACACACAGTGCAAAGGCCCCAAGGTGAGAGTGTGCCAGATTTTTTTGAGGAACAGAGAGGAGACCAGTGGGAGGTGAGGTCAGACTGGTAAACATTTTGTCAGTATTGCTGTCTTAATCTGATCCCCGGGCTTCCTCCACAGTTTTCAGGTCTCAGTGCTATGAATTACCAGAAAGGACTATGAAGCTTTCTCTTCTTAGCAGGTGCCTGTAAATCAAGGGCTACAGGCGTGTTGGCAGAGGCGCCGCTGTGCTAGTTAGAGTTCCGCTGCCTCTTTATGGGTTGTGAGGTGTGTGGTCGGGTTTTATTTTCAATGTGGTACTGCTTTCTAGGGAGATTGTTACCTCTTCCTCAGTGGTATTGGGAAGGTTCTGAGGAAGTGGGATATCCTTGTCATCAACTTCACAGGCTGGGTTTCCCACAGCTCACTTCAGTCCCTCTTGCCTAAGTCCTATTCTCTAATCTTACTCCATATTCTGCTGCTGTAACAGAAATGTATGGCGCAGGTAAATTATAAACAATAGACACATTTATTGGCTCAGGGTTCTGGAGGTTGGGAAGTCCAACCGTGAAGGCCGCTTCTGCTGAGGGCCATCTCACTGCATTGTAACATGGTGGAAGGCATCCCACAGCAAGAGAGCATGGGGAAGAGAGAACTGGGTGGCCAGACTTACCTTTTTTATCAGGAGCCCATTCCCAGTGTTAACTGACCACTTTTTTTTTTTTTCCTTTAAGATTTATTTGAAAGTAAGAATTAAACAGAAAGAGGGAGAGACAGAGGAAGATATCATCCATCCACTGGTTCACTCCCCAGATGGCTGCTACAGGCAGTGCTGACCAGGCCAAAGCCAGAAGCCAGGAGCTTCCTCTGGGTCTCCCACATGGGTGCAGGGGCCCAAGAACTTGGGCCGTCATCTGCTGCTTTCCCAGGCATTAGCCGGTAGCTGGATGGGATGTGGAGCAGCTGAGTCTTGAAGCAGTGCCCATGTGGGCTGTCAGCATCACAGGCAGCAGCTTAACTTCCCACTCTGCAACGCCAGCCACGCTAACCACTCTTGAGAGACGACTGTTAATCCAGTCATGAAGGCATTGCCCCTATGACCTCTTCTGCTCTTCAAGGTCCCATCTCTTAATACCATCACAATGACAATTAAATTTCAGATTTTGCTTTAAAGGTTTATTTTTTTTTTAGACAGTGAAAGCAAGAGAGATAGACAGAGAGAAAGGTCTTCCTTTTCCATTGATTCACCCCTAAATGGCTGCTACTGTCAGCGCGCTGCGCAGATCCAAAGCCAGGAGCCAGGTGCCTCCTCCTGGTCTCCCATGAGGGTATAGGACCCAAGCACTTGGGCCATCCTCCACTGCCTTCCTGGGCCACAGCAGAGAGCTTGACTGGAAGAGGAGCAACCGGGACAGAATCCGGTGCCCCAACCTGTGCCAGTGCCGCAGGCAGAGGATTAGCCAAGTGAGCCGTGGTGCCGCAGGCAGAGGATTAGCCAAGTGAGCCGTGGTGCCGGCCCTTTAAAGGTTTATTTTATTTATTTGAAAGACAGAGTAACAGAGAGAAAGGAAGAGACAGAGAGGAAGAGATCTTCCATCTGCTGGTTCATTCCCCCAGATGGCTGCAACAGCCAGTGCTGGCCAGGCTGAAGCCAGGATCTAGAGCTTCTTCCAGGTCTCCCACATGGGTACAGGGGCCCAAGCACTTGGGCCATCTTCTGCAGCTTTCCCAGGCATATTAGCAGAGGCTGGATGGGAAGTAGAGCAGCTGGGGCTTGAACCAGCGCCCATATGTGATGCCGGCATCACAAGCGATGGCGTTACCTGCTGTGCTACCACACTGGCCCCTCAATGTGAATTTTGGAGGGGGAAGATGCACCAGCCTTAGTAGTGTCCATGGAATCTTGAGACAGTCCCCTCAGCCACTATTTAGAGTTTCAGTTTTGAATATAAATTGCTGGTCTTGACTTGTTTCTCTCTTTCACTTCCAGAAAGTTGCAGGCGGCAGAGTTTTATGATGTGTTTCAGTTAACTGGGTTGGCTTACTGAGGGTTTGACCACGTTCGTGGTATAATACAGCTCTTCTTGGGGCATCTGGGTCCTGCCTGGAATGACAAGGCTGGACGTGCCTTCCTGGCAGTCCTCCCTTCCCCCAGCAACTAGAGGCCTCCTCTGGGCAGCATCCCACTGTGGGTGGAGTACAGATCTGCGGGCTCAGTGAAGCCTATATTTAGTAATGCCAGAAGCCTCTGCTAGGCTGTTCTGTTTTTCCTTTTGGTGTGTGTGATTCACTAACAGCAACATACTCGGTGGAAAGGGGCTATAAATTGTAAATTGATATGAGGCAATAATTGGAAAAATGATCAGACTCCATTTTTATTTCCCTCTGGGGAAGGCACGTGTCAAGAATCACTAAAGCGGAAGGCGATGGAGGGATTTTTCAGCCAGCTTTCCGGCACGAGTGCTGCAGCACTTCCGTCCTGATTAGTGAGGAGAGAAGCCAAATTCGGCAGGAGGCGGCCAGCAGACCTGGTATCCGCTTGCCACCTTTTGCTCCAAAAAGCCTTGCCGCAGAGTTGCCATGGCAGCGGGAGGCGGTTTAACAGCTCAGGCTCATCTCTGGAGTAGTGCTGCTGTGCCTCAGTCGGCCCCTCTCTGGCCTCCAACCCGAGAGGCTGGCCCTGGCAGGGCATCACTGTGCCGGGGCCATTTGAGCGTGTGTTGCCTAATGGAGTAGAGCTGTCAGATGCTCCAGGCTGCAAGGATGCCTTCCTTTTCTGTCCCCTGCTTCTCCTTGGCGCATAGCTCTTTGATGCTGCATCCTATCGTTGACCTTATCAGATTATTTGCAGTTGCTTAAATATGCTCTTTCATGCTTCTGTGCTTTTAGACATGCACTTTCCTCTGCCTAGAGTGTTCTGTTTTCCATCTGTCTGGAAAATTCCTACTTACTTTCAAAATGTGGCTTAGATACTACCTCCTCCTCCTCCCTAATGCTTCCGCTAACCCCTTATTCTCCAAGCAGAAATTGTTACATAATTCCCATTGCCACCAGTCGCTTGGTTTTGAAATTACTATATGTTTTGTCTCTTTTTCTCTAGACTTTTGTGTTCAAGAACAAATGTGTTTTATGAATTTTATACCCAAAGAGCCTTGCCCAGGAGTAAACACTTACTGATGTTTGTTGAATGAATGAAGTGTTTTCACACCATCCGGTGTAGTGCTCCTCATGGGAATGCTGCACTATGTCCGCTCCAGTGGAACTTTGTTTGCCCTGGGACCCCTGAGTTTAATATGATCTCCTTGTCCTGTAACTCACTTTCCATTGTAACAGAGATTTTGCTCTCACTTTCTAGTGTAAATTGGAAAGAATATCACTTGGGAGTCAATTCAAACAGTGTGGCCCTAGGTCAGTTGCCTGCTCGTAGACCTCACTTGTTGAAGTACAATGTTGTCAGGGCAGAACCTAAGATGCCTATGACTCACAGTGAATTCTTCATAAATTTTATTGTTTTTACGGTCTCCTATCTTCAGGGAAGAAAATAAAACTAGAAGTTCAAGCTAGTTGTTTTAAACTCTCATTTATTTTTTATCTAAACGGGAGAGAAACAGAAAGATTCAGAGATCTAACATTTCACTCCTCAAATGCCCACAGCAGTCAGGACCAGGTGAAGCCGAAGTAGGAGCCATATAGGTGGCAGGGACCCAAGTACTTGAGCCATCATCTGCAGCCTCCCACTATGTACATTCTCAGGAAACTGGAGGTGGAAATGGAACCAGAACTTGAATCTCGTCACTCTGATGCAGGATGCGGGCATCCCAAGCAGTATCTTCACTGCTGCATAAATTGCCTACTCACACTAGTTTCCAATCCTCCCTGGCACCATGTCATTCAGTCTCACCTTCTTACTCTGAGCACAGCTTTAAAAGTCACCTGTTTGGATGGCCCAATTCCTAGGGCCTCTGCACCCGCATGGGAGACCAGGAAGAAGCCCCTGGCTCCTGGCTTCGGATCGGCACAGTTCCGGCCGTAGCGAATATTTGGGGAGTGAACCAAAAAAAGGAAGACCTTTCTCTCTGTCTCTCCCTCTCACTGACTATAACTCTACCTCTCAAATAAATAAATAAGATCTTTTTTTTTTTTTTTTTTTTAAAGTCACCTCTGTGCTTGGCTTTTGGCACTCTTCCTGAACTTCCAGGACTTTGTGCCTCTTCTTTGCCTCACTGTCCTGTTTTCATCTGTGGTGCATCTGTCCCCTGGTCAATGGTGTAAACAGAATGTTTTATTTAGATGTGTCTCCTTTCAGTCTCCTTTTGGGATAATTATATTTTAAAAGCTTCTATTTAAAATGTGTTTATGTTTTCCGTCTCTTTTATAATCCTGAAAACCACCTTCATAGTGACATATATAAAAATATATTTACACACTTTACCTGCTGTTCTTTGCCATGTTTGCTTTGCAGTTTGGTCTGAGAATTTTTTCCCATTCCCAGCCAAGTTCAAAGCTTGCTTCGGCTGTTTTGCAATTCCCTTTGTAAAGCTTGCTCTGTGTATCCAGCAACTGTGTTGGTGCATGTCATATGTGCCAGTGCGTGCAGGTCTAGACTGTTTACTTTTGGAGGGTTTTTCTGTTACTGCTTCCCATTCTTTTATTCCCAGTTTTGGTATTTTATTCATTCCAGTTGCTCTGAAAGGTATGAAACCTAAAACAATAGTGTTTTTAAGTTATCGAAAGGCTTAGTAAAAGATACGCTGAGGAGAGCAGTGAAGCACTTGGTTTTAACTTCGGTTTCTGGATTATCTGTAATACTGGTTCTCCATGTTGGAGGTGTGGGGCAGGGATGCCAGGATGTATAGTCACAGTTGGCCTAGGAAGCCTTCTCAAAATTCACATGACCACCTCTTTCCCAACCAGTTGCCTATGGAAGTAAACTTAGGCTGTTTTGAGAAACCTTTCTAGAGTGTTTTGCAGACTGTTACCCTTCATCTCTTACCCATCCAGATAAAAAATTCACCTTGAGTTTTCAGTTATAATAATCTGGGCTGCCAATGTCATATTTATTTAAGAGTTGATTCTTCTTTTTTAAAATTTTGTGTTTTATGTTTCAAAGACACAGAGACAGAGCCTGAGACAGAGTTTCCATCCTCTTGTTCCTTCTCCCAGTTTATAGCTGTGGCTGGGCCAGGCCAAAGCTGGGAACTCAGAACTCAAATTCAGCTCTTTCATATGTGTGGCAGGAATCCAAGTGCTTGAGCCATCACCTGCTGCCTCCTAGGGTGTGTGTTAGCAGGAAGCTGAAATGGGAGTGGAGCCAAAACTGTAACCCAGGCAATCTAATATGAAATGCAGGCTTCCCAAGCTGTGTCTTAACCATTGCCCCAAGAATTGCTTATTCTTAAATAATATGTTTTCATTGTCAAAAAATAATAAAGTTGCCACATACAGTTTGTTTTGTTTAAAATGAAGCCAAAGCTAATTTGAGGATTTATTTAGCTAGCTAAGGGCATTTTCAAATCAAAAGGCAAAAAAATATAGTTTTGATGAATTTGTCTATTTGATACAAGCACTTTTCCTAGTTTGTAAATATTAGTTGAATACCAATTAGTTAAAATATAGTTACTTATAAACATGTTGCCACAAATTGATGGAACTTCAGAACACTGGAAACAGAATATTTGAAGTTACTATAGAATGGTTAAAATTATGAATGGTATCTATAGAAAATACTTTGGGAAACAGAGCAAAATGAAAGTAGAGTAAAACTCTGACTCAGAAGGATGAGGCTCCAATTTATGCTTGGTACCTCCTGGCTCTCCTGGGTGATGTAGTGAATCCTTTGAGACCTCAGTTTTGTTGTTTGTGGCATGGTGATGGCCCCTGTCTCACAGCTGTGAGACTCAAATAAGATAAAAAATGTGAATGTACCCAACACTGACAACCAGAAAATGGTAACAGAATCTGAATGTGTGACCTGTGACGTTATTTTTAACATTGTATGTGTGCATAGAGAAATAAGTTTAGTGTGTTCTTAGACTGTGGAGTGTAAATGTGTCATGTCTGTGCATGTTTCCTGAAGTTGCCATTAAGAATTTTGTTTTGTTGATTATAAATTATAGATTTTCCAACCCATGCATAGTTATTTTCATTTGTTAAGAGTCATTACAGGAGACTTCTGGCCCCCTTGTTCTTATTTTCTTTGTGCCAGACCTGATCTGGAAGTCTGCTTAATTCTCACCAAGGCTAATGACTCAAAGGTCATAAAAACTCCTATGTAGATTTCTTCCAAATTAAAAATATTAGTATTGTTGTCTTGGTTTATGCCCATATTGGAAGTGTTGAGTCCAGTGTCTTACTGTCAAATGTAAAGCTATGAAAGACAGTGTTTTTTATAATAATAATGATAGGAATCAGAACATTTACCCTTTATACATTATATACATTATTGGTACATTACAGTAATATGTAAAATAGGTTGTATGCAGTTTTACATTTAAGTAAACTGAGGCTAAGTAGGATTGATATATTCCCCAAGGTCACAAAACTGTTAGAACCAGAGGGCAAGTCTGGATTTGTCTAAGTGAAGTGTGGCATGAGGCTGCTGTCCAGCCACTAGTGTAAATCAAGGGAATATGTTTTAAGGTATAAAAAAAGTAAAAAATATAGTAGGGTACTTTGGCTTTAGAGGAGGCAGGAGCCTACAGGACACAGTGCATCTCTTCCCAGGAGGTTGTCATTGATCTGGCCTAGGCCTAGCTACATAACTGTGGCAGCCTCCGGCTTGCTTTCCTTCTCCTTAAGACTAGTTTTCTACTGTCATGTGATTTCTACAGCTATTTCTCAAGGCATTGCTCATCACTTAGAACTATGCATTCAATTCCTGTCCCTCACCACAGTTCCACTCCCCACCTTCTACCCCTACTCCCTCAATAACAACAGCATTTTTATAAGGATTAAATGAGTTGTTCTGTGTAAAAAGTTTAATATAGTATCTGGTATATAGTAAGTACTCAGTAAATTTGGCTGCCATTATTATTTTTGTTATTGTTAATCATATTAGTGATGTTGGTGGTGGTTCCAGTAGTGGTTAATTCAAAGGTTTTGTGACACCCTCCTTAAGGACCTGAGTGTTGCCTGTCGAGGATCTGGTTTGGTGCAATTCATTGTGCAGGCTCCCAGGCATGGATATGCTCAATTAGATGCACAGAGCAGATCCAGGGACACTTAGTGAGGACATGCTTGTTTCTAACAAAATGTTGCCAGAAATAGTTCTCTGTGCCCTAGTTCCTTGCCTTCAGTCACAGAAGTAGACCACAAGTCCCACTTCCAAATCACGTTTTTTTTTCCCCATTTTATTTGAAAGGCAAAGAATCAGAGAGGGACAGAAAGAGATCTTCCATCTGTTGGTTCACTACCCAAATACCTGCAACAGTCAAGGCTGGATCTAGCTGAAACCAGGATCCCAGAACTCCATCCAGGTCTCCTGTTGAGTGACAGGGATCCGTCATGTGTTGCCTCCCAAATCTGCATTGGAAGGAAGCTGGATTGGAAGCAGAAACCAGGCATTTCGATAAGGGATGCAGGCATTCTAACTGGCAATTTAACTAGTAGGCCAAAAGTCTACCTCAACATCACATCTTTCTTCCTGGCTGCTTTCCTTTCCTTTTGTCTCTGAAGAACATTAATGTTTTGGAATTCACTAACAGGATGACCCAAAAAAATCCTTTTTTGATTTGTTTTTCATTTGGTTTGTATCTTATACCTGAGCTTCACACAGGGTTCCTGGTCCCCTTGCTGAATTGAAGTGTTCAGAGATTTCTCTGGTACTCCACCCCTTTTTTCCTACTTTTTTTTTTTTCTAGTATCCTTTTATGTTGTCCATTCTAGTACTTATATTGACTTTGCATTTTTTTTGCCTTTCATTATTTTCACATAGCTCTTATTTTTAGTTATATTTCTGGTTCCAGATTTGAATTGTGTTTTGCATAGCAACAGAGTTGAACAGTATGGGAAAGGCTATTGACATATACATAACTTTATGGAAATGTCTGTGGACTCAGTAGAATTGAACCTAGTGCTGAAAGGTTTTTTTTTTTTTTACAGGCAGAGTTAGACAGTGAGAGTGAGAGAGAGAGAGAGAGAGAAAGGTCTTCCTCCCTTTGGTTCAATTCCCAAATGGCCGCTACGTCTGGCGCGCTGCGCCAATCCGAAGCCAGGAGCTAGGTGCTTCCTACTGGTCTCCCATGCAGGTGCAGGGCCCAAGCACTTGGACCATCCTCCACTGCCTTCCCAGGCCACAGCAGAGAGCTGGACTGGAAGAGGAGCAACTGGGACAGAATCCGGCACCCCAAACAGGACTAGAACCTGGGGTGCCGGCGCCGCAGGCAGAGAATTAGCCAAGTGAGCCACGGCGCTGGCCGCTGAAAGTTCTTTAACTCTTATGTGGGGGTGGACATTTAGCCTAGCAGTTAAGACAACTGGAGCCCTCATTAGGGTATGTGAGTTCAATACCAGGCTCTGGCTCTTGACTCCAGCTTCCTGCTAATGCAGACCTTGGGAGGCAGCAGTAATGGCCTAAGTAATTAGGTCCCTGCCACCAATGTGGGAGACCTGGATTCCATTCCAGCTTTTTGGCTTCAGCTCCACCCAACCCTAGCTGTGAGCATGTGGGTGGAGAACCAGAGTATGGGCCGGTGCGGTGGCTCAATAGGCTAATCCTCCGCCATGCGGCGCCGGCACACCGGGTTCTAGTCCCGGTCGGGGCGCTGGATTCTGTCCCAGTTGCCCCTCTTCCAGGCCAGCTCTCTGCTGTGGCCAGAGAGTGCAGTGGAGGATGGCCCAAGTCCTTGGGCCCTGCACCCGCATGGGAAACCAAGAGAAGCACCTGGCTCCTGCCTTAGGATCAGCGTGGTGTGCCAGCTGCAGCGGCCATTGGAGGGTGAACCAACGACAAAGGAAGACCTTTCTGTCTCTCTCTCTCTCACTGTCCACTCTGCCTGTCAAAAAAAAAAAAAGAGAGAGAGAGAGAGAGAGAGAGAGAACCAGAGTATGGGAGCTCTCTGTGTGTCTGTCTCTCAAATTAAAACAAATTAAAAAAAAAATCTAATTCTTACCTAGCATGAAAGCATTCATTCTGGTACTCCCTCCCTTGATCGATAACATTGTACTTTGCTTTTCTCAGAAGTATTTAGCCCTCACTTTCTCTTTGGGCAGAAATAGCATCTGCAATCTTATCTTTGTCATCTTTTCTACTTTATAACATTAAGAATAACTATTGTACTCTGATTTATATTTAATCTTTCCATTTTTTAAATATAAGTGTACAGGATATAGAGGAAATAATTTAGGATTTGGGGATTATTTTGTCTATTTGTAACGGATCACTTAAACATTTATTTACTTACGTGAAAGGCGGAGAGACAGAAATAGAAAGAGTGCTCCCTTCTGCTGGTTCACTCCCCAAATGCCCACCACAGGCTGAGCTGTGCTAAAGCCAGGAATTTAATCCAGGCCTTGTACATGAGTGACAGACACTCGAGCCATTGCCTGCTACTTCCCAGGGGTGTACATTAGCAGGAATCTGGATTCAAAAGTGGAGCTGGGACTCAAACCCAGGCACTCTGATATAGAATAAGATGCCTCCCAGTGGCATCTTAAGTGCTAGGACCGTTTTAAGAAACAGTATGGCCAACTTATATTTGATCAAGGATCTAAAACCAATACCTGGAGCAAGGACAGTCTATTCAATAAATGGTGCTGGGAAAACTGGATTTCCATGTGTGGAAGCATGAAGCAAGACCCCTACCTTATACCTTACACAAAAATCCACTCAACATGGATTAAAGACCTAAATCTACGCCCCAACACCGTCAAATTATTAGAGAACATTGGAGAAACCCTGCAAGATAAAGGCATAGGCAAAGACTTCTTGGAAAAGACCCCAGAGGCACAGGCAGTCAAAGCCAAAATTAACGATTGTGATTACATCAAATTGGGAAGTTTCTGGACTGCAAAAGAAACAGTCAGGAAGGTGAAGAGGCAACCAACAGAATGGGAAAAAATATTTGCAAACTATGCAACCGATAAAGGATTAATAAACAGAATCTACAAAGAGATCAAGAAACGCCACCACAACAAAACAAACAACCCACTTAAGAGATGGGCCAAGAACCTCAATAGATATTTTTCAAAAGAGGAAATCCAGATGGCCAATAGGCACATGAAAAAATGTTCAGGATCACTAGCAATCAGGGAAATGCAAATCAAAACCACAATGAGGTTTTACCTCACCCAGGTTAGAATGGCTTTCATACAGAAATCTAACAACAACAGATGCTGGCAAGGATGTGGGGGAAAAGGGACACTAAGCCACTGTTGGTGGGAATGCAAACTGGTAAAGCCACTATGGAAATCAATTTGGAGATTCCTCAGAAATCTGAATATAACCCTACCATACAACCCAGCCATCCCACTCCTTGGAATTTACCCAAAGGAAATTAAATTGGCAAATAAAAGAGCTGTCTGCACCTCAATGTTTATTGCAGCTCAATTCACAATAGCTAAGACATGGAATGCCCATCAACAGAAGACTGGATAAAGAAATTACGGGATATGTACTCTATAGAATACTATACAACAGTCAAAAAAAAAAAAAAAACCACAATGAAATCTGGTCATTTGCAACAAAATGGAGGAATCTGGAAAACATCATGCTGAGTGAAATAAGCCAGTCCCAAAGGGACAAGTATCATATGTTCTCCCTGATCTGTGACAACTAACTGAAACCTGTTGAAGTGAAATGGACACTATGAGAAACAATGACTTGATCGACCCTTGTCCTGACTGTCGAGGAACAACTTAATACTTTATTCCTTTTAGTATTTTTTTGTCTACTTAATACCATTGGTTGAACTCTTTAATTAACACACAATTATTCTTAGGTGTTTAAATTTAACTGAAAAGTGATCCCTGTTAAATATGAGAGTGAGAATAAGAGAGGGAGGAGATGTACAGTTTGGCACATGCTCAATCAGACTTACCCCTAACGGTAGAGTTAGAAATGTGCCAGGGGATTCCAATACAATCCCATCAAGGTGGCTTGTACCAGTGCCATATCACTAGTCCAAGTGATGAGTTTCAGTTCATAATTGAGCATACTGATAGGATTGAGTGTCAAAGGGGTCACATAAACAAGACTAGTGTCTGCTAATACTAACTGATAGAATTAAAAAGGGAGAGAACAATCCAACATGGGAAACGGGATACACAGCAGACTCATAGAATGGCAGATGTCCTAAACAGCACTCTGGCCCCAGAATCAGCCCTTAAGGCATTCAGATATGGCTAAAAAGCCCATGAGAGTATTTCAGGCATAGAAAGCCAAGACACTCCTGGAAAAAAAAAAAAAAAAAAAAAAAAAAGACCTAAATGAAAGATCTCTGTGAGTGAGATCCCAATGGAAAGAATGGGCCATCAAAGGAGGAGGTACCTTTCTCTGAAGGGAGGAGAGAACTTCCACTTTGACTATGACCTTGTCTAAATAAGATCAGAGTTGTCGAACTCAAGAGGCTTCCATAGCCTTGGCAGCTCATGACAAGAGCCTCGGGTGATTACTGACGACATAAACAAGAGTGTCAGTTGTTAAATCAACAACAGGAGTCACTGTGCACTTACTCCCCATGCAGGATCTCTGTCCTTAATGTGTTGTGTTATGTGAATTAACAGTATAACTAGTACTCAAACAGTACTTTGTGTTTCTGTGTGGGTACAAACTGTTGAAATCTTTACTTAGTAAATACTAAGTAGATATTCTGTATATAAAGATAACTGAAAATGAATCTTGATGAAGAATGGGATGGGAGAGGGAGTGGGAGATGGGATGATTGCAGGTGAGAGGGTGGTTATTGGGGGAAAAAGCCACTATAATCCAAGAGTTGTACTTTGGAAATTTGTATTTATTAAATAAAAGTTAAAAAAATGAACAGTATGTATTGCGGTTCATATAATTCAAAAGTAATTTAAATTCTTTCTGCAAAGTAAGAATTCTGGAAAGTAAAAGAAAACTAAATTCTTGTATTCTAACACTCAGAGATGACTGAGATGTTGATGTATTTCCCTCTAGTCACCATTCAACTTCATATATTTTATATATATATATATATATTCACCTTGATAATTATGTGTTCATTAACTGAAGTTTATAGTTTATATTTCATTAGAAACTATAATTCAAATTATAACAAGTACTGGGATATTACAATAATTTTTTGTTATAATTGACAAATAAGAAAAATGAAAATGGATGATTTCTTATAAAATCTATATGTGTATATTATAAAAATTCAAATGTTAGAGAAATAGACCATAAAAATTGTGATTCCTACAGTTCCCCTGTTTTCATTGTTACTAGTGTATTTAAATTTTTAAAAATGCATTTATGATTAGATTTGTGCAGAGCTTATTGTGAAGGAGTTCAGACTTTTAGGCCTAGTCACTATGCAGTGAATGAGAATGTGTTTTGTGAAATAATATCTCAGTTTCTTTCTCCATGCTTTAGGTATGTATTCTTTTTGGATCCATGCAATCTGGACTTGATAAACCGGAAGATCAAGTCTGTAGCACTGTGTGTAGCAGCATGTCCAAGACAAGAACTGAAAACCTTGAGTGATGTTCAGAAGTTTGCAGAGATCAATGGTGAGACATGAGGCCATCCACGTCTTCGCCCCAGTGCCCTATTCTCACTGTTACATATCATGTGCTTACATTCCAGTGTAAATTTGTTTGATTATTAAATTAGTCACTAGGGGATCTTAAAAAGAAAAAGATAATTGAAGTAATTGTTTAAAAATATCATAGTTACTTAGGCAGCTTATTAAACTCCAAATTCCTGGGCTCTACCCAGGAAAATTCTAAGGTGGTCTTTGGGCTCTGGAAATTGCTATTTTTTTGTAAGTATCTCAGATGGTTTTTGATGTACTCTTATTGAGTACTTTGGAAATTGCTAGATTACTCTATGTAAAATTTGGGTTTTTTCCCTCTGTTCCCAAGTGTTGATTCAAAGCTTCTCAATTAGTGCTTCCCCCAGCCCATTAACACTGTAATATATGTATATTACAGGAGTATGAAAAGTTCCAAAAAATATATACAAATGTTGAAATCAAAATCAGTTCTTTTTCAGTGTGTTGGTGTTACGTATTTTTTTGTTCTACTCTTTGAATTTAACATTGTCATAACTACTTTTATAAGAAAGTTTTGAGAAACTGAGGTTAAACACATGAGAATTAGCCGAGAAAACCAATACCATCAGCTTCCTGAAATTTAGCTCTGTTCTTTTGAGTTTCTTATTTCTAGATACTCTCCTCAATTCCACATGACTTGACTCTGTTCTGTTCAGACAGTGTTTTTTCAAACCACTCTCTGTGGAGGGCTACATGCAGATGGCCTCTGAAGCCGATGGTTTTTGAACCTCAAGGTTTCATGTTGATATTTCATATGTGGGAATCCTCAGTGCTGCCTTAGTCCTGCTCAGGTCCACAGACTAGTTCTTGGCACAAGGGCTGACTCAGGGATCAATCCGGTATCATACTTAGCTGGGTAAAGATATAGCCCAGCCACCATAGCTTTGCACACCAACAGGGCTACAGAGACTTTCCTGTAAGGTGCTACCCTTCCTGGGGCAGGTGGGCTGCTGCCTTCTAGACCAGTATTTCTGTCCCACTATTCCAGGCTGTCAGCATAAGAAAGGGGAAACAGCCTGGGTTTGATTTGCGTATGGATTCTTTTTTTTTTTTTTTTTTTTTGACAGGCAGAGTGGATAGAGAGAGAGAGACAGAGAGAAAGGTCTTCCTTTTTACCTTTGGTTCACCCTCCAATGGCCGCCGCAGCCAGCGCATCGTGCTGATCCGAAGTCAGGAGCCAGGTGCTTCTCCTGGTTTCCCATGTGGGTGCAGGGCCCAAGCGCTTGGGCCATCCTCCACTGCACTCCCGGGCCATAGCAGAGAGCTGGCCTGGAAGAGGGGCAACAGAATCTGGCGCCCCAACCGGGACTAGAACCCAGTGTGCCAGCGCCACAGGCGGAGGATTAGCCTATTGAGTCATAGCACCGGCCTGCATATGGATTCTAATTCCAATTCTGTCACTGCCTGCTCCATACTAAGGAGTAAAAGGTATAGCTTCTTTGAACCTAGATTTCCTGACCTGAAAAAAAAATGTGGATTAAAAATAATGCCTTCTTAGGTTGCTAGTGAGAATTAAATGAGATGATGTATGAAGAATACTGAGTATTTTGTAGGCACTGAATATGTGCCAACTGCTATTCAAGAACTCATATTCTGTTTCCACAACAGAATTCTGTGTTGGTTTGCTGAGCCCAACACCAAGACTATCAACCTTATCTTTATCAAGTTTCTTAGGGAAGGGTGACATACTCCTTGAATTTTTCTAGAATCTTAGACATTGTGAGTGCACAAAGTATTCTCTGATAGGTTGTATA
This sequence comes from Lepus europaeus, assembly GCF_033115175.1. Lineage (NCBI taxonomy): Eukaryota > Metazoa > Chordata > Mammalia > Lagomorpha > Leporidae > Lepus > Lepus europaeus. Next base: position 28,612,544 of record NC_084838.1, on the reverse strand, counting down.
GTTGAGTGGTCCAGGAGTGTAGCGCTAGAGTAGATTGTTCGGATTCAAATGTTCCTTCTACAGCTTAATAGCTGTGAGACGCTGGGAGAGTTGCTTGACCTCTTCATGCTTCAGTTTTCCCTGCTATGATATATGGATAGTGTTTGTACCTAGAAAATCTCATAGAATTATTATGAGTTAAGACATGAAAAATGCTTAGAAGAGTGTCTGGCAAATAGTAAATTGCTTTAAAAATTGTTAACTGCTACCGCTGTTATCATCATTGTTGTTAATTTTATTCCACGGAGGGAATGTAATAGTCTTCCTTTCCCCCAGTCTCTCTCTACTTGTAGCTCCCTTACATACCACTGCCATAATAGATTCGTAGAGCTTCAGTCAGTGCTAATCTCTTACTCAGAGATCATCAGACATTTTATGCTGACATTCAGAGCTATGGTTCAGTCTTGCTCTATCTTCATCTTGTCCTCTCAAACCTACTGGATCAAGTGTCCCTTGAACCTGAACTGTCATCCAGAAGACCAGACAAGAACTAGTTTCTTTTTCAGCTCTGTGTCCTGCTGTGATGATCTCTTGAAGTGCCTCATACTACCTGTTGGCATGCTTGGTTTCCAGTCCAGCATCCTTCTAAGTGAATGTGATATTGAGTGTTGCCTGTTCAGAGCTAAGAGCCTCCTGCTGGGTTTTACAGCTTTGTATCTCCTGCAGTGTCTGGCACAGATTGGTGTTTGAGAAGTATTAAAGAAGAGGCATGATTTCAAAAAACAGACTTAAATTGGTGCCTAGTTGCAAAGACACCCTTAGGCTTTTGAACCAACCGTGTAGAAAATAAGTCAATAAGTTAGGCATAAAAATGCCAACAGTGATGACAATCAAAAAGCACAACAGTAGAGGATGGAGAAGATAATAATTTCAAAAGATAAGTGGAAAACTGCAGAATTATAATAGGGAGGGAACCTTTGGTATAGGCAACAAAATACCTTACTTTCAAAAGAACCTCTGTGGACTTAAAACAGGGCCTCATGAGATTTCACACCAGCAATACCCTAACACTAAGAGAAATCTTCCTCTACTGTTTGCATTATTTCTCCCCTGCCCTTCCTACCTTTTTGCTAAAAAGTACAAAACAAAAACAATTATCCTTTCTATCATTTGAGGTGCAAAGTTATTGAAAGGGAGCAGATAATTTTATTGGCAACTGTTATCACAGTTATATCTTTGATAGACAAAGTACACAGTTTCTCCTACCTCAGATACACAAATCTCAGTTGTGATCTCAGAAATGAGTATCATTAAGGCTTTAAATGGGAAGTTTTCAAATCTAAATACCTGAGTCCGTGGAGGAGCCTAAACAGCAAAACTCTTACAAGAAAACATGAGATAAGCTTCATGGCCTTGAGTTTGACAATAATTTCTTAGATATCACCAAATGGTGCCATAAGCATGGGTAACCAAAGAAAAAGCAGATAAATTGGATTACATCAGAATTAAAATGTCTGTGTATCAAAGGGCAAAATCAAGAGTAGAAGGTCAACCCACGGAATTGAAGAAAATATTTGGCAACCAAGTATCTGTTGAGAAGTTAATATTCAGACTATAGGATGAACTAACATTTAAAAAATACTACATAGAAAATGGCAAGTGTTGGTGAGGATTGTAGGGTGGGACCTCTTGTGCTCTCTTGGTGGGAATTTAAAATGGTGTAGATGTTATGGAGGTTCCTCAAAAAATTAAAAATAAAGTTACCATATGATTAGGCAATCCTACTTTTAGATATATATATCAAAAGGAATTGAAAACATGATCTCTAAGCAATATGGCAAATGAACCAGGCTCATAGCATTATTATTCATAATACCCAGAAGTAGAAGCAGTCTAAACTGATGGATATGTGAATGGATAAATAAAATGTGATGTATACATACAATGGAATATTTGACCTCAAAAAAGAAGGAAACCCAATCATATGCTGCAAGATGGATTTAATTTGAAGACATTATGCCAAATGAAATGAGCCAGTCACAAAAAGACAAATATTGTACAATTCCACTTACATGAAATATCTGAAGTAGTCAAACTCTTCAAAACAAAAAGTAGAACAGTGGTTGCCAAGGCCTGGGGTAGAGAGTAAAGGAGAGTTGGTCCATGACTATGGAGTTTCAGTTTTGTGAGACAAAAAAGCTCCAGAGATTAGTTTTGCATGTAGCTAATACTGTTGTGTTCTGTGTACTTAAAAGTGGTTAAGACAGGGGCCGGTGCCGTGGCTCACTTGGTTGATCCTCCACCTGCAGCACCGGCATCCCATATGGGTGCCGGGTTCTAGTCCCAGTTGCTCCTCTTCCAGTAAAGCTCTCTGCTGTGGCCTGGGAGGGCAGTGGAGGATGGCCCAAGTGCTTGGGCACCTGCACCCGCATGGGAGACCAGGAAGAAGCACCTGGCTCCTGGCTTCGGATCGGCACAGCACCAGCCCTGGTGGCCATTTGGGGAGTGAACCAATGGAGGGAGGACTTTTCTCTCTGTCTTTCTCGCTCACTGTCTATAACTCTACCTTGTCAAAAAAAAAAAAAAAGTGGTTAAGATAGTAAATTTTATGTTATGTTGTTTTTTACTACAGTGAAAAAAAAATCTACACATGCTATGACATGGATAACCCCTAAGGATATTATGCTAAGTGAAATAAACCAGTCACAAAAAGGCAATTTCTAGGTGATTCCAAATATACATGAGGTGTCTAGGGTAATCAGATCCATAGAGCCAGGGGCTGTAGGAGGGGTGGAATAGGAAGTTACTGTTTCAAGGGTAGCATTTCAGTTTTGCAAGATGAAGAGAGCTCTGGAGATAGATGGTGGTGATGGGTGCAAAACAATCTGAATGTAATGTCTCTGAACTGTCGGCTTACAAATTGTTAAGATAGGAAATTTTACCATAACTTTTTTTAAAAGTTCATGAAAGAGAAGAATCTTATTTGAGACAGTAACTTTTAAAATGCTAATTCTAAATATTATTTTAAAATGCCAGGCAAAATAATATCTTTCTTACCAGAATGAAAATATAGTGTAAATCCTTTTCAAAGAATTCTGTTTCCATGACAACATTTGAAAATACTGTTTTCTTAAAGCACTTAGAACTGTCCATTCACATGAACTTTAATTGCCTTTAGAAATTATTTAAACTATAAGGAGAAGCTCTTGATCCCTGTATCACTGTTTGTACAGAATTCACTTATTAGGCAAATAAAATATTCCTTCAGATCTTTATTTCTTTTACATAAGAAAGAAGAGTTGTTCCCTTGGACAGTTAATGTTAGTGAAACACCTCTGTCAAGTGTGTCTGACTGGTATACAGTGTGGAAGAAATAGCTGGATATTAGATTTATTATGTGGAGCTATTATCTTTTTTTTTTTTTTTTTTTGACAGGTAGAGTTATAGACAGAGACAGAAAGGTCTTCCTTCCGTTGGTTTACTCCCCAAATGGCCGCTACGGCCGGCGCTGCACTGATCCGAAGCCAGGAGCCAGGTGTTCCTTCCTGATCTCCCATGTGGGTACAAGGGCCCAAGCACTTGGACCATCCTCTACTGCCTTCCCGGGCCACAGCAGAAAGCTGGACTGGAAGAGGAGCAACCAGGACTAGAACCCGGGAGCTACTATCTTATTACAAAGAGCTTTGAAAGATAGACTAGGATGGCACTGTGGTATAGTAGGCTAAGCCTCTGCATGTGGTGCCAGCATCCCACACGTTCATGTCCTGCCTGCTCCTCTTGCAATCCAGCTCTTTGCTTACGGCCTGGGAAAGCAGTGGAAGATGGCCCAAGTGCTTGGGCCCTTGTACCCTCAAGGGAGACCAGGAAGAAGCTCCTGGCTTCAGATAAGCTCAGCTCCAACTGTTGCAGCCATCTGGGGAGTGAACAAGTGGATGTAAGACCTTTCTCTCTCTCTTACCTCTCAAATAAATAAATAAAATCTTAAAAAAAAAAAAAAAAGGAAGACTGAATGATTCAGATGAATAAAAAAGTACAAGTTCTAGTACATGAGTTAAATGATAGGCAAACAAATGTGTGCTTCATTATTGTGATTCTTTTTTTTTTTTAAAGGAGGCCTTTTTTTTTTTTTTTTTTAATTTGACAGGTAGAGTTGGACAGTGAGAAAGATTGACAGAGAGAAAGGTCTTCCTCCTGTTGGTTCACCCCCCAAATGGCTGCTGCGGCCGGCGCTGTGCCGATCTGAAGCCAGGAGCCAGGTGCTTCTTCCTGGTCTCCCATGCGGGTGTAGGCGCTCAAGCGCTTGGGCCATCCTCCACTGCCTTCCCGGGTCACAGCAGAGAGCTGGACTGGAAGAGGAGCAACCGGGATTAGAACCGGGCACCCATGTGGGATGCTGGCGCCGCAGGCAGAGGATCAACCAAGTGAGCCATGTCACTGGCCCCATGATTCTTAATTTACATATGACACAAATCTAAATGTGTGGTGCTAGAGAAGAAAACAATTTAAAATTGTCAAATGCTGTAAGGACTCAATATCTGAAGACTTTCAGTTCTCTGAAAGTTTGTCAGCTTCTTGCAGTAATGTATGCATTTTCCCTGGTGGTAGGAACGTGCTCAATTCATCTCTGAATATCCAGACCTTAATAGAGTAGCTCACAGATATCGATAAATGTTTTCTGATGGAACGATAGACTGAATTTCCCTATTCGTCTCTATTGCCACTTTATAATTTCTCATTTTCTCAGTGTACTTTATCCTCAATTCTGTATCCATGTGAGTTGCCCCCAGCAGGTAAATTGTTTAGCTTCAGTCTAACCAGAATTGCTGTAAATCAGTTCTCTTTATTCATCTCGAAGTAATTCATTGTATTCATTCATTTCTCCCTCATCTACCTACTCTCCAGGTGATTACTCATACCTTTTCTTCTCTTCAGCCTTCTTGTTCATCCTGATTCCTAACCGTATGCCCTACAGAGAAAATTGAAACCATCTGGTGAGAGCTCCCCTCTGAGTTCTTACTTCCCACAGAGCATGCATTCCATCTTACTCTTAACTTTCCTTCCCTCTAGTTTCTGATGAACAAGTTTGTTTCCTCCTTTGCTATCATTCTTTTTTTTAAAACTCAACTAATAGGGAATGGAACGGAATCTCCCTCTTTCTGAAACTAAGTTGGACTCCATGGGAGATTTTCATCTGAACACAACCATACTATTACAGATGCTGAAGGGAAGGGGACAAGGGTATCTGCTTGGAGAGTTTTTTGCTTCCCTCTCTGATTTCTGGCCCACCATCTCTGGCCTCTGATGCACCCATACTTCCCTGTCCTCTTGGCTCAGCCTGAGCATATGAGTCTGGACAGATAATCATGCATACACCTTGGGTTTTGTTTCCACATACCATTTATTGATATCTACTGTGTGCCATGGACTGTGCCAGATAATTTACATGTAATTTTTTTTCCCATTTGCTATCTAAATTCTAACCAGAGATTTAGAAATATACATAACCTGTGAGTAAGTTGGGAACTGACTGCATGTTCTCAGTAGTGCTAATACTTCACATGGTATTCTTACTACCTTTTCTGTTGCTGTTACCAAGCTATTTTATAAAAACATATTTTGTCTTTTCCAACACAATAGTGAACTCTGACCAAAAACTTGTTTTCCTTATGTTTACATTCCTTTATGCCACAGGAAAAAACATTCCCATTTAAATTCTGAACATTTTATGACCTTCCTACCATTTGGGCCACGAGTAGAACCATGTGGCTTGATGCTTTCTTACTAATAATTGTTTTTCCATTTTGATAGATTATATGATCCATTCAGATAACAATTGCTATTTGGAAATACTAGTAAACCCTTTGATTATCATGATTATCATTATCTGGTTAAGCTTAGAGTCAGTATCAAAAGAGGATCAGTATATTACCCTCTTTTTTATCAGTCAGTAACAATAGAACTTAAACCACAGAGTTAGCATGGATTCATTTTGGTACAGTGAATCAAAAGATTGGACTTGATGTCATTTTATTAGTGAACAAAATCATGAACTCTAGCAGTTAATTTAATCGCCTCCAAATCAGAGACCAGCAAGGATGCTTGATTATTTAAAAATGAAAAAAATCTAAAATTAAAAATAAAATATAAAAAAGGAAAAATTCTTATATTTGATAATGCAATTTAAACAATTTTGTTATTCAATGAATAATTAATACTCATGATGTATGTGCTGAAGATACAAAGTATAGTCCTCGCATTTAAGGAGCTTGCAGTACAGTACAGTGTCAGATTTTCCTTGCCCTCCAAAACACCCAGCAGAAAAGTCTTACAAAATTAATTCACTTAGCAAATATTTACTGTGTGCTTAATATGTGCCAACAGTGATTGGCAGGTTATGAAATACCCCCGGCTGGTTCATTTCTGTAGACAGATGCTTCTTGGGAATTGCAAATATATCTATGCTTTTTATTGGTTAGGAGAAATTTAAATTGGAAAAATGTCTTCAATCCTTTCAGCTTATAAACATACAGTGATTTCCTAACTAGAGAAAGTGAGGTTAGATTCATCAGATTTCACAAGGCAGCACTTTCCATAATGAAAATTGTTCTACATTGAGAGATTCTCTTTTTGAATGACTGCAAATTTTTAAATCATATTTTAAGGCATATTCCTTCCCTTAACTTTACTGTATCAGAAATATGATTGACAAAGAACAAAATTTTATAGCAAAAGTTAGCCCCTAACATGTATCTCTTTATGTTTCTATTTCAAGTAAGTTGGTGTTTTAAACCATTGCTTCATAACATCTGGAGACATTTTTGATTGTTGTAGTAGGTGAAGCCTGAAGGGGGAGGCTGTTGGAATCTAGTGGCGAGAGCTCTAGGAGGTTCCTAAATGTCCTGCAATGTACAGGACAGCTCCCTACTGCGATGCATCATCTGGCACACAATGTCATAATACCAACGTTGAGAAACCCTGTTTTAGATAGTACACTTTTAAATGTACTATCTAAAACTTTTAAAATACATTAGCAATGTATATAACATGTAACACCAAAATATGAGAGCTTAATACAGTAATTTCATTTTTCTTCTCAATCAGGATGACCAGTTTATTCAACAAAGTTGAAGACTTTTGGGTTCCAGGTATACACCAGGATATAGGGGTTCCAGATATTTCAAAAACATAGACTCCTAGTTCTCAGAGTCCCCATGCCAAAATTGAAGATACATAATTTAAAAATTTACAAAATAATATATTTTATAATAAAGCTAAATAGTAAATAGCCTTGCTAAGTGGGTTAACAGGAAGTTACATTTGAATAGTTTCTAGAAATTCATTTCATGCCGGTGCCACAGCTCAACAGGCTAATCCTCTGCCTGCGGCGCCAGCACACCGGGTTCTAGTCCCAGTCAGGGCGCCAGATTCTGTCCCAGTTGCTCCCTTCCAGTCCAGCTCTCTGCTGTGGCCCGGGAGTGCAGTGGAGGATGGCCCAAGTGCTTGGGCCCTGCACCCCATGGGAGACCAGGAGAAGCACCTGGCTCCTGCCTTCGGATCAGTGCGGTGCCCCTGCTGCAGCGTGCTGGCCGCAGCAGCCATTGAGGGGTGAACCAACGTCAAAGGAAGACCTTTCTCTCTGTCTCTCTCTCTCTCACTGTCCACCCTGCCTGTCAAAAAAAGAAAAATTCATTTCAAACATTAACACTTAGATGCTAATCAGGAAAGGGCTACACAAGCAGAGAGAACAGTATAGGAACAATCCTGGAGGTTTGTTAAAAAGAAAGAATTGATTGTAAATATGTAGATGAAGCTGGGGTCCTGCTTTAGTGGGGCCTTGAATGTAAGGAGTTTGGACTTTATACTGAGGTCAGGGATGTCAAGTGACTTAGCATTTTACAAAAACCATTCTCACAGTTATGTGCAGGGTGAAGATGGGAGAATATTTCACCTGATACGGTAGGAGATTGTGAATGTCTTAGATAAGGTAGAAAGTTTGATTGTCAGGACTTGATGTGTGGAGTATCTTGAATGGTATGGGAAGATGGCAGATACAGGATGACTTGTACATTTCATATTGGGGAATTCATGAATGCTGGAACCAGGGATTTTATGAATAGTTCCACCATTAACCAAGATGGAAAATATATATAGGAGGAGAGTGAGTGAAAAAATAGTTTTCCTTCAGACATGTTTTGAAGTGTCTGTGGAACTTTTTTTTTTTTTGCTTAGGAGCTTAAGAATGCTTGTCTGATTATAATGATTAAGAATGACACAAAAGAATCATCATGGCTTAGGAATAAACAATTTTATTTCTAAGTATGGCAGTGATTGCCTCTAAGGCCTTGGAAATATTATTTTTTTCATCTGTAATTTTTGGAGTGGGGTGATGGAAATGAACCTCTTAGGATTGTTGATATAAATGACACTGAGCTAAAGAATAAATAATTGAATATTATACGGCATTTGAGAAATTGTAGTAGTTAAACATCCTGGGGGCTGTAGCAACCGTTTACCGTGATAAATGTTTATATACCCAAGTTAGGTTCCTAAGATCACTCATTTTGATGGCTTCTGAATAACATTGGCTCACTTGCGTGAATTGCCAATGGTGTGCTTTAGATAAGCTTTTGTTTTTAGTTTTTGACTTTTCATTGCTCAAGCATGGTTTTTACCTGTTTTCCCGTTAGAAGGAAAACTTTGCCTTATTGTTTATGTTAAAATCTGTTATGCAAAATATCATTTATACTTCCAATGTAAGACAAATAACCTTTAAGATACTCACTGAAAATGCATCAGCTAATAAACTTGAAAAGAAAAGCAATTGTAAAATGTTTGCCTTTACTGTGGCATTTTAATATTCTTCATGAGGCTTCTTTGTCCATCAACCCTTTGAACAGGAAGCAGCATAAGGTTTCTTATGATTGCTACCACTCACACATTGTAAAGATCTTTTCCTTTAATCTATTTAGTACAGGATCTATTTAGTACTGGCCTGTGTCCCAGGAGACCATCAGAGATAAGGCTATTATCCTTTCATTGAGTATTATCCTGGGAACATATTTATAAAATTGAACTCTGTTGCACCTGCTGACCTCCTTTTTTAAATGAAGAAAGGGTGGGGATGGAAATTGTGTTTGCTGAATTTAGATGAAGCAATGTGTTTAACAGCACTGACACAAAGTACTCTAGTTAGGGCCTTTTATATTGTGCAAATCAATTCCATCTTGAATTTTGAAAGAAATAAGTTGACAATTCAGATTAGGAAGTTCATGATCACATTGGGTGCTCTGCAGTTATTGGCACAGTTGCTATTTTTTCAGAAGCTATTCTATAACAGGACTCATAGCTATTTTGGGATTAGTCTAAAATATTTGCTTGTCATTTATGTAATTTTTTTCTCCAAAACTGCTATAAGTGGAACCTACTGGCATTCTCTTAAATATAAAAGATAATACTTTCAGGGGACTTAAATATTTAATATTTATGATTAAATTTTAAAAGATTATCATTAAAATGGAAAAGAATAATCAAAAATAGTTTTTAAAATATAGTCTCCTATTGAATCTCTAAAACTGACAAAACTTGAAGAACAATGCCATATAACTTACAAGCTTCTATTGAAAAATGTTTTGCATTGTCAGGTTACTTGCATTATCTTCATCTGCTACATATGTTTATGGAAGTAAACTGTTATAACCCACATGTGGTTTGCTGGTTTGAGGCAGCATTGCTGACTTCAGTGGTGGTTTGTGGCTTTCTAAAAATGACTTTGATTGATAAGAGAACATGTAAATGAAATAAATTCACTCTCAATGTTGTTGTCCCAACAAATCAAGCTACATTTGTCTTTCTATAATTTCCTTCAGCTCCTTCCCATATGTTCACATGCTTGTCTATAATTGATTCAATGTTGTAGTCTGCCATTTTTGCTTCATATTGTATTTTAAGTTTTTCCCCCATGGCAGAGATGGAAATACAAATCTGTATAATAAAAATACATAGCTACTCTGCACTTAAATTATAAATTTTTGGCCAATTAGTAACCTCGTAGGAACTTCAGTTAATCAAATATGGTCTGTACCCTTTAATGCAGTAGTCCTCTGCAAAATTAGAGCAGAAGTCTAGGTCTCCTCAGTTGTTCAATGAAACTTGCAGTATTCTAGTTGCTATATTATAAAATGAGCAAATCAGTAAAATAAGGCTTATACTGGACTGGCAGACTGTATTCATCAATAACGTATCTATTATTTAGATATATATTAGCCATATAATCAGAAAAATATACGGTTCTTTGCATAATCAATCTAAGGCTGAAGTTAAGCTATTTTAGACCACATGAGAACTGGAGTCACTTTTATTAATTTTATTAATTTGCTCACTATATTTATAGTTAGAAATGCTTCTTTTTAAATAAGAAAAAGTAATCTGTTTTCTTAATGCATGTTTGCTATATGAAGCAATTTAAATATTTAATCATGGAAAGCATAAAAAGAGAAAGTGTGTAGTTGGGCATGTACTTTGTATTTGAAGAGATGTGGTGTTTAATTTGATCTATTTACTAGCTGTGTATGCTTGGACAAGTTATCTCTTATCCTCCATGTCCTTCTCTCTAAGTTAGGCTTAGTCATGCCTGACTTACATTGTTATGGTAAATGATGCAGCACATATGGACATCATCATGTCTAGAACCTGGCATAATGGCAGATACTTCCAATAGAAGTAGCTCTAGTGTTCATTGTTATCACCTTTTTTTTTTTTTTTTTTTTAACAAGCAGAGTTAGTGAGAGAGAGACAGAGAGAAAGGTCTTCCTTTTTCTGTTGGTTCACCCCCCTAAATGGTTGCTACAGCCAGCACGCTGTGCCGATCTGAAGCCTGAAGCCAGGAGCCAGGTGCCTCCTGCTGGTCTCCCATGCAGGTTCAGACACCCAAGCACTTGGGCCATCCTCCACTGCCTTCCTGGGCCACAGCAGAGAGCTGGACTGGAAGAGGAGCAACTGGGACAGAATCCGGCACCCCGACCAGGACTAGAACCCAGGGTGCCGGCGCCACAGTTGGAGAATTAGCCAAGTGAGCCGCGGCGCCGGCCTCATTGTTATCACCTTTAAGATAATAAAATTTGTATATAACAAATTATATTAACAATAATTTCAGAGAAGAGTTTGTTTTAAATGTTTGTGGACTGGTAATGTCATATCCTTATAAATTCTATGATGTTTTAAAGTGGTATATGTTGAGTTACAATTAACCTATAAAATTGTAGCAAATCAGTAAGGGAATGTGTTCAGATTCTGTTCTGCCTGCTAACGTAACAACTTTTCTTTCAACAGGCTCAGCTCTATGTAGCTACGACTTGAAGCCTTCTGAATATACTACATCTCCAAAATCTTCTGTTCTTTGCCCTAAACTACCAGTACCAGCAAGGTAAATTTTATTGTTGTTATTTTGTGATTTTTGTTTTTGTAATTTAAGAAAATTTAGTCATTTGGTGCCTGTTGTACAACTTCAATGCTTACAACAAAATTTTTTAGAGTAGCAATAGAAATGACAACATACATTTCATATCTTCCTAAAAAATGTGTAGACAGCAACTTTTCTTGTCCTCAGATATCTTAACTTCTTTCAAGGTTTTACTTTTTCAGTTTTTTTTCATGCCGTAACTTTTAAGTACATAAAACTGGTAAGTCACTATGAAATATGCAACAAGCTTATAAACCAAATCTTACTCTCTAAAGGTTCTTTGAAGTTAATCCTAGTGATACTTACTGGGATTGTTTTTAAATTTACTCTTCAAAAAGTATACCAGCAATTATTCTCCATAGTTTGTTTCAGGTATACTCTCTAACTATTTTCTCTGTAGCAGGCTATTTGACATTTTTTTATCCAAGGTCTTATTCAACAATCTTTTATTATTGTCTACTGCTTGTAATGGATACAAAGGTGAAACAAGAAATGTTCTTTGAAAGGATCTCATAGTAGTTATAAGTAAGGTATATAGGTCAGCTTTGTGTTACCACAAAAAAAGATATCTGAGATAAAAGGTTCATTTGGCTCACAATTTTGGAGGTCCAAGTGTAGGATCAGGTACCCCCATTGATTTGGCCTCTAATGAAGGCAATGGATAGTGACCCAAGGTAGGAACATGTGTAGGAACAAAAGGTTACATCTTGATCTGGATCAGGGAGAGACAGAGACGCAAGTTCCACAGTTCCCTACAAGGGCATATCCCCAGTGACCTAAGGACCTCCCACTAGACCCTGTCTCCTAAAGTTCCACCACTTCCCTATTCATGCCACCTTGAGGACCAGGTTTTTTTTTTTTGTTTTTTTTTTTTAAGACTTTATTTATTTGAAAGTTAGGGTTACAGACAGTGAAGTGAAAGGGAGAGACAGGGAGGTCTTCCATCCGCTGGTTCACTCCCCAAATGGCTGCAACGGCCGGAGCTGAGCTGATCCAAAACCAGGAGCCAGGAGCTTCTTCCAGGTCTCCCACGTGGGTGCAAGGGCCAAAGCTCTCGTGGGCCACCTTCTACTGCTTTCCTAGGCCATAACAGAGAGCAGCCAGGACTAGAACTGGCACCCATATGGGATGCTGGCACTGCAGGTGAGGGATTAACCTATTGTACCACAGCTCTAGCAGGGCACCATGGTTGTAACACATGTGCCTTAAGGAGATATTCAACATGTAAACCATACTATTGGGCTAAATTTTAAGTTATAAATAGGTTTAAAAAAAAAAAAAAGAAAAGAAAAGGGAAATAAATTCTCCAAGCATCATAGAATGCTAATTCTTCAGAATTAGGTATGTGTATGTATATTTACATATGTGTATGTATGACACTTTAGAGCATGTTGATCTTGAGACTATAGTCTGTATTGCTAACTGTGAGTAATGAGGCCACTTCTATAGGGAAACTGACTGGAAGCCACTTTGATTATATTTTAATATATTATAATGAGCTGTTGTAGGTGAAAATGTTTGAGATTCATGTCTACTTTCTTTTGGGCAACTTATGGGTTTAACTTGTTCTTTATTTGAAATTTTCTACTGAAAAGTAGAAAAAGGATACAACAATTAAATTGAGTTCCAGCTCTTTTAGTCTGTCAAGTTGCTATTGAAAACCAAAATTTAAAGATTAAACACACTAACATAAAGGGGCTATTTTAGAAGATACTCAATAGGAGGGCCTTATTATGGTCTTAGACCAGTAAGTAGAAATTGCATTAATAAAAATTCAGAATATTAAGGAGGCTGCAACAGGAAAGTAAAGGAGGTCCTTTGAGTAGAATCGATGGAAAAAATTTACCTATGGAAACAGAAAAAGCTGTATACCCTTATCTACCTGGTCACTTATGTCTGTTTAAATAGTGTATACCTTGAGTATATACTCATTCTTCCAAGACCAAAGCATCTTATGAAAGGATAACCAGAAAGCCTGAATATAAGAATGAGGTTGGTCTGCTCCTGTGCAATGTGCATGGGATATGGGTTGAGTTAGGGCTCAACTCATACTGCATATCCACACCTGCTTCTGAGTTTTGACTCTGCCACGCTGAGGATAGCCTATTACTAGTAGTCAGAGGTGTTCCAGTTTTGGCTGCATGAGCGTGAGTGCATACATACTTTCACACACATCACAGCATCCAGAGGGTATTCACTAGAAGACAAAGCATAGTGTTAGTGTTATAGGTTTTAGAGATAGAAAGACAAGGCCTCTAACAAGGTCATCACCTGATACCTTACTAATCTAAGATACAATGCTGAGTCTATGTCATCTGAAAATGGACTATACACTGTGTTTATACTATGTTTAAATATGGTTAGGTTTTACTTATTTTAGGCCCTCACAATCTTGATCTAAACCTACTGTGAAGAAAATAAAGAAATTATTACTAGAAAGAAGGCAAATTAGAACTTTATAAATATCAGAGTTATTTTTTATTGGCAAAATGAGAGGACCTGAGAACAAGAATAAATTTGTTTTGATGAAAAGAACACTTGGGGCACTACCCCATTTCACACATAGTGTTAGATACCAAATCTCCAAAGATGGTCTCTCTCCCCTTAAACTCATACTATGTCTTAAACTTAACTAATTTTTGATAACTTTTTTTGATGAATGCTGGAAGACTGTCACTAGGCAAAACTGAGGCTCAGGAAAGTGGCCCTCAAGCATCTTTGACATCTGTTTTAGCTATCTTCTGTGAGCACTAGTGGGACAGGGGAGTATGAACTTAGAGTGAGATCAGACTAGTCTCAATTCCATTTCACTGTTTTTTTGGGGGGGTTTTTTTGTTTTTTTTGCTTTTTTTTTTTTTTTTTTTTTTTTTTTTTTTTTTTTTGACAGGCAGAGTTAGACAGTGAGAGAGAGAGACAGAGAGAAAGGTCTTCCTTTTTCCGTTGATTCACCCCCAAAGTGGCCGCGACGGCCGGCCAGTGCATTGCGGCTGGTGCGCTGCAACGATCCGAAGCCAGGAGCCAGGTGCTTCTTCCTGGTCTCCCATGTGGGCGCAGGGCCCAAGGACCTGGGCCATCCTCCACTGCCCTCCCGAGCCACAGCAGAGAGCTGGCCTGGAAGAGGAGCAACCGGGACAGAATCCGGCGCCCCAACCAGGACTACAACCCAGGGTGCCGGCGCCACAGGCAGAGGATTAGCCTAGTGAGCCGCAGCACCGGCCTCATTTCACTATTTTCTATTCATCAGCTTGAGCAAGTCTCATAATCTCTCTGTAAACCACGTCTCCTCACATGTGAAATGGGAATGTTCGCACTTGTCTCAGAATTATTGCAAGATTAAGTAAGATCATATATGTTAAATATCCACTATTGTGCTTGACACCTGGTTTAGGAAGTCTCATTTCTTTCAACTTGTAGATGCTCTCCTTTTGCCCCAAACTTCCTGGGTACCCAGGGACCTTCTGTGACTGAAAGCAGTACCTCTGTTAAAATGAGAAAAGCAATTGTAAACTAATTTGCAGTAAAACACTAATGACATATAATAACCAAATAATTATCATTCCTAAGAGCCTTTGAAATCTAAAAGCAAGTACCTAGAAAGGGCTGTGTTTTATCCAAATTCTTAACTCTGTTGGTGAGATGCACAAGGTAGCAGTTTGCGGAATGGCTAGCCAATATTCTTATAATGCTAATTATTAGGGATAGGAAAAAAATAACAATAATAGAAACAGATTATATAAAATCAGTTCATTCATCATTTTTAGGATCTCTCTGGATGCCAGAAGCAGAATTGATAATATGATATGTAGATGACAAAATATCCAAAAAATTACTTATTTATATTTTTCAAATGGAGAAGTCAGGAGCCAATTATCATATATAAATTACCTGTTGTGCACCAGCTACCATACTGTCTCTCATACATACTTTCTCACTTAACTCTCATAAAAACCTATACAGACATTGCCCTTAATTTTTAGGTTAGGAAATAGATGAGAAAGATTATATTACCCAAGGCCATGCAACTAATTGTTGTGAATCAAAATTTGAATCTAGTCAAGTCTGTACCACAGTTGGTATTTAAAGGAGACAGAGAAAGTAGTATAAAAGTGAAGGAGAAAAAAGAAATAAAATGAAATCTGCAAAACTCACTCCATAGTGGCATTATATTGTTGACTTTTGTTTAGTGTGATTTTTTTCAGAATGCCTTATTGATATTCTTCCCTAAATAAAACTTTTAGATAGAAATCATATGTAATTATTTATTTATAACCTTAAGTTCTAAAATAATTGTGACATGCAAAACTCCTGTCTGCTTTTGTGAAGATGTATGGATAAGAGATATTAGGCCTTGCTTGTCATTATACTTTAGAGAGCTCATTAACTATGACAATCCAGACTTTAAGGTAAATGCACAGTGTATTTGCCAGGGTGAGATACAATTTGCCAATGAGTGGCTAGTTTTTAAAAATCTTTAGATGACTCATAATAATCTCATTTATTCCTTCTTAACTAATGTTTCAATAATGTGAAACAGCATCAGTTCCTAATGAGACTACATTGACTTCTTAAAGATTCAGTATTCTGGAGCTGGGGTTGTGGTGCAGTGGATTAAGCCAGAGTCTCAGCTGCTCCACTTCCCTCCAGTTCCAGACTAATGGCCCTGGAAAGGAAGCAGAATATGGCCTAAGTGCTTGGGCCCCTGCCACTCACATCAAACCTGGATAGAGTCCCAGACTTCTGGCTTCAGCTTAGACCAGTCCTGGCATTGTGGTCATTTGGGTAATGAACCAATGGATAGAAAATCAATTTCTTTCTTTTCTCTGTCTCTGTCTCTGTCTCTCTCTCTCTCTCTCTCTCTCTCTCTGTCACTCTGCCTTTCAAATAAATAAATAGATAAATCTTTAAAAAGAAGAGATTCAATATTCTGTGGGCTTTGAAAGAAAAACTTACTGTAAATAGGATACTTTATGCTTGTCTTATTAAGAAGTAGAGATGGTCATTTAGATGAGACTCTAAAGTAGAAATGGTTTCATATGAATATTTTTCAGATATGTAAAATCAAGTTAACTTGTCTTAAGTTCATTATATTAAATGGGATTTGAGTGGTAAAATATATCAGACACAGCATTTCAATATCTGAATACTTAGTTTTTTTAAATAGGAAAATAATCCAAGCATCAAAAGCTCATGGCTGGTAGGTTGTTCTTATTTGGGGAGGACTGGAAAAATGAATGACATACAAGGGAATCTGGTGTATTTATGTTGAAGCTGAATAATTTTGTTTTTGAGTAATATGTCCACATATTATCTCCTTTTATTTGCTTGCTATTTCTCCTCTACATTATGACTAAGAGCAGATTTTGAACTATCAGCTAGACAATGTAGTTAATCAGCTTGTGCTAATTATATACCTTTAAATTTAAAGCTGTCAGGATTTTTTTTAACTGACATAGATTGAGGTATGGAGTAAAAGATTGTTGTTATTTTGCTCTAATTCTTTGAAGTGGACTCTCCAAATGGACAAGTGTTTATATACAGTATAAAAGTAACTTGCAAGGTTAAATTAAGAGCAGATATTACTCAGCCTTTTCTTGTAAATAAAAATGAACAATCACAATTTTGAGAGCAGTCTTTCCTTTTCAAGTTATCTATCTTCATCCTAAGTTTAGAAAGTAGAAAAACACTGATAATATTGGGTGTAGTGTTACTATATAAGTTAGAATCATTGATTTACAGGTGGGCCATTTGCTGCTACTGCTGCTGCTGCTAATCTGAAGAGACAGAGTACTTATTTTTACCCTTTTAACTAACAGATGGGGAAACTGAAAAAAAGAGATAGAGTGACGTGGCTATCTGAAATTAGGAGAATTTGGGATTTTACAATTATTTGACAGGAAAAAAGGAAATAAAGAAGCAGGGCCAAGAAAATTAATAGGTACTAAAAACTGTAAGAAAGACATCAGGAGGGCGGCTCCGTGGCATAGTAGATTAAGCCTTGTCCTGCAGTGCTGGCATCCCATATAGGTGCTGGTTGAGCCCCAGATGCTCCACTTCCCATCCAGCTTCCGGCTAATGGCCTGGGAAAGCAGTGGAAGGTGGCCCAAGTGCTTGGGCCCCTGCACCAACATGGAAGACCTGGAAGAAACTCCTGGCTCCCGGCTTCAGATGGGCCCAGCCATCTGTGGAGTGAACCAGTGGATGGAAGACCTCTCTTCTCTCTCTCTCCCTGTTTCTGTAACTCTACCTCTCAAATAAGTCTTAAAAAAAAAAAAAAAAAAAAAAACAGGGGACGGCGCCTTGGCTTACTTGGCTAATCCTCTGCCTGTGGTGCCGGAATCCCATATGGGCCCCGGGTTCTAGTCCTGGTTACTCCTCTTCCAGTCCAGCTCTCTGCTGTGGCCCAGAAAAGCAGTGGAGGATGGCCCAAGTGCTTGGGCGCCTGCACCCACGTGGGAGACTAGGAAGAAGCACCTGGCTCCTGGCTTCGGATTGACGTAGCTCCAGCCATAGCGGCCATTTGGGGGGTGAACCAACAGAAGGAAGACCTTTCTCTCTGTCTCTCCCTCTCACTGTCTGTAAATCTACCTGTCAAATAAATAAATAAATAAATCTTTAAAAAAATTAAAAAATAAAAATAAAAGACATCAGTATCCTTCAGGTGAATTTATTTTATGTTCAGGGTTGGAACCAAGTGAGTTAAACAGAGGTTACTTGAGAAATGATGGGATAAATAGAGAACATAACAATGTAGGTAATCATGAAGCAGAGAGGTTTATAGTTTTGAAAGATAAAGAACCAGGCTTTAGTTAAAAATCTGGTTAGAAAAGTCTTTAGTCAAAGACATTAATTTGACAAAAACCACCTCAGAAAGAAAGCTGTAGGTCATAAAACCATTGTTAAAGGTTTCTGTCCCAAATCTTCCTCCATGAACTTAGAAACCTATAGTTAATCTTTTTTGATTCTTGTAGTATTCCCAGCAAAATACATTTCCGTTAAAAGTATTCTGAAATTTAGTATCTTTTTACAATTGTGCAATAAATTTTCATCAAAGAATGACTTGCATCACTGTAATTCAAGCATTGCACAGAACACTCTGGATTTCTGTAATTTTTAATAAAATACCCATTTTTGGCATTTAATTTCACTAATACCACTTTGAAGGTATAAGCAAATACACACAGGGACAGCAGGAAAACATTTTAAAATGAACATCCATGTCATAATGTCATCATCATTTTTTGATACATCTTACTGAAGCATAACTAAGATAAGGCTAGATCTTTTAAACAGTGTATTTTATTATTTCATGAAGTTGAACAGTGTGGCTGATGTTGCTTTTTATTACTTCCATTGGTGCTCATTTACTAACAGTTGAGGAAAACTGATACATGGTTCACACATATTCTTATTTGAAAAGGAATATTCTTTTTAAGGAAGAAAAGATAGTATTTTGCTTTAGGTCATACAAAGTTGTTATGCTAAACCTTGGCGTTTGATGCCCAGTTATGTGATCCTATCCACTAATTGCTCCATAAGACAGTGTCAGCTAAGAATGAGAACAGATTTGTAACATTCCAGTCAAAAATGTTGTGTTATAGCTGACACTGATAATCCTACAACCCAGTTCCAAAAATATGGAGTTCATGTTAGTGATGGCTAAATTTTAAATTCTGTACATTCAAGTGTGTATTTATGTGTGTACATACATATAGGCTTTCTTGGAATCCACCACATCACAGTTGAAGGCATATCCATAGTCCTTTGTTTAAAATTCTCACATCAGTTAGATATACTCCCCAAAGTTGAAGTGAAACCACATCATACCCAGATTCATGTGACAGTTAAACATAGCTGTGTTCCTTCACAAGTAAAAGCTACAGTCCATAGAAGACTGAAATAAATTATTAAATAATCAGTTATTTTACTCTTTTCTGGACACATAATTTGGATTAACATATAAAAAACTGACAATTCCATGGCCCTAATAAGTCATATTTTTCACTTTTTTATATTATTTTTCTATTTTCATTCTCACGTATAATCTTTTCTACAAGAATGTTCTTATTACATTGGGTGTAAATTTCCCCCTGGTATTAATATTACACTACAAGCATATCTACATACTGTTATGGCTGTGCTTTTAAACCGCTATATATTATGTTGTATGTTTATGCCTTGGCATGACTTGTTTATGTGAGAGGTATAAAGCTCAAACCCTAAACATCTTTATCAATCTGAGTTTTTGTATGCTGTTCTGTTAGGGGAAACCTCCCATTAATGGTGGCACATTTTGAGTAACAGCATGTATGTTTTTTTTATTTTCTAATTGCTTATGGCAAAAGTTCATTTTTAGTTAAATGAAATATATGTTTGTAAGCTTTGTCATCTGCCCCTGACTGGTAGATATGCAGGGAGAGGAGATTACGTGTCTGGTTTTGCTTTGGTAGTTCTGTGTGTGTGCGTGTGTGTGTGTGTGTGTGTTACTTTCTAGAAGGGGAGGGTAATGTCTTCTGTTGGAACATGCACTCCACCCTGTTTGATAAAGCTTGTGGTAAGATTCGCATCACTACCCATGACAGCCATCTTCATAGCATTAAGCACCCAGCTCTTAGCTCCCATAATGATGTGTGGAGGGTGGAGTGTATTGCAGCCATATTCACCTTCATTTGTGTGTTTGATGTGGCATTTATATTAAGTAGGAGTAATTTTTTTTCTGATTTTTTTTTCTTGTGTCACCAGTGCACCTATTCCATTCTTCCATCGCTGTGCTCCTGTGAACATTTCCTGCTATGCCAAGTTTGCAGAGGCCCTGATCACCTTTGTCAGTGACAATAGTGTCTTACACAGGCTGATTAGTGGAGTAATGACCAGCAAAGAAATTATATTGGGACTTTGCTTGTTATCACTAGGTAATTGTTTTTCTCATTATTAGCTATCGCATAGTACTACAGTAGAAGACTGTTCTTTTAGCCAAAATATGAATACAATTGGGGATACTTGTAAAATGTTTAATTTCCCTTAGCCAAAATAATTGTTTCAGATTATATATAATTAAAAATATGTACATATAAAAATGTATATATGTATATATATCTGAAACTCATTTCTGTTCTTTTCTCTTTCGTTGGAGAAACTGTGATTACTGAGTCTATAACTACTTTTAATACGATAGCAAGGAGACTTCTTTTAATGAATCAACAACCCCTCTGTTTTTAGTTATGATTCCAGAAGATGTGTTTACTTATTAAAGAGACTGCATATTCTCTTATTTATTCCCATCTCAGAACATAGATTTCTGATGGATTCTTTTTGAAGTATGTAATCTTTTCATTGCTACAGTTCATACTATCACTATACTGCTGGAAAAATTGGAAATCTCCACTTGTTAGCCACTGAATTTTCTGGTCAATGAGTAGATAATATAATCAAGTACAAATTTTATTTTCAAGATGAAAACTTTCTATACTATTCTAAAACTATACTTTTGTATAGCCACGTCAGAATTTATGGGCCTACTTATTTGAGAGAAGTAAACTATGATAGGAACCAAACAACTATTTCATTAACTAAGTAAGATGAATATTTATGCCAGTTGACAACAGTTATAGTCATTGAGAAGATACAAGCCGTATTTCTATCTTTCCTGTCATTAGAGAGTATTTTCTTTTTGCTTAGGTAGTACTTGACTCAATTGAAATAATGCTGTCCATATGAAAATCTAACTCTGTGATATTTGAAAGGCTCCCATCTGTTTTTGGTTCCTGTGAATTTATTGCAAAAGTGAGTACCTTAATAATATTACCTAAACACAGATCCCAACCGTGTATTTGGCTTTGCAAATGGCCCAAAGAAATTTGACTATTAGTCTGGCTTTTTATAAAAATTATTTGGTTTCAGTTAGCTAAATACCTTAGCCAAAAATAAAGCATAAACCTTAAAAGTAACAGTTATAATGTTGCTAAGCCATTGGAATTCCATTTTTATTAGAATGATTTCCTTTGGAAACTTAAAAATGTAAGATAAACCCAAAAGATTTTGGTTCATTTATTTGTGTAATGAGCCTTTAGATAATTAAAGATTTGTAAGTTATGGTTTCAGAAATGAATTTCCCATGCAGAGGTTAAATCCTCCTTCTTTGAGAATTAATCTGAGGATTTTAGCACATTGGGATTTTACTTTGCTTCAATTTGAGAAACGGTTTCTCACTAAGAGTCTCACAGTTGGGACCCTTAGTCCAAGTTGAGAAATTAGGTTTGAGGAATTTTGCCTCACTAGGCTTCAAAAGAGTATTATTCTGAAGACACAGACCATCTTTTGAAGGTCCCAAGGAGAAACAAATAGAAAAACATAAAATATCATCTAGTTTGACTGCCCTTCAGAGAAGTTGGCCCTAAAATGCACAGATTACTCAAGGAAGTATAGCACCTAACTTAACCAATCTCTGTCTACATGTGGTAATATTTCTTGTCACCAACATGACATACCATTCTCTACACTTTGTGTGTTGGCACGTATGTTTGCATGTCTGACGTCTTACTTGTGGTGAATCCACAACAGTCTTGTGCTGTTTTTGAGTCACCATGTGCATTTGCATGTGTGCTTTTCTGTAGTTTATAAACCCACATAGTGAAGTGACTTTGGTTTTAAGTGATGTTATTGAAGTGTTACAAGTAGCAATGTGAAAATGCAAAAAGAGCTAGTTTCCTTTCTTACCTAAGATGTGGTCATGAGCTAGTCAATAGCAACAAATTACTTCCCTGGCAAGAAGCACCAATTTAAAGAATTTATATTTTCCTGTGTTTTCAAATAATAATCTACATGTTTTGGAGTAACATTCATGTTCTCTATTATCTTCCCTGCAGTTCTCTCCATGATTTTGATGGTGATAATCAGGTATATATCAAGAGTACTTGTGTGGATCTTAACAATTCTGGTCATACTGGGTTCCCTTGGTAAGCCATTTCTTTGTTTTCATGATACATAACTAAATCATGATGGACGACAGAAACAAAAAATTTCTACTTTTATATCCTCTTTCTTCTCTTTAAAGGAGAATGTTTATTTTTGCCTTAAAATTTTTATAATTATAGTTACCTGTGTCTCAGCATTTCACCCTTGTTAGCATTTGAAGTCTAGACCTTATTTTTATACAGATATATAGATGTATATTATTTAGTTAAAATTTTAAAGCTAAATAGTGTTTAGTAATAAAATATGTTCCCATTTACAATGGATTTATAATCCTAACTGCTGCGTTTGGTCTTACTATTGTCATTTGCTTTATGTTTCCCTAATATTTATTCTTCTTTGTTTTTATTTTTCTATCTTTGTTTTGTGGACTATTTTCTTTCTTTATAACTTAACTACTTTCACCCTTGATTGGATAGTGTATGTTATATTTTTGCTTCTACAGTTGGTAACGTATGCATTTTTAGAAATAATATTTAATCTAGAATTCTATGATTAAAGGCTGAAATTAAATAATCGGTGTTGAGTTTTACTCTAACTCCTTTAAATTTATCTTAAGCTTTCTTCCTTTCGTCCCTGTCTCACTTTCACTCGTTCCCACTACTTAGCCCTTATTAAATAATCTGAGATTTTATATTCAGGTTATTATTAAAATTAAAATATTTTCATGTACAATATATTTTTAACTATTTATTCATGCCTTGAAAAGTTTCATAATTATGCTTACATTAAGTTTATATTATCCTAAACTAGTTTTGGTAGAAACTACTGGTCCTTTTCCTGTAAGACTTCACTCTTGAATTTTTAATTTCAATTCATCTTTATATGTCAGTTTGTCTTTATATGTGAATTCAGGTGATTTATTTATGAAAGATTCAGGGGCTATATATTTTCTTAGTTCTTACATATCTGAAATTGTTTTTGTTTTCATGTGTGAGTCTTGGATTAAATGATTATAAAATTTTTCAACAATAGTCTCTTGTGATGGTTGTTCATTATATCAGAGAACTCAGAAACCAGTATAAACTTTGTTTGTTACCCATAACCTGTTTCACCTACTTACATGTTTATGTAATTAACATGTTTTTATAATTTAAAATTTTGGGGTAATTTTGAATCTTAAGTGTTCACCTGTGATCTTTTTTAAAGGGGAAATCTTTTTAACTCTGAAATTTTTTTCTTTATTTCTATATTTGATTTTTCTGTTCTGATGCCTATCTCCCCCACTCCTTTTCTTCTGCTGTCATCTTCTGAGTTATTATTTTAATTTTTTGGTTATTTTTTCCTTATCATTCAGTACTAGCTCTTCTTTTATGATTTTTGAAGCAATATTTATAATTGTACTAACTGGTATGACATTCATATAACTTTTTTTACCCTCTCTTTCTATATATATATATATATATGTATGCATACAAATATATAAATATATATGACTATATATATATATATATACACACACACACACAACCACAAATAAGAGAAAACATATGATATTTGTCTTTTTAGGTCTGGCTAATTTCACATAGCATAATGATCTCCAGTTGCATCCATTTTGTGGTAGATGTCAGAATTTCACTGTTTTTTATGACTGAGTAATATTCCATTGTGTATTTATACACTTATTGTTAGTAGTAGTAGTAGTAGTAGTAGTATATACATTTTCTTTATGCAGTCTCTTAAGTTTACTTGCATATCGCTGATAGTTTTTCTAGTAGTGGTTTTGTACTTTACTACCTATGATGAGGAAATTAATTTTACTATTCCAGTTGCATTTTATTTGTAATTCTTCCTACTCTCAACAATTTTTCTTTTCATTTCCATGTATAGCTTTCATATCTTAATTCTTTGTGCAGATAGTTTTTATAAGGAATCTATATTCAGAAAACAGCTTTGCCACTTACTCTGGTTTATGATATTTGAATGATGCTTAATATTCCCAAAATTTCCATTTTATCATTTGTAAAGTAGAGTTCATAGTAAGCACTTAAATGTGACTAAATTATGTCACATCTATAAAGGAATTAGCATTGTTTCTAGCAAAAAAAAAAAAAAGATTGGTTTTGTTTTACCTTGTTATCTTTGATTTGAGGTTTACGAACTTCATACATTTTATATATACAAATTTAAGGACATAATGATTCTTCCCACCCTACCCACCTTCCAACCCACACTCCCACCCTTCTTTTTCCTCCCTCTCCTGTTCCCCTTCTTATTTTTTACCAAGATCTATTTTCAATTAATATTATACACATGAGATTAACGCTACACAAAGTAAAAACTTCAACAAATAATATGCAAAAGAAAAAAAACTGTTCCTCAACAGTCATCACATCTCAGAGTGTAAAATTCCCTTCTATAAATTACCTTTTAGGTACTCTTAGTTAGCCAAGATAAAAGAAAACATATCGTATTTGTCTTTTGGATGCTGGCTTATTTCACTAATTATAATGTTTTCCAGTTGCACCCATTTTGTTGCAAATGACAAGATTTCATTTTATTTTTTTATTGTTGTGTAGTATTCTATGGTGTACATAAACCATAAATTCTTCATTTAATCTTCAGTTGAAAGATATCTCAGTTGATTCCATATCTTAGCTATCGTGAATTGAGCTGCAATAAACATGGGGGTACAAATAACTCTTTCCTATGCTGATTTCATTTCCTTCGGATAAATTGCCCAAGAGTGGGATGGCTGGGTCATATGGTAGGTCTATATTCAGATTTCTTTAATTTTTAATTTTTAAAATTTATTTGAAAGGCAGATATACAGAGAGACAGAGGAAGAGAGAAAGTCTTCCATCCCTTGGTTCTCTCCTCAAATGGCCACAATGGCCAGAGCTAGGCTGATACAAAGCTAAGAGCCAGGAGCTCCTTCTGGGTGTCCCACATGGGTGCAGGTACCTAAGGACTTGGGACATCTTCTACCACTCTCCCAGGACAAAGCAGAGAGCTGGATTGGGAGTGGAACAACCCAAGACTCAAACCAGCTTCCATATAGGATGCAGGTACTGCAGGCTTACTGCTACACCACAGCACCGGCCCTTGTATTCAGATTTTTGAGGTATCTCCATACTGTCTTCTACAGTGGATGTACTAGTTTACATTCCCACCAACAATGGATTAGAGTACCTTTTCCCCCACATCCTCACCAGCATTTGTTGTTTGTTGACTTCTTTTTATTTATTTATTTAATGAATGCTTTTTTACATAGATAAAACTTTAGGAATATAGTAGTTCTTTCCCCCAAGCTTCCCACCCCGCTCCCATCCCACCTCCCATTCCCTCTCCCATCTCCTTCTTCATTATGGATCATTTTTAGTATGTCTTTATATACAGAGGACCAACTCTATGCTCATCATAGATTTCAGCTATTCTAACTGGGATGAGGTGAAACCTCATTGTGATTTTGATTTGCATTTCTCTGATGGCTAGTGACCCTGAGCATTTTTTCATGTATCTTTTGGCCATTTAGATTTTCTCTTTTGAAAATTGCCTGCTCAAATCCTTTACTTAATTCTTAACTGAATTGTTTTGTTGTTTTTGAGTTTCTTGAGCTCTTTATAGATTCTGGATGTTAATCCTTTATCAGTTGCATAGTGTGCAACTATATTCTCCCATTCTGTTGATTGCCTCTTCACTTTGCTGAGTGTTTCTTTTCCAGTGCAAAAGCTTCTCAGTTTGTAGTAATCCCATTTGTCATTTTGGCTTTGATTGCCTGTGCTTCTGGGGTCTTTTCCAAGAAGGCTTTGCCTATGCCAATGTCTTGCAGGGTTTCCCAAATGTTCTCTAATAATTTGATGGTATTGGGTCTTTGATCCATTTTGAGTGGATTTTTGTGTAAGGTATGATATATGCATCTTGGTTCATACTTCTGAATCTGGAGATCTGGTTTTCCCAGCACCATTTGTTGAAGAGACTGTCCTTGCTCCAGGGATTGATTTTAGCTTCTTTTCAAAAATAAGTTGGTTATAGATGCATGGATTGATTTCTTGAGTTTCTATTTTATTCCACTAGTCTAGCTGTCTGTTTTTATGCCAGTACCAAGCTGGTTTTTTTTTTTTAAGATTTATTTATTTATTTGAAAGTCAGAGTTACACAGAGAGGAGAGGCAGAGAAAGAGAGAGAGGTCTTCTATCCCCTGGTTCCCTCCCCACCTATTTGCAACGGTCAGAAATGCAGTGGATCCGAAGCCAGGAACCATGAGCTTCTGCTGAGTCTTTGCAGCAGCCCAAGGACCTGGGCCATCTTCTACTGCTTTCCCAGGCCATAGCAGAGAGCTAGATTGAAGTGGAGCAGCCAGTACTTGAACCGGCGCCCATATGAATGCCGGCATTGCAGGCAGTGGCTTTACACTCTTTACCACAGTGCTGGTCCCAGTACCATGCTATTTTGATTATAATTGCCCTGTAGTATGTCTTGAAATTGAGTATTGTGATACTTCTGTCTTTGTTTTTGTTATGTAAGATTGCTTTGGGTAATTGAGGTTTCCTATGTTTCCTTATGAATTTCAACATCGTTTCTTCTAGATCTGAGAAGAATGTCCTTGTATTTTGATTGGGATCACGTTGAATCTGAAAATTGCTTTTGGTTGTATAGACATTTTAATGCTATTCTTCCAATCCATGAACATGGAAGATTTTTCCATTTTTTGTGTGTTTTCTTCTATTTTTTCTTTTAATGTTTTGTAATTTTCATTGTAGTGATCTTTCATATCCTTGGTTAAATCTATTCCAAAGTCTTTGATTTTTTTTTTTAATTTTTTTTGTAGCTATTGTGAATGGGATTGATCTTAGAAGTTCTTTCTCAGCCATGGTATTATCTGTGTATACAAAACTGTTGATTTTTGTGTGTTAATTTTATATCCTGCCATATTACCAAACTGCTTTATGAGTTCCAGTATTCTCTCAGTGGAGTCTTTTGGATCCTCTATATATAGAATCATGTCATCTGCCAACAGGATAGTTTGACTTCCTCCTTCCCAATTTGTATCCCTTTGATTTCTTTTTCTTGCCTAATGGCTCTGGCTAAAACTTCCAAGACTATATTGAATAGCAGTGGTGAGAGTGGTTATCCTTGTCTGGTTCCAGCTCTTCATAGGAATGCTTCCAACTTTTCTCCATTCAATAAGATGCTGGCTGTAGCTTTGTCATAAATTGCCTTCATTATGTTGAAGAATGTTCCTTCTGTACCCAGTTTGCTTAAGGTTTTCATTGTGAAAGGATGTCGTATTTTATCAAATGCTTTCTCTACATCTATTGAGATAATCATATGGTTTTTGTTGTTAATGTGATATATCACATTTTATTGATTTGCAAATGTTGAACCATCCCTGCATACCAGGGATAAATCCTACTTGGTCCAGGTGATTGATCTTTCTGATGGATTTGATTGACTAGTAATTTTTTAAGGATTTTTGCATCTGTGTTCATCAGGGATATTAATCTATAGTTTTCTTTCTCTATTGTATCTTTTCCAGGTTTAGGAATTAAGGTGATGTTGGCTTCATAGAAAAAATTTGGGAGGATTCTCTCCCTTTCAGTTGTTTTGAACAGCTTGAGAAGAATTGAAGTTAGTTCTTTTTTAAATGTCTGGTAGAATTCAGCAGTGAGTTTGTCTGTTCCTGGGCTTTTCTTTGTTGGGAGTGCCTTTATTACTGATTCAATTTCTGTCTTGGTTATTCTGTTTAGGTTTTCTGCATCTTCATGGCTCAATTTAGGTAGGTTGCATGTGTCCAGGAATCTGTCATTTCTTCTAGGTTTCCCGGATTATTGGTATACTGCTCTTTTTAGTAATTTCTGATGATTCTTTTTATTTCTGTGGTGTCTGTTTTTATATTTCCTTGTTCATCTCTAATTTTATTGATTTGGGTCTTCTCTCTTTTTTTATTTAGTTGAGCCAACTATACATCAATTTTGTTTATTTTTTTAAAAAATCATTTCGCTGATCTTTTGTATTTTTTTAATCTCAATTTTGTTTATTTCTTCTCCAATTTTAATTATTTCTCTTTTCCTACTAAATTTGCATTTGTTTTGTTGTTTTTCTAAGTCATTGAGATGCATTGCTAGCTCACTTGTTTGGTGCCTTTCTAATTTCTTGATGTAGGTACCAATTGCTATAAACTTTCCTCTTAACACTGCTTTTGCTGTATCCCATAAGTTTTGATATGTTGTATTTTCATCTTAATTCCTTTCTAGACATTTTTTAAATTTCTCTTTTGATTTCTTCTATGACCCACTGTTCATCAGGAGCATGTTGTTCAGTCTCCATGTATTTGCATATGTTCTAGAGATTCTTGAATTATTGATTTCTAGCTTCATTCCATTGCAGTCAGAGAAGATGCATGGTATGATTTCGATTTTTTAGAATTTTCTAGCAAAACTTTGAGTTATGTCTACTGTAGTTTCTGTGAACAGTGTCCTTCTTGATGTCATCATTGTTATACCATCTATTTTCTTTGAGCTTCAGCTTTTCTCTGGTGACTTTTTGTTAGTGTTTGTAGAGACAATATTTTCTTTCATTTGGGACATTTGACACATTTTTCCAACCTTTTTCTTGTACCCTTGAGATTTCAAAGGGGATTCATTTCCCTTCCTCTAAGATATTTTTCATAGATTCCTAGTTGGTTTGATTTGTTTGCTTAGCTTCAACAGAACTATACTTGGTCTTTGCCAACGAATAGTGTATGATATTTCTTTTTGACCCCATCCACATTTACTTGAATGCAGATGGAGGTCAGGTTGATATGCATAGGTTTTAACTTAGTGGGTTTTTTTTTTTTAAATCTCCTATGCATTTATATTATCTACCTATCTGCCTAGATATGCACAACTCTACCCTGAATATTCCATTTCCTTTCTGTAGCCAGTAAGACCTTCTAGTATGGTCTGGTCCCCAGTTCTCCTCTTCCCACATCTCCTCTCACTTTTCCCTCTTGCTCACTGCTATAGCTACAGTGTTCTCCTTTTTCTCAACTAGGTATGGTTCCACTTTGGGATTTTAGGACTTTTCATAGGTCACTGTGTCTCAGTCTTTGATTCTTGTGCTCAGATATCATCTCAATAGGAAGACCTTGTTTACCCATCCTATATAATTTCAGTGCTCTCCCAGCCCAAGAACTCTATCCATCTTACCAAGGTATTTTTTCCTTGATCTCTTGTTATATTTTTTGTTTGTTTCTTCATTACTGTCTAAGGTCCATAAATAGTGAGAATAGGGACTTGTTTTTGCTTATTGCTCTATCCTCAGCTAGAATAATAAATGCCATAGGCACTCAAAATGTTTGCTGAATGGATCAAGTCAAGGTATATAATCCAGCTCTCTTAAATGGAGGTATGTTTGCCTCTCTCTTTAGTCTGATTCTCTGAATCTCTAAACCAACGTTGGAGATAAAAATGTTCATCCTAGATCCACTACTATCAGAGGATTTCTGTCATTTTCCCACCTTAATGAGTCTTTTGATCTTCATTTATGCATTGTATAATTCAACTACAGGACTGTGTCAAAGCTAGGCACTGAAGTTACCAATTACTCTCAGGATTATCAGTTTTTAATGGCTCTAGCTCAGCTTTGTAATAAATTATCCATACATTTTATGGAAGTTTATTTGCTACATGGAAAGGCTGGAAAGTGCTTACTGTTGGAGTTGATAATGGAGTGTTTGGGGCTTCCCTAATACTGACAAAAAGTCACAGGTATGCACCTCCCTGCTGAATGGATTGTTGTTGCATTATTGCTGCCTGTGGTGATGTGTAGGCAAAGTCCAGAAATTAAGAATTTATGTTACATATTTTTATGTGCTCAGTCTTGCAAAATAATTGCTTTTTGTCTCCAGGTGGCACAGGTGTACTGTGGTGGCTATATGCAAAGCAAAGAAGGTCTCCTAAGGAAACAGCTATTCCTGAACAGCTTCAGATCGCTGAAGACAATCTTCGGGCCCTCCTCATCTATGCCATTTCAGCCACAGTATTCACAGTGAGTACAGGCTCAAATTATCTTTCAGTCTTGTGTTTTCATTGATGAAGCAGAAACTCATCCCTCTAGCTTTTGAATTCTTAACCCTGCTATCCATTAGATAAAATCTCTGTCCCACAGTGTACTAAACACTAAAAATGTCTTCTGAAGGCTACCCAAATTGATCAGTGTATTTGATGCAGCATTTTGTTTTATCTTCTCTGCTTTTTGAAAGATTTTCTCATAGAATAGTTAGATTATTATTGCTAATAAGAACATATTTCTTGATACTTTTTTGGAAACAGGTCTCTTAACTGTCCAAAGTATGTTAAGAAATATATCAATCTGGGGCCAGCTTTGTGGCATAATGGGTTAAGCCTCTGCCTGCAGTACTGGTAACCTGTATGGGTACCAGTTTGAGTCCTGGCTGCTCCACTTCCAATCTAGCTCTCTGATATTGCCTAAGAAAGCAGTAGAAGATAGCCCAGGTCCTTGGGTCCCTGTACCCACATGGGACACCCAAAAGAAGCTCCTGGCTCCTGGCTTTGGATCAGCCCAACTCCAGCCGTTGCAGCCATTTAGGGAGTGAACCAGTGGAGGAAAGATCTTACTCTCTCTCTCCTGCCTCTGCCTCTCTGTAACACTCCCTTTCAAACAAATAAATAAATCTTTTTAAAAAATAGATAAAAAAAAAGAAAAGGAAAGGAAATATATCCTTTACTTGTTTGCTAATGATTTTCCTCATTTTTCTTTCAAACATTTTAACATTGTGCATTATTTTTTAAATATTGGTGAGATTCTCTGCTCATTGCATTTCTAGGAACAATTTCAAACTTCTTATTAAGAATGAAAAACAAAAAACAAGCCATAAAATTATTGATGCCAAAAGATATTTGTCAGGTATTATTCTAAAAATGTTTAATAATCATGCTATTGTAATATGGGAATCAACTGCAAATTCTCTCCCCAAACTGTTCTCTATATGTTGTGTGTGGGTGTGGGGGCAAATTGTTGAAATCTATAATTAGCATAGAGTTGGTCCTCTGTATATAATATCATACTAAAAATGATTCATAATGAAGAAAAATATGGGAGAGGAAATGGGAGGTGGGATAGGAGCGGGAAAGGGGACATGGGGGCAAGAACCACTATATTCCTGAAGTTGAAACTATGTAAAAATGCATTCATTAAATAAATAAAACCATGCTGTAAGTATAATTTGCTATGCTAGGTGCTGAGCATAGGGAGTGGGGACAGAGAAGAAGCAGAGGGTGAATCTGCCATAGGTTCCCCCACCCCCAAAAAGATTTGTCCCATAAGGGAGATGAGATACCAATAAATATTTCCCAAGCTTTTATGATGATGGAATGTTTTCTTCTCACCCGTTTCCAGAATGACAAGTATTTATATATTCAAATAGTCTCATCCTAACTTATAAATAACCTATTTTGATTCATAATGAGTGGTGAAGGAAAAAAGTATAAGAATTCTAGGATGTGTTAATAAATTGAGACATCCTTTTATGTTTACTTTAACGGACACCTAGTATACATGTGAAAACTGTAACTATTGCAAGAGAGATATGAACTCATAAAATATTTTTGGAATTCAGAGATGATACTTCCAGCTTTGGGGATGAAGCATTGTGTTTAACATTTCTACTATTTTCAGTTTCTGGTGTCACTATTTAGAATAGTAACTGAAACCTTTCTCTCCATTTTTTCCCATGCAGGTTATCTTGTTCCTGATAATGTTGGTTATGCGCAAACGTGTTGCTCTCACCATTGCCTTGTTCCATGTGGCTGGCAAGGTCTTTATTCACTTGCCACTGCTGGTCTTCCAACCCTTTTGGACTTTCTTTGCTCTTGTCTTGTTTTGGGTATATTGGATCATGACACTTCTTTTTCTTGGCACTACCGGTAAGAAAATGTGTTCCTTGTTTCTCTTGGTGATGAATCTGACTTGCATTCAAATATTTTAAAATAGCAGATATAATTCTTAAGACATTGGTAGATGAAGGTCCAGTAGCCATCAAACCTAACAGTAGTAATGAGTCTTCGATATCCCACTCCCTCTCTACTCGTAACTTTTAGAGCATCCTCGTAATTTGGCTCTAGACCAGGAAAAGCTTGAAATTGCATCCTAATTTTGAGATGATCAAAGATTTGAAGTGTGTTCTTATACTGACTCAGACATTCAGATTCATTTCAAAATGATGTAATGAATGTGATGTCAATCTGCAGTTACCTCAAACCCCAGTTAGAGTCAAGGATCAAATTGCTTCCTAGAGTTTTTCTAGTTTGGAAATGACCTGAACCTCACCAACACTCCTAGAGGTGATAGAGTTCACAGTTACATTCTCACAGTGGCTTGTAGCCCTACTCAGTACCAAAGGGTAAGCCTAGATGGAATTAACCATAAGGAGAAGTGTAAGGACAGTAAACTTATGTATACCTCTGTCCATTCAAGCAGAGTCATTGATTGAATGTAATGTTAATTTATGTTATTTGCTAATGATTTAGATCTATAATTATTGGATAAATAGCAACTGAAAAAACTATTCAAGTATTTGAAAATCCATGGCTAAGCTAAATAATGTAATAAGAACTTTGTTCAAATAGAACAACTTCTAAAAGATTTATATACTGCCTCTGAGGAGACCAAAATGTGTAATTGTACAGTGTTTCATTTCACAACTTTTTAAGTGGTATTTTTGGCCCTTAATGAAATAGCACTAAGATCATAAAGTTTGTGGTTTGGGGGTAGGGATCTGTGATTGAAAATTAGACTACTCTTATGATAGCTGTTTTTCTCGGTTTGTACTTTATGTGCTTCTTTTTTCCCTTCTTGGTATTTTCCTAGGCAGTGCTGTTCAGAATGATCAAGGCTTTGTGGAGTTCAAAATTTCTGGGCCTCTGCAGTACATGTGGTGGTACCATGTGGTGGGCCTGATTTGGATCAGTGAATTTATTCTAGCATGTCAGCAGATGACTGTGGCAGGAGCTGTGGTAACATATTATTTTACTAGGTGAGTTTGTACTTGTCAGAACACTCAAGTTCTTATAAGTGATTGTGCAGAGAGGCAGGGAAGGGAATGAACCTGAGGCTGGTAAGAGTTTCATTTCTTTAGCAAAATAATCAACAAGGTGTTACTGTTGAGAATTCTGGAAGTAGAAAAATGGAAAATTACTATTTTATTCTTTATACTTCAGTTGTCTCAAAAAACTTATCAGAACAGCAATTCAAGATACAACTTAAATTGTATTTAGTAGGGACCTTTGCTTTATGTATATGCCCATCGAATGGCCACCAGCCTTTTTAATTTCTTTGGATCAACAGAAGTGTTATGAGTCACCATTGCGAACTTCAGAACTAAATGTTAAAAGCTCTTGGCCAGATGGTTTGTTATTATAATGAGTTGCCAGGTCTAGATTAAATATCTTTTTAGCTTCTAGTTTCTGATTGTTTCCTAACTCTCCAAGTATTCATTACATATGACTTTGACATTCTGTCGTGATAAGAATAATAATAAACTAAATATTTCACTGTATTAACTCTAAAGTATATTTGTATTTCCATCCTGGTATAGGCTTTGTCTTAATGATCTTTTTGATCATTTTTAGAGATAAAAGGAATTTGCCATTTACACCTATTTTGGCATCAGTGAATCGCCTTATTCGTTATCACCTCGGTACTGTGGCGAAAGGATCTTTCATTATCACATTAGTGAAAATTCCACGGATGATCCTCATGTACATTCACAGTCAACTCAAAGGAAAGGTAAGGGAAAAATGCTTTTCAGGACTTCCTGTAGGCATATTCCAAATCCACTTGTACATACAGTCAGGTACCCAATGATGTGGAATGCAAAATGGTGAATGTTTTCCTCAAACTCTTTACAAAAAGTAGAATCCGGTTCTTCTTCCTTGCCTCCCACTCATGCACCCTACATACTCTGGCAAAATGGATCTGATCACTGGTTCCCACAGTCCCAATGCTTCTCTTCCTCTGTGTTGACTCACATACCTTCCTCCTTACAACCTTTTCTTTTCCTTTCTTTTCTTTTTTTTTTTTTTGCCTTATATGGTAACCATTTGTCTGACAATAATTTCAATTTTTAAAATTTTTAATTAGCTTTTAACAGATTCAGTGTGATTTGTAGACACAATTCTAAGAACATAATAGTATTCCCTTCCTCCTTCCCTTCCCCTCTCTCCTTCCCACCCCTTTACCTTCTCCTTTTGTTTCTTTTTTGGTTTTTTAGTTTTTGAGATACAATTTTTTAAAATTACATTACAGTAAATAGGCTTAATATTTCACCAAATAAGAAGTTTAACAAGTAAAAAGCAAAAAGATTCTAGGTTAGTGAGAATATAGACAATGGCTATAAACAATACTTAAATGGAAAATGACCATTTAACCCATATGCAGTAAATTTGAAAGTAACCACAGATCATTAAAGCTATAGTAGTATAGCATTCTTAACCATTGGTTTGACAAAGTTATAAAACAATGTTTTACAAAACTATATTTGCAGCAATATTGATACACACAGACATTTCTCTTTTTTCTTTCTTTTCTGTGTATTTCTTAAATTTTAGCTCCTGCATATATGGGAGAACATGCAGTATTTGCCTTTCTGGGTCTGGCTTATTTCACTCAACATGATGTTCCCCAGTTGCTTCCATTTTGCTGCAAATGGTAGAATTTCATTTTTTTTTATACTAGCACTGTTCATGGTAGCCAAAATTCGGAACCAGCATAGGTATCCATCATCAGATGAATGGATAGAGAAAATGTGGTAGATATAAACAGTGGAATATTATTCCCTATCCTTTTTTTAAAAAAAAAAAATGTTACTTTGTTTTTCATTGACACATAATAATTGTGCTTATTTATAAAGTGCACTGTGATGTTTTGATATATATATAATGTATAATGATAAAATCAAGGTATTTAACATTTCCATCACTTCATTCATTTATCATATATTTGTGGTAGAATAATTCAAAGTTATCTGTTCTATCTACTTTGAACTGTTCAGGATAGCATTATTAACCATAACCTCCCTGCTATGCAATAGAACACTAGAACTTGGTCCTCTCATCTAGCAGTAACTTTATACCCATTGAATGACTCTACCAAAAGAGAACATGGAGAAATACTCTATGACATTGCTCTGGACAAAGATTTTTTGCATAAGACCCCAAAAGTACAGGGACAAGTGTGATTACATCAAACTGAAAACCTTTGAGCCCTGCAAACAACTAACAGAGTGAAAAAACAACCTATAGAATGGGAGAAAATATTTTTATTATTTTATTTATTTTTTATTTTTTTTTAATTTTTGACAGGCAGAGTGGACAGTGAGAGAGAAAGAGAGAGAGAGAAAGGTCTTCCTTTTGCCGTTGGTTCACCCTCCAGTGGCCACCGCGGCTGGAGCGCTGCGGCCAGCGCACCGCGTTGATCCAAAGCCAGGAGCCAGGTGCTTCTCCTGGTCTCCCATGGGGTGCAGGGCCCAAGCACTTGGGCCATCCTCCACTGCACTCCCTGACCACAGCAGAGAGCTGGCCTGGAAGAGGGGCAACCGGGACAGGATCGGTGCCGGGACTAGAACCCGGTATGCTGGCGCCGCAAGGCAGAGGATTAGCCTAGTGAGCCGCGGCGCCGGCCCGAAAATATTTTTATAGTATGCATCTTATAAGGGGCTAACATGAAGAACATTTAAGGAATTCCCTGCCTTTGACTGTAGATATAGCATGCCTTTCAACATATTTTAGCTCAAATGCCAAAACAGAAACCTTTCCTGATTCCTGCTGTCTTTCACACCATGTTAATACTCTACTTTCCTCTTGGAACCCATACCCTATTTCAGTTCTAACCTATTTTATATTTAGCATTTTTCTGTCTTATTAGATTGTAATTTTTCCTTGTTGGTTTTTATATGTAATACCTCATTGTATCTTACATGCAAGAGGTACTAAATAAATATGGAATCAACTGAGAAGGAAAGGTACGGATTTGAAGCAGCGATGTGTTTTGAAATTTTTATTTTTCTAATGTTTGAAGTTTTTGATATAAATTAGATTTTTTTAAATTATTTAACTTTTTTATTCTGTCCAGGAAAATGCTTGTGCACGATGTGTGCTGAAGTCTTGCATTTGTTGCCTTTGGTGTCTTGAAAAGTGCCTAAATTATTTAAATCAGGTAAGCAAATTTTAGGTAAATCTGACATTCACTTTCAAAGATAGGTTTGTTGTTTTTTTCTTCCAAAATAAAATTGAACTTAATTGAAAGATATTATGTTTTACTTGTGTTATTATACATTATCCCTTGATCTTAAGTATGTCTGTTTCAGTCACATTTTTTAAATGAATATATGTTCTTCCCAAGGCTCATGGTTATTTTTACCACATGGATAAAACCTCAATAGGGTTCACATTTCAAGAAAGACATTTACTCTTATCCCTGAATTCATATCCTTTCATTTTTTTTATTTCCCTAAGAATCTGTCTACTCTAGCTTTTTTTTTTTTTTTTTTTTTTGACAGGCAGAGTGGACAGTGAGAGAGAGACAGAGGGAAAGGTCTTCCTTTACTGTTGGTTCACCCTCCAATGGCTGCTGCGGCCAGCGCACTGCACTGATCCAAAGCCAGGAGCCAGGTGATTCTCCTGGTCTCCCATGGGGTGCAGGGCCCAAGCACTTGGGCCATCCTCCACTGCACTCCCGGGCCATAGCAGAGAGCTGGCGTGGAAGAGGGGCAACCGGGATAGAATCCGGCGCCCCAACCGGGACTAGAACCCGGTGTGCTGGCGCCACAGGCGGAGGATTAGCCTATTGAGCCACGGCGCCGGCCTTACTCTAGCTATTTTTTAAAATGTCGTATGAAAGCTGTTGTGCCACTTTTTTTTTTTTTTTCTGCTTTTTTGCAACTGTCTACTATTGTTCAGAACTGGTGTGCTCTCTGTATAGATTTTTTTTTTTTTTTTGCAACTGCTGAACCCTATAATACTGGCCTGAGAAATATTGTCAAAGGAAATGCTGTTTCTCAGGTTGAATGGGGTAGTGGGATAGTGCTCTGTCTCTGTATTCGAGCATGTAGGACTTGCTATGGAGCACTGTTCTCATCTTTTTTTCTTTAACTACTTTTCCATTCCCTGAAAATCAATCCTAACATATTGATGCCCTCATCTAAAAGGCCAAGACAAAATTGAGTTTCTCACCATTTACCTCTAAGTGATTTACTTTCTCACCATTTACCTCTAAGCACTGCACTTTCCATCCACACCAGGGTAGTCAGAGGTTGATAGTCCTGTAGCTGTGGTACTGAGTATGCCCATACTTTGTTTTATTGGACTCTATGGTTAATATGCAAAAGTGGTATGTTTCATTAGCAAAAGAACATTCTTCTTGATTGTAATGCTGTCTATGGATATATATGTTGTTTGGAAGCTCATTATTAAAGTAATTAGTAGTAAGAGCCATGAGAACCTGAAAGATTATATTTGGTTTGGAGCCAAGAAACCTTATCAAAAAGTTGATTGATACATTAAAGGTCATCGTCA
Source organism: Lepus europaeus (assembly GCF_033115175.1). Lineage (NCBI taxonomy): Eukaryota > Metazoa > Chordata > Mammalia > Lagomorpha > Leporidae > Lepus > Lepus europaeus. Next base: position 28,574,621 of record NC_084838.1, on the reverse strand, counting down.
TTACATCTAAGTGTTTTATCTTCAGAACAATTTGATAAGCCCACCTCTTTGGTGTCTGTGCCTGCTACCCTCTTCCTATACCTTTTGCTTTTGCAGTTAGCCAAATGCCAGTGCCGGAAATGACATCCTACTAACACTTGATTTTCTCCTACTGAGCCTTAATGATTCTTCCTTGAGCATCACCTCCAAGAAGCCTTCCCCCTCCATCACCCCAGCCCCTCCTCTGAGCTTCCATGACACTGGTTCTTACCTTTGTGAAAACACTGAGAACACTCTAATGAAATTGTCAGTTTACTTCTTTATCTTCATCTTTAGATTTCTACCTCCTTAAATATGGGAATATTATCCTATTTTTCTATGTCTCCCTAGAAACTGCAGTGCTTGGTAAATAATATGTAGTCTTTAGATGCTTTCTGAATGAATTATTAGATACATCAATGAATATTTGGGTTCATAAAAACCAACAGGGTCATATTAAACTTTAAGCAAGAATCTCAAAAAATAGGTGTGCAGTTACACTGAAGGAAGAAAACAAACCATGTGATGTCAAGATAGTCATTAACCAGGGGGAAAAATACAAGATTTTCAATGTAACCCAAGCTAAACATTAGTCAGTGATTTAATACCAGCATATTGGTCATACTTATGCAGGTTTTTTTGTCTTGTCTGTTTTGGATCTTAATTTTATAGACATGATGTTTGAGGTTTCAAGGAGCATTAAAATTGTGATAAATCCAAACATTTGAGCAAAGGTTTAGAAAAGGGATTCCAAACTCATACTTAGTATTTCTCTTTGGGAATATGAAGTACACATGGGATCTGATCAACTGTGGTACTTCATGTTCTGTGCTTATAGGGAATGCTTTGTTTGAAACACGGTCAACGTATTACAGGTATTACAATATGTCCTGTCATGATAGATTAAATATAAGAATTGGTTGCCAGAGGAATTGTTTAAACCCCCTTCCTGGGGCCGGTGCTGTGGCGCAGCAGGTAAAGCTGCCACCTGTAGTGCTGGCATCCTATATGGGTGCCATTTCTTATGCAGCTCTCTGCTGTGGCCTGGGAAAGCAGTAGAAGATGGCCCAGGTCCTTGGGCCCCTGCACCCACATGGGAGACTGGGAAGAAGCTCCTGGCTCCTGGCTTCGGATCAGCACAGCTCTGGCCGTCACGGCCATCTAGGGAGTGAACCAGCAGATAGAAGACCTCTCACTCTCTCTCTGCCTCTGCCTCTCTGTAACTCTGCCTTTGAAATAAATAAATAAATCTTTAAAAAATAAATAAATAAAATAAACCCCCTTCCTACAAGATGTTTCAGAGCTGGGTGGGCACCAGTCTGAAGATGATGGTCTTCATGGCCATGCTGTATAGATAACCTCCAGAGCCTCTGCCTCTAAAATTCTAAAAACAAGAGGATAAGATCAGGAGTGTTGGTGCGTGGAGGGCTCTGCTCTTAGTAACACTGGATATAATCGGCAGCTCTGAGCTTAGTGCCCCACTCATGATCCAAACATAGCTGGTGCCAGGATAACAAGTCAGCTTCCCTTTATCTCTGTTATTAGTCATCCCCTTCTGAATATGAAGTTGTTTTTCCCCATAAACATCACATTGAGTCCACCTTTTTATATAGCGTTAGAAAAGGTAAAATGTGCCAGCACCGCGGCTCAACAGGCTAATCCTCCGCACACCGGGTTCTAGTCCCGGTTGGGGCACCGATTCTGTCCCGGTTGCCCCTCTTCCATGCCAGCTCTCTGCTGTGGCCAGGGAGTGCAGTGGAGGATGGCCCAAGTCCTTGGGCCCTGCACCCCATGGGAGACCAGGAGAAGCACCTGGCTCCTGCCATCGGATTAGCGCGGTGCGCTGGCCGCAGCGCACCAGCCGCAGTGGCCATTGGAGGGTGAACCAACGGCAAAAAGGAAGACCTTTCTCTCTGTCTCTCTCTCTCTCTCACTGTCCACTCTGCTTGTCAAAAAATTTTTTAAAAATTTTAAAAAAAAGAAAAGGTAAAATGTATAATTGAGGGGATGTGCGGTATAATTGAGGGGATGTGCAGTGAAGAGAGCCCAGATGTTGACATTGCATTTTAATCTCAACAATGCAATGCTTTGGCAAGCTCAGTGAGACCTCTGAGTCTAAATTTTCTCCTTCAATAAGTGGAGAAAAATATGCCTATCCACAGAGGCTTTAGATAACGGTAAAATGTAATACAGGGAAATCAATTCTTACCGTGCCTGGGTCTTGGTAAGTACCTAGTCTATGTGTTGTTATAACTCTCTCACCTCAATTTTTTTATTAGTAAACAGACTGCCAATGTTTTACTCTAAGATAAGAAAGCTGTGACAAAGAATCCAGAAAGTAATTCTAAAAACATATCGGTTTTCTTTCAAAACAAACATAATATAAAATAGTAAAGAAGAGTTTAGAAAACCAAGACAAGAACAAAATATTACCCCATAATCTCAGCATGCTAACATAATAGTTATTAAAATATTTATTATTAGCTTTGAGAAAAAGTCTGTAATATTTTATTTCATTGTCATGATATCTGATAATATATAAACATCATCTGTGAAATGGAGATAATAATTGTCTGTAGTGCTTATTATTTGGAGGATAAAGAAGAATTATATCTTCAATGCTCTTAACATGTGCTTAGAGTACCATAAGACTTCTGTGAGTGGTGGTTCTTATTCTAATGTCCACAGTTAGTTTTTAAAAAAATTTTAAACATATGGCACTTTTAAATTTTTTCTCCTGTCAAGTCTTTTGTAGTGTTAGGGTTTCTAACTTGGCTTTTATGCTTAGAAGGAATTTTCCCACCTGCAGAACAGTAACCCTGTTATATTTTCTTTTGATCCTTTTGCCATTTTTTTAGTGCTTGCATTTGTCTAGGATTTAGTCATTTGTCAAGATTGGTTAGTGGTTGATCTAGCCTTTCTTCTGCTGTGAAATATCAATTTAATTTTACTTTAAAATGTTAAGGTTTTGAAAAGATTGTTGCAACCAGAATACATTTCCCATTGGTTATTGCATTTCTCAGGCCCTGTTTTACTTTGGCAGTGTTTGGAGATCATACATTTAATATTGGAGGATATCTGCTCTGACTGATAAGCTGTTAATATTACAGAGCTTTCCTCTCGGCAGTGTGAATGGGCACTTTATAAAAAATAATTTTTTGTCAGCTACTGTATAGCTACTACACTAAATATTTCATCAGTTTCATTCAGCAAAGAAAGCATTACTTCCTGTTTTATGGATGAGAAAATTGAGACTGGTGTCTTGTGGCAAATCATGTGACCCACGGGTAGAGGAAGTTTTCAAATCTAAGTTTTTCTGGCTTTTTCCAGTATATCACACTGCCTCCCATATAAGTATATACATATTTTTTGTATAGCATAAAGAAAACAAAAGCATAGTTTATTATAAAGAATATGCAAATATCTTGAACTTTCATGTTTTATGCTGTAAGTAAAGACAAGAAATTATTTCAGGGAATGTCCATTTAAATTAATATTTACATAGTACTTTTAATTCTTAAAAATTTTTAAAAGTCTAAGGATTTAGAATAAAACAGGATGAAGCCTATGATATGGGTTTGATATTATGTTCTTTTAGTCCATTTGGGCCACTGTAAGAAAAAACTGTGAACTGGGACTTATAAATAAGAGAAATGTTTCCTCATGGCTCTGGAGGCTGGGAAGTCTGAGCTCAAGGCACCAACAGATTCAGTGTCTTATAAGGGCCCATTTCCTGGTTCATAGATGGCACCTTCCAACCACGTCCTCACATAGTGGAAGACACAAGAGCTCTCTGGAGCTCTTTATAAGCACACAGTTCCTTCCAAAAAGCCCCATTCCTAATGCCATTACTTTTGTGATTAAGTTTTTATTTTAATTTTTTTATTTTTTATTTTTAGATTTATTTATTATTTGAAAGAGTTACAGAGAGAGAGGGGGAGAGATAGAGAGATTTTCTATCCACTGCTTTCCTCCCCAGATGGCCACAATGGCCAGTGCTGGGCCAGGCTGAAGCCAGGGGCCAGGAGCTTCATCATGGTCTCATACATGGATGACAGGGACCAAGACATTTGGGTCATCTTCCACTGCTCTTCATAGATCATTAGCAGGGAGCTGAATTGGAAGTGGAGCATCCCGAACACAAACCAGTGCCCATATGGGATGCCTGCATCACAGGTGGCAGCTTTACCTGCCATAACCTGCTGCACCGTAATGCTGGCTCCTGTGATTGAGTTTTAACATATGAATTTTATTTTTTTATTTGACAGGTAGAGTTATAGACAGTGAGAGAGAGAGACAGAGAAAAAGGTCTTCCTTCCATTGGTTCACACCCCAAATGGCCGCCATGGCTGGAGCTGCGCCAATCTGAAGCCAGGAGCCAGGTGCTTCTTTCCTGTCTCTCCACATGGGTGCAGGGGCCCAAGCACTTGGGCCATCCTCCACTGCCCTCCCGGGCCACAGCAGAGAGCTGGACTGGAAGAGGAGCAACTGGGACACTAGAACCCGGCACCCATATGGGATGCCGGTGCCACAGGCGGAGGATTAACCAACTGAACCACGGCGCCAGCCCCAACATACGAATTTTAAGAGATGGGGGAGACACAAACATTCAGACCGTAGCATCCCCCTTCCATTCCTCATCCTAAATAAAAATAATTATAATTGCCTTTTGCCTTATTAATTTATAAAGATCCACACATAGAATTGCACACATCCTATTCTTTTCCTATCACTGCTGTCTAGTGTGCTCCTATTGAGTCACTATATGAAATTTTAAACTTTAAGAGAATGTCTAGCTTCTTCAGTGAAGGAAGAAAAGAATGTGTAAACATGTGAAAGCTGTGCTTTGGGACAGATGGCTACGCAGGCCTGCTTACCTGCATGGTGACCCTAACATATTTTTGTCCACATAATCAGTACTACATCCTGTCACACAAAAGGGCTGCCATGGATCACTTGAGCTAACAGTCATCCTTCTAAAGATCCTTGGATTGTGAACATCCATTATCCTGCTTCTGGGAGTTAAATGGTGTCAAGCCTGAGTCCCACCTGAGCAGATGTTAGGTAAAGGCTAAATGTTAATTAGTGATGCCTCTCTGTGGGCAGTTTAACTCAGGATAAAAAAAGCTGTCTGAAAAGAAGGTGGGTGGATTGCAAAATTCTCATGTAGTCTGCTGAAAGCGCAGAGAACAGTTATCAAGGAAAACCACAAAGGAATCAGAACTTCTTCAAAACCTTAGGACAAACCCTTTTAAGACTAGGAGGTATTGAAACTGAAATTTCTGTGGCCTGCGAGATTTGTAGCACATTTTCTTCCTGAAGAGGTCATCTTGACCTTTGTGTACCTCATGCAGTTCATTTTCCTGCCTTGGAAGTGGGTGAAAGAGTTTATGAAATATCAGCTTCCTTTTTTTTTTTTTTTTTTCAATTAGGTTGAATACAAAGGAGTTAAACAGATAAATAATGACAAGAAGGCTAAGTTTCTACAAGTACATCCTCCCCTGGAACTGCTTCCTTCTTTGTCTGCTGAATAGGCCAGGGTGGGGTGACAGGAAAGAAACAACAGAGAAGGAGTGACCATTCTCAGAGAACGAAAGCTTTGAAAATGACGAGGAAGGCCGGAGCTCACTAGGCTAATCCTCCCCCTGCGGTGCCGGCACCTTGGGTTCTAGTCCCGGTTGGGGCGCTGGATTCTGTCCTAGTTGCTCCTCTTCTAGTCCAGCTCTCTGCTGTGGCCAGGGAGTGCACTGGAGGATGGCCCAGGGTACTTGGGCCCTGCACCTACATGGGAGACCAGGAGGAAGTACCTGGCTCCTGACTTCAGATCAGTGCAGCGTGCCAGCCGCAGCGCACCAGCCGTAGCAGCCATTTAGGGGGTGAACCGATGGAAAAGGAAGACCTTTCTCTCTGTCTCTCTCTCTCACTGTCTAACTCTGCCTGTCAAAAAAAAAAAGAAAGAAAGAAAAAAAAGAAAAGAAAATTACGGAGGAAAACAAAAGAGCGTTTATAGTAGCTTGGGAGTGTTTGACCCTTTGCTGGAGTCAGTTGGTCTGATTGTAACAAAGGAGACAGAATAGGGGGCACGTGGACTCTGTCCTGATTCTGTCTCCTCCAAGGAAACTCATGGAGAAATCAAAAAGGATAGAATAGCATAGTTAAGAGTGAGTTCTCATAGAGATGAGGATGGACATAAGATAGGACCTAGTTGATTTATTTTTTTAAGATTTATTTATTTACTTGAAAGAATTAAACGGAGAGAAGGAGAGGCAGAGAGTCTTCGATCCGATGGTTCACTCCCTAATTGGCCGCAACAGCCGGAACTGTGTCAATCTGAAGCCAGGAGCCAGGAGCTTCTTCTGGGTCTCCCAGGTGGGTGCAGGGGCCCAAGGATCTGGGCCACCCTCCACTGCTTTCTTAGGCCATAGCAGAGAGCTAGATCAGAAGTGGAGCAACCGGGTCTTGAACAGGTGCCCATATGGGATGCTGGCGCTTCAGGCCAGGGCGTTAACCCACTGCACCACAGCGCTGGCCCCACCTAGTTGATTTAAATGAGTTGTCCAGTTTCCATGATCCTAGATATTAGAATGCTTTTTATTATCAGGAGACATCTTATAATTAGTAGATATATTTAATATTGTAAGGTATTTTTCTTTGAAAACCTAGTGTTCATTAACTGGTTCATTATTCTTGTCATCATGTCTTAGAATATGGGAAATATGGTATTTCTCCACAGAGGAGTTATATCCCAGATGACTAAAGGCTGTTTCCAATTAAATTGTTTAACTGAAGAATTATAGTGAAAGATGCTAAAAGATTGGAAATTGTAGAGGAAGTTATTGAAACTTGAAATGAGCAAATGTGGTTTGTATTTCAAAAAGGATAAGAATATGGATCCTAGGGCCACCATTGTGGCACAGTGAATTAAGCTGCCCCCTCCAACACCTGCATCCCATATGAGCTCCAGTTCAAGTCCCAGCTGGTCCACTTCCCATCCAGCTCTCTGTTAATGCATGTGGGAGCAGCAAATGATGATCCAGGTAGTTGGGCCCCTATTACCCATGTGGGAAACCTAGATAAGTTGCTGGCTCCTGGCTTTAGCCTGGCCCAGCCCTGACTGTTTTGGCCATTTGGGGAGTAAACCAGTGGATGGAAGTTCTCTTTCTCTCTGTCACTCCCTCTCTCCCTGTCATTCTTTCAAGTAGATAAAGTAAATCTTAAAAAAGAAGAGGGGGGGAGGGAGGGAGGGAGGAAGGAAGGAAGGAAGGAAGGAAGGAAGGAAGGAAAAAGGGAAGGAAGAAAGACAAAGAAAAAAGAGAAGAAAAGGAGGGTTCCATAGATTGTGAATGAAGTTGGTATTGATTCTGTAAAACAATGTCCAATAGATTTTTTTCTGTAAAGGCATGAAGACTAAATATATTTGGCTTTGGGGACCATATACTCTGTCTCAACTGCTTTGTTCCACTATCACTGTCTATTGTGCCATAGACAGATGAGCATGCCTGTGATCCAGTAAAACTTTATTTATGAACAAAATAGGCAGGTCAGATATAGCCTGCTGGTGATAGTGTGACCATCCATGTTCTAGAATAAATTGTTCAATGGGTATTGTGAATACTCAGGGAACTATTGAGAACTAAGAACCAGTTCTTTGAGAATAGGTCTGGCTGGGATGGTTTTCCATCTTTTTTTCAACAGGGTCACTGTTACACAAGATCACAAGTGTAGTTTATTTTTACTTCATTGAGGCATTTGACAGAATATTTCAAAAGAAGCTTTTGTAGAAGGTGAAAATCTGTGGAGCCCTTCAGTTAGGTAGTTAACTCTTTGGTGCATGCTAGCTTTTTTTTTTTTTTTTTTTTTTTTTTTGACAGGCAGAGTGGACAGTGAGAGAGAGAGAGAGACAGAGAGAAAGGTCTTCCTTTGCCGTTGATTCACCCTCCAATGGCCGCTGCGGCCGGTGCATCTCGCTGATCCGAAGCCAGGAGCCAGGTGCTTCTGGTCTCCCATGCGGGTGCAGGGCCCAAGGACTTGGGCCATCCTCCACTGCCTTCCCGGGCCATAGCAGAGAGCTGGCCTGTAAGAGGGGCAACCGGGACAGAATCCGGCACCCCGACCGGGACTAGAACCCGGTGTGCCGGCGCCACAGGCGGAGGATTAGCCTGTTGAGCCACGGTGCCGGCTGCATGCTAGCTTTTAAGTGATGAGAAGCACTGACAGGTAACTACAAGGGAGCAAGAACAAATGACTGCAATCAGAAAACTTGAGAATATGATTTCTTTACAATAGTTTACATATTAACTTTTGAGATAGAAAATCATGCAAATATCAGATAGTCATGTATTCTTATAGGAAGTCACTCAGATTTGTATGATGGAATTCCATATGTCAAAATCTTTTATCATCAAAGAGAACCATGATTTCCTACAGCTCCATACTGAAAAGAGTTCAAGAACCAGTTAGTGATCTACTCAGAATAATACTTTCCTTGACTCTGCATTTTAATCAGTGAATTTAATCATGTAATGCCAAATTAAATCTTCGATAACTCAGATCTCATCTCCATACCAGTATCCTAATAACTGACAAGCATATTGTTAGATAGTTCACAAATTAAAGACTATCTTTCTTGAGCTCAATTTTAAGTTTTATAGACAACACAGTGAAAAGTAAAGCTCTTTGTATGAAGCAATTTTCTAGCAATTACAACATTTTGGGCCCACTAACAATTTCAATCAACACTAAACCCAAAATTCTTGAGGCAGGACAAAATGTTTTCGTTACAAATTCCATTTATTTTTTTCCTTCTTAAGACAAAGGCATATTTGATATTATAATACTCATTTGCATTTCTCAGAAAACACCAGTGCTGTTCTGGAATGTGGTGTAAAAGAAAGGAGAAGGTTTGTGATAATGGTTCAAAGAGGAAATGGTTCATCAGGCACATGTGTCACTGAATGAAAGTGGGAGTCAGTATTACAAGGAACAGAAAGCCCATCTCAGTCTGGCCTAAACAAGGCAGGGAGAGAGAGGAAGGAGGTGGGGAATGGGAGTGGGGAATTATTAGCAATTTATTAGCTCATATTGCTGAGAAGTCCAGATATCTGGCTAGTTTCCAGTGATGTAAACACTGTCACCAGGTACCTTATTTCTCTCTGCACTAACTTCCATTGTGTTGGTCATTTCTTTCACATTGTGGACTCTAGTAGCTCTTTCCATAATGTTAGCAAGACAGCTGAGGCCATTCATACCCTCACACCTTTCAGGAGCCTCTGTGGAAGAGAAAGGAAGCCTCTTTTTTCCCAGAGGCCTCCAAGAACGTGGTTTTTACTTTCTTTGGCTCCTAGAGATTTATGTTCCAATCTCAAAACCAATTATTGTGGCTAGGTAGGTAGAGCATACTGATTGGCTTTCATTGGTGAAGGCCCACCCTCCAGAGCTGAAAGCAGTGTCAGCCCCGTGCAGACTAATGGGAAAAAGCTGCTTTCTCAAGAGAGTTGAGTTTCTTTTGCCAGGAGGGAGAGGGGTATAAAATGCCAGGCAACAAACAGCTGTATACTACAAGAGCTGGGAGAAGTGACAGCATGGAGGAAACCACGAAGGAGAAGAGAGAGTGGGTATTGCAGATAACGAAGCAGAACAGCAGTGAATCTCTACAGCTTGTAAAGCAGCCCTGAAATGCTTACAGAGCATAATCATGGTCATGAACCCAAGAATCTAAGAAGCATTAAATCATGTCTGCTTTACTTAGATTGAGAAGAGTTTAATAGATGTTAGATTTGTGTATGTGTTAATAAAAATGTTTTTAAAGGACCAAAACGAAACCATCTGGAAAGATTTCTTTGTTTTTTGATGTCTTACATTTCCCTGTGCTCATAATCAGTCTGTATGTCATTAAAGCCTTAATTTTGTGAAATATTTTTAAAGCTAAGCTTTAAAGACACTTGGTTTATATCCTAGCAAAGTAAGGTTTAGTTTATTGATAAAAAATACTGGTTTTGCTTTTGTCCAGAATGCATACACAGCCACAGCTATCAACAGCACCAACTTCTGCACCTCAGCAAAGGATGCCTTTGTCATTCTGGTAGAGAATGCCCTGCGAGTGGCTGCCATCAACACAGTGGGAGACTTCATGTTATTCCTGGGCAAGGTGAGACCAATTATACTGTCTGGAACAAGTTTATTGTCTGAGTCAGTTTCTCCCACATACACATCCCTCTAAGGGACTTCAAAAAGTTCGTGGGAAAAAATTAAGAGAGTGGGTGCATTTTCCATGAACTTTTTGAACCCCCTTTGTGCGTGTGTGTGTGTTTACTCTTTAATTTTTAAACTATGTAGTTCATCAGAACACTAAAAGTAATATATAGCAACCACTTACAAAATCAGTCACCTTTCTGAATACTTCACATGTATTGTGCTCATTTAATATTCAACAAATTTGTAAGGTAAGTTGGGTTATTATCCTCATTTTACAGAGAGGCACCCTGCAGGTTGCCCATATTTTTCAATATGTATTTTGAGCCGTAAACGATGAGGCAACAGGAGCAGGTTGCATGGCTCAGTGGGTTAGGCCGCCACTTGGGATGTCTGCATCCCATTTTCAGAGTATTAGTTTGGATCCTGGCTACACTTCTGAACCAACTTCCTGCTAATTTGCCCAGGAAGGCAGTGAATGATGGCTCTAGTACTTGAATTCTGCCACCCACGCAGGAGACCCAGTTTGGGTTGTGGGTCCTGGCTTGGCCTGGCTGAGCCCTACTGTTTTGACCATTTAGGGAGTGAACTAGCAGATGAAAAATCTCTGTATCTCTCCCTCCCTCTCTGTCACTCTGCCTTTCAAACAAATGAATGAATGAATAAATCTTTTTTTAAAAAGAATCAGGAACAGTCTGCTGAATGATTAAAAGTATTTCTTCTAAAGGATGATTTTCTGGGTTTAAATTCTGCCTATATCACTTACTAGCTGTGTGACTGAAGGCCAGTTACAGTCTATTCTTCAGAGTGGTTGTTGTTGTTATTATTATTGTTATTATTATTTTGGAAAATGATAAGGCCGAATTACTAAGGTTTTGAAGATTAAACTGGTTAGTACACATAGGATATCTAAAATAGTACTTGACACATTTTAAGTTCTTGGTGAATGTTAGCTGTTATCGTTATATATAAACCCTTTAAAATAGAGCTGTTAGGGCATGAGATAATGCAAACCTTAAAAGTATCTGAAAAGAGATAATTTATTCTACACTTTTAAAATCTGCACAACAGTAAATAACATTCTAATTAAATTTCATTATATTTATAATTCAAGCCATAAATTACTCAAAATTTGAAAAAATAAAAAGAAAAATATATAATTCCATTACTCTATCGTTTCTTTATATTCCCTCCCTGTGTTTTTTCATAGGCATGTATTTCTATAGTAGAATACATAGTATACATACCTGTTTGTCCTACCCATTTCACTTCATGGTAGATAGCATACATTTTACATCTTGCCTATTTTTTTAAAAGATTTATTTTATTTCTTTGAAAGAGTTACAGAGAGAGGTACAGACAGAGAGAGAGGTCTTCCATCCTGTGGTTCACTCCCCAAATGGCTGTAACGGCTGGAACTGAGCCAATCTGAAGTCAGGAGCCAGGAGCTTCTTTTTCCTAAGGGTCTCCTACAGGGTGCAGGGGCCCAAATACTTGGGCCATCCTCTACTGCTTTCCCAGGCACATAGCAGGAAGCTGGATTGGAAGTGGAGTAGCCAGGACTTGAACCAAGTCCCATATAGGATGCTGGCACTGCAGACTGGGGCTTTAACCCGCTGTACCACAGCACCAGCCCCGTACATCCTGCTTAATAATTCTTGTTATTATTTGTCACACTGGTCAGTAGTCCATCAATTGCTATTCTTAAACATTCTGTTACTGATGAATACTTAGGTCGTTCTAGCTACTATCCTTTTAAAAGACAAAGTGAAGAAAAAATATTTGTTATGGAAAAACAGAACTTTCTAATTCAAAGTATATATATTATTAGATTATTGTCATCTGGAAAGAATTAAGAATAAAATTATGCATATATTTATTTTTAAAGTTTTTATGACTATTAAGTTTGCTCTTGGCATATTTTTGCATAAAGCTAGAATGAATTAATCCATATTAAGTACTGAGAACAATATCTGATGCTGTTATTAACTATTGTTTATCTAAGTACTATATTATTAATTCAGGAAAGATTCAGATTCCTATTTTTTTTCCATATTTATAATTTACCCCTACAGTTAAGAGAGATATGAAGCAGCATAGAATAAAAGCATATGGGTACACAGCAATTTTTCAAAAAGGGAATAAGGGGGCCGGTGCTGTGGCGCAGTAGGTTAATCCTCCACCTGCAGCGCCAGCATCCCATATGGGCGCCTAGTTCTAGTCCAGGCAGCTCCTCTTCCGGTCCAGCTCTCTGCTGTGGCCCGGGGAAGGCAGTGGAGGATGGCCCAAGTGTTTGGGCCCCTGCACCCACGTGGGAGACCAAGCTCCTGGCTCCTGGCTTCAGATTGGCACAGCTCCGTCTGTTGCGGCCATTTGGGGAGTGAACCAACGGAAGGAGTGAACCAACGGAAGGAAGACCTTTCTCTCTGTCTCTCCCTCTCACTGTCTGTAACTCTACCTCTCAAATAAATAAAATCTTAAAAAAAAAAAAAAAAAGGGAATAAGAAGCCACAGAGGAAGAAGGGACACAAGTTGTAGTACAACAGTATTTGATGATGGTTGGTGATTTTAGTGAACTCTGAGGCACTAGGTGAGTACCAGGCTTTGAGCAAGGTGCTTTAGTGAACTGTTACATGGGTCCTCCCTGTAAGGCAAGAGCCACTACTGTTATCTTCATTTTATCCCAGAGGAAGCCAAAGTTTAAAGAAGTAATTAAATTGGCCAAATTTAGAGAACTAGAATGTGGCAGATCTAGAGTTTAAACTCAGATCTCTGACTGCTAAGTTATTATTCACTATGTGCTATAGGTGCCTCAACTGCCAATAACTTTGTCTTTGGACCACCACCACCCCACTTTTTTTTTTTAATGACTTTTGATTCAGTAATTCTGATGATAGTAAACCACTTATGGAAATAATTCTAGCTACAACATTATTTACAGTAGTCACCTGCTGTAAACAATCAGTTATGTGACAATAGGGAATATGGTTGGGAATCATAGGCAACAAGGAATTATGCACCCATTAAACCATGTTTTTTTTGTTGTTGTTGTTTTTGACAGGTAGAGTTATAGATAGTGAGAGAGAGAGACAAAGAGAAAGGTCTTCCTTCCATTGGTTCACTCCCCAAATGGCCACCACGGCCGGCACTGCACCAGCCCGAAGCCAGGAGCCAGGTGCTTCCTCCTGGTCTCCCAAGCAGATGCAGGAGCCCAAGCACTTGGGCCATCCTCCACGCCCCTCCTGGGCCACAGCAGAGAGCAGGACTGGATGAGGAGCAACCAGGACTAGAATTAGGTGCCCATATGAGATGCCGGTGCTGCAGGCTCAGGATTAACCAAGTGAGTCGCGGCGCCGGCCCCTAAACCATGTTTTTAAATTAGGATTTATATGAAGTGCAGTAGATAAGATATGCTTGGGATGCCTGCATCTCATATTGGAGGCCTTGGGTTTGTTCCTCATTTCCAATACCAGCTTCCATGCACACTCTGGCAGGCAGTAGGTGAAGGCTCAATTACTTAGGTCACTGGCACCCACTTGGGAGACACAGACTGAGTTCCTGGCTTCTAGCCTTAGCCTGGCCCATCCCCACCTGTTGTGAGCATTTGGGGACTAAACTAGCAGTTGGAAGATCTCTTTCTGTCTCTGTCTCTATTTCTCTGCCTTTCAAATAAAATAAATAAATATTTAAAAATTAGAGTTTATAATATGAAGAAACACATATAGTATAATAAATGAAAAAGCTGAGTAACACCATAGACTATCACAGTACTATTTAAAAACATTCATAAGGAAACGAATACCTCAGGTTGTTAGCAATGATTGCCTTTGAATGTTGGAAGTAAAGATGATTCTAACCCTCTCCCTCTGGTTCTCTATGTTGAATATTCATTCCTTTTATAATAAAAATACATATAGGTGAAAAGATATAATGTTTTAAAATTGTCTTTGAGTTTTTTAGCACCCTAATGGCCTATCAGCATTTTATTAAGTTTATCATATCATTTTATTCATTCAACAAATATTTATAGAGTGCCTATTTGTAATACACTAGGGGCTTTTCTAGGTACTTTTTATATACTAGTCAAGAAATAGAATTTAAAATGTGGTAGAGGGGTGGGCCTTTCGCCTGGTACTCAAGACTCTGAGTAAGATGCCTGTGACCACATCAGAGTACCAGAGTTCAGTACTCTGCTCCAGGTCCTGACTCCAGCTTCCTGCCAATGCAGACCCTGGGAGACAGCAGTGATAGCTCGGGTGATTGGGTTCCTGCCATCTATGTGGGAGACGTGGATTGAGTTCCCAACCCTACTTCAGCCCAGCCCAGTGCTAGCCATTGTGGGCATTTGAGAAGTAAACCAGCAGTTGGGAGCACTCACATGTTTGTTCACTGTCCCCTTCTCTTCCTCTCAAATAAATAAGCTAATAAAAAGAAAAGACAGTCTTGTATCCCTCTTTTCACTTGATATTATGAGAATTTCTTCTGTTATCAAAAATTTTCTAAGCATGATTATACAGTTGTATCTTTTTATTTATAATCAACCCCTGGTTTTAAAACTCTTAAATTTGTTGAGAAACCAATGGAGAGAGAGCCAGAGAGAGCTCCCAAACATTGGTTCCCTCTCCAAATGCCTGCAATGGCCAACGCTGGGCCAGACCAAAGCCAGGAGTCCAGAACTCAATCTTCATCTCCCACAAGGGTGGCAGGGACCCACTGCCTGCACCATCACCATCTACCTCCCAGGATGGGCAGCAGCAGGAAGCTGGAATTGAGAGTAGAGCCAGGACTCAAACCCAGGTGCTCCAGTATGGGAAGTGGATGTCCTGAATGACATCTTAATCACTCCACCAAAATCTGCTCTAAAACAGTTTACCTGTCCAAATTTTCTCCAAAAGTATGCTGCAGTGAAATTTTTTATATAAGACCTTGCTCACATCAAAACTAGTGGAATTAATGAGCATTCTTGATGTACATTACCATATTGCTTTCCAGAAAAAAATTTTAAACGATGCATATATACTATTATTAAAAATGGCTTTTAGAAAACCATAAAAGGTAAGTATATTCTTTTAAATTAAGAAATCCAGAGCTGGCATTGTGGTGTAGTAGGTTAAACCTCTGCCTGCAGCACCGGCATCCCATAGGGGTGCAGGTTTGAGTCCCAGCTGCTCCACTTCCTATCCAACTCCCTGCTAATGGCCTGAGAAAGCAGCAAAAGATTTCCTCAGTGCTTGGGCCCCTGCACTCACATGGGATACCTGGAAGAAGCTCCTGGCTTCAGATTGGCCCAGCTCCAGCCATTGCGGCCATTTGGGGAGTGAACCAGAAGTTGGAAGACCTCTCTCTCTCTCTGTCCCTCCCTTTGTCTGTAACTCTGCCTCTCAAATAAACAAGTCTTTTTTTTTTCTTTGTTTGTATCTAATAAATACATTAGGAACATAGTAATTCTTCCCACTGTACCTGCCCTCCCATCACTCACCCCCTTCCTCCTTCCTCTCCTGTTAAGTCCAAGAAAGAAAAAGAAACAGAAAGAAAGAAAAAGAAGAATGGAATAAAAAAGCTAAGAGAACTGTCCCTCAACAATCTAGACAAGAGCTTAAACAAATAAGTCTTTAAAAGAAATTCTGTAAGAAATCCAAAATGGGGAAAAATAAAAGGAAATATACATTCTGGGTTTTCACTATACTAAGAACAATATTTTTTAGTTTCCATTTTTAAAAAATGTAATTCTGATCATAGAACACATAGTTTCTCTTGTTGTAATTAAATAGTTGCTAGTATGTAGAAATAGTTTCTGATTGGGACATTCAACTAAATAGATCATAGTAAAGACAATGTCAGGAGCTAACTGTCGATACATGTGGTGACTTGAATGAATCTTGAGGGAATTATGCTGAGTGAGAAAAATGCAATCCTACAAGGTTAATATTGTATGATTTCCCTTATTACTATGGAAGTGATGACATTGAGAAATGGAGAATGGATTTGTGGTCATCCAGTTACAGATGGGGTTGGGGAAAGCAATAAAAAGGCAACATGCAGGGTCCTTACGGTAATGGCAGTGTTCTGTGTCTTCACTGGACCAATGTCATTATCCTGCTTGTGGTATTGTACTCTAGTTTTACAAGGTGCTCCCACTGAACGGGACTGGGTATAGGGCACATGGAATCCCTCTCTTGTTTCTTACAACTGCATATGAATTCACAATTATCTCATAATTTTAATTCAGTTTTTAAAACCTTGAATTTAAAAAGAATAAAATAAATAATATCATTGGTTCCATTTCTGTAGAATCTCAGTGTTTTTTGTGGAATGGCTTATTAGATTTTGGAAGGGATCTCAGCTTCTCAAGTTTGGTGGCCTCTGACCTGTGATCACTGACCAGCAGGGTTCCAATGATTAAAAAAAAATAGAGATTTAGAAGTTATTTAACATTTTTAAGTTTAAAAAATATTGATATTTGTCCCAATAATGCTATCAAAAACAAAATCTCAAGTGCCTTTGCTTCCTTGTGAAACTATTTTACCTCTATTTGGTAATTACCTTGTTTTACACTAATTATATTTTCTAGTTGACAATCTATTTGACTTGGATTAATTAAAAGTTAGGATATGAATTATTGCTTATAAATGCTATTTTATTGATCTACAAAATCTTTCAAAACATGGGTTACATGGGGAAAGGACATAATAAATTCAGGAATTGTGGTGCCAGAAAAAGAAAGGAGGGGAGGGAGGAACATAGCCAGGCATTTCATTAAATGCTTTCAGAATGCTTATTTTAACAATCACGAAGCTATATCATTATGTGTCTTTTAAAGATGGAAAAACAGGTTGAAGGTGAAATAAACTTGCTTAGACTCACAAAACGTAGTAGTTAACTGTAATTGAAATCTGTATCTTTCTGACTCTGGCATCCTTTCCTTCCTGCTTCTCACATCCTACCATGTGCATGACTCTCTTCTTTGTCCCTAGTAATTCATTCTCTAGCAGGAGTATCAAACTCTTTTTTAAAAAGTTTTTTGTGTTTATCTATTTGAAAGAGTGATAAAGAAACCTTCCATCCCCTGGTTCACTCTCCAAATGCCCGGAGCCAGGAACTCAATCCAGGTTTCACATGTGAGTGGCAGGGACTCAACCACTTGAGCTGTTACTGCTGTCTGCTGGAGTCTGCCTTGGTGGGGAGCTGAAATCAGGATCCAAAGCTGGGAATTAAACCCAGCCTCTTCGACATGGATACTGGTGCCTTAATCTGTCTATTAACCACTAGGTCAAACACCTGTGCTTAGGGTATTTTAAGGTTTTTAAAGTTTTACTGCTGAGCTTCATCTTAGATCCAACTAATCAGATTCTAGAGGCATGGCCCAGGAATTCGTATTCCCAGCCTCTCTATAGTTTGAGACGTGTTAATATATTCTCTATGAGAATAATTGCAGTATGCTGTTTTATTATATCTAGGAGTAATTATTACATTTCTTTGATTCTTTTGGCTAAACATCACTTTTTCTTGAAGTTGTTTACTACATGCTTTAATATCCAACCTTCCATCTCCACAACTTTTTGTCTCTATCTCTGGTTTGTCTGAGCCACATCGTCTTCCTATGGTTGACTTTTAACATTGCGCGTGTTTAAGTTTCAGTGGAAGAATAACAGTATAAAGAACCCCAATTCTCCATTAGGGTGAATACATAAGATTTGCAGAGAATATAAGAAAGAACTCATTGTAAAATGGAAACTACATGAATGAAAGAAAATGGATGTGATTACCCATCTGTGGAAATCACCCCAGAAAATAAGCCACTGTACAAGATGATTCATAAGAGTGTTGTCACAGAAATGGTGGGGAAAGTCTTCCAAAGCTTAAGCAAACCCAGATTTGTTCTCTAAAAGCATCTGAAAGAGGGATGAGTTTATAATGTAATGAATGTATCATCTAATGCATTGTAAATCATGATTAAGATGATGGGGAGCCGTGGCTCAACAGGCTAATCCTCCGCCTTGCAGCGCCGGCACACGGGGTTCTAGCCCTGGTCGGGGTGCCGGATTCTGTCCCGGTTGCCCCTCTTCCAGGCCAGCTCTCTGCTGTGGCCTGGGAGTGCAGTGGAGGATGGCCCAAGTGATTGGGCCCTGCACTCCATGGGAGACCAGGAGAAGCACCTGGCTCCTGGCTTCGGATCAGCGTGGTGCACCAGCCGCGGCGGCCCTTGGAGGGTGAACCAACGGCAAAGGAAGACCTTTCTCTCTGTCTCTCTCTCTCACTGTCCACTCTGCCTGTCAAAAAAAAAAAAAAAAAAAGATGATGGGGAATGAGAGATGCTTTGATGTTGATAAATGCCAGAGTCTGCCTGACCTCAGCACTAGATGAGGAAAGGCTGCTGAGACCCTAGAGAACCCTTGCTTTCCCTTCACTTACAGCCAGTGCTGGGCTAGGTAAACCACTGGGGAAGAGTCCAGGAGTCAGTTTAACCCACTACTTCTGTGTCAGTATCCATTGTGTTTGCTGAGCTTCTATCTGGAAATAGCATTGGAGTTGGTTATTTGAGTGGTATTTGTTCTTTTTTCCTTCTCCATGACCTGGACTGGTTGGCCAACATCTCTGAGCATAATATCCTGTTTATAAAATAGGGTTGATAATGTTTGCCTTAACCAGTAATAACGTTGTTGCAAAGCTGGAATAAAATGTACTAAAAGAGCCACAAAAAAATTTAAGTGCCAGGGCCGGCATTGTGGCACCTGTTGTAATGCTGGCATCCCATATTGGAGTGCCAGTTTGAGTCCTGACGACTCCACTTCTGACCCGGCTGCCTGGGAAAGCAGGGAAGGATGGCCTGAGTACTGGGACCCTGCCACCTCTCTCTCTCCCTTTCAAATGAAGAAATAAGCAGATCTTTTTTAAAAATGTAAAATGCTGCATATCAGATGATGAAGCATCAGAATGATAGCTCTGATCTAAACTTCATGGCAAATCATATTACATTTACCGTATATCTCATGTGAAATAAAGATGAGACACAGGGAAAGTTCTAAGGATAGAGATGTTTGTTGCAGCCATTATTTATATCTGAAAACAATACAAATGTCCAACAGTAGTAGAATGGTTAAATAAATTTAAAGAAAGAAAAGAAAGAGTTACACTGGAAAATACCAGACTAAAAAATTAAAATAAAATAAATAAATTTTAAATCGCCCATAAGATGAAATTATACAGCTGAGTATTTATGAAACATTTACAATGATACCATAAATATTAATGAAGAGCTTCTAATGATTTGTTTATGTCATACTATTTCATACATAAGAATGCTTAGAAAAAATTCTTATCAGTATCCTGAAATGTCAATAATTTTTTTTCTGAGTGCTAAGAGTGTGCGTAATTTTTTTTTTTTTTTTTTGACAGGCAGAGTGGATAGTGAGAGAGAGAGAGACAGAGAGAAAGGTCTTCCTTTTTGCCGTTAGTTCACCCTCCAATGGCCGCTGCGGCTGGCACATCGCGCTAATCTGAAGCCAGGAGCCAGGTGCTTCTCCTGGTCTCCCATGCGGGTGCAGGGCCCAAGCACTTGGGCTATCCTCCACTGCCTTCCCGGGCCATAGCAGAGAGCTGGCCTGGAAGAGGGGCAACCGGGACAGAATCCGGCGCCCCAATCGGGACTAGAACCCGGTGTGCTGGTGCCACAAGGCGGAGGATTAGCCTGTTGAGCCATGGCGCCAGCCTTTTTTTTTTTTTTTAAGTATGTATACATTTATCTTAAAAATTGCTACAGCTTCTAAATAAATGAAATTTTAGGGAGCAGCATAACATTTGGAAAACTTGATTATCTTTGCTATAAACCAGAGTTACCTAAAGTATGATTTTAAAATTTATATGATATACATATATACTTATGTGTATATGAGTATACATAGATTATACTTCTTAATTTGAGATGGAATAGCTTTATGCAACCATCATTTATAAGCAGTAAGAAAATTTTAAGTCTGCAAATGCTGGAGAAATGATGTGGTATTTTAAAGAGTAGGGTATTAAATGTAGTCTCTGCTTTCTCTGCTTTAGGTGCTGATAGTCTGCAGCACAGGCTTGGCTGGGATTATGCTGCTCAACTACCAGCAGGATTACACAGTGTGGGTGCTGCCTCTCATCATCGTCTGCCTCTTTGCTTTCCTAGTCGCTCATTGCTTCCTGTCCATTTACGAAATGGTAGTGGACGTATTATTCTTGTGTTTTGCCATTGATACAAAATACAATGATGGGAGCCCTGGCAGAGAATTCTATATGGATAAAGTGCTGATGGTAAGTATTGTGTGCTAACTACTTCAGGGATAAAAATACTAAATAAAATGTTTTGCAAAATGGTTTATTTAACTCTCATTTTTTGCCACAGAGTAATTCAGAACTAAATCTGTAGCATTCACTGATAGATGAGATTAATATTGGGTAAATTAGAAAAAAAGGACTTCTTGGCATAAATGAAACCATTTCAGACCTACCTAGCTAGAGCAGTACTCAATAACAGTCTTAAATTCACATTGTTCTGCCCTGTTGCCCCCTCTCTGCAGTTACACAGATTTGAATTCACTTTTTAAACTTGCCTTCTAAACCTTGAATAAGAACATTGGGCTACTGATGTTCTAAACATCTTTTCCAGATAGTGAACTCAAAGACCAAAAACCTTTATTTCCCAGATCTTAGTACCTCCCTGCCTTTCTCTGCCTGCCACCTTTCTAAATGTTATTGCTGTCAACCCTGTTTAAAACTCATCCTCCTAAGTACACCAGACCAAATTGAAGGCATTTTGTAATGAACACAGGTAACAGGCTTATGAGAGGTGGGTCTGAACATTTACACAGATAAAATATTCAGATTTTTTATAATTTATAGCCTCTGTAGCTTCCATATAGTGTAATTTCAGTTATAATTTTTAAATAATTTGAAAACCATATTAAAATAGTTTAAGTATTATTATTTTCAATGTTAAATGGCATAAAAATTAAAGATTCTTTTAAATAAATAATAGTGCTTTGTTATTAGGCTGTAAAATATTCCTATCTCAAGAATATGTAATATTGAATCCTAAATATTGTATATGACATAATAACTCATTTTCCAGGAGCATGTTTTGTTCAGTTAAAATTGAAATAGATGTACTAATCAATCACATAGGATTTTTTTTTTTTCAGTAGAAAAATTGCAGATGATTTAGTTGATCTATTTGGTACTGATTATCTCTTACTGAGAGCATCAACTAAATTTTGGACATTTTCTTGATGGCTAATTTAGCTGATTGTTTTCATAATGGAATTTGATTTATGAGTGTTGCATCACTCTTGTGATTAAAGCATTTAGCAGAAGAATTTGGTTTTGTTTTTTAAGCCACTGATCAAAAATAGAATGAAAAATACAGTTTTTCTTCCTTCCATTTTTCTCTGAAGAATTGCGAAGATATTCACTGAAGTGCTCCATAAACTTTGACCGAATAAAAATATTTCCTTTGGGGCATATTCCCATTATAACTCCTTCTGACTACAGGTTCTGGTTGATATTCCTTGTCTTCCTGGTTTATGGAGTAATGTCAAGGCCATACACACTTCTTTTTTTTTAAGTAGCTTATTTTATAGTTTGGTTTAAAAAAAAAAAAAAAAAGAATACCACTCTGCTTAGCAATGTTAATGCTTTTACCTTCTAGGGTTGTTTTAAAATGGAGGTATAAGGAGTTAAATATTCTTCTTTTTTCGTTTAACCTTGAGATGGAAATAACCAAACAATATTCTGAGTGCGGGAATTCGTACATCTATTTAAAATGTTAGATATTTTTCCTTGCAGATAGAGCTAACAGTATCTTTTCAGAGCCTCGGTGAGATTGTCACAGTGAATGGATGGCGCGAAGTTTGATATGGGTGGATGGCAATCCATCCCCACAAAGCTAGCAGCTCTTTGTTTTCAGGCCATCCATTCACCAAGATTGAATCAAAAACATCAGTGTTCTTGCAAATTCGTCCACCACCTGAAATCCGAAAAGTCCTAAGAACGTGTGCAATGTGATCCATGTTTTGCAGGAGTTTGTGGAAAACAGTAGGAAAGCAATGAAAGAAGCTGGTAAGGGAGGCGCTGCCGATGCCAGAGAGCTAAAGCCGATGGTAGGTGGCGATGAGGAGGTGGCCGCCCTCCAAGAGTTTCACTTTCACTTCTTCTCTCTCTCTGTCTTCACCGACTGCACTTCTTCGGGAGACGCGTTTGTTGTCTGTATCACGCAGGACGTGCTGCTCTTTCTGTTTGTGTGCTTACCCATCACTTGGATGGCAGAGTTCTTGTCACAGCTGAGACCACCTCCTGTAAAAGTAAGCTGAAAGGAACAGCGCCCGTGGCAGTGCTCAGCGGGGGGTCGGGGTGCGGGGGACAGTGTTGGCCCTAAGGTGAAACCGCTGTTTCTCTGGTCTCCTTTTGAAGTGTCAGCGCGTGGCTTTCCTCAGCCTGAACATGTTGGATGTACCCTTGAACTGACGGCGTGATTTTTATGATTTTGGGAAGGAACAATAGCCAATTCCTTTCAACTTGCTAAAATTCATATTCCTCTCTTTTTAAAAAATATTATTCTGTTTATGTTGATGTCTTTTCCCCTTTGCTGACGTTTTCTTCTGTTGCCAGGGTGGTACTCTTGGTTTCTTAAGCTGTTTTTCAGTAGCAAACAAGTTTGTTTCCATCAGTGCCCACATTCCCATTCAATAAGACGATCTCTTCTCCCATCTTAATTGAGAGAAGAATAGATTATCTCTGACCAGTGATACCGATATGGATGTGATATCTATATCTGTATATCTCCACTCTACCTGCATATGTAGAAAACACACCATAAAATTAACCAGTGTAGGAGAATCCTAAGGTGTTTTTGCCATAGACATTCTCACTGCAGCATGGTTTAACAGTTGTCTCCAGCATATATGGGTCAAATGACTTCCCTATGTCTATATAGCATGTTGATTTCAAAATTTTGTTGAATCATCTGCATCCTTAAACTGTCCATTTTAAACAGTGTGCCATCTAGTGCATATAATGTTCAAAACAGAAGTGAGGACTTTCTTCCTTATACTTTAAAAAAATTGGGTTGATATATAGGTTTTCTACTTTAAAAAAAATATAGTATAAACCAAGGTCATTTAATTATGTTAGAGTAGAGGAAATAGGTACCTTTATGGAGTAGAGGCATATTCAACATAAACTAAAGCCTCAGCAAAATGTTTAGAAATGAACTCTTTATGATGGCTTCCAGCATCTGTTTTGGAGTTGCTGTTAATAGTGAGAAATACTGTAAAGTCAAACTTAAATGTTTAGACTTCTAAAACACAGATCACTCTAATCACAAGAATGTAGAATACCCGTCTAGCATGCACCTTCCAGAAGTGAACTCTATGGCGTGGGGAAGGGGAGCTGATCCACACTTCCTGCCCCAACACCGCCCAATCCCACGCCACCCCCAGCCCGCTTCCTTACCTGTTCCCATTCCCTTTTCTCTGTAGTCCTCGTACTTCACATTGGCTCAGGAAGACTCCGCCAGCCCTCTGGTGAGGTAGAGCTGTAGGAAAAGCTTCCTTCTTTTTGCTGCCTGATTGTCCTAATTGCCAAAACTTAAGAGAACTTACAAAATCTTAAAATGTGTAGACCAGCCTTTCTCCCCTTTTCTGTGGTTAAAGCTTCCATTTAACCATTCTTTAATAAATATTTAAAGAAAGGGAGAAATCACAGGAGGTCGAAGGCTAGCTAATTTGGCCATATTTCTTTATTATTCTTTAAGTGAATAGCTGATTAACTGCAGTAGACTAGAATGCAAATATACCTTCCTTCCCTAAATCCCTAATTGATAGCAATAATTCTAGAATTGCCCAGATTATGTGCCATTCTACCAGAAGACAAAAAATTTTAAGAACAGTTTTTTCCTAATAATATTTTCAGATTTAAACTAGGGCCCCTTACCTCCATGGATAAAGTCTTAATTCTATTTTTCCAATTCATTTTATGTCATTCATCAGTTTATTACTAGCTGATAAATGGCCAAAAAAAAAAAAAAAAAAAAAAACCTCTGCTGTTCTGCAAATACACCTTTGATGTGCATTGTTCCTCTGGTTCTTTGGACATTGTAGCATTTGGTCCCTAAGATTTTTTTGTAGTGATGTATTTATTTATATGAAAGTCAAAGTGAGAGAGAGAGAGCGAGCTTAAATCTGCTGGTTCACTCCCCAAATGGCCACAAAAGCTAGAGCCAGGAGCCAGGAGCCTCTTCAGGGTCTCCCACATGGGTGCAGGGGCGTAAGCACTTGGGCCATCTTCTACTGCTTTCCCAGGCACATTAGCAGGGAGCTGGATCTGAAGTGGAGCAGCCAGGACTCAAACCTGTTCCCATAACAGATGCTGGCACTGCAGACAGAGGCTTAACCCACTGTGCCACAGTGCCAGCCCCAAGACTTTTTTTTTCAATGGGTAGAAACTTCCCTAAAACAGTAAAGTAAAATGTTGCTCAGAGAGTAATTTTATTTTTTAAGCACATCAGTACCTTATCTTTCTCAGTATGCGTGGTTAGAACTGTCCCCTACTATCACCACCCCTCTCAGGTACCTCTAAAGAATTCTAAGAAGTTCTTCCCTAAAGTTTGGTGATGGTAGAATTCAGAATTGTTTACCGATGTTTGCTTGGTTTAATTCACATATTGCCTTAGATGAAAGTGCTGCAAGAGCATCACCCCTGTTTCTGCAGTACCTCTAGAAACACTACAGTTGTTTGAGTTCACTGTCTACCTCCTTAATGGGCTGCTGTAATTTAAGGCTTATTTTTAGCCTATAAAATAATGGTCAGGAAAATGGACTTTGAAATTTTCCTTTTGACAGAGAGAGCATCACTGAACTCAGTAAGAGAACTTCCAGCTGTCTTACTTGATTTTTTTTTTTTTTTTTTTTTTTTTTAGAGAGAGAGAACAAGCAAGCTACTGTGTGTATCCCCAGTTAAAGAGGTCTTTAGAAAAATTGACCAAATGTGTTAAAGATGTTTAGGAAAAGATATTTACCTTGCCGTCTGGTTGCTATCATAAAGGAGAAGAACTTAAGCAAATGAGGGGGACGGCAAGCCTAGGCTCCCTAGGAACACAGGCTGCAGAAGTGCGCTGAGCCTTTCTCAAAGATGAGCCTGCAGGAGGTAGGGCTTTGAGCATTCATAGGAATTTCAGGCCCAGGAGTCAAGAAAGGTTCAGGGGAGAAGGATTCTCAGTCCATTTTGCTTTGTTGCTGTTTGTGACCATGTGTATATTTGTGATATCATTCATGACCTCCTTTTAATGGTAATTGTCTAAGATGATACTCTGTATGACTTTGTTTTCTAGGCTTCGGGAGCAAGTTCTGCTTGAACCTAGCCGACGGTTATGGAACCCATTGACATTCCAAAAAAATATATACACATAACTATGTATTTGTGTGTGTGGGTGTGTGTATATATGTATATGTATGTGTGTATATATGTGTGTATATATATATACACACACACACATAATCAGCCAAAATCAGAGAAAAGGAACAGGGATTTAATACCTTTTTTATGCTTATTTTTGTCAAACATGTACTCCTTTCATACGGGTGGCTTTTACAAGGCAACTTCCGTCATTTAATGTTTTCAATTGTAATTGTCTTAATGGAAATGTTAAGATTCATATCTGATTAACATTTTTAATAACTTAGAGGAGATTTTAACTTTAGTTATTTAAATTAGGTAAAAATAATGTACCAAAATCTCTGTCTGAAGTTTATTCAGGGATGATTTCCCTGATGTGTGTATAAAATCAAGATCTTATTTTACTGATGCGTAGGGCCTAGTGGGTCAGGACTAGGCATGTGCTGTCAGATAAATAAGGAATTACTCCAATCAGTTTCCCCCCAATCAAAGAAGCCATGCCATTTTACTTTTAGAAACATAGAAGTGGGCCCAATATGGGAATTTTCATAATAGCTCGTGCATTTGTCAGCCAACATTAAAACGTAACCAACTCCTCAGGTATTTGTAGTTTACCCTAATGCTTCTATAAGAGAAAGTAGGTTTAAAAAACAAAAAACAAAAAAAAAAAAAAAAAGAAAAGAAGGGTAGATAATCTTTCTTATGCAAACTTTTTTCTTACATTTTGTTTCTCTTTCCTTTTTGACTTCAGTGGCATCCTCCACACATTTGTGTGCCTGATTTAAAAGGAAGCTAGGGCACCCAGTGAGTTTAGCCTTTAAGTTTCTGTGTATTGATTTGCAGATTAAGTAATGCTGAGAGGAATAAAGAAGGGACAGAAACACGGAGCATAAAGCATTGAAAATTTGGTGCTTGGGCTTCTGCTCCAGACGCACATCAGTGGCTTAGGGTTAAATGGCCATTTTATTCAAATGCTTGCTATAAAATCTGAAACACACTGGCAGGTGCTCTTCTCCTTGGCAATTCATTGAGTATCCAGAGTTCTACAATGTTTAACTGAAGAATTGGTTCATGTTTTGATCTTCCAGTGTGAACTTTCTTTTTATTTGGAGGTAGGTTTGGGGTTTTTGTTTTGTTTTTTAATTCCTGAAGCTTACCAGATATGAATGGCTAATATTCCATTGTTCTGCTTATTGTAATGGTGAATGCTTTAAGAAAAAAAGTGTAATTTGCTAAGAATAATTCATTGATCTGTTTATGCGATAACTCCTTTTTGTTACAATTTTTTTAAAAAAAGCTATTTTTGTTAATGTAAAGTAAATATTTCAGAGCAATTTTTTAAACTTATTGCACTAAATACAGGCTCTGTAAAAAAAAAAAAAAAAAAAAAAAGCCTCAGCATTTTATCATTCCATGGAGCCCTTTTGAAAGAAAGCATTGCCTCCTACCAGAATTAGACAGTGAATTAAACTGGTATTATGAAAATGCATACAATTAATGTCACTAGGGCTTAATAAGCAGCTGTTTGCTAATGTGCTTCCTTTCAAAGGGTTGGACCTTTAAATTGCTGCAAAAGGTAAACTGTATTTTTTTTCAAAGTATCAGTGTTCTTTAGCTAGGCTAAAATCTGCTAAATGCCTTGGTTTCTTTTCAAAGCTCATGTAATATTTCTGATTTTTCAGAATATTTGCAATAAGAGTCTGGATTTAAAAAAAAAAAAAAAAACCTGATTAAGAGCTCATATCTTAGCAAGATCTGGGAACCCAATATTGTGAGAATAGCTTTTGAAATAATAATTCTCCAGAAGTTAACATCTAATACCTGGTATCACCACACAGTATCACTGTACTCTTACATCATTTAAAGTGAATTCAATATAATTATGTAACTAACAGTTGTCCGAATAGGTGAGAGCAAATCATGTAAGAGAATTCAGGATACCATTTGTTTCATAGCCACACAGATGGTGGACATTCAGAAACATTGAGAACTAAATTTAGAATTGGCCAAAGTGTGGAAGATGAGTATCAAAACAGACGACATTCCAAGAGGCAGGTCTTTTAGGAGGTGTCCCTCCAAAGTGACCTGATGGAAGTCTTGAACTTGGAAATTGGGTTCTGCTCACTTGGACATCCCTGCATCACGGACTCTCGCTGCTCCCTGTTCCATATGCTTACAATCGCAGCTATTTGGAAGCCACCAGGAATGCTTTCTAATTATCATTCGCAACTAAAACTGTAATCAGAAAGAAATTTTGTATTTTTGTATGACTTGATTGTGTGCCATTTTATATAACAGGTCCTGTTTTACAAATAAATTTCGTTTTACTAACATTGTGTTTAGAAATTATGATCTATGTGTAACCATGTCATTTCAGTTCCAAATTAATTGCCAGGCTGTTCTCCCTAAGTAAATTTGTGTGCTATGTAGATATATGCAAATATGCCTATATTTTACACAGGCACTTACACAGATTCGATATATGGAATATCACTCTCATAAGAGCTTCATTCCTTGACTGTTTGATAAAGCCTCACAGAGGCTTTTTAGCAATATTTAAACATTTTGAAATTATGTTTGGATATTCCTGCTGCCTCTCATTCATCGCAAGTCATTCCTCAGCTAGCTATGGGCTGCCTTACTGCTGTTCGCTCACTGCTTCCATCTTCTGCCCAAGTGAGAAGAACAGGTGAAGAACAGAAACTATCTGTGAAGTGTGGATATCTGAATCATCTTATAAACCATTGATTCTGTGTTGTGGTTTTTGTGTTTTTCCATGGCAGACCTTCAAAACTGCATTCAGGACTTCCACCTCCAGAGTTACAGTTTTGGCTCCCTATTGTAAATGGTGATGGTGAGCAAGGTGTTATTATAATATCTGCCATTACATAATTAAGGCTTTGGTATATAATTCAGACTTTCTAGGCTCCTGCTTCAGTAATAAACTGCTATAATATAACAATGAAAGGGAAAAAGGTTATATTTCAGTGTAAATCCAAGAGACCCATCTTCTAGGAGAGAATTATAATAAGACATTAGCAAGTTAGCTAGGGCACTAAGATTGTATAATTTTTGCGTAGGTGAGCAGAACTCAAAGCAAGTTGTTCCTGTAAACTATTTAAGGCAATGGTTAATCTTTAGGATTAAAAGCTTTTATCCTATCCTACAGGATAATGCAGTCTATGTCACTGCAACTTAAGTAGCTTTGCTGTGTGTTGATCTCCAGACTTTTTCCACAATGGTTAAGAAAGAAATACTTAATGAGTCTTTTAAAAAATTATACGAAAAAGAAGTTTTTCCTTTGCCGATATACTACCTTACTCTTCCTCTTCTTGCTTCCTTCCTCCCTCCCTCTCTCCCTCTCTCCTGTTTTCCTTCTTCCTTCCTTGCTTCCTTCCTTCCTTTCTTTTCCAATGCAGGGTGTAAGCTGCTGATACAGTAAGCTCTTCCCAGTGCCACTGGCCTTGATATGGGAAGTGCTCCCTTGCCTTCCCAAGAGAGTTTTAGAATTTCACCCCTGTAGGTGATGGTGAGGAACTGACCCCCTTTGTCCTGGTCCTCAGCTGTTTTAACCAGAGTAATACCTCTCCCACCTTCCTCCTCAAAATTGTTACAGGAACTGCAGGCACCAAACATTTGTGAGCCCACACAGTGCCCTGGAAACTTCAGACATTCCCATCATGCACTGTCCCTAGCTACTAAGGGACATTGTAATAAGTCCCTCAACCTGCAGAATAGAATCTGTTCCAAAACCAGAGCTGTCAGTTATGGTGACTTCAAGTTTTTGTTTCTGGTAGTAGCCTTCTCCTTTGAAATCAAGTTTCCAAAGCCTTAATGTAAGTCTGAGAAAGTTTTCCTCCAGAAAGGACTATAAGCTTTTACCTTCCATTGATGAAGTAAGTTCTCGATTGTTTTTCTATGTGCACTTGCCACAGTTAATTTCTGTATATTCTTTTTCTACATTCCACATGACAGGTAGAAGTGCACTATAATGGCTTGCCCAGCGTTGTGAAGATGTGGAAACCTGGAAAGTTACAGGTTCATAAGTAAAATGCATAAAGTAGAGATTTGTGTATTCTGCATTTCAGCATAGATTGCCTTTTGCTTTAAAGGCATACTGTTCTTTATGTACTGAAGAATGTACATTAGCCCTTTTGAAAAGTAGCCACTGTTCATATACTGTGGCTGCTTTTGTAATTAACTCATCTTTGTTTAGCGGTACATAGCCCAAATTTTGAAGAAGCAGGATACTTGAGTGTGTCCAGAGAAAATCTAAAGCCAGCAAATGTAAAAAAACACAACAAAAACTAAGCATATTGCACACTCTTACAAATTTAAAATAGCACACTTTTCTCATTCAAATTTCATAAATTTGAGCCAAATTCTTATACTCTTATTTTAATTAGGAGAAAAGGTTTAACCCAAGATTTAAATATTTGAAAATATCTTTCTTACAGAATACTTCAATGCAGTTTTTAAACTCGTGAATTTCTATGGGAAACCTGCCTTTTCTATAGAAATACTATAGGGCCATTTGTTCTTCCCCATCTTAATTTTTATATCGTTAAAAAAAAGTCTCAGTTTCAATCATGCATGAAAAATTGTCACTTTTGTAAACTACATCAACAGGACTTAAGGTTGATATTTTCTAAGGGAATTCATTAGTAAATTTGTGAAAATATATGAAATTATTAGGGATCCAATATTAGACTCTTCCTCAGTTTTGATACTCAGTTTTATAACTTAGCTCTAGACCTAGAGAGCTAAGAATAATAAAACTTTTCATTCATGGTCTCATGAAGATCAATTTGAACATGAATGGAAACACTGAAATTTATAAGTCTCCCAGAAATTTTTCACTTGTATTTGCTAAGACCTGACAAATTCCTTTTAGGGGGCCATAGGTCTATTGGAACTTAAGAATACTATGGCCTTTCTTCCAAATGCACAGACCACACATGTGAACATTTAAGATGTTCTTAGAATTTTGGGAGCCTCCGACTGCCAGCCCTCTCCTCACTATGTCCCCATAGGGGCCAGCGAACACAAATCAAAAAGCCTGCTCCAGTGTTGTGGTGATAATGTTCTTGGAAATGTGGAAGAATTTCGACCTCCACTAAAAATACTTTTAGGATGAGACTTAGCAACTTTGAGTAACTTAAATACTTTATATGTTTTAGTACAGGTTTGGAAATAGAAACTACACTAATCTGAATTAAATAATAAGACTGAATCTTCACAACAGTAATATTTCTTTCCTTGGGGATGATTCCTGGGGAGATTTTTGACAAGGTTTCAATTTATTAGCAATGGACAAGAAAAATCCAAGAAGAAATGAATAGGAAATCCTCATAATTATTCATCTACTGAAACATTTGATTCTTTTTGTTGTAGCTCTGATATGACATTGTGTGACATAGTCTTATCATTATGTCACCATCTTAAAATGTGTCTATCAACTTGACCAAGAACAGTTGAAGGTGATGATAAATTAGCAAACTGAAGTGTAGTGATTTGGGGGGAACAATGCTAGGAGTAGGTATCCAAAAAGTCTTTATTCTTCCCATGTAAATCGAGTGTTCCCTGCTTTGAGTGTTTTCCAGTCACCCACTAGAGCAGCCTCGGACTACTGTGCCAGTGGGACTGTGCCTTCATTCCCTATAACCACACCATCTTCCTTCCTTAGGGAAGCATGTGGATTACTTAACTCTGCACCTTACTATTGCCAGCAAAGGGTACTACATCTACATGGCATCTTTGAAATTATTGTACTATTTAATTCCAGTGGGTCATGATTTATGTAGTCAAACCAGTGTCTACACTGTCAGGCTGAAGAAAGCAGTGGAAATCTCCCTAATCAGCTGGTGAAGAAAGGGGACAAGTCAGCTCCCTACCACACCCCATACTCCAAAAGAGCTTTAATGAACCTTCCACAGTAGCAAATGGAGAGACTACTGGTGGGAATTTCTCTATGGGATGGAAAAGGACCAAAATCCAGTGTAAGCCTCTAGAGTCAAAGGGTCCTTTTGTCGTAGTAGACTGTGGCTTAAAAAGAATGTTTTGACCTTTTTGTTGGAATCTCATCTGCCAGTCCCCATCAGCTAGGTATGTAATTCAAGTTAGTTGTTGTTTGAGGAATGTATGTTAAACCACTCCCTGTGTGTAAAAGAAAACAGAAAAGAAGATGGAGAATAAACAGGTAGAAAATCTAAGCACCATTTCATAAATTGAGTTAAAAATGTGTCATACAAGATACTTGGATGGTTTGAGGACTGGTCATTGGTGACGGAGACTATTGAGGAAAATACCCCATCCTCTGGGTTCTGGTAGTCTGTGCTCAGAATTTCTATTGGCCCCTTGGTTTCGCTTGCTTTAATTTTCAGAGCTGATCTCGTGAGGAGAATTAGCTTTTCTCTACCGTGTTGTCTTAGATTCTGTAGTGTTGTTCATGTTTTCTGTTTATCCCCCTCCCCTTAAGGGAAGTCCATAGTGTAAACATGTTGCCATTATGCTGTCTTGACCACTGAATGCACTTCTAAGAGATCTTGAACAAAATAAACTAAGTTCAGTGGATGTTCCTGATTTGATTATAAGCGAAGTAAAGTACAACAGAAAGGCAGGGAGACAAGCATGAAGGGCATCTAACAAAACGACAGGGGCTGTGAAAAAACAACCAAAGACAAAAGCCCGTCTTCTGAAAACCAAAGGTCCAAGTTTATGTATTGACCGGTACAACCGTTCTGAACTCCTGTGTTCAGACTAGAATTCCTAGAGCAAGACAACCAAGTTTTGAAGACCAGTCGATACAACAGGGACCTGTCATGGATCTCAGGCACTGAGTCTTCACATCCAGTGTCAACCCACTGTATGGGGTGAAATGAACAGAAAATTCATCTCTGTGGGTCTCAGTTCCTCACTGCTGTGTAACCCAGCCTGAGAAGTATGTTGAGGTGCCACATATTTCTCAATCTGATGCCTTTTGGTCATTTTTTCCATTTGTGTCCTATTTCATAGTCGCAAAATGAATTTTTTGTGTCATGTCCTGTCTGTCCATTACAAACTGGAGGATCATAATTAAGCCTTTCATGAATTCCATAGCTTGGGGTCACTTACCTTAGCATTATTTTGGATTTTTCCTTATTACGGTGTTACTACACTGTACTCATGTGGGAAAACACACATGTAGGTGCTTGAACATGCCCCACAGACGCAGTCGTAGCCCTAGTGTTTGTGATCGTCGTTGTTGACACAGTGCAGACTTTACAGATGGAGCATTGTGCTCAGAGGACTTAAAAATATGTATATTAAGCAATTAACTTTCTGGAGTTATGAAATCTTGCTGGGGAATTAACTTCCAAGAGCTCTGAATTGGATGGAATTCCATCTGGCTTCAGAGTACAATGAGCCTGTACGAAATGGAGCTTTGAAATGTTTTTCTTGTGCAGAAATATCAACTAGAAAAAAAAAGTGCTGATCTAATGCTAAGTTTTCTCTGTGTACCAACTCAGTTGCCAGAATTATAATGAAAACTGTATTTTAGTCTAACAAATGTATAGAATTTTTTATGTAATAAATAAAATTTTATAGGAAAGAATGTCATTGTCTACTGTGTGTCCTAACACTTTCCCATGTGCAGGGTGGTAATTGATAGAAAGTGATTATGGTTTCCAATTAGGTCAGTATGCTATAAGGGGACCCAGAATTTCTGAGCCATTCCTTTCCAGCATCTCTCAGCATGTTCCAGGGTCCTTGGAGTGTGAAGTATAAATGTGTTAAGAGCAATTCCTAAAGCACAAGGTCCATCCACTGCCCAGCCAGGCTCCATAGCTGGAATCTGAGCTGCGATGCGAATGCTAAGAGTGCAACGGGATTCAGTCACCAAGCAGAACAGAGAAGCTTCTGTGTGAGCACGTTCACTGTGGAGAACACTCGTGGCGCCTGGTACAGTGCCCTGCTCACAAAGTGAAGCCTGGGTCTGTGCTGAGTTAATGGCTTTGTGAAACTGGTGTGCATTATGTAAGCAGCACTCCACTGAAGTTTGGAAAAAACCAAGCTTATTGAAAACTAAGCATGTTAAGTGATACTTGCTAATAAGGAAGGGATGTTCTTAACTTGAAGTCCTATTGCAGTATCAATAAATCATGCCTAGTTGGTTTTCTAATTTTGGATTTCTTTTTCAAAAAGAATTTATTTTTATTTGAAAGGCAGAGCATCAAGGTGGGGGGCATGGTAAGATATGGAAGGAGACAGAGAGACATATCTTTCATTCACGGGTTCACTCCCCAAGTGGCTATAACAGCAGAACCAGGCCGGGCTGAAGCCAGGATCCTGGAACTTCCTCTGGGTCTCCCATGAGTGTGTCAGGGGCCCAAGTACCTGGCCCATCTTTAGCTGCTTTTCCAGGCACATTAGCAGGGAGCTGGATCAGAAGTGGAGCAGCCGGGATTCAAACCAGTATCCCAATATGGTATGCCAGTGTTGCAAGCAGCAGCTTAACCCACTGCGTCACAACACTGGTCCCCCAGTTTTGGGTTTTCTTGAGAGACCAATCTATAGTCTTCCCTTCATTAGCTGATGTGAGCAGTGCCGGTTGCTTATACCATCCTTCCAAAAGGAGTCATTACACGACATATGTGAGGTGTCCTCAAGTGCTAGAGGTGTGTGAAAGTCTGAGAAATGTTAGTCAGCCTGGGCTATTCATTCTTTTTGGGGAGTGGTCCGGCACAGGCTTACCAGCTTTCTGTTACATAGTCCACCTGAGACTAAGGAGCCTTGAAAAGCCTCACATCTGAAAGGTGCCCTGGGTCTTCTCTGTTTGGCCGTGGATTTAACCTTAACTTTTAGAAAATAAACATCTAGGCTGGCGCTGTGGCTCCCTAGGCTAATCCTCCGCCTGCAGCGCTGGCACACTGGGTTCTAGTCCCAGTTGGGACGCCGGATTCTGTTCCAGTTGCCCCTCTTCCAGTCCAGCTCTCTGTTGTGGCCTAGGAAGGCAGTGGAGGATGGCCCAAGTCCTTGGGCCCTGCACTCCCATGGGAGACCAGGAAGAAGCACCTGGCTCTTGGCTTCCAATCAGCGACACACCGACCATAGCGGCCACTTGCGGGGAGAACCAACGGAAAAAGGAAGACCTCTCTCTCTCTCTCTCTCTCTCTCTCTCTCTCTCTCTCTCTCTCTCTGTCTAACTCTGCCTGTCAAAAAAAAAAAGAAATGTGAAATGTCTAGAGGGTTCTTTCAAGAGACACATTGGTGCTTGTGTGTCCCAATTTAGTATGTAAGTAGTGATGAAAATGTGCATCATTTCAAATAGCTGCATGGCTTAGAGCTCGTAGAGATGTTGAATGTTCAGAAAGAAACCAGTGTCCTGCAACATTCATGGGCCTCTCTTCCTTGACCAGAGGTTGAGGAACTAGTCCACAAGTTCATGCCTCTTCACCTTGTTTGTAGAGGGAGTAAGAAATGCTTTGAACCTTTCATTTGATATTATGCTTCATTTACAGCCTAAATTATGAGAACAGTAACTTCGGAAGATTTACTTAAGTTATATTTGGGATTCCTGAAAAAGTAAAGCTAATCTATTAGACCACTTCACAAGTTTGTCAGAACTTTCCATCAAAATTAAAAGCTCTGTAGATACATGTGACCTCCCTGGCCAAGTGTGTCAGACTAAAGCAACAAGGAACTGCCTTCGAGGCAAAACACAGGTTTCTGTCGACTTTCATTGCCTCTCATTGGCTCACCCAGGGAGAAAGGGGTTTCGGGATTTGCGGTTGGTCTACTCTTCATCTTTCAGGAAAGATTCTTGCAGTTTGCAGCAAAATAGAACAACTTAAAAAAATGTTTTAATTAAAAGGCAAGTGAAAATTGAGAAAGGGAAATTAGCTATTTAAGAAATGCTAGGGAAAGCTTTCTGTCAGTCCTGGCAAAGAGGAACCAAGATGAGTATGTAGTTTAAATGTTAAATAAAAAGAAGCATGAATGAAAGTTCAATAGAAGGGACTGAGCAGGCATTAACATTGGTGTAAATAATATTTAATGACAGAATATTCACAGTAAGTGAAAAAAGATAAGGTGGTACTTATAGCATGATCTCATTTATGTAGGATAAAAAATTCTTAGACATCTTATTGTTGAAGATTTAGAACATGCTCAGTTAACCAATTCTGTGGGTATTGGTGGTTGATTGGGTATTTGAAAAATTTGGTTAAGGAGGAGAATCTTTAAAAATGAAAAAAAAATTAACTACAATATGTAAATGTTTATTGATCAATCATTGACAAGGTATTTTAGTTCTTTTGTAAGACTCCTTGACTCAAGTTGACTGCTGTCTTTGTATTAATAGCACCAATAATAACCACGCAAAAATAGAACAGTGAGAAATGCTGTTGTTGTTGTTGTTGTTGTTGTTTTTGACAGGCAGAGTGGACAGTGAGAGAGAGAGACAGAGAGAAAGGTCTTCCTTTTTCCGTTGGTTCACTCCCCAATGGCCACTGCGGCCAGCGTGCTGCAGCCGGTAAACCGTGCTGATCCATAGCCAGGAACCAGGTGCTTCTCCTGGTCTCCCTTGCAGGTGCAGGGCCCAAGTACCTGGGCCATCCTCCACTGCACTCCCAGGCCATAGCAGAGAGCTGACTGGAAGAGGAGCAACCGGGACAGAATCCGGTGCCCCGACTGGGACTAGAACCCGGGGTGCTGGTGCCACAGGCGGAGGATTAGCCTATTGAGCCACAGCA
Source organism: Lepus europaeus (assembly GCF_033115175.1). Classification (NCBI taxonomy): domain Eukaryota; kingdom Metazoa; phylum Chordata; class Mammalia; order Lagomorpha; family Leporidae; genus Lepus; species Lepus europaeus. Next base: position 28,538,256 of record NC_084838.1, on the reverse strand, counting down.
CCAGCCGTTTTTTTTGTTTGTTTGTTTTTGTTTTTGTTTTTGTTTAATGAATCAAGAATTTAGAGATCTTAAGAAGCCTTCTCAGTGTAGACTCCTGGATGTTTATCATTTCTTCCCAGTGTTATATTTCTCACCCACATATAATGTATTTTTAGCACTTTACCTTTATTGAATCTTTCCGAGGTGCTCAGCTTTTCCAAAGCTCAAGTGTTCATAGAAACTACTTCTTCGAGTACCACACTGGCATAACACGTGGGGATTACCACCACTGGCGCTTGCTGAGTACAACCTATTGAATGCTGCAAACAGAGTACACAGGGCCCAAGTGAAGACCCCTCTCCCAGAACATTCACACCATAGACATCGCCAGGACATCTGCAGGTGGTTGGAGAGTGTCAACTAATCTTACAAGATGGTTCGATTGAAGTCAGCTTAATTTGCATCAAAATGATAACTGCAGTCATCTCTGTATTGTGATATTTTGGGTAAATTTAGCTTTATGTTATATTTAACATATTCCTCTATAGTTTTTAATATGAAAAATGTTATCTTAAAAAACAACTAAGTTAGATAATACAATGGTAGCAACTGAACCAGTGTGATAATAGACCAATGGGTAGAAGAGAAAGTTTCCAAAACAAAGCCTGTTATGTATAAGAATTTAATAAAGGCTAAGCATATACCTCAAATGAATCAGGAAGGTAAACATTTGTTTAATAAACAGCATTTAGGACAATTGACTTTCAGTTTGAAAATAAATCTCAGCCAAATACAAAGTGGATTAAGGATTCTTTTTTTAATTAGACCAGGGAAAGGTTGGGAAGGAATGGGGATCATGTGGTAAGTGTGGAAGGACTAGGAAAAAGTAAAAACAGTAGACTGATGAGGGCTGGTGAGATTCACATATCACATTTTTGGGAAAATGTGCTGAGTAAGGCCTATTTCAAAGGCGTTTCCTTCGTATGCCCACAGCAGTATGCTCAGTGCGTCCACTCTAACTCGACAAGCATTTCCTGAGCCCTCCTCTGGTCAAGCAGAGGTAGAATCCAGGAGCTCAGTGGTGGATACTCCCTGACTTTGGTAGCTCACAGCTAATGAGGGAGACAGGCAGTAGTGAGGGTTATGTCGAAGAGTAGAGGGTGCTTTAAGAGCGCATAGGAAGAGGCTAAGGTCATTAGGAGAAGGAGAAGTTGGAATTCAGCAGATGTTGAAGAGTAGGGGAACAGGTCATTCAGGATGCCAGAGTAGAGAATATGAGGTGAGCCTGGAGAGGATACAGGAGTCTTACGTGTGCGTTCAGCCCTAAACTGTGGGCTGTGGGGAACCCATGACAGCTTCTAAACAGAGAAGTCATCTAGCTATAGGGAGACTGGATTGGCAGTGGAAACCCCAAAAAAATATTTGGGAGAAGAGGAGACCTGGGGACATCCAATAATAGGACTGGTGACTAGATGTGGGGGGAGGGGAAAATATATTGAAGAGGCTTATACTCGACATGATTATTTCACTTCTCTGTTTAAAGATAGGGTCCTGTGCAAGATGATCAGATTCATCTAGGCTCTGATTCTCTAATACATTGAATATTTGAAATACTTTTTCTGTTCAGTACTATCTGTCGTAAAGTACCTATAGAAAAAGAGTCAAAAAGTTGGAAGTCCTCAAATTATTTCTCTGGCAGCAAAAAAAAATTTTTCCACTCATTTGGTGAATGAAATCTACCTAATTTCTTATTTTAGCTGAGAATTTCCAACCTAGCAATGCCTTTGTTCCTTTGGCAGACAAACATTGTCTCAATGGCTCCAGTTCTTCTCTTCTGCATTGTCACCTTAACAATCTGTGCATTTTTATGCTAACAAGAAATAACATGCATTGTGTTTTGTGTTTTCAATGCCTATATTAACACTTATGCCCACTCCCCGAAGTCATACACACATGCACACACACACACACACGTATATACAAAAAACTTTTAGTGTAAAAGCAAAGACAAGCAGGAAAAGACAAAAATGGTCGACTTTAGGACTAGTGTGGTCAAGTACATTGAGTCATTAAATGCTTTGAATATTCTAGTAATGGAAAACCCCAAGATTTCTAGAATTTTATTCTTAGGTAGAAGATAGATGCATTCTTAAATTTACTGTGAAAGCAAACACAATCTTCACATGGTTCTCAAATTGATGATTGGCAGGGTTGAGCTGGCAGCGTCCCAGTATGTAACTTCCTGATGCATTGCTTTGTTAACAAAAACTGTATAGACCTTCCTCTTCTAGGAGCTACAAGACAAGTTCTTCCAAGTTAAAAAAAAAAAAAAAAAAAACAGAAAGGTAGTCTTGATTTATTCTGGAGATATTCACTGAGTCCTGTGTTAGCTAAGGGTATAGAAGTGAGAGACCCAGTCTCTGCCCTCCAAATTCACACCATCTGTTTAGGAAGACAAAGGGGTAAGTGGATGATTGTTGTGATGCCAGAGGCCCCAACAGTGTTCACTCAGGAGCTGCAGGGGCCTCAGCTGGAGGTGGAGGGACACGGAGATGGGGGCCTAATAAGTCAATGAGCCTTGGAGCGAAGGGAGGCAGACAGTGTTTCAAACAGAAGCCCAGCCTGTGTGAAGAAATGACGTGACAGTGGAATCTGTCCTGAAGAGCGAAATTGAAATCAGCAGGGATCAAATCTCAAGAGTCTTGTGTGTAACAGAGTTGATTTTGTGCTGAAGAAAATGGGGACTCACGGAAGGATTTGAAGCAAGAGAACGCTTGATGATATTTGCGTTTAGGGAAACAATTACTCTGGCACTAGCAGGGAGTATGGGATTGGATGAAGTTTCTGGATCAGGAAAAACTGAGGCAACTGCTAGAATATACCAAGTGAGTAAGGGTGAGGGCTCTGGCTAGGGCACTGGCAATAAGAATGGAGAGAAGGCAATATACTGAAGACCCATGTAGCATCATCAGAACCGGGTGATTGATGGGTTAAGAGGCCAAGTGAAAGGAGCCAAGCATGAGTGCCCAGGTCCCAGTTTGCATGCAATCCTGCATTAGAAGACAACTTACTTTTCACCTGGAAAAACCACATTCAGTGAAAGCTCTGTTTACTTTAGTAAAGAGACAAAATGAAATACCAGAAAAAGCAAAAAGTTGGAACATGTGGATTCATCGCCAACTGTTTCAACCCAATTACAGGCTATTTATCCTCTCTGTGCCTCAATTTCGTTATTGATAAGATGGAATATGCTTATCCCATGGAGTGAGATTGCTGTTAAATAAAGTAATGGATAGGGATATGTTTTGAAAGCAGTTAAGTACAATATAGTTGGTGTCTATTTTCTGATGCCTGAAAGAGACAGCAAAGTATCAGGAAGAGAGTAAGGATCTTGAGGTTGTGGAATCTGTCTCAGCCACTGGTTGTGTAAACCTGCTAACCTGGGAAAGCCACAAAACCTCTGAGACTCGCTAGTTTCCCTAGTGAAATGGAAATAATGTCTTATAGGGGCTTTGTAAAATTTAATGCTAATTTGTTCATTCACTCATGCTTTACTCGACAAGATATTTAATGAGTGCGCCCATTGTGTTTTAGAAGCTGAGAAAATAAAAGTGAACATAACAGGCCAGGGTCTCCGCTCTAGTTTTATATCTAAAACATAATGAGGGGATGAAATGGCCGGTTAGGAAATGCCAAAACTATCCTTCCACTAAAGGAATGATTAAGCTGGCAATTGGGAAAAAAAAAAAAAAACCCAGTTCACTTTTGCTAAAATGTGCAGCAGCTAGACCAATCCTAAATGAGTGGATTTCAGTAGGAAAGCACACTGCATACCATCCCACTCACCAGCTTGGGAGGAGCTGCAGGGATGGTGATGTGCTCACGTTCCTGATGTGCCTTGCTGGTGCTGGAGCGAGCAGAATGGACCCATTCCCAAAGACATGGGGTCGTGACATGCCTGGCAGCACCATGAAGGATCTGCTCAGGAGCTTCTCTGCATTTCACCTGCCTTACAACATTCTTCATGTAATGTTCATTAAAAGCATGTAAAGGCAAATGCACCAGCTACCCCAGCCTGGGGGTGAGGACGAACAGACGTGGCAAACCAAAGAGATGGAAAAGCCTGGGAAGGAAGAGCCTAGAGAAGCACATGCATGGGGGAACTGGGCCTTCCAAAAGCTCCTGCTCATATCTGTAAATCTAGAAGGCCACGCATGTGCCTAGGGCTGGACACAGCAAAAACCTGAGAAGAACATGCACAGTCACTCTGGCTGGCCTTTAAAGATGCAAATAGGGAGTGAAGGCTAAAGCAGAATTGTAAACAGCCTCACTGAGCATTAAGACATGGTCCCACAGAGAATGAATCTTCAAAGACTGAAAGATTATGTTTCTTTTTTGGTCAAATATTTAAGACACTGTCAAGTCTCTAGCTGACTATAAACTAATGGAACAGGAACTTAAATGATCATACACATCAAAGAAAAGTCACTAAACAAGCCACTACAACCCTCTAGAGAGGAGGAAGAATCAGAATTGCAGACTTGCCATAATATAATGCTTATAATGCCAGTTTGTAAACAAAAAAAAATTACTAGGCACACAGGAGCAAGAAACTATATCGTATTTACAAAAAAATGTTAGAGCTGTCTTTGAAGAAAACTAGACATTTGACTTACAGAGGGAGACCAAGGACTTACAGAGGAAAACCAAGGGAAAAGAATAAATCAAACCAAGGGAACAATGTCTGAACAATTGGAGAATATAGAAATAGAGAGAAATTATGAAAAAAGTAACCAACTAGAAATTCTTGAGTTGAAAAGCAAACCAACTGAAATGAAAAATTCACTAAACATGTTCAGGAGCATGCTTGGGCAGGCAGATAAAACAAGTACCAAATTTGAAGATAATATGGATTATTCAGTCTGAAGAACAGAAAGAAAAGAATGGAGAAAAATGGACAGAACCTGAGAGACCTGTGGTTCACCATCAAGCATACCAAAATACACATAATGGGAGTCCCAGGGAGAAAAGACAAAAAAAAGAGTAGAAAGCATATTTTAAGAAATAATGATAAAGAACTTTTCAAATCTGATGTAAAATTATAAATCTGCACATTCAAGAAGCTCAACAAACCCCTCTCAAAGAGATCCACATCAAGACAGATATAATCTAGTTGTCAACAAAGACAAATATGAAATATTGAATGCAGAAAAGTAGAAGCAGCTCATGTACAGGGAATTCTTTTTTGTTTTGTTTTTAAGATGTATTTATTTATTTGAAATGATAAAGTTACAGACTTACAAAGAAATATATGTAGAGAGAGTCTTCCACCCACTCATTTACTCCCCAGATGGCTGCAGCAACCAAGGCTGGGCCAGGATGAAGCAGGAGCCAGGAGCTTCATCTAGATCTCCCACATGGGTGCACTGAATCAAGCACTTGGACCACCTTCTACTTTTCCAAGTGCATTAGCAGGGAGCGGGATCAGAAGTGGAGCAGCCGGGACTTGAACCAACGCCCATATGGGATGCCAGCACTGCAGACAGCAGCTTAATCTGGTGTGCCACAATGCCAGCCCCAAGGCAGTTCTCAATAAGATCCTTAAAAGACAGCTGGAGTGCCTAAACAAACTTCAGATAAAACAACTATTAAGACAAAAATTTTTACTAGAGAAGAAGAACATTTTATAAAAAAGTAATGATTGTTAATTCTGTATGGCAATTATAAATATATGTGCACCTAATAAGAGAGTTGAAGATACATGAAACAGAAATCAGCAGAACTAAAGATCTACACCAAGACAGATTATAATCAAATTGTTGACAAAGATAAAAAAATGGTGAATACAGCATAAGAGAAGTAACTCATCAGGTACAAGTTGTCCTTAATAAGATTATTCCTTGATCCTTATTAAACCACGGAGGCCATAGGGCAGTATGGAAAGAAAAATGTGCCAAACAAGAATTCTTGAGGCTGGTGTTAGGTCACAGCAAGTTAAGCCACCACTCGCGTACAGGCATCGCATGTCCAAGTGCTGGTTAGAATACCAGCTACTCTGGTATACTTTGATCCAGCTTCCTGCTAATGCACCAGGGAAGATGGCACAAGTGCTTGGGCCCCTGTCACCCATGTGGGAGACCAAGAGAAAGTTCCTGGCTCCTCGTTTTTGCTTGATCCATATCTGGCTGCCATGGCCATTTGGTGAGTAAACTAATGGGTGAAAGATTTCTCTCTCTCTCTCCACTCCACCCTGCCCCAACCCCATCTCTGTCGCTGTGCCTTTCAAAGAAAATAAATTTTTTTTTTAAATTCTTAACAAAACTGTCATAACTGAAGGAAAGATCAAGGTATCCCCAAATAAAACAAAAACTGGGGCCGGCATTGTGGTATAGCAGGTAAAAACTGCCACATGCAACACCGGCATCCCATATGGGTGCCAGTTCGTGTCCTGGCTGCTCCACTTCTGTTCCAGCTTCCTCCTAATGCACCTGAGAAAGCAGTGGAGGATGACGCACATTCTTAGGCCCCTGCCACCCACACGGGAGAGCTGAATGAAGCTCCTGGCTCCTGGCTCCTGGCTTCAGCCTGGCCCAGCCCTGGGTGTTGCTGCCATCTGGGAAGTAAACCAGCAGATGGAAGACCTTTCTCTCTCTCTCTCTCTCTGCCTCTGCCTCTCTCTCTGTAACTCTGACTTTCAAATAAATAAATAAATCTTAAAAAAAAAAAAATAAAGGGAGTTCCTTGATAGTAGACTTGCCATTCTAGAAATGCTGCAATGCATCCTTTGGGCAGAAATGAGAGGACACTTGACAGTAACTCTAGCCATATGAAACAACTAAGAACACTGATAAGGTAATTATATGGGTAAAAATTAATGATAGTAGTAGTGTACTTCTTGTTGTATCTTTTTGCACATGATTTCAAAGGCAAATGTAAAACAATTGTACATCTGAACAGCTTACACAGTGTATACAGATAGAATGTAGGCCAATAGCAACATAAAGTGGGGGCATAGAGAGCTGCATAGGAACACAGTTTTTGTGATATTACTGAATCTATTTTTGTATTCAAACTATGCATTGTTTTTTTGTTTGTTTGTTTGTTTTGTTTTTTTGACAGGCAGAGTGGATAGTGAGAGACAGAGAGAAAGGTCTTCCTTGTGCTGTTGGTTCACCCTCCAATGGCCGCTGCGGCTGGCACATCGCGCTGATCCAAAGCCAGGAGCCAGGTGCTTCTCCTGGTCTCCCATGGGGTGCAGGGCCCAAGGACTTGGGCCATCCTCTACTGCCTTCCCAGGCCATAGCAGAGAGCTGGCCTGGAAGAGGGGTAACCGGGACTAGAACCCGGTGTGCCGGCGCCGCAGGCGGAGGATTAGCCTATTGAGCCGCGGCACCGGCCAGCAGTAAGGATTTTAAAGCATAATTCATTATATAGTGAGAGAATCAGTTTAGATCCAAAGAAACAAATATGAAAGGACTTCAAAAATAGAATCAAAAGGTAAGTTTAAGAACAGGTGTTTAACCTAGCAGTCCGGATGCCCACATCCTACATTGCAGTACTTGGGTTCAGTTCTGAGCTCTAGCTCCTGCCTCTGTTTTCCTGCCTATGCAGACCCTGGGAGATAGCAGGGATGACTCAAGTAATTGAGTTCCTGCAGGAGAGTTGGATTGCATTCCTGACTGCTGGCTTTGGCCCCAGCTTGGTCCCAGCCACTGTAGGCATTTTTGAAGTGAACCAGCAGATCAGAGTGCTTGCACTTGTGTTTCTGTTTCTCTCTCTCCTCTAAAATAAACACAAATAAAATGTTTTAAAAAGAAATAGGGGTGGACATTGGCATAGTATTTAACATGCCACTTGGGATGCCTACATCCCATATTAGAGTTCCTGGGTTTCGGTCCCAGCTCTACTCCCAGTTCCAGCTTCCTATTAATTCAAATCCTGGAAAGCAGCAGGTGATGACTTAACTAGTTTTCTCTACTACTCAAGTGGGAGACCTAGATTAAGTTCTGGGCTCCTGGGTCCCACCTGGTCCAGCCTCAGCTGTCTTTCTGTCTCTCTGTCCATCCCTTTGTCCTACAAACAAACAAACTAAATAAATAAACAAACAAATAAATAATTTTTAGTGATACAGCATCTGGAATAAATAGGAGATTAATTTGTTTTGTTGCAAAAATTTCTTGAGACCGATGCATAGTTTTTTCCTTTTTTTTTTTTTTTTACCTAGAAACATTTTATTTAAGGTATATAATGTTCATGCATTTCATAAATACAAGTTTAGGAACATAGTGATTCTTCCCACCCTACCTCCCTCCCACACTTACTCCAACGCATCTTCCTCCTCTCTCTCCTAGTCCCATTCTTATTTTTTACTAAGATCTATTTTCAATTAACTTTATACACGTAAGATTAACACTAATTAAAGAATTCAACAAATAATAGGAAAAAAAAAACACTTCCTTAACAGTTGAGACAAGGGCTGTTCCAAGTCATTGCATCTCAAAGTGTCAATTTCACTTCTATAGATTACCTTTTAGGTACTCTATTAGTTACCACAGATCAGAGAGAATATATGGTATTTGTCTTTTTGGGACTGGCCCATTTCGCTAAGTGTAAAGTTTTCCAGTACATGCTATACTTTCTCTATGAACATTTTGAAGATTTTGCATAGGTTGAAAGTGAAAAGATAGAAAAAAGAATTCTGTGCAAATAACCAAAAGAGAACTGGAGTGGCTATACAAATATCAGAAAAAACAAATTTCATACAAAAATTTCTATTAGAGAAGAAGGATATTTTATAATGAAAAATAATCCATCAATAATATGTAACAATTATGAACACATATGTATCTGATAACAGAGCCCAAGGCACTTGGAACAAAAAACAGAATTAAGGAGAGACATAGACAAATCACTTCTAATTGTTAGAACTTCAATTTTTTATTTCATTTTCAATGTGGGTAGAAAAACTAGACTGAAAATCAGCAAGGAAATAGAAAACTTTAACAGAAAAGCCAACTATATCTAATGGATTGTATAGAATGCTCTACCCAACAACACTATTCTCAAGTTCACATGGAAAATTCTGCCGACTAAACCATAAGTTAGGCCATAAGACAAGTCTCATTAACTTTAAGGAATTTAAATCATATAAAGAATATTCTAGGCTGGCACCGCAGCTCAATTGGCTAATCCTCCGCCTACGGCACCGGCACACCAGGTTCTAGTCCCAGTCGGGGCGCCGGATTCTGTCCCGGTTGCCCCTCTTCCAGGCCAGCTCTCTGCTGTGGCCAGGGAGTGCAGTGGAGGATGGCCCAAGTGCTTGGGCCCTGCACCCCATGGGAGACCAGGAGAAGCACCTGGCTCCTGGCTTCGGATCAGCTCAGTGTGCTGCAGCCGGCGCAGCGGCCATTGGAGGGTGAACCAGTGGCAAAAAGGAAGACCTTTCTCTGTCTCTCTCTTTCACTGTCCACTCTGCCTGTCAAAAAATTTTTTTAAAAATTAAAAAAAAGAATATTCTAGGTCAAAATGGAATAGATACTAATAACAAAGAAATTTGAGAAATTCATAAGTCTATGAAAATTAAACAACATATTTCTAAATTATTTCTAAATAACCTGGGTCAAAAACAGAATCACAAGGGAAATAAGAAATACACTGTGATTAGTGTAAACTTAGACAACATACTAAAACTTTTGGATGCAGCTAACTCAGGACTTAGAAGAAAATTTATAGCTGAAAATGCCAGCATCAAAGGAGATCTCTCGGGCTGGCATTACGACATAGCAGATAAAGCCGCTGCCTGCGAAACCTGCATCCCATATGGGCACCAGTTCATGTCTCCTGCTGCTCCGCTTCTAATCCAGCTCTCTGCTGATGACCCAGGAAAAGCGATGGAAGATGACCCAAGTGTTTGGGCCCCTGTCATCTATGTGGGAGACCTGGATGAAATTCCTGGCACATGGCTTCAGTCTGGCTAAGCCCTGGCAGTTGGCTGCCACTTGGGGAGTGAACCAGCAGATGGAAGATCTCTCTCTTCTCTCTCTCTAACCTCCAAATAAATAAATAAATCTTTTAACCTAAATTTTCACTTTAAACAACCAGGAAAAAAAGGAGCAAATTAAAGCCGAATCAGGCAGAACCAAAAAAAAAAAAAAAAAAGATTAGGAAATAAAGAGAAAACCAATGAAACCAGAAGTTGGTCCACATTATCAGAAAGTAAGATTGGAAGTACTGCTGGTGCTTGAACCCCGACACTCCTGTATGGGATGCAGACATTCCAAGAGATATCTTAACTGCTATGCCAAACACCTGCCCCAGGTTCCTTGAAAAGATCAACACAATTGACAAACCTTAAGCCAGATTGATCAAAAAAAATAAGGAGAGATGACTCACATTATTACATCAGAAAAGAAAGTAGGGATATTATTACTGACCTTACAGAAATAAGAAAAAAGGCTTATAAGAGCATATGTACAATTATACTCCAACAAATTAGATGAAATCAACAAATTCTTAGAACACACATGATACCAAAACTGACTCACAAAAAAAGAAGATATTCTGAATGGACCTATAACAAGTAAAACAGACAGAATCAGTAGTCAAAAATGTGACGAACAAAGATAATTCTTGCACCAGATGACTTCACTGATGAATTCTACCAACATCTTTTAAACTCTTCCATAAAAAAATAAGAGGCAGGAACACTGATACCAAAGCCATTCATCACAAGATTTTTTTTAAAAAGCAACTATCATTATACTTTGAGAATCTAAGTGTGAAAGTCCCCAGTGAAACACTAGCAAACCAAGCCTAGCAGCATAGTAAAAGGATTTTACACCACAGCCAGGTGAAATTTATCCAGAAAGTGCAAGGATGACTCAACATGCAACAGCCAAGGCCGTTCAACGAGAAAAGAATATCCTTCAATAAATGATGCTTGCACAGCTCCTCAGACACACACACACACACACACACACAGGACTGAATTTGGATCCCTACCTCAATGTTATACAAAAGTTAGCTAAAAATGTATCAAAGAACTAAAAATAAGAGCTAAAGTTACAAATTCCTAGAAGAAAACAGGCATGGATCTTTACTACCTTCAATTTGGCAATGGTTTCTTGGAAATAAAACCAAAAACACGAGCAACAGAAGAAAGGTGAACTGACTTCATCAGGTTTAAAACCTTTGCTTCAAAGGGTATAATTAAGAGTATGAGAAGGCAACTCACAGACTGGGGAAATATTTCAAATTATATTTCTGATAAAGATCTAGTATCCAGAATATATAAGTAACTTTTACTGCTTAAAAAAAGGCAAGCCAAAATGATATATTTCTCTAAAGAAGAAGGCCATGAATGACATGAAAGATGTTATATGTCACTTGCTGTTAAACCACAATGAGGTACCAATTCATTCCTACTAGATAGCCATAATGAAATAAATAGATAATAATAAGTGTTGATGAGCATGTGGAGAAATTAGAACCCTCATACATTAATAGTGGGAATATGAAATGGTGTAACCACTGTGGCAAACAATGTGTCAGTTTTTTAATAGCTTAAACATATGACCCAGCTCTACCCCAAATAATTAAACATATGACCCCAATATACCCAACCAATTTAAAATAGGTGCCCAAAGAAAAACTTGTACCCAAATGTTCCTAGAAAAATGCTTTTCACAATAATCGCAAAGTGGAAACCTAATGTCCATTAGCTGATAAATGGAAACAAATTCAGTAGATAGAAACAGTGAAATATTCCACCATAGAGAGGAAATTGGCGCTGATACATCCTGCATTGTGGATGGCCCTTAGACCCATGGTGCTAAGGTTCAGAAGCCAGACACAAAAACGTGTGTTATATGATTCCTTGTATATGAAACATTGACAGCAGGCAAAATCCATCGGGACAGAAAACTCAAAAAGGGCCAGGTGCTGGGAGAAGGGGAACTGGGGAGTTCTTTTTTTTTTTTTTTTTTTTTTTTAATTTCTTTGACAGGTAGAGTGGACAGTGAGAGAGACAGAAAGGTCTTCCTTTTTCCGTTGGTTCACCCCCCCAATGGCCGCTGCAGCCGGTGCACCGCACTGATCCAAAGCCAGGAGCCAGGTGCCTCTCTTGGTCTCCCATGTGGGTGCAGGGCCCAAGGACTTGGGCCACCCTCCACTGCACTCCCGGGCCACAGCAGAGAGCTGGACCGGAAGAGGGGCAACCGGGACAGAATCCGGCACCCCAATTGGGACTAGAACCCGGGGTGCCGGCCCCGCAGGTGGAGGATTAGCCTGTTAAGCTGTGGCACCGGCCAGGGAGTTTCTAATTATTAGGTATAGGGCTTACTTTGGGGATGAAGAAATATTCTGGAACTGCTTAGTGGTGTGGTTGCGCTATTGTGAATGGAATAGATGCCACTGCATTGTATGTTTTTACATAGAAATTTGATGTTATGTGTATTTTACCATGATAAAAATAAAAGTGGTACTGTCAGCTATTATTTCTTCACTTTATTTTGAAATAAGTTAGACAAACAAAAGATGAAGAATAGGAAAAATGAATCTTAAATAGCCTTTCATCAAGATTCCCTAAATGTAAGAATTTTATCAATTTCTTTCTTTCTCTCTCTCTCTCTCTCTCACACACACACACCCACACACACACCCCAAACACACCACAGGTGTGTGTCTTTTACAGAATTTTCTTTAAATTTTGACAATTGCCCCACATTATTTCCATAATGTCTTTTATGAAAAAAATAAAATAAAACTTAACTCTCGTCAAAGGTTCCAACCAAGGATCACATGTTACATTTAGGTTTTATGACTTTTTAATCTCCTTTAATTTGGAACAATGCCTCAGCCTTTCTCTGCCATTCATGACCTTGCCAGGCCATTTATTTTATAGCACGTCCTTGGATCTGGTTTCGTCTGAGTTTCCCCATGCCTAGATTCAGGGTATGCATTTTTGGCAGCAATACCACTGGAGTCCTGCTGTGGTACATCTATCAGGAGGGACAGGATACCTTTTCATCCCATTCCTTTGAAGTTAACTTTGATCACTCGGCTACTGTGGATCTTCCTGGTCTCTCCACTGTAAATTTACCATTTTCCCTTCTGTAATTGTAAATATATTGTAAGGAAATATTTTGAGACCATGAAAAAAAATCATGCTTCCCATCAACCTTTCACCTGCTAGCATTTTTTTTTTTAAAGTAAAACTCTTTATTTAAACATTTCAGTAGCATCTCGTCGGTCGGTGTCCGTGTAGGAAGCATTACCAAAGACGTATTCTGAAAAGCATTTACAAAAATACATTGCACAAAGTCCTATCTTCAAAAATAAATATTCAAAATGTGGCCACCCGCTCCCGGCCCGAGTTTTGTGGAGATCCTGTGTGCAGGTGAGCTCCGAGAACGTGCTCTATTCATACTCTGGGGAACAGCTAGGATTGTGATTTTTGCATTCTGATGATCTTCTAATTCCACTGTTCCTTATGTATTTATCACTTCGGTCCCTTTTCTCCCTTATGTATTTACTTATTCAATAAATACTTATTGAATCCTGGATTCTTTTTTCCACTACAGTGATTTGTTTTTTATGTCCAATTATTTCAGATTTGGCCAATAAGAGCCTAAGTGTGCTGCCTACTAAGTACTTTTTGCCTATCCCCACCATTCCTTGAGTATTTCCTAGTTTACTGGACACAACCAGAGGTTCCAGGCTCATCTTGTGTTTTCCTCACCCCAACTCTGTAATCAACCACGTTTTCAAGGAGTCCTGGTTCCTTCTAATGGAAATTGCTACTTAGAAGGATTTAGACACTCAATATACTCATTGTGGTAGCTCTGAAGGGGCTTCAAAGGATTCATGGAGAATTCACATTACTCTTTAATTTAAAATTTCCATGAAACTTTTGAAGTCCCTCATGTTATTGAAAACTGATTTTTCTACATGATAGCACTCTGTAATAATTCTTTCTTTTAAGATTTATTTATTTATTTATTTGAAAGATAGAGTTACAGAGAGGCAGAGAGAGGCAGAGAGAGAGAGAGAGAGAGAGAGAGAGAGAGAGAAAGAGAAAGAGAAAGAGAAAGAGAAAGAGAAAGAGAAAGAGAAAGAGAAAGAGAAAGGTCTTCCATCTGCTGGTTCACTCCCCAAATGGCTGCAATGTCCAGAGCTGGGCCCATCTGAAGCCAGAGCCACAAGCTTTTTTCGGGTTTCCAACTGGGTACAGGACCCAAGGACTTGGGCCATCCTCCACTGCTTTTCCAGGCCATAGCAGGGAGCTGGATCAGAAGTAGAGCAGCCGAGACTCAAACCCATATAGAATTCCAGAACTGCAGGTGGTGGCTTTACCTGCCACACAACAGCGCCTACACCTGCAATAGTTTATTAAACCTTTTGTTTGTTTTATTGAACAGACCAATTGAAAAAATTATACCCTCATTCAGATCCTTGTACCAAATGTGTTTTTATTTTTCACACCTTCCTTCTCCTCCTGAATAGGAATAAGCGTGTATATATAGTTGCAAACGTATGTCATGTCCGTTGTGCTTTTTGTTTTTGTTTTTGCTGAAATTAAATCCTAAATATTTCCCCACAAGGACTACTCCTCTTTTCTTAAACAGTTACCTGGAGTTCTGCAGATCTGCTGTGTCCACTGCACTAAATCCTTCCTCCTTCTCCAAAACGACTATGTGGCTGGTTTTTAGATTTTAGCTGTTTAGAGTAGCCATGAAAACCTAGCATCTCTGTTTTTGCTTCAATTGACTTTGTTCCTGAAATAAATTCCCAGGAGTCAAAAAAGATTTTAAAAGGATTAAACACAATTTATTTCCCTCACCATCTTTTCTACCTGTAATCTTCCACATTTCTTTTTCCTATGTGTATACCAAGCGATCCAACAGTGATTTGGAATGTCATTGGTCATTATCAAAGTTATAAAGCAACAAGTACTTGCCTGGTGCCAAATTCTGTGCTGTGTGGTCTGTTGATGTGTGATGCATGCATATTGGTATGCACTTTGATCCTTACAACAAATGGACACAGGACGTTTTATCTGAAGCAGTGCAGAAGCAAAAAGGTCAAAGGGTTTGCCCAGTGGCAAATCAACAAATCTAAAATTCAACCTGAGATCTTTCTTGCTCCAAAGCCCTTGAACTTGCCAGTACTTCGGTGTCCCACACCATCAAGATTTGTTTGCTGGGCCGCCACATGTGTTCCCCCCAGATAAGACATATCTCTCATTCTTCTGCAGTGGAAGTCTGGTTCTAGGATATGATCCTGTTTATCGAATTATAAAGGGCAAGGTGCCAAGTGGACCTGGAGAGAAATATGGATGGAACAGGCATTGATTGCAGAATCAAGCCCATGGCTTGCTAATTCATTTCAGCACCAGGTAGGCCTGTAGTAGAGAAGGCAGACTCCAAATATGAGTGACCAAAAATTCCAAAATAACGTTGCTGAAACAGAATGAAAATCTGTGCTTCACGTTGCTCAATGGCAATGCATTAAACTTGTCCCTAGGAGCATGGGCTCCATACACAGCTGCATTCCCGATGAGCAGTGTCACCTTAGGGTACAGGCTTTCTGAGCTTCTGTTTTCCCTCCTTTGTAACAGGGTGGTAACCGCATCTGCTTAGGAGAGTTTTTGTAATGATTAACTACATTGTTACAGGTAACGCATATAGTACAGCACTTGGCACATAGCCAAGTACTCAAAAAAAAAATGTATTGTTGTTGTTGAGTGGATATTTTTACTGCTAATGCGCATGAATAAATGCAAGGAGTAGCTAAGACTACATGCTATGAGCTCCCAATCTTTTTTTCAGCCTTTGATACTAACAGTCACTTGATTTTTAAGTGGATGTAGAGTCACATTGAATTAGAACTACATTTCCCAGAGCTCATTTCTTGCTAGTGTGACTTACATGGAAATGATATGTAACTGTTAGTAAACGTCTCTGTGCCCTTTGCTTGATTTCCTCTCCCGGCTGGCTGGAATTCAGATATAACAGCTAGGGGTCCTTCAGCCACCTGGCCGATGAGCTGCCCTTGAGACTGAAGATGTGTATGATGGAGCAAACAGTGCTTTCCTCCTCCACACTGTAGCACACAGCCATGTCAGTTCTGAGCTGACAATCTCCAGATTTTCTGAACAGATCTCTGTGTAATGGTAGCAGCTGTTATTTGGGTGTTTCCATTACAGCTGAGCACAATCCTAACCAATGCCCAAGCTCTCATTTATTTTAAGTGAACTAGGAGGTATAAATGCTGGCCATGTAGTGCATTGAGTAATAAACAGAGTTCAGTAGCAGTGGAGTAAATCTGACAGCATGTAACTCAGCAGCAATAATGTAAAGTGCTTTCTTGGGTCCATAAAACCAGTCTTGCAATGGCCAAAGGAGGTTGATCTAGCTTAGGGGTCTTCTGAATAGAGTAAGTCTTATAAAGAAGAAGGCAGGGCCCGCGCCGTGGCTCACTTGGTTAATCCTCATCCTGCAGCACCGGCATCCCATATTGGCGCCAGTTCTACTCCTGGCTGCTCCTCTTCCAGTCCAGCTCTCTGCCGTGGCCCGGGAAGGCAGTGGAGGATGGCCCAAGTGCTTGGGCCCTGCACCCGCATGGGAGGCCAGGAGGAAGCACCTGGTTCCTGGCTTCGGATCGGCGCAGTTCCAGCTGTAGCAGCCATTTGGGGAGTGAACCAATGGAAGGAAGACCTTTCTCTCTGTCTCTCTCTCTCTGTCTATAACTCTACCTATCAAAAATTAAATAAAAAATAAAATGAAGAAGGCAGCAGGGGACAGCATTTAGATTAGTAGCTAAGACACAAGGTAAGCCCACCTCTCACATTGTAATACTTGGGTTTGATACTCAGCTCTGGCTCCTGACTCCAGCTTCCTGCTAATGCAGACTCTGGGAGGCAACAGTGACAGCTCAAGTAATTGGATTCCTGCTACCTACATGGGAGACCTGGATTGCATTCCTGGCTCCCTGCTTCAGCCTCAGCCCTGGCCATTGTGGGCAGTTGAGGCGTGAACCAGCAGATGGGAGAGCTCAAGCTCTCTCTCCTCCAAATAACTGAATAAATAAATAAATAGTAGGCAGAATTCCTGCCATAGAGCAGGTACTCAGTGATGTGTGTCTTCCTTGTTCCTACCCTTTCCCCACAAGCGTCTGGATCCATGGCACTATTTGTGTGAATTGATGGAGGGATGTTTCAGTTTAGAGGCTCTCAGGCTCTGGTGTACAGCAGGAGGGAGGTGATGAGTCGGCGTTACTTTTCTATTTTTTTTTTAAGATTTATTTATTTATTTTGAAAGTCAGAGTTACACAGAGAGAGGAGAGGCAGAGGGAGAGAGAGAGAGAGAGAGGTCTTCCATCCGCTGGTTGACTCCCCAGATGGCCGCAGCTGCTGGAGCTGCGCCAATCCGAAGCCAGGAGCCAGGAGCTTCCTCCAGGTCTCCCATGCAGGTGCAGGGCCCAAGCACTTGGGCCATGTTCTACTGCTTTCCCAGGCCATAGCAGAGAGCTGCATCAGAAGTGGAGCAGCCAGGTCTCGAACCGGCGCCCATAAGGTATGCTGGCACTTCAGGCCAGGGTGTTAACCCACTGTGCCACAGTGCCGGCCCCCATGGCAGTACTTTTTATAGGTCAGTCCACATCTGCATTATAAACAAATGAGTGTTTTCAGGGACAAACCTGGAAAAGACATCTACATGGGAAAGAGACTATCACTACATTCAAATATCCAAGGGGATGTAATAGAATAAAAACAGTGTCTGAATCTTGTCCTGAGTGTCTAAGGTTCTTACAGTTGGAAAGGCAGATTTCTGTTTTATCAGTCCATTAGCATGCATTAATCAACTACAGCCATGACTGCTGATTGCCCTACCTAATCTGTTCTGCCTTCTTCCTCATGAATATGACCTTGGTGTCATTCTGGTTAGCAAAGCGCCCAACTCAAATACTCACTTTCCCATACTCCCTGGGAGCATGAGGTGGCCAATGAGATGTAAGCTGAAGTGGAATGGGAATTTCCAAGAATGGTTTGCTTTGCAAATGTTGGTGCTGCCCATCCCCCTTCTTTGGCCTCTCTGTGATGCAGATATAATACTTGGAGGAACAGCAAGTTGTCTTAAAGCATGAACCAAAACCACATGCGAAAGATGGCAGGACCAGAGAAGGAGCCGGTGTCCTGGAGAACAGTGTTGCATGGCTTCTCCAGACCTGGGTTTGCTGTCTTCTGGGTCTGGGTACAGGAGATGAATCCATGCCTTTCTTGTTGAAGCCACTTTCACCAGTTTCCATGAAATTCAGCTGAGATGCAGTCCTAGCCCAGGAACTCCGCTAAGTGCTAGATGGGAATGGGCTTCCTGGCTGAGCCAGGACTTTTCCTGATTATCACACAGGCTGTGAGGAAATTTTCTTAAAGACCGAAACAGTCCGCAGATGGACTTATACCAGTGGAGGAAATGATGCCCCCCGCTGCCCACCAGCCTACACAGGAATGCAGGCAGAAATTGGTAGTGGGCTTGCAGCTGGGATGTTGTAAAGCAGTATTGAGCACAGAATGAAAGGCTGGATTGCGTGACCTTTAAAATCCATTCTATTGCAAAAAAAAAATAAAAAAATTGTAATGGTCAGAAAGTTAAAAAAATAACAAAACAGGATTTGGGCCTTTTAAGTCTGTTCACTGGAAAGACGGTGGGTTTTTTTTTTTTTAAGCTGTGGTCTGCGTTGGGGTGCACAATTTTCATTGATGTTTCTAAGAATACACTCTCTCAACTCCATGGGTGAGACCATAGGATGGCAATTTTGAGTTGCTAATGGAACTCTCGTTTTTGTTTATTTGTAGCAATATCAGTTAAATTTTTTCTACCAGAATTTTTATTTATCTCAATTTACAAAGTTATCATGGCAGTAAAACATAACAGCATTTTGATTTTCAGATACTAATAGATGTATTATTTTTGTCTGTATTCAAAGCCACGTAAAAGATTTTCTCCCCGAGTGTATTATGGGAACGTTTATGTCCTATAAACCAACCACCAGGGATCCACTAATTGACAGAGTTCTGTAAGTACTTGAATGCTCTTTATGGGAAAATGTGGCCTTTTTCCTCTCGTGGTGGAAGCCAGGTTCTTCGACAGGGTGGACGTCAGCAAGGAAAGGCTGGGTCTTAGCTGGGCTTTGTGATTGCTCCTTGAGGATGATCTCCAGCCCGAGGTGGCAGGATGAGCTGCAAGACTTCATCAAGGTGCCTGATCGTAGCTGTTAAGCTGCCAGGGCTCAGTAGACGTTTGTTGAGTGGATAAATACACTAGTCCCAACACAAGTTGATGGCTCTGAGTTGAGGCTCTGAGATGATACCGTACATTGTATGCAGGCGCCAAATCACAGTAGGTGATGCAGGAGGGTAAAAAGGCAGCGCATTGGTAGAAATTACTCGGGCCTCAGCTCTACCGCTGTTGAGAGAGAATCCTACAGCTGGGGCACAGGAATCTGCATTTGAATGCTCTTTCCCACCAGGCCAGAGGAGTAACACACTCTGAGAACTGTGGGCATGCAGGCTGGCTGTTCCCGCAGAGGGCCAGGACTTGGGAGGACCAGGATTCTTGGTGGTCGTCCTTGAGATGGCAGCCCTAGCAAATGTGCTTGTCTCTGGCGACACCTGCTGTTGAAGAAGCTCAAACCCTAACTCTTATAGAAGCATTTTCTCTTACGGGTCCTTAAACTGAGGGTGCTGCATTGTTAGTGTTTGAGTTCTAACAGCGAACATCAATATACCCAAAGCCAGGAGGATCCAACGTTTAGGTCAGTATCCTCTATTTGATCATTTCAAGTAAAATCAATATATACTGGTAGAATATTGTCCTTCAAGTATCTTACATGTTTGCTAGAACAAATATTCCTATTTTATGTTCATCTGAAACAACACCAACTTTCAGATTTCCTCTGATAGGACTTGGTGAACCTTTTGGTTAGGGAATTTTTTCTTTGTAACTGTTTTAGAGAAATAATAAGAAGCCAATTCTTATGCGTCATTGAAGAGTCCAGACAAGACCAAGAAAAGTTCTGGGAGGAACTGGTTTCTTTCCTGCACTGGGCGCCTACTCTCTCAGGGAGCTCACAGCTCAGAGATGGAGAGAGGGTAGGGCAATCAAGGCGGCGACGGACACGTGTGTACAGAGTAGAAGGTGGAGGAAGGGATGCCAATTCATCTGTCAGGACAGGGTGAGGTCGAGGAGTAAGGTAAGGCCTGGGAAAAATTGGTTCTTTCAGATCCTACACAAACATTAACAGGCAGAAGTTTTCAAAAGGACTGGTTGTGCTAAGGCATGGAGGTGTGATGTGGCACTTGGTGTGAATGCACTCAGTACGGAATCACTTGCCCATATTTGCTCTTGTACAGTGTGAAACTACAAGCGCTGTGGCTGGCACCACAGCTCACTAGGCTAATCCTCCGCCTGTGGCGCCGGCACCCCGGGTTCTAGTCCCGGTTGGGGCGCCGGGTTCTGTCCCAGTTGCTCCTCTTCCTGTCCAGCTCTCTGCTGTGGCCCGAGAAGGCAGTGGAGGATGGCCCAGGTCCTTGCGCCCTGTACCCGCATGGGAGACCAGGAGAAGCACCTGGCTCCTGCCTTCGGATTGGTGCAGTGCGCCGGCCGCAGCGCACCAGCTGTCGCGGCCACTTGGAGGGTAAACCAACAGAAAAAGGAAGACCTTTCTCTCTGTCTGTCTCTCTCACTGTCTAACTCTGCCTGTCAAAAAATTTAAAAAATAAATAAATAAATAAAAAGAAACTACAAGCGCTGTGAGATGAGACCACGGAGTCAGGCCAGGCCTCATCTGTCTGCTGGCAGGGTTCAGTGTCACAGAAGAGTTCATATTTAAGGTTTGCTTTCTGTCAGGTTGTTTATTCCATAGGCGTGTCAATCCATAGGGAAGATCACCTCCTGTTTAACTGTCAGTGGTCAAATCCAGTTGAATCGAAGTTCCTGATGAATACATTACATACATTATACATTAGTGGAGAACTGCATGCAAATTCAACACCGAAGGCCCCAGTCCATTTGGCGTCTTTTAGCATCCTGGTCATTAGATTTGGCCTGTGTGCTGGAGCAGGGGATTCTTTTTACGTAGATATTCAACACAGTGGGCTCTCTGTGTCTCTCACTGCAGAGCTTCGCACTGCCTCCTCTCTGTCTAGCAGGGCCCCACACACAGCATTATTCCCTATCACACAGACCTCGGGCAGATTCCACCGGTGTCCTTATTGGGGCTAAAAGCTGACCACATTTAATATTCAGAACCCGAGGCATGAAATAGACCACCACATTGTTTTCTGCATAATTTTGCAGCCTTTTGAAATACTAAATGATAAAAGATATGTTTCCATGGGGCTTTGCGTAATAGGGTAAATGGCCCACCTTGTGGTCATCCATGCAATAAAGACCTTTCCTTGTGGAAGATGGAAAAACAGTGCTGCTGGATCTCCCTCCTCCTGCAGCTGGGTCTGCAGCCATACTATGCACTTCCTACCACTCTTATCCTGGGCTAATTCAGTAAGCATCAAATTTGGATTCTGATGGACTTGGATTTGGATCTCACCCACCTGATGACCTTGACACATCACTGGACTTCTTTCTTTATCTGGCAAAAGGAATTAATTAAACTGAGTCCAGTCCCTTGACATAACAGGTCCTTAATGTTAGCTCCTTCCTTCTTTTCCTATCCTTCCCTTTAAGCCACTGACTCATCAGAATCCCAGCAACACACCACCTTCAGGCTGCAATGCCTGAACAGGGCTGTTAGTTCATACCATTCTGTGCTGTCCAGAGGAGCTTACCTCCAGAACCCATTAATTAAATAAGATCACTTTTCATAGCTTACAGATTTTATATCCCAATCGCTCTCTAAAGATTGTGAGTGCTTTCAAGAGTGGAGTCTGACAGTCATTAACCAGCCCTCAGTCTTCCTACCTTCTTGCTGTTCCCAGGGAACTCCAGTTCTGTCAATATTTGCTCGGCACTGGATGTGGACCACAATGCTGATCTGATCTCCCAAGCCAGGCTTTCCTGGCCTATGGGCTAGATTGTCCCATCTGTGCAGATAAGCAGCTTGTACCTGACTGGCCTCTACCCAAATCAGGAGAGGTTCTGTTAAGCACTTGTGCCATAGTGTGACTTTCTTATTGGCAGACATTGCTTAACAGACTGTAGCTTCTTGCTGATTCGCCAAGTCAACAGTCAAAAGGACATTAGTCTCAAAGATTTGATCCAAAGTTAATCTTTGACTTACAGGGACAATGTTTGGGGTAACAGTACCCATTGCACATTACTCATCTACTCTACATATCCTGAAAGTACCAAGATGTTGGAAAATGGCAGCTGACCAAATTTGGGCGGTGGGCATGACGATCAAAATAGAGACAAGTGACAAAAGGTTGAGAAGGCACAAAAGACAAAGTCTTACAAACTGAAGAACCCTAATGTGAGCATAGGGAACTACAGTGGGAAACATACTGGTTTACAAAACTTTAGTATTTCTGAATAGCATCAATATAAATGACTGCCAAGGGTGACTGCAAGACAAAGAAAGCTAGTGCCTGATAGAGGGAGACCGACCATCCTAAATCTGACCCTCTTTTTTTATTCTTAAAGGGTCTAAAGTACATTCAAAGGCGTTTTTATTTTAGGGTTTAATAAGCTCACAGGTAGGAAAGGCAAATGTATCATCATTGTAGTTTCACAAAAGAGTATCTTTCAGGAAATTATACAAGTTGGGAGAAAAAGCCCGTAGACAGACTATATGTCCCAATCTGGAATTTAGAAAGCTCGAACATCCTATCCCTCTGAAAGCCTCTTGCTTGCTTTGGAATTCCCAACCTTCAGGGATAGCCAACCGTTAATAGAAATGAATTCAGTAATGCCACCTCCCAGCAGTTCAGAATCCTCTTAGAAAGCAGCACGCTTCCATACTGGCTCCGTGATGGTCAGAGAGCAGAATCTGCTGCTTTTGTCCTTCCGTGCAGTGTTCTCTGCTCTGTCTTCTACCGTGGCTGCTGCTTAGGCTGTGGCAGCCCTTAAACATTGAGCCAGAGGTCTCCTTTGTCTTCCATTATTCAGAGAAAATGTGCCATCTTCAGAGCTTTTTCCATCCACGACCGCTTGATGGGGACAAAATGCACCCTGTTGCCTTGTAGCACCTCATGGTTTTGGCAGGAAGAGAGGAGAGACCAAGTGTCCTATTTTACTTCTGTTAGATTTCTAAGAAGGGGAAGGAGGTGAAAACACACGATTAAATAAAAGTCAGGATCATGCATAACTTTTATTATTTGTGAAATGTTGACCTCCTATTGGGCTTGGAAAATTAAAGTTACAACATTTGTTAATTTATCCTGGAGACATATATGCATGAGGTTTGATGGAAAATTACAGAGTCTCTTTCTTCCTACTGGAACTCATGCATTCATTTCTTACACTTTTCTTTCTTTTCTTCCAAAGTAACGTTATCTACAAAGGACCAGAAAGTTGAGCTAACTATGAGTCAAGATCACGCTTATCTGAAAAGGATGGTCTAGATAGGTCTACTGCTATGTTGCTTCGACATCCTACTGAGTAAAGCACTGTTAGAGTCCAGATATATAGCATAATTTTGGTGTGTACCAGGTGTTCAGCAGTTGCCGAATATACTAACAGATATCTAGAATTCCAAGGTTCTGAACAACGGGAGCCTGTTTCTCACAGTTCTAGAGGCCGGGAAGTCCAAGGTCAAGGTCCCAGCAGATTAGTATCTGGCCAAGGCTTCCTTGCTCATAGACAGTGCTTCTGGCTGCATCCTCATACGGTGGAAGGGAAGAGGCCTCCTTGAATCACCACATTGTTGAAGGCACTGCCCCATGAACGAATCACTTCCCAAAGGCCCCACCTCCTAGTGCCATGGGGACACAAACATGCAGACCACACCAGTGTTTGCATTTGATAACAGGGAGGCAGACTGAGCTTGCATAGATGATACCTTTATGGTAAAAAGTATTCAAAAAGGAAAATTTATAAACATATTACGTTTCCATAGTAGATGTTATCCAATTTTATCATAGACTTTCTACCATATTGCTATGCATTTTTTCTTTTTTAAAAAATTTTTTCAAAATTCATATACAGGTAAACTACTATATCCTGAGTGGCTGGGACCCTAAGTGTTTTGGATCTCAGGTTTTGGGACTTTGGGGATATTTTCATAAACACAATAATATATCTTGGGAATGGGACCCAAGTCAAAATATGTAATCCATTTATATTTCATAAATATCTTATACATGCTGCCTGAAGGTAATTTTGTACAGTGTTTTTAGTGTTCCTGCATTTTGAAGGCAACCCATCACATGACATCAGGTGTGGAACTTTCCACTTGTAGAATCGTGTTGGTGAAAACAGTTTCAGAGTTTGGAATATTTCAGATTTTGGATTTTCTGATTATGGATGTGCTACTTGTGTTTTTTAAAATTTTATTTATTTATTTATTTGAGAGGTAGAGTTGCAGACAGAGAGAGGAGAGAGAAAGAGAAAGGTCTTCCATCTGCGGGTTCATTCCCCAGTGGCTGTAACTGGTGGAGCTGAGTCAGTCTGAAGCCAGGAGCCAGGAGCTTCTTCCAGATCTCTCACACAGGTGCAGGGGCCCAAGCACTTCATCTTCCACCGCCTTCCCAGGCCATTGCAGAGAGCTGGAAGAAGAGCAGCCAGGACTTGAATTGGCACCGATATGGGATGCTGGTGCTGCAGGCGGAGGTTAGCCCGCTACCAGCTAACCTCCACTAGCCAGCCCTGCTACCTGTATTTTTACAAGGCTGATGTTAAGTTTTTAAACTTTCTTACTTTAAAATTACTTATTTTTCATTACAAAACAATACCTGGAAATGGTTCTTCTGACTTTCAAATATATAAAATCTCATAAATAAAATGCATTAATATTTTAGGAATTACATATGATAGAATGGCATACAGAGCTGGAGGAACAGCAATTATTTACTGAACTGGTTGAAAGCTACCATGCTAATGGCTTTATGCACATCATCTTTTTAAATTCTGATAAAAATCAGAATAACATTAGTTATTCTCATTTTAAAGATGAGAGCACAATGGCTCAGAGACTTACATAACTCACTAAAGGTCAGAGAACCTCTAGGAAGTAGGTTAAACAAGTGTTGGAACCAAGGTCATTCACAGAGTTCTAGATTACAAGAGTTTATACAGCGGCCTTGCCTGAGGTCCACAATACTGCAGAAATCTCCCTCGATTCCTTCAACACATCAGTGCCTTATCATTATTTTCTGGCCTTGCAGAGGGCCTCAGCATTCCAATTAACTTCGGAACCCTGATTGCAGTAAATCTGGGGCTATGCATGCTCACTTCTTTCAATAAGTGCTGCTTGAAAGGACAAGAGATGTGATTGTTAGGCTGGACTTTTCTGAGTTACAACAATAAGGAAGTCTACCAGCTCCTGTTTTTTCTCTAGGTCAGCATTACATCTAGGAACTTAGATGATCTAGTCAAGTAATACAAAATTCATCCTCAAGTCAAGAGGGTGGGAGCTGTTCCACTGTGCCAGAAGAGGCCCGCGGCATGTGCCATGATCTTGGTCTCCTGCTCCATCTTTCTCCATCAGCTGCCATGAGACAGACCCTGGATAGGGCAGGGTTATGGTGTGGCCATTGGCCAAGGAAAAAAATCATAATATTTAAAAAAACTCATTGTAAAATGGCACCTTTTAAATTATAGTTCTCGGCCGGCGCTGCAGCTCACTAGGCTAATCCTCCGCCTTGCGGCGCCGGCACACCGGGTTCTAGTCCCGGTCGGGGCACCGATCCTGTCCCGGTTGCCCCTCTTCCAGGCCAGCTCTCTGCTGTGGCCAGGGAGTGCAGTGGAGGATGGCCCAAGTCCTTGGGCCCTGCACCCCATGGGAGACCAGGAGAAGCACCTGGCTCCTGCCATCGGATCAGCGCGGTGCACTGGCCGCAGCGCGCTTACCGCGGCGGCCATTGGAGGGTGAACCAACGGCAAAAAGGAAGACCTTTCTCTCTGTCTCTCTCTCTCACTGTCCACTCTGCCTGTTTAAAATAAAAAAAATAAATAAATAAATTATAGTTCTCTAGGGGCAAAGCCTGGTCTGTTTGTGGTCTACACAAAGCTAAACATTTTTCTTTTCCCAAACTCTCAGAATAGCATCACTAATGTAAATGATTCCGACCTGGTATCCCGAGTCAGATGATATGTGGGATATCCAAGTCTCCCAAATTCAAAAATTTAGAGTTGGACATAGTTCTTCCTCTTCCCAAATTTTTTCCTGGCCTTCAACAAGGAACAAAGTTAGATTTATGTCAGGCCCTATATGGAACATAGTAGGAACACAACAAAAGCTTAGTTATTGAAAAGACAAAGGAAACGTGGGAGGGGGAAGGAGGAAGGGAGGGAGACTCAGAACTTGAGTAAGCACAACAATGTGAGGAAACAGTTGTCTTTTTTAAAATGTCATTTGACAATGTGTGTTAAAAAAATCTCAAGAATGTGTACATCCCTTACCCAGCAATTGTGTGTTTATAAATTAAGGATTATGAAAATACTTTACCAAAAACTGAAGTTTTATTGCAATTATAAAATAGTGCCACCAACCAAAATGCCCAACAATAATCAGGTAATTGATTTATGGTACCAATTCTTTTTTCCAGTGTTTCCCATCTCTGTAAATGGCATCACTGTTAAACAAACCAGTCACTCTAGCTAGAAGCCTAGAATCATTCTTCAGTACCTCTCGCTCTCTTTCAATTTGAAATTCCAAGTCCTATTACTTTTCAAAATACACAAGTGGTCATCTTTTAAATATATGAACTTTGGCATGTAAGAGATGCCACCAGACCCCAAAGCCAATGTATAAAGAAGGTATGAATACCTTTAAGGGTTTACTTAACATGGATACAGGAGGAAACACATTGTCCAAGTGACCATGATTGGAAGATGAGATTGAGTTATGTGAGAGCCATAGAGAAACAGACAAGGAAGAATTAGAAAATAATATTCAAAAGCTGTGTACATAAAACATATATACAAGGCTATACTTCATGAACAATTGAAGAGATTTTTCCAAGTTGATTTTGATTAGATGCAGTCAGCACCACTTTTAGGCCTTTAACTTTAAGGCCTGTGCTCTTGCCCTCCTCCTTCTGGTCCCCTTCCACAGGGCGAGGGGTCCACAGGGCTAAGGGGCTGTGTCCACTCTAAACCCAAGACCACACCTGGAAGCCCAGGACCCTAGAAGTCCCTTCGTGACAGGCCCATATGGGTGTCTTCTCCACGCACTTTCTCATAATGGTGAAGACTGACTTTGGCTGTAGCAGTTGGCATGGATCATGCTTGGACTTGCGGGCTTGGGAGTCCACAGCTGAGCAGGAGAGACCTCTTTCAGTGTTGGCTGGAGTGAGGAATAGGGAAAGAATGGAATGGAAGCAAGGACTTCCATTTGTCCTTTTGCCAGAGAGCCCACAAATGTTAGCAACTGTCCTAGATGCAATGTTTACTGCTGCTTATTGAAACTAACCAACTCTCCCACTCCCACTCCCACACAAGATATGATGCCATTATATCACAAATCCAATTATTACATCTGCGAAGTCATTAGCAATTAGCATTCTCAAAGACAAGCAAAAATGGTAAAATAAACTACACCTACAATTTATCAACACAGGTAGCCACCATAATACCTTGAAGATTTTTCACACACATATATATGAGGAATATATGTCACATTTCAAAAACAAAAATAGAATTATATGAGTATCATTATTACATTACTTAAAATATAATGTACAACATTCTGTATCAATAATACTTATTGAAAACATTGTTTTTATTGACTATATGGCATTTCATTCTGTAAATTACTAAACACACACACAGGTACTAATGTCCTGTGCACCATTAAGCTCTGGTATGTATGTTGTTGAAGGTGAGTAAGCCATCTTTAGAGGCTGGGGACAAGCATTAAGCCAATAGACAGAGAGAGAAAAAAAAAAACCACATAAGTATAATTTGTGATGAAGCGCCCTGAAGATAAAGAACGGGATACTGTAGAAAGGTCTGTCTGAGGGAAAAGACTGCACATGGACTTGGTGGGTAAAGAATTTGGCAAATGAAAACTTGAGGAAGAACGTTTTAGGCAGAGAAGAGCATAATTGAAAGCCCTGAGGTGAAGAGCCCCCAGTAAGTACTGGATCCTGCAGAATGGGCCACGGCGGCTGGGATTTGCTGAGGCTGGATGGCTGAACCTCCAGGTCCACAGGGACATGGCAAGGTGGTGGCATTTTCAGTCGGGGGAAGTAACTCGATCTGATTTATGTTTCAGAAAGCTCATGCTGACTGTTCTGTGTAGGAAAAGAGATTGGGGTGAAAGTGTAAGATGTAACACTAGTGGGGAGAGAGCTTCAGTAATTCAAAGGAGATGAAGGGAGCACAGAGCACAATATTTGTGAGGTTTAGCCTGTATATAAATTGCTTCAAAAGAAAATCTCAATTTCCCGGGAATGTGTAATGCATCACTAATTCCACCAGGTGGCAATGTCATAGAGATTGAGCAGCAGGGGAGCAGTTCCTGGGGTTGGAGCATTGCATTGATCCTAACTTCTTTTTTATAGCTTCATCTTTGATTTGCATTGACATTTATATTCCCTTTAAGTCCCAAGAATGTAATATATTTTATAGTTTTTGTTTTAAAATAATAATTTAAATAATTCTCCTGACTGGGAGAATGTGACGTCTTGGCCCATATATTTTCTGTTCCCCTCTATTTCTTCGCTTCATTTTCCACTTTTAAAAATCACAATAATCAGGCCGGCACCGCGGCTCACTAAGCTAATCCTTCGCCTTGCGGCGCCGGCACACCAGGTTCTAGTCCCGGTCGGGGCACCGGATTCTGTCCCGGTTGCCCCTCTTCCAGGCCAGCTCTCTGCTGTGGCCAGGGAGTGCAGTGGAGGATGGCCCAAGTCCTTGGGCCCTGCACCCCATGGGAGACCAGGAGAAGCACCTGGTTCCTGCCATCGGATCAGTGCGGTGCGCCGGCCGCAGCGCGCCTACCGCGGCGGCCATTGGAGGGTGAACCAACGGCAAAGGAAGACCTTTCTCTCTGTCTCTCTCTCTCACTGTCCACTCTGCCTGTCAAAAAAAAAAATAAATAAATAAATAAAATAAAATAAACACAATAATCAAATACTATCAACTGCTATTTCTTAGCATCTGCTATGAGTGAGTCATCATGCTAGGTCTTTATGTACATTTCCTCATTGACTCCCGCAGAATAGTTGCTGGGATCTTTCCAATTTACAGATAAGGGAACAGACTGTGCAAGATTGATAATTTTCCCAGGATAACAAGTGTTTACTATGAGAGCCTGATCCCAATCCAGATCTCTTTAAACAAATTACTCAATGAATAAATATATATGTAGGCAAATAAATTAGTAAACAAATTATGCAAATTAGTAAACAAATTATAGATGATGGAGAGAAAAGATCATTTTGCTCATCTTAAAAAAAGTCAATTACAACTAAGTGAAAAGCACAACCCAAGTGATACAAATGTGAAAATATATTTTCATAATCCAAAGATGATGGCACATTTCCTTCAAATCAGATCACATTAAATATAATATGTTCAAGGTTCATATTAAATGATTTCTCTCTCCTGTTTCACATAACGTAATATTTTAGAATTTCCACGTTGTTAAAACTTCTTGGAATCCACAACTGATAATTTGTAACATTATTCTACTTGAATGTGTTTTTTAAACTTCATTTACGATTTGCTAGCTCTTTCAGTGTTTCAGAATGGCACAGGGTTTCAGTGACCTAATATGAATGGAATGAAATGCAGACCTAGAACATACTGAACCAATACCTTGATTCAATCAGTGTATTGGTAGTTTTTTAGTTTGTTGGTAAGTAGCGCTGTCAGTCTTCCATACGGGCATTCTTACGGTTCACAGGTGGGAATCTAAGTATCCTTAAAGCTGGCGAGGAACACGCCTCAGATATACTGGGAACACTATCTCACGCTGGTTATCTTATGGCACGAAAGAAGCAGCAGGCTAGAAAGAAACCAATCAACTGGAAGCAAGCAATGCCAAAAGAAATTCCTGCAATTACTCTTGTTTGTGACTTCACAGTAATCATCACCTGTTTAAACAATCTTCATTATTTATCTGCATCTCCTTGCACATAAGTTTTCCAATTTACAGCAACTCTTGGGTAATCCTTTTTTTAAAAATAAGATTTATTTATTTATTTGAAAGGCAGAGTTACAGAGAGGCAGAGAGAGAGAGAAAGTCTTCCATTCAATGGTTCACTCCCCAGATGGCTGCAACAGCTGGGGCTGCGCCGATCCGAAGCCAGGGGTCATGAGCTTCTTCCAGGTCTCCCACACTGGGGCAGTGGCCCAAGGGCTTGGACCATCTTCTGCTGCTTTCCCAGGCCATAGCAGAGAGCTGGATCAGAAGTGGAGCAGCCGGGACTCGAACTGGCACCCATGTGGGATGCCGGCACTGCAGGTGGCGGTCTTACCAGCTACAACACAGTGCCAGCCCCTTGGGTAATCCTTTTGCTGAGCAATAAGTAGCATCTTTCCAATTCCTGTAATTAATAAAACCACAACAATTCAACATATTTTGGATCTTGTCTACTGTATCACTCATATAATCTCCTAAAGAATTGTATTATTTCAAAGCCTTGTCATAATTGTTCTTAAAGATGTTCTTATCTAAGTCTGAAAACAAATCCTATGGTGGCAGCAACCAATTCCATAAAAAAAAATGAGAGGCAGAAACATGGCAAAGAGTTTTAGCAAATAACAATGCCCAAAAGAATAATGACAGTACCAGTGCCAATGAACATGAAGAGGACATTGGTGGTTGCCTCATTGAAAAGAGAAAAGTATTCTCTGGGTTCACCTTGCCCCAAATGCCAACAGCAAGAAGGATTACACCACTGATCCAGAAGCTGCAAGCATAGATCAGAGGGTTAGATGAAGTCATCAGAGTAGATACCCCATGATTCACTACTGGTGCCTTGATGTGGCAGGAGAAGACCAGAGGAGACACGGGCACACACAAGTGTGCTCCCTGTCTCTTGCATGAGGCACCTTACATTGTGTTGGGAGTCTGATAGCAAGAAGACCATCACCAGAGGTGGCCTCTTGACCTTGGACTTTACGAACCAGGAGCTAAAATAAACCTCCTTTCAGTAAAACTTACCAATCTGTGATATTGTGTTATTGGCAAGAATACAAATACAATGGCATATACCAATATTTCATTCCTTTGTATGGCTTAATAATACTGCACTATATGATATGTCACATTTTGTTTATCCAAGCATCAGTTGGTAGATATTTAGGTTGTTTGCATCAGCCTTTTAGTGACTATGAATAATACCACTATGAACATTCATGTGCAAGCTTGTGTATAGGGACATATATTTTCAGTTCTCCTGGGTAGATACTTCAGAGTAGAATTGCTAGGTAATGTAGTAACTCCATTTAACTATTTGAGAACCTGACATATAATCATTTATTTTCCCGATAGCAATGTATGTGGGTCCTAATTTCTCCACATTCTCAACGACCTGTGTAATTTTCCACCTTTTTTATTACAACCATCCTAGTGGTTGTGAAGTGATATTTCTTCGTGGTTTTGTTTTGCTTTTTCTGAATAAGTAATGATGTGAAGCACAGTTTCATAAATTTATTGTGTATATATGTTCTTTGAAGAAATGTCCTTTCAAGTCCTTTTCCAATTTTTAATTTAATTTTTTTTTTTTTTATTTTTGACAGGCAGAGT
This sequence comes from Lepus europaeus, assembly GCF_033115175.1. Taxonomy (NCBI): domain Eukaryota; kingdom Metazoa; phylum Chordata; class Mammalia; order Lagomorpha; family Leporidae; genus Lepus; species Lepus europaeus. The sequence goes on along the minus strand of NC_084838.1, from coordinate 28,506,402 downwards.
GGACAGTGAGAGAGAGAGACAGAGAGAAAGGTCTTCCTTTTTGCCGTTGGTTCACCTTCCAATGGCTGCCGCGGTAGGCGCGCTGCGGCCGGCGCACCGCGCTGATCCGATGGCAGGAGCCAGGTGCTTCTCCTGGTCTCCCATGGAGTGCAGGGCCCAAGCACTTGGGCCATCCTCCACTGCACTCCCTGGCCACAGCAGAGAGCTGGCCTGGAAGAAGGGCAACCGGGACAGGATCGGTGCCCCGACCGGGACTAGAACCCGGTGTGCCAGCGCCGCAAGGCGGAGGATTAGCCTAGTGAGCCGCGGCGCCGGCCCTTTTCCAATTTTTTATTTGAAAAGCAAATTGACAGAAAGTAAAAGAGATCTCTTTCATTCTCCGGTTCTCTCATCAAATGCCCCCAACAGCTGGGGCTGGGCTAGGCCCAAGCCGGGAGCTCAGAACTTTATTTGAATTTCCTATGTAGCTGACAGGGACTCCAGTTCTTGAGATGTTACCTGCTGCCTCCCAGGGTGCACATTAGTAGGATGCTGAATGAGAAATGGAACTGGGTGGGGCCAGCGTTGTGGCTTATGCCGGCGTCCCATATGGGCTCCAGTTCGAGTCCCGGCTGCTCCACTTCCGATCCAGCTCTCTGCCATGGCCTGGGAAAGTAGTAGAAGATGGCCCAAGTCCTTGAGCCCCTGCACCCATGTGGGAGATGCAGAAGAAGCTCCTGGCTCCTGGTTTTGGATCAGTGTAGCTCCAGCCTTTGCAGCCAATTGGGGAGTGAACCAGCAGACCTCTCTCTCTCTGCCTCTCCTTCTCTGTGTAACTCTGACTTTCCAGTACATAAATAAATCTTTTTTTTTAAGAAAGAAAGAAAGGAAGAAAGGAAGGAAGGAAGGAAGGAAGGAAGGAAGGAAGGAAGGAAGGAAGGAAGGAAGAGAAAGAAAGAAAGAGAAAGAAAGAAAGAAACAGAGCTGGGACTGATGTTATGGCATAACTGGTTAAGCTGCCACCCACAGTGCCAATAAAGAGTCATAAAGATTTAACTCTTAGCTTTCTTCTGAGAGTTTTATTGGTGTAGCTCAAATTAGGCCTTAGCTCTGTTTGAGTTAACTTTGTATATGGTGTTCATGGAGTGAGGTACATCTACAACTTTGTTCTTTTGCATGTTTATGCACAATTATCCTATCACCCTTTGTTGAAAGATCATTTCTTCCTTCATGGAATTGTCTTGGCTTCATTTTCAAGGTCAAAACCAATTGACTATAGATGTATGTATTCCTTTCTATACTCACAATTCTATTCCACTGGTTTATATGTCTTAGCTGAACTTCTGATAAACACTGTAGAGAAATGAGTATATTTTATTCCCTAACAAGTACCTGGGGCATAGTTGTTCTGCCCTGTTCTTCAGAGACTTGAGGATCATAAGGAGAGCATGCAGAAAAATGTTACTCTGATTAGCTCCAAGAGTCTCTTCAGAAGCAAATGAGCAAATATTGCCCAAATTCCAGTCCACCTACCTGGGCTAAAAGAATTTGAAGCCCACTCTTTTTTTTTTTTTTTTCATTTTCAATTCTCTTTATATACAGAAGATCAATTTAGTATAAAGATTTCAACAGTTTGCACCCACATAGAAACACAAAGTGAAACATACTGTTGGAGTACTAGTTATAGCATTAAATCACAATGTACAGCACATTAAGGACAGAGATCCCACATGAGGAGCAACTGCACAGTGGCTCCTGTTGTTGACCCAACAAATTGACACTCTAGTTTATGGCGCCAGTAACCATCCTAGGCTGTCGTCATGAGTTGCCAAGGCTATGGAAGCCTTCCAAGTTTACCGACTCTGATCATATTTAGACAAGGTCATAAAAGACAGAGTGAGGATAGTAACCAATGATCCTAAGAGTGGCATTTACCAGGTTTGAACAATTATACAGCATTAAGTGGGGAAGAGGACCATCAGTACACACAGGTTGGGAGTAGAGCCATTGGTGGTAGAGTAGAGGTTATGATTACAAAGGAATGAGGCCCAAGTATGCTAGACAGGGCCTAGAACAAAGGACAGAGTCATTATTAGAGGAGCTAAGAAAGGTGCTGTCTAAGCTACAAGTAATTTTTCTGATTGAGAGGCAAATAGAACCTGATAGAAGGGGCTTGATAATAATCTGGTGGGCTTTAGGCCTTGTAAATTCAGAGGCCCAGACCTATCTATCTCTTCACATGGGGTATATCCTAAGGGAGGTGTGAACCTCCTGGGGGAAGGCACTCTGTTGACTTTCATTACTTGGCTGGGCTGGGAGGAGAGCTGGCCAGGTAAAGGCAGGTGGCATCTCTAACAAGAAATTTACAGTTCTGCCTGCAATGTTGCTGACCCTACTTGACCATCCCCTCAGCTGCAGTGGTCACTTTGGAAGTTGGGCTGAGTGAAGGGCTTTTCAGCTTAGAGCCAATAAGATCTGTGGCTCTGACCTGGGCATCCTTCGACTCCAGGGCAGGTCTATTTCCAGTGATCCAACTCTTGGCAGAGCTGCCAGGGCTCTTCACAAGCTGACTTCTGCTGAAGCCCAGGCTTACCACATTGAAAGCCACTGCAGTGGACTGGCCTGTTGGGTCTCCTTGAGGGCAGATCACTGTACAGATCAGCCATTAATAGGCCTGCCACCCATTGTGAAGCCCACTCTTTTAAGGGATGTATAACGCCATATGCTCACCTCAGCGCCTTAAAATTCAGCTGAGAAATATTTTTGAGCCCTTACTGTGTGAGGTGCACAATAAAGATGGTGTGTTTTGAGGATTTTTATTTCTAGAATACTTTGTTTAAAAAATGTTTATTTTATTTATTTGAAATGCAATGTGACAGAGAGAAAGGGAGAGAGAATGAAGAGAGAGAGAGAGAGAGAGAGAGAGAGAGATTCCATCTGCTGATTCTCTCCTGAAATGGCCACAACGGCCAGGATTGGAAGTGGAGCACCTGGGACTTTGTAACCTGTGCTCATACGGGATGCTGATGATACAGAAAGCAGCCTAACCCACTGTGCAACAATGCCGGTCTCCAGAATATTTCTATTAAAAACTATTTGCAGCAAAGTTACCAAAGACAATAAGTTGACTATATGAAATTACTGTTCCTTCAGGGGTCAAAAATAGCTGATCTGCTTTTGAGCAGTTGATTTATAGCTTTACTCTTGGTCAATATTTAGCTAGTAGACCAACTATCTCCCCTGGCCACTCCTTGTTAAGGATAATAAAACTTCAGCATTTGTGCACAATAGAATACTTCATCTTTCTGTTCTGGTTTGTTGAAAATGGGGGTGGGGTGTGGGGGTAGGGAGACATTTGCAGGATTATTTAAAATTTATCCAAAGTTACATTATTAACAAGCAAGTAAAGAAGGGGTGCAGACACAATGACTCCCTGGCCTGGAATCATCGGTCTTTGTTTCTTTAAGGACCAAAGCTCCGTTGCACTATAATCTGCCATGAAACCAATGACTGGCCTTTCCTCCTGCTTACTGGTATGGAGATCCTAGAATAGCATGGTCTAGTTTGTGTCTGGTAGTGTTCAGTCTTGATGACAGTTGGACACGAGGCATAACAACCCTGAACCCTGAAACAGTCTTCTGCTCAGACAAGCTCTACTACAGTGTGTCACAGCAATGCCCGAAAGATAGCTCAGACTGCCAAATAGAAAGTTTCCTTTTCATGTTGCTCAAAGTTGGGTCTTCCATTTGTCATTATAAAAATTAAGAACTTGGCCGGTGCCGTGGCTTAACAGGCTAATCCTCTGCCTTGCAGCGCCGGCACACCAGGTTCTAGTCCCGGTTGGGGCGCCGGATTCTATCCCGGTTGCCCCTCTTCCAGGTCAGCTCTCTGCTATGGCCCAGGAAGGCAGTGGAGGATGGCCCAAGTCCTTGGGCCCTGCACCTGCGTGGGAGACCAGGAGAAGCACCTGGCTCCTGGCTTCGGATCAGTGCGGTGCGTGGCCACGGCGGCCATTGGAGGGTGAACCAACGGCAAAAAGGAAGACCTTTCTCTCTGTCTCTCTCTCTCTCACTATCCACTCTGCCTGTCCAAAAAAAAAAAAAAAAAAAAAAAAAATTAAGAACTTAAATTCAACAAAAGACACTATTAAATGAAAGTACAGGTAAGTCACAGACAAGAAAAAGATATTTGTAGAACATGTATTTGATAAAGGACTCCTAATCAAAAAAGAATTTTTTTTGACAGATAGAGTGTACAGTGAGAGAGAGAGACAGAGAGAAAGGTCTTCTTTCCGTTGGTTCACCCCCCAAATATGGCCACTACAGCCAGTGCTGCGCCGATCCGAAGCCAGGAGCCAGGTGCTTTCTCCTGGTCTCCCATGCTGGTGCAGGCGCCCAAGCACTTGGGCCATCCTCCACTGCCCTCTCGGGCCACAGCAGAGAGCTGGACTGGAAGAGGAGCAACTGGGACAGAACTGGCGCCCCAACCAGGACTAGAACCTGGAGTGCTGGCACTGCAGGTAGAGGATTAGCCTAGTGAGCCATGGCACCGGCCCCTAATCAAAATTTATAAAGAACTTCTTCAAATCAATAAAAGACAGGTGATCCAAATAGGTAAAAGGCTTGAGCAGACAGGCACTTCACAAAGGAGGAGAGTCAAATGCTCAAAAAATACATAAAATCATCCTTAATATCTTCAGTTATCAAGGACATGCAAATTAAAACCACAATGAGATATTACAACCCACCCACCATAATGGCTAAAATGGAAAGTGTTGTTCTGTTTGTTGAGCCATATACTACCTATTCTCATATACTACTCATGTGGAAATAACTCTGTACTAATCACATGAAACCTATTTATATCAATTGAAGCTAAAAATAATACTCAAATATGTCCTAAGACTCAGCAAATCCACTCTTGAGTAGGTATCCAACAGAGAGGCATAGCACATAATATACCAAAGACATATTCAAGAGTGTCCCTTGAAAGATTATATGCACAGCCCAAACTGAAAACAACTCAAGTGTCCACAGGCAGTAAGATGGATAAATAAAACATGGTGTGCTCATATAACGGTGCAATACATAGAGATGAAAGAAATTAATGACAGCTCACTTGAAACAGCATGATGAAAATCTCGCAGGCATAATGTTAGAAAAAAAGTAGACACAGAGAAGTCACAATGTATGTGTCAATTTAAATCAAGTTCTAGGGGGCTGGCGCCATGGCTCATTTGGTTAATCCTCCGCCTGCAGCACCGGCATCCCATGTGGGTGCCGGGTTCTAGTCCTGGTTGCTCCTCTTCTAGCCCAGCTCTCTGCCATGGCCTTGGAGGGCAGTGGAGGATGGTCCAAGTGTTTGGGTCCTTGCACCTGCATGGGAGACCAGGAGGAAGCACCTGGCTCCTGGCTTTGGATTGGTGCAGCACCGGCCATAGTGGCCATTTGGGGAGTGAACCAATGGAAGGAAAACCTGTCTCTCTGTCTCTCTCCCTCTCACTGTCTATAACTCTACCTGTCAAAATAAATAAATTTTAAAAATCAAGTTCTATCTAAAACAGGCAGAAGTTATCTATGATGAAAGAAGTCACGATGATGGCTGCTTTAAGCAGTATTTGATGGGAGGGGACAGGAGGGAGCTTTTTTGGGTGCAGGAAATAGTCTGTGCATTGATCTGGGTAGTGACACTTGAATACATACGTAAGTAAAAATACAATGGCTACAGATGCTGCAGAGGTATAACTACATTTTTAAAAGGACATTAAAAGAGTCATCTAGGGCCAGTGCAGTGGTGTAGTGGGCTAAGCTTCTGCCTGTGGTGCCACAAATCCATATGGGTGCTGGTTCATGTCCTGACTGCTCCTCTTCCAGTCCAGCTCTCTGCTATGACCTGGGAAAGCAGCTGAAGATGCCCCAAGTGCTGGGACCCTGCACCCGTATGGGAGACCCAGAAGAATCTTTTGGCTTGGGCTCAACTCTGAATGTTGTGGCCATTTGAGGAGTAAACCAGTGATGGAAGACCTTTCTCTCTGTCTTTCCTTCTCTCTCTCTCTCTGTAACTCTACCTCTCAAATAAATAAATAAATAATCTTTTAAAAAAAGATATTAATCTAGACACCATCCCCTCTTCTGTGCCGTCAGCATTCTCACAGCCAGCAGTGTAGAGGAGGATTCTCAGAAGAGAACAGACAGGACTGAGGGACCTCAGAGACAAGTGTCATATTCAATCAGCGAGATTAAGTCAGAGTCCGCACACTGACAGCAGAGGGCCCGAGGCCCGTTTGCCCTGTCAGCTCCAGGCTGTCACCTACTAAGCAAGAAAACTACAAAATCTGCCCCTGGATATTCTCACCAACCTCAAGGAGAATGCCTAACGATGCAAAGCGCAGGAGGTGAGAGGTTTTTCAACTCAAACAGGTCACCCTGCTGAGGTGGAGCACTTGCCTACACCTCAAACACCTTACAGTTAGTTGTAGTGCTCCATTATATATTTGTTTTTGAAAGGAAAGAGAGAGAGAGGGAGAGGGAGAGGGAGAAGGAGAGGGAGAGGGAGAGGCAAAGAGCTTTCATCTGCTAGTTTGCTTCTCAACTGTCTACAATGCCAGGAATAGGCCAAGTCAAAGCTAGAAGCCCAGAACTCAATCTAAGTCTCCTAAGTGAGTGGCAGGCACCTAAGAACTTGAACACAGCAACTTGGGGGAAATAGACTGTAAAGTAGAAGAAAATATTTTTTTTTAAAGTACATAGATAATAGGAAGGACCGTATCCATGAGAATTCTTTGCTATTAAAAGAGGAAAATTCGGGGCCAGTGCTATGGCATAGTGGGTAAAGCCACTGCCTGCAGTCCCGGCTGCTCCACTTCTGATACAGCTCTCTGCTATGGCCTGGGAAAGAAATAGAAGATGGCCTAAGTCCTTGGACCCTTGCACTCGCATGGGAGACCTGGAAGACGCTCAGGGCTCCTGGCTCCGGATAGATGGCAGCTCCGGCTGCTGGAGCCAATTGGAGAGTGAACCAGTAGATGGAAGACCTTTCTCTCTCTCTCTCTCTCTCTCTCTCTCTCTGTGCCTCTCCTTCTCTCTCTGGGTAACTGACTTTCAAATAAGTAAATCAATCTTTAAAAAAAAAAAGAGGAAAATTCAGGGGCAGGCAGTTGGCCTAGTGGGTAAGATGCTAGTTAAGATGACCCTGACCCACACTGCAGTGCCTGAATTTGATTCCTGGCTCCAGCTCCAGCTCCAGCTCCAGACTCCAGCTCCCTGATAATGTGCATGCTGTGGTGCAGCAGGTAATGGCTCAAGTAGTTGGGTCAACCCAGGTGAGAGACCTGGATTGAGTTTCCCCATGGGATGCCTGCATTGCATTTGGCAGCTTAACCCACTACTTCACAGTACTGGCCTCAGCCTGGTGCAGCTCCAACCATTTGAAGCCTTTAGGGAGTGAAGCAGCAGATGGCATATGGGAATTCTCCTTGCCACCATAAATAAATAAATAATTTTCTGAGACAGATGGGGCCAGCACTTTGGCCTGCCAGGTAAAGCCACAGCCTTCAACACCAGCATCCTCTATGGACAATGATTTTTATTCTAGATACTCCACTTCTGATCCAGCTTCCTGCTATGGCCTGGGAAAGCAGTAGAAGATGGCCCAAGTACTTGGGCACCTGCTTCCCATATGAGAGACTTGGAAGAAGCTCGTGGCTCCTGTCTCCTGGCACGCTCTCTCTTTCTCTCTTTATCTATCTCGCCTTCTTTCTGTGTTACTCATTCAAATAAATAAATAAATCTTCAAAAAGAGAGATTCAGAGAACAAAAAGAGCCCTTAAAAATTAAAAATAGAGGGGGTGATCATTATCGCATAGTAAGTTAAGTCGCCGTTTCTGATGCCCGCATCCCATTATCAAAGTGCCAGTTAGAGTCCTGGCTGGTCTGCTTCCAGTCCAGCTTCCTGCTAAGGCCCCTGGGAAGGCAGCAGAGGACATCCAGATGGAATTCCTGGCTCCTGGTTTCAGTCCGACCCAACCCTGGCTGCTATGGCCATTTTGGGAGTGAACCAGCAGATGGACAATCTCTCTCTGTCTTCCCCTCTCTCTTTCAAATAAATTAATCTTTTAAAAATTAAAAATAGAGGGGCCAGCGCTGTAGTGTAGTGGGTAAAGCCCCCATCTATAGTGCCAACATCCCATGTGGGTGCCGGTTTGAATCCCAGCTGCTCCACTTCTGATCCAGCTCTCTGCTATGGCCTGGGAAACCAGAGAGGAAGATGGCCCTGGGCCCTTGCACCCACATGGGAGACCTGGAAAGAGAATCCTGGCTCCATCTGGGGAATGAACCAGCGAATGGAAGACCTCTCTCTCTCTCTCTCTCTCTCTCTCCCCCTTTCTTTGCCTCTGCCTATCTGTAACTCTGTCTTTCAAATAAAAAATAAATCTTTAAAAAAATTAAAAATAGAAAAACACAAAAAGTTCATTAGAAAGGTTGAGAAGTGATAAATTTGAAGAAATTAGGACAAAAACAAGAAGATGGAAAAGATAAAACTAGGGATCTGTTCTGGGGAACTAAACTCAAAACAATAGGCATTTCCAGAGTGGGGAAGGGAGGGAGAGTGGGAGGAAGTAGCCGGAAAAGGGGAGGAGGAGTGAGGAGAGGACAGAAGAGGAAATTTGAGAAAAGAAAAATTTTCATAACTGAAAGATACAAACTTTCAGATAGAAATTTGCCATCAGTTTACTAGAGGAATACATTAAAAATAGCCCCATACCAAAGCCTGTTTGCAAGTAACTTCAAAATACCAGGACAGAGGCTATCTATCCAAACTATGAAATAAATGTGAGGTAGAATGGAGACATTTCAGATATGCAAGGAATTCGTATGGAATCATGCCAGTCATACCAAGATCATAATCAAAGGAAACTGATCACTGTTAGTATTTTTTAAAAAAGATTTATTTTATTTATTTGGAAAGCTGAGTGATAGAGAGAGACAGAGCCAGAGAGGATGAGAGAAATGTTCCATCTGCTAATTCACTCTCAAGTGGCCACAACAGCAAGGGCTGGGCCAGACAGAAGCCAGGAGCCAGGAGCGTCATCCATGTCTACCGCATATGACTGCAGAGGCCCAAGGACTTGGGCCATCTTCCACTGCTTTCCCTGGCATATTAGCAGGAATCTGGATAAGAAGTGGAGCAGCTGGTAATTAAACCAGCACCCATAAGGGATGCCTTATTGTAGAATTGTAGATGGCAGCTTAACCCACTGCCCCACCAGTACTAGCCCCAATATTTAAAAAAATAATAATCACAATAAACTTTTTATATAAATGAGGTAGAATGAGAAAAAAATTACCTAGTCAAAAGAACTCAGATATAATAATAATAATAATAGAGCAAGAATTTGAAGCCATTTAAAATTCATTCAACAAATATGTACTGTGTGTCTACGATTTGCCAGCACTATTTGGAAGCTGAGTTCAGTGGTGAACAAACTATCTTTGCCTTCACAAAGCATATAAGTATATGTGTGCATAGCTCAAAAAGTTTACGGAAAATGGAAAATGCCATTGTGGCACAGCAGGTTATTAAACCACCTCTTAGGACACCAGCATCCCATATGTGAGTGCCAGTTCAAGTCCCAGCTGCTCTGCTTTCAATCCAGCTCCTGGATAATGCTCTAGGGAAGGCAGTGGAAGACGATCCAGTATTTGTGCCTCTGCCACCCAAGTAGGAGTCCAGGATGGAGCTACTGGCTCCTGACTTCACCCTGGCCCAGACCTGGATGTTGTAGCATTATTGTGAATGGAACCCACTCTGTCCCTTTCTCTGGCTCTCCCCCTCTATCACTCTGCCTTTTAAATATATAAATCTTTTAAAAATGGAATTAAAAAGTTTATTTGGGTACAAAAATTAAAATTTATGCACACCAGCAGTCTTCAAAAGTTTGTAGAAAATGCACAAATTGAAAAATTATGTATGGGGGTTGGCACTGTAGAGTAGTGGGTAAAGCTGCTGCTTGCAGTGCCAGCATCCCATATGGACGCCGGTTTGAGATCCGGCTGCTCCACTTCTGATTCAGCTCTCTGCTGTGGCCTGGGAAAGCAATAGAAGATAGCCCAAGTCCTTGGGGCCCTGCACCCACGTGGGAGACCCAGAAGAAGCTCCTGCTTCAGATCAGCTCAGCTCCGGCCACTGTGGCCAATTAGGGAGTGAACCATCGAATGGAAGATCTCTCTCTCTCTCTTTCTCTCTGCCTCTCCTTCTCTCTGTCTGTAACTCTGACTTTAAAGTAAAATCAATAAATCTTTTTAAAAAAACTATACATGGACTTGAAATTTTCTTGCAGGAAAATATACTTACCTTTTCATTTTGGTTTTCCATGAACTTTTGAATTTCATACCTCATACCTAGTTCTTTTGAATCTTTTGAGAATAATGTGCCTACATCATGACATACTGGTCCTAAATACTTCAATGTATGGTCCCTAAGAACAGGAATTTCCTTCTGTAGAACTACAATGAGTTATTCTCTTCAGTTCATTTTGTCAGTCATTTGAACTGAACTGCACTATGGGAGCATCCATTATCCTGGTCTGACTTGTCCCATGGGAGGGAAAAATCCAAAGTTCCATTTGAATTTCAGATTTTAGTCTTGAAGAGAGTCATACAAATCAGATCTTTCAGATTAACATTGAATTTGACTCATTATGAGTTTTTTTAACTCTGTTCAGCTATGTCAAAGGAAAAACACTTACACCAATAATGACAAACATTAATCTAGCATTCCTAACTATTCTAAGCATTTTGTATTTGTGAACATTAAATCTTTGCAACTTTAAAGGAACATACTGTGATTATCTTCATCTGAAACCTGGAGAAATGTAGGTATGACGTTATTTAAGGAACACACAACTGATAAGGGGGTAGGAACAGAATTTGAATCCAGGTTCTCACAGATGTCTTGTGTGTCTCTGCGTGTGTGTGTGTGTGTGTGTGTCTTCTTACATTTCACGATGCGTTCTAAACAGATGAGCCCATGCTGTTCCTTGTTATTGATTGCTTCTCACTGTGTCATGTTTCCCCAGGAAAGAGGCATTCATTTTCTTGGTGTGTTTATTTTTCAGCTGAAGAAAAGGTGACTGGTCCCCTGAGCCCGGAAGAATGAGCCCAGAGGAGGTTGTTGACACGAGGTTCTCCCACTCACCAGCTGTTGAGAGTTTGCAGATGAAGACCAGGATCTTATTACTTCAATGGAAGCATGCGACAAGGTTCCCAAACCACCAGCAGCCCAGTGGATTTGGTGCAATGGGACTAGTAAATGATTAATCAGAAGCATCTGATACAAATCTGTCTTACAGCATTGTCTTCACGTGTAGTGTTGCTTTCTCTTCTAACCTTGTATATGTTTAAGTGACTCCCTCTGCTTCTAGTCTAGAGCTGGTACTGGCCTGAAGGCTGGATCCACAAGGGAATTCTCTTCATTCAGGCTGGGTCTGTCCTCCTTGACTTTGCTATTTATAGAGCTGATGTGGGTTAATAACTACTATTTATTGAGGGCGTGTTCCATGCCAAGCTTTAGGCCAAGTGCTTTACATACTCATACATTTAATCCTCACAACAGCCATGAATTATTATGTCTATTTTGCTTACAAGGAAACAGAAGCTCATCAGGGTTGTGTGCTGTGTGTAGGATCGCACAGTTGCCAGGGTCAGGACTCAAATCTAGGACTAACTGCAAGGCTGTTCAACTCTAACACTCCACTTTGCTTGTTATTGCTTGGAGATCATGACTCCATTTCATTCCTACAATGAATAGGGGTGGGGATTTGTGAATGTATATGGGAAGTTTGTCAGAGTGAGAATCAAGGAGTTTTTAGAGCCACTGAAGAATCACAGAATTATTTTCTAAAAAAAAACCCAAAAAACTTAAAGTTCTTTCAAATCGGGCATTGAAAAACAATGGTCTGTGAGCCAAATTCTGTCCCTAGTCTATTTTTGTGAATAAAGTTTTATGGGAACATAGCCACACTCAGTCTTTTGTGTGTTGTCTGTGGCTGCTTTCTGCAGAGGCAGAGCCGCGTTATGGTGACAGAGACCATGGGGCACCCAAAACCTCAAATACTGACTATCCAGTCCTTTCAGAAGACATTTGTTGACCCTTGTTTGATGTGACTTTGGAAGAAAGTCAACCGTTTTCATTAAGGCCAATTTATTGTCTTTCCTATTTGACTGAAACACTGCTTACAGATTTATAATGCTTTCGCAATGACTATGTTCTAATAGTATTGGTGCTGGAGGAGGAGGGGAGGGGTTGGGGCTGGTGTGTCTGCAGGGCTCTGATCAGGGAAAGGAGTAGGAGAGCTCAGGGCCTCTGGGTCCCCAGTCAGTTCCCTACCCTGCACCCCTCCCACACATGTCCTTCCTATTCCTCCTGCCAAACCAAGCATCTGAAAATAGCTGCTCATAAACATGTACATGGCTTCCCACTTACAACATGCTCAAATCCCAACACCTCAGCCTGGAATTCAGAGACCAGAACAATTTGACCCCTACTAATCTCTCTCCTTCCATCTTTTTCCTTTTTCTAGTCATGAGGAAATCATGCCAAACTTGAGTTCATATTTCAAAGCCAATTTGATGCACTCTTCTGTAGGAAGAAAAGCAAACAAATAATATTTGTAGGTGTTTGTCTTAGTCTGCTGGGGCAATTATAACAGAATGCCATAGACTAGGAAGGTTCTGAACAATGGAAACCTGTTTCTCACAGTTCTAGAGGCCGGGAAGTCCAAGGTCAAGGTCCCAGCAGATTAGTATCTGGCCAAGGCTTCCTTGCTCATAGACAGTGCTTCTGGCTGCATCCTCATACGGTGGAAGGGAAGAGGCCTCCTTGAATCACCACATTGTTGAAGGCACTGCCCCATGAACGAATCACTTCCCAAAGGCCCCACCTCCTAGTGCCATGGGGACACAAACATGCAGACCACACCAGTGTTTGCATTTGATAACAGGGAGGCAAACTGAGCTTGCATAGATGATACCTTTATGGTAAAAAGTATTCAAAAAGGAAAATTTATAAACATATTACTTTTCCATGGTAGACGCTATCCAATTATATTTAGAAAAGTCCATCTGGTTATTTTAAGTTGTAATATCATAGACTTTCTACCATATTGATATGCGTTTTTCTTTTTCTTCTTTCAAAAATTTATTCAAAAGAGTTATGGACAGAGGAGGAAAGACAAGAAAGAGAGAGAAGAGGAAAGGCAGAGAAAGAATCTTCCATCTGCTGGTTCATTCCCTAGATGGCCCCAATGGCCAGGGCTGGGACATGCCAAAGCCAGGAGCCAGGAGATTTTTCCAGATCTCCCACATGGGTGCAGGGGCCCAAGTACTTGGGCCATCTTCCACTGCTTTCCCAGGCACATTAGCAGAGTGCTGGATTGGAAGTGAAGCAGCCAGGTCTCAAACTAGAGCCCATATGGGATACTGGTGTCACAGATGGAGGCTTAACCTTCTAAGTCACAGTGCTGGCTGGCCCCACTATACATTTTTCATAAAGATAATTTTTCATGGCTGTAGTGTATTCTTTTTTATAGAAAGCTTTTAATTAATAAATATAAATTTCATAAGTACAACTTTGGATTATAGCAGTTCTTTGTCCTATACCTGCCCTCCCACCCCCACCTTCTACTCCCTCTCCTATCCCTTCTTCATTAAGATTCATTTTTTAATTATCTTTATATACAGAAGATCAACTTTATACTAAGTAAAGATTTCAACAATTTGCACCCACACAGACACACAAAGTATAAAGTAATTTTGAAGATTAGTTTTACTGTTCATTCTCATAGTACAACACATTAAGGACAGAGGTCCTACATGGAGAGCAAGTGTACTGTGACTCCTATTGTTGATTTAACAATTGACACTCTTATTTATGATGTCAGTAATCATCCGAGGCTCTTGTCATGAGCTACCAAGGCAATGGAAGCCTCTTGAGTTCACAAACTCCGACCTTATTTAAACAAGGCCATAATCAAAGTGGAAGTTCTCTCCTCCCTTCAGAGAAAGGTAGCTCCTTCTTTGATGGTCCATTCTTTCCACTCACAGAGATCTTTCATTTAGGTCATTTTTTGCCACAGTGTCTTGGCTTTCCATGCTTTAAATAATCTCATGGTCTTTTCAGCCACATGTGAATGCCTTAAGGGCTGATTCTGAGGCCAGAGTGCTGTTTAGGGAATTTGTCATTCTATGAGTCTGCTGTGTGGTCGGCTGCAGTATATTCTATCTCCCATGTGTTTCAAAATTTTCCTGACATTTCCCAGTATTTGGGCACTGAGGACTGCCCTTTCCATTCGTTTCATCCCCCACCCCCACTCCTTGGAGCTGCTCTTCTCTTTATTTCCTACCTTTGCTCAGGCTGCTTCCTTGGCTTGGAAAGGATCCTGTCTTTCCATCCTGTCTGCTTGTCTTAAGTCCTTCCCTTTCAGCTTAAGCCTTTCACCTTTCCCCGTCAGACTTTTGTCACGGAAAAATACAGTCTGACCTTCAGCATGAGGGATGGATTTCAAGAGGCTTGTTTTCCCAGGAAGTGCTGACACGGAACCACTGTAACTTGACAACAATGGCATTGAAGAAGCAAAGGCTCACTGATGCTATTATTTCCTGGTATTATCTTTAGGATGGTTTACTTTAGAAAATAATAATAGATAGCTAACATATATTCATTTCCTATATGACAGACATTATTCTAAACACTTTATATATGTTAATTCATTTATCTTCATAACCCTATTAAGTGGGTACTGTTAATACTCTTATTTTATAAATGAGAGGTATAGAGAGGTTAAGAAATCCCAAGGCCATACAAATGGTAAGTGGTAGACTTGGGATCTGAATTCAAGACAGTCTGGCACCAGAGTCTGGGTGCTTAGCGAGAGAAGACATCAGTTGCTTCTATGGTCTCCCTTTCTCTCTAGTCTCATCCTGGCCCCCACCATTTTCAAGGTATATGCAGGGGGTGAGGGCCTGCTGAAGAAATGTTGGCACTGGAAATAGTGAGCCTCTCCCTCAGTGATGGAAATAACTGGGTGGGGGCCAATATCCTTTCATTGCCAGGGCTGAGCTCCTTTCATGAGGAGATTGACAGGCAGGCAAATTTGCTGTGTCCACGGTCATTCTTTGATGATGATGAGTCCAGAGGCATTTCCAGAGCCACTGCAGCGTATGTTGGAATCCCTGTGCCTAACTCACCTCTGTCTCCCGCATCCAGCACAAAGCCGGCCACCACAGCTGGAGAATCATTGTGACACAGTAATATTATAATGGCTATCATTTAGTGAATATTCTTTTCATGAGCTCCCCCAGGGTGGAGTGGGGCTCTTGCAATGGGTCACATAGAAGTCACCTTGGGGAGAGGAAATGCAGACTGTCTTCCACCGTTGAGTCCCACTGCAAAGCTCAGTGCAGGAAGGAACGGCTCTTGGCTTCTAGTTCAGAGCATGATGAGACCTCATGCTTCAGAGAGATGTTAAAAAGTATCTCTACCAGCTGCCTATCAGCACCTAAGACAGCTCTGGCTGCTTGGGTACATGTACAGCTGGTATTCCCACTTGCCAAGCACAGTCCATTGCCACGGGTGTGGCTCTGTGAGACAGCTGCGCATTTTGTGGAGTGGAAATCTGTCTTCTTATAACTTTCAGCAGTTGGATCCAATCCTACCTGTGGGATGCTGGGGAGCGAGTCAACTGCCCTTGTACAGTCACACAGAGATATGAATGCAATGACCACATCCCCACTGAGTTTTTCCTTTCAGATTACATATGCACAGGTGCTTCTTGTTGGCTTCTCTCACACAGTTTTCAGACCCTTCCTCAACCAGGGCTGTGTCCATTGACTGCTTCCAGTTGGTTTTGAGCTGTCTGCATATGGAGCCACTTCATAGATCACCAGTCCACATCAGGGCAGACCTTGCCTTCCTAAGGGCCTCTATAAGGAGTGCCTAGGATCAGAAATTAGTGCTCAACTTCCAAGGAGTTTCAGGCCTTTGTGGCAGGTTTGGCTTTCATTCAGAAAGGAACAGTGTAAACAGAATTAGGTCTGTGGGTGGGAAGAGATGATAATAGCTAAGATTTTGGAATGCTTACTGCATGCCAGACACTGCAGTATACATGATGAATTATCTCATTTAATCCGCTCAAAAACTCTTGTGGGTGCTGTTTGGATCCCTACTTCACAGCTGAAGACATTGAGGCCTACGGTGGCCTGAGGATCTTCCAGGGCTGGGTGGCACATGTGAAGACTCAAGCCAGACATTAGTAGGGAGCAATGGGGGAAGACTTTGGGTTTCAGCAAAAGGAAGCATCTGGCTAGTGGTTATGTTTCAGAAAAGTCAGGCGTTACAGTGAAAAGGGGAGCTGGTGTGAGAATAAGTGTTCTAAGGTCCAAAGACCCAGGGGGAGAAAGCAGTGCAGGAGAGGCAGCAGAAGGCCATGGTGTGTAGGGAAGTAGTAACAGTAACGGCCACCACTTGTTAAGTGTGCGCCAGGCCAGCACTTTACAGACATAATCTACTTTAATCTTTACTGGAACTCTAAAGGGAATTACTACGATTATGATCCCTATGTTACAGATGAGGAAAGTGAGGTTCAATGAGGTTAAGTGACTCCTGAAATCTACAGGGCTGGGAAGCAGCAGTGTCAGGATTAATTCTGACTGCTTACTCTGGGCCTGTTGACCTATGCTGACTCCTAAAGGGAAAGACTATGGCATTCCTGAAGGAAAGGAAACTTCTTTCCCAAGAGACTGGGGGTAGAGGGGTGGGGGCGAGGTCTTAGAACTTACAAGGCAGCTCAGGGCTGCAGGCACTGTCTGGTACCCCTCAGAAAGGACAGGGAACCTGATCCTTGCAGACAGTTTTGCCAGCTCTCTACACTAGCACCACAGCAATTGTGAGGCTGTCTGAACTTGGGGTTGCCTCGGAAAGAGATTCTCTGAAGGCTTGGGAACCTCAGAGAACATATCTATGACTAGATATGCTATCTCAGGATCAGAAACCCAAGTTGTAAAATGACTTCTGTGTCTTTACCTGTATAGTTCCTTTAAAATTTTTTTTGTTCAAGCTTTAGTGAGCATCAGAATCCCCTGAAAGACCTGTTAAAATAGATTCCTGGGCAGTGTCCCCAAGTTTTTACTTTAGCAAGACTGGAGATGTGGCCGGAGTTACCAGGTGATGCTGATGCAGCTGCCCTGGGATCACATTCCAGAACAACTGCCTCACTTAATTGGCTACTTTTGAACATTTCTAAAGTGACTTGACTGTGAAAAGCTAAGGACGGAGAGCTTGTCCATGGGCCAAAGGTTTTGGGGATAGACTGGGGTGAAGACTTAGTGCCAGGCTCGGTGAACGACTGCAGAGGGACAACGGTGTGGACTGGGGAAGAGAGGTCACAGCCAGAAGGAATGAGCTGTTCCTGCAGGGGAACAAAGGGAAGCAAAGGCTTGGGATGAGCTGGGCAGAGGAGCCAGGCTGGCCAAAGAGATAGAGATCCGGCGAGGGCAGAAGTCAAATGGGGTGGAATTGTTGTCAGAAGCTGCAGGCTCTTGGCTGCACTGTAGGGAAAGAACTAGAACTGGGGGCAAGTAGCCAGGAGTGAGCTCCCGGCTGTGTGGCCCTGTGACAGTCTGGCGATCACATTTCAGCTGCGACTCACTGTCTCCAAAAGCCTCTTTCTTCCTCCTCCTGGGGTGGTGTCTGTCAGTCATAAAGTGCTCAGGAATTGCCTTCTGACAGAAGTGAGGCAAGTCCTTGATGGGAGAGAACTGGGGACAGTGCCAAAGGCTGCTTCCTTCCCTTAGTGGTGGGTCCCACTGTGGCAGGCAGGGGCAGGGTTGGGAGCTACGCAGTCGCTTGCTTTGACCTCTGATGTTCTCCGGTCCTGGGCTGCATTTCTTCCTCATTAGGAACTGACTCAGCTTCGATGTGCAATGCAGAGAATGGCCTTTGCGGCTGCAGCAGTGGCCTAGTGGCAGGGGCCTGGCTGCTGCACTCACTGCTCCTCATGGAAGTGAGGAGGTGTGGCTAGAAGACTCCCCTTGGGATGAAGAGAGGGGACATATTTCTGCAGGGCTGCATGCCACAACTGCTTTCAGCCTGCAGGGGTGAAATTGTGCACATATGCCCTCCCTGAAACAAACTCGTGCCCCCCCCCCCGCCCCACGCCTTTCATTTCATTTCTTGTATATCTCTGTCCAGCTAAAAAAGTGTTTATTGAGTGCATAGCATGTAGCAGGCCCTATGCTGGGGGACACAGATACAGGTAAAAGACTCTCGACCTTCAAGAAATAACAGTACTGTTAGAGACCCGGGTATAGTCATCATTACAGAACCATGGGATAAACAGTTTCTCAAACTGAGCTGATTTGCGCCCCCGGGGAATTTTTCTTTGCTGTTCATTCTATCTAGAATGCTGTTCCCCAGATCCTCTCGCCTTACCCAGGTCACTCCTGGCACAGACTGTCCCTGACCTCCTTATGAAAAATTGAATCACCCCTATTTTCTGAATTCATTCATCCCATGTAATTTTTCTTTCATTATTAAACAAATTTCCTCTATTTGAAAGGCAGAGTGACACAGAAGGATACAGACACACACACACACAGAGGCAGAGTGAGTGAGAGAGAGGAAAAGAGAGAGAAAGTGAGAGAGAGAGAGAGAGACTCTTCCAGCCTAAGCGCTCCACCGATCATCTGCTGCCTCCCAGGTCCAGGAGCAGGAAACTGGATTAGAAGCAGAGGAGCTGGGAGCTGTGGGCGTGGCAAGAGGCATATTAACCCACTGAGTCACAGCACTCGCCCCTGTAATTTTTCTTTGTAACACGGATAATCATCTCACATATTGTTTTTGGTCAGCCAGCAGAATCCGTATTTTGCGGAACTGGTACCTCATAGGGTCTCAACACTTTTGTTCCTTCATGGAGAGTGACTGCCCCGGGCTGGAGCTACGCTGATCCGAAGCCAGGAGCCAGGAGCTTCCTCCTGGTCTCCTATGCGGGTGCAGGGCCCAAGCACTTGGGCCATCCTCCACTGCCCTCCCAGGCCACAGCAGAGAGCTGGACTGGAAGAGGAGCAACCGGGACTAGAACCGGCGCCCACAAGGGATGCCGGCGCCACAGGCAGAGGATTAGCCAAGTGATCCAAGGTGCCAGCCTTAAGAGTCATCCAAAAGCACGAGCCCCACCAGCTCTGGAAAGAACTTCTTCAAGTCTTTAACCCTCTCAGGATTTCTAAAGGCTGTACTGGGCCACCATGCCAGACCAAGCAGCTCTAGATTCCCCATAAGCATTATAGTCTACTTAGCACTAACAACGCACTGGGCCCTTCAAAAGCATCGTACGATCCCCACCATCCTCTGCCAAGTCTGCATCAGTTCTCTTACTTTCTGCCACATTCTCCCTCCGTCCCGTGCCCTCTGCAGCGTCTCCACCACGACCCCCTCAAAGCCTTTTCCCACGCCCGCAGCCTAGCTCCTTCCCTCCGGCCTGGGCTGGCTTGGCGACCCTCCCCACGGGCCGGGCTGCTGAGTGCCCAGTGGCCCACTGCAAGGCCTGCAACGATGCCGCACGCGCTGTTGGGGGGTTAAAGACGAGGGTAGGGAGGAGCGGCTGCAGACGGTCCTGCCCGAGGCGGACACCCAGGGCTCAGTTGGTGCGGGGGCACCTGACGCCCCGCGCGAGCCCTTTGGGCGGCACTGCGCAGGCGCGCGGCGCTCCTCGCCCCCTCCCTTCTTCGTGCCGCCCTTTCACCCTGGCAACGGCGGCGCGACAACGGCGCGCGCGCTGGCTGGGCGCGGACGGGCGGGGCTGGGCGGCGCCGGTGCGGGTGGAGGCTGCGGCCGCGGGTAGCGGTCTTGGCGTGTCCCACCTCCTTCCGCGTCTTCGCGCGGTTCCTCCTCGTGGGTTCGGGCCCAGCGGCTTTACCCCTCACCATGGACTCCCAGAAAGTAAGAGGGGGCGGGGAGCGCGGGGCCCCCGAGGCTGGCGGGGTGGGCGGGGCGCCCCGGCTGGGTGGGCGCGCGGTGCGCGTGGCGGGCTGGGTTGCGGCGTCGCTAGGCGAGGCCGCTTCGCCTCCCTCCGGATCCGGGGTAAAGCGGGGCCCGCAGCGGCGCGCGAGCCTCGCCCAGTGACCCGGGCTGGCCTCTGCCCTGCACCTTGTCTTGGGCCCTGGCTCAGGGAGCCCATGGTGTAGTGAGCCACTTTCTGCGGCGCCCCAGGCCCCCATTGATTTTGGGGAGGACCGATCCCTCTTCAGTCGATCAGGGAACCGCGGCGATCCCAGAATGGTGTCCCCAGGCCCTGGGGGTCAGGGGCCCAGGCTCCTTTGTACTGCCCTGGCCTCCGGTCCCCGGCCCCTGGCCGCGTTCAGGGGCAGGTCCTAGTGTTTGTTGGATGTGGGGATGGATTTGCGGTTGCCAGGACAGCGGTGTCACCCTCCTTGACCCGTTGGTGCGGCTGGTCACAGTCCCTCTGGGGTCGTGGAATGTCATACTTTCTGAACAAGTTGAGGGAGGGATGTGCAAGACTGGCCTTTTCGCTTAAGAAAATAGGGAACGTGCCCATATCTTATATAGTTAGAAGTGAATTATTAGTATTCGCTCGTAATCCCTCTATGGAAGTCAACCACGCTTTTTTCTCTTTGTTAGGTTATAGGATAATTGAAAAGTAGTACAAGAAAGAGAAAAGCAAGTGTTGAATAATGTGGCAGAGAAAAAAACCAGGACATATCTAAGAGGCCATTTTTTCCCTATTATTAGGTGGAAAGCACCGGGAAGATTTATGGAAACAGCATTTTTTATAAATTTGCCTGCAGTCACCTTTTTGAGGTGCACTGGGGGCATGAGGGAGTAGTGTAGTGTTAAAGACTGATTATTAGACTCACCAACAGAAATGCACCATTTCATTGTTATGTGTTTGTCTTGAAGCCCAATTGGGGCTACTCAATTTTTGTTTCCATGACGGTTAGTAAGATATTAAAAATTACGTTTTGTGTGTTGTGAGTATGTATACATTTACAATATTTACAAATTTGCCTAAATTTGTAAAACATCACACAGCTTATTAGGGGAGAGTCATATGATACTTGAATGGATGTTAACAGAGATCAAATGAAGAGCAAAGAATTGGAGTCCAGAGACTTGTGTCCCAGGGTGATATGAAGCAAGTCACTAAACTGTGATTTATCTGTTTCCTTCTCTGTTCAGAAGAATATTTTGTAGTGTTGTTGTAAAGATCAACACATACAGTATTTTCAAGCTTACAGAAAGTACTAGAATAATCCATGTAAAGTAAAATACAGAAGCAGTGTTTTAATAAGGATCATCTTATTTTTCAGGGAATGTGCATCCCTCCCTTTTATAAGGAGTCAAGGGATGAACATTGTGACTCCTGTAGGGTCGTGCTGCCAGCCACAAGACTAAGATTGTTATCTATTGGTACTCTTTTTTTAAAAAAGAGAAAAATATTTATTTTTATTTATTTGAAAGAGCTACAAAGAGAGGTAGAGACACACAGATCTTCCGTCTTCTGGTTCACTCCCAAATGGCCACAACAGCCAGAGCTGGGCCGATCCAAAGCCACAAGCCAGGAGCTTCCTCCAGGGGCCCACATGGGTGTAGGGGCCCAGGGACTTGGGCCATCTTCCACTGCTTTCCAAGGTTCTTAAGCAGTGAGCTGTATTGAAAGTGGAACAGCTAGGACTTGAACCAATGCCAGTAAGGGATGTTGGCACCTCAGGTCAGGCTTTAACCTGCTGTGCCACAGTGCAAGCCTCTAGTTCTCCTTTCAAATGATGTTGTATTTGAGTACTTGGAGGGTACTATGTGCAGTTTTCCCAGAGATCGTGTTGGTATTATAGTGTATCTTACTAGCGATAACTTTGAGAATCAAATTTTCAGTATTAGAAAACATGTTGGGGGGCCAGCTCTGTGGCATAGGCCTGGCTGCTGCACTTCTGATCCAGCTCTCTGCTGTGGCCTGGGAAGGCAGTGGAGGATGGCCCAAGACCTTGGGACCCTGTTCCTGCATGGGAGACCCGGAAGAAGCTCCTGGCTCCTGGCTTTGGATCGGCTCAGCTCTAGCTGTTGCGGCCATCTGAGGAGCGAACCAGTGAATGGAATACCTCTCTCTCTCTGCCTCTCCTTCTTTCTCTGTGTAACTCTGACTTTCAAGTAAATAAATCTTTAAAAAAAAAAAAAAGAAAGAAAGAAAGAAAGAAAAGAAAACATGTTGAACTTAATTGGTAGAAATAATCTTTCTAGTAAAAAAGTTTATAACTGAAGATGAATATCTGGTGTTAATGCTAACAGCCAAGTTAGTATTCTGAATTTGAACTTCCTTTTTTCATAAATTACTACATAATCAAGTATCTGCCTCAAATAGTAGTGAGCTAAACAGGGTATTTGCCTCTCTTTAAGTGAGACAGTAATGCCACCCTCCCCCCCAACTGGCAACACTCCCCATATAATTTTTAGAAACTATTTCCTGTTATAGGTTGTTAACATTAAAAATAGCTGGACTGGAACCTCAGTGTTAAGGAAAATACTTAGGTACTGCCAGTGGCAAAGGGTGAGTGAGGGTGGCCTGAATACACACCAGTTTGTAAGGCTTTGGGATTTGGGCTTTAATTTATTAAGTGGATGACTGTGGCGTCAGATCTCCAGTCCTGCTATTTATGAGCTTTGTAAACGTTAACTGTATGAGTTGGTCATTTGCTCTGTTTCTCCAATTCTTCCATCTGTAAAATAGAGATAACAGTTGCACTTACAATTATTATAAACTGTTACTGTTACTGTGAAGATTATGTTTGCTTTTAAGAAACAGTGCCTAGTGTATGTAAGTACTGTATGTTGGCTGTTATTAATTTCATAATTTCAATCTCAAGATATTTTTCTCCTTTTCTAGTCCAGTCTAGACATTTATACCTTTAAAGCATATTTTCTGCTGTTCTGTCTGTAAGAGACTATTTAAAATGGTGGCACCAAAGAATAGTTGTTAATTCCTAATTGAAAGAGGATTGGAAGTTGTGACTCATGCAATCTGACAGCAGAGGTTAAGTTAACAGGACAGTCTTACCAGAGCTTGATGGTGGATAGTCAACAAATAGATTAGCTTGACCAGCTGCTTTTTTTGTCTTTGAAAATAAGTTGGACTTCTGTGTTATTCTAGCAACAGATGCTCTGTTTGAATAGAGGAAGAAAACATAATTGCCTTGGGTATGTAAGGCATACTGTTGGATACAGAAAACCACAGTATTATCTCCTCGAAATAAACAGAAGGATTTTGTTTATATCGAGTTTCTGGGACACTTTTGTGAACAGGATGTGTTATGGATAGGTGGCTTTGTTTGATACTCAAACCTTTTGATTATGTCCTTAAGTGGTTTTAAGATAAAATCCCAAAGGTTTCTCTACCTGATGAAATGTACATGTTCAAAGAAAACATTGAAACAAGACTTTTGCACCTTTCTAGAATCTTGAAGCTTGGAATTTGATAGTTTAAGTTCACATTCACAGAGATCACTGTTTCTAGGAAAGGTGCTTATTGTAGGAATAGTAAAAGGTAAAGGAGGAGACAAAAGATCCCAGAGGAAGTAAGTCACCAAGAGTATAGAGATAACCTCTTTTTAAAATTGAATTTGGCAGTGTGAGAAAATCACAAAGACAGTGGAGAAGACCTTTTGAGAAATTTTGGCACAGGGCCTCTTTGCTTGTAAGCGGGATTATTGATGCAGCAAACATGTATTGCATGTTTGTTATAGTGATAGATATTCCGTTCCAACCTAGGGGTTGAAAATATTTTGAAGCCGATAGGTTTTTGTCTTGCCTTATTTTTGTGTGTTTTTTCCCCCCTAGTTAACACTTCTTGCCAGCTACAAGGTTCTGATAAAACCTAGTCTGGTATTGATACTTGTTAATTGATAGTTAATTGTGTTTTGAAGTAATTAATAAAAGTATTGGTACAACTAGCCTGTGAACTTTTTTACAGTGCACATATAAATTAGGAAAGTTTATTGTAGGAAAATTGGAAATATAGATAAAATAAAATAAAAGCATAATCTTTCCATTCAGAGATAAACTCTTTCAAACTTACACCTAGTCTTTTGTTATACACATGGAAGCTTAAAAAGTATAATGGTATCATGTTATATGATAGCATTGCTTTATAATTTGCCTTTCACACAGTGTTTCATGAATATTCTCCCGTGTTAATATTATTCTGTAACAATGATTTGGAAGAATATTTTTGTATGGATGTATTGCTTAATTTTATTATTCATTTACAGTGAAGCTGACCTTTTCATCTTAAAAATAATGCTGAGATGAGCATCCTTGTAGCCAAGTCTTGGCTTATACCTTTAATTATTTAGTTATAATAAATCAGTAGAAATGGGACTTCTGATTCCTTGTAGACATATCTAAAAAACAATCTCTCAATGTGTTATTGCATTATTGCTAAGTTTCCCTTCACAAGGGTTATGTCAGTTTATACTCCTACCAGCAGTACCTCACTGTACCCACATCTCCCATCACACTGCACTGCTTGTCTTCATTAGATGAGAGGAGCTCTGGCTTCCATAGGAGAATAAGAGCCTTCTTGACTTCACTAGGTGGAACAACCAGTTTATTATTACTTTTAAAAAAAGATTTATGTATTTATTTCAAAGGCATTTACAGAGAGGCTGAGAAAGAGAAAGAGAGGTATTCCATCTGCTGGTTCACTCTCCAAATGGCTGCAATTGTTGGAACTGGGCTATTTGAAACCAGGAGCCAGGAGCTTCTTCTGGGTCTCCTATGCAGGTGCAGGGGCCCAGGGACTTGGGCCACCTTCTACTGTTTTCCCAGGCCATAGGAGAGAGCTGGATTGGATATGGAGCAGCTGGGATTCAAACTGGTGCCCAAATGGGATGCTGGCACTGCAGGCGGCAGCTTTACCTACTATGCCACAGTATCGGCCCTGGAATAGCCAGTTTAAGGGCCATTGCATGTTGATGCACCTTCCCTTTCAGCCTCTGATAAGCTAATATTCCCTCACAGCCTAGATGGGAGGCTGCCTCCTGTTCTGCCTTGATACCATACAGCTAAGGTTAGGGTTGAAAGGTTGTATTGCTTTTGTGCCTACACTTTTTAAAATTACTAATTTTTTTTTTTACTAGCATTGTTTTTTTTTTTTTCTTCAGTTAATAAGCTTAAGAGACAGATTGATTGTTGGTTCAGTCTTGGTTATGTCTATTTACAGGTAGTGTTCATAGCTGTTTCTCGTAGAGAAGGTTAGGGTTCTACCAGCTAGCTATTTTATGATTGGTCAATCAGTTCACCTTGCATCACATCTGAGCACAATACAGTTGTTAATGTTGCCATAACTTTGGGCAGCTGGTAAGGTCTCTGATTGTTTAGTTTACCAGCTGGATAGGGCTTTTTGGATTTCAGCTCTTGTCACCTAAATTCAAAGGGGAAGTCTGTGGTGTGGGGTTGTATGTAAGTGGCATAATTTCTGGTGTCAGTTGGGCCTTTTCTAGGAATACCGCTTAGTGGTAAGATTGAACCTTTGCCTCTGGTTGCAGGAACCCTATGGTTATTCCATACAGTCCTCAACAGTGTAAGCAGCCTGTGGTGGTGTAAAAGCAGACTCTGGAGGCAGCCTCCTAGATTTGAGAGACAGCCAATTTATAGCTTGTGACCTAAGATAAGATCTCAAACCTTTCCTTTCTTCAGCCATAAAATGTGAAGACTAGCACTACTTTATTATTATTATTATTATTTTATTTATTTGAAAGAGTTACAGAGAAAGGTGGAGACAGAGAGAGAGGTCTTCTGTCCGCTGGTTCGCTCCCCAGGTGGCTGCAATGGCTGGAGCTGTGCCGATCTGAAGCCGGGAGCCAGGAGCTTCCTCCGGGTCTCCCACGTGGGTGCAGGAGCCCAAGGACTTGGGCCATCTTCCACTGCCTTCTCAGGCCATAGCAGAAAGCTGGATCGGAAGAGGAGCAGCCTCGACGAGAACTGGCGCCCATATGAGATGCTGGCACTTTAGGCCAGGGCTTTAACCCGATGCACTACAGTGCTGGCCCTGACAAGCACTACTTTTTAATCTGTTGTGATGGTTAAAAAAGATAGTCCATATTAATAGTGTAGCACATTACCTGGCACATGTAAAATGCTTAATGACTAGTAAATGAATTGATTGTGATAATAGTTTGACCTCCTTAAATTAGATCAGTTAGTGGTGTTTTGAGGTGGTTCTAGATTTGTGTACTTCAGCTGTCTGGAATACTAATGTGGAATCTGACTCGTGTGAGTGAATGCTGATAGGAAACCCATATGTTAGATGTTTCTCTAATTATAATGACATCAATGTTGATGTCCTCTGAGTCAGGGTGTAATAGTTAAACCTGTGTATCATAGTTTTCTTCCACTGGTTCTAAAAACAAGTTTATGCCTCGTAACTTCAGGGGTTGTGCTGGATAATTTCCAGTTAAGTAGCCCAAGTTGACAGTTTTCTTGTTAGATATAACAAAATTAAGACTCATGTTTGAATTTGATATTTTCATGTGTGTTGTAGGCTAACCCCAGAATTATCCTTTGCCATTTCAAAATGCTGAACGTCAGCATATTGTCAAACTTGATACTCCTGTAGAATAATAGCTGTTTTCTCTTGTCCTTGCATCTAACAGAATAATAACCTGTTTGGTCAATTCTAGTTTGTTTGCTTTTTTTTTTTCTCTAATCTTGAAATAAAATCTTAGTCCTTTCAGTGCCCTTAGATGTCTGATTGCCTCTTCATGAACCTTTGGTGTCTACTTTATGTTTGTAATAGTTGAGAGCACAGATTCAGAAATCAAACCACCTTTGTTTGAATCCCAACTCTGCAACATATAGTGCTGAAATTCTGGGCAAGTTAGTTAACATTGCCATGACTCAGTTTCCTTGTTGGAAACTGGGGATAATAATAGTATCTTACTTCACAGGATTCTTGAAAGGATTAGATGAATTAGTCCTGTGTAAGGAGTTTAAGATAGCTCATGGTCCTTAAACAGTATAAAAGTGGTAGTTACTGTTTTTGTTGTTTTTTGCTGACAGCCTGTTGATTACACTTTTACTCCTCAAGATTGATAGTGATTATAAGCATAATTCTAAACTACCCTTCTTTGAAGAGAGAACTTAATGTTTCATTTATAAAACATTCTGTGGGAGTGGTTGCAGGTATGCTTGCTTGGGGTATATGGGACCCTTTTTCTTGTTGGTGTAGCAGCTCCTTAGTCTAAATTTGTAGTCAAGTAAGTGAGAGGTTTAGTCCTAATGAAGTCGTTTTTGACGTCCTGGTGATTGTGCTGCATGAGCAGACGGTGGCTGAGATTGCCTATGCACGCTTCCCCTGGAGTCATATGTCCTATGCGTTTTATTAGGATTCAGCTCCGCTGACCATTGTCAGAGCATATCTTCAGAGCTGCATAGCCTAAAAGTTTCAGTTATGACTACCTGAAGTCTTGCAAAATACAAATAGCTAGATTTAGATAATTTATATCACCGTATTCATCTCTGTGTTCTAGAACTTTATCTGTCAGTGGAAAGTAATGGGAGACTTGAGATCTGATAGGAAATTGGAGATCCTTATTGGCATCTTTTCAGAATGATGAATCTCATGGGGCAGATGAAAATTGTCATCGTCATGGGTACCTCCTTCACCTATGAAGGTTTGATAATAGAAATATAACAAATACCACAATGAGCTCATCCAATAAGTGCTTTTTCAGGACTTGTTTTAACTGTGCATTATATATCTATTTTAAAATAATGGATATAGGCAGAGGAACTGATAAATGTGAAGGCTCTCAGGTGGGAAGCAAAACTTATTACAGAAACTCACAACAGGCTAACGGCAGATGAAATACAGAGAGAGAGAAGTCTGTTGTGAAATGAAATAGGCAAGGTATGCAATTAACAGCTCATACAGGGTCTTATAGGTCATATTAAAGATTATCAGTTTTGGCCGGCACCGTGGCTCAACAGGCTAATCCTCCACCTAGCGGCACCGGCACACCAGGTTCTAGTCCCGGTCAGGGTGCCGGATTCTGTCCCAGTTGCCCCTCTTCCAGGCCAGCTCTCTGCTATGGCCCGGGAGTGCAGTGGAGGATGGCCCAAGTGCTTGGGCCCTGCACCCCATGGGAGACCAGGAGAAGCACCTGGCTCCTGCCATCGGATCAGCGTGGTGCGCCGGCCGCAGCGGCCATTGGAGGGTGAACCAACGGCAAAGGAAGACCTTTCTCTCTGTCTCTTTCTCTCTCTCACTGTCCACTCTGCCTGTCAAAAAAAAAAAAAAAAAAAAAAAAAAAAGATTATCAGTTTTATTCAAGGAGTAGTGGGAAGCCCTGAAGAATATAGATCAGGAAGAGTGACTGTCATACTGCCCCAGCTACTGTATAGGTAATTGACTACTGGGGAGAAATAATGTAATAGAGACAAGTTAAGAAGTTTTGCTATAGTTTAAGTTGAGACAGGGTATTGACTTGTACTAAGAAAAAAGTCGGCTTTCACCGTGGCTTAACAGGCTAATCCTCCGCCTTGCGGCGCCGGCACACCGGGTTCTAATCCCGGTTGGGGCGCCGGATTCTGTCCCGGTTGCCCCTCTTCCAGGCCAGCTCTCTGCTATGGCCTGGGAGTGCAGTGAAGGATAGCCCAAGTCCTTGGGCCCTGCACCCGCAATGGAGACCAGGAGAAGCACCTGGCTCCTGGCTTCAGATCAGCGAGATGCGCCGGCCACAGCGGCCATTGGAGGGTGAACCAACAGCAAAAAGGAAGACCTTTCTCTCTGTCTCTCTCACTGTCCACTCTGCCTGTCCAAAAAAAAAAAAGAAAAAAGAAAACAGTCAGTAATTTCAAAACTATTTAGAAGACAAAATTTACAGAACTCTGTGATTACATGCAGAGCACAGATCAGAGGACAGGAAATGATAGCTTTCTGGCTTTGCAGCTGGTAGTGCACTTTGCAGAGCCACAACACTGGAGAATGGCTGAAGTTTACAGGGGAAGGTTATGACATATGTTGACTTTTGAAGGGTTTGTGAGACATCTAAGTGGGAGATTTCAAGTAGGTAGTTGTATTAAAATGGTCTAGAGCTTGGAAGAGAGAAGCCTCTGTCTAATGACAATGTATCTGATGGTACTCTGTCAACAGCTTTTATCACATTCATTGAGACCTCTTTCTCAACTTTATTAATTACTTGGGCTTCAGTTATAAAAGCCATTGCTTAAATTTAGAGGCCCTGGAGTAACAGAGTGAGGTAGAAAACTCATTGTATTATAGTATATTTTAGTTCTGTTTTATTCTGTTTCTGAATACAAAATATGAAGAGATCTATTCTAATATGTTGCCTGCCATACTTGAAAACACTTTTAAAAACCTGCTAGATTGATATCTATTCAACTAATATCCCCTTGCATGCCTTGTGTTGTCATTATGTAAAACTCTTCCTGGATTCCTACAGTCTTAGAGAAAGCATCTTCATGTCTCATCTGCAAACCAGGGTTAAATTTCAGACCTAGCTCATGTATTCCTAATCCTTTTGTTTTTGTATGCTTTGGTGTTGGTGATAGTTTGTCTTAGAGATATTATATTTGTAATTTGCTTTCCAGTTCCACTGAGCTCCAAGTTCTTTAGTTACTTTTATCTTCATGCCATTTCTGCCCTATGTATGACCATTCCCTATCCTTGTGAGGGCCATAATGGTTGAAACTGTAGTCCTCTTCATAATGTATTTCTCAGTGTCCCCCACCCTCAAACTTTCACTATTTTAGAATAATAATTATGAGCTCTTGGTTGCAGTTGCTTCTCCTCTCCACAACAGTTTAAGAAAATTCTGAGCTTCTGGAGTCCTGCCTCAGCATACTGGTCTTGGGGACCTTAGAGGACTCTGCCCTTTTGCATCGTTAAGCTGAGAAAAGCACTTTATCAGGGCTGGCGCTGTGGAACAGCGGCTTCAGCTATGGCCTGCAGTGTAGGCATCCCATACGGGTGCTGGTTCAAGTCCTGGCTGCTGCACTTCTCATCTAACCCCTTGCTAATGCTCCTGGGAAAGCAGTGGATGGTGGCCCAAGTCCCTGGGACCCCAGTTGGAGACCAAGAAGAAGCTCCTGGCTCCTGGTTCCTGGCTTCAGCCTGGCCTGGCCCAGACCTGGCCATTGCAGCCATTTTGGGGGTGAACCAGTGGATGGGAGATCTTTCTCTGTCTTTCTTTCTCTCTCTCTGTCACTCTGCCTTTCAAATAAATGAATAAATCTTAAAAAAAAAAAAAGAAAAGAAAAGCACTTTATCTGCATTGGCTGCAGGGTCACATTGTTTGCTTTGGGTTTCTGATTCTTAGTGATCTGGGTGGTTGCTTTCTTCAGCAGCCAGGTTTGTAATGTGTTTGTTAGCTTGTAAGTGGCGTTCAATGCTAGGGCTCTAAAGCCTTCCACAGCTGGATTGTCTGTTCTCATGGTATTTCAGTGGTGTACAAAGGTATTTCAAAAAGTTCAGAGAAAAATAGGGTTAAAAGATGTTTATTTTGGTGCAAGAAATTTTGAAATCTACTAATAGCTTTTCTGTAGTATACATTTTCTTTCTCGTTTTTCTTTTTAAAAGATTATTTATTTAAAAGGCAGAGTTAGAGAGAGGCAGAGGCAAAGAGAGAGAGAGAGAGGGAGAGGGGTTTTTTATCTACTGGTTCACTCCCCAGATGTTCACAGTGGCCAGAGATGCCCTGATCCGAAGCCAGGAGCCAGGATCCTTCTCCTGGTCTCCCATGTGGGTGCAAGGGTCCAAGTGCTTGAACTTGCACCCACATGGGATGCTAGCACTTCAGGCAGCAGCTTCACCCACTAGGCCACAGCGCCGGCCCCTATATTACATGTTTTCTAGAGACTTTTTGAAGATCTGTTGCATTATAGTCAAGACTCCAATGTTTTTCTTACCTAGAGTTGCAAAGTATTTCCTGAAAAATCCTCTAGGCCATTAGTCTTTGTAGCTTTACAATAAGGTAAAGCATCTTTTTTTCAGTATTTGGGCCCTTTTAGGTATGCTTGGTAGGCCTCGTACTTTATTGGAACCCCTAGTTAAAATTAAATATGAATGTTCTCTCTTCAAATAATGAATCCATGTTTTTCAAAAATACTATATTGGTTTTGAGAGACCTTTCTTTGTTTTCCCAACCACTTTCTGGAGAGGCATAGTATTTTTAAAGCCTTAGGCAGTGCATATAGAATATCATTCCCCCAAATACTTCAATATACACATTACAGGATTTCTTTTTAGAAATATTGCTACTGGGGCTGGTGTTGTATACAGCAGGTTGAGCCACTGCTTGTTATATTGGCATCCTATATGAACCTGGGTTTGAGTCCCACCTGTTCTACCTCCTATCCAAATCTCTGCTCATGTGCTTGGGAAAGCGCTGGAAGATGGCCCCAGTGCTTGGACCCCTGACACCCATGTGGAAGACCTAGCTGAAATTTCTGGGTCCTGGGTTAGGTCTGGCCTTGCCCAGCCACAGCAGTTGAAGGCATTTAGGGAGTGAACCAACTGATGGAAGATATTTCTCTGTGCCTGACTCTCTCTTTCTAGTTCTTGCCTTTCGAGTAAATAAAATAAGTCTAAAAAAAAAAAAAAAAAAAGAAAGAAATATTGCTACTAAAACTTCTTTGGTCAATACAAATTAGAAAGGTTCTTTTGTTCTATGATAATAGCAGAATTTTAAATGAATTAAAAGATGATGGTAAAGATTAACTGTAACCTAAGGGTGTAATTTTTTGGAGGTATGGGACAATACCATGCAGAATGGACAACATTATCCTGATTGTTCTTTAAGTTTATATAATTTACATGTTAGCTGTACTTATATGGTCTTGTTTTTGTCAGCTGTCTACCTTTATATGGATGTTGGCATTCTGTGATCCCCAGAATGTCTTCTCTAACCAAAATCATCAGTGAGCAGTACAGATTTTACAGAGAAAAAGTTTATTCAATTTGCTGTGATAAATATCCTGAAGAGTGTTGCTCATGCGCTAATTTTTTTGTGAGTTGGTAGCTTTATAATATATTATTATTTCTGTTTAAAGATGCAATATTTAACACAGCAGACTCAGAAGAATGACAGATGCCCTGAACAGCACTGTGGCCTCAGAATCAGCCCTTAAGGCATTCAGATCTGGCTACAAAGCCCATGATAGTATCTCAGGCATAGAAAGCCAAGACACTGTGGCAAAAAAATGACCTAAATGAAAGATCTCTGTGAGTGAGATCCCAGTGGAAAGAAGGGGTCATCAAAGAAGGAGATACCTTTCTCTGAAGGAGGGGAGAGCGTCCACTTTAACTATGGCCTTGTCTAAATAAGGTCGGAGTTTGTGAACTCAAGAGGCTTCTATAGCCTTGGCAGCTCATGACAAGAGCCTCGGGTGATTACTGACATCATAAATATGATTGTCAATTTTTATTTTTTAAAATTTTTTTGTGATTTCACTACCACAATTGATTTTTATTTATATACTCAGTATTTCTGATGAAATATACTCTTACATATGTATATGCTTTAAATATACACATGTAGATTTAGAAAATAAAATCCTTACTATCAACAAACACAATATTGTATCTAGATTTTTAAAATCAACCTTTTAATATGAGCATTTCCCTATGTCAATTTTTAAATCAACAACAGGAGTCACTGTGCACTTGCTCCCCATGTAGGACCTCTGTCCTTAATATGTTGTACTATGAGAATTAACTGTAAAAATAGTCTTCAAACAGTACTTTATACTTTGTGTGTCTGTGTGGGTGCAAACTGTTGAAATCTTTACTTAGCATAGGGTTGATCTTCTGTATTTAAAGATAATAAAAAATGAATCTTAATGAAGAATGGGATGGGAGAGGGAGTAGGAGATGGGTTGGTTTGCGTGTGGGAGGGTGGTTATGGGGAGAAGGACCGCTATAATCCGAAAGCTGTACTTTCACAATTTATATTATATTTAAAAATTTTCTATTTAAAAAAAGGCAATATTTATGGGCCGGCGTTGTGGTATGGTGGGTATAGCTGCCACCTGCAGTGCCAGCATCCCCTATGGACACTGGTTCAAGTCCCAGCTGTTCCACTTCTGATGTAGCTCTCTGCTATGGCCTTGGAAAACAGTATAAGATGGCACAAATACTTTGGGCCCTTATACCCATGTGGAAGACCAAGAGGAAGCTCCTGGCTCTTGGCTTTGGATCGGCTCAGCCCTGGCTGTTGCAGCCATCAGAGGAGTGAACCAGCGGATGGAAGACCTCTCTTTCTCTGCCTTTCCTTCTCTCTCTGTGTAACTCTTTCAAATAAATAAATAAATAAATCTTTTTTTAAAAAAAGGCAATATTTAGCCGGCGCCGCGGCTCACTAGGCTAATCCTCCGCCTTGCAGCGCCGGCACACCGGGTTCTAGTCCCGGTCGGGGCACCGGTCCTGTCCCGGATGCCCCTCTTCCAGGCCAGCTGTCTGCTGTGGCCAGGGAGGGCAGTGGAGGATGGCCCAAGTACTTGGGCCCTGCACCCCCATGGGAGACCAGGAGAAGCACCTGGCTCCTGCCATCGGATCAGCGCGGTGCGCCAGCCGCAGCGCGCCAACCGCGGCGGCCACTGGAGGGTGAACCAACGACAAAGGAAGACCTTTCTCTCTTTCTCTCTCTCTCCCTGTCCACTCTGCCTGTCAAAAAAATAAATAAATAAAAAGGCAATATTTATATAAATAACAACTGAGAAATTAATGAAATTCTGATAAAGGAACTTGGTT
Organism: Lepus europaeus; assembly: GCF_033115175.1. Lineage (NCBI taxonomy): Eukaryota > Metazoa > Chordata > Mammalia > Lagomorpha > Leporidae > Lepus > Lepus europaeus. The sequence goes on along the minus strand of NC_084838.1, from coordinate 28,472,591 downwards.
GTAGCATTTTAACTTATATTTGCATATAGCTATTGTCATTCAAGAATTTGATGTAACATAAGCACATTAAGAAATTCTGGTTGTCCAAGAAAAAAGTTCAGAAATCTTTTAGTTTGCTTATTTTTAACTTCAAATGAATAAGATCAGTAGAGTATATCTTGTTTACCTCGACTGTTAGATATTTATAGACTGAATGAATACAGTCCTTTAATTCTATTGTCTAGTATGGTAGCTCCTAGGCATAAGTGGATTTTGAGCACTTGAAATATAACTAATTTGAATTGAGATAGGCTGTTAAGTGTAACTGGAGTTTGAAGACTTAGCACCCCTCACCTCCCAACAGTAACTCAATAATTATTAAATTAATATAAAGTCATATTAATTCATATGAAGTCATATTCATATGAATATGAAGTAACTTAATAATTATTAAATTAATATGAAGTCATATTTTAGATTTATTAGGTTAAATAAAACAGTGAAATTAATGTCACCTATTTCTCTTTTACTTTTTTTTGATGTGCCTACTATTGGCTCATAGTATATGTCTATTGGACAGTGCTACTCTAAGGAGGAGAACATTGCAGTTGGTAAAGGCTGTATTCTGACTTCTGACATCACTGTTAGACCAGAGGCAATTGACTTTGAGCAGGTAGGTAGCTCTTGAAGATACAGAGGATTAGCTGGAAGACCTGATAAAAATTAGAGTGTTTACATGTCTTTAACTAAATTCAGTAAGTAACATAAGTTTTAAAAAGGTAGAATTCTCATTAAACTCTTTGGAACTCAGAGCTTTACCTAGCTGGGGCAACGTGTTAGAGTTATCTCCAGAGTTTTTGCTACAGAAGTCCTTGAATATAAAGTTTTCTACTAAAGTTAGGCCAACAAACATAGAAAAATGTGGAAAGCAATTTTGTGCTAGGGAGTTTTTTTTTTTTTTTTTTGGCTGTAAACTAAATCTTCCATTTTTGTATACTAGTGTTTCAGTTTTTTTGTGTGTGTGAAATTTTCTTCAATTTTTGTTGAATTCATATATATTTTGATGGTTGAAAATCTGTTATTGAGCTCGATCCTTTTTTTATGGAATAAGATCTCTTTCAGAATGTCCCCTTAATCCTCTGGTAAAATATTACAATTTTTACCCAGAAGTTCACTGAATGTGCCTAACAGCAGACAGAGCTTAAGCTCAAGCTGTGATTCTCTACATGACATTTTCTATGTCACTGAAAAGTATTGGCAAACTAAATGTTTAAAGAATATATATCTGTTGTCTGGGTCTGCCAGATGTGGGCTAATTGATTGCATTTAGAGTGTTAAAGTGGTTAAGAGTGTGGTCTTTGGAGAGACACTGAGCATGACACTGAATAGCAGTGTCACTGTGGGCAACTGTTAAATCTCCATTTTCTTATCTGTATGGTAAGGTTGTGACCCAGCCATTAGTAGGAGTAGAAGGGGAATGCAGATACAGTCCATTAAACAGAAAGAGCCAAATCTTACTAAGTGAAGACTACCATAAACAGTCTTTAAGTTGTACAGAACTTTTTTTTTTTAACCACCATTATGTGGCTGTTAAACACAAATAAAACCTATCTTGGATGTGTGTTTGGAAAACTCGTCTTTCTTAGATCCTCTGATCTCCTTTTTACATCTTAGTTTATTGTAACTAAACTAAAACACTTAAATATATTTTTAATTTTTACAAATAAAATGTTGATGAATTTCAGTGTCTCCTTATTTTGTTGCCTGTATTCTGATGCTATATTAAAAGTTCCCATTTATTTTTGTAAGATTTAAGGATTTGATGCTATTCTATTGTCATGACTTTATGACCTATTGCTATAATACTGGTTATTTTAAAGTTTATTTTCAGTATGAGATTATTATAGTGATTAAGTTGTATACTGGGAATAAGAGGATTTGAAATAGTAGAAATGCCTACCTTGTCTTTTGTAATCATAGACCTTTGCACATTTGAACAAGAAGCTTTATATTACTGTAACTTATTATTCAGTATACTCTTACGTAATAAAAATTTGTTTAGACAATGATTCTTTCGAGGTTTGTAACTCCATTTTACTGTTATTTTAAATCTTAGGAAGCTCTGCAAAGGATCATTTCAACTCTGGCAAATAAAAATGATGAAATACAGAACTTTATTGATACTCTAAATCATACACTAAAAGGAGTTCAGGTATGAACCTTTTTTCTTAAAAATTTGTATAAAATTGTTGAGTCAGATACAAAGTGTGGATATACTTCATAAACTGATGGAGGTGAGTAGGGTTTTAAAATGATTAAATAAAGTAAAAATGCTTTCTTTGCGATTCCCTCATTCTCACTGGAAAAGTCAAATGGAAAGGAAGAAGGAAAAGGCTGAAATAGTAGAGACTATTATAGTACTCATTTTTGTCCATTTGATGTTTTTCTTTTCTAATTTCGATTGAGAGAAAATTATATCCTTTCAGAAGTACTGGGAAATAAAAAGCTTCTGTTACAGTAAATAGTGGAAGGAAAATGTAGATGGTAAAAGGTCTACTTACAAAAGTGGATGAAAATAAAACATAAAACTCAAAAGTGCCCAGTGAGGAAGGAGAGAAATACTCAAGGAAATGGTTGCAAGTTCAGGCAGATAATCCATACTGTGAGTAATTAAATGTTGTTTTGGAAGGCAGCTCAAGATCATCTGATGATTTCCTAGAAGCATACAATCTACTAATACTGAATAGACCAAGAATGAGAAAAGAAATCGAATTGAATCACTAATAAAAAGTTTCCCATCAAAGAAAAGCCTAGGACTTGATGGCTTCGCTCCTGAGTTCTGTCAAACATTTAAAGAATTAATACCAGTCCTTCTCCAACTCTTCTAAAACTTGAAGAGCCAGAGCAGGGCACTACAAGGAGAGAAAAATATAGGCCTGTTTTGCTGATAAACATAGATGCAAAATCCTCAAGAAAATACTATCCAAATGAATAGAGCAGAATGTTAAATAGATCGTTTACTATGATCAAGTGGGATTTATCTCTAGCATTCAAGGACAGTTCAACATATGTAATGAAAAAAATGTGATATACTATGTTAACCAAATGAATGTCACATGATCATCTCAGATGCAGAAAAAGGATTTGATGAAATTCAGTATCCTTTCACTATTAAAACTCTCAAAAATAAGGAATAGAAGAAATGTGTCTCAACACAAAAAAGCCACACATGAAAAACCCACAGCTAACATTGTACTCAGTGGTGAAAGTTGAAAGCTTTTCTTCTCAAAGCAGAAGGAAGTCAAGGATGCTCACTCTTGCCATTTCTGTTCCAGAGCAATTAGGCAAGAAAAGAAATTAAAGATAATCAAATAGAAAAGAAAGAGATGAAATTGTCTGCAGATGACATGATTTGATATATAGAAAACTATTACAGCCCCTACCAAAATCCTGTTAGAACTGATAAATGAATTCAGTAAAGTGGCAAGATACAGAACCTCACAAAAGTCAGTAGCATTCTGTACATGAAAATGAACCACTTAAAAAAATTAGGGAAATAATTTCATATCCTATAGCATACACACATACGCACACATACACATACACATTTAAGAAGTTAAAGATATATATGTTGAAACAAAGCATTCGGCCGGCGCCGTGGCTTAACAGGCTAATCCTCCGCCTTGTGGCGCCGGCACACCGGGTTCTAGTCCCAGTCGGGGCGCCGGATTCTGTCCCGGTTGCCCCTCTTCCAGGCCAGCTCTCTGCTATGGCCCAGGAAGGCAGTGGAGGATGGCCCAAGTCCTTGGGCCCTGCACCCGCAATGGAGACCAGGAGAAGCACCTGGCTCCTGGCTTCGGATCAGCGAGATGCGCCGGCCGCAGCGGCCATTGGAGGGTGAACCAACGGCAAAAAGGAAGACCTTTCTCTCTGTGTCTCTCTCACTATCCACTCTGCCTGTCAAAAAAAAAAAAAAAAAAAAAAAAGAAACAAAGCATTGATGAAAGAAATTGAAGAAGACATAACAAATGGAAATATATCTCATGTTCATGGATTATAATAAATATTGTTAAAATGTCCATACTACCCAAAGCAATGTATAAATTTCAGTGCAATTCCTATCAGAATTCCAATGTCATTTTTTGTATAAATACAAAAAGAACTCTAAAACCTGTATGGACCAACAAGAGATCCCCAATGTCTAAAAGAATCTTGAGCAAAAGGAACAAAGCTGAAGGCATCACATTTCCTGATGTCAAATATATTATGAAGCTACTTCAATTAATAGGACATGGTACTGGAATAAAAACAAGCATATTGGGGCCGGCGCTGTGGTGTAGTGCATAAAGCTGCCGCCTGAAGTTCTGGCATCCCATATGGGCGCTGGTTTGAGACCCAGGTGCTCTTCTGATCCAGCTACCAGCTATGGCCTGGGAAAGCAGTGTAATATGGCTCAAGTCCTTAGGCCCCTGTACCTGCGTGAGAGACCCGGAAGAAGCTCCTGCTTCCTGGCTTTGGATCGGCGCAGCTATAGCCATTGCAGCCATCTGGGGAATGAGCCAGTGAATGGAAGACCTCTCTTTCTTGGCCTCTGCTTCTCTGTAACTCTGCCTTTCAAATAAATAAATAAATCTTTTTTAAAAAATTAAAAAACAAAAACAAAAACATTGACTGGCACAGAATAGAGATTCCAAAAATAAATTTGTACACCTATAGCCATTTTATTTTCAGCCGAGGTACTAGAACATACCTTGGTGAAACGACAGTATCTTCTTCTTCCTTTTTTTTTTTTTTTTTTTTGACAGGCAGAGTGGACAGTGAGAGAGACAGACAGAGAGAAATGTCTTCCTTTGCCGTTGGTTCACCCTCCAATGGCCGCCATGGCCGGCACGCTGCGGCCGGTGCACTGCGCCAATCTGAAGGCAGGAGCCAGGTGCTTCTCCTGGTCTCCCATGGGGTGCATGGCCCAAGCACTTGGGCCATCCTCCACTGCACTCCCGGGCCATAGCAGAGAGCTGGCTTGGAAGAGGGGCAACCGAGACAGAATCCTGTGCCCCCACTGGGACTAGAACCTAGTGTGTCGGTGCCACTAGGCGGAGGATTAGCCTGTTGAGCCACAGCACCGGCCGACAGTATCTTCTATAAAAGGTGTTGGGGAAACTGGATATCCATATGCAGAAGAATGAAACTAGACCTCTCTCTCTTGCCATGTTATAAAAAATAACTCAAAATGAATCAAAGATTTACTTTTATGCCTTGAAACTGTATAAGTATTAGAAGAAAACTTAAGGGAAAAGCTTCAGAGCTAGGACTCCAGAAAACAAAACTAGACAAATGAGATTGCATCAAACTAAAAAAAATATTGTGACTAGTAAAGGCAGCAAACAACAGAGTGAAGAAACAATCCATGGACAGGGATAAATTATTTGCAAACCATATACCTGATAAGAAACTAATATCCAAAATATATAAAGAATTCAACTCAAGGGCAAGAAAACAGATAATTTAAAAAGTGTGTAAAAGACCTGAACAGGTATTCACCATAAAAAGACATTTGAATGGCCAACTGATATGGGAAAAATGCTCAACATCTCTAATAGGGAACTGTAGTTTAAAATCACAATGATAAGGCTGGCGCCCTGGCTCACTAGGCTAATCCTCCGCCTGCGGCGCCGGCGCCCTGGATTCTAGTCCCGGTTGGGGCACAGGATTCTGTCTTGGTTGCTCTTCTTCCAGTCCAGCTCTCTGCTGTGGCCTGGAGGGCAGTGAAGGATGGCCCAGGTCCTTGGGCCCTGCACCCGCATGGGAGACCAGTAGAAACACCTGGCTCCTGGCTTCTGATTGGCACAGCGCGCCGGCCGCAACGCGCTGGCCATAGTGGCCACTTGAGGGGTGAATCAACGGAAAAAGGAAGACCTTTCTCTCTGTCTCTCTCACTGTCCACTCTGCCTGTCAAAAAAAAAAAAAAATCACAATGATATATCATTTCACACCTGTTAGAAATGCTGTAATCAAAAAGAAGAAAGATGTGGAGAAAAGGAAACCCTTGTGCACCATAGGTGGGAATGTAAAATGCTGCAAGTACTTTGTGAAACAGTATGGAGGTACCTCAAAAAATTTAAATAGAATTTTAAATATATGATCCGGCCGGCGCTCGGCTCAATAGGCTAATCCTCCGCCTTGCGGCACCGGCACACCAGGTTCTAGTCCCTGTCGGGGCGCTGGATTCTGTCCTGGTTGCCCCTCTTCCAGGCCAGCTCTCTGCTATGGACAGGGAGTGCAGTGGAGGATGGCCCAAGTGGTTGGGCCCTGCACCCACATGGGAGACCAGGAGAAGCACCTGGCTCCTGCCTTCAGATCAGCGCGGTGCACCGGCCACGGCGGCCATTGGAAGGTGAACCAACGGCAAAGGAAGACCTGTCTCTCTGTCTCTCTCTCTCACTGTCCACTCTACCTGTCAAAAAAAAAAAAAAAATATATATATATATCATATGATCCAACAGTTCTCCTTCTAAGTATATATCCAAAGGAATTGAGGTCTATATAGTGAAGAGATATCTGCACTCCCATGTTCACTGCCGCACTATTCACAATAGCCAAGATATGGAAACAACCTACGTGCCCATTCACAGAATATGTACTGTTTATATGAGGGTACTTCAAAAATATTATGGAAAATGCAATTCAAAGACAAGTTTATTTTGGTACAAAAAATTTTAAATCCATGCATAGTGTTTATATAATGTGTATTTTCCATGAAACTTTTGAAAACTCTTCATATATACAGTGGAATATTATACAGCCTTTAAACAGAAGGAAGTTCTGTCATTTCCAGCAATGTGGATGAACCTGGAGGACCTTATGTTAAAAAAATAGCCAGACACAGAAAGGTAACTACTGCATGATCTCACTTATGCATGAAATTAAAAACTATTGAACTCATAGAAGCAGTGAGTAGATGGTAGTTAAATTGAGTAGAGAATTTTGTAGGGGGAAGGATATGTAAGTCAAAGGGTACAAAATTCCATGTAGGGGTAAGTTCTAAAGACTGATTGCACAGCATAATGACCGTTGTTAATAATGTATTTTTTAATTGCTAGCAATAGATTTTAAATGCTCTTACCACATATAAAATAAATAAGTGAGGTGATGTTTATGTTAATTAACTTGATTTAATCTTTCTACATATCAAAATCACATTGTACTCCATATATATATAGTTATTATTTGTCAATTAAAAGTAAGAATAAAATATTGGAAAGATAATCTGATATTGTTTTCCCATGAATGTGCCTTGGTGAATGTAAGGGTCATTTCTTTGTGAAATAAGCATAGACAATTTATAGACAGATAGTGAATCTGTTCCTATTATATAACAAGAGAAGTGCTTTTTTGTTTATATTAATCTAGGCAGCTATCAGCTTCTTGGCCTGTTAAACTTCATAGCTTTTATATGTCCTTTATTTCTGAATTTTCTGTAATTAAAGTTAGTTGTTTATGATCTTTACCATTTTAATTATTTTTCTCAAATTATCTCATTGGAAATTTTTTGAATCCATTTTCTTTAAATAAGCCAAGAGCTAGTGGTTCTGAAACTTTTGTTATATGCAAAAGAGAATCACTACATTTGACATCTGGAAAAAGGGACCTTAAGACAGAGCTAGCTCAAATTATTATTTTGATTGACAAACTGTTGGAATTCTACTTTGGACTCCAGGAAAAAAAAAGGAGATAATTAAACTATGTCTTTGTTACTGAAGATTGGGCTTGAAAGGAAGTAGGCAAGAGACAGTAAAAGTGTGCCAACAGGTGATTGAGAGGGGAAGAGCGTTCCAGTTCCTTTTGTGGAGGGATAAACTGAGGTGCAGGAATTTAAGCACAAGGTCAGTCTGTGAACTGAGAGGCTAACATGAGATTTGAGTTAGGTCTTCTGTCCTCCAGGGTATACACTCCTTCCACAAATTGTTCTTACCTTTGTAAATTAGGAAAACGGTTAACACCATGTTTTGTTAACTTCAGTGGTTTATAAACATGTGTTCTCTTAACCAGTGTCAGTTTGCTTCTCTTAATTGAATGGTTTATCTGAATTGAAAAAATCCTTAAGAGAACTTTTTTTAAAACTCATAATTACTTGAAGTGTGAATGTTGCTTATTAGGGATGACACAAGTATTTTATTTCTTGTTGAAATAGCAGCTTCCCACATAATGAAGCAATGGGGAACTCTGGGAAGTCGAGAGATTTGGAATGCTTTATTGGCTATACTGCTAGTAACTAGTTACATAGCTTTGAGCAAATCAGCTGTATTTTTGTCTGTAAATGTAGGAATTTGACTACAAATTCTAGTCACTAGATGATGTCTGTTGTTCCTCCTAGCAATAAAATTAAGTGACTGATAAATCTCTTAGGACCAGTAAGAAATTGCTTAGTCATTTAAGCTTTGTGTAGCTTGTATCAATGGCAATGTTTTAGAGTACCTGAATGATTTTAAAGTTTACACAAAATCAACCCATCACTGTATGCCCAAACTCTCTCTGAGAATTACTGAATTAAAATCTCTGGAATACTTTATTAAAATGCTTCCACACAGATTCTGATAAACCAATTCTGATAAACCAAAAAAAGTGAAGAACCTCTGATTTAGGGTCTGTCTTAGAATGTGAAGGTTTGGACAGAGTTGGGAGCTTTAAATCAACTTTTCATCTTGTCCTATGGAAACAGTATTACAAAACGTGAAGAGAATATGGGCCAGTCTATAAAAGGCAGCTTAACTCATTAGGTAGCTGATGTGCTATAGCATCGGTAGCTAACTTCTTGCGTTTATCTCATTCTAAAATCTAAGATAGTTTATAATATAAATATATCTTTTCCTTTAAATATGTCTTTTAGTTTTTCATGTTTGACAGATTTTCAGTAAAATTACTATTCTGTTTTTTAAACAGGAAAATTCTTCTAACATACTTTCAGAATTAGATGAAGAATTTGATAGTTTATACACTATATTGGATGAGGTGAAAGAAAGTATGGTTAACAGTATCAAGCAGGAACAAGCTCGTAAATCACAAGAGTTACAGGTGAGATAACACACTATTTAGATATGTACATTTTAGTTACTAATGCTTGATTTATTAAAAACAAAATTAATGAGTTTCTGAGTATAACTACTTTTAACTTGTAGAAGAGTGGTTCTTTCTTTTATCCATAAATATTTAAAAATTATGGTTTAAAAAGCATAATGTAAAATTATTCTCTTAGTCATTTTTAAGTATACAGTTTGGTAGTATACAGTTTGTTATATATATTCACATTGTTGTATAAACAGACCTCTAAAATATTTCAGCTTACAAAATGGAAACTCTGTCCCTAGAACAGAGTTCTTAGTTTTCCCATTCTACCAGTCCTGACAAAAATACTAATTTCTGTTTCCCTGATTTTGATGCTGTAGATATCTCATGTATGTGGAATCATGCAGTATTTGTCCTTTTGTGACTGTCTTATTTCACTTGGCATATTATCTTCAAGGTTTTTCCATGTTGTAGTGTGTTCCACGATTCCTTTCTTTCTTTTTTTATGGCTGAATAATAATCTATTGATATGTGTGTCACATTTTCTTTATTCATCTGTCTGTGGACGTTAGGGCTACCATCACCTTTTGACTGTTGTGAATAATGCTGCAGTGAACATAGGTGTGCAGTTATCTCTAGGATTTTGTTTTCAGTTCTTTTGGGTATATACTCAGAAGTAGCATTACTAGATCATATGGCAATACCATTCCTAGTTTTTAAAGAGATGTCCATACTGTTTTCCATACCAGTTGTACTAATTTCCATTCACACCAACAGTGTAAGAATTCCCCTTGCTTTGCACCCCCACCAGCGTTTGTTGGTTTCTGTCTTTTTTATAATAGCCGTTAATATCTCATTGTTTTGATTTGCATTTCCCTGAAGGCTAGGGGTAGTGAGCATTTTTTTTGCATTTTTTTGGCCATTTGTATTTATTTTGACAATTATCTATTCAGGTCCTTTTCCCATTTCTGAACTAGATTTTTTGTTGTTGTTGTTGTTGAGTTTTTTGAGTTCCTGATATATTCTGAATATTAATCCTTTCTTGGTTAAGTAGCTTGCAAATATTTTCTCTGATTTTATTGATTGTTTCCTTTGCTGTGCAAAAGCATTGTGAGTTTTATATAATCCAATTTTATATAAACCAGTGTCTTAGAATGTTCTCTTATATTTTCTTCTAGGAATTTCATAGTTTCAGGTTTTATGTTAAGGTTTTTGACACATCTTGAGTTTGTTTTTCTATGTGGTGAGAGGTAGGGATCCAATTTCATTCTTCTACACATGTATCCAGTTTTATCAGCACTGTTCCCACTATCCTTTCTCCAATGTATGTTCTTGGTACCTTTGTCAAAAATCAATTTGCTGTATGCAATGGGTTAATTTCTGGGCTCTCTATTCTGTTCCATTGATCTAAGTGTTGGTTTTTATGCCAGTGCCATGCTGTTTTTCTTTTTTTAAGATTTATTTATTTATTTGAAAGGCAGAGTTACAAAAAGGCATGGGTAGAGAGAGAGAGAGAGAGGTCGGTCTTCCATCTGCTGGTTTACTCCCTAAATGGCTGCAAAGGTCAGAGCTGGGCCAATCCAAAGCCAGGAGCCAGGAGCTTCTTCTGGGTCTCCCATGTAGGTGTGGGTGCCCAAGCATTTGCGCCATCTTCTGCTTTCCAGTGCTATAACAGAAAACTGGATCTGAAGTGGAGCAGCCAGGTCTTGAACAGGCACCCATATGGGATGCTGGCACTGCAGGTAGTGGCTTTACACATTACACCACAGTGCTGGCCCCACTATGCTGTTTTAATTACTGTAACTTTGTAGTAAGCTTTGAAATCAGGTATTGTGATGCCTTAAGCTTGACTTTTTTTTTTCTCTCGGCATTGTTTTGGCTACCCTAGGTTTTTTGTGGTTCCATGTGAATTCTAGGGTTTTCTAATTACACAAAGAAAATGTCATCAGTATTTTGATAGCAATTGCATTGAACCTATAGACTGGCTTACATGGTATCGACACTATAATGCTATTAATTATTCCATTCCATGAACAAGAAATATCTTTCTATTTTTTGTGTATCCTTGACTTCTTTTATGAAGTTTTACAATTTTTATAGTATAGGTCTTTCACATCTTTGGTTAAATTTCTTCATAAGCATTTACATTTTTTTTTGTAGCTATTGTGAATGGGATTTCTTTTTTGTGAAGATTTATTTATTTGAAAGTCGGTTCAGAGAGAGGGAGAGAGGGGTGGAGGGAGACAGAGAGAAAGAGAAAGAAGAAGTTTTCCATCTGCTGCTTAATATGCGGCAGTGGTCAAGGCAGAGTTCCTCCAGGTCTCCTATGGGGTGGCAGTGACTTCCACTGCCTTTCCCAGGCCATTAGGGAGCTGGATTGGAAGTGGAGCAGCTGAAACATGAATGGGTACCTGCATTGCAGGCAGTGGCTTTACCCGCTTTACCCACTATACTACAACAGCAGCCCCTGGGATTTCTTTCTTGATTTATCTTTCAGCAAAGGCATTATTAGTCTGTAAATGTGCTATCTTTTTTTGCATGTAGTTTTGTATACTGTGACTTTACTAAACTGGTTTATCAGTTCTAACAACTGTTTGCTAGAGTGCCTAGATTTTTCCCTGTAAAAAATCATGTCATCTGCAAACATAGGTATTTTGACTTATTCTCTTCTAATTCTGTACCCTTTATTTCTTTTTATGCTATTTCCTATTGCTAACACTTCTAGCACTATACTGAATAGTAGTGGGAAAAGTTAATATCCTTGTCTTGTTCCAGATCTGAGGGGAAATATTTTAGCTTTCCCCTAGTCAGTATGATATTGACTATGTATTTGTGATATATAGCCTTTATTATTCTGAGATATGTCCCTTCTGTACCTAAATTGTTGAAAGTTTTTATTATGAAGGGAATCTATGATCTGTGAGTGCTGAATTACCCTTGTATTCCTGGGATAAATTTCATTTGATCATGATACATGATCATTCTGATGTAGTGTTGGATTTGATTTGCTAATATTTTGTTAAAATTTTTTGCATCTATGTTCATCAAGGATATTTTTCTGTAGTTTTTGTTTTTTGTCTGGTTTTGGTATCAGAGAAATGATGATGGCCTCATATAAAGGGTTTGTCAGAGTTCCATCCTTTTCATTATTTTTTTTCCAAAGTAATTTTTATTTAAGGAATACAAACTTCATTCATTTCATAAGTACAACTTTAGGAATATAGTGATTCTTCCACCGTACCTACCCACACTCCCACCCCTCTTCTTCTTCCCTCTCCTATTCCCAGTTGTATTTTATACTAAGATCTATTTTCAATCAACTTTATACACCAAAAATTAAGTCTATAGTAAGTAAAGAATTCAACAATTTCTATTAAAAAAGGGAAAAGAAAAGAAAAAAAAAACTTTCTCAAGAGTCGAGCAAGGGCTGTTGAAAGTCATTGCATTGTGAAGTTAATTTCACTTTTTTTTTTAGAAACTTAATTAACTTTAAATAAGCACCCAATAATGATGCATCTTTTGTGAGCACTTAGACGTAACTGTAACTTATGAGACATAAGAATATCCTTTACTTAATACATTAAAAGAAACTAAGTCTTTGAGAACATGTTTTATCATTAGTTACAGAAGCACCTAAGAAAACAAACTTTAGAGTTAGTTGGACTCTTTGGCATAACTAGAACTTATGAGACCTAAGAATATCCTCCTCTTAATACACTAAAATGGAATAACTTTTTGAAAACAAGTTTTACTGCTAACTCTCCTGATACAGTTCTTTGAGGGCAGAGGTCCTGCATGGGAAGTTAGTGCACAGTGACTCCTGTTGTTAATTTAACAGTTAACACTCCTATGTATGTTGTCAGTAATCACCTGAGGCTCTTGACATGAGCTGCCTACTCTATGGAAGCCTTTTGAGTCCACAAGCTCCGTCAGTATTTAGACAAGGCCATAAGCAAAGTGAAAGTTCTCTCCTCCCTTCTGAGAAAAGTACATACTTCTTTGATGACTACTTCTTTCCATTAGTGTTTCACCCATAGGGTCATTCATGTAGGACATTTTTTGCCACTGTGTCTTGGCTTTCCATGCCTGAAATGCTCTTGTGGGCTTTTCAGCCAGACCAGAATACCTTAAGGGCTGATTCTGAGTTCAGAGTGCTACTTAAAGTGATTGTCATTCTATGATTCTACTGTATGGACTGCTTCCCATATTGGAGCATTTGTTCCTTTTTAATTCTATCTATTATTATTACCAAACACTTAATCCTATTTATATGATCACTTTAACACTTAATCCTATCTATATGATCATGTAAATACTTAATCCTATTCAAATGATCACTTTAACACTTAAAGTGCTATTTTTACTCCCCAGCTTAAGAGGATTTGGGGTCCCATGGCAAGTTTTTAAACTGTACCCTTAAAAGTAAGTTCGTAGGAATGTATGCAGAACTATATAGCTTTATAGTTACAAACTTCATACACTTCCTAATTACAGCTATAGGAACATGGTGATTCTTCCCACAGTGCCCACTCTCCTACCCCTCTTCCTCTTCCCTCTCTTATTCTCTTATTTTTTAAATTTTATTTATTTATTTTTATTTGACAGGTAGAGTTATAGACAGTGAGAGAGAGACACAGAAAGGTCTTCCTTCCGTTGGTTCACTCCCCAAATGGCCACTATGGCTGGTGCACTGGGCTGATCCGAAGCCAGGAGCTTCCTCCTGGTCTCCCATGTGGGTGCAGTGACCCAAGAACCTGGGCCATCCTCCACTGCTGTCCCGGGCCACAACAGAGAGCTGGACTGGAAGAGGAGCAACCGGGACTAGAACCCGGCACCCATATGGGATTCAGGCGCTGCAGGTGGAGGATTAACCAAGTGAGCCACGGCACCAGCCCCCTCTTATTTTTAACTGGGATCTGTTTTCAGTTAACTTTATACATGTGTGAATAACTATGTTAAGTAAAGAGATCACCAGATAGCAAAAAATAAAATTAAATTAAATTAAAAACAAAACAAAAACAAAAAAATGTTCCTCAACAGTGAAGACAAGGGCTGTTGAGAGATACTGCTTCTCAAAGTGTCAGTTTCACTTCTAGAGATTGCATTTTAGGCACTCTATTAGTTATCATGGGTCAGGGAGAACATATGGTATCTGTCTCTTTGGGACTGGCTTATTTCATTCAGTATGATGTTTTCCATTTTCATCCATTTTATTGCAAATGACCAGATTTCTTTTTTTCCCCACTGTGTGATATTCTGTGGTGTACATATCCCATAGTTTCTTTATCTAGTCTTTAGTTGACAAGCATTTAGGTTGATTCCATGTCTTAGCTATTACAGGTAACTCTTTCATATGCTGATATCATTTCCATTGGGTAAGTTTCCAGGAGTGGGATGGCTGGGTCATTTGGGTGGTCTGTATACAAATTTCTGAGGTATCTCCATACTGTCTTTTCATAGTGGCTTTACCTGTTTACATTCCCAACAACAGTGGATCGGGATACCATTTTCCCCAGATCCTCACTAGCATTTGTGGTTGTTAGGTTCAGTATGAAAGCCATTCTGACTGGTGTGAGGTGAAACCTCATTATGGTTTTGTTTTGCATTTCTCTGATGGCTAGTGATCCTGAGCATTTTTTCATGTGTCTGTTGGCCATTTGAATTTCCTCTTATGAAAAATGTCTGTTTATGTCTTTTGACCATTTCTTAACTGGGTTGTTTATTTTGTTGCTGTTGAGTTTCTTGATCTCCTTATATTTCTGGTTATTAATCCTTTATCAGTTGTATAGTTTGCAGATAATTTCTTCCATTCTATTGGTTGCCTCTTCACTTTGCTGAATGTTTCTTCTGCAGTGCAGAAGCTTTTCAATTTGATGTAATCCCATTTGACAGTTTTGGCTTTGATTGCCTGTGGCTCTGAGGTCTTTTCCAAGAACTCTTTGCCTATGCCAATGTCTTGCAGGATTTCCCCAATGTTCTCTAATACTTTGATGGTATTATGTTATAGATTTAGGTCTTTACCATTTTGAGTGGATTTTTGTGTAAGGTGTAAGGTGAGTGTCTTGCTTCATACTTCTGCATGTGGCAATCCAATTTTCTCAGCACCATTTGTTCAAGAGACTGTCTTTGCTCCAGGGATTTTAGCTTCTTTGTTGAAGATAAGTTGGTTGAGATGCTTGGATTGATTTTTGGTGTTTCTGTTCTGTTCCGTTGGTCTATTCATCTGTTATTGTACCAGTACCAGGCTGTTTTGATTATAACTGCCCTGTAGTAGGTCTTGAAATCTGGTATTGTTATGCCTCCAGCTTTGTTTTTGTTGTATAAGATTGCTTTAGCTATTCAGGGTCTCCTGTGTTTCCATATGAATTTCAGCATCATTTTTTCTACGTCTGAGAAGAATGTCCGCGGTATTTTGTTTAGTATCACATTGAATCTGTTAAGTTGCTTTTGGCAGTATGGACATTTTGATGATACTGATTCTTCCAGTCTATGAACATGGAATATTTTTTCCATATTTTGCTTCTTTTTCTATTTCTTTATTTAATGTTTTGTTATTCTCATCATGAAGATCCTTGGTTAAATTTTTCCAAGGTATTTGATTTTTTTTAATCTGTTTTGAATGGGATTGTTCTTAAAAGTTCTTTCTCAGCTTTGGCATTGCCTGTGCACACAAAGGCTATTGATTTTTGTGTGTTGATTTTATATCTTGCCATTTTACCAAACTCTTTTGTGAGTTCCAGTAGTCTCTTAGTGGAGTTTTTTGGATCCCCTATATATAGAATCATGTCATCTGCAAATAGGGATAGTTTTAGTTTGACTTCCTCCTTCTCAGTTTGTATCCCTTTGATTTCTTTTTCTTGCCTAATGGCTCTGGGCTAAAACTTCCAGGACTTTATTGAATAGTAATGGTGAGAGTGGGTATCCTTTTCTGGTTCCAGATCTCAGAATTCTTCCAACTTTCCTCCATTCAGTAAGACACGGGCCATGGTTTTGTCATAAATTGCCTTGATTGTATTGAGGAATGTTCCTTCTATATCCAATTTGCTTAGAGTTTTTTCATGAAATGGTGTTGTATTTTATTGAATGCTTTCTCTACATCTATTGAAATAATCATATGGTTTTTGTTCTTTAGTTTGTAAATATGATGTACCACAGTGATTTGATTTGTGAATATTGAACCATCCCTGCGTTCTGTGGATAAATCCCTCTTGAGCAGGGTGGATGTGATACAGGCTTCATAAAAGGAGTCTGGGAGTATTCTCTCCATTTCAGTTGTTTTGAATAGACTGTAAAGAATTGTAATTTTAAAAAAATATTTATTTATTTTGAGAGGTAGAGTTACAGAGAGAGGGAGTGACAGAGAGAGAGAGGTCTTCCATCCACTGGTTCACTTCCCAATGGCTGCAGTGGCCCGAGCTGGACAAATCCCAAGCCAGGAGCCAGAAGCTTCTTCTGGGTCTTGCACATGAATGCAGAGGCCCAAGTACTTGGACCATCTTCTGCTGCTTTCCCAGGCCATAGCAGAGGGCTGGTTCAGAAGAGGAGCAGCCGTCCATTGAACTGGCATCCATATGGGATGCTGGCACCACAGGTGGAGGCTTTATCCCACTGTGCTAGAGCACCAGTCCCAAGAATTGGAATTAGTTCTTTTTTAAATGTCTTTTTGAATTCAGCAGTGAAGCCCTCTGGTCCTGGGATTTTCTTGGTTGGGAGGGTCTTTATTACTGGTTCCGTCTTCATCTTGGATATTTGTCTGTTTAGGTTTTCTATGTCTTCATGACTTAATTTTGGTAGATTGTATATTTCTAGGAATCTATCCATTTATTCTAGGTTTCCTAGTTTGTTGGTATGCAGCTCTTTGTAATAATGATTCTTTTTATTTCTGTGCTTTTGTTACATTTCCTTTTTCATCTCTGATTTTATTGATTCAGGTGTCACGTCTCAGTGAGCTGCTATGTGCGCACCTGCAGGCTTCCCAGTTGTAGCACTGATTTAAAATGGCACCTGCCCCCCTCCCTTGGCCGGGTCGCTGGTTTTGTTTTGGAGAAATTGGTTTGAATCTACCATTCCCCTCCACTTCCACTAGGGCCCCAGGCAACTTTCAGTACTCGGCAGCTCCCTGGGCTTCAGTCTGGAACCACAGCATGTTCTCTCTGCCTCTATCCCCTTGGATTGGGTTAATGCTGCTAGCTCAGGCTTTCCAGGGCTGCAGTTCTCTAGGTGCGCTTTAGCACTCACTGTGTAGTTTCAGGCCTTTCCCTCTCTCTGTGTGGGGCTTTTCTCTCCTCTTCTCCACAAGCATGTACCTCCTACCCTATTCTTTGCACTTTTTTTTTTCTAGCCCTGTATAGTGTGCTGCTCTCTAATCTGCCATTTTTTCCTCCTTTTCAGTATTTTTGAATAGTTTGAGAAGTGTTTAGTAAAGCCATTATGTTCTGGACTTTTCTTTGATGGGAGATTTTTAATTATTGTTTCAGTATTACTTTTTATTGGTGTGTTTAGAATTTTCTGTATTTATTGTTTTAATCTTGGTAGATTATATCAGAATTTAGCTGTATCTTTGAGGTTTTCCAATTTGTTAGCATGCAGTTCTTCATCATAGTTTCTTATGATTATTTGTATTTCTGTGGTATCAGTTATAATGTCTCACTTTTCATCTCTGGCTTTGAGTTTTGTGGGTTTTTTTCCCTTTGTTCGTCTGGCTAAGGTTTGTCCATTTTGCTTATCTTTTGAAAAAACAGCTTTTGTTTTATTGGTGTTTTGTAATTTTTTTGTTAGTTTCAATTTCATATATTTTGGTTCTTATTATTTCTTGTCTCCTGCTAATTTGGGATTTGGATTTATTTGCCTAACTCCTTTAACTGCATTATTTGAAGTTTATTTTTAATATATGTACTTACTACTATAAAATTGCCTCTTAATACTGCTTTTGCTGTATGCCAGATTTTGATTTTTTTTTTCATTTTCATTCATTCCAAGAAATTGTTTTTGAATTCTTTGGTGCTCCATTAGTGACCAGTTCAGTGATCCAGGAGCATGTTGTTCAGTTTTAATGTGTTTGTAAATTTTCTTTTGTTTTTTTTTTGTTGTTAATTTCTAGTTTTATTCCTTTATGCTCTGAGAGGATACATGGTATGGTTTCTTTTTTTTTCCTTTTTTTAAGTTTATTGAGACTTGATTTGTGGCCTAACAAATGACCTATCCTGGAAAATGTTCCATGCTGATGCAAAGAATGTATATTCTATAGCTTCTAGATGAACGTCAGTTATATCTGTTAGCTCTGTAATATGGTTCAATTCTGATGTATCTTTGTTGATTCTCTTTCTGGGTGAAGTCCCCCAATATTAAGTTTATATCCCTCACTATTGTATTTAGGTGTTAAAGTCTCCCCACTTTTATTATTTTGGAGTCTGTTTTTTTTTTTCCTTTAGATCTAATAATATTTGCTTTATATGTGTGGGTAGTTAAAGGTGTGCATATATTTATGGTTGTTATATCTTCTTTTTCTTTTCTTTTTTTTTTTTTTTTTTTGACAAGTAGAGTGGACAGTGAGAGAGAGAGACAGAGAGAAAGGTCTTCCTTTTGCCGTTGGTTCACCCTCCAATGGCTGCTGTGGCCGGCGCGCTGCGGCTGGTGCACCGCACTGATCCGAAGGCAGGAGCCAGGTGCTTCTCCTGGTCTCCCACGTGGGTGCAGGGCCCAAGCACTTGGGCCATCCTCCACTGCCTTCCTGGGCCACAGCAGAGAGCTGGCCTGGAAGAGGGGCAACCGGGACAGAATCCAGCGCCCCAACCGGGACTAGAACCCCGGTGTGCCAGCACCACAGGCAGAGGATTAGCCTATTGAGCCACGGCACCGGTTTGTTATATCTTCTTGCTGAATTGGTTCTATTAATACTATGAAATGTCCTTTGTCTCTTTTTTCAGTTTTGATTTAAAATCTGTTTTATCTGATATGAATGTAGCTACTGCATCTCATTTTTGGTTTCCATGTGCATAGTATCATATTTTTCCAACCCTTCACTTTTTCAGTCTGCGTACAGACTGCATTTCAGTCTGTATCTTTACTTGTGAAGTAAGTTTCTTGTTGGCAGCATATAGTTGGGTCTTGTTTTTTTTATCCATTTGATCAACCTTTATCTACTGACTGGGGAATTTAATCCATTTGTCTTCAAGGTTAATACTGATAGGTAAGAACTAACTCCTGTAATTTTTTTGGTTGCTTACTGATTGTTTTTATACTCCTCATTTCTTTCTGCCTCTCTTTGTGTTTTGGTAAAGTTTCATCATCAAGCAGTTGGATTCCTTTTCTCTTTCTCTTTTTGTGTGTGTACTCAGTGAGTTTTGTACTATATGTTTTCATGGTGTTTGTTATGATCCTTTTACTTCTAATATATGACTCTTTTCAGAATTTCTTATTGGCCTGGTCTGTTTGGTGGTGATGCATTTTTGTAGTTTTTATTTTTCTGGGAAATATGTTCTTCCTTGTTCACTTCTAAAAGATAACTTCACTGGATTTAATATTCTTGATTGGAAGTTTTTTTTTTCATTCAATATCTTGAGTATATCATCCGATTCTCTTCTGGCCTGTAAGCTTTCTGCTGAGAGGTCTCCTGTTAGATGGATTTTCCTTTATACGTAACTTGATGTTTTTCTCTACTGCCTTTAGGATTGTCTCATTGTCCTTGACTTTTTGACAATATGACTGTATTATGCCTTGCATAGTGTCTTTTTTAGTTGGCTCTGGTTGAGGCCCTTTGAGCTTCCTTTATTTGGATGTGCATGTCTATTTCAAAACTTAGGAAGGTTTCAATTCTTGTTTCATTCAATAGATTCTTGATGCCTTTTTCCTTCTTTTCTTCTTCAGAATATGAATACTTGTTCACTTGATGGTATCCCTATGTATCTCTTAAGCTTTCTTTCTTTTTTAAAGATTTATTTATTTATTTGAGAGACAAAGTTATGGACAGAGAGAAGGAGAGACAGAGAGAGAAGTCCTTCCCTCTGCTGGTTCACTACTCAAATGTCCATCATAACGGCTGGAGCTGGGCCTATCTGAAGCCAGGATCTGGGAGTTTCTTCTAGGTCTCCCACGTGAGTGCAGGCGCCCAAGCTTTGGGCCTTTTTCCACTGCTTTCCCAGGCCATTAGCAGAGAACTAGATCAGAAAAGGAGCAGCTGGGACATGAACTGGCACCCATATGGAATGCCAGCACTGCAGCTGGAGGCTTAACCTGCTCTGCCTCAGCACCGGCCCCTGAAGTGTTCTTTTTAATTCTTTTGTCTTTATTTTTGTCTCACTGGGTTATTTAGAAAGTGTCTTCCTCAAGTTAGAAATTCTTCAGTGTGGTCTATTTTGTTGAAGCTCTCAATTGCATTTTTTTTTCATTGTTTGAAGTTTTCAGCTCCAAAATTTCGATGGATTCTTTTTAATGATTTCTGTCTCTTTGTTGTATTTCTCATTCCTATCATGCATTGTTTCCCTCATTTCCTGTCTGTATTCTCTTGCATCCCATTGAATTTCTTTTTTTTTTTAAAGAATTATTTATTTATTTGAAAGAGTTACACAGAGAAGGAGAGGCAGAGAGAGAGAGAGGGAGGGAGAGAGGTCTTCCCTCCACTGGTTCACTCCCCAGTTGGCCATAATGGCTGGAGCTGTGCCAACCTGAAGCCAGGAACCAGCAGCTTCTTCCTGGTCTCCCATGCAGGTACAGGGGCCCAAGAACTTGGGCCATCTACCATCGCTTTTCCAGACGAGAGCAGAGAGCTGGATTGGAAGTGGAGCAGCTGGGACTCAAACTGGCAGCCAAATGGGATGCTGGCACTGCAGGCAGTGGCTTTACTTGCTATGCCACATGCCGTCCCATCATTGAATTTCCTTAGCAGCATTATTTTGAATTCTTCTTTCATTTTTTCATAGATTTCCTTCAAATATGGTTCTGTTCCAGAACTGTTGAGAACTATTTGGAGGTGTCATGCTTCCTTGATTTTTCATGTTTCCTGTATTCTTATGTTGATATTCACACATCTTGCTTAACAGTTACTTCTTTATGGAGTAGGTTTCATTGGAAAAGACTTATTCAGATGAAATGTGGGGTGTCAGTTATAGTTGTTTTGGCTTTGGCTCTAGATAATCTTAGAAGTTTAACTTGTGAATGATTTCTTCAGCAGCAAATCTATGTCAGCAATGTCTAGGATTGCCACAATTGTCTAGTTGGTAGCAGTTTGTGGGGATAGTAGAGGTAGGCTTCCAAAGATGGTTGACATCAAACCCTAGAGAGTTTGGTGCACATCACACTAGGGTTTGTGATGGATGGCAGTAGCCATGTTTCTGGTTCTTTGGGGTCCAGAAAAGGCTGTCCTTTTTCTTGCCAGGCAAGCCTGAGTGATGCAGGAGCTTGTGGCACCAATAGCCCTGGCCCTAGAACTGTGTGATGAAACGAGACCTTTCTTAGATCATGGTGTGTGGGTGTGGTGATTCTGGGACTTACAGCTCTAAAATTCCTAGTCCCAGCACTAGAGGATGGGGACTTTACTCAAGTCCCAAGGGCTGAACATGGGTTATGTTGCGGATTGTGCTCTGGCAGGTGTAGGCTTGGAGTAATGGAATCCAGGTATAATATTCCTTAGGTCCCATAGGGTGGGTTCTGGTTACTCGGAGGAATGCATTACTAATAGTCACAGTCCTGCAACTGCAGGTTATGAATGGTACCCTATCAAGTTCCCATGGGAAAAGCGTGGGTTATGCGGGGGATTGTGCCTTGTTATCTGTGGGTCTGCAACAGTAGAATGGAGATGGAGCATTGTCCTGGTTCCATAGGTCAAGCACAAGTGTTGCTGGGACCTATAGAGCCAACAGTCACAGTTGCAGAGTTACAGGAAGTAATGGAGACTACCCAAGTCCCACAGGTTGATCACAGGTTATGCTGAGGTGAGGATTGTATACTAGCTAATGCAAGCCTGGATCTGTGGGATGCGGGTAGGGTTTCCCTCAGGCCCCACTGGCTAACACAGATGTCCTTGGGACTTATAGAAAAAGCTGTCACAGATTCTGAGCTTTAGGATGCAGTGGGCTTCTTACCCAGGTCACTCAGGGTGAACTCAGGTGACTCTTTGGACTAAAGCTCCAACAGTCCCAGTCTCAGAGCTGCAGTACTCAGAGGATACCTTACCCAGGTCCCACATGGTGAGTGCATGTTATTCTGGGGATCGTGCAGTTCTAGAGCCTAGGAATGCAAATCGGGCCTTCCCCAGGCCTCAAAGGGGACTGCCTGTGTCCCTAAGACTTGGAGTAACAACAGTCAGAGTCCTAGAGCTGCAGGATGCAATGAGGTCCTTACCTATGTCTCACAGATCAAATGCTGGTTATGTTGGGAACTGTGGACTGGCAGCCTCCCACCTGTAGTGGAGGAATATGAATAGCCACACCCCCTTCCCCACTTCCCACTGGTGAGTGCATGTTACTACAAGGATTGTAGCACCAATAGCCATAGTCCCAAAGTTGCAGGACACAGAAGGGACTGTATGTACTTCCTACCTGGCATGCAAGGGTGACATGGGGCTTTTGCCCTGGTCACCCAGCACCCTATGCTAAGAGTGCAGAAGCGGACTTGTTCAGATCTCATCATCTAGGCTTGTGTGTGGGATGTTGAGCCCCCAAGAAGCAGAGGGGTCTTCTCTAGATTGCACAGAATAAGGGAGCAGGGTTCTGGGGATTATACCCAGCAGTTCCACAGCTATGGAATGCAGAGAGACATTCTCTACCCAGTGAAGTTCTTGGGTTCCAGCTCTGAGACGTTCTGGTATTGATGGGCTACTTGCTGTCTCCTAAGACAGTTAGTTTAGCAGTAGCTGTTCCACAGTAGCTTGGATCTGAGACTTTTTCAGAAGAGAGAGGAATGTGGGTTCCTTTTTAGGAACAAAGCACTAGTTCAGACCCCAGTGAGCCTTCTAGACTGAATTTAAAGCCATTGAGGACCATAGGATTCTCTTGCAGTTAGTGCTGCTGGGCTTGGCCGTGGCTGGTGTTGTGGAGCTTTCTGCTTATTTTTCCTCAAAAAGATGAAGTATGCCTGGCTCAGGAGCCAGGGTGGGAGCCGCATTGTGCTTTGTTCCTCTGTCATTGCTGGCTTTCAGATTCTCTGTGCACTTTAGAGTCCTCGTCACTTCCTTACTGAAGTTTACCTTCAGACAGCCTCTTGGAAATGCAGCTCTTTTTGTTTTTCTGGTTCTTCTTTGGAGAGGTCAGGGCCTTTCTATTTAACTGTTTTGGATCCAATCTGTAAAGGAATTTGACAAACCTTTAAAGTGTTTTACATCTTAATGTTTAAAATTTATATTTAAAAATGTAGTTTAAAATGTCACTCAGCAGAATTTATAGGATAAATCAGTGATGATACTTGATTATCAGATCCACTGTTTGATGTATTCATTCAATAAAATTTGAGTAATTCTGTTAAAACAACTACTGTGATGGATCTTGGGTATAATATTGGAAACAAAACAGCTTGTAGATTTCACATTCTAGTGGAAGATAATTTGAAAGAAGTGCAAAAACAAGGAAAATCAGATTTTTTATCACAGAGATTAGATTTATAAAGATAAGGGAAAATGTACAGTAGATAAATATCTGATTTAATAATAATTTTTAAAAAGAGATTTATATTATTTGAGAAGGCATCCGCTGGTTCACTCCCCAAATAGCTGCAACAGCCAGAGCTGGGCCAATCCAAAGCCAGGATCCAGGAGCTTCTTCCAGGTCTCCCACGTGGGTGCCAGGGACCCAAGCAGTTGGGCCATCTTTCACTGCTTCCCAGACCATCAACAGGGAGCTGGATCAGAAGAGGAGCAGCCAACCCATGAACTGGCTCCCATATGGGATGCTGGTGCCTCAGGTGGAGGCTTAACCCACTAAGCCACAGCACTGGCCCCACAAATGTTTAATGCTGTAAGCATTTTACAGCTGTACATAATTCAGAAGAGTCAGGAAGAGAATTGACTTAAGAAGCAGTTCTAGGGCATGCATTTGGCTCATTGTTTACATGGTGGTTGGGTCTACTGCATCCCATGTTGAAGTATCTGCTTCAAGTCCTGGCTCCACTCCTGATTCCAGCCTCCTGCTAATGCACATCCTGGGTGATAGTAGGTTATGGCTCAGGTAGTTAGGTCCTTGTCACCCATGTGGAAAACTCAATTGAGTTCCCAGTTCCTGGGCATCTGGGGAGTGAACCAGCAGATGGGAACTTTGTTTCTCTCTTTGCCTCTCAGCTTCTCAAATAAATAAAAATCTAAAAAATCAGAAGCAGTTCTTTCAAAGCTGGGTTGAAGAGCTTTGAGCAGGAATTTTTAATAAAGGAAAGAAAGGGAGAGACAGTTAATTTGTTGAAACAAAGATCAAAAGTCCTTAGGGCTGGCATTGTGGCACAATGGGTTAAGCCACTGCCTGCCATGTCATCAACATTGTGTATGAATTGTAGGTTATAGAGAATCTCTGTTCTTTTATTTTTATTTTTAATTGTTTTTATTTTTGACAGGCAGAGTAGATAGTGAGAGAGAGAGAGAGAGAGAGAGAGAGAGAGAGAGAAAGGTCTTCCTTTGCCGTTGGTTCACCCTCCAATGGCTGCCGCGGCTGGTGCGCTGCGGCCAGCGCACCGCGCTGATCCGATGGCAGGAGCCAGGTACTTATCCTGGTCACAGCAGAGAGCTGGCCTGGAAGAGGGGCAACCGGGACAGAATCCAGCACCCCGACCGGGACTAGAACCCGGTGTGCCGGCGCCGCTAGGCGGAGGATTAGCCTGGTTGAGCCACGGCGCCGGCCAGAGAATCTCTGTTCTTTAAATTCACAAAATCATTCATAATTTCTATAACTGGTAAATT
The DNA here is from genome assembly GCF_033115175.1 of Lepus europaeus. Taxonomy (NCBI): domain Eukaryota; kingdom Metazoa; phylum Chordata; class Mammalia; order Lagomorpha; family Leporidae; genus Lepus; species Lepus europaeus. The sequence goes on along the minus strand of NC_084838.1, from coordinate 28,447,675 downwards.
AATACTCTTTGAATTATATTCTATTACCTTCTCCCCTTTTAAAAAATACTTAATTATTTTTATTTGAAATACAGACAGAGCTCTTCCATCCCCTTGTTCACTCCCCAAAGCCCACAACAGGTGGGACTGGGCAAGGCCAAAGCCAGGAGCCTGGGACTCACCCCAGGTCTTCTATGTTAGCAGATCCAAGTACTTGAGCCATTGCCTGCTCTTCCCAGGGTGCACATTTGTAGGGAACTGGAGCCAGGACTCAGACCCAAGCACTCTGATGTGGGATACAGACATCCTACACGGTATCTAAGCCACTGAGCCAAACGTCCACATCTCCCTTTTTATTTTGCTCTTGCTTTTAAGATAAACTCATAGAATTTTTTTAAAATATTATTTTGTCTCAAACTTTGATTTCAAACTGCGCCCTTCCACCTTTTTTTATTTGCTAAGCCCTGTGTTATTTCTCTACACAGCAAGAAGATAAATTTTTAAGTAGAAAATTAGAAAATTGGAACAGTTCCCAGTTTAAAATTTTTCTTTAGTTCTGACATGGTGGGACAACTGTATTTAAGACAGTTCCAGGACTCTCTTACTTGTAATAATTTCTTTATATATATAATTTTTCTACATATTTTTTTATTAAACTTTTATTTAATGAATATAAATTTCCAAAGTATAGCTTATGGGTTACAATGGCTTCCCCCCTCCCATAACTTCCCTCCCGCCCGCAACCCTCCCCTTTCCCGCTCCCTTTCCCCTTCCATTCATGTAAAGATTCATTTTCAATTCTCTTTGTATACAGAAGATCAGTTTAGTGTATATTAGGTAAAGATTTCAACATTTTGCCCATATAGCAACATCAAGTGAAAAAACTACCATTGGATTACTAATTATAGCATTAAATAGCAATGTACAGCACATTAAAGACAGAGATCCTACATAATTTTTTTTCAAATTAATTAATTTTCCATGCCATTTCCATTTTAACACCAGGTTGTTTTTTTTTTTTTCATTTCCAATTCTCTTTCTATACAAAAGATCACTTCAGTATATAATTAGCAAAGACCTCATCAGTCTGCGCCCACACAGAAACACAAAGTATAAAAATACTGTTTCAGTACCAGTCATAGCATCACTTGGCTTTAGACGACACATTAGGGACAGATCCCACATGGGGTGTAAGTACACAGTGACTCCTGTTGCTGACTTAACAATTTGACACTCCTGTTCATGGCGTCAGTAATCTCCCTAGGCTCTAGTCATGAGTTGCCAGGGCTATGGAAGCCTTTAGAGTTCGCTGACTTTGATCTTATTCCGATAGGGTCATAGTCAAAGTGGAGGTTCTCTCCTCCCTTCGGAGAAGGGTACCTCCTTCTTTGATGGCCCCGTTCTTTCCACTGGGATCTCACTCACAGAGATCATTCATTTAGGTCTTTTTTTTTTTTTCCATGATATCTTGGCTTTCCATGCCTGCTATACTCTCATGGGCTTTTCTACATATTTTTAAAAGATTTTTATTTATTTATTTATTTGAGATGTAGAGTTACAGACAGTGAGAGGGAGAGACAGAGAGAAAGGTCTTCCGTCTGATGGTTCATTCCCCAACAGTCGGAGCTGCACCGATATGAAACCAGGATCCTCTTCCAGGTCTCCATGCAGGTGCAGGGGCCCAAGGCCTTGGGCCATCTCCTACTGCTTTCCCAGGCCATAGCAGAGAGCTGGATTGAAAGAGGAGCAGCTGGGACTAGAACCAGCACCCATATGGGATGCCAGACCTGCAGACAGAGGATTAACCTACTGTACCCACAGCACCAGCTCCAATCTTCATATTTTTGATGCTAATACTAAATTGACTTTTTCTGCCTCATTGATCCTGTTTTGTGTTCTCATTACTTTTGCCTAACCCTTTCAGAAAGTATATCTACAAATGGAGTGTTTTAAGTGGTGACTTGTTAATTCTTGTTAGGAAGTCATGAGACCTGTATTCATAGGAGTAGTACTTTTGTGAAATTGTTTTTAGAATTTTAAATTAACACGTGAAAACATATTTTAACTCAGGATGTGACTGAATTGTTCTACTTCTTCAGACTAAAAATATAGGACACATCATAAATCAGTAAAATGAGCTATTGTTTATCCTTATTGCTAAACTTAAGAAGAAAATAAGTAGACTTGAATATGGAATAGATTTTCATGAATATCTGAAGAAGAATCTTAGATACATTTAAAATCTAACAAATGGGTCTGTTTCTTGCTTGAAGGTAACTAACAGTCTTCTCAAATGACCTACAAATAATAGAGCTGAATAGGAAAGATTGTGTAGGTAGAATTAGTATGTGAGTAATGAAACAGAGAGTAACTATAATGGTTACTGTCTTTTGTTCCTCCTTGTTCCTTTTGAATTCTAGCTACAGGCTGAGTATCACTTATCTGAAATGGACCAGAGATGTTTTAGATTTGGAGTTTTTCCAAATTTTGAAATATTTACATAAGTCTTCACTAGTCGAGCATATCCAGTCTGAAAACCCAAACTCTTGAAACTTTTTGAGCACTGATATTATGCTCCAAATGTTTGAGATTTTTGTAGCATTTTAGATTTTGGTTTTTCAGATTAGGGATTGCAACCTGTACTTGAATTTGTGATTTCTGTGCTATTCAGTCTGGGAAACTATAAATCAGCATTTATAGTGGTACGTCTTTCTTGAATGTGATTAAGTGGGGTATTAACATTATGCTCAACTGAATGTACCTGTAGTTTGATTCACAGACTTCAGCTTAAATAAGCTTATCTTTTTAAGGCAGAATAACAGAGTGAAAGAGATCTTTCATCTTCTGGTTCATGGCCGGGGCTGGGCCAGGTCGAAACCAGGAGCCTGAAACTCCAGTCCAGTCTAGCAGGGGCCCAAGTCCTTGGGCTCTTCTGCTGCTTTCCCAGGCATATTAGTAGGGTCTGAAATGGATCTGAATTGAAGTAGCCAGAGCTTTGTACTGGCATTCCGATATGGATGCTAACTTTGGAGATAGCTGTACTACACTGTACTACAGTGCTGGCCCCATAAACAGCTAAATATTAACAAGGAATTTATACTTCTTTGAGATTGGTGCTGTGGCACAGGGGTGTTGTGGTGCGGTGGGCTTGAACCAATGTGGGCAATATTAGGATCTCATATGAGTACCAGTTCGAGTCCTGGCTACTCCATTTGTGATCCAGCTCTCTGCTAATGGCCTGGGAAAGGAGTATTAGGTGGTCCAATTGCTTAGACCCCTGTACCCACTTAGGAGACCCAGATGAAGCTCCTGGTTCCTGCCTTCTGCCTGGCCCAGCCCCAACTGGTGGGACTGTTTGGGGGGATCTCTCTCTCCCTCTCTCTCTGCCTTTCAAATAAATAAATAAATGTCTTTAAAAATAAAGAAATATAGTCTTCATTATAGAGAATATTTTCCATAGATAGTTTTGGTACCTAAAATTATATGTGGTTTTCTGACTACTTTGATCAAGAACAGTCTTTAAATATGGTCTCTGATATTTATAATTGCTTTATTTTAAATTATGAGTATATCTTTATTTGTATACAGTTAAACTGTTTTGGATAAACCATAGGAAAAGGTTAAATACAAAGTATTAAAACAATTAAAATTTCTTAGTAACTGAAATATTTTTTTTCAGTTATTGTTATTATTTATAAGTTGAAGATTTTGATGGCAATAGGAAACCTCATTTTAATGATTTAATTGTTGTTTATTTTAGAGTCAGCTTAGCCAATGTAACAATGCCCTGGAGAACTCTGAAGAACTACTAGAATTTGCGACAAGGTCGTTAGATATAAAGGAACCTGAAGAATTTTCAAAGGTACTAAAACAACTAACCGAAAAGCTACACTAATACAATTTAAAATGAAAGTAGTATTGAAACAAAAAATATTCACTCTTAGTTTTGGACTTGTTTAGTCATTTCTCATACCAAAAGAGTCGTGGAGTTTTTTGATAAATAAAATGCTAGCTGTTCATTTATTTTAACCCAGACATTTAGTATGTATTTTGAGGCTATGAACAAATTGTGTCTTTTGAAAAACAATTATTTTATTTGTTTGAAAGGCAAAGTGACAGAGAAAGAGTGAAAGAAAGAGAAGGAGATTTTTCTATCTGCTGGTTCATTCTACAAATGGGTACAACAGCTGGGACTGGTCTAGGTGGAAGCCAGGAGCCAGGAACTCCAGCTGAGTCTCTCACATGGGTGACAAGGGCCCAACTACTTGAACTATCTTCCTCGTCTTTCACAGGCACATTAGCAGAGAGCTGGATTTGATGCGGAGAAGCCAGGGATTGATCTGGAGCTCTGATTTTGGAATGCCGTGTTGTAGGCGACACTTAACCACAACACTGGCCCCAAATTAATTATTTTAGTTTAATTTTTATTTCATACTCAATTAAATAAAAATGTTACTTCTGTTTCACTTACACCCTTACTGGTAATCTGTTTTAAAGGTACCTGTGGACTTCATCTGAGTGACACTTTTCTGCAAACATTTTCTGACTAAGGAAAAAGATTGATACTGATATTAGCGTATTTAAAAACCTGTTTTGTATTCTTTCTGTGAGCTAATTGGGAAAGCATCACTTGATGCATACATACATACTATTGGTGGCAAATATCCTATTGCTTAGGTTAAGTAATTGTTAGAATGTTTTATTAAAATATGACTATGTTAGTTGTTTAATGAGTATGTTAACAAGTATGCCACCTTCCATGTTAACATTATAAAACTGAATTTTAAAAATCTGCAAGTATTTCTTCTTTTAATAGAAGTTCTTTTGCTGTAAACTAGTATGCAAGTTAATTCTTAAGTTTGGAGGTGGGTTGTAAAGAAATTTATATTTGTATTTGGTAGGACTTACTATATAAAGGAATTATGAGGGAATGGTATCATACTTTAAATTACTTTTTTAAAATGGATTTTGTTTATTTATTTGAGAGGTAGAGTTACAGACAGAGAAGGAAAGAGAGAAGGGTCTTCCATCCACTGGTTCATTCCCCCAAATGGCCTCAATGGCTGGAGCTGGGCTACTCCGAAGCCAGGATCCAGGAGCTTCTTCTGGTCTTCCTCGCAACTGCAGGGGCTCAAGCACTTGGGCCATCTTCTTCTGCTTTCCTGGCCACAACAGAGATCTAGATTGGAAGAAGAGCAGCTGGGACACAAATTGGCGCCCTTAAAGAATGCTGGTGCTGCAGACTGAGGCTTAGCCCACTACGGCACAGCACTGGCCCCTTAAATTGCTTTTAAAAATATGATAACCTTAAATATATGGAACATGGCCAAGGAAAGATGCAGAAGGCAAAAGATGTCCCAGTAATCAAAATCATGGAATTCATCAACAGGAGTTAATATCCTACACATGATAATTTCTCAGAATCTGTTGACTATTTATATATGGTACTGCTAAATTTTTAGTTTTATTTTTCTTTCTGTTCCCTATTTGTCAACAGATTCACCTTTTAGTGGAGTAGGGTGGCTGTTTTTTAACAGGTACAGTCTTGGCAGCAAGAATTAAAAGCTGACAGCTTCAGGGTGAGGAAGACAGGAAAACTACAAAAGGGGGACACAAGTGCTAAAAAATGATCTTTTACCTTTAATTAGGGACTGATGCTTGGAAAAGCTGTGATAAAGGTTTGTTTCTTCTAAGTTTCTCTTTCTTTTGACACATTCAGAGTTCTTCCCTTTCCTCTCAAATGCTACCTTTTTCTCCTTTTTGTTCTTTCCAGCTTTCTTTCTTTTAAAACTTATTCCTAAAATATTGTAAATTAGAAAAGTTCTGATCTATTAAATTATGTTGTGGTTTAAATGTATTCAGTCAATATGACCGTTTACTTTACCATTTTGGACTTAGCATTCAACATGCTGCAGCAGTACTTGGCAAAGTGAATTATTTGTCAAATGTTTCCTAGCTAGAAACCTAAGTTTATTGTTCAAGAAATTTACTGAGAGCTTGCAATTATTTTCTTAGTATTTCCAACTAGTATCCAGATAATGGTTTGATTCCAAGTCAAAGTTAAATTTCCTTTCCTAGCCAGCTGCATGGACTATAGTCTTGCCTCAAAGACCTAATGGCTGACTGAAGAGGGAGAGATGATTTTGAACATTAATGATTAGATTAGCAGTTAGCTACCTGGGGGAAGTCATTATTTTAAGGTGTACTCTTTTCAGAAATCTCATATTAAAGCGCTTAAATCAGAAAGATGGGAAGAAGCCAATATGGTGGTGTAGCAACAGGACGTTCCGATTTTCATGGGGCAAAATAGTTAATAAGCAAAGGAGATACAAGCCAGCAATAGGGTCACGAGAAATTCGTGCAGACAAGTCTGAGTCCAATAGAGACAGGGCAGGTCCACACTGAGGGAGCAAAAACCAAAGGGAAGTGGTGGAGGCACAGTGAAAGCATGGCAGAGATGCTGAATGAGAAAATTGGTGCCACCCCCATCCCCTCCCAGAAAACCAGGTGAGAAATCGTGAGTCCATGGAGCTGCAGATGGCGGCAAGTGGTTGGGGGGTGGGGTGGGAGGCTGGTGAACTGCATTTCAGTGCGGAGAAAGATAAATTGTAGGAGAACAAATGGAGAGGGCGGGCACACCCCATCCATCTATGTCTCCTCCCTCCTCCCAACCATGGAGAAGGCATATTGATTGTTTAGATTTTCGAATGCAAGCAGGGGGCTGCTGCATTTGCCTCCCATGCACATGCTCATCAATTGCTGGGGCCACCTCACAGCACCCCCTGCTTGGGAACAAGGATCACAACATTTTAGAGTAATTTCCTCCCCACCATTCAAGCTGTACAGCAAGGAGTAGGTCTAAACATGGAAAACTCAAGCTTATTTCATGCACCAATGAGAAGCTAGCCTGGCCCCCCAGTGGGTGGGACTTAGTGCACCAAAGCTCTAATACCCACCTCCATCATGATTTAGAAGTGAGTAGGTGGCCGGCGCTGCGGCTCAATAGGCTAATCCTCTGCCTGTGGCGCTGGCACACCGGGTTCTAGTCCTGGTCAGGGCGCCAGATTCTGTCCCAGTTGCCCCTCTTCCAGGCCAGCTCTCTGCTATGGCCCAGGAAGGCAGTGGAGGATGGCCCAAGTGCTTGGTCCCTGCACCCGCATGGGAGACCAGGAGAAGCACCTGGCTCCTGGCTGCGGATCAGCATGATGCGCGGGCTGCAGTGCACCGGCTGTGGCAGCCATTGGGAGGGTGAACCAACGGCAAAGGAAGACCCTTCTCTCTGTCTCTCTCTCTCACTGTCCACTCTGCCTGTCAAAAAAAAAAAAAAAAGTGAGTAGGGCTCCAGGAGGCGGGGCTGTGTGCTTTTACTTTCAAAGCACAGACACATAACAGCTCATAGCAGAGGGAAATCTTGCCACAAGCACAAAGTCACAAAGACGGAATAAACCAGAAATGCTGAAAACAACGGAAAAATCCTGAATAAGAATAAGGAAAACACTATGAACTTCCCAAAGGAACACTACAACTCTTAAATAATGAAGCTGAAGAAGAAGAGATCAAGGATATGCCAGAAAAGGAATTCAAAAAATGAATAGATTACTTAGAAGCAACCAGAAACAAGAAAAGCGCTCCCAAGAAATTGAGATATTAAAGCGAAGCCAGAATGAAATACTAGAAATAAAGAATTGAATAGATTAAATAAAAATGCAGTGGAAAGTCTTAACAATAGAATAGATGAGACAGAAGAAAGAATATCAGAACTAGAAGATAAATTTATGGAAAGAATACAGTCAGACCAAATACAAGAAGAAATTAGAAATTTAAAAATCACGTTTGGAGATTTACAAGATTCTATTAAATGACCAAACTTACAGATCCTAGGAATTCCAGAAGGTGTGGGAAGAGAGAAAGAATTAGAAGGTCTTCTTAATGTAATAACAACAGAGAACTTCCACAATCTGGAGAAAGAAAGAGACATCCAAGTACAAGAAGCACACAAAACTCCCAGTATACAAGACCAGAAAAGAACTTCACCATGACACATTGTAGCAAAACTCTCCTCAGTGAAACATAAAGAACAGGGCTTAAAATGTATGAGAAAGATCGTTGCCGTGGCTCACTAGGCTAATCCTCCACCTGTGGCACCAGCACCCCAGGTTCTAGTCCTGTTCGGGGCGCCAGATTCTGTCCCGGTTGCCCCTCTTCCAGTCCAGCTCTCTGCTGTGGCCCGGGAGGGAAGTTGAGGATGGCCCAAGTGTTTGGGCCCTGTACCCGCATGGGAGACCAGGAGGAAAGCACCTGGCTCCTGGCTTCAGATCAGCGCAGCGCCAGCTGCAACGTGCTGGCTGTAGTGGCCTCTTGGTCGTGTGAACCAACGGAAAAAGGAAGACCTTTCTCTCTATCTCTGTCTAACTCTGCCTGTTAAGTTAAAAAAAAAAAAAAAAGTATGAGAGAAAGGACAGATCACATTCAGAAGAAACCCAATTAGACTCACTCCGGACTTCTCATCACAAACCCTACATGCAAGGAGATAACGGTGAGACATATTCCAAGTCCTAAGAGAAAAAACTGTTAACCCAGAACACTGTCCTGCAAAACTCTCATTTATGAATGAAGGAAAAATAAGGATCTTCCACAACTATCAGAAATTGAAAGAATTTGTAACTACTTTCCCAGCCCTACAAAAGATGCTAGGCCATAAAGTGAGTCTCAGCAAATTCAAAATAATCTGAATCATACCATGCATCTTCTCAGACCACAATGCAATGAAGCTGGAAATCAACAACTTAAGAATCCCTGCATCATATGCAAACACATGGAAAATGAGCAGTATGTTTCTGAATGAACAATGGGTCACAGAAGAAATCAAAAGAGAAATGAAAAAATTTCTGCGAACAAATGTAGACAATACAACATACCAAAATTTGTGGGATACAACAAAAGCACCCATTCATGATGAAAGCTATAAACAGTTTGGGTATAGAAGGAATATTCCTCAACACAATCAAGGCAATTTAAGACAAACCCATAGCCAGCATCATATTGAATGGGGAAGAGTTGGACGCATTCCCATTGAGATCTGGTACCAGACAGGGATGCCCACTCTCACCACTGCTATTCACTATGTCCTGGAAGTTTTAGCCAGAGTCATTAGGCAAGAAAAAAAATGAAAGGGATACAAATTGGGAAGGAGGAAGTCAAACAATCCCTATTTGCAAATGACATGATTCTCTAGATAAGGAATCCAAAAGACTCTACTAAGAGACTATTGGAACTCATAGAAGAGTTTCGTAAAGTAGTAGGATATAAAGTCAGTACACAAAAATCAGCAGCCTTTGTGTGCATACGCAATGCCAAAGCTGAGAAAGAACTGCTAAGATCAATCCCATTCACAATAGCTACAAAAAACAAAAACAAAAACAAACAACAACAACAACAAAAAAAAAACCTCAAATACCTGGGAATAAATTTAACCAAGGATTAACCAAGGATGTCAGAGTTCTCTAAGATGAGAATTACAAAACATTAAAGAAAGAAATAGAAGAAGATACAAAAAATGGAAAAATCTTCCATGTTCATGGATTGGGAGAATTGATATCAAAATATCCATTCTTCTGACAGCAATTTACAGATTCAGTGAGATACCAATCAAAATACCAAAGACATTCTTCTCAGATAGCTGAAGCAATCTTATACAACAAAAACATACTACAAGATAGTTATACTCAAAACAGCCTGGTACTGGTACAAAAATTGATGGCTAGACCAATGGAACAGATTGGAAATGCCATAAATCAACCCAAGCATCTACAACCAACTTACATTTGACCAAGGAGCTAAAACCAATTTCTGGAGCAAGGATAGCCTCTTCAACAAATGGAGCTGGGAAAACAGGATTTCCATATGCAGAAGTATGAAGCAAGACCCCTACCTTATACCTTACACAAAAATCCACTCAACATGAATTAAAGATCTAAATCTACAACCTGACACCATTAAGTTAATAGAGAACATTGGGGAGACCCTGCAAGACATTAGGATAGGCAAAGAGTTCTTGGAAAAGACCCCAGAGGCACAGGCAATAAAAGCCAAAATTAACAAATGGGATTACTTCAAATTGAAAATTTTCTGTATGGCAAGCGAACAAACAAACCAGGAAAGTGAAGAGGCAACCAACAGAATAGGAGAAATTATTTGCAAACTATGCAACTGATAAAGGATTAATAACCAGAATCTACAAAGAGATCAAGAAACTCAAAACAACAAAACAAAAAACCCAGTTAAGAGATGAGCAAAGGACTTAAACAGACATTTTCCAAAGAAGAAGTCCAAATGGCAAACACACACAGGAAAAAATGTTCAGGATCACTAGCTGTTAGGGAAATGCAAGTCAAAATCGCCATGAGGTTCACCTCACCCATGTTAGAATGGCTTTTATACAGAAGTCAACAAACAACAAATGCGACGAGGATGTAGGGAAAAAGGTACCCTAATTTGCTGTTGGTGGGAATGTAAACTGGTAAAGAACTATGGAAGACAGTATGGAGATACCTCAAAAATCTGAATATAGACCTACCATTTGACCCAGCCATCTCACCTCTGGGAATTTACCCAAGGGAAATTAAATCAGTAAACAAAAAGAGCTATCTGCACCTCCATGCTTATTGCAGCTCAATTCACAATAGTTAAGACATGGAATCACCCTAAACACCCATCAGCCGAAGACTGGATAAAGAAATTTTGGGATATGTACACTGTGGAATACCACACAGCAATAAAAAAAAAAAAAAAAGAAAAAGAAATCTGGTCATTTGCGACAAAATGGATCAATCTGGAAAACATCATACTTAGTGAAATAAGCAAGAATAAATAAAAAGGTCTTCAATACTTCTGAAAAGAGGTAGATCAATGGAATAATTTCTGTTTATTTATTTATTTGAGAGAGAGTTACAGACAAACAGAATGCGAGACAGAAAAGTCTTCCATCCACTCGTTCACTCTCTAAAAGACTGCAGTGGCCGGAGCTGGGCCAATCTGAAGCCAGGAGCCAGGAGCTTCTTCTGGGTTCTTCATGCAGGTGCAGGCTCAAGCCTTTGGCTATCTTTCACTGCTTTCCCAGGCCATAGCAGAGAGCTGGATCAGAAGAGCAGTAGCCAGGATATGAACTGGCACTCATAAGGGTTGCCGGCGTCATAAGCAGAGGGTTAGTTCACTGTGCCACAACACCAGCCTCCAGTGGATTAATTTCTATGTGAGAATAACTAATTGGCCACCTCATCACATTCTTGTCTCATATAATCCAGTCATCTAATTAGAAGGAGGGAATAGTTTCCTACCTAGGGGTGCCTGTAGTAGAATAAGAAGTGCAAAGTAAGGTACAAGGAGGCAGTTTCATCTGCATTTGATTATAGATGAAAAGCGAAAACTAATATTTTCCACTGCTGACTCACACTGGAATATTATTCAGAGTGTGGCAGGCTCTGGGCATTGGGAGGAACAAGCAAGGAGTAGAGTAGAAGTTCAGTCCTTTCAGAGTAGCAGAAATTTCTTTAGGCTTAATCCAGGAATGCTGGTAGAAGAGAGTGACTTCAACAAAAAACATGATTATTTGAGATTTGAAGGCTTTTTAAAAACAAACCTGTTTGTTAAGCATAGCTCAAACTATAATTTTTTACCTTTATTTCATTTGTGTATATTTGTCTTACAGAAATACCTTCTCCCATTATATAAATGTACTTAGTCATAAAGCAGACATTTGCAGTATTGTATTTCAAAGTTTGTTTCAAATTAGTTACTATAGCTTTGTGGGAAAGCCTTTTAAATTATACTCTTTAAAAAATGTTCTTTTTATAAGCAAATAAATATATGTAGAGAAAATATAAAACTTCTAATGTATAGCCTCAACTGATAGGCTATTTGGAATTTTTTTGGAAGGCTGGTATTTTTTACTAAAGGAAAATAACATTTTGAAACTCATTTTCTCTATATCTTTGTATAAAAAGAGAAAAAATAATAATATTAAGAAGAAATATAAAAACAATAAGATGCTTAAAATCAGAGTGCTTGATAAATTCACAGAAGATAGTAGTTCTTTTTTTTTTTTAAAGATTTATTTATTTATTTGAAATTCAGAGTTATACAGATAGAGGAGAGGCATAGAGAGAGGTCTTCCATCCACTGGTTCACTCCCCAATTGGCTGCAACGGCTGGAGCTGCACCGATCCGAAGCCAGGAGCCTAGCGCTTATTCCAGGTCTCCCACATGGGTGCAGGGGCCCAAGGACCTGGGCCATCTTCTGCTGCTTTTCCAGGCCACAGCAGAGAGCTGGATCGGGAGTGGAACAGCCCGGACTCCAACCGGCACCCATATAGGATGCTGGCACTGCAGGCAGTGGCTTTACCCGCTTCGCCACAGTGTCAGCTCCAAGATAATAGTTCTTTATAGAAATTACATCTGCTCATTTTAGATCAAAGATGAGGGAGGTTGGGAAAAGTTCTGGTTTGACTTATTTTTTAAAAGATATATTTATTTGACAGTTACAGAGAAGGAGAGACAGAGAGAGAGAGAGAGAGAAAGAGAAATCTTCTATCCACTGGTTTACTCCCCAGATGGCTGCAATGGCCAGAACTGGGCCTGGCTGAAGCCAGGAGCCAGGAGCTTCATCTGGGTTTGCCACATTCATGGCAGGGGCCCACACACTTGGACCATCCTCTGCTGCCTTCTCCAAGCCATTAGCAGGGAGCTGGATTGGAAGTGGAACAACAGGACACAAAACATGGGATGTCGGCATTGCAGGTGATGACTTCACCCACTATGCTACAATGCCAATCCCAACTCTTTTTTTTTTAAGGTTTATTTATTTATTTATTTATTTGAAAGGCATAGTTACACAGAGGGAGAGACAAACACAGAGAGTTAGGGAGAGATCTTCCAACTGTTGGTAACCATTGATTCACTCTCCAAATCACCCCAATGGCCAGGGCTGGGACAGACCCAAGCCAGGATCCAGGAGCTACATCTGGGTCTTCCACACAGGTGGCATAGCCCCAAATATTGGGCTATCATTCACTGCCTTCTGAGGTGCATTATCAGGGAGCTGAATTGGAAGTGTACTTGAACTGGCCCTCATATGGGATGCTGGCATCTTAGGCAGCTGCTTAATCCACCACGCCACAATGCTGGCCCCTTGACTTTTTAATATTTAATTGACAGTTATGAAGAACTACTTTTGATTATTCCTACATTATACTTTTTTTTTTTTTTTTTACAGGCAGAGTGGACAGTGAGAGAGACAGAGAGAAAGGTCTTCATTTTCCGTTGGTTCACCCTCCAATGGCTGCTGCGGCCAGCGCATCGCGCTGATCCAAAGCCAGGAGCCAGGTGCTTCTCCTGGTCTCCTATGTGGGTGAAGGGTCCAAGGACTTGGGCCATCCTCCACTGTACTCCCGAGCTACAGCAGAGAGCTGGCCTGGAAGAGGGGCAACCGGGACAGAACTGTCGCCCCGACCGAGACTGGAACCCGGGGTACCTGCACCACAGGCGGAGGATTAGCCTATTGAGCTGTGGTGCCGGCCCTTACATTATACTTTTATTACAGTTCTGCTTAAGGGTTCTTGTTGCCAGTGACAGATTTCTGTAACTTAAAAATTAAAGGATAGGGGCCAGCACTGTGGTACAGTAGGTTAATCCTCTGCCTGCAGTGCCGGCATCCCATGTGGGCACTGGGTTCTAGTCCCGGTTGCTCCTCTTCCAGTCCAGCTCTCTGCTGTGGCCTGGGATAGCAGTGGAGGATGGCCCAAGTGCTTGGGCCCCTGAATCTGCATGGGAGACCAGGAAGAAACTCCTGGCTTCTGGTTTTGGATCAGTGCAGCTCTGGGTGTTGTGGCCATTTGGAGAGTGAACCAATGGAAGGAAGACCTTTCTCTCTGTCTCTCTCTCTCACTGTCTGTAAACTCTACCTGTCAAAAAAAAAAAAAAATCTAAAAAAAAAAAAAAGAAAAAAAATTAAAGGATAAGGGTTGTAAGACTTCATTTTAGAAACAGTTAACTGATAAATAAATTTCAAAATTTATTTTTCACCAAAATAAACTCACTTTTTAATTCTATTTTTCCATGAATGTTTTGAAGCACCCTGAGAATAGCTGATTTGTTAAATCTGATTTGTTCAATCTTAGTTCTGTTCTTTTGTGTTGAAAGATGCACAAACCAAGATATTTTAAGGTAGGCCTAAAAATGACCAATAGCAAGTAGAAACAGTGTTAAAACTGAATAGGAGAGGTCACAAAAGTATTGGTATATACATTTAATTAACATCAATTAAATTTAATAATTATGCATTACCATATAGCAAGTATTTTGCTAGCACTGAGTTCAAAGGGTACAGCAAAATAGCATTTTCTTCATCAGATATTAACTATGCTGGCTAGTATAGAAGAAAAAATTTTGATGGATATATTATCTATAAATGTAAAAGGACAACAGTTTTATATGTGTTTTTCTAGCTGTGCAGTACCAAGTAATAGCTGTGTACTCTTCTTAGGATTGTGCTTGAATTTTTTAGAAAATAGAAGTCATTTCTTATGTATAATAGGTTGAAGTTGGCAGCTTCTGTGAAATCATATGAGAGTAAGACTCCACTCTTACAAGTATTTTTCTGGTCTCTGAATTTCTAGCATTACAGCATCATTCTTTGGAGCAGAGTATTGTAGAACTGTAGCCTGTTTTTATGTATTAGCAGGCAATCTCTCAGAAATTAAAGTTCTTGTCTGGTAAAGGCATGTACAGAAATGTTGGAACAACCATTATGGAGTAGTGAAAAAAATCTGAAGAAAAATTCAAAAGCAGATCTGACATGTATGAGAAAACCATCAGGATAAATAGAATGTGTATCCCATGCAGTAGGTTGATTTTTCTAGCTGAAGACTGATAGACTAAATGAATGGGGAGGTATGTTTTGATAATCTTAAGGTAAGAAAAATATTTATAGTCATCTGGAATTAGTTCAAACAATTAAATTTTGCTTTTTAAGGTGATTTATATGTGGTTTGGATTTTTTATTATAGTTCTAACATCACGTTATGCAACCTTATGTCAACTATGCAGATTTCCTGTAATTTACCTGTTGGTGAATATGAACTAATCTGTTGCAGGGTTTATATCCTAACTTTTCTTGCATGTCACTGCCATTGAAACTTGCATGAAAAGCACTAACTACCTTCTTTCTCTTCTCCCTGATTTGCTCCAAGGCTGCCAGACAGATCAAGGATAGGTATGGTATAAAACATGCATTTTTATTTAAGTATCAATATTGAAATCAGAAATGAAATTCAGAAAAATTTTTGTTAGAATCTCGTTGGTTGAAATAAAAATGCCCAATGGCCAAGCACAAAATAAATAAAATGCTATACATCTTCTTGGCATAACTAGTTTATCAATGTGATTTTTAAAAAGCATAGTTGTGGACAATTACATAGTTACAAAGGAATTTCATTTCTGGTACAATAATATAGTTAGCTTAATTTTAGAACAGTTCTTAATTAGTTGTACTGCTGGAGAAGGAACTGTTTTGAATAAATTTAAATATATATTTTTAGAATGTATTTTTTGTTGCTTAAATTTAAATATATGTTCTCATTTTATGAGAAGTCTTAGCATTTTGAATAGTCCTCAAGAGCTAAAGCTCTCCTGTTTCACTGCCCTCCTGTTTAACACCTTTGTATTCTCATTCCATCCTGTTCCTGGTGCCATCTCTTTCTATTTCTAATGCCACCACTCTTCTGATTTATATTCTGTGGGAGGAGAAAATTAAAGAAAATTATTAAAGGTTTTGACTTGAAAGTCTTTCTAGTTGATAGAACCAGAATAAAGGAAGGGAATTTAGTGCTTATTGTAATGAGTACAGTATAATTCTGAAGGAGCTGCTGGGATATTTGGATTATGTGAACACAGAAGGAACAGGTTTGACCTATCTAGTCACTGAGGATTGAAACTTAAGCTTTTTTCCATCTGAAGATCATTAGTTTATCTGAAAGATGTTGTTTTACAAAGCACCACTCTGAATCCTAGATTAAATTATTCTTTATCACATAATTCATAAAATATTCATTATTGAATACGTGTAAACTAGCATCTCTACTGTTAATCTTGACTGAAAACTTCAATTCTGTGTTTTCCTGTAGTCTTTTATTTGAGCAGTGGCAGAATTCACATGATAGTCACAGCATTCTTAACACAAATATTAATTTTGATATTTTTGCATATTAAGCAGTAAAGATGTGGGTCTTATAAATACTGAATGTAGAAAGAAGATTGTGAGTTTGAAGGTGAAAAATAGTGGCTGTGTGTGGAATAGATGCTTAGATAAGCCAATTTTTTGGATAAAGCAGATTTGAGTTGTAACTGATGGAATTTGCTGTCGGTAATCCTTCTTCCACACTGGGTGGATTATACTTGTTGTTTAGATACCTGTTCTACTACATCTTCCTTGGTTCTTGGTTTTCAGATTAAAAATTATTTCGTCATCAGTCTCTGGGCTGTCCAAAAACCTTGTGAGACACCTTGTAAAATCTTTTCTCTCTCCTTTTAAGATTCTGTATGGCTCTTTGCTTCACAGATTCCAGTCCTTGTCCCTGACCTCTTTCTCTTTGTCCAGATTGCTTTGTCAGAATTTACTTTTATGACCATATTCTCTGAAGCTTGGCTTTTTTGCCTCCTCTTCTAAGCCAGCCTTGTGGCTTGATTTCATCAGTATCCAGGTGACCACAAGAGGTAGGGTTCCTTATCACTACCAGGGCACCATTTTTTAATTTGTTTGTTTTGTTCAAAACCTGTACTTATTTTGTGTGTGCCTGCTGACAGAATTTTTACTTCTTGGCCTGAGGAACATTTCTCGTTCTTGCTTTTTTTTTTCTCCCTCTTTATTTGAGAAGCAAAGAGACAGAGACAAAATAGAGACAGTTCCTGTCTACAGTTTCATTCCCCCAAATGCCTTGCAGTGACCAGGACTGGGTTGAACCAAAGCCAGGATCTAACAACTCAGTTTTCCCACAGAGGTAGTTGGCACCCAACTTCTTACACCATCACTTGATATCCCTCAGTTAAGTCCTGGCAGGAAGCTGGAAACAGAAGCTAGAGGCAGGAATCAGATCCAGCATTCCAGTGTGGGAAGTGGGCATGGTAACTGTTAGGCCAAATGCCTGGCATTCGCTTAATTTTTTAAACTTAATTTTTTTTTATACTTTTTTTTTTTTTTTTGACAGGCAGAGTGGATAGTGAGAGAGGAGAGACAGAAAGAAAGGTCTTCCTTTTTGCCGTTGGTTCACCCTCCAATGGCCGCTGCAGCCGGCGCATCTCGCTGATTCGAAGCCAGGAGCCAGGTGCTTCTCCTGGTCTCCCATGGGGTGCAGGGCCCAAGGACTTGGGCCATCCTCCACTGCCCTTCCGGGCCACAGCAGAGAGCTGGCCTGGAAGAGGGGCAACCGGGACAGAATCCGGCGCCCCAACCGGGACTAGAACCCGGTGTGCCGGCGCTGCAAGGCAGAGGATTAGCCTGTTGAGCCACGGCGCCGGCCCTTAAACTTAATTTTTAACTTCATGACATGTAAGTATTTTTTATGCTCTCCCAGGAAGTGAGCTTTTTAGAATTCCATCAGTGCCATTTGTAATGTAAAAATAATTGAAACATATGGTCATAATAAAATAATTATTTTTACCAAATGAAGAAAGGATTATTCTCTTACATAATGGCAGAGATGGATTTCATGAGACAGAGTGTATAATGATTGTGAGTAGAAAATCAAATATCAACAAGTATCTATGAAAACCCGGTATTAATTATTTGCTGTCATAGAAATTAGGCAGAGAAAATACAAGAGCAGGAAAACTAAAGGCAGAAATGAGAAGATAATATATAGCACATTTCTATAACTTTAAAAATCACTGGTATATACTTCTGGGTACTTAGTAATATTGAAAATAAATTAGTTGTATATTGTAGGAATTATTAGTTCTTGGAAGAGAGGGATCATGAAGGTGAAAGTCAAGTTAATTAGGTAATTTGAGGAAATTAAATGAGTTTATATGTTTTATAGTTATTTTATGTTTACAAAAATAAGACTAGGAGGAAGGAATACTTGAATTGAATTTGTATTTGAAATAAACCAGAAAGTTAAAATGAGATAAAGTATACCTAACCACCTGAAATCTGTATTAGAGAATCATGTGTGAGTTTTAGATTCTTTTTTTTTTTCTTGTTTCTATATTCTTTTTAAAAAAAATTTTTTTTTTTTTTGACAGGCAGAGTGGACAGTGAGAGAGAGAGACAGAGAGAAAGGTCTTCCTTTTGCCATTGGTTCACCCTCCAATGGTCGCCGCGGCTGGCGCGCTGCGGCCGGCGCACTGCACTGATCTGATGGCAGGAGCCAGGTGCTTCTCCTGGTCTCCCATGGGGTGCAGGGCCCAAGCACTTGGGCCATCCTCCACTGCACTCCCTGGCCACAGCAGAGAGCTGGCCTGGAAGAGGGGCAACCGGGACAGAATCCGGCGCCCCGACTGGGACTAGAACCCGGTGTGCCGGCGCCGCAAGGCAGAGCATTAGCCTAGTGAGCCGCAGTGCTGGCCGTTTTAGATTCTTAATTAGGACTTTGAGTAACATATATCTATATATTAGGTTTAAAAATAAAATGTCAGTCTTTTGAAAGATGACAGCATTATTGCACATCTAAAATGATTCATGAAAACTTAATTTTTTTAAAGATTTATTTATTTATTTATTTGGAAGACAGAGAGAAAGAGAGAGAGAGACCACAACAGCTGGAGCTATGCTGATCTGAAGCCAGGAGCCAGGAGCTTCCTTCAGGTCTCCCACATGGGTACAGAGGCCCAAGAACTTGGACCATCTTCCACTGCTTTCTGAGGCCAGAGCAGAGAGCTGGATTGGAAGTAGAACAGCTGGGACTCAAACCAGTGCTCATATGGGATGCCAGCACTGCAGGTGGTGGTTTTACCTGTTATGCCACAGCACTGGCCCTAAAAACTTAAATTTTAATGGAGTAGAAAATAGAGGTTATTGAATTTTAGGCTTTGATACAGCTTTTTAATGCCATTTTGGGGGGAGAGGGTCATTCCTTTTCTTTGTGGTCATAATGATTGAATCAAATTTTACAGATTTTTTCTGTTTTCAGATTTACGCTCTCTTCTTTCTCCATAAACATTAAAATAGTTGGTCAGGCTTAGAGGAAACCATTAACTGATGCTGCGAGCGTTTATTAGTTACCTATCTGAAGGAAGCTTTTTCAGAAGTTGTCAAATCAAAAGATACTTCAGGTTGCAAAGAACATGTTCCACTAAATAAATCGTTTGACTATGATGTAAATTTTTTTTTTAAAAAGAGCATTTCTTGTTAAATTGCCTTACAATATGAATTCTCCTTAAATGTTTCTATAGTTCTTGAAAAATAGTTTAGTGTCTTCCTAAAGAAGTTGTTAATAGTGTAATTTCCTTGATAAATTAGTTAGAAATAAAAATCGTAGAATCAAAACAAAGAACAACATATGTAAGATTTAGCATGTGTTCCTAACTTCTGATCAGTATGATTGGAATTTCATTATTGGAGAATCAACAGCTTACTGTCATATGTGTGAAATATTTAGCAGTTTCCTTGCAATACCACATGTTCAGTGAGGGTGAATTCTTTTCCCCAATATTGTATTTCAGTATAGCACTTTCTTCTTGATAAGTAGATCAATTATTTAATCATTGCTATTAAATGATTCCAAGTTTTATGAAATAACAGAATCCAGCACAATTTTGACATCTTTCATTTCAAAATAAGTGAGTACAGCAAGTTTGACACCTTCTATCCATTGATCTGTAGGGTAGGTAGTAAAACGATTGACTAGCCATTGTTCTTCGAGCTCTTATTTACTTCCTATTCCCAGTTGTGTACCATGAGACAACTTTCATGAATAATATTTCTGGATCATTCTTTGACCAAATAGAGTAAGGCACTTATTTTATGACAACTTGTGGAAATTCACTGTAGTACAAAACATGGAAATTTGATATAAAATCACAATAGGGTAAGAGAGTTTCTTTTAATCCTTGTTTTAACTGATTGTAACTTCTCCATACTTTAGAAAAGGTGAGATCTGGTTTGGTTTTATTCTTTTTTCTTTTAATTCCACATTCATCTAATAGATATCTTGGCTGCTATTTCCGTGGCATGTAGTTTCACAGAGCTGTTTCTCATTATTCCTTGTAACTGATGTTGATAGATAAGAGTGATACCTACTAGCATGATAGTCACTGATATTAATTTAACCCCCTCCTTTCTCACCCATGGCCTATCTTTAGCAGATACCAAGCTATTCATTTTTAGAGTAATCTGTCTCTACTCCTGTTTGAAGGTTCAGGGGTAGTTATGACTACCAGGGAGGAAATGTTTCAGTCAGGTGTATGTTTAGTTCATTATTTGGCATGGAGAAAGGAGTGAGGCTGGCATCAGGAAGTCAGTAAGATTGAATGTACAGAGGGTCAGATGAATAATGGGTCTGGTAAAGATGATTTGTATTGGATATTTGTTTTGATATTTGCATAAATATGAAATTTTTAAAAACTTGCTAGAGAAAAGTTACTAAAAGCTACATTCAAATATACATTTCTCTTAGACTTTTTACCTTTGTATAGTTTCTGAAATTAGTAGAGCGAAATAATCTCTAGCTTTCACTTTATAAATTAAATGACTTGGTATTCCCATTATTTTATTTTAAATAGTATTTTTGTGTTTACCATAGAGTCACAATGGCTTCAGCCTTTCGTCTTTCTTTGAAACCAAAGGTCAGTGACAACATGACTCATTTAATGGTGGATTTCTCTCAGGAAAGACAGATACTGCAAACATTGAAGTTTTTGCCAGGTAAATACATGTAGTACATATAGTTTGTGTAAAATTTTTTTCCTGTATGGTTTTCTTTAATAAACATTGATATGTAAATACTAAAGAAGTGCAGTATGATTTTTTTTTCACTCAGTTAAGGAACAAATTTGCTAGTTTTTATTTTTACAGAATTGTTCCACTGGTAGGAAAAACTCCATTTTAAGAATCCCATTAAGGAATATCTTTTATCTGCTGGTTTGGCAGAGAAAAGCAGGAGAGCATGATGGCTAACAGTGAGTTTTGTGCCTAGACTTCTTAGATTTGTATCTTGTCATGTGTGTAATTCTGAACAAGTTATTTCAGTTGCTTCATTATCTACATCTTTAAAATGTGATGTTATTCTTCCAAGGTTTTTATAAGATTTAAGTGAATACTTGTAATGGTACCTAGTACATACTTGAAATTTAGTGAATGTTACTTATTATCATTATTATTATGGTGGAAGTTTTTGGCTCAAGTTGGAACTTTTCATTTCTAGTAATAATATGCTATTGTTGGGTTTATTAGAGTGTTAATATCAGGATACTCAGTAGCTGAAACCGTTTGAAATTGAGTTTCAAATTATATCTCACCTATGTGAAAAAAGCCAATTAAAAACTTTTTGCTTGGTATTTCTTTTCTTTTTAAGCATCAGTAACATTGTTAATTTGATTAAAACTATTTGGACATAGTGATTTGAAGGATTTTGAAATCTCTTGAAAGTGAAGTGTTTGCTTACAAGTACTTATTTATTTATTTATTTTTTGATGTTGGCTGTTTTTGAATAGGAGATGTTGATCACATGAAACCATTCCTTTCTTTTCTGAATAAAGTTGTCTGTATCCCAGGGGATTGGTTCTAGGACCATTCAAGTGTATCAAAATGTACATATTCTGGAATCTCTTACATAAAACAGCACAGTATTTGCATGTAACCTCTCTTTCTTTCTTTCTTTCTTTCTTTTTTTTTTTTTTAATGATTTA
Organism: Lepus europaeus; assembly: GCF_033115175.1. NCBI lineage: Eukaryota > Metazoa > Chordata > Mammalia > Lagomorpha > Leporidae > Lepus > Lepus europaeus. The sequence continues at coordinate 28,425,799 of NC_084838.1, read as the reverse complement.
CTTATTTTGAAAGAGTTACAGGGAGAAAAGGAGAGACAGAGATCTTCCATCCACTGGTTCACTCCCCTAGATGGCCACACTCTTCCAGATGGCCACAACAGCCAGGGCTGGGCCAGACAGAAGCCAGGAACCAGGAGCTTCATGAGGGTCTCCCACATGGGTGACAGGGGCCATTTTCTGCCACTTTTCCTCGGCCTTTAGCAGGGAGCTGGATTGGAAGTGGAGCAGCTGGGACATGAACAAGTGCTCATATGAAATGCTGGCCTCATAGGCAGTGGCTTTACCCACTATGCCACAACACTGGCCCCACTCCCATCTGCTGTAAATCATCTCTAGATTACTTAAACTACCTAATATAGTGTGAATAGTTGTTATGCTGTATTGTTTAGGGAATAATGACAAAGGAAAAACTCCACATGTTCAGCACAGACACTTTTTATTTTTGATTTGTGTTTGGTTCAGTCCTTGGATGTGGAACTTGTAGAACTTTAAAATATGATTGGAAAGACAAAGTTAGTGGTCATAAAATTATAATGGAATGTAGTAAAGATAGCGTAAGTAAAGTTTTAGCTTGTGTAATTTGATTAGAAATTCTAGAGGAGTTTATAGAGGGGAAAGATAAGAGAAGGAACTATAGTTGTAGAGGAAGAAAGTAGACATGTCAATAGATGTGTCTGTATATTGGCCATTCAGAATTACAGATGTCCCACAACTTACAGTGCAGTTATGGCAACACCATTGTAACGTCAAAATACTGTAATTCAGAAATGCATTCAGTACGCTAAACCGACTGAGCACCATAGCTTAGTGACTCTGCGCTATAAAATATTGGTTGTTTACCCTCATAATCTGGATGGAGCCATGGTTCATTGCTGTTGCCCAGCATCACAAGAGAGTACCATACCACATATTGCTAGCCTGGGGAAGGATACAAGTTCAAAAGTTGAACTATGGTTTCTACTGAATAAATGGTTCTACACCATCATAGAGTTGAAAAATCATAAGTTAAACCAATATAAATTAGGGACCATCTGTATTCAATTTTAATTTATAGAACTCTACTTAAGAGTGTACCTGACATTAAAATGAACTAAACATTTTACAGTTTTATTTAGATCATTTAAATTTAGGTCATTTAAATTGATTTTGGGGCCTGCCTTGGGATGCAGCAGGTTAAGCTGCTGCTTGTGATGGTGCCATTCAGCTTCCGGCTAATGTACCTGGAGAGGCAGTATATGATGGCTCAAGTACTCAAGTCTCTGCCATCCATGTGGGAGACCAGGATGACTTTGGCCTGGCCTGGCCTAGACAGACAGACATCTTCCATCAGCTGGTGCCTTCCTGTCTATTGCTCTACCTTTTTTTTTCTTTTTTTTTTAAAGTTAATTAATTAATTTGAAAGGCAGAATTAAAGAGACAGAAAGAGAAAGAGAGAGAGAGAAATTGAGAGAGAGAGAGAGATTTTCCATCTGCTGGTTCATTCCCCAAATGGCTGCAGCGGCTGGGGCTGTGCCAGGCTCAGGCCAGGAACCAAGTGCTTCTCCAAGGCTCTCACCTGATGGTAGAAGCCCAAGGAATTGGGCCTTCTTCAGCTGCTTTTCCCAGGCCATTAGCAGGGAGCTGGATCGGAAGTAAAGTAGCCAGGTTTTGATCTGGCACCCTTGTGGGATGCTGACACTGCAGGTGGTGGCTTAACCCTCTGTGCCACAACACTGGCATCAGATACTTTGTATTTCATTGGTGAAGTCTGGATATTATTTTAGTGTATAAGTTTGAAATGTTGGTAGCAAAATTATGCTAATTAACAATTAACTGAAGTTCTACTTTAAAAAAATATTTATTTATTTGAAAGACAGAGATACAGTAATAGAAGGAGTGATAGAGAAGAAGGGAGAGAGGAGAGAGAGAGAGATATCTTCCATCCATTGGTTCACTCCCCAAGTGGCCTCAGAGACTGGGGCTGGGCCAGGCCAAAGCTAGGAGCCAGTAGCTTCATCCAGGTCTCCCACATGGGTGATAGGGCACAAGCATTTGGACCATCTTCTATTGCTTTCCCGGGTGCATTAGCAGGGAGCAGGAATTTTCATTATCTATAGAAACATATGAGCAGATTAATTCAGTTGCTATTATTGGGCAATTTTGACTTTTAAAAGTTGTTTTTTGTTTTGTTTTGTTTTGTTTTTTTTGTTTTGTTTTGTTTTTGTTTTTGACAGGCAGAGTGGACAGTGAGAGAGACAGACGGAGAGAAAGGTCTTCCTTTTGCCTTTGGTTCACCCTCCAATGGCTGCTGCGGCCGGCGCGCTGCAGCCAGTGCATCACGCTGATCTGAAGCCAGGAGCCAGGTGCTTCTCCTGGTCTCCCATGGGGTGCAGGGCCCAAGCACTTGGGCCATCCTCCACTGCACTCCCTGGCCATAGCAGAGAGCTGGCCTGGAAGAGGGGCAACCGGGACAGAATCCGGCGCCCCAACCAGGACTAGAACCCAGTGTGCCGGCGCCACAGGCAGAGGTTTAGCCTATTGAGCCGCGGCGCCGGCCCGAGTTTTATATGATGAAACCTAATATAAAATGAACCTCCCCTTATTTTTTAAAAAATTTATTTTTTGAAAGAGTTTACAGAGAGAGAGAGAGAGAGAGTGAGCTTTCATCTGCTGGTTCACTCCCCAAATGGCCAAAATGCCCGAGCTGGGTTGTCTGAAGCTAGTAGTCAGAGATTCCTCTGGATCTAACCATGTGCATGGCAGGGGCACAAGGAGTTGGGCCATCTGCTGCTGATTTCGCAGGCACATTAGCAGGGGTCTGGATTGATAGTGGAGCAGCTGGGACTCGAACTGGCAGGCAGTGGCTTTACCTGCTATGTGACAATGTCAGCCCCAAAATTCACCCCCCTTTTTAAAATGGAAGCATACACACATACTATTAAATAATTTTGATCCAAGGGCAAGCACTGTGGCGTAGTAGGCTAATGACTCCGCCTGCAGCGTTGGCATCCCATATGGGCACTGATTGTAGTCCTGGCTGTTCCTCTTTCAATCCAGCTCTCTGCTATGGCCTGTGAAAGCAGTAGAAGATGGTCCAAGTGCTTGGGCCTCTGCACCTGCATGAGAGACCCAAAAGAAGCTCCTGGCTCCTGGCTTCGGATTGGCCCACCTCCAGCTGTTGCTGTCATTTGGAGAGTGAGCCAGCGGGTGGAAGACTTCTCTGTCTACCTTTCTCTGTAACTCTGCCTCTCAAAAAAATCAATAAATTCTTAAAAACAATAATTTTGATCCAGATCACTGGATACTTCATTTTTTCCCAAAACTGGTTAGAATGAATTTAATTAGTTCTTCTTGGTGTTTAAGTTTATAGTCCTTTTCTATTAGACACAGTACTGTCTAATGCTTACATATATCATTAAAACTGTACTACCTAAACCAGCGCTGTGGCATATCAGGTAAAGCTGCTGCCTGCAGTGCTGGCATCTCATATGGGTGTGGGTTCGAGTTCTGGCTGCTTCACTGCCTATCCAGCTCTCTGCTATGGCTTGGGAAAGCAGCAGAAGATGGCCCAAGTTCTTGGGCCCCTGCATCCACATGGGAGACCCTGAAAAAGCTCCTGGCTCCTAGCTCCGGATCAGTCATCGCAGCCATTTGGAGAGTGAACCACCGGATAGAAGACTTTCTCTCCTCTCTGTTTGCCTCTCTGTAACTCTGCCTTTCAAATAAATAAATAACTCTTTTTAAAAAAAAGCTGTACCACTGTGCCTTGAGGGTAAATTCCTGGGGGGGTGAAAGTGCATGTTTATTTTAATTTCAATAGATATTTAAATTATCAGAAATTTCATAATTTATACTTCTCTGAAAATATTTGTATGCCTATATTATTTTTTTTTGACAGGCAGAGTTAGACAGTGAGAGAGAGACAGAGAGAAAGGTCTTCCTTTTTCCGTTGGTTCACCCCTCAATTGGCCACTATGGTCAGCGCGTTGTGGCCCACGGGCTGCGCCATTCTGAAGCCAGGAGCCAGGTGATTCCTCCTGGTCTCCCATGCAGGTGCAGGGCCCAAGGACCTAGGCCATCCTCCACTGCACTCCTGGGCCACAGCAGAGAGCTGGACTGGAAGAGGAGCAACTGGGACAGAATCCGGCGCCCCAACCAGAACTAGAACCTGGGGTGCTGGTGCCACAGGTGGAGGATTAGCCTAGTGAGCCGCGGTGCTGGCCTGTATGCCTATAGTTTTATACTGTGATCAGTGTTTTGATGTTTTCCCCCCATTCTAATATGTGACAAGTGGGTTATCTGGTTGTTTTTTTCACTTAAATATGAATGAGTTTATGTATTAATCATATTTTAACAAACCACTTTGTTTCACTTAGTAATATACATTTGTGTTTCCTCCATGTCTTTCCTGTCTTGCAGTTCATTTCTCATTAGCACTGAATAATAATTTGTTGACTTCTTTCAAGTTGTCTCTTCTGTAGAGGACCAGTTTTTTTTTTTTTTTTAAATCTTCATACTACTTGTTGAACTCTTTTACTTATTGTAGGGTTAACAATACTATCAATAATAAACTGAAAATAGATCTTTGTAAAAATTAAGAGTGGGAATGTGAGAGGGAGGAAGAGGAAGGGTGGAGCGTGGGTGAGAGGGAGGGTGGGGGGGAAGTGTCAATATGTTCCTAAATCTGTATATATGAAATACATGAAACTTGTATAACTTAAATAAAATTTGAAAAATGAAAAAAAGTTAATAATTACAAGTTGTGTTTATTACCATTAAGTATGATGTTAGCTGTAGGTTTTTTGTATTCCTTATCAAGTCGAGTTGAGGGAATTGTCTTCTATTTGTGCTTTACTGAGAGCATTTATTATTAATGGTTTTTGGAATGTGTTAAATGATTTTTGTGAATCCATTGATAGGATCATATGATTTTTCTTCTTAAGCCTGTTATGGTGGGTTACATTAATTGATTTTAAATTTTGTACCAACCTTGCATAGCTGTAATAAATCCTATTTGGCCCAAGTGTGTAATTCCTTTTACACTGGTTGGTGTTGATTGGCTAGTAAATTGTTGAGAAATTTTTGCAACAATGTTATGACAGATCCAGGTCTATAGTATCTTCTCTATTATCTTTGCTAGTTTGCATGGCTTATAGAATGAGTTAGGAAGTATTCTCTCTATTTTTCTGAAAGAAATTGTAGTGATTTTATGTAATTTCTTCCTTAAATGTTTGCTGGAATTCACAAGTAGACCCATCTGGGCCTAGTGCTTTCTGTTTTGGGAGGTTATTAATTATTGATCAATTTTCTTTAGTAGAGAGAGTTCTATTCAGATTGCCTGTTTTTCATGTGTGAGCTTTGGCAGATTATATATTTTGTGGAATTTATCTAGGTTATGAAACTTTATGAACACACTTGTAGAGTTGTATAGTTTTCGTTAATTATTTTTTATTGTCCATGGGATCTGTGATGATGCCTGCTGTCTCATTTCTGATGATCAACAATTTATGTTCTTTCCTTTATTCATAGTATAGCATGGCTAGAGGTTTATTGATTTTATTGATCTTTCCAAAGAACTAGCTTTTGATTTCATGATTTTGTTCTGTATTGATCTCCTGTATTATTTCATTGAGTTCTACTTTATTTTTACTTACTTTGGCTTTAATTTGCTTTTCTGTGCCCTAATGTAGAAGTTTATTGATTTTTAGAATCTGTTCTAACATAAGCATTAACTGACTTGGCGTATAAGTTGCTAAGTACTGCTTTCATTGTATCCAACACATTTTGATAAGTTATATTTTCATATAGTTCAGAATATTTAAATTTCTCCTAAGATTTAATTTCTTTTATCTACAATGTATTGTTTACTTTCATGGTATTTTAGATTTTTTCCTAACTATTCTTCTGTCACTGATTACTAGTTTCATTCCATGGTTATCTGAGAGCAAACATTGCATGACTTCTGTGCTTTTTAATTTAAGGTATATTTTATGGCCCAGAATATGACCTATCTTGCTGAGAGTTCCCTAAAAGCTTGAAAAGAATGTGTATTCTTCCTGTTATTGTGTGAAGTTGTCTATAGATGTCTGTAACATGAGAATACCTAAAAATGTTTGTGAAGATGGTGATTAAAAGATAACACACATTTTCCGTTAACTTTTTGAAGCACCTCTCATATGCCAGTTGATTAAAGGGTGGTTGAGTCCAACTATGGGCATATATTGTTCTCCCGATTGAATATGTCCTGTTTCTGACTTCTCTTACAGTTGAAGTCTCCAGCCGTAATGGTGGAATCATCTGTTTCTCCTTGAATTTCTATCAATTTATATCTCATGTATTTTGGTGAAAAGGTTTAAGGATTATTAGGTTGTCTTTGGAGAATTAACCATTATATCATTATGATACACTTCTCTTTATTTTTTTTTTTAAGATTTGTTTGTTTATTTGAAAAGCAGAGTTACAGAGAGGCAGAGGAAGAGAGAGAGAGAGAGAGAGGTCTTCCATCTACTGGTTCATTTCCCTGATGGCCACAATGGCTGCGTCAGTCTGAAGCCAGGAGCCAGGAGACTTCTCCAGGTCTCCCACATGGGTGCATGGGCCCAAAGAGTTGGGCCATCTTCTACTGCTTTCCCAGGCCATAACAGAGAGCTGGATTGGAAGTGGAGCAGCTGGGACATGAACCAGAGCCCATATGAGATGCCAGCACTGCAGACAGAAACTTTACCCTTTATGCCACAGCTCCAGCCCCTCTCTTTCCTAATTTTCTGGAGTCTAGCCTCTGAAACCACTTTGTTTTTATTAGTTTAGCGTAGTACATCTTACTCCTCCCATTTACTTGAATCTCTGAGGGTCTTTATGTTAAAATTGGGTTTCCTATATACAACATTTAGTTGACTCCCTTAGACACAAAGGCAAAAAGAAAGAGACAGAGAGCTCCCATATACTGTTTTATTCCCCAGATGCCCTGTAACAGGCTGGCCTGGGGCCGAAGCCAAGGAGCCAGAGATACAGTCCAGGTCTTCCACGTGGGTGGCACTTGTGCCATCACTACTGCCTCCTAGGGTCTGCATTTGCAGGAAGCTGGCAGCTGGAGCTGATTGAACTCAGGTACTCTGATGTGGGACCTGGGCATCTTAACCATCATCTTAACTGCTCAGTGCCTGCCCCTAGTTGGCTCTTTTTGTGATCCACTCTGACAAGTCTCTGTCCTTTAATTGGTGCATTTAGATCATCACCTTGTTCCCTGTGTTTTCTTCTAGGAGTTTTACAGATTCAGAGCTTAGATATGTTTTTATTTATTTATTTATTTATTTATTTTTTTATTTTTTTGACAGGCAGAGTGGACAGTGAGAGAGAGACAGAGAGAAAGGTCTTCCTTTTCTGTTGATTCACCCCCCCAATGGCTGCTGTGGCCAGCATGTTGCGGCCGGCGTACTGCACCAATCCGAAGGCAGGAGCCAGGTGCTTCTCCTGGTCTCCCATGTGGGTACAGGGCCCAAGGACCTGGGCCATCCTCCACTGCACTCCCGAGCCACAGCAGAGAGCTTGACAGGAAGAGGAGTGACCAGGACAGAATCTGGCGCCCTGTCCGGGACTAGAACCTGGGGTGCCGGCGCCGCAGGTTGAGGATTAGCCTATCAAGCCGTGGCGCCGGCCATATGTTTTTTTATTTTGAGTTGACTTTTGTGTATAGTGTAAGGTAAGGATTCAGTTTCAGCCTTTTGTATATGAATATCCAGTTTTCTCAACAGAATTTATGAAAGACATTATCCATTTTCCATCGGGTAATCATACACATTTTACCATCTGCTCCACACACAATGTCTCCTATGATTCACATCATTGTGGTGATACATTTGATGAACCAGTGGTGACATATTTTGTCAATAAAAGTTTATATTATGGTTTACTCCTTGTGTTATTCAGTTCTGTGTGTGTTGGCAAATGTGTGTTGACAAATTACTATTCAGAATATTCCACTATTGGCCGGCGCCGTGGCTCACTAGGCTAATCCTCCGCCTTGTGGCGCTGGCACACCGGGTTCTAGTCCCGGTCGGGGCACCGGATTCTGTCCTGGTTGCCCCTCTTCCAGGCCAGCTCTCTGCTGTGGCCCGGGAGTGCAGTGGAGGATGGCCCAGGTCCTTGGGCCCTGCACCCGCATGGGAGACCAGGAGAAGCACCTGGCTCCTGCCATCGGATCAGCGCGGTGCGCCGGCCGCAGCGCGCTGGCTGCGGCGGCCATTGGAGAGTGAACCAACAGCAAAGGAAGACCTTTCTCTCTGTCTCTCTCTCAACTGTCCACTCTGCCTGTCAAAAAAAAAAAAAAATTATTCCACTATTCTAAAATTCCCCTTTGCTTCATCTGTTATTTATCCCTTGCATCATGCAACCTTATATGATCACTTGTTTAGTTCCAATATTTTTTAAATTGATTTTTTGGGATTTTTTACATAGTCATATTATCTATAGTTTTATTTCTTCTTTCCCAATTTACTTAATCTTCTTTTCTTTTCTTGTTTATTGCATTTACTAAGACTTCCAGTAAAATGTTGAATAGGAATAATGAGAGGGCATATACTTGGTTTATTTCTAATACTTGGAGGTTGTATGCCATTTTTCACTAATAAGTATGATGGTATAGATGTTTTTAAAGACAGTGTATAAAATAAAGTTTCCTTTATTTCTTAGTACTTGAGGGGTTTTGTTAAGAATGGATATTGGGGGCCGGCGCCGTGGCTCACTAGGCTAATCCTCCGCCTTGTGGCGCCGGCACACCGGGTTCTAGTCCTGGTCGGGGCACCGATCCTGTCCTGGTTGCCCCTCTTCCAGGCCAGCTCTCTGCTGTGGCCAGGGAGTGCAGTGGAGGATGGCCCAAGTGCTTGGACCCTGCACCCCATGGGAGACCAGGAGAAGCACCTGGCTCCTGCCATCGGATCAGTGCGGTGCGCCAGCCGCAACACGCCTACCGTGGTGGCCATTGGAGGGTGAAGCAACGGCAAAAAAGAAGACCTTTCTCTCTGTCTCCCTCTACTGTCCACTCTGCCTGTCCAAAAAAAAAAAAAAAGAATGGATATTGGATTTTGTCAAATATTTTTCTTCCTTTATTGATATAATCACTTAATATTTCTTCTATTTATATGATAGATTGATAGATTACATTGATTTTAAATGTTGAACTGGTCTTGCATACCAGGAGTAAAAAGTATACTGTGAATAAAAATTCTTTTTTTTTTTTTTAGCAAGAAAATGTTGAAATGTAATTCCTACTAGACTATATAGTTTGACACAGTTCAGACACATCTCTATCACAGGAGGTCCATGTTCTCTAAATAGCTCACTGCTGTGTAAAAGGAACATGGGTTAATGTTGAAAAGCTATGAAATATCTCTTTTATAGAAGAGCAATTGATTAATGTTTGTACATGTCAAATGTGGCTCATTTATTCCAGTTTATTTAAGTGAATGATAGCACTTGGGAGAAACATTTAAAAATGCCCAAGTTTTTTGGAGGATTGGGGAATTTGTTTTTGCTTAGTGCTGAGAAAAAGCAATTTTTATATAAATGTTTTAAAAATATAGTCAAAAATATAGTCATGAATTATTTTAATCATTATTTTGAAAGCAGTCTATTCAGTTTGTGAATATGGACCAATTTATATTCTGTAGCTGTTTGAAAATAATATATTGAAAGTATAATTAGGGGCTGGCGTTGTAGCACTGAGTTAAGCCACTGCCTGCAACTCCAGCATTCTATATGCATGCCAGTTCAAGTCCCAGCTGTTCAACTTCTGATCCAGTGCCCTGCTAATGTGCCTGGGCAAGCAGTGGGAGGTGGCCTGAGTACTTGGCTCCTTGCCACTCAAGCAGGAGGGTGAGATGGAGTTCCAGGCTCCTGGCTTTATCATGGCCTAGCCCTGGCGGTTGCGGCCATCTGGGGTGTGAACCAGCAAGTAGAAGACCTCTCTGTCTCTCCTCCTCTCTCTGTAACTCTGCCTTTCAAATACATAAATAAATCTTTTTTAAAAAAAACTATAATGTGTTTATAAGTAACAGGTCATTATTGATTCTTTATCATTAGCATCTTTGATTTTACCATCTAAGATTTTTAAAACTTTGAATAAATTTGTGAAGACCTTTTGCTTTCAGTAGAGCAATAACAGATTCTTTGAAAATACTTATTTTGCGTTTTCTCTGGATTCATTTCTGAACAGTTTAAAAGTAAGGTGAAAAAGCAGTTTGAATGTCAAACATAAATAACATAAATATTTGATTAGTGCTGTCATAAATGAGAATGAATTTTTTTTTTCTTCTTTGCAGTCCCCAAAGCTCCAGAGATAGACCCAGTAGAGTGTATGGTGGCTGACAACTCTGTAACAGTAGCTTGGAGAATGCCAGAAGAAGATAATAAGATTGACCATTTTATATTGGAATATAGGAAAACTAATTTTGACGGGCTTCCACGTGTAAAGGATGAACGATGCTGGGAGCTAGTTGATCATATTAAGGGTACTGAATACACATTATCAGGTAAATTGACTGCATTTCAGGAATCTCCTTTTTAATAATGTAATTGTAAAAACTACTTGAGTTACTTTAAAAGATAATGTTAATAAGTTTCTTTAGCTAGCTGACTTTGAAAATACTCATTGTGGAAGTCAGTTTTTCTTAAAATACCAAAGAAAAATCTTTGTTTTAATTACTTATGGACATTTACACCCTAGTAAAACAAGGTATGTAAAACAAATCTGAAGAGATAGTGTAGAAACAGTATTTCAAAGTGACATTTGATTTTTGCCTTGGTTTCTGACTGAATAAAAATGCTGTCAATTTTTTGGATGTACTTAAAGCCCACCTTTTACTTACACTGTAAATACTGTTGTTTTTACTATTTTAAGATTATATTAGTGGCCGGCGCCGTGGCTCAGTTGGCTAATCCTCCGCCTTGCAGCGCCGGCACCCCGGGTTCTAGTCCCGGTCGGGGCACTGGATTCTGTCCCGGTTGCCCCTCTTCCAGGCCAGCTCTCTGCTGTGGCCAGGGAGTGCAGTGGAGGATGGCCCAAGTGCTTGGGCCCTGCACCCACATGGAAGACCAGGAGAAGCACCTGGCTTCTGCCTTTGGATCAGTGCAGTGCGCTGGCCGCAGCGCGCCTGCCGTGGCGACCATTGGAGGGTGAAGCAACGGCAAAAGGAAGACCTTTCTCTCTGTCTGTCTGTCTCTCTCACTGTCCACTCTGCCTGTCAAAAAAAAAAAAAAAAGAAAAGAAAAAAGATTATATTAGTACTTAAAATAGAACTTTGAGTTGGTATTAAAAATTTGTGTGTTGGCATTTTAAAAACCTTTAGAAAGACAACTCAGTACATAGAAGGTTTGGATACTTGAGATGGCCAAATATTGCCAGAGTTGTGCAATACCTGTTTTGCATGATTGGTAACATTAGAAGCTACTATTGTACACCTAATATTTTTCAGGAGGTGGACTCAAATGTATTAATGTATAAGACATCTCATTTAATCTCTACAGCAATTGTGAAATTGATTTTATCGTTTCTGTTTTAGGTAGAAAACTAAGACACAATCTGTTGACTCTTCATAGATAGTAATTTTTTTTTTTTTTTTGACAGGCAGAGTGGACAGTGAGAGAGAGAGACAGAAAGGTCTTCCTTTTGCCGTTGGTTCACCCTCCAATGGCCGCTGCGGCTGCGGGCCACAGCAGAGAGCTGGCCTGGAAGAGGGGCAACCAGGACAGAATCCGGCACCCTGATCGGGACCAGTACCCGGTGTGCTGGCGCCGCAAGGCAGAGGATTTCCCTATTGAGCTGCAGCGCCAGCCTCATAGATAGTAATTTTTTAACTGAGCTTTAAATTAGATTTAATTTCAAAGTTTTTATTAATCTATGTTTTACTTCCTTTTTAAACTGTTTTCACATAAAAGGACAGTATTTCATAAATACATTCTTTAAGGTGTCTACTTTCTAAAAATGAATTGTTATTATAAATCATGCCTCTCTCTTTACTGAAATACTTTTAATGAAGCCTGAAAGGATACATTTTAAAAAGTTTCCAAAAGTTGATAAACTATATAATTTGTTTATTTTGAAGCAAATAGTAGATAAATCATGATTCTTTTTATTTCATGCATTGTTGCCCTTTTAAAATGAATTCCAACTCTTCTTGAATAATTACTTCCAAGGAGGAAAAAGTATGTATTTGAAGGTTCACACTTAGAATTTTACTCTTCATGTCTGAAAGATGTTTTCACTTTTTCAGGCTTAAAATTTGATTCTAAGTATATGAATTTCAGAGTGCGAGCTTGTAACAAGGCTGTGGCTGGAGAGTTTTCTGATCCCGTGACTCTGGAAACCAAAGGTAAGATCAGCAGCTGTTTACACAGCACAAAACACAACTGAACATCTGAAGCTATTCACAGCTTGTAACAGGAAGCATTTCATATATGGTTGAATTCTTTGCCCACCTCTAGCTTTTGCAATAGAAGTAGTTATAAGGCTAGGAAAATAGGACTATAATAATGATTTTTAATTGAGCTTTTCTTTGTGATTATATCCATATGGTAAACTAGATACAGATGATAGTATTATATTCTCTAGTAGCTGCTTAGTTTATAAATTTTATTCTAGTATAAATACATAAACATTGAGGTTTATTAAGAATTTTTCCAGAGAATGGATTATGAATCATGAGAAAGATACCTGTTCAGTTTAGTTTTGGCCCCTTCTGTTTTCCTTTTATTGTAGTAATTAAGACTTATATTGTATGTTAATGTTGAAATTCTTTTTGTCTTTAAAATTATCTTGAGAAATAAATAGACTATTTAACTGATAATCATTGCAAATGAGGAAAGTGATATTCATATGTGTTAAATGACTTGTCTATGGCCACTACACGCAGCTTGTAAAGATGTGAATAAGAATCTGTTTCTAAGTTCTGTTCCAGCCCTTATTGTAGGCCTGGAAACTAAGTTGTTCTAGTCTCTAAGAGCAATTTGCATTTAGTTAAAATGTCCTAGAATAATTTATTTGAATACAGAAATAATTAAAAGAGATTTTGTAGCTGTTTACCAGTATGAAGTCTGTAATGTTAGAAATCTTCCTAATTGTGAGCTAATACTGACTGAATTTATTTCTTTAATCAGATGTTACATATTGTTACAGGTACTTGGAATTCAGGGTGTTGTACTGACCCCTAGTTCATATAATATTTGAATTGGTTTTCTTGCCAGAAAATTGTTGTGATTTGGAGGATGGTATAAAAGTAACATATTAGAATAAAATAAAGTGTGAGGTCCATAAGTTATAGAAGAGACAAACTCAGGAAAATGTTTGCATCACAAAGTCTAAAGAAAAGTCTTAACTTTAAGCTATTTATTTATATTAGCAAATGTTTTTGAGAACTATAGATAATAACCAAGACATGTAATTACTTTGAATTACTTATTATCAGACTTACATGTGACTGTGGTTTTAGAGGTTTCCATTTCAAAATATAGTCATAATTAGAGGCAGATAATATTTTCTATATAACTTGAACTGTTTTTTGGCCCATATATTCAAATAAATTTCGTTGCTATTATTATTCAGCTTAAGGACATCATTTTATTTTTGTTTTGTTTGTTCTATTTCATTCACCTTTTATATTTAATGGCCAAACCTAGACCTAAATGGTATAAACTGATATTTCTGTGCAAATTCCATTTGTTTAAGAAAATGAACAGCTGGCTGTTGTTTCCTTGGAATTGGACTGCAGTTCCTATTATCAAGATCTAAATCTTACCAAACTCATGGCTTTGGGACTTGAAGTGTGACTACATAGATTATAGTCCTTTTAAGCTTATTAACTAAATGCTGTGTGTTGGGACTCATATATTGGTTTCAATTCATTTTGATAAATTCCCAGGAGGCAAATAGTGGGTCATATGGTAGATCTAATTTCAGCTTTCTGAGGAATCTCTACACTGTTTTTCCATAATAGCTATACTAGTTTATATTCCCATCAACAGTGGATTAGGGTAACTTTTCCCCCACACCCTTGCTAACATTTATTGTTTTTTGATTTTTTAGGTTATATTCTGACTGGGATGAGATAAAACCTCTTTTTGGTTTTTATTTGCATTTCCCTGATGGCTAGTGACCCTGAGCATTTTCTTATGTGTCTGTGGGCCATTTGAATTTCCTCTTTTGAAAAATGCCTGTTCAGGTCCTTTGCCCATTTCTTAACTAGGTTGTTTGTTTTGTTGTTGTCAGATTTCTTGAGCTCCTTATATATCCTGGATATTAATCCCTTATCAGTCACATAGTTTACAGATATTTTCTCCCATTCTGTTGGTTGCCTCTTTACTTTGTTGAATGTTTCCTTTGCAGAATGTTCTTAGCTCGATGTAATCCCATTTGTCTATTTTTGCTTGGAGTGCCTGTGCTTCTGGGGCTTTTCCAAGAAATCTTTGCCTGTGCCAGTGTCTTGCAGAGTTTTCCCTATGTTCTTCTGTAGTAATTTGATGGCATCACAATATAGATTTAGATCCTTGATTCATTTTGAGTTGGTTTTTATATAAGGCATAAAGTAGGAAAATGGAGATCTACTTTTCTCAGCACAATTTGTTGAAAAGTCTATGCTTTCTCCAGGGATTATTTTAGCTCCTTTGTCAAAGGTTAACTGGTTGTAGACACATTAATTGATTCCTGGAGTTTATTCTGTTCCATTGGTTTACATGTTGATTTTTGTGCCTACGCCAGGCAGTTTTGATTATAACTGCCCTCTACTATGTCTTGAAATCTGGGATCACATTGGAATCTGGAAATTGATTTCGGTAGTATGGACATTTTGTTGATATTCTTTCAAACAACAAACATGGAAGGTTTTTCCTTTTTTTTTTTTTTTTTGGTTTCTTCTACTATTTCTTTCCTAATGTTTTATAAATTTTGTAGAGATCTTTTACCTCCTTGGTTACATTTATTCCAAGGTATTTAAATTTTTTGTGGCTATAGTGAATAGGACTGATCTTATTTTAATAAATCTTTTTTTTAACTTTCATTTATTTATTTATTTAAGAAGGTAGAATTACAGACAGAGAGAAAGGTCTTTCATCCACTGGTTTACTCCCTAAATGGCTGCAATGGCTGGAGCAGGGCCCATCGGAAGGCAGAAGCCAGGAGCTTCTTCTGGGTTTCCCACCAGACACAAGGGTCCAAACACTTGGGCCGTCTTCCACTGCTTTCCCAGAAAATAGCAGAGAACTGGATCAGAAGAGTAGCAGCTGGGGCTCCAACTGGTGCCCATATAGGAAGCTGGTGCTGCAGGTGGTGGCTTAGCCTACTGTGTCACAGTGCCAGCCAAGTGGCACTGATCTTACAAGTTCTTTCTCAGCCATTGCATTTATCTGTGTATATAAAGGCTATTGATTTTTGTATATTAATTTTATATCCTACCACTATACTGAATTCTCTTAGGAGTTCCAGTAGGCTCTTAGTGGAGTCTTTTTATTCCCCTTTTTATAGAATCATATCATCTGCATACCAGGATAATTTGACTTCTTCCTTTCCAATTTGTATCTATTTAGTTTCTTTTTCTTGCCTAATGTCTCTGACTAAAACTTCCAGAACTGTATTGAATAGCAGTGGTGAAAGTAGGCATCCTTGGGGCTGGCACTATGGTACAGTGGGTTAAGCCTTCTTAAGCTCTTTCAACTGATAGTCTAACTTGAGTTAGTGTGTACTGATGGAGATTCTAGTAGAAGAAATAGCATAAATACCAGTGGCTATGCAAGTACATTATGTTTAGTTGGAATATAAGACATATAGAGAATAAAAATGGGGAAAATAGTAGGAATTGTAAGTTATGGGCTAATTGTTGAGAGTTTTAAACACTGACATTGGGAATTTAAGCTTTATTCTCTTTATACAGTGTTGAATCTATTAAATAGGAGAATAATGTGATGATCATTGGGAGATATGCTACATTTTTTAAATGGAAATATTTTATTGAACAGCACTTAACTTCAATTTGGATGGCTCTTCATCCCATTTGAACTTGAAAGTTGAAGATACCTGTGTAGAGTGGGATCCTACTGGAGGAAAAGGTCAAGACAGTAAAATTAAAGGAAAAGAGAATAAGGGCAGGTAAGCTAGTTCATTGAATCTGTTACATGGACAAATACTTATACTTTGTTTCTATTTGACAGCGACTTATACTGAAATTCTTATTCTGTACACCAGTATATTTGTAATATCAAAGTGAAGAATATAATACCATGTGTCATTAGTTGAATTTATCTGTAAATGTCTTGCTTGTTGCTTAGTTTCTTCCTAATCCCTTTATACTTTGTAATTTCTGTATCCCATCTCTTTAAATTTTTATCAACTTGAACTCCTTAGATAGGAGTTCCTAGTATAATTTCTGAATTTAGGACTTACAGATCACTTGTCTTACCTGAAGGTCTGCACTAAATGACAATTATTAGCATGTACATCTCCCTTACTAGCATCCTCCTGAACCCAAGAGGTGGGCTCAAGGACCTTTTGTTATTTTCATAACTTATTTAGGTAATGTCAAGGTGTGAGAGCCTCTGTCTTTTGCTCAAACTGAAGGTAAATGTCACTGTTGAGTTACAACAATGAGTCAGAAAAATTCCTCATCAGGCTTTTGATCTTATTATATGCTGTTAAATCACACTCTCATAACAGTTGCCTATTTTTATCTGACAGTGTCCATGTTACTTCACTGAAGAAGCATACAAGGTGATGATCTATGTCTGCCTAGTTCTAGGATTTAGTATATCTAGCTTGGCTGAGTAACTTTAATTTTTTTCTTTTAACCAGCAAGCAGAAACCATTGCAGCAGCCTTCATAAGCTAAAATACTGCTCTGTGTAGACTGTCTGTTTTGGTAGCTTATGTTTTGAATTTACAGCATTATAGTGTGTTGCATATTCTTTGAATTGTGTTGTAAATGATAACAAAACAATAAGCTCTGCTTTAAAATCTTTCTTGAATTATTTTCCCCCCATCTGATCTTTTTTCTGCTTTTACTTATACTTGGCATCTTTCTTGTTTATGTATTCAGTATATCTAACATTATAGCTTTGCTTTTATTTGTATTTGACATGAGGCAGGTTTGAAGCATTCTGTAATTTATAGTATTATGTAGTTCCAAGAAATGAAGGATAAAAAATACAGATCATCACTTGGATTTTTAAGACAATGCCAGAAAGATGGATCATTTCTAATTGCATGAATAATAATGTGCTTATTTGAAGATAACATATGCCTTTACCAGAAACCAGAATCTTTTCAGATTATCTTCCTCTCTTCTTTTTAGTTTATTTGTTCATTATTGATAAAAAGTGATTTTTAGTGTATTATAAATTATAAAATGCTCTTGAATTTAATATAGTCTGTGAAGTTTGATTTGGTTACCTGGAAATTTTTAGAATGCTGTATTTAGCATTTGGGTTATATTGTTTTTTTCCTCCCTTCCTTTTAAGGATATTTTATGTGTTGTAGGCCACTCTGGGAATGTTATATACATTTATTTATTCTTTCTATAAATATTTGTTCACTGTGAAATGTCTATTGGATGTTATGGGGCTTATAAGTATAAACAGTGACCCTGCCTTCAAGAAATTTGCCCTGTCTCATGTAGATGAGATACACACATTATGTGTAATGGTAAGTATGAATAAAGCTGAAAAGAAAGAAAGATGTTCAGAGTTGTATTTGTTGAAGTGGTCAGTTAACAACAGTTAGCCATAATGAAAGTAATAATCAACTTTTTATTGATTTATTGTGGTAGTGCAAGCAAGAGGCTGTAAAGGAAAAGGGGATCATTCCATCAGGGTTCCATATTCCCTGAAAGAACGGCACTGGGTAGAAGTCAAGTGAGTCAAATCACTCTAGAGGTTCTTCTCACTGCCAGCAAACCCCAGACAGGCCTTGCCTATTTATGGATCTGAGGACCAAGAAGGTGGGAAAGAGGGAGGGGTTAAGAGTAGAAAAGTACTAAGATAAAGGTGTCTTCAGAGGCCCTTCCTGTCTTCTTTAAAGGAGGTATTGGTGGGGACCCTTAACAAGTAAGTATCTCAGCCTAGTAGAGCTTTCCTCCCATAAGGATGCTTCTGAATAGAGGTGCCTCGGCTGGGAATATACATACACACATGAACCTCGTGTCCTGAGGGTTGGAATTGCAGCTCCCTCTAGAAATGGCTAAGACTAGTGTAAAGAGCCCATCCCAACCTATGCCCCATCCACCTACTGCAGGCTTTTGTAAATGCTAGTGGTTGCAACGGCCTCAAAGACGATACAAGACAGTTTTGGGCCAGAACTTGACTCCTCAAATGAGTTATTTAGCCTGGTAGATCTGGGAGACGTTTATTAAGGGAATGGTTTTTAGGGTAGATCCTGAGGAAGTACAAGAATGTGTGCATTTGGACTTGCTCTGAGAGAGTGAACAAGAGGCACTGAAAAGGTTGTGCAGATTTACAGAATACCTTGACTGCTATGTTTAGCTGTATAACGTGCTCTAGGGGGTGAGAAGCTAGAAAGGCAGACAGGGAACAAACTATGAACCTGAAATGCCAAGCTAAGTCATTTGTAACAAAGTACTTGAAGATTTTAAGGTGGATAGATCAGAGCTAGATCTGTCTTCTAATAGTGAACAAGATGAAATGGGTGGGGTGGCAAAGAGGTCATTTGGAAAGCTTTTAAAACTGTTGAGACTGGAGGTAGAAAAGAGCCTTAATTCAGGTGGTTAAGTGACTCAGGTACTTAGAGAGAAGTGGGGTGAGGAATGAATGGAAGGAGACCATGTTTGACTGAAAACAGTAATAGCTGTTGTACTACTTGCAAACATGTACTTGGAATGCGGGAATGCTGCCATGGGAGAGTTCTCCTTACTTCTTCTGAAACTAACCTGCCATTCTCAGTAGTTTTCTTTTCTTTTCTTCATGCTTTCCTTTTTCTTTATTACTGGTAAGTTATAATTTTTTTTCTTTAAAAATGTTTTTTCTGGTTATCAAAAGGGCTCTTGGCTTATTTTGAAGCAGTGCTAGATGAAAAAATTGCTTATATGAATTTCCTATGCTAATTATTAGCTGTAAATAACTAGGAAATACTTTTCAAAATGCATGTTTCCTCCCAGCAGACATTCTGGGTTACCAGCTGAGAAGATGAATTGTCAGTATATTTTGAAATAATTTCCTGATTGATTCAGATTCTGTTACTCTTCAGTTGGTAGTCAGCAAATATTACAAAATTCCAAAGGGCTCTATTTCTCCAATTTAGGACTGTGGCTCAGGCAGGAATATGTGGGCCTTAGTTGGTAACTTCACATATACCATTTATTCAGCTGAGTTCATTCATTTTAGTCAAGGTATTTCATAACTCTGTGTCTTGAGAATACAGAGATGAGAAGATGTGGTCCTGATAATAGTAATTTCTCTTCTCTCAGCCAGTCCACATCTAAGTCCCTTGCTTGGTATGGCAGCCAAGTGATGAGGGACCATACGGTAGAGTATGTAAGAACTGTCTTTCTCCATCACATTTTTGATGAGGGACTTTTCTGTTTTTGTTTTTAATCTCAGTGGCTACTAGCCTGGTGAGCAGCAAGATCTTGAAATTCTTAATTCACAAACACAAACATGTATTTCTCAAGCTGACTTTCCAATGTTCTGATTCACTAGCCTATGGTGAGTCCTGGTAATTTACATTTTTAAAGGGTCCTTAGATGGTCTACTTTTAATATTAAAATTTTTTAACATTTTAATCTTTTTTAAAAACTGAGACACAGCCACACATTAACCTAGGCCTACATTGGGTCAGGATCACTGTTGTCTTCTACTTCCCCTTCTCGTCCCACTGAAAGTTTTTTATGGGTAGTACAGTATACGTGGAGCAGTCATCTGTGGTAACAGTGCCCTCTTTTGGGTACCTTCTTAATGATTTGCCTGAGACTCTTTTCAGAAATGTGTCCATGGTGGTTTGCTTGGTTTGTTTATTTTTTTCATCATAGATTTGCTTGTAACCAGATAATGTATCATGAACATTCCTCTGTATCAGTGAAAAGCTTTCGGTGTTGGGGTCCATATTTTCAAACTTTTGAAGGAGTTTGTTGAGATCTGCAAAAGCATTCTGATGAACCCGTTTCTTGAAGGTGGTTCTTTTTCTTCTGCAGTTCATTGTTCTCTTGCGTCTTCTTCAGCTGTGTGTTCGCTAAGTGATAGGAATTGTTCAGTTCTATTAAAATCTTATGGCACCACTTGTATATAGTCTAGTAGTAACTAAATGTCTCATTATGTGGCACATGATTATATTAACTCAGGAAACCTGAGCAAACCAACCCTTGAAGACAAAAAATGTATTTTTGATATTCCTAATACAGAGTATAAAATTTTCTGTTTTTATTTGTGTCCTCTATTTTAGAGAATAGCTCAAAAGCATTACTGGGTTTTCTCCCTCAGGTTTTTTTTTTGTTTTCCTTCCTCTCCCCAATAGGAAGACACTAGTAACTGCCTACCTGGTCACAAGTTTCACAGAAATTTCAGTCTCCCCTTCTTAGCTACCTCTATTCATGCTGTCTGTTCAAATACAACTTATAGTCAGTGGCATGCGTTTTTTTTAAAGAAATACCTTTACAAACAGGACCTTTGCCATCCCTTGGGGAAAATTAAACAGTAGTATATATACTGAATTACTGACTTGTAACACTTGAAATATCATTGACTAGAAAACAGACAGTTGAAGTGGTCGTGAGTTTACTGTTTAATTCCTTGAAACTGATAAATCTGTGTTGTGATAGCAAGACATTTAGCTAATACAGACTGAAGACACTGAATCATGTGAAACGACTTTAAATTTTATTTTTATTCTTGCTTTCTTTGTCAGGGATTTCTATTCCAATATTAATATCTTATTAAAATCTACTAAAGGAATCTTAAGGAGAATATTCTAGTGCAATTATAATAGCCAAGTGTTCTTATTTCAAATTAGTGGTAAGAATGTATATTGTTAACTTCATGCCCCCCCATAGTAACTTTAGTATTATGTTGAATAATTTTTTTCTTTTTAAAAATGCAGTGATTTAACATAATTAAAATGTTATTTTTAAAACATCTTTGGGATCTAATCTATTTTGAGTTTTTGAGAGTCAGTGCCAAGGCTAATACTGTACAGATTACTATATCACATAATTTGACAGAAGTAGTCAGGTTGGATATTGTTCATTTTAGCAAGAGAAATAGTTTATAATATTGGATATTGTCCTGTACATGGATTTGGTCAGTTGCTATTTCTCTTTTAAGAAGAAAAGATCCAGAACAAAAATATCTACTGCTAATAGGGTTATTTAGTTGTAAGGAAAAGACTATTTTTGCCTTTGATTTATTAAATTTAACTGCAAAAAATATATGAACATTGTCCTATTATTTTTCTTGAGCTTTTTTTTTTTCCTTTAGCAATTTTGGTCTTATTCTGGCATTGTTTCTTATTTCAACTATGTGTTCTTTGTGTAAGCTTTGCTCAGTCTGCATGACATTCGCGTTTTCAGGCTGCTTTATAATAATGGCTTCTTATATTTTAGTGTTTATAATCGATAACTCTTTTAATAATTCAGACCAAATTAAATGGTGCTATTTATGCAGTATAATTAGAAATCTTTTCAAAAATTCTTTCCATGATTTGTAATTTTAGTTTATAAAATATTTGCCATATAAAACATTTTTCTTTTTGTTCCTGTTTAAATAGAAGTGGTACGCCTTCCCCCAAACGGACATCTGTAGGCTCCAGGCCACCAGCAGTAAGAGGCAGCAGAGATCGTTTTACCGGGGAATCATATACAGTGCTGGGTAGGGTAAAAAATAATCGTTCTTACTTATCTCGGATTAAAGGTGTCACAGTCACAATGGCACACTTTCCACTAAAGAGTGCCGCCTGTTTTAAATCAGTCTTTGCAGAAGTTCCTCCCTGTAGAAGCCCTTTTGGGGGATTTTAAAGTCATATTGTCATCAGAGCAGACATCTGTTGCAGTGGTTAAGATGCCTCTTGGGATGCCTGCATCCTGTTTTGGATTGCCCGGATCTGAATCTTGCCTTGGCCCCTGGTTGATTCAAGCTTCCTGCAACCTGGGAGACAGCAGTGATGGCTCAATTAATTGGGAAACTGCCACTCACGTGTAGACCTGGATTGAGTTCCTGGCTCCTGGCTTCAGGCTGTCCCCAGCCACTGCTGGTGGGGGTAATCTCTGTCTCCATCTCTCTCTGCCCCTTTCTTTTTTTCTTTTTCTTTTTTCTTTTTTTGACAGGCAGAGTGGACAGTGTGAGAGACAGAGAGAAAGGTCTTCTTTTACTGTTGGTTCACCCTCCAATGGCCGCTGCGGCCAGCGCACCACGCTGATCCGAAGGCAGGAGCCAAGTGCTTCTCCTGGTCTCCCATGCGGGTGCAGGGCCCAAGCACTTGGGCCATCCTCCACTTCCCTCCTGGGCCACAGCAGAGAGCTGGCCTGGAAGAGGGGCAACTGGGACAGAATCTGGCGCCCTGACCGGGACTAGAAGCTGGTGTGCCTGCGCTATAGGCAGAGGATTAGCCTAGTGAGCCATGGCACCGGCCTCTCTGCCCCTTTCTTCCTCCTTGTCTCTCCCCTGCTTTTCAAATAAATAAAAATAAATATATAAAGGGATCTTTGAAATTATATTATTGATAATTCTAAAACTCTGCCTCAGCTCACATAGTGACCACATATGAATATAACCCTTGAGGGGATAAGAAGGGGGAGAGGTTCTGAAGCATTTTATATTCAGAAAAATTAGTGGTAAATATGAAAGTAAATTTATGGTGGATTCCCTGCAATTTAGTATTTGTATGATGTTTTTAAGATTTATTTTTATTTATTTGAAAGGCAGAGTTGCAGATAAAGCAAGAGAGGTCTTCCATCCACTGCTTTACTTCCCCAGTGGCCACAACTGCCCGGGCTCTTTCAGGCCCACGCCAGGAGCCAGGAGTTTCTTCCAGGTCTCCCACATGCATGCGGGGGCCCAAGAACTTGGGTCATTCTCTGCTGCTTTCCCAGGCACATTTGCAGGGATCTGGATCTGAAGTGGAGCAGTTGAGACACAAAGTGGTGCCTATGTGGGATACATCTGAGGCTGTGGCTTAACCCCCTATGCCAAAGTGCCAGCCCCAGTATTTGTATGTTAACATGATTATTCTCATAGAGTACTTGATTCAAATATTTGGGGAGTCATTTGTGGGACAAGTGTTGGTGAGGATAAATGACTCAGAAGGAAGAAGAAAAAACCAAATCTATCTTTTTGATTTTTTTGTAGGAGATACTGCTATTGAAAGCGGACAACATTATTGGGAGGTCAAGGCCCAGAAGGATTGTAAATCCTACAGTGTGGGAGTAGCATATAAAACTTTGGGGAAATTTGACCAATTGGGAAAGACAAACACTAGTTGGTGTATCCATGTCAACAACTGGCTACAAAACACGTTTGCTGCAAAACATAATAATAAAGTCAAAGCTTTGGATGTTACTGTTCCTGAGAAAATAGGTGTATTTTGTGACTTTGATGGGGGTAAGTTTACTTATTTTCTCATAAGTCATTTCATCACTGTTGCTTATGTTTCTGTAGTCTTTATTGGTAATTGTCTGCAGAATTTCCCTTAGTATTGTGGTAAGGACATTTTGAACAACTAAGCTGTGATCACAAACATAATCTCAAGTTATGCAGTTGATTGTAACGGTGTGTGATACCTGCCTGGAGACCTACAAAAGTACTTATTTATAATAGGTAAGTCTGATAGATTTTGCTGATTTTAGTCTTCAGCACTAAAATTTCTTCTTTCTTAATTCCTTTTTTACTGTGTTTTACTACCTACCTGTAAAAGTTGTGGAGTCAGATTTTTCAAGTTGAGGTAGACCTTAGAAATGACCCAATATACCTGCCACAGTCTAAAATCTTTATTACACTGTCTCTACAGATAATTGCCACTCTCGTGCTGTGTGAAGCCTGTGGTTTTAGAAGGCAGCCTATTTCATTGTTGGAACTTTTGGTTAGAATGCTTTTCTTAAATTAACTTATTTTATCATGTTATGACTTCTGAGACTGTTGCTTCTATATTTTATCATCTGAATAAGCATAGAATTATGTTCTCTAATCCACATTTTCATAATAATCCTTATTTGTTTAAAACTGCTAACATTGCATTTCTTGCCCCATTTTTCCAGCCTATACAGTCTTTTGTTAGCTGTCCGCTTATATTTTAATTTTTCCAAACAAACCCTTACACTCTCCTATGGTTGTATACAATGTATTTCATTTTTGAATTTTTAGAAAATTTTTGAGAATGTATTTTCAGTTTACATTTTAGTCAAAGGCTTAATACTCCACTAAATAAAGAGTTCAACATATAAAAAGTACAAAGACCATAGTTCTTCAGGAATATAGGCAAGGGCTATAAACAATAGCCAAATTAAAAGATATTAATGACACTCCTATACAGTAAATTTTTAGACAGTCAAAGAAGAAAATGAGATGTCAGCAGGACAGCCATAAGGCATGTTTAACGTGCATTCACTCAGAAGTAGCTAAATGTAAATATATGACACACCATCATGGAGGCTACTGATGATCACACAGAACATTGTATCTAAGCATTACTGCTCTGCTGTTTGCTAACTTGTGATCATAGGTTATTTACGATGTTGAAGTTTCTGTATGTAAAGCACTCAACACTTCAGTAGTATGCATAAATATTATGTTCTTTTCTTTCCCTCTTTGTTTAATAGCAGTTGATTTATTAAGAGCACTATTGCGAGAGAAAAAAGCCTGGACAGAGCAGCTGCATTTAGAATAGGAGAAAAAAAGATGGAAGGTATTTTCAGGGTTGGGATACAAACCAAGAAAATAGTTATCCAAGAGGAGTTTCAGGAAGTGATAACAGTTCTGAGGAGACCATCAGGCTGGGTGCTAAAAAGTTTAGTTAATTCAGGGCATGATCACGCTGAAATTCAAACTATGAGGGGGATTTTAAGAATTAAAGTTGAAGTATTTGTGACTGTTCTGTGATTTTAGAGACTGGAGGATAGGTATAGACTCAAGTAGTTAGTAGTCAGAGTATGATGTAGAGGTAAACTTTAAAGGGTAACATGATTTGGGTAGAAAAGCTGGTTATCATAAAAATGAAGAAGAAATAACCTTGGTTTTCAATGGGCTAATGAAATTACTTGTTAAATATTTATAAAATAAGAAAATTGTTACAGATGAATGAGTAGAATAGTGCTAGATTCTATTAGGCATTTTGAAGGCATCATGGAGGTCTTGAAAACCAGGAAGGATGACTGGATTTGGGCTTTTTCTTGAACATGTTTGCTGTGGTTTTCTAGTGAGAATTATTATGTCCAGTCTTTACAGTTTATAATAAAAACAATGCCAAAATATATTTTAGGTCATTATTTTCTTACATTATGAATGTTACACTTAATTAGATGTTATAATTTTGTCTTAATACATTTAGGATTATTTTCCTTCCTTTTTAGGTCAACTTTCTTTCTATGATGCAAACTCAAAACAGTTGCTGTATTCCTTTAAGACAAAATTTACGCAGCCAGTACTACCTGGTTTCATGGTTAGTACCTAACTAATATTTTATTTGGTTTTGAACTTTAAGTAGTTTAATATGTGCTTTATATTTGGGAAGCAAGATATCTCATTTCTTCTTCATATTCTTCCCTGCGTTTCCAGTCTGCTTCCTCCCAAACCTCGGATTGTATATTTTGGTATATTTTATTGAAATCAGTGTTAGTACATAAAAGTAAGCATGTCATAAACATATGGTCTGATGCATTTTCATAGGACTACATGCTTGTAACTGGCACCTAGATCATGAAATGGAATATTTTCAGAACCTCAGAAATCCTTCTGTGCTCATTTCTAGTCCCTAGTGATGGTCCTCAAAAGGGCGACACTATCTTGAGTTTTAATATCAAAGATTCATTTCAACTTTAACTCCTTCTCAACTTTATGTAAAAGGAACCATAGAGTATCATTTGTGGTTAACATTATGAGATTTATCCAGTTCTATGTGGTTGTAGTTCATTTGTTCCCATAGCTGTATAGTTTTCTATTATTTACATATTATCACTATGCATTCTAATTTAGTTGAATATGTGTGTGGTTTCTGCACTTGATCTTATTCAAAAGGCCAAGAAGTGATATGTGTGGTTTCCAAATATTCTTGTTCCATTGGGTACCTACAAAGGATTTGAGTTGCCAAATCATATGTTATATAAATAATCAACTGTATTAGATGCTGCTAAAAAGTTTATCAAAGTGGTTGGTTGAGGCCGGTGTTGGGTGCAGTGGGTTGATGCCCTGGCCTGAAGCGCCAGCATCCCATATGGGCGCGGGTTCGAGACCTGGCTGCTCCACTTCCTATCCAGCTCTCTGCTGTAGCCTGGGATGGCAGTGGAAGATGGGCTAAGTCCTTGGGCTCCTGCACCCGCGTGGGGGACCCGGAAGAAGCTCCTGGCTCCTGGCTTCACATCAGCGCATTTCCGGTCATTGCAGCCAATTGGGGGAGTGAACCATCGGATGGATATCTCTCTCTCTCTCTCTCTGCCTCTCCTCTCTCTGTGTAACTCTGACTTTCAAGTAAAAAATAAATAAATCTTTAAAAAAAAAACCCACAAAGTGGTTATACTAATTTGCAAACAGAAGTATATGAGAACTTGACTTCCTCCATGTCATTAACAAAACTTGGTATTATCTTTTTAATTTTAGACCTTCTAGTGGGAATGATATATTACATTGGGATGTTAGTTTGCATTTCCTTGCTGACTAATGCTCTTGAGCATGTTTTTATATCTTTATTGATTGTTTCCGTATATTGTTTTTAGAACCAGCTATTCAAACCTTTGTCTTGATTTTCTCTTGGGTTTTCTTCCTATTTCTTATTGATTTGCAGTTCTTTATTTGGTCTGATTGATTTGCTAGACAAATCTATTGCAAATATCCTTTCTACTCTGGCTTTCCTTTTTTTATGGTATCTATGAACAAAAATTCTTAATTTTAATGTCCTGTTTATCAGGTTTTTTATTTCACTTACAGCTTGCACTTTTTGTCTTCTCTTTAAGAGATCATTATTCATCCTCAAGATCATGAAAATTATTGAGTTTTCTTCTGGAAGCTTTACCTTATGCATTTAATTAGAGACTACAGTTCAGTGCAAGTACAATGTAGAATTGATGTGTTTGATAAGAAGTAAGAGCCAAGATACATTCTTTAATTCCATAGGGCTATCCAGTTTAAAGGAGCATTTATTGAAAATATCTTAGTTTACTACTATCTTTGTACCATATTTATTTATTTATTTTTTTTGCCAGGCAGAGTTAGAGAGAGACAGAGAGAGAGTTATAGACAGTGAGAGACAGAGAGAGAGTTATAGACAGTGAGAGAGACAGAGAGAAAGGTCTTCCTTCCATTGGTTCACTCCCTTAATGGCCGCTACAGCCAACGCTACGCCGATCCGAAGCCAGGAGCTGGGTACTTCCTCCCGGGCTCCCATGTGAGTGCAGGGACCCAAGCACTTGGGCCATCCTCCACTGCCCTCCTGGGCCACAACAGAGAGCTGGACTGGAAGAGGAGCAACCGGGACTACTACCCGGCACCCCAACAGGGACTAGAACCCAGGGTGCTGAGGGTGCTTCAAAAAGTAGAGGAGTAAGCATTTAGCCTTACAGTCAGGATGCCTGCATCCCATATCCTAGACTTGGGTTCAGTACCCAGCTCTGGCTCTTGGCTCCAGCTTCTTGCTAATACCACAGCTCCCTGTGGATCTTGGGAAGCAATGGGAATGGCTCAAATAATTGGGTTCTTGCCACCCACGTGGGAGACCTGGATTGAGTACCTAAGTCTCAGCTTCAGCCTTGGCCCAGTCCTGGCTCTTGTGGGCATTTGGGGAGTAAAGTAACAGAGGGGAGATACTTTCTCTCTCAAATAAATAATAAAATAAATTACCTTCTCTCTCAAATAAATAATAAAAATTCATGGGAAAATGAAATTAAGAGATAGTTTATTTTGGTGCCAGAAATTTGGAAGTCCATATACACACAGGGTCTTCAAAAGGTCATTTTAGGATAAGTGTTTGGTGTAGTGGTTAAGATTCTGCTTAGGACACCAGCATCCCATGTTGCAGTACTTGAGTTCAGATCTGCCTCTACTCTCTTCCTGCTTTTTGCTAAAACATACCCTAGGAGGCAGCAGCTGATGCCTCAAATAGCTAGGAACCTGCTACCCATGTGGGAAACTCAGTTTGTGTTCTGGATTTCTGGTTTTGGCATGATCCAGCCACAACTCTTTTTGGGCATTTGTGGAGTGAACTGGGGGATTGAAGGTACTCTCTTCTCTCTCTTTAACTCTGCCTTACAAATAAAATGAGTTAAATAAAACAAAAAAAAAAAATTTAAAGTTTATGTAACTGTGTTACAAAAAAAATCTATGCATGGATATCAAAACATTTTTTGCACCCAAATAAACTTAATTTTGTTTTCCATGAACTTTTTGAAATCCTCTTATAAAATTTCAATTCTACCTAATTTGTCAGATTTACATTAAAAAAATTCATGTTTCTGGCCAGCGCCGTGGCTTAACAGGCTAATCCTCCACCTTGCGGCGCCGGCACACCGGGTTCTAGTCCCCGTCGGGGCGCCGGATTCTATCCCAGTTGCCCCTCTTCCAGGCCAGCTCTCTGCTATGGCCCAGGAAGGCAGTGGAGGATGGCCCAAGTGCTTGGGCCCTGCACCCGCATGGGAGACCAGGAGAAGCACCTGGCTCCTGGCTTCTGATCAGCACTATGCGCCGGCCGCAGCGGCCATTGGAGGGTGAACCAACAGCAAAAAGGAAGACCTTTCTCTCTATCTCCCTCACTATCCACTCAGCGTGTCAAAAAAAAAAAAAAATTCATGTTTCCTCACACAAAATGAAGCATAGTTTTGAAATTTTTTAAAGAAAATGTTATTGTTTTTTCTAACTCCTTAATCCTCTTCAGTCTCTCCATAAGGTTAGGCTACTGTGTTCTTGGGGTCCACTTAAGGCCATCATTTTTCTGGCTAGAATTTCATTAACTTTGGGGTTACTTTTACAAATTAGGATGTGATATATTTATATATTTTAAAATTTATTTATTTGAAAGGCAGAGATACAGAGAGAGAGGAAGAGACAGAAAGATCTTAAATTTCATATGGTTGGACTGGGCCAGGCCAAAACCAGGAACTTGGCACTGCATCCAGGTCTCCTTTGTAGGCACTTGGACCATCTTCTGCTTTTCTAAGTACATTAGCCAGGAATTGGATCGGAAACGTAGCAGCTGGAATTTCAACCAGCACTGATTGGGATGCCGGCGTCATAGGCTGTGGCCTAACTTGCTGCACCACAATGCTGGCCCAGGATGCTGTATTTCTAGTGCAGATTTGGTGGAATGCTTTTTATGTTCTTCTAGCATCATCCCTGACTGTATAACCCCCTAACTGTGAGGAGAAAATATTCAGAGTATATGTGGGTTGAAAATGCAGTTATTTTAAATCTTACAGTCAGTAACAGTTATTTACTCTAAAGTTGTTTTTTCATTTCTTAACACAAACCAATGCTTATGTTATATATTTTGAACTATGTTTCCAATGTGGTCAGAGACAAATTGTTTATCGTATGGAACTCAGAAAAAGTTTATTCTTCTAATTCTTAGGTAGATCTTATAATATGTTATCTTTGTCTCTTTTTACAGTTTTTGATTTTTTTTTAAGATTTTATTTATTTATTTGAAAGGCAGAGTTACAGAAAGGCAGAGGCAGAGAGAGGTCTTCCATCTACTGGTTCACTCCCCAGATGCCCACAATGGCCAGAGCTGCACCAATGCAAACCCAGGAGCCAGGAGTTTCTTCTGGGTCTTCCACGCAGGTGTAGGGGTCTAAGGACTTGGGCCATCTTCTGCTTTCCCAGGCCATAGCAGAGAGCTGGATCAGAGTGGAGTGGCTGGGTCTTGAACTGGTGTCCATATGGTATTCCAGCACTGCAGGCAGCAGCTTTACCCACTACACCACAGTGCTGGCCCCTATTTTATTTTATTTTTTTAGGATTTTATTTATTTATTTGAGAGGCACAGTCATAGCCAGGGAGAGGGAAAGACAGAGAGAAAGATCTTCCATCTGCTGGTTCATTTCCCCAGATGGCCGCAATGGCCAAAGCTGGGCCCACCTGAAGCCAAGAACCAGGAGCTTCTTCCGGGTCTCCCATGTGGGTGCAGGGGCCCAAGGACTTAAACTATTTTCCACTGATTTCCCAGGTGCAGTAGCAGGAAACTGGATCAAAAAAGAAGCAGCTGGGACTCGAACTGGCACCCATATGGATGCTAGTGCTGCAGACAGAGGCTTAGCCTACTAAGCCACAGCATCAGCTCCTCTTTTTCTTTTGTTTCAAGAATTTATTTATTATTTGAAAGGCATAATTACTCCCCAGTTGACTGCAATGGCCAGGGCAAGGCCAGAGCAAGGCCAGGGCAAGGCCAGGGCAAGGCCAAGGCAAGGCCAGGCTGAAGCCAGAGCCTGGAATTATATCTGGATCTTCCACCTGCATTGCTGGGACCCAAGCCCTTAGGCCATCTTTTGCTGCTTTCCCCAGCGCGTTGTCAGGGAAGTGAATTGGACATGGAGCAGCCTGTACTTGAACCAGCACTTACATGTCATTCCAGTATTGCAAGTGGTAGCTTTACCCACTGAACCACAATACCAGCCCTTGCTGTGTCATTGTCTGAATATTTTGTAGAATTGTGTTTTGATAGAATTAAGTTTTATGAATCTTGTTCCCTTTTATAGGTAATGCTTTGCCTAACTTCACAAATATTTTTCATCTGTATTTTCTTAAAGTTTTATAGTTTTAGGTTTTACATTTAGTTCCGTGATCCATTTTGAGCTAATTTTGTTACATGATACAAAAGTATGGTTTAAGCATTATCAATTGTTCCAGTACCATTTTTTTTCCTAAGGTTTATTTATTTATTTGAAAGTCACAGTTACAAAGAAGGAGAGACAGAGCTTCCATCCACTGGTTCACTCCCCAGATGGCAGCAGCCAGTACTGGGCCAGGCCAAAGCTAGGAGTCAGGAGTTTCAAGTTCTCCCATGTGGGTGCAGGGCCCAATACTTGGACCATTTTTCACTGCTTTTCCCAGGCCGTTAGCAGGGAGCTGTTTTGGAAGTAGAGCAGCTGTTATGCAAACTGGTGCACATATGAGATGGCAGCATTGCAGATAATGGCTTTACCCATTACACCACAATGCCAGCCCCTCCAGTACTGTTTTTTAAAAAGACAAACCCTTCTTTATTGATTTGCCCTTGTACCTTTGTGCTAGATATTTTGAGTGACTAGTTTTATGAATGACTTGATTTCAAAAAATAAATATAGTGGTTTAATAATCAGAGGATGCTTTTGTATTTGGGGAGTTACCAGTACTGAGCCTGGTAGTTTCAAAAATTTAGAATGTTAATTATACTAGTTAATCATTTATTTGGAACACTACTGTGTTTATGAAATACTGAATCCTTAAATAATTGAAAATGGGAGTACTTAAAACAACTTTTAGAATTTCCCTTGCTTTAAGTTGTGTCTGCCTGTATACATGTTGGTTGATAGTTTAAATGATCCATATTTTCATATTTTAACTGATTCCATTCTAAATCTCTTTTTACTATTCAATCATAGCTGCTCTGTTCACAAGCAAAGCAGTTTTATGATAATGAATAGATATGGCAGTTGCTTCTGGATATTGTCAATTCTCAATTTTTTCAGAAATCTTTCTTAAAGAATTAATAAGAGTTTATTGTTGGAAATAGGGAACAGATTAAAGAAAAACTAGTGGGTTTTAGGACACATCTCATTAAAACTGAAAGCAACAATAAGGAATAAGGAAGATATTTCTTTGTACACTTTCCTGAGTGTGAAGGATAGCATCAGAAAATGATAGCTAGTATCTTTTGCCTACATGCATGCAATTTAGTCTCTCAGTTTCTTCAACCCCTGAGTTCCCTCTCAAGTGCAGCGCCAGTGTGTTCTGCTACCACAAAGGCTTCTTTGGCCTTCTCTGAGTCTAAAAACAGGCTCTAAGCTCAGTTAATGAAAGCAGTTTGGGACTGGCTGGTGTTTATAAATGTGGAATTTTACCTCTCAAACAGAGATTTGAGAATCACTGCAGTTGTAATTTGATTTGAAATGTGACTGAGGCTTTGTTTTCTCTTGTCTTAGGTTTGGTGTGGTGGACTTTCTTTGAGTACTGGGATGCAAGTTCCAAGTGCTGTAAGAACCCTTCAGAAAAGTGAAAATGGAATGACTGGTTCAACTGGCAGCCTGAACACTGTTGCTCAGTAACGCTGACTCAGACATGTTTACCCTCCCTCTTGATTGAGTGGCCTTTTCTGTGCAGTTACTAATCACAGAAATTTGTGAATGGTGGAAAACAGATTTGCTATATTCTGCTTTAAGGCCTGAAATCTGTTAGCATTAAGTATCTAGTAAGCTTTCACAGGAACCTACTGTGCAATATCATAGAAGCAGCAGATATCAAGCACTAAACTGATGTTTTGAAGTATAAATGGGAAAAAAGATGGTGTTGAAATGTTTATATAGAAACTCATTTTTGTGTTTCTTGGATTGCTTTGGCTCTTCTAAACGTGTAATTACATATGGTAACTCTGGGGCCTGGGGTGAAAAGCTTTTAAATCATGCCTTCTTTCCTCTATTTCTCTTTTCTGTCTCATTACTACCTAATATTTAGTTCTTTCACTAAAGCTTTAAGAATATATAGTCCTCTAAAGTTTTCTAAAAAGTGAAATCATTGTTTGGGGGTGATAGAAAGTTTTATTACAGTGGTTTATTTTTCCCTTTTTATAAATTAGTTTTTCTGCATTATCTTTTTGTTAACTAACTTGATTATATAACACTTCCCCTTCCAAAATACCCTTATTTATCTTGTGGTTATAACTCAAAATAGAGTGGATATGAAGAGTTTCTAGACATAATAGCTTAATATTGTCCAAATTTCAATGGCCGGCACTGTGGCTCACTTGGCTAATCATCCGCCTGCGGCGCCGGCACATTGGGTTCTAGTCCCAGTGGGGCACCGCATTCTGTCCAGGTTGCTCCTCTTCCAGTCCAGCTCTCTGCTGTGGCCCGGGAAGGCAGTGGAGGATGGCCCAAGTACTTAGGCCCACACCCACATGGGAGACCAGGAGGAAGCACCTGGCTCCTAGCTTCAGATTGGTGCAGCACGCAGGCTGTAGCAGCCATTTGGGGGGTGAACCAATGGAAAAGGAAGACCTTTCTCTCTGTCTCTCTCTCTCTCTCTAACTCTGCCTGTCAAAAAAAAAAAAAAAATTGCCCAAATTTCTATTTTGTACCTAGTGTACTAACATAGTGGCAAAGGAATATTCTTTATATGTTGTCCTATTTAATTAGACTTCTTTTCATTCCATCATTTTGGATGATGGTTAAGATTTTAAAAGCTTTATATTTTCTGATTTTGTTGTCTGCTTTAATTACATCTTTCATAGTTACGTTAGGTAAGATTCCCACTCAAATTTGGCACTAACATGACAATTATACTGATTTTTAACATTTCTAGTAGGAATGAAAGTTTATTAATAAAGTTACATGATGGGAAGAGAAACCTATACTACTTAATTTTTATCTAAGAAGGGATTGTAAGGAAGATGCCTAAAAGTATTCCTAATGAGGAAATTTATGACTTTTTAATAAGAAATGTAATGGTTTAAACAATTGCTTTGAAAACAGTTACCTCTCTCTGACTTTATTGGCACATGAGTTTTCAAACAACTCAGAGGTTATTTTTGTCTCAGTCATTTTATTACATTTGTTTGCTTTTTAAAGAGATGTAGTTCTTCCAAAAACCGATATAGACATCTTTCTTGAACTTTAGGAAAATGTACTAAACAATAGTATGACCCGAGGTTACTGAACAGAACATACCTGTTCTTAAAAAGTTGATTAAAATGTGTAACTCAAGTGCTTTGAGCCAAACTAAAAGTTGCAGTTAAGTGTTTAGGAACTCCTTGATAATTTATAAGAGGTCTGGATTTGTAACTTCCTAAATTTTTGAAGCTCTTAATGTCCTTTAATTTTTTGACTTTCTTCCACTCTCCTTTATTTTGGGCTGTGACAACCTTCTCTTAAGAGGTAACCATTGCGGCTTACATTTGAGTTGCTTTCTACCCAAAGGCCTGTGTAATGGTGGTAGTTTCTGCTGCTCACTGAGAGGATATTTTGTTTCATTGATAAAACAAATCTGAATGAGGAGTTTTATTTGAACTGCAGTGTTTTTTAAAAGTTGAGGACTTACATATCTGCACTACTGTTTGATGACATACTGGTAATTTTAGAGACTTGGAACTTAAAGTTTAGAGAATGAGTATATCTGTAAGCATTCTTTTGATTCTCTAAACAAACGTAATTTTGATTTTTGTTCCTCATATATTTTGAAAGATATTTTTGGATATTCTTTCCCTATTTAGAGGGCTACTCCAGGACCTAAGGAAACAGGAATTTATAAGTCCGTTTTATAAACTCAAACCTGAAAGCAGTAATTTAGTAATCAAGTTGCTTTTATGTGATTAGCTACACAGTATATTTTAGCAAAAATGACCCAGAAAAAGCCAAATGTTCTTGTATACAATTTTTTACTATTATGTCTTATATAATTGTGTCTTCTCATTAATTCAGTGCCTTTTTCCTCTAAGCATGCTCTTGCTTCATGCTCCATGCAGTGTCAACTGATAAGCGGAGAGCATTATGTTATAGTGGTCAGGGCCTTCTGTGGCAGGAGCATGGGGAAAAAGAAACGTATTAATCAGGGGCTGGAGGAGTGTATCTGATCCTTTCTTGTGCTCATGCCATCATTTGAGACTCTTCATATAATTTTTTCTAATATTCTTTTGGAAAATGTATTAAATTTCACTGGGGAGGTTTCATTTCTCAGAGATTTTGTGATAAATATATATTTAGCAAATGAAGAATCCAAGTTCTCATTACATGTAATACTTGTTATTAAATTGTACTATTATCATTTTGAAATAAGAACTTGAGGGTTTCCTCTTACTATATTTCTTGAAGGTTTCTAAAATTAAAAACAAAATACATGAATTTCTTTTTAGTCTTATGTTTTAAATTTACTTGTAAAGTTAAACTGGAGAAAGTTTGTCACCCTCATTTTCAAACTAAAAAATAATCAAATATAGTGCCTATTTAGTCTCAGAATAAGGGAACTGTCTTGTTGGATCATAATGTAGAACATTCTCATTGACATTTGAATTAAGTATTGAGCATTCGTGCTCAATTTAGTATATTGTAAAAGGTTGGCAAACCCATTCAGACATTCTTTACTTCTTTATTTACTTTATGTTTTGACAGGTCAAACATGAATGCTTTCTGCAAAGGAAATGCATGAGAGGTTGACTGTCGTGGATGTAATCATAGGTGTAAAAACTTGTTTTATAAAAACATTGATCTAGTATTGCATTTGTCATTTAGCAGTTGAATTTCAAACCAGTTTTATTGAACTGGATATAGAAATGAAGGAACTGCCTTAAGCACTTTAGAAAATAATGTTTTTACAATTCATTTTGACTCTTTTAGCAAACCATGTTACATATGTCTCTAATTTCTTGTAAATATATAATTAGTAATTATAGAAATTTAACATACAGCAATTTGAATGTTCCAGGTATAACTAAACAAATTAAAAGGATTAGGCACCTGCTTTTCTGTACATGGTTTTAATTGATAACATCTGCACCATTTTGACAAACTGAAATGACTACTGTATAACTAGACTTGGCAAACTTTTACTCTGTTCCATAATTAGTAATTTTCCCCCATGGTATATAAAGAGACATACTGGCTTTCTTTTGCTTACTCATTTGCAACATTAAAGTATGAAAAATATGTGTCATTTGAATCCATTTGTGACTTATCCTAGGTCATATGATTAATAACAAGTATCTAATTAAATATTTTAATGAGGCTAATATGAATGGTTGGCTTTTATCCCTATAGTTTTTCCATAAAATTATATTTATTTCTGTATTTTTAATTGTTTCTTTTGGAAACATTGGAAACAAATTAGGAAAGGATGTATTTGGAAAATGATTACTTCAAAAAGTATTACTTTTAAAAGGAGACAGTATAGACTTCTTGCCATAAAATATGATCCCAGGCTAAGAAATTATATTTTCAGATTATCACAATTCTCTTTAAAAAGTTATATTTCCTAGATTGGTGTTCATTCATTGGCTAATTCATACAACAAATATATGAGTGTGATATGGCAGTCAACATTTGACTACTTTATATTTGCCTTTGCAAAAAGTATTGAAATTTGATTTATGATGCATAAATCATTTATGATGCTGCTTTTGAATGGGGGGACATTTTGTATCTTAAAAATAATGTCTTGCTAGCCAGATGTTTAGAAGAGTAATTTCAAATTTCAAATTCACTGCATAATAAGGTTCACTTTTGTATCGCCACATAAAGTAAGTCTGGAAAAGTTTCTTATTTTTTTTTCTACCCTGGATATTATCTTTTAGGGAAATGTATGGTCAGCATAAATTTTCTCAGTATCCAAGTACCCTAGAGTTATTAGTTATTCTTAACCAAAATGTACAGTTCAAAATGCTGGCACTGAAGTATTACGTGAGATCATGAATGTTTTCTTAATCATCACAGCAAGATTACCTCATGTTCAATATAGTTTTACTTTTATGTTAAGTACAGTATTCACATTTTTTAAATTATTTGTGATCCTGTTATGTATGGTAGCTTTGTTACTTGAATATTTGGATAACCTAAATACTTCAGTCATTTTGAATTAGCTGGAGTTTAAATGGATTGCATTTGCTGTATCTTGTTTTCATTGAAAAGATAGTGTTGGACATGCCATTTAATATTTGTTTCAGATTGTAAATAAATACCAGAAATTTCCATAGTACTTTTCTCTTCAGCCTACCCAATTTTTCAAAAATAGAGTATTCATTTTTTTCGGGGTCAATATAAAATACAGACTTTGATTCATAATTATTGAAGCTATATTAGTTTAAACTGATTTTTTTCTAATGTTACTCATTCAGTATGAGTCGGTCCTTGGGCACGGACACCTAGAGGGTCTCACAGTATGTAGGGAAGAAGGCAGGTGAATGTATTTTGCTTTGGCCTGGAGCTGATTAAGTTTAGACTAATTTAAAACAAGTCAGATTGTAAGTGATTAGTAAAAGCATTTTAATCAGTACTAGAACGTTTTTTGGAAAGCATAAGGAAAATGCGTAATTTGTTTTAACATTTCAAATATCTCTGAGGTACCAAAGCACTGAATCTAATTTAGCTTTCAAGGGAGACTCTTTAAAATCAACCTTATAGCTACTGAATACTATAAGATATATAATAACTAAGGTTTTGGAATAATTTATAAAAGTTACTAGTCAAAAATCTCTGGATATAAAAAAAATTGGGTTTCATATCCTTTGAAGTTGTTATTCACCTTATCTCTACCATATGATATATCTACAACCTCTACATAAATCATTAATCATCTTTGGGCCTCTGTTGCCTTATTTCTCAAAAAATTGTAACTTACTCAGCCTACCTCACAGGGCTGTTGTAAGGAATAACGTGGAATGGAGCACATAAAATTGCTTTAACGACAGTAAAGTACTGTGTAAATGTGAGGTGTTACATTGAGTTAATAATGGATTTAAGTGTTTGGGTACTTCTAGATGTCACTTACTTTGATAGAGCATGTTCTTTAAGTGCTATCATCAGTGATTTCAAATGTGATTTTGAAAAATAAAACCTCCAATTTTAAAATGCCCTTTAATATATACACGTAGTCTGTATTTTTATATTTTCTCATAAAGCATGTCACTATTTCAAGACTTTCTAGAGCTTTAAAAGTTCTCTCACCACATTAGTGTGTCAATGTAGAATAGTAGCATAAATAAATAGATGACTTAAGCTACATTTCTGCCCAGGAATTTGCACTTACTGTTTAGGGGTGCTCCGCGCCACATGCTAAGAATTGATTGGCCTAAATGACTCC
Organism: Lepus europaeus; assembly: GCF_033115175.1. NCBI lineage: Eukaryota > Metazoa > Chordata > Mammalia > Lagomorpha > Leporidae > Lepus > Lepus europaeus. The sequence continues at coordinate 28,387,670 of NC_084838.1, read as the reverse complement.
AAACAACCAAGGGATTCAATGGTTTATTGTCACTGGATGAACAAAACAAGGTACCCAGTGCACTTTTGACAACTTTGTTGCATTGTCATTTTTAAAAAAATAAAATGAAGCATTTGAAAACCTTGCTAGTTAACCTGAATATCATTTAGTATCTCTCCTAATGTATTTGTCTTAAAATGGTTTACATGTTAATCTACAGATTTGGTATGTCTATTATCTAGACATGATTTTGCTATGCAGTTGTGATAATAAAAATTCTAAGTCAAAGTCCTCAGGTTTAACGTTTAAGTTATAGATGAAAACCATTAATGAACAACTTATGTTGTACTCAGTGCTGCAAAATAGTGTTTTTATAAGCACATTGCCTCATTTTCCTTGGAAACAAGATAAACCCTCTTAAATGGTTTTGTAACTTTAAAATAGGTTATTCAGAATGAGTAACTTGTATGTTGAAATGATTGTATGTTCTATGTAGAATGTCCCAGTTAAGTTTTTACAAAAATACCTGGAATATGTCATCTACAAATTAAAATTTTTTCTGCTTTATTTTGCTTCAATGCTTACTTTTATCAACTTTTATTTAAACATCTGTAATGTTCTGCTGGAGATGAAAATTAAAAAAAAAAAAGCATGCTCTCTTTGCTTCAAAAGCTTATGCTTTAGAGCAGTGGGGTGGAATTTTATGTAATGATGGGAAGTTCTGTATTTGTGCTATCCAGTTAACAGTAGCCCGTGGTTAGTGCAAGTCAATTTTGAATTTTAACTTAAACAAAAAGATCTGTTTGTTGCCAGTAGCTACTAATCTGTGTGGAGATGGGGAAAAAGTTGCTGTAAGAAACTATAATGTAAATTAGGAATTTGGTTTCTGTCTTCGGAGCTTATCACATCTTGGCTTGTACTTTGACAGATGGTAACTGAGAGAACCAGAAACTAAACCTTTTTACAATATATGTTCTAAGTTAAAACCAGTTGGGTAGAAAACAGAAAATTAATCTGACTTTGTGAGACTGATTCCTGTAAATAAGATCACTTTTACCAGGAAAAGAATGAAGGGGTACTGGTTAGTCTTGAGTCACGGGGAAAGGAGTACTGACAAAGATACTGAGAAAACACTCTTTACTTGGGTGCGACATTTCTTGAGAAATTTAGCAGTGTCAAGATTTTAAATGCACATACCCTTGAATAGTTAATATTCTAAGTATTACTGTTACATATATACTAAAAAATAAACCATTATCATTGTAGCTCTACAATGGCAAAATTCAAACAACATAATTGTTAATTAAAGACAAATCTGGATGATCCTAGAGGCAAATTTCTTTTTTTTTTTTTTTTTTTTTTTTGGTAACCAGGCAAAAACTGCTGCAACAAACCTAAGTTTCTTTAACAAAAGAATGAGCTACCAGAATTCCCAATACTCCCCTTTTCTAACTTACTGTATCAGTAAGCTACTGTTGCTGTGTATTGGCCTGGATACATTATGTACACATGTACTACTCCATAAATGTTAGAAATCTTTAAACCATTATGGGAGTTACCTTCCTCAATGAGAGCCTTTTGCTTGGTATACCAGTTTTGTGCCTGGATGAAATCATGAGCATTCTGCTTTCCTGTCCAAGATTTTCCTTATTAAATGTCATTTTACATTTATATGCGTGGTGCTAATAGTGTTTATGCCTCCTTTGCAGTTACTTCAATGGCAGATGATCAGATTGTGGTATTTCCATATATCTTTACACAGCTATTAAGGATATGGTATTAATGGAAGGGTATTCATGATATTATGAAGCAGGGAATGTCACCCAACAATATGCAGAGTATTAATACCATAGGATGTCTACATACACTTAGATCTAGACCCCAGACACTTGCTGTGCCAATTCAGGAATGAGAAATTGAAGGAGTCAAGAGATAATGCCTGCTTGGAGGCCACATTCCTCAACTCACTTGTAGACTGTTTAGATAACCAGGACCCCGGAATTCCCTGCCGTCCCCTGAAGCTTGCTTCCAGGACACGTGCAGGCCTCTTCCCCAAGTCCACCTTGAAAGAACACTGTACTAAAGGTGTATATACCTATATGGATGGCAGCTTGTGGGGAGTGTGGGTGAAGCTTGCATGTGCAGACTGGGTTTTCTCCTATGGGTGAATGATGAAGCTAGAAGTAAAAAGAGATCCAGGGGCTGGAGGAAGGACAAGGCAACCTGGTTCATAGGAGGATTACATACTTAACTAGATTTCTGTTGCTTGAGATATTTGTTGAGGTAGAAGATACAACATCTTATTTGATGGTTAGCTCTTAGCAGTTTTTAGACATTGAAAACATGTCAAGGTTGCCTTCCATTTGTATTCTTGCCCCAGACCCCACAAATATTAGGAGTGGGCCAGAATTGGTGCCTATGTGCACAACTGAGTGACTTTAGAAAACTGTTTCAAAATAAGTTTATTTATTTGAAAGGTCAAGAGACGAAGACATTCGCTGATTCACTCCCCAAATGGATGCAGCAGCCAGGAGTGGATTAAGCCGAAGCCAGGAGTCCAGGACTCAGTCTGGGACTCCTACAAGGGTGGTAGGACTTCAAGTACTTTGAGCCATCACCTGCTGCTCCCAGAGATGTGCATTAGCAGGAAGCTGGAATTGGGAACAAAGCCAGGACTTGAACCAAGATACTCAAAACAACAACAAAGAGGATGCAGGTGTCCCAAGCAGCATCTTAACTGCTGTACCAAGCATCCTGACACCTGAGTGGTTTTGTACTCCAACTGTAGGAATTTCAACAGATTAAAGCATAGTCATGCTGACAGTGCCCTGAAGGCTCACAGTGAACCCTCTGGTATGAATGAGCAGTACCATTGCCATTCGAGTAGTATGCTTACTTCAAGTTGGTTGTTTAAACTTGTGCATGTCAGTGGCAGTCATTGTTACATAATTTATTATGTATAATTATGTATAATTTATTATATAAACCAGTGAAGTGAGTATGAAAAATTACTTATCAGGAAGATGAGCTAATCTAACCAGATATTTGTGTTCAACATACTTGCAAATGACAGAAGAAAATTGCCATTCCACCACACACATTCAAAATTCCAAGACTCTGAATTCAGATTTCCTCACTTATTGTTAAGTTCCTGGTCCACTTTACAAAAAAAAGAAACTAGAAATTGACTGATCCATATTTTAAAAGTGTTTAACTCAAGTTGGAAGACTGGCCAGTGTAATCAGCTTTAACGGCCTTCTTTTACATTTATGCGGAACATTTTTAAGTACTTGGAATGTTATTCTTTTTTTTTTTTTTTGACAGGCAGAGTGGATAGTGAGAGAGAGAGACAGAGAAAGGTCTTCCTTTGCCGTTGGGTCACCCTCCAATGGCCGCTGCGGCCCGCGCACCGCGCTGATCCGAAGCCAGGAGCCAGGTGCTTCTCCTGGTCCCCCATGCGGGTGCAGGGCCCAAGCACTTGGGCCATCCTCCACTGCCTTCCCGGGCCATAGCAGAGAGCTGACCTGGAAGAGGGGCAACTGGGATAGAATCCGGTGCCCCGACCAGGGCTAGAACCCAGTGTGCCTGCGCTGCAGGCAGAGGATTAGCCTAGTGAGCCATGGCGGCGCCGGCGGAATGTCATTCTAAGAACCAACACCTCAAGCTCATTACCTAGATTTACCAGTTAACATCTTGCCGTTTTGTTTCAACTGTTTTTATATGTTCTGCAATATGCATAATTTTAAAAAAACTCCATGAATACCCTTAGCATTATTAACCCTAGTACATCACTAGCATGTAATGACGGTTCACACTAAAGCTGCAATGAAATTAACTTGTATGTACACAGAGAATTTCTGGGAGGGAAAAGCAAACGATGTCAAGAGTGATAGGTTTTAGGAAGTAAGGGAGAATCTTCCTCCTTTACTTTGTGTATTGATAAAAGCTTTTTTTCTAAAACGAGGCTTAGAAAACAAAAGTCCCTGGGGGAGTATCTTCACTTTCTACTGTGGACCGACAGTACTTTTTGTAGAAAGAAGTTAGAGCTATTTATTTAGTGCTCTATAGTTTAAAAAATTCCCATTAAGTTTAATTCCTACCTAATTCCGTGGTTTACACGGTTATAGGAATTCCACGGGCGTTCTGACCCTAAGCTGGCAGAGAACAGCCCGCCAGAACGCACACAGGCCCCTCAGCCAAGGGGCTGCTGCCCACCCTCTCCTGCAGCTCAACGAATGGTACCCGCACCAGAGATTATCCTGAACCCGCCTGTGCCTACCACGTGCACTGAAAATTATTCGGAGTTTATCTGAAGTGCACACGTAATTGGCATCCTGTATCTTATCTCGTGAACTCCCATATCTGAGGGCACAATTCGGTCGGTGCCCCCTAAGCTCACGAGCACTCGGGTTTCCCTACAGTCTCACGCTGCCTCGGTGCGCGGCGGTAGTCGTTACACGCAGAGACGAGGGGCTGCGGCCCAGGGGCTACATTCCAAACACGAGGCAAGCGCCAGCGCCCACAGCCCGCAGGGAGCAAGCGCCGGGAGACCCAGGCAAGCCGACGCAGACTCTCGCCCGGCGTGCACGTTCGCGACACCCGTCGGCCCGTAGCGCGCCTCCGCACTTGGCGGCCCCGTTTGCGGCGGTTGCTGTGAGTGCCGTAAAGCGGCATTGCGGCCGCTGCTGTTGAGAAAGGTAAGGCAGGGGAGGCTCTGCTCGGTCCCTGGGCATGGCTGAGTACCTTCAGGCAGAGATCGCTGGTGGCTCAGGTGCCAGGCGGCTCCGGGAATTCTGGCCACGCGCCTTCGCCGAGGCCGGCCACAGGCTGAACGCCCTGGGCTGGATACTCCTGTGTGCCCACCAGCATCGCGTGCTAGAGATCAGTGGGCCATCTTCCCCACGCCCCCGGGGGTGTCACCAGGTAACAAGCCTCATCCTGGGACAGGTTCCGTTTTGGAGGGCAGTGGAGACGCCTGTAGGAACGGGGCTGGGGTAGTGACATTGAGCGGGCTCGTGAGAGCCGTGTCGGAATCTGCTAGCGGGTCCGTGGGGGAGAGAGTGTGGGAAGTACGGAGAAAGGAGCAGCTGGGTTTCGGCAGCTCTGCGTGCGTTTTAGGGTGGTGGCTGGAGGAGGACCTCAGGGACTTCAGTCACTGTTTCCAACCGTTTTCATGTCTTGGTGTGGTAAGATCAATAATAAAAGATGTAAAGATACTTCTAAAGGAATGTGACCACTCTTGGCTGGAGGAGACCAGTCTTGGGCCCGAGGTGCCCCAAGCCCAAAGACTAAGGATTGATAGTATTTTAGCCTACTTAGCCTGTTGAATAATATTTAATGTGAATTCAGCCAGTTTTAGGCTGGTGGGGCAGATGATTGATGTACACTAATAACTTTTTTTTTTAAGACTTATTTATTTGAGAGGTAGAGTTACATGCAGAGGGAGAAACAGAGAGAGAGGTCTTCCATCTACTCCCCAAAGCCGCAAGGGCCAGAACTGGGCTGATGCAAAACCAGGATCCAGGAGCTTATTCCTGGTCTGCCATGTGGGTGCAGGGGCCCAAGCACTTTGGTCATCTGCTGCTGCTTTCCCAGTCACATTAGCAGGGAGCTGGATCAGAAGTGGCACAGCCAGAACTTGAACTGGCACCTGTATGGGATGCCAGTGCTGCAGACGGCAGTGTTAGCTGCTACACCACAGCACTGCCCCCCTACTAAAATATTTAATTCAAAGTAAAAAGTAGGAAAAAGCTTTAGGATTAGTTGCCTTTCTTTATGCTTCCATGGTGGACTGTACTTATCCCTTCATAGCAATTATACTGCATTGTTATTGCCTCTGTATTCGCTCTGATAAAGTCTATCACAGATTTTCTAACTTCAGGGGGAGGGAGAGAGAGAGAGAGAGCATGCGAGTGAGCAAACAGGCATATTTGCATATGCTGATTGATTCATTAAATGTCCACAACAGCCAGGGCTAGGCTGGGCAGGAGCCAGGAACTCAATCCCTGTGAGTAGCAGAGACCCAGTAACTTCAGCCATCATCATCCCAGCCATGGATCCATCCCAGGTACTTTCATGTGGGATATAGGCATCTTAACTGCTAGGCTAAACGCCTGCCCTACAGTGATCTTTGTTTTTTTTTTTTTTTTTTTTAATATTTCTTACTTTCTTTGAAAAGCAGAGTGTTGGGTGGGGCAGAGTGGAGCAGTATCTTCCATCCACTGGTAACTCCCCAAATGGTTGCAAAACCTAGAGCCAGACCAGGCTGAAGCTAGGAGTCAGGTATTCCGTCTGGATCTCCCATGTGGCGGAAGGGGCCTAAGCACTTGGGCCATCTTTCACTACTTTCCCAGGCATGTTGGCAGGGAGCTGGATCAGAAGTAGAGCAACTAGGGCTCATATGGGCAGCAGTTTAACCTGTTGTACCACATTGCTCAACCCCTGGCATCTCTTTAAAGTTTCACAGTATTCATTATTTTTTTAAAAAAAAGATTTATTTATTTGAAAAATGCAGAGTTAGAGAGAGAGGGAAAGGCAGAGAAAAATCTTACATTTACTGGTTCATTCCCTAAATGGCCACAATGACCAAAACTGGGCCACTCCAAGACCAGGAGCCAGGAGCTTCCTCTGTGTCTCCTACATGTCTTCCACTGGTTTCCCAGGCACGTTAAGCAGGGAGCTGGATTGGAAGTCGAGCAACTGGGACTTGAACCAGTCCTCATATGGGATGCCAGTGCCACAGGTGGTGGCTTTACCAGGTAAGCCACAGTACAGGCTCTTACATTATTCATTTTTTGGCACCCATATAGGATTCTGGTGCTGCAGGCATGGCTTTACCAGGTACACCACAGCCCTACCCCCTACCTTATTCATTTTTAAGTGGTTACTGTATTACTAATAGAGAGATAGTGCTAATAAAAAGGAGCATTTTAACAGGCTGATATTCCCCCTTTGCTCTTGAATTGCCTTGACATTTGTAGAAAATAAATAATGTAGTAAAGTTAATTCAATATCATCTTGATAATCAAAATGTAGTTAAGCTTTTGATATAGTTTGGTCTTTTATTTCATGTAAGAATTAATTGTAACCTAGAGATGTTTCTGAAGATAGAACAAGATATTAATTTTGATTTTATGTCTGTGGTGGCTCATGTAGGTTTTTATTTATTTATTTTTAATTTATTTGACAGAGTTACAGACCGTGAGAGAGAGAGACAGAGAGAAAGGTCCTCCCTCCATTGGTTCACTCCCCAAATGGCCGCTACGGCCGGCGCGCTGTGCTGATCTGAAGCCAGGAGCCAGGTGCTTCCTCCTGGTCTCCCATGCGGGTCCCGGGACCCAAGCACCTGGGCCATCCTCCACTGCCCCCCCCCCCCCCCCCCCGCCGCCGCCACAGCAGAGAGCCGGACTGGAAGAGGAGCAACCAGGACTAGAACCCAGCACCCATATGGATCAATCCCATCCGAAGTGGAAGTGGAACAGCTAGGTTTTTTTTGTTCTTTCTCATTTATTAATTTAAGCTTAAAAGAGGCTGAGCAATGATGATCTATCTGAGTGCTACTTTGGATTTCACTAGCTACCAGCATATAATACATTAATGCATGATTTAATACAAATATAAGTTCAGCTGAAAGCTAGAAAATGAAGAGTATTCTCCTTATCTTGTGAGCTGCATATATCAGAATAATGATTTTGTTTTAGTGAGTTTTAGCTAAAAACACAAACTAATGCCGTCATCAATGTTGATGTATGTTGCTTGTTTTCATGGTTTTAGGAGATAGAAAATAATTATGATTTATTCAGTTATCTTTGCTTAATAAGCTTTGTAGATCAAGTGGATTATTCACATTATTATTATCATTTCTCTTAAGTAGTTTGTTGACTTTATATAATTTATTATAGTATTTGTGTTATGTAGACTTTAGCTTTGAAATCTCATTTTATTTGCTTTAAAACTTCAACACTTTTGGGGGCCCAGTGTTGCAGCATAGGGGGTAAAGCTGACTCCTGTGATACCAGCATCCCATGTGGGTGCCAGTTCATGTCCTAGCTGTTCCACTTCGGATCCAGCTCCCTGCTGATGCCCTGGGAAAAGTAGCAGAGGATGACTCAAATGTTTGGCCCCTTGCCAAACATGGATGAAGCTCTTGGCTCCTGGCTTTGCCCTGGCCCAGCCCTGGCAGTTGCAGCTATCTGGCAAGTTAAACAGTGGATGGAAGATCTCTATCTGTCTCTCCCTCTCTCTCTCTCTCTAGCTCTATCAAAATTAATAAATAAATCTTTTTTTAAAAAACATTTGAGGGTTTTGATTTTAAAGTGTCAGAGTGAAGAATTTCTGCCCTTTTCTATTTCCTGAAACAACAAGGAAATCAGAGACAGAGATGTAATTACATCTTTGCTGAGATTGGAAGACTTTTAACTCCTAAAAGAAACACTTAAGAAATGATTGTCAGCTGTACGCAGGAAGAGGTTAAAGGAAGATTTTGATAGAGATCTTGGGTAGAGCTGGCAAAGCAAAGAGAGATGGATTTCTTTACAGTGGGATCAGGATGCATAGGAAGGCAGTGGGAACTTTCTTGGACTATTTGGCAACATGAGCTTTCTCTTGCTTAAACTCTCATTCTCTGACTTTCTCACATAGACGTTTGTGCAAAACACTGTCAGAGCTTTCTTGTATGCCACACGGCCTACCTTCCAGTGTATAGCACAGCCTTGCTTCCTCCTTCCACAGTCTTCCTGCAAATAACAGATCCAGAGTGTGCTCAAATTATTGAAGGATAAATAGTAATAAAAGGGAAATGAATTCAATATCTACATACAAATCTACAAGAAAAAAGGAGAAAAGCAAGAGAGAAAACCAAGTGAGAACGAACCCATGAGAAAACTATTGGCCTAACAGTTACAATGAACATCTATTTCCTCAAAATTAAAAAAGTGACTGGCGCAGGCAGAAGTAGTAAAACAGTAAATGCTGAATCACAATCTACAGAGCTTACAAGAGAAAGGAAAGGCAAAATCAGAGAAACAAAGGCCATGTTGGAATCAAAAAGGAATATTAACTTTGTTGAAAACTCAGTAAAGGACATGATGACAGGTTTTTGAAAGTTGAGCAGAGTGAATTGGGCATGAAAGGTGATAGACAATTATATTTCTGGAAACAAAGAATTTAGTGTTCTAAGAAAAAGATATTCAAATATATAACTTAAAAAAACTTTCAAAAAAGATAACTTTCCACAAAGAAAAATCTTTATTCTACAGATGAAAAGGATACACAAAGATCGAGGAGAAACTGATACAAGGGTATAGTCCCCATCATCATTACATAACCTGGTTGAACAAAAATTGAATTTTTAAGGTAAGGAAAGTATGTATCCTTTGCTTATTCCATTAAAAAAATCAAATTACATACAGGATGTTAGAGTTGGGGAATCATGTTTTCAGGCATATTATTTGTCATTACAGGACAATGGCATAAAGCCTGTAAGTCATCATGGGAAACAAAGTATGACCTTAAACTGTCAACTTGCAACTATTTTTGAACAGTGCCAGAACTCAAGGTAGGTGGTACATTTTAAGTTCTTTCTGATAAATGGCAAGATGATGGAGTACCAGTTATCCAGTAGATGAACAGCGATGATATAGCAAAAGAACTGGCAAGGAACGTTACAGGAGTAAGATCAAAATAACTGAGACTCATAGTCACAGAATAGAATAGAACCATAACAAAGTAGAAATAACTAATAAAAGTTAATACTATGGGCCGCTGCTATGGCGTAGCAGGTAAAGCCGCTGCCTGCAGTGCCAGCATCCCATGTGGGCGCCGGTTCAAGTGCCAGCTGCCCCACTTCTGATCCAGCTCTCTGCTGTGGCCTGGGAAAACAGTAGAAGATGGCCCAACTTGGGCCCCTGCACCCACATGGGAGACCCAGAAGAAACTTCTGGCTCCCGGCTTCGGAGCAGCGCAGTTCCAGCTGTTGTGACCAGTTGGGGAGTGAACCAGTGGATGGAAGTCCTCTCTCTCTCTCTCTCACATACTCTCTCTCCCTCTCTCTCTGTAACTCTTTCAAATAAATAAATAAATCTTAAAAAAAAAGTTAATACTAAAAGAAGAGATAGGCAGAAGGAGGTTTAAATGTTCTAATTAGTTTATGGCTGGAAAATAAAAGACATTAAACTTAGATATCAAGTAATAGAAAAGTTATTATATTTGAAATCATTAAAAAATACTTGAAGAGCTAAGTATAATTAACAAAAATCATGCAGTAGAGAGGATGTAAGAACTAGAACTATATTAAGCTTCTTATGTTAAAGAAGTAATTATAGAGATTGGAACTCAGATGAAAGAACAAAAAGTGTTTATCATGCCAAAAAACTGAAATTATACATGGAATATTTATAAAAATTGACCACATCCTAGTTTACACATACACAAAATCTCCAAATCATTTAAACTATGGTTCATTTTTATTTCAAAATTTTATTTATTTATTCATTTCTTACAGAAAAGCAGAGAGAATCTTCCATCTACTGATTCACCCCTCAGATGCCCATAATGGCCAGGGCAGATCCAAGCTGAAACCTGGACCCCAGAACTCAATCCAAATTGCCCATGTAAGTGGCAGGGAACCAGCTGCTAGAACCATCATTGCTGCTTTCCAGGGTGCGCATTATTAGGTATTTGGAGTGGGAAATGGAGACCAGACTTGAACCTGGCATTCTGATACAGGATACAGCTCCCAGGGGGCATCGTAGCCTCCGCACCAGATACCTGCTTCAGACCACATTTCCCACCCATGTTTCTCGGTTTCTGGAAGTGGCTCTAGTGTGATGGGCAGCAGCAGCATCACCTGGAAACTTGTCAGAAGTACGGATTCAGCAGTCCCATACTAGATTTATTGAATCAGAAACTGGAGAAGTCGTCCCTCCCCAGGCCTACTTGTTCAATTTTTATAAATATCTGATTCATGTTTTCTGTTATTTGTAATTGTAAAGACTGTCATGATAGGCTGGTGCCGTGGCTCACTAGGCTAATCCTCCGCCTGTGGCGCTGGTACCGCAGGTTGGGGCGCCGGGTTCTATCCGGGTTGCTCCTCTTCCAGTCCAGCTCTCTGCTGTGGCCCGGGAAGGCAGTGGAGGATGGCCCAAGTGCTTGGGCCCTGCACCCGCATGGGAGACCAGGAGAAGCGCCTGGCTCCTGACTTCAGATCGGCGCAGCGCGCCGACCGTAGCGGCCATTTGGGGTGTGAACCAACGGAAGGAAGACTTTTCTCTCTCTCTCTCTCTCTCACTGTCTAACTCTGCCTGTCAAAAAAAAAAAAAAAAAAGACTGTCATGATAATCATTTTTATTCTTTCATCTTTGGTCTCCTATTTGGTTATTTTCTTCAGTTAGGAATTTATGAGATCAAAGAATGGTCTGTGGCACTTTAGGTAACTTTTGCTTTGTTCTGTTGCTGATTCCTAAAGGTGACACACTTAAAATGGGTTTTGTCTCTTGAGAAATAACTTTGTTCACAGAAACAGGATTATCTTCCTATCCACAAAGATGAAAAAGACTGGATATTTTCAAAAGACAACGAAGTGAGCAATGCACACTGATGAATAGAATCAATAAGAACGTGATTTTGGCCCTTTTAACAGTGGCAAGTTCTGCGTTTCTGCTGTTTCAGCTGTACTACTACAAGCACTATTTATCAGCAAAGGTAATTCCAACCCCTCTTACCATTAGACTTCATTTTAGATGGATACTTTTTAACTCACTTCTTTGTATTACCTAAAATTAATCATGGGTTTTTAACTCTTTAGAAATATTTCTTAATGTTCTATGTAGATTATTAAAGCAATTTAGAATAGCAGTTACATGTTTTTGTAAAAAACACACTAAAGTCAAAAGTGTCACATTTCAGTGATGTTTAACCAATTGAGATTTTCTGATGTAGCTGTGGTGTTACTCTAAACAGGTTATCTCTTGTTTAAGTAAACTCTATGATAAATTACTTTGACAAAATTAGTATTTTACTATTGTGTATATTTGAATTTAATACCTAACCTACCAGAGAAGTGTACCACTATCTGTGTCTGCACAAATAAATAAGTAGAAACAATGGTTTAGGAACTAATAGTTGTAGCTTCTAAAGAGCACACAGAATATACTTTTGTAGTCCAGATAAAGAATTCCAAAGTTGAGAACATGGTGTATTGTGACTAGTTGGCAAATTTTCCACTTGGGGCTTTTATTATAATAATTAAGATTATTAAGAATTGCTGGAAGGTACTTCAGCAAGTTTATTGAAAGATAGAATTAAAAGGTGTTTCTTTTGTTGGGAAAAAATTTTGAAATCCATGTATAGTTTTTCATAATATTCATTTTCCATGAACGTTTTGAAGCCCCCCTCCTATTACATGCTGTGCATACAGAATTTAACCCTAAAAACAACCCAGGGGGAAAATATATGGGATTTTTTTGTTTCTATTGTTTAACCTCCACTTCATAGATGAATTATTCTCTAGATATATTTAGTCTCTACTCTCCTCCACTAATGAGAAGTATACTTCTGTGCCCTGTTATTGTTGGGCATGACCATGGACTTGCTTTGGTTAGTGGAATGTTAGCGTACCCGCTCAGAAGCTTCAAGTGGGTAGGTAATTGTGGTTTGACTTGCCCTTTGTGCTCTCTTGACCTACCAGGAGAAAATAACGTGCCCTGTGTGGATACAGCCCCTCGAGCCCTGGCCCTGGGTGAGCTATGGAGCAGGCCAGAGCATAGCTGCTTCACCTGACTGCATAAAGAAGTGACTTAGGATTGGGAGACGTTTGTTATGCACATTGCTGTGGGAGTTATCAGACCTCATTTTACAGAAGACTGGTCTGAAGCTCGTGACAGAGATGTTAGAAAATTTACCTACCCAAACCACCCGATTTCTTTTTTTTTTTTTTTTTTTTTTTTTAATTTTTGATAGGCAGAGTGGACAGTGAGAGAGAGACAGACAGAAAGGTCTTCCTTTTGCCGTTGGTTCACCCTCCAATGGCCGCCGCAGTAGGTGCGCTGCGGCCGGCGCACCGCACTGATCCGATGGCAGGAGCCAGGTGCTTCTCCTGGTCTCCCATGGGGTGCAGGGCCCAAGGAATTGGGCCATCCTCCACTGCACTCCCTGGCCACAGCAGAGAGCTGGCCTGGAAGAGGGGCAACCGGGACAGGATCGGTGCCCCGACCGGGACTAGAACCCGGTGTGCCGGCGCCGCAAGGCGGAGGATTAGCCTATTGAGCCGCGGCACCAGCCGTACATTTGTGTATTTTTTTAAAAAATATTTTATTTATTTATTTGAGAGGTAGAGTTACAGACAGTGAGAGGGAGAGACAGAGAGAAAGGACTTCTGTCCATTGGTCACTCCACAAATGGCTGCAATGGCCGGAGCTGCGCCGATCCAAAGCCAGGACCCAGGAGCTTCTTCTGGGTCTCCCACACAGGTAAAGAGGCCCAAGGGTTTGAACCATCCTCTACTGCTTTCCCAGGCCACAGCAGAGAGCTGGATTGAAGAGGAGTAGCCAGGACTAGAACCGATGCCCATACAGGATGCTGGTGCTGCTGGCAGAGGATTAACCTACTGTGCCATTGCACCGGCCCCTGTATATTGTTTTAATTGTTCTATTATTTTATTAATTTCTTACTATGCCTAATTTATAAATTAAAGTTTATCAAACTTTATGCATAGGAAAAAGGGTAATATACATAGGGCTCAGTATTATCTGCAGTTTCAGGCAGCCACTGGTCTTCGAATACATCCCCCATGTTTAAACTACTGGGGCCAGTGTTGTGGTGTAGCTGGTAAAGCCATCGCCTGTGATGCCAGTATCCCATATGAGCTCCAGTTCATGTCCTGGTGCTCCATTTCTGATTCAGGTCTCAGCTAATGGTCTGGGAAAGGCAACAGAATATGACCCAAGTGTTTGGGCCCCTGCCACCCACATGGGAGACCCAGATGAAGCTCCTGGCTCCTGGCTTCAGCCATCTTGGGAGTGAAGTAGTGAATGGAAGATCTCTGTCTCTCCCTCTCTCTCAATTAACTCTAACTTTCAATTAAAAACCTTTTTTTTTTTTTCCTAGAAAGGGAAAACTACTGTATACAGTGTTTTGACTTGAAACTTGAGGGAAGTACAAATGTATTCTCTGTGTTCCAGTATAGTTTCTCCTGATGTAGGAAGAGAATCCAAAATTTAGGTAACTTTGTTTATTGATTGTATCTGAATTACATTCCTCATTTGTTCAGTGAACAGCATCTTGTAAGGTATTCTTAGATAAACAAAGAAAATTTACACAAAAATACTTTCTGGTACAATTAAATTGGTTTGACTTGTTAGCTGAGCAGTAAAGAAAAATAATGCATACAAAATTATAGCTCGGTGTCAACGTAAGAATCATGATTCTAGGGCATCCTTGAACTTCATGGTGATTTAAACAAAGGATGGAAAACTGATTTTTATCTTTCATCCCAACCTATGTCTAGTAATAGTAAATGCCTGCTGGAAGGACTACAGAGCTTTTCAGGCTCTTCAAGAAAGAGTACTCTAATGTCTTTGATTGGTGGGGAAGAAGTTGTTTGCTATCCTGGAGTTAAAGTGGCCTCCTTCTGTCTGTTTTTGGGGCTTTATTGCAGAATTCCTTTGGCTTTAACTGGTTAGACAAGTTTAGATTTTCTATGATCCCTTAAATGAGGTCTGAATAATCCAGTTAGCTAGTAGCATTGAAGATAAGGGATGAGTACATTATATCTGTTGGGTCTGCTAAAATTCCATAGATGAGTACAGTCAGCTCTTCAGATTCCAGAGCAGTCCTCTGGATCTTTGAAATACAAACTTTTTTTTTTTTTTAAGATTTATTTTATTTGTTCGAAAGACAGAGAGAGAAGGCCGGCGCTGTGGCTTAACAGGCTAATCCTCCGCCTTGCGGCGCTGGCACACCGGGTTCTAGTCCTGGTTAGGGCGCCGTATTCTATCCCAGTTGCCCCTCTTCCAGGCCAGCTCTCTGCTATGGCCTGGGAAGGCAGTGGAGGATGACCCAAGTGCTTGGGCCCTGCACCCCATGGGAGACCAGGAGAAGCACCTGGCTCCTGGCTTCGGATCAGCGCGATGAGCCGGCCACAGCGGCCATTGGAGGGTGAACCAACGGCAAAAAGGAAGACCTTTCTCTCTGTCTCTCTCTCTCACTATCCACTCTGCCTGTCCAAAAAAAAAAAAAAAAGAAAAAAAGAAAAGAAAAGAAAGAGAGAGAGAGAGGTGTCTTCCATCCACTGGTTCACTTTCCAAATAGCAGCAACAGCCAGAGAAAATCTGATCCAAAGCCAGGAGCCAAGAGCTTCTTCTGGATCTCCCATGTGGATGCAGGGACCCAAGGACTTTAACCCTCTGCACCACATTACCAGCCCTGAAATATAAACTCTTGTAGTATGGTGGCTTTGTAGGCCCCATGGACTCTGACTTTTATAAATAGATGCTCCTGGACTTAGTATGGGATTGTGCCCTGATAAACACATCATAAATTGAAAATGCATTTACTGTATCTAACCTACTGAGCATCTTAACTTAGTAACCCAGTCTACTGTATGGTTTCAATTTTTTGCCCTCATGATCGTATGGCTTACTGGGAGCTGCCCAGCATCTCAACAGTATCATACAATATATTACTAGTCCAGGAAAAGATCACAATTCAAAATGGAGTTTCTACTGAAGGCGTATCATTTTTGCACCATCATAAAGTCAAAAATCACAAGTTGGACATTAACTATGATTATAATTTCATGTACTCCATTCATCTGCATTTATTGATCACTTTTTATACACCATTTGCTTAGTAAGAATATAGGGATAGATAAAAATGGCCCTATTCTTAAGCTATTGCAGTAGTTCTTGAATTCGGGAGCTAGATAATCCTGAATTCAGATCCTCATTCAGTTATTTTGTTTTCAGCAAGTCACTTAATTTCTTTGAGCCTTGATCCCTTTAAACAGAGTTAATAGCAGCTTTGCCAATTGGGATGATGTTTGTGATGCATCTAATTTAGTGACTGATTCAGGGTGAATGCTCAGCATATGGTAGCTATTAATAAGTTATATTTTATAGTCCTTTTAAGGTTTATGTTACAGTTAGAAAAAGTTATATTTGGTTATTTAGTGCCCTAGTGAGCCTAAATTCATCACTTTTTCATAAACACATTAATTGAGCACAAATAATTAAGATTGATAAGAAAATTTGAAGCAACATGCAGGTGTTGTGGCATGGTAGATTAAACCTCCACTGGTGATGCCTGCATCAGATATCAGAGTATCAGTTTGAGTCCTGGTTGCTCTGCCTGTGATCCAGCATCCTGCTAATGTGCCCTGGGAGGCAGATGGTGGCTCAAATGCTTGGGCCCCTGCCTCTCATGTGGGGGGACTGGATGGTGTTCCTGACCCAGCTCTATCTGTTGTGGGCATCTGAATAGTGAACCAGCAGTTGGAAGATATTTCTTCCTTGTCTGTCTCTCTCTCTCTCTTGCTCTCCCTTTCAATAGATAGGAAAAATTTCTGTAGCACTTCAGAAAATCATAAAATATTAATGCCTAGGTGGAGGGAATACAAAACCAATGAACTGAATGATCCAAACCTTATGTTGTTGTTGATTAGGTCAAGATAACCAGCACCAGTGCCTGCAGTAATCGGCTGCTCTTATTGTCTAGGAGCCATTTTCACATTATGTGCTAGGATATTTTACTTTGCGTTATATTTAGTAACCTGTATATATTTAATTAGAAGGAAGGAGGAGGGAGTTGAAAGGAGAGTTTGGATTTCAAATTAGGCAACAGTCATTCACAGTGAACAATATCATGTGCCATTAATAGAAATGGAAATGAAGCTCACAGCTATCAGATTATTGTGCAAAAAATATTTTTTAAAGATTTATTTATTTATTTGGAAGACAGAATTAAAGAGAAGCAGACAGAGAAACAGAGAGACAGAGGGGTCTTCCATCTACTGGTTCACTCCCCAATTGGCCACAACAGCCAGAACTGTGCCAATCCAAAGCCAGGAGCCAGGAGCTTCTTCTGGATCTCCCACGCAGGTGCAGGGTCGCAAGTACTTGGGCCATCTTCTACTGCTTTCCCAGGCTATAGCAGAGAGCTGGATCGGAAATGGAGCAGCCGGGACTCTAACTGGTGCCCATATGGGATGTCAGCACTGCAGGAGGTAGCTTTACCTGCTATGCCAAAACGCCGCCCCATGTTCCTTCCTCCTTCCCTCCCTCCCTCCTTCCCTCCCTGCCTGCCTGCCTTCCTTCCTTCCTTCCTTCCTTCTTTAAACAGGCAGAGTTAGTGAGAGAGAGAGAAACAGAGAGAAAGGTCTTCCTTCCGTTGGTTCACACCCCAAATGGCCGCTATTCTACCAGTCTTTTTGCCATTTGATTCTATCTTCTCATTATGCATTTTACTTTAATTTTCATTCCAAATATCCAGTAGGCAATGTTTTAGAAATCTGGGCATTTTTTTTTAAAACTACTGACACTTCAAACATATGGTCCTTCATTTAACAATGATCGGTCATTTATTTGTTAAATATTTGTTGAAAATTCATGTGTCGGGACCTGCACCATGACTTACTTGGTTAATCCTCTGCCTACGGTGCCGGCATCCCATATGAGTGACGGGTTCTAGTCCTGGCTGCTCCTCTTCCAGTCCAGCTCTCTGCTGTGGCCCGGGACGATGACTCAAGTGTTTGGGCCCCTGTACCCGCATTGGGAGACCAGGAGGAAGCACCTGGCTCCTGGCTTCGGATCGGCGTAGCTCCGGCCGTAGCGGCCAATTTGGGGGGTGAACCAATGGAAGGAAGACCTTTCTCTGTCTGTCTCTCTCTCTCTCACTGCCTACCTCTATCTGTCAAAAAAAATATATAAAGTTCATGTGTCAAGCACAATATTAAATGATGAAACACAGGAATAACGTTCAGTTCTTGCTTTACTAGAACTCACAAATTGGCAAAGCTCATGATTGAAAGGAGTGACAAGTTAAGAACAAAGAGACATATAAACAAGTAACAACATGTTACATCTTCAAAGCACACATCATAAAACCCTGTTTGGCCTGTTGTGCTACTTAAACCTTAAGAACACTTCTGCCCCCTAGTATCCAGCCTTTGTAATCCTTTCTTTAGTACGGAACAGATGAAGTTAATTCTCTAGATAGTATTTCCATGCAGTAAGATCCACACTTTATAGCATGGTATTCTGCATATTCTCTGTTTGCTTCTCTAGATCTTCTCTTTACCATAGTGTGCCCCAGGAGGCTGTCCTCTATGGGCTGTGTTAGCTGAGCTCCCTTACACTTTGGTTTCCAGTTGGGTTCAGTCAGTGGGAAAAATTAATTGAAGATTGGAAAAGAAAGAGTAGTCAGATTATTTATTCTCTTAGTTCTCTGTTTATAGGCTCATTGGTTGATAGTGACTATTCCTCCTTATATCTACAGTTAGAACCACTGGGTGCCAATACTGTTGCTTCTCAGAGGTGGATTAACCAGTAAGATAATGAAATTTAAAACACCAGGCCCTCCACCCATAGGCCACCAAGCTTCATATTTTTGTTACCAAATTGCTTTAGTTACAAAAGACATTCTGCCTTCTTTTTCTTAAAAAGGACCGCCAATATGGTATAATCTTCAGGCCCTGTAAAACTTTATTCTCCAATGTCTCTTCCCCTGACCCTTCAAGCTTATATAGGTGCAAAATTTTCAGGAAATACATACTGCCAGATAATATATTTAAGAATATCATTGTTAAATATTTCAGAGCAGGAATATTTTGAGGTGCCCTGATAGGATGAGTAGGAGTTTTCCAGGTAAACTGGAAAGATGAGAAATCTCTTACAAATAGAAGAAATGGCCTATTCAAAGAAAGATGAGCTATTTTGGATGTCTAGAAGAAAAGAATAGTACAATAGAAACCAAAGGAAGTACAAATGTCTTGAGGCAGGAATGTACTGAGCAGTTTTGAAAACATCAAAAAACAATTTGTCTGTAGAAGGAGTGAGAGACAGGGAGAATAAGGCCAAAGAGTTCCATATTGTTGAGGGCCTTGAAAACCCTTATAAAGACTGTTTTTATTCTGAGTGAGACTGGGAACCATAGGAAAGTTTTGAGTTGATATATAACATAGCCTAACTTTTCTTTTAAAACTAGTAGTCTGAATGCTCTGTTAAGGATAGATAATAGATTGTGGGGGCAAGTACTGGAACAGAGAGACCAGTTAGAAGTTATTCTAGTAATTTACATAAGACATGATGATGGCTTGGACCAGAAAATTGGTGATGGAATCAGTAGAAAATGTGAAATAGAGCTGTCAGTTTTTCTTGATTGATTAGGTGTGAGATATCAGAGAGAGAAAATATAGGGTCAGGATAGTATTTCTGGCCTTCCTAATTGAAAGAGAGAAGTTGCTGATATAAGAAAGACTGGGAAAATCAAGTTTGAAAGATAGTGAAGACCAGTTTTTTGGTACATATTAAGTTTGAGAAGCCCTCTGGATACCCATGTGAAGAAGACGAATAGACAATTGGATACATAAGTGGAGTTCAAAGGGGTGACATGGGTTGGGAATATAAAATGGGGATTTTAAGCAGAGAGATGGTATTGAAAGCCAGAAGACAATATGAAATACCAAGGGAGTGAATATAGAGTAGAGGCAGGAAGTCCTAAAATCTGAGCCTAGTGGTGGGAAGAACCAACAAGTGAGTCTAAGAAAGAATAGCCAGGGAGAAATAGCAAGAAAACCAAAACTATGGTGATCTTTTGAATCCAGTATTTCAGTGAGTCAAAGGTTGCTAACAATTCTTAATAGATCAAATGCAGAACTAATAGGTAACAATGGATTTAACAATTTGGATCATTGGTGATCTTGGTGAATGTGTGGGAGAGTGTCTTTAAGCTCAGTTGCATTCATGGGGGGAGAGGAGCTGTAGGCAATGACAACAGAAAACCCATTTGAAATTTTACTGTAAATGGCACAAATTTGGGCTGGTAACAGGAGTTGGGAGGGTTTTCTTTTGCTTTAAGATAGGATAAGGAATAAAATGTTTGTATCCTGATGGAGATGACCAAAAGAGAAAGAAAAACCACTGGAGCAATGTCTTTGACCATGCAAGAGGTGATGGGATTTGGTGTAATGAGTGGAAAAATTGGCTCTAAATAGGAATGTAGGCAGTTCCTCTCTTATGAAGGGTGGAATGGCAGGTGATATGGCTTAATTATCATAGATGGAAAGATGTGGTAGTTTTTGTAAAGTTCTTCAGTAATTTATTTTTTCAAGAAAGGTAGGTAGGGAGGAAGTGTCAGAAAGAGAAAGGAATAGAAAAGTCATCTAGGACAGAGAGTTAATAAGCAAAGGAAAAGTAAGACGATTGCTGGACCAAATTTAGGCCCTACTTGAGACAAATGATCATGAATTTAAAGAGGCACCAATCAGCAGCCGTGGTCAGCTGCACAGTTGCAGGTGCAGAATTAGTGGACGCTTGGATTTTTGCTGAACAAATCAAATGAAGTGAGTTAGAGGCAGGTTGTGATTGTACCAAGGAAGTGATTATAATAAAACCTGAGTATTTGTGATGGCATTATAATAGCCATAAAGTGAAATAGACCAAGTGTTTGTCCACCGAATGAATGTAAAGACATTATTTCTTAGCCATAAAAAGAAATTAAGTACTGATACATGATCTGCATTATGGATGAACCTTGACAGCATTATGCTAAGTGAAAGAAACCAGATGCAAAGGGCCACATTTTATGATTCCATTTTTACATAGTATCTAATAGGCTAGTCCGTAGAGGAAAAATTATATTAGTGTTATAATTGGAGCACAAGGAGAAAGAATCAGAAGTGACTGCAACAGGAACATGGTTTGTTTTGGGGAGGAAGAAATTATTCTGGATTTACATAATGGTGGTAGTTGTACAACTCTGTCAATATACTACACATCATTGAATTGTACACTTTAGAAGGGTGACTTTTATGGTATGTTAAATATATCTCAGTGAAGGTATAAAAATCATCTGCTCGTTCACTAGAATTTTACTTGTCCCAAACTCAGCAAATTAAACAGTTCAAAAATTCATTCTTACATACCAATGTGGGGCTATTGAGAACAAGTAGCTATACAGTAGAGTATACAGTCTATTTTCAAGATTGGAGATTACAGACCTGACTCTTTTTTTTTCTTAAATATCGTTTCTACTAAAACGTTGTTGGCTAAGTTACACAGCGCTTGTGAGAAAAGACCAATTCTGACTGTACCTTAATTGCTCAGTATATTCAACTCTCCCCCATTCTTTCTCCCTCCAACAAACCCTTATTAAGTATTTACTAATTGCCAAGCCCTATGGTAGGCCTGGGTGTTAAAAGATGGATTGGATTTTATCCCTGCCTTTGAATATACCTTTTAGTTGGAAGGTGAATTTCCTTTTTAGGAAATTGGAGGACAATTTAGTACTACTCTAATTATTTTTCCACATACCCCCAACTATAGTCTGTAGCTAAAGAATGTTTTAAAGGAATAAGAATATCTTTAGATCTTTTTTGAGTTTGAAACAATCTTCCTCTTATCTCTGGACCATTAGACACATTTTCTCCTGTTCCTTTCAAAATATTTTTGGGCTTAACAGTGAATACTGGTATTTTTATTCTTTCTGATTCTCTAGAACTTAATATTTTAAAAAACAGTTTAAGAAAATGACTCCTCATTTGAAATTATGGTGTATCTTAGGAAAAGTAGGGGCACTGGAGCTGTCAGTAAAACAGAAATAATAACGTGTCAAACTGTACCTGACACTTAGGAACTGTTTAATAAATGTTACACCGGGTTCTAGTCCCGGTCGGGGCACCGATCCTGTCCCGGTTGCCCCTCTTCCAGGCCAGCTCTCTGCTGTGGCCAGGGAGTGCAGTGGAGGATGGCCCAAGTGTTTGGGCTCTGCACCCCATGGGAGACCAGGATAAGCACCTGGCTCCTGCCATCGGAGCAGCGGTGCGCCGGCCGCAGCGCGCTACCGCGGCGGCCATTGGAGGGTGAACCAACGGCAAAGGAAGACCTTTCTCTCTGTCTCTCTCTCTCTCACTGTCCACTCTGCCTGTCAAAAAAAAAAAAAATAAAAATAAATGTTACATTTTCTTATCACTTTGCCAAGATCTAAAATGCTAATTCAGTGTGTATGGATATTTTGAGGTTAGGAATTTAGAACTGAATGGATAAACCCTAATTCAAAGAAATGGCAGAGTTTGCTATTCCACTGATGGAAATTAATTGGCTCAGAGATGGTGGCCATATATGTACTCTTTTTTTTTTTGACAGGCAGAGTAGACAGTGAGAGAGAGAGAGAAAGGTCTTCCTTCTATTGGTTCACCCCCAAATGGCCGCTATGGCCGGTGCTGCGCCAATCTGAAGCCAGGAGCCAGGTGCTTCCTCCTGGTCTCCCATGCGGGTACAGGGCCCAAGCACTTGGGCCATCCTCCACTGCCCTCCCGGGCCACAGCAGAGAGCTGGACTGGAAGAGGAGCAACTGGGACAGAATCTGGTGCCCCAACCGGGACTAGAACCTGGGGTGCTGGCGCCACAGGTGGAGGATTAGCCAAGTGAGCCGCAGCGCTGACCCATATATGTACTATTTAATGATCTGATTAACTTAGTGTAGTCTGTCAGTACTTTCCATCTTGAGTTATTATATTATAAAATTGTTGAATTATTAGCTTTTTATTTTATGGAAATATGTATTTGGATAATGGTTTTAAATATTTATGAGCTAATTATGCAGGTTTTTTTTTAAAGATATTAGGATATTTTATTGTTATTTTATGATTATTCAGGTTATTTTCTTGTTTTTTTTTTTTTTTTGACAGGCAGAGTGGATAGTGAGAGAGAGAGAGAGAGAGAGAGACAGAGAGAAAAGGTCTTCCTTTTTGCCGTTGGTTCACCCTCCAATGGTCGCTGCGGCTGGCGCATCGCGCTGATCCGAAGCCAGGAGCCAGGTGCTTCTCCTGGTCTTCCATGCGGGTGCAGGGCCCAAGCACTTGGGCCATCCTCCACTGCCTTCCCGGGCCATAGCAGAGAGCTGGCCTGGAAGAGGGGCAACCGGGATAGAATCCAGCGCCCCAACCGGGACTAGAACCCAGTGTGCCGGCGCCGCAAGGCGGAGGATTAGCCTGTTAAGCCATGGCGCCGGCTCAGGTTATTTTCTAAATGACTTTTGAAAATGATGCCAAATTGCTTATGTTGTTAAGCAGAGGAATTTTAATAAATTTAAATGTGGTAAAGCCACTATTTGAAAGTAATGATTAGTTAGCAGTAGTGTTTTTAAAAAAATGTTGGGCTGTCTGTACAACTCTATGGTTAATCCAAGACATTGGAATGACAATTTACCTTTAAGCCAAAGAGCATATTACAAGCTGTCCTCCTTGTAATATGAACTGTGGTCTTAAATACATTTTTCTCTCTCCTGCTCCTTAAGGACCAGACTAACTGTGTACAGGGCTGACTACACTTCAGCATTGCTTGTCTAAAGAATTAATGTTTTAAAATGTAACCAGCTTTTGACTTGTAAACACTAACGTCAGTAATGAAACACTACTAATTATGCTGTTTGACCCTCATTCTTACCCTAAATGTAATATTTCATGCTGAGCTCTGACATTACTAAAATAATTTTTTTTAATCTTCCTAGAATGGAGCTGCTTTATCAAAATCCAGAGGAAGCAGAATTGGATTTGATAGCTCACAGTGGGTATGTACAATAAACAAGAAATTCTGTAATTACAATATTTACTTAGTTCATTTGTTAATACTCCATAAAGAGTTGCTGAAGGATGAGAATGACAGTGTTTACCCTTGGGGTGGGGAGGGGAGTTTGGTAGTGGCAGGAAAGGGGAAGGCTCTATGCCAGGTATTTTTATTTATTTATTTTATTTGTGTTATTTTTAGGGGGTTAAGGCCAGAAGGGAGCATATTAACTGGTGCCTTAAACTCTAGGCCAAATGCTGGTCCTGTGAAGTGCTTTTCATGTAGTGTCTCATATAGTCCCCATAGACACTTAGAAGGCAATGCATGTTGTTATTCTGAATTCATTTGGAGAGATTAAGGTTATTTGGCTTATAAATGCCTGAGTCCATATCATTTACTGTGGTGGTTCCCCAAATGAATGGATATGTGAATCAAAACTGAACTATGAATGAGGAGAAATTAATGATCAGGAATAAAAAATCTGATCAACCTGTTTCCTTTTTAAGATGAAGGAAATTAGCAGTGTATGTAATGTATTTGTATTTTATAAATTTGAAAGCCTGCACATTTATAAAATATATTTTTCTTACTAAATTTAGAATGAAAAACAATGCTGGGTTACTAATAAAAATAATTATATTCATCCTGTTAGTATCCATTATAGAAATGACTAGATATTTCTTGTAGATATACTTAAATCTTGGCTTCTGTGTAACCAGAGACATGGAAGGCTTTAGATTAGAAGTGAATTTTCCAATAACCAAATAGTTTGATTTGGGATCATTGCTGACGTCAGCTGGATTTAGACAAGTGTTTAAAAAGTAAAGTCCAGGCCGGTGCCGTGGCTCACTTGGCTAATCCTCCGCCTGTGGTGCCAGCACCCCGGGTTCTAGTCCCAGTTGGGGTGCTGGATTCTGTCCCAGTTGCTCCTCTTCCAGTCCAGCTCTCTGCTGTGGCCCGGGAAGGCAGTGGAGGATGGCCCAAGTGCTTGGGCCCTCCACCTGCATGGGAGACCAGGAGGAAGCACCTGGCTCCTGGCTTTGGATCGGCGCAGCACGCCGGCCATAGCGGCCATTTGGGGGTGAACCAACAGAAGGAAGACCTTTCTCACTGTCTAACTCTGCCTGTCAAAAAAAAAAAAAAAATGTAAAGTCCAGCATATCCTATTATCAGACTCCTCAGCTACTTGGTTTAGAAATATCAATGTGCACTTTTAATTATTAAAAATGCCAAATGGTTTGCTTTAGGAATTTTGGGTACTCTGAGGGGAAAAGGAAGCATGATATAGTTGGTGCACTGTTAAGAACAAGTTCAGAAACAAATTTAAAAGATGTAATAGCTTCAGTGGAATGGAAGATCTTGCTTTGTCTGTGTTAAATAAACACTTTCTTACAGCATCTCCATACCTTTTAGTAGAGTCATCAAAGGGGGTATAAATTCAGCCATTTTAAAATAGAAATTTTTGTATTGCTTAAGCCTTAAAACAACAGAAAAGGAGGGTGACTCCCATCTTTTTCATTTGAAGAATGATTTTTTTTTTAAAGGTTTGACTTCCAAGATAAATGAGTAGGAAAATAAAGGGTAGCTTACTACATTGACTTCTCTTTTTACCTTAATTAATTACATTGCAGGAACTAGCCCTTTACTAAGAACAAATCCTGACAAGCCCTTTTTAGATTTTAATAAAATTTTAATACACGGATAGATGAATGGGCTTTTATGGCCTCAGCATATCCTATTTTCTTTTTTTTTTTTATTTTTTATTTTTGACAGGCAGAGTGGACAGTGAGAGAGAGACAGACAGAAAGGTCTTCCTTTTGCCATTGGTTCACCCTCCAATGGCCGCCGCGGTAGGCGCGCTGCGGCCGGCGCACCGCGCTGATCCAATGGCAGGAGCCAGGTGCTTCTCCTGGTCTCCCATGGGGTGCAGGGCCCAAGGACTTGGGCCATCCTCCACTGCACTCCCTGGCCACAGCAGAGAGCTGGCCTGGAAGAGGGGCAACCGGGACAGGATCGGTGCCCCGACCAGGACTAGAACCCGGTGTGCTGGCACCGCTAGGCGGAGGATTAGCCTAGTGAGCCGCGGCGCAGGCCATCCTATTTCAACAAGACATTTTGTGTTTTGTAAACAAAACAAGTTATTGAAGGCCAGGTGATAATGTTGAAGGTTATGTTGATTTAGAATTAATTGAATTTAGTCAATTGGATATCTGCTTCCAAGGAACATTATGAGTGTGCTAATCTCTATTTATATTAATAATTGTGTTGAAACAAGAAATATGTTCATCTAATTTGTATTTAATAATAAAATGAGGTTCATTCAGCAAATATTAAAGTACCTTCTATGTAATTATTTAAAACTTTTGCTCATCGAAAGGCACCATAATGGATAACTGCAAACTAGAAAATATTTGCAAAACAGGTATCTGAAAAAGGACTGGTATCAAAGTTACATAAAGAACTCCTGCAACTCAATAACAGATTGTTGTTGTTGAGGCCTTTATCAAATTCCTTATGCCTTATTACTGAGAGTTTTAATCATGAATAGGTATTGAATTTTGTCAAACCTTTTTCTGAATTAAAATTATCATAGTTTTTTTTTGCTTTATTCTATCAATATGGTACGTTTCATTGATTTTTAAAGTGCTAAGCTAACTTCATTTTTGTGATAAATACAACATGTTCATAATATTTTTATTTTTCTTCTTTAATTGATTTTTTTAATATTAAGCATTTTTGAATGTACATTTATCAGAAATGGTGGTTTATAATTTTCTTTTTTGGTAATGTCTTTGTCAGGTTTTGCTGTTAGTATTATACTGGCCTCATAGTATCAGTTGGCAAGTATTCGCTCTTGCTCAGCTTTCTGAAAGGGTATTTGTAGAAACATAAAACATCTTTTCCTTAAAACTTTGAGACAATTCACTGGTGAACTGTCAGAGTTTTTGGTCATTGTTTTGAGAAGTTTTATTTTATTTTATTTTTTAAGTTTTTTTATTTATTTATTTTGAAAGAGTTACAGAGAGAGAGGGAGAGACACACAGAGAGAGAGATCATCCATCTGCTAGATCCCTCACTAGATGGCCAGAATACCAAGAGCTTCATCTGGGTCTCCCACATGGGTACAGAGGCCCACATACATGGGCCATTTTGTGCTGCTTTTCCCAGGCCCTTAGCAAGGAGCTGGATTGGAAGTGGAACAGACTGGACATGAACCGGCACCCGTAGGGATGCTGGTGTCACAGCTGGCAGCTTTACATACTATATCCTAATAACAGACCCTGAGGGTTTTTATTTTTTAAATAACAAATTCAGTTTCTCTAGTAGGTAATAGGGCAATTCAGATTTCCTGTTTTATCTTACTGTAGCTTCAGGTAGTATTTTTAAGAAATTTGTCCATTTCATCTAAATTGTTGAATTGTTTTGGTCTAAGGTTGTTTATTGTAACCAACTTTTTATTTAGCTGTTTCTCCAACTAACAGACAACACTGTATGGCAGGGGTTGTTATGATTCTTGGCATTTGCACAATATTCTGCATTAAGAGCAAATGATAAAAGATGATTTCTTTCTTTATCTAATTTTTTCCTGACATTGATTCTAGATATCTTGGTTTTTATCTTGAATCTGTTTTTATAAGTTTCTGCAGATGTTGTAAACAAGTATCTGTTCTTAATTCCATGAAGGTCCTTTTTGATGGGCATACAATCCCTTTATTTATTTATTTGAAAGACAGAAAACCAGAGCCAGAGAGAGAGAGAGAGAGAGGTCTTCCATCCATTGGCTCACTCCCCAGATGGCTGCAATGGCTGGAACTGTGCTGATCAGGAGCCAGGAGCTTCTTCTGGGTCCCCCATGTGGGTGCAGGGTCCCAAGGACTTGGGCCATCTTCTGCTGCTTTCCTAGGCCTTAGCAGAAAGCTGGATCGGAAGTGGAGCAGCTAGGACTCGAACCAGCGCCCACATGGGATCCTGGCACTGCAGGCGTAGCTTCATCCACTGTGCCACAGTACCAGCCCCCATACAATCCCTTTAAATTCAATATTATCCTCATTAAAGCAGGCTGTTAAGCCATAATGTATTCCAATTATTTTATTTATCTTTGCTACTCCTTGGAATCACCTAGTTGTAAGAGTGATTTTTGTGTGATTTCATCTAACTTTTTTATTTTTTTGACAGGCAACTAGACAGTGAGAGAGAGAGACAGAGAGACACAGAGAAAGGTCTTCCTTTGCCATTGGTTCACCCCCCACACGGCCACTACGGCTGGTGCGCTGCGCTGATCCAAAGCTAGGAACCAGATGCTTCCTCCTGGGCCCTCTATGCGTGTGCAGGGCCCAAGCACTTGGACCATCCTCCAGTGCACTCCTGGGCCACAGCAGAGAGCTGGACTGGAAGAGGAGCAACTGGGACAGAACTGGCGCCCCAACCAGGACTAGAACCCAAGGTGCCTGCGCCGTAGGCGGAGGATTAGCCTAGTGAGCCACGGCACTGGCTGCTTTCATCTAACTTTGAAATTTGTTTTCTGAGGAGAGAATACTTCTTACTGCCCAACAGAATTATATTTTAAAATGTTGTATTATTAAAAAATCAGCTGTGTATGGGAATGACCAAGCAGGCAGTGTATTTTGGTCTCTCTTGCTTAGAAAGGTCATTAGGCAGCATTACAAATAGGAAGAAAGGTGGCACATGGAATTGATGTTTGGTTTTGAAAGACTGGCATTACAATTTTTAAAAACTGGCATATCTGATATTTCTTCCCGCACTTTTATTGGAAAAGATTTAGCTAATACCAAAAGAATAACTTATAAGTCCAAAATTTTATCTCAAATGCTACCTGCTTAATAAAGATTTCCTTATCCATTTGACTTACAGCTAGTTAATAGCTTATTGATAATATATTGTATACATTTAAATTATAGCCTTAAAAGACTGTGTACTCCTTGAGAGTAGGGACTTTATTTGTTATTTGTTTGTTTTAGTGCAATGATAAGCATAGTATCTGTTGGGTAAATACTATATATTCTTACAAAACTAAAGAATAAAAATTAAGCAAAGTAAGTTGCTTTATTGGTTTAGTGAAATTAACAGGATTCTTTGCCTCTCAAACAGCGTGCTGTTAAAAAATTTATTATGCTAACATCCAGCCAAAATGTACCAGCTTTTCTTATTGACCCTTTGATTTTGGAATTGATTAATAAAAACTTTGAACACATCAAAAATACTTCTCATGGCTCCACCTCAGAATGCAAGTTTTTCTGTGTTCCAAGAGACTTCACTGCATTTGCGCTACAGTATCACCTATGGAAGAATGAGGTAAGGTGATTTCCTTTCAGATAATGGTTATATGTCATTTACCAAATAGTGTGGGATTAAACTGATTTAAAATGGAAAGCATTTAAAATTTTTCTTCAAACTTTTTATAAATTGTAGCAGAAATATTTCTGTCTGTAGCTAACAAACGCAATAATGGCTGAAGCAAACAGGGCTGGCTTTCTTTCCTTCCTTCCTTCCTTTCTTCCTCCCTCCCTCCCTTCCTCCCTCCCTCTCTTCCTCCCTCCCTTCCTCCCTCCCTTCCTCCCTTCCTCCCTTCCTCAACCCTCCCTCAACTCTCCCTCATTCCTTCCTCCCTCCCTCCCTCCATCCCATCCTCCATCCCTTCCTTCCTCCCTCCCTGCCTGCCTTCCTTCCTTCCTTCCTTTCATCTTTATAAAACAAGAAGTTAAAAGTTGATGACTGCTGTCCACTGATGCACTGATGTCAGGGCTTACATCTGTGAACTTCTCTCTTCACTGGACTGATCATCACAAGATAGCTCTCATAGCTCCAGGTATCATAACTGTGTTCAAAGCAGAAAAAATGAGAGGAAGGAATGATAACATATATCTATTCTTTGAGGGAAAAATTTTGTTAGAATCTTCTGGTAAACTACTGTTATATATCTCACTGTACAGAACTATATAATCACATGTCTGCTAATTATGAGGAGGGGTAAAGAATAGGTAGGTATTTAGCCTGTGTATTACTAGACAGGCAAGTAGACAGAGATCTGGTGATAAATATTCAGAATGTATCACACAAAGTATTTGTAAACTTAGTATCTTCTACTTGTAGTGCTGTTTTTATCATTCTCTGGGTGATGCATGGTACCGGCTTAATTCTTGAGTAGAGTGCTTCTTAGGTGTATCTAAAAATTTGAACTTATCTTTCCATCCTGCTTAATGATTGCAAGAAAGTCAACCAGTAGTCCAAAATAAAACACAAACAACACCTCTACTGAACCTGCCAAAATTTGCTTTCTTCATTATTTGGAATACCCCTAACTTCCTGATTTTGCTGCTGTTCATTCTGAGAAGTTATTTGAGTAAGGAAATTAGCATAAGATTGAATGAATTTAATGAGGTAGCCACCTCTGATGGGATGTACAGTAGTTCTGCGGTAGGAGCTGTCTTAGTTAATGTTGACCCCCACTAGTTGGAGCTCGCTTTCCAGGGTGGTGGTATGGTCTGAGAAAGCTGTTTATGCTGGAGATGTCCTTGATTGCCCCAAACTGTTACACAGAGCATCAAGAGAATGAGCCTTCTGTTTTCTTTTTTTTTCTTTTTGGTCTATGGTTCCGTGCAGGCAGTGATGCATGCTTATTTTTCTTTCTTCCTAACTTTATATTTTGAAAAATTTTTTTTGAAAATGTTTTTTTAAACTTTTATTTAGTAAATATAATTTCCAAAGTGCAGTTTATGGATTATAATGGCTTTTCCCCCCCATAACTTCCCTCCCACCTGCACCCCTCCCATCTCCTGCTCCCTCTCCCATTCCATTCACATCAAGATTCATTTTCAATTATCTTTATATACAGATCAATTTAGCATATATTAAGTAAAGATTTCAACAGTTTGCACCCACACAGAAACACAAAGTGTAAAATACTGTTTGAGTACTAGTTATAGCATTAATTCACATTGGACAACACATTAAGGACAGAGATCCCACATGAGGAGTAAGTACACAGTGACTCCTGTTGTTGACTTAACAATTTGACACTCTTGTTTATGGCATCAGAAATCTCCCTAGGCTCTAGTCATGAGTTTCCAAGGCTATGGAAGCCTCTTGAGTTTGCTGACTTCGTTCTTATTTAGACAAATTCATAGTCAAAGTGGAAGTTCTCTCCTCCCTTCAGAGAAAGGTACCTCCTTCTTTGATGGCCCCTTCTTTCCACTGGGATCTCACTCACAGAGATCTTTCATTTAGGTCCTTTTTTTTTTTTTTTTTGCCAGAGTGTCTTGGCTTTCCATGCCTAAAATATTCTCATGGGCTCTTCAGCCGGATCTGAATGTCTTAAGGGCTGATTCTGAGGCCAGAGTGCTGTTTAGGACATCTGCCATTCTATGAATCTGCTGTGTATCCCACTTCCCATGTTGGATCATTCTCTCCCTTTTTTATTCTATCAGTTAGTAGTAGCAGACACTAGTCTTGTTTGTGTGATCCCTTTGACTGTTAGACCTATCAGTGTGATCAATTGTGAACTGAAATTGATCACTTGGACTAGTGAGATTATATTGGTACATGCAATCTTCATGGGATTGTATTGGAATCCCCTGGCACATTTCTAACTCCACCATTTGGGGCAAGTCTGATTGAGCATGTCCCAAATTGTACATCTCCTCCCTCTCTTATTCCCACTCTTATATTTAACAGGGATCACTTTTCAGTTAAATTTCAACACCTAAGAATAATTGTGTGTTAATTACAGAGTTCTGGAAAACATCATGCTGAGTGAATTAAGCCAATCCCAAAGGGACAAATATCAAATGTTCTCCCTGATTGGTGACAACTAACCAACCACAAAAAAGGAAACCTGTTGAAGTGAAAAGGGACGCTATGAGAAGCAGTGACTTGATCAGCCCTTGTCCTGACTGTTGATGTACAATTTAATACTTTATCCCTTTTAGTATTTTTTTTTGTTCTAGTTAATACTATTGGTTGAACTCTGTAACTCTGAAAATGTTTTTTTAAACGATTTATTTATTTATTTGAAAGTCAGTTACAGAGAGGCAGAGGCAGAGAAAGAGAAGTCTTCCATCTGCTGGTTCACACCATAATAGGCCGCAGTGGCTGGAGCTGTGCCTATCTGAAGCCAGGAGCCAGGAGCTTCTTCCAGGTCTCCCATGTGGGTGGAGGGGCCCAAGGCCTTGGGCCATCTTCTGCTTTCCCAGGCCATAGCAGAGAGCTGGTTCAGAAGTGGAGCAGCTGGGACTTGAACCAGTGCCCATATGGGATGCTGGTGCTGCAGGAGGTGGCTTTACCCACTATACCATAGCACTGGTGCTGAAAATGTTTAAACTCTGGAAAAGTTAAATAATGCTTAATTATTTTTATTTTTAAGCAAAATAATACTTGTAAGTTTAAAAATATGAATAATAATATAAAGTTCATAATGAAAAAGAATAGTATCTGCCTCTCCTCTCCCACCCCTGTTCCCACTCCTATAGTAAACAACTTTCAACTCTTCCTTTATGACCTTTTTTTAAGAAAAAGAAAATTATTTGAAAAGCAGAATTACAGAGAAAGAGGTCTTCCATCTGCTGGTTCACTCCCCAGATAGCTGCAATGGCCAGGGCTGGGCCAGGCCAAATCCAGGAGCCAGAAGCTTCTTCCATGTCTCTCATGTAGGTTCAGAGGTGCAAGCACTTAGGCCATCCTTGCTGTTTTCCCAGGCACAGTAGTAAAGAGCTGTGTTGGAAGTGGAGGAGCTGGGACTTGAACTAGCACCCCTGTGAGATGCTGACACTGCAGGCAGTGGTTCAACCCTCTAGGACACAAAGCCAGCCCAATGACTTTTTCATTTGTATATGTCTCAAGGAGTCTCTGAGTTGCTTTTTTTCGTCCTTGAGACATTTATCCTGGAGCTTTTGATCTTTCTGCTCTAAAATAGACCACTGTGCTGTGCTAGTATTATTTGTAATTGTATTCTAGAAAGTCTATCTTTTTGATAAAAACCTCTATTTTCTCCATGTTTTAGTCACACATCATTCAAAGGATGAACAGTTCTTTCTAACTTCCTGTGAAGGGGTACATGGATGGTTGAAACCTTACATATCTGATAAAGTTTTAGATTTTACCTTCACGTTGGATTGGCTTCCACTCTTGAACAAACCACCCCAAAACTTAGTGGCTTATTAATTGGTTAGGAATCTGTGATTTAGTAATTGGTTAGGAATCAGCTGGGCATTTCTTTCCATCTCAGCTGAGCTCACTTATGCAGCTGCCAATCAGCTAGGTAGCCTTGCTCTTTCAGGATAGCTGACTGTCAGATGGAGTAGTGGAGAGGTGCCTGGGCTGTGTCAGGCTTATTCACAGAGCATGAAAAGAAAAAGCTTTCGGGGCCAGTGCTGTGGTGTAGCGAGTTAAGCTGCTGCCTGCAGTGCCGGCATACCATGTGGGTGCAGGTTTGAGACCTACCTGCTCCACTTCCGATCCAGCTCTGCTGTGGCCTAGGAAAGCAGCAGAAGGTCGCCCAAATATTTGGGGCCCTGCACCCATGTGGGAGACCCTGAAGTAGCTCCTGGCTCCTAGCTTCAGATCAACACAGCTCTGGCCGTTGTGGCCAATTGGGGAAGTGAACCAGCAGATGGAAGACCTCTCTCTCTCTGCCTCTCCTTTTCTCTCTGTATTAACTCTGACTTTCAAATAAATAAATAAATCTTTAAAAAAAAAAAAAAAACTTGCATGATCTCTTGACACTGTTAAGATATTATGATTTCTGGGGCCAGTGCTGTTGCAGCAGATTAAGTCACCGTCTGTAGCACTTGCATTCCATATGGGTGCCAGTTCAAATCCTGGCTGCTCTGCTCCAATTCCAGCTCCCTGCTAATGTGCCTGGGAAAGCAATGGAAGCTGGTCCAAGTGCTTGGGCCTCTGTACCCGCATTGGAGACCTGGATGAAGCTCCTGGCTCCTGACTTTGGCCTGGCCCGCCCTGGCTGTTGCAACCATTTGGGGAGTGAACCAGCAGATGGAATACCTCTGTCTCTCCCTCTCCACACCCCCTGCTATAACTCTGTCCTTCAAATAAAAAAAAAAAAAAAAAAAAAAAAAAAAAAACTCTATCTCTGCCTCTCTCTATCTCTGGCTTGCAAATTAGTAAATATTTTTTAAAAATATTATTTCTCATCCATGAACATAAAATATCTCTTAATTCAGGTTCCTTTGGTGCTTTTTAATAGAATTTCATAATTTTTCTTATAGATTTGCACATCTTTTTAAGGTTTTAGTTATTGCTACCGTATCATTTTTGTTGTGTGTGTGTATATGGAGGGCATGTAGATGCAACAGTTTTCTTCTTCCAATGCATTGTTATAGCTGTATGAGAATGCTGTTGGCTTATCTGTTTAGATGTTGTTTTCCAGCTACTGAACTATACAGGTACACTCTAATAGTTTATTCTCTTTATTTATTTTTCTGAATGTAGACCATTGTATTGTTTGCACAGAAAAGTTTGGTCTCTTCCTTTCAAACTCTTATAGCTACTTTCCTTTTCTTGATTTACTGATTTAGGTAAAACCCCCAGCAACAATATTGAGAAAAAAAAGTTCTTTCTTTATGAACTTTTTGTTATTTGGATGATGGACTTTGAGAATTGATTGTCTTATTTTCTTATCTTTGTTCTGATTTTCTATCTTTCTCCAACTGTGTACTTTCTAACAATATCTTTAACAGTAGTAATTTATTTTGTCATTTTTCTGAAATTATCATATTTTTCTTTTTTAAAAGCTCTTTGTACTTTGTTGTTGTAGCATTCTGTTCATACTTCGTAAGTATACATTTATCTTTTATTCAGTAGATTTAATTTTTAAATTATTTTTATTTTTCTATTAAAGGTAGAGAGAGAGCCTCACTTTGCTTGTTGACTCCCCCAGATAACTGCCTGAAACAGCCATCGCTAGAACAGTTCCCAGCGTGAAGCCTGGAACTCAATCCAGGAATCCCATATGGGCACCCAGGACCCAAGTGCTTGAGTCATCACCTTCTGCCTCCCAGGGTGCCCATCTGTAGGAAACTGGAGTGGAAGTGGAGGAACCAGTACTCAAGCCAGGCACTCTGTGGGATGCAGCTGTCCCACGTGTCAACATAACTACTGCTCTACCCCTAGTCTGCAGATGTCAAAGTTTTGATTTTTTTAAAAAGTATTTTTCTTCCTGCTGTACTTTTTTTTTTTTTCTAAATTCCTTCCTTGTGGATGTTTGTTTTCTGATATGTTTATTTATTTTTATTTTGTTTGTTTTTCATGATACAGGCTTTCTGTAATATTTGTTGAACTTTGTTCATATTTAAGAATGAGATTCTGAAACTACCTAGAAACATTTTTTTTTTTTTTTATTGTTAGGCCTCATTCACTGGTGAATTTTATTATGGGGTGTTAGAGAGTGCCAGCTTTTTCTCTGAGGAGATTCTAAGTGTCATTCAGGTCATTTCTGTTGGACTGTTTGATTTTCTCAGAAAAAGTCTTTAAGGCTTATAAACTATTTTTTATAGCTAAAAAATTTTTTTAAATTTATGTAATGATATTTCATCTATTTC
Source organism: Lepus europaeus (assembly GCF_033115175.1). Classification (NCBI taxonomy): domain Eukaryota; kingdom Metazoa; phylum Chordata; class Mammalia; order Lagomorpha; family Leporidae; genus Lepus; species Lepus europaeus. Next base: position 28,352,341 of record NC_084838.1, on the reverse strand, counting down.
ATGTATACAATTTTAAACCCATAATGATGCTTCCCACCCTCCCTCCTTCCTTTCTTTTTGTTTTCTTTTAATATTTGCGATAATATACTTTCAGTTTACTTTATAGTCACAGGCTTAGTCCTCCACTAAATAAAGAATTCAACAAGTAGGAAGAACACTGTTCCACAGGAATATAGACAAGAGCTGTAAACAATAATCAGGTCTGAAGATGTCAATTTCATTCCTCTACATTACTTTTTTTGTGCTCTATATTAGCCTCAAATCAAAGAAAACACATGATATTTGTCTTTTTGGGTATTTTTTACAAGGAGTATTTTGTAGTGTACCTTTATAATTCTAAGACAAAGTTTGTGGAAATTATAACCTACCTACACACATAATCCACCAAATCAATGTGTCTAAACTGTAATATAATATATAAATCAAAGGAAATAATGCATATTTCAATATGTAAATGCTCAGGCATGACTGCAATGAAAATATAATAATACAATTCAAAGGCTTATAAATAGATCTAAGAATGATAGCTAAAAATATAAACTCACACTGTAAATAGTGTTATTTGTAATGTTTTTTGTAAAATAATGAAAACTTTCCAATAATACAAAAAAATATAAAATTACCTCTTCACTGACATGGCTGCTAGAATCCTGGGATATAAGGTCTCAGCTAATTCAAAATAAGATTTTTACTATAGGATTGTCTGATAGGACATTTGAACTTATGTAGGACATAGCATATTTTGGATTGTAGAACATCTAGTATTCCTGGCCTAAGTCTTTAAATGCCAGTTTACCATTATGATAAATAGAAATATCCCCACAAATTTCTAAAATATCTCCTGGATGCAATACCACTTGCTGAGAGAACCGCTACTTTAGAAGACAGGGAATATTCTAAAATTGTCAAGACTACTAAGACCGGTATCAGTGGAAGAAACAAAAAGTCAGGTGTACTCAGCATAAGCACACAGATTTAAGTTTATCCTTGTATGAATATTATATCATACAGAGTCATATATAGTACTCCTCCAAAACTTCCCTCGTGGTAGATATAGTTAGATCTAATTACTATAGATTTTATTTGCATGTGTTTTTTTTTTATTAATACCATCACCATAAAGTGATGAACCACTGCCAAGACAACTGAGAGATTTGTGCAGCACAGACTTGACCTAGGCCTTTACTCTCCTGGATTAGAGCAAGTACTCTGTTCTTCACCTGTCTCTGTCATAGTCATAAGAAGGCAAGCTACATTATAGTTCTGCCTATTTTGCCTGTTAGTCTTTCTCTTTTCCCACAGCTCAAGGTCAGATTTGTCTCAAATTCTGTCTGGCGGCCGGTGCCGCGGCTCAATAGGCTAAACCTCCGCCTGCGGTGCCGGCACCCCAGGGTTCTAGTCCTGGTCGGGGTGCCGGATTCTGTCCCAGTTGCTCCTCTTCCAGTCCAGCTTTCTGCTGTGGCCCAGGAGTGCAGTGGAGGATGGCCCAAGTGCTTGGGCCCTGCACCCACATGGGAGACCAGGAGAAGCACCTGGCTCCTGGCTTCAGATCAGCAAGATGTGCCAGCTGCAGCGGCCATTGGAGGGTGAACCAACGGAAAAGGGAAGACCTTTCTCTCTGTCTCTCTCTCTTTCTCTCACTGTCCACTCTGCCTGTCAAAAAAAAGAAAAAAAATTCTGTCTGGCATTTTAAATTTTTTTCTTGAATTTATCAACTTTTTTTTAAAAACAATATAAAAGTTTATTGGACAGGAGGTAAGAGACAAGGTGTGGGTGTAGAGATTTCCAGAAAAAAATATGGAAGCATACATTTCCAGTTTGAGAAGAAGAAAAAAATCTAATATGTAGATTTTTTTTTCATTTTCAATTATCTTTATATACAGAATATCATTATAGCATATATTAAGTAAAGCTCTCAACAGTTTGCACCCACACAGAAACACTAAGTGTAAAATATTGTTTGAGTACTAGTGATAGCATTAAATCACAATGTACAGTACGTTAAGGACAGAGATCCTACATGAGGAGTAAGTGCACAATGACTCCTGTTGTTGACTTAACAAATTGACACTCTTGTTTATGGCGTCAGTGATCACCCTAGGCTCTTGTCATGAGTTGCCAGAATTTATCAACTTGTAATACCTTTCATTCTATACAGTATTGTCTTTCTCTCAATTGTCCACCCTCACCATCGATTAGTACCTCATATATATAACAATAAAGAAAAAGGAAAGTAGGAATTCTACAGTTGATAATTCTGAAATAAAGAGAATCAAGATGAAATTATATTAGCCTGCATACTATATTAGTTGGTGTTAAGAACAACCCTAAGTTGTAGTTGACTTATCATAAGAAAGGAGTATTTCTTTAAACAAAATCCAGTGTTATTTAGTCCTGGTCAAACACTCCTGGGTGATTTTTCTATAAGCAGTGACTCTGGGATCCAGACTGTTTCATTTGTAGGACTTTCCCATCTTAGAGTTCTTTGCTTTCATAGATTCAGATGGGAAAAGACAACATGGAAGATCTTTTGGGATATTGTAAGGCTAGCTTGAGTATGGCCTTCAGTCTATGTTTCACTGAGCGGAATATAATTTAGCTATTTATCTGGAAAGAAGAAAACAGATGTGATTGGTACTAGTTAGCATTTTCTACAGGAGGTATCACTTTCTCTCATTTAAAACAAATAAGGGTTATCTGTACCTGTTGCATACTAGACACTCTGATTCCTATGCTTGAGGAACTTGCAGTCTATTAATGGAATTTAATCATACAAACAAGTAAAAAAACAATAAAGATAGTATATGATAGAGGTTTTTATGTGTTTTTAAAAGAGCGTAGATGAGGGTAAAATTCATTCAAATGACAATAATGAAAGATGTTTCATGGCATAAAGAGAGTATTCTTGAAAAATATTTATGAGGGGCTGGCGCTGTGGCATGGAGGGTAAAGCCACTGCCTGCAGTTTTGGCATCCTATATGGGCACTGGTTCGAGACCCAGCTGCTCCACTTCCAATCCTGTTCTCTGCTATGGCCTGGGAAAGCAGTAGAAGATGGCCCAGGTGCTTGGGCCCCTGCACCCACACAGGAAGAACCGGAGGAAGCTACTGGCTCCTGGCTTCGGGTTAGTGCAGCTCTGGCTGTTGCAGCCAGTTGGGGAGTGAACCAGCAGATAGAAGATTCTCTCTCTCTCTCTCTCTCTCTCTCTGCCTTGGAAGTGGAGCAGCCGGGATACGAACCGGCGCCCATATGGGATGCCAGCACTGCAGGCAGGGGCCTTATGCCCTACACCTCGAAAGAACTATTTTTTAAAAATACTTTTGAAAATAAGACTAGAAGTTAAATTAAGAATTCTTAAGTTTACTATTAAGTACTATCCTTATATTAAGGTTATTTTATAGAAACTAACCAGAGAACACTAAAACTAGCATTCCTGTTCCAGGGAAGCATTTTTATTAATTTCCATAAAGAGACTCTTTGGACATAGCTTCTCTTGCTGCATAGTTTCTCTTTTTGCTGAGTTCTTTTATTCTCTCAATACTACCTTCCACTTAACGCTTTTAAAAGTCTCCTGTCAAAACACAGATTGTCCCAAGAATATGGCTTAATCCAGTGTTGGAATCACTTTAGTCTTGCTACTAATATTTGGTTTTAAATATTCAATTTTGATTTCTCTTTGGTTCTAGGAAGGCTGGTTTCAGATAGCTGAGAATATGGGATTTCAGTGTCTAAAGATTGAGAGCAAAGATCCTAGACTTGATGGGATAGACTCACTTTCTGGAACTGAAATCCCCCTGCACTATATCTGCAAATTGGCCACTCATGCCATCCACTTGGTGGTCTTTCATGAGAGAAGTGGTAACTACCTCTGGCATGGCCATCTACGACTCAAAGGACACATTGACAGGAAATTTGTTCCTTTTCGAAGATTACAGTTTGGTCGTTATCCTGGAGCTTTTGACAGGTAAGTTATGAATCAAAAGGGAAATATTAAATCAGTGTTGTCCAGTCACGAATTAATTTACTTTTTGTAATTAAAATATAATAAAATAAAATATAATATGTAATTCACATAAATGTTCTTGGTAACTTTTTTTTTTAAAGAGAGAGTACTCCCATCTGCTGGTTTACTCCCCAGATCCCATCTGTCTGTTTATTTCCCAAATGCCTGCAATATCCAAGAACAGAGGGTGGAGGAGCCCAAAGCCAGAAGCCAGGAACTCAGTCCACCACGTTCACGTGGGTGGCAGGAACCCAAGCACTTGAGCCGTCACCACAGCATTAGTATTAGCAGCAAGCTGGACGCAGGAGGGGAGCCGAGCATCTTGACCAGCATCTCAACTGCTAGGTCAGATGCCCACTCCAATAACATTGTTCTTACTGTTCCCAAGTTAGAAGGAGCTCAAATGTCCTTCAACAATAAAAGGATAAATAAATTTATACACACACAACAGGGGACTTCAGAAAAGTTCATGGAGGGGCCAGCACCAGGGCGCAGTAGGTTAATCTTAACTCCGCCGGCAGTGCTGACTTCCCATATGGGTGCTGGTTCTAGTCCCTGCTGCTCCTCTTCCAGTCCAGCTCTCTGCTGTGGCCTGGGAGAACAATGGAAGATGGCCCAAGTGCTTGGGCCCCTGCAGCCACATGGGAGACCAGGAAGAAGCACCTGACTCCTGGCTTCGGATTGGTGCAGCGCGCCGGCTGCAGCACTCCAGTCATGGCGGCCATTTGGCGGGTGAACCAACGGAAAAAGGAAGACCTTTCTCTCTCTCTTTCTCTCTCTCTCTCTCTCTCTCACTCTCACTCTCACTGTCTAACTCTGCCTGTCAAAAAAAAAAAAATAGTTATTTGAAGGTCTCAAATAAAATTTGATTAGTGATAGCTTATGATACTAACAGTTGGAGGATGAAGAAAGAATTCTTGAAGTTAGACACTGAGTATGACCTTCTTAACTTAGACTTATACTTTCTTCACCTTTAGAAGTCACTAATAGTGATGTTACATAGTGCTTTAAATACCAGAATCTGATGTGAAGGTAGCAGTAAACATTTTTCTTTTCCTTTAAAGTTTACTAGAAAAAATTTTCATATTCAAATCTGTTTATTGGACTCTTATAGAGAAACATTCCTTGTCTGCTATACTTGAGAAGTGTGACAGTATGTATATTTCTTTGTTGGAATGCTCATTTTACTTTTTTCTCTTTTCTATAAAGGAAATGTGAACGTAAGGATAGCCTTTTTAAATCACATATTTGAAAAGCAGCTGAGTAAGATGTTGGAGACTTCTGTGTTTTTTTTTTTTTTAATGTATGTGAAATGAAAGCTTTTCTGAACCAAATCAGGTTTTAGAAATAAAATGACCTTAAAAAAGAATAAGGTGTAGAGAAAAATACTTTGTTGTTCATTTATGCACCTCTTATTTTAGTCTGAAATTAAACATTATTCTCTTCATACATTTATGCATATTTTTCTTACTCCATATTTCAAACAAGGTTCTTAAAATATCTTTCAGTTTTTTAAAGCCTTGTGAATTTATTTCAAAGTTTAATAATTCAGTAAAGTTCAAAATTGTCATCAGCAAGTACTTATTAAATTTAAATATGCTAGTAGATAAATGCCTTCTCTACATTTTACAATTTTATATAAAACTCTCAAAGAATATTTGTAGAATAGGGGACCCAAATTATCTAAGACCTATTACCAGATTAGTATTTTTCTCATTAATGAGACTCTCAGGCTATTGTAACTTACATTGTCTTAAGTGTTAAAAACATTTATTTCTCTAAAAGTAAGCTAATAGTTATAAATTACGTCACTTCATTCTTTTTCTTTTAAAATGCCAAAGTGTATAAGATCAGATATAAAAATGTTTTGGGTGTTTAGCTTCATTTAAGACGCCTGCATTCTGCATCTGAGTGCCTGGGTTTGATCCCGAGCTCTGGCTCCTGACTCTAGATTCCTATGAAAGCAGACCCTGGGAGGCAGTAGTGATGGCTCAAGTAACTGGATTCCTGCTAACCATGTGGGAGACCTGGATTGAGTTTTCAGCTCCCAGTTTCAGCCCCCAGCCCAGCTTCAGCCATTGTGTTTGGGGAATAAATCAGTTAATGGGAGCTCTGTCTCTCTGTGTGTCTCTCAAAGAAATCTTTAAAAACATTTAAAATATGTAAGACACAGTTGGTGTTTGATACCAGATTTTCCAGGTCTTACTGAAGCTGCTAATTGATATCTGAGGTAATTGAAGAAAAGCTGCTTCATATTTAGCTATTTCACTAATGTTTGATGTTTTGAAGAGGTTTCCAGTTGTTCTGGTTATAAATCTTAACCTTTTTTTTTTCCAGACCAGAATTACAGCAGGTTACTGTTGATGGACTAGAAGTTCTCATTCCAAAAGATCCAGTACACTTTTTAGAAGAAGTACCACACTCTAGGTTCATTGAGTGTCGGTATAAAGAAGCTCGAGCATTCTTTCAGGTTAGAGACACTCAACTAATGCACTTTTAAATAACAGGAAATGTGTTTATTTTTAGTGGTTTGTTGGAGAAATGAAGGGACTTACGGAAAATAGAGAAGAAAACCTCTTTTTCACTTAATCTATTTTCTTCTATCTTGTTTTTGAATTTTTGAAAAAGTAGATTAGGAATTAATCTTCAACTGTTTCTTTCCTAAATGAATAAATAAATATTAATTTATTATTTGGAAAGACAGATAGGTTAGCACTAGCCTTTACCTTGAGTCCATAAACTTTTAAAAAGGTAATGTAGTCTTTTTTGAAGTAGTCCAAATGGAATGAAACCTCTGTTCAAGATGGACTGTATAGATTTAGAAAAGACTTTATTGAAAATAGTTTTTCTCGAAGGCTTGGCACTGATTTTGTATTTTTTGTGTTTATGAAGGTTTTGAAGATAAATGCTACACAAAGACCAAGTATGTTTTGAACTTTACTTTATTCTATTGCTCTAGCTTTCAATTCAAAAAACATTTATTGAAAGCCTGTTTCCTAGGCTTCTGACCCTGGGGATATAAAGATGATTTTAAAGGATATGAAAGTTCACCTTGAAGAGATGATGTGAAACAGAAATACAGTGAAAAGCAAGCAAATTTACAGTGGGGTTTGGTACCTTTATCCACTTGACCTTTATGTTCTGGGTTTCCCTGCCAGGAAAACTGCACACACAAGGAAGGGAATGAAACTGCAATGCCCGAGACCCACAGCGGCAAGCTTTCTCTGGTGTGTTGTGCTAGCTCCCAGGACCTTGGCCTAACAGCCCAAGTAGGCTTTTTCTCAGCCCTATTCCCCTGAATTTATCATTAGGGAGCTGTGAAATTTGCCTACCTAGACTCATGAATGAAAAGCTGGGAAACCACATTGTGGATGGACCTGTTCTAGTAGGCAGGTGTTGCCTGATGTACCCTCACCACACAATAACAGAAAGTGTAACAGATGGAGTTTGGTGCTTACATGCCATAAGGGAGTTTGCCATGGTTACCACCTCTGTCACAGCAATTATCCCAGTGAATTGTGAATGTTTGATTTGTCCCTCTACTAAAATTGTGTGGGCTTCTTACTGGGAGAGATCTGATATAATTCACCTCCGTAGCCCCAGTGTCAACCATATTACTTGACACAAAGAAAAGATCCTATAAATGTGAGAAAATGCCTGGAGAATAAGGTGTTCATCTGAATTGAATGGTTTTTTAATGATACTTACTAGGGCTAATGTTTCAAAATACTGAGAAATCATTTAGTTAATGTCAGAATTTTGAGCTCTACATTTTTTAGCTTTACAATTTGTCGAGGGCAAACACTGAACCAACATGTGCATGAAGAATATGGATGACATGCACTCAGAGGGCTTAGCAGCTGGTCAGAGCCCCATAGTTTCAGTGTTTAATGTACCATCAGATAGCAAGACCTTCATGTTGGCTGATGGCTTACACTCATAAACCGGGACCAAGTGGAGCCTCATATTTGTTTTCCTGCATCTTTTGCTTGTACCAGACAGATAATGATTCTTAATTTGTTTTTCTCTCCTGATAGTATATTGGCATTACTGATGTAAAGTTCCTAATGAGCCTGATAAATTCTTTATCCTCTTTAAAATCTTTCATTCTTTGTTACTTCCTATGTTAGAGCCTTAAGTTTTCAAATTAAAGTGACCATACATATGTTTGAACACTGGATGGCGCCAAACAGTCTTAAATACAATGCTGATTGTAAAATAAGAAATAAAACTAATCTAATAGATATTTTTATAAAGCAGCCACCTAATTTTCTTTTTTGGTAATAATTTTTAATACAATTTCAAAATTGGATAAATGTTGCAAGTAAAATATAAATAACTTTTTTTTCTGACCTACTTGGGAGTAAGCTGTCAACCAAATGCCCTACAGCCTTGAATCATTCAGTATTTTCTAAAAATAAGAATGTGCCTCCTTGCCTTTGTGGCTGCTCTTCTCACCCTACCTGGGCATTGCTGTCCCTTACTGGGCTGCACCCATGCTCAGGCCCTGACCTCCCTCATTTGTTTGCTCTTCCATAGGAATGCTGTCCTCACCTGAGTGGGCTGTCACTTCCCACACTAGACTTTCACCCTATGTAGATGCACTCATCACCAGCCCAGGCTCTGACAGCCTATACAAGGCCACTCTTAGGCACAAAAAACTTAGTTGCTTTGCCTCACATTTTATTTTAGGAGGGGAAGGGGAGTAGGGGAGAAAGGGAAATGTTTGCCTTTCTTTACTTTTAATTATTTTCTCAATCTGCCAGGAAATTTAGAACTAAGATAGTACATATTTCCTGAACTTGATCTTGTTGGGGCAAAAACCATTACAAAACAAGTAATGAGCTCAAGCCTATTGAATTCAGTGAAAAAACAGAAGGGAACACAGAAATCTGTGTACATTTGGCCTAGGAATATCTGTGCAGCCACATTCTTGTCCTCCTTTGACTAATTTGTTTGAGACTATGGGCAAATTTCTGAGCCTTGGTTTCCCTGTTTATAAAAAGTAGGTACCTTCTGTCATCTTATTGGTCTTTGATATTTTAAGGGAAAGTTTGGGCATTTATATTCAAGGATTTTTCTTGGGTTAAAAATTAAATGGATGTGATTTTAAAAACAGGACATTACGTTTTGTCTTTTTTTGGAGACATGGTAATTCCAAGATTTATATATATTTTTAAATGAACAAAACAATGTATAAACTATAATTTTTAAGTCCCATAATAGATACTTATATACATAATTTTATTCATGTGTATACTTTAACACATATTAAGAATTAGTTCAAAGAAATGGAATTTTTTTTTTTTTTTTTTTTGACAGGCAGAGTGGATAGTGAGAGAGAGACAGAGAGAAAGGTCTTCCTTTGCCGTTGGTTCACCCTCCAATGGCCGCCGCGGTAGCGCGCTGCGGCCGGCGCACCGCGCTGTTCCGATGGCAGGAGCCAGGTACTTATCCTGGTCTCCCATGGGGTGCAGAGCCCAAACACTTGGGCCATCCTCCACTGCACTCCCTGGCCACAGCAGAGGGCTGGCCTGGAAGAGGGGCAACCGGGACAGGATCGGTGCCCCGACCGGGACTAGAACCCGGTGTGCCAGCGCCGCAAGGCGGAGGATTAGCCTGTTGAGCCACGGCGCCGGCCAAGAAATGGAATTTCTGAGAGTGTCTTGTTAAGAAAGGTTTGTTGGAGCCGGCACTGTGGTGTAGCAGGTAAAGCCACTGTCTCCAGTGCCGGCATCCCATATGGGTGCTGCTTTGAGTCCCAGCTGCTCCACTTCTGATCCAGCTCTCTGCTGTGGCCTGGGAAAGCAATAGAAGATGGTCCAAGTCCTTGGGCCCCTGTACCCATGTGGGAGACCTGGAAGAAGCTCCTGGCTCCTGGCTTCAGGTTGGCACAGCTCCAGCCATTGAGGCCATCTGGAGAATGAACCAGTGGATGGAAAACCTCTCTCTCTCTCTCTCTTTTTCTCTTTCCCTCCCTTCCTCCCTCCCTCTCTCTCTCTCTCTGTGCCTCTCCTCTCTCTGTGTAACTCTGACTTTTAAATAAATAACTAAATCTTAAAAAAAAAAAAAAAGATTTATTAAGGGTGGAAGTGTTCATATGAGCATATAGGATATATGCCCAGTAGGATATAACTCACAAGCCTATTTTTTTTCTGTTAAGATTTATTTATTTATTTATTTATTTGAAAGCCAGTGTTACAGAGAGAGAAAGAGAGACAGACAGAGAAATCTTCCATCCAGTGGGTCACTCCTCAGTTGGCTGCAATGGTTGGAGTTGGGCCTATCTGAAGCTAGGAGCTTCTTCTGGGTCTTCCATGTGGGTGCAGGGACCTAAGGACTTGAGCCATCTTTCGCTGCCTTCCCAGGTGCATTAGCAAGGAACTGGGTTGGAAGTGAAGCAGCTGAGACTCTAACTGGCACCCATATGGGATGCCAGCGACTCGGGCAACAGCTTAACCTGCTATGCCACAGTGCTGGCCCCGAACAACTGATGATTTTGCACAAAGTTTTCATGTCTGCTGTTTAATTTGTTCCTTTTAGTCTGTGCAATATGGTAAGTGTTCTCCTTTAACAGATTAGAAAGTGCTTTAAGATGCTAGTTACTACATAGTCATTATTGGCAGAGAATAGACTAATTCCTAGGCCTCTAAACTCCTAGCTCCAAGCTTTTTCCACTACTGCAAGGATTAAGAACATGTATCTCTCATTCCAATCATATGTTCTAAAAGAAGTTACAACCCGGAGGAAAGGGATTTTTCTTATTGAAGGGATTCTATATGAGTATAATGTGTATATTCTACAGTTGGTACTTTTCTGCAGGTAATTCAATTTCTTCCTAGGAGCACATTTTGCCTTATATCCCTATAAACCTTCTAGGAGTCGTATTCTCTCCTGCTGTATTATACCAAAAAATCACAGGATGTTAGGATATTATAGGCAGAGCAGAGACTTAATTACTTATTCATTTACCCATTCATCCATATGTAATATTCACATGTTATGTGCTAGGCACCATTCTACATTTGTAGCTACAGTGATGGATAAATGTTGTACCTGCCCTTAAGGAACCATATGTACAGTCTAGTGAAGGTAATGTAAATAAAATCAATAATTAGAGTTAAATATAAGAATTACAGGGGCAGGCGTTGTGGTGTGGCATGTTGAGCCACCGCCTACAATGCTGGCATCCCATGTGGGTTCCAGTTCAGGTCCTGGCTGCTCAACTTTTAGTCCAGCTCCCTGCTGATGTACTTGGAAGGCATTGAAAGATGGTCCAGATACTTGGGGCCTTGCAACCACGTCAGGGACCCAGAGCAGGCTGCTGACTCTTTGTTTTGGCCTGGTCCAGCCCTGGCTATTACGGCCATTTGGAGAATGAGCCAATGGATGGAGGATCTCTCTGTCTCTCCCTGTCTTCTCTCTTTGTCTGTGGCCCTGCCTTTCAAATAAATAAATCTTTAAAAAATAATTTACAGTAAATATATGTATAAGCAGTTACTGCTATAGCTCATTGAGGAAACATTTCATTTGTCTTTGTATTTCTAGTACCAGACATAATTCTCTGCTCTGTAAATGTTAAACTGAATAGAAACAATGGGAAAATAAATGCACATGTATTCCTGAGAAAATCAGAGATTGTTTCTCAGAAGCCAGATTAGAGACTTGAGATTCTGTAGTCAAGGACAGGGCAGACAAAGGAAACAACAATTATGAAAATGCAGAGGCTTGGAAAGTTGTGGTATATTTAAGGAGTTAATGTTTTATTATTCTGATAGCAAGTGTGGGGAAATACAGGGATGAGGCTGGACCCATAATCAGGGACCAGAACACAATGTGCTTTGCCTTCTTACCGATGCTCCAAAGGCCAAGTAGATTTTGTCAATAGGTAGTGAAATATCACTGTAGAATTTGTAGTGCTTTCAGGACTGGTGCTGTGGTACAGTGGGTTAAAGCTCCAGCCTGCAGTGCCATCATCCCATATGGGTGCCAGTTCAAGTCCTGGCTGCTCCTCTTCTGAGCCAGCTCTCTGCTATGTCCTGAGAAAGCAGTAGAAGATGGCCCAAGTCCGTGGGCCCCTGCACCCACTTGGGAGACCTGGAAGGTCTTAGACCTGGTTCCCGGATCGGCTCAGCTCTGGCTGTTGCGGTCATTTGGGGAGTGAACCAGCGGAATGGAAGACCTCTCTCTCTCTCTGGTTCTACCTCTCTGTGACTCTATCTTTCAAATAATTAAAATAATTCTAAAAAAAAAAAAAGAATTTGTGGTATTTTCATCAGTTCTAGAACACTCTAGTAATGAAGAAAATCAGAAAACTAAAGACTAAATAAATTATAATATTTGTATAAAATGTCATAATCCACAAGGCGTTTTCTCCTTACATCTTCACAGCAGTCCTACAAAGTGTAATTACTATCCCTAAATTAGAGAAGAAAATTAGATCTAAAAGAGGTTTGCTTATTCTTTCCTTCTCTCATTCATTCAAAAATATTCATGCACTATTCTGGGTACTGGTGATATAATGATAAATAAAATGAAGTCACTTTCCTCATAGAGCTTATATTCTTCTAATATGCCTGCCCAGGTTCACAACTAAAGGGAAATTGAGCTAGTGTGAATGTAGGTATGCAAATCAAAAGTTCTAGGTTCTTTCAGCTGTACCACAGTCTCTGGAGACCAATAGCATCAGTGAATGATGAAGACAACATTGAATTAGTTTTGCTTCAGCTATGCTTCAGCTCCCATAATTAGCCTCTTTTCCCCTGCCTCTCCGACTTACTAAATTGTGAAGTGAAGGAGGAAGCTAATAAATGCATAAGTTTCATGCTTTTGACTTAGCTCTCCCAGCATCAACTCCTATATTCTTATTTTAATGTGTGATTAAAAGTTATAAAACTTGATTTTTATACTAGGAAAGAGATAGAATGTGGGGATAATTTTCAGATTTAATTCAGATGTCAGAAATGTTTCTAGCAACTTAGACATGGCTATAATAGCTGACTTTTTTTTTTTTTTTTTTTTAATCTGTAGCAGTACCTTGATGAGAACACTGTGGAAGCTATGGCCTTTAGGAAGAATGCAAAAGAATTATTGCAGCTAGCAGCCAAAACACTAAACAACTTGGGAGTACGATTCTGGCTGAGCAGTGGAACTTGTCTAGGTAAAATTCTGTTGCCTCACATTTGTCTTTTTGTCACTCATCATCTGGCTTTAGGGTTGACTAAGATGATTTCAGTAAAAATTGAAGTATCATATTTGTAGACACAATTAACAATGCATGGAGCAAAGATCTATTAATTTCTTTAAAGACATTAATTTCAAGAATATGACAGACTATTAAGAAAGCCACCCCTTGTTTACTAAAAAATAAGTAATGTGTATAAAATTATATCAGAACATGCAGACTGTAGTTCATTCTCTGGTAGTTCTTGAGTTAGCATTTTATTATTTCTATACCAAAGATTATTATTGTCTTTCTTTAAAAAGTGTATTCTCTTTCTTTACTTATACATTGTGCAAATTGCTTGCGTTTCACCAAAAGTTTCTAAAGAGAGGGGATTGAAAACCTTTTCATAAGGTCTTCCATAAACCTTTTTCAGGTTGGTAGTCTTACTCATTACATTTCACTGTTCATCTGAGATGGGGAAATGCAGACATGTCTATAGTCCATAGGAAAGTTGTCATTAGAATCTGAAGGATTTCTGGCTCTCTCTCTACTATTCATTAAGTCAAACTTCTTTGAAATTTAAAATTATTTAGAATCTTAAATTTAGTTCTGTTTTTATTTGTGTCCTTTGCATTACAGCACTAGCTGATTATAACTGTATTTGTTCTTTCTTGATTGTAACAAAACATAATTAAATAAAATATAATTCAGCTGCCACTTTGTTTTTTTCACACACACACACATTCTTTATTGTTTTCCCCAGTAACCTTTTTTTTAAGCTATACAAACTTCATGCATTTCATAAATACACCCTTAGGAACGTAGTGATTCTTCCCAACATACCTGCCCTCCCACCTACACTCCTGCCCCTCTTCATCCCCCATCTCCTTATTCCTATTCTTATTTTTCACAAAGATCTATTTTCAATTAACTTTATACACATAAGATTAACACTGTATTAAGTAAAGTGTTCAACAAATAGTGTAAAAAAAAAAAAAAAACTGTTCCTCAACAGTTGTGACAAGGGCTATTCAAAGTCATCACGTCTCAAAGTGTCAATTTCAAGTCTATCAATTACTTTTTAGGTGCTCTATTAGTTACCACTTATCAGGGAGAACATATGGTATTTGTCCTTTTGGGGCTGGCTTATTTCACTAAGTATAATGTTTTCCAGTTTCATCCATTTTGTTACAAATAACAAGATTCGTTTATTATTTTTTATCATTGTGTAGTATTCCATAGAGTACATATCCCAAAATTTTGTTATGCAGTCTTCAGTTGACAGACATTTGAGTTGATTCTATATCTTAGCTTTGTGAATTGAGCTGCAGTAAACATGGGGGTACAGATCACACTTTCATATGCTGATTCCATTTCCCTTGTGTAAATTCCCAAGAGTGGGATGGCTGGCTCGTATGGGAGGTATATATTCAGATTTCTAAGGTATCTCCATACTGTTTTCCACAGTAACTGTACTAGTTTACATTCCCACCAGTGGTGGATTAGAGTACTTTTCCCCCTATATCCTCACCAGTGTTGATTTCTGTATGAAAGCCATACTAACCAGGGAGAGAAGGGTGGGTTAGGTGAAACCTCATTGTGGTTTTGATTTGCATTTCCCTGATGGCTAGTGATCCTGAGCCTTTTTTCATGTGTCTTCGGCCATTTGGATTTCCTCTTTTGAAAAATGCCTTTGAAAGTCTTTTGCCCATTTCTTAATGGTTTGTTTGGTTGGTTGTTGTTCAATTCTTGAGCTCTTAATAGGTTTTGATTATTAATCTTTATCAGTTGTGTAGTTTGCAAATACTTTCTCCCATCCTGTGGGTCGCCTCTTCACCTAGCTGAGTGTTTGTTTTGCAGTGCAGAGCTTCTCAACTTGATGTAATCCCATTTGTCAGTCTTGGCTTTGCCTGTGCCTCTGGTGTCTCTCTAGGAACTCTGCCTCTGCCAATGTCTTATAGGATTTCCTCAGTGTTCTCTAATAATTTAATGGTATAGGGCTGGCACTGTGGCGCAGTGGTTTAATGCCCTGGCTTGAAGCGCTGGTATCCCATATGGGTGCTGGTTTGAGACTTGGCTGCTCCACTTCCGATCCAGCTCTCTGCTATGGCCTGGAAAAGCAGTAGAAGAAGGCCCAAGTCCTTGGGCCCATGCACCCACATGGGAGACCTGGAAGAAGCTCCTGGCTCCTGTCCTGCGGCCAACTGAGGAGTGAACCATCAGATAGAAGACCTCTCTCTCTCTCTCTCTCTCTCTCTCTCTCTCTCTCTCTCTGCCTCTCCTCTCTCTGTGTAGCTCTGACTTTCAAATAAATGAATAAATCTTTAAAAAATAATTTGAAGGTATTAGGTTGTAGATTTGTATCTTTAATCCATTTTGAGTAGATTTTTGTATAAGGTTTAAGGTAGGGGTCTTGCTTCATACTTCTGCATGTGGAAATCCAGTTTTCTCAGCACCATTTGTTGAAGAGACTGTCCTTGCTTATAGGGATGGATTTTAGCTCCTTTGTCAAAGATAAGTTGGTTGTAGATGCATGAGTTGATTTCTGGAGATTCTATTCTGTTCATTTGATGTGTCCATCTGTTTTTGTACCAGTACCAGGCTATTTTGATTATAACTTACATCTTGAAATCTGTTGTTGTGATGTCTCCAGCTTTGTTTTTGTTGTATAAGATTGCTTTAGCTATTGAAGGTCTTATGTGTTTCCATATGAATTTCAGCATCATTTTCTCTATATCTGAGAATAGTGCCCTTAGTATTTTCATTGATGTTTTATTGAATCTATAAACTGCTTTTGGTAGTATGGACATTTTTGATGATACTGATTCTTCAAATCCATGAACATGGAAGATTTTTTCATTTTTTTGTATGTGTCTTCTATTTCTTTAATGTTTTGTAATTCTCATTGTAAAGATTTTTGATGTCCTTGGTTAAATTTATTCCAAGGTATTTAATTTTTTTTTTGTAGCTATTGTGAATGGGATTGATCTTAGAAGTTGTTTCTCAGCCATGGCATTGTCTGTTTATATAAAGGCTATTGATTTTTTTTTGTGTGTGTTAATTTTATATCCTGCCACTTTACCAAACTCTTTTATGAGTTCCAATGGTCTCTTGGTGGAGTCTTTTGGATCTCCTATATATAGAATCATGTGATCTGCAGCTGGCACTGTGGCTCAATAGGCTAATAATCCTCCACCTGCGGCACCAGCACACCAAGTTCTAGTCCCGGTCGGGGCACCAGTTCTGTCCCGCTTGCTCCTCTTCCTGTGCTGCTCTCTGCTATGGCCTGGGAGTGCAGTGGAGGATGGGCCAAGTGCTTGGGCTCTGCTCCCCCATGGGAGACCAGGAGAAGCACCTGGCTCCTGGCTTCAGATCAGCGCGGTGCGCTGGCCGCAGTGACCAATGGGGGGGTGAACCATCAGAAACAGGAAGACCTTTCTCTCTGTCTCTCTCTCTCACTGTCCATTCTCCCTGTCAAAAAAAAAAAAAAAAAAGAATCATGTGATCTGCAAATAGGGATAGTTTGAATTCTTCCTTCTCAATTTGTATCCCTTTGATTTCTTTTTCTTGCCTAATGGCTCTGGCTAAAACTTCCAGAATTGAATAGCAGTGGTGAGAGTGGGCATCCTTGTTTGGTTCCAGCTCTTTGTGGGAATGCTTCCAACTTTTCCTCACTCAATATGATGCTGGCCGTGGGTTTGTCATAAATTGCCTTGCTTGTATTGAGGAATGTTCCTTCTATACCCAATTTACTTAGAGTTTTCATTATGAAAGGGTGTTGTATTTTATCAAATGCTTTCTCTGCATCTGTTGAGATAATCTTATGGTTTTTGTTCTTGCCTTTATTAATGTGATGTGTCACAGTGATTGATTTGCAAGTGTTGAACCATCCCTGCATTACCAGGGATAAATCCCACTTGGTCTGGGTGAATGATCTTTCTGATGTGTTGTTGGATTGGATTGGCTAGTATTTTGTTGAGGATTTTTGTGTCTGTGTTCATTGGGGAAATTGGTCTGTAGTTCTCTTTTCTGTTGCATCTTTTTCAGGTTTAGGAATTAGGTGATGCTGGCTTCATAGAAGGAGTTTGGGATGACTCCATCTGTTTCAGTTGTTTTGAATAGCTTGAGAAGAATTGGAGTCAGTTCTTCTTTAAATGTATGGTGAATTCAGCAGTGAAGCCATCCGGTCCTGGGCTTTTCTTTGCTGGGAGGGTCTTTATTATTGATTCAGTTTCTGTCTTGTTATTGGTCTGTTTAGGTTTTCTATGTATTCATGTCTCAATTTAGGTAGGTAGCATGTGTCCAGGAATATATCCATTTTTTCTAGGTTTCCCAATTTGTTGGCATACAGTTCTTTGTAGTAATTCTTGATGATTCTTTTTATTTCTGTGGTATCTCTTGTCACATTTCCTTTTTCATCTCTGATTTTGTTGATTTGGGTCTTCTCCCTCTTTTTTTGGTTAGTTTGGCCAATGATGTGTCAATTTTGTTTATTTTTTAAAAAAACCAGCTCTTCATTTTGCTGATTTTTTGTATTGCTTTTTTGGTTTCAATTTTGTTGATTTCTTCTCTAATTTTAATTATTTCTTTTTTCTACTAGTTTTTGGTTTGGCTTGCTGTTGTTTTTCTAAATCCTTGAGATGCATCGATAGCTCATTTATTTGGTGCCTTTCCAATTTCTTAATGTAGGCACCAATTGCTATAAACTTCCCTGTTCACACTGTTTTTGCTGTATCCTATCTGTTTTGATATGTTGTATTGTCATCTTTACTCATTTTGAGAAATCTTTTGATTTCTTCAATAACTCACTTTTCTTTCAGGATCATGTTGTTTAGTCTCCATATGTTTGCATATATTCTAGAGATTCTTGAATTGTTGATGTCCAGCTTCATTCCATTGTGATCAGAGAAGATGCATGGTATGATTGCAGTTGTTTGTTTTTTTAATTTGCTGAGACTTGTTTTATGGCCCAGCATGTGGTCTATCCTAGAGAAAGTTCCATGCACTAGTGAGAAGAATGTGTATTCTGCAGCTGTGGGATGAAAAATTCTGTAGATATCTGTTAGGTCCATTTGGTGTATAGTGTTGATTAACTGTTGTTTTCTTGCTGATTTTATGTCTGATTGATCTGTCCATTGCTGAAATTGGGATGTTGAAGTCCCTTATTACTATTGTATTGGTGTCTGTGTCTTCCTTCAGATCCCTTAACATTTCTTTTAAATAGACAGATGCCCTGTAATTAGGTACAGATATGTTTATCATAGTCACATCTTTCCATTGAATTGATCCTTTAATCATTACATTGTGCCCTTCTTCTTCTCTTTTAACAGTTTTTGTGTTGTCTGTTTTATCTGATATTAGGTGGCTATACCAGCTCCTTTTTGGTTGTTAGTAGCATGGAACATCTTTCCATGCTTTACTTTCAGTCTGCGTACATCTTTGTTGGTGAGATGTGTTTCTTATAGGCAGCAAATAGATGGGTTTTGTTTTTTAATCCACTCAGCCAGTCTGTATCTTTTAACTGGAAACTTGATGCCATTTACATTCAAGGTGATTATTGATAAGTAACAACTTGGTCCTGCGCTTTTCTGTAAATACTCCTATTGTTTACTTTGTGTTTCCTTTGTACTTTTCCTGGGAGGTTTTCTACTTTCACCTTCTTTCATAGTGATGATCATGTTTCTGTGTTTCTGTGTGTAGCACATCCTTATGCATCTTTAAGACTGGATGAGTGGTGACAAATTCTTGTAGTTTCTGTTTGTGATGGAAGGTGTTTATTTCACCTTCATCCATACATGAGAACTTTTCAGGGTATAGTATTCTGGGTTGACAATTTTTTTCTCTTAAGACTTAGAAAATATATTGCCATTCTCTCCAGCCTCTAGGGTTTCTGATAAGAAGTCAGCTGTGAATCTAATTTGAGATCTTCTGAAAGTAATCTGGCACTTCTGTCGTGCACACTTTAGAAGTTTTTCTATGTTTTACTGTGGAATGTTTGACTACAATGTGTTGTGATAAAGACCTTTTCTGGTCATGTCTACTAGGAATTATATGTGCTTCCTGTACTTGGATGTCCTTTCTTTCTCCAAGTTAGGGAATTTTCCTGTAACTATTTCACTAGAAGGCCTTCTAACCTTTCTTTCCACCCCTTCAAGAACTCCTAAGACCCATATGTTGGATCATTTGATAGTATCCCATAAATCTGCAACACATTTTTAAGATTTCTAATTTCTTTCTTTTTTTTTTTTTTGGTCTGACTGTAAAATTTCCAGAGGTTTGTTTTCTAACTTGGATATTCTTTCTTTTGCCTCACTGCGTGTGTTGTTGCTTTCCACCACATAATTTATTTGATCTATTGAATTCTTAATTTCCAATATTTCATTTTGATTTCTCTTTAAAATCTCAATTTCATGGGAAGAATTTTCATTCATGTCATTTAATTTGTCAATTTGCTTCCAATTACTTCTAAGTAATCCTACAATCAATTTTTAAATTCCATTTCCAGCAGTTCTTCAGTCTCTTCATTTCTCATTCTAGTATTGAAGTGTTTTTGTGTTCCTTTGGGAGTGTCATATTGTCTTCCTTATTCTTGTTTCTTGAATGCCTTTGTTTTAGGCATTTGTGGAGATAATTGTTTTTTTATTCCTGTGATGGCTTTTGTCTTTGGACTGTGCCTCTATGGCTTAATGGAGTGTCTGCTCTTTTCAGTGACTATCCAGAGGCATGTGTTGAGTCTAAGATGATGGGAGTGTCCAAGGTGACACCCAATCTGGGCGTGGTAAATCTTTTTTTTTTAATCTGAGAGGAGGTTTGTTCATCTCTGTTGTAGTCTGATGCTCACCGGCTCTCCTCCAAGGAAACCATTACCTGGACACTAGCCCTGGTAGATACAGTATTCATCTGTACTGCCACAAGAACCACAGAAGGAACTGTGCAGTCCTGAGCATGGATCCCCCAGCAGTGACCCTTACCAGGGAACCAGGGAGCCCTGAGCACATGGAGCTGCCCACAGTGACTCCTTAGAGATCCATCCACACTCTGCACCCTCCCACACGCCCACAGTGTTTTCACAGTCCCAACACACAAGGCTCCCACAGTTATGAACACCTAGCTCCTTGTCAGTGCTCCCAGCCAAACTCAGGCATCTCCTCTCGGCTGGTTGCTGGGTGCATGGACCCAAGCTGACACAGCTCTTACGTGTGTCCAAAATGGCACCCGCCCTCTCTCAGTTAGTTATAGGACGCCAGTGCCAGGTGGTCAGGGAGAAACTTGCCCCCTCCTTTTTTTCACTCTAAGTTGGCAAGTACGCTG
Organism: Lepus europaeus; assembly: GCF_033115175.1. NCBI lineage: Eukaryota > Metazoa > Chordata > Mammalia > Lagomorpha > Leporidae > Lepus > Lepus europaeus. Next base: position 28,331,860 of record NC_084838.1, on the reverse strand, counting down.
TCCCAAACAGGGCTCCAAGCTGGACTCATGCCAGGCTCTTCCCTCAGTTTTATCACCAGTGTCTTGAGCTACTGCAATCTGATCTTACCTCCCTCTCCAAAGCTGGTGTTGAGGCTCTCAGCTGCTGAGGTCCTGAGTTGTGTGTGTCCGCAGACTCCACATAGACCCACAGTGTCCCTCTAATTTGTGTGGAGTTTCCTCTGCAGTTTTCTCCCTAACTCTTCCCTGAGATTGCACTTGCTCCACTTTTTTTTCAACTGTCTTCCCCTAGACTAGAGCAATAAGCTCCCTCCCTACTCTGCTATCTTGGAATCAGTCCAGCTGCTGCTTTTTTATAAGGTTGCCATAAAATTTATCATCTAACTCAAGAGCTATTTTAGAATGAAAGGAAGTTCCATTAAGAATTGCCTTTGGGAGTAGATTGGCCCAGCAATTAAAACACTAACGAGGCCCACATTGGAATACCTAAGGTTCCATGCTTCACTTCCATCTTCTGACTTCTGATTCCTGCCATTGCAGACCCTGGGACAGAGCAGTGATGGCTCAAGTAATTGTATTCTTGCCACCCACATGGGACACCTGAATTGCATTCCTGGCTCCTGGCTTCAGTCCCAGCCCAGCCTAGGATATCCTGGGCAGTAGGGGAGTGAACCAGCAAGCCAAAAAAGGAATACATGTCACATATTTCTGTGATACTTGGTTAAGGTTTAACTTCTTAGAACAAGATTGTTTTATAGTTGGCATCATCAAAAATACTTCGTGATCATTTGTCATGATTTTTTTTTTTTTTTTGGCCCTGGTTTTCTTGATTTAAGGGCATTTATGAAATGAGAGAGTTAGATGATGTTTAAAGGCTCTTCTGTTTTTAACAGTTTATAAATTTTTGATAGAATTCTTCTACAGTTCCAAGTAATATTGCATGATAACGATGCCCATAAGAATAATTATAGGCCATCAATATCTTTTGGCAGTATGTTGAAAATTGAAGCTTACACTGCTTTTTTATGTGACCCATCAGATATGAACTGTTCAGAACTATTACATTTTATAAATTATTGGCTCAGTAAAGGCATAGTACTTAAGCAAAATAATTTAAAAATTTTAGCATATCTTAACAGTAGTTGATATCACTAGAGGCTAATGATTAAACTTTCTAAATAACTTAATTTTTTAAACAGATGGCCAAGTTAGCATTATTAAAGCTAATAGTCATTTAGCAGTTAAAATTGGTCATGTAAGTTTTTGAGGAAACTGAGTGCTCAGTCCAGTAAAGACAGATAAGTAGGTAGAAATGTACATAGGTAGGTATATAGGCTCAGACCAGTAAAGATTGATAGGTAGGTCAATTGGGGTTGGTAGGTTCACAGTAGATAGAAAGATCTTCAAAAAGTGACTCCTATAACAGTGTCTTTTAGTTTGGGATTTCATTTTTTATTTTTCTTTTATTTATTTGAAAGGTGGAGTTACAGAGAGAGTTAGAGAAAGAGAGAGATATAGACAGAGAGAGAGAGTCTTCCATCTGCTGACTCACTCCCCAAATGGCTGAGCCGATCCGAAGCAAGGAACCTAGAGCTTTTTCTGGCTCTCCCATTGTGGGTACAGGGGCCCAAGGACTTGGGCCATCTCTGCGGCTTTCCCAAGCACATTAGCAGGGAGCTGGATCAGAAGTGGAGCAGCTGAAACTCAAACCGGTGTCCATATGGGAAGCCAGTGATGCAGGCTGTGGCTTTAACCTGCTGCACCACAGTACCGGCCCCAGATTTTTTAAAAAAAATAATTTTGGTAAAGTGCCCTAAATATAATCCTATGAAATAAACCCATTTATACAAAGATCATCCATTTTCTAATGACTAATTTTTTTCCAAACCTAATTTAAATTTTTTTATTTTTAGGATGGTATCGGCAGTGCAATGTTATTCCTTATAGTAAAGACGTTGACCTAGGAATTTTTATAGAAGATTACAAATCTGACCTTATTTTAGCATTTCAGGATGCAGGACTTCGACTCAAACACAAGTTTGGGAAGGTCAGTAACAAAAAATTGGCTTTATTTCGTAAGTAATGTGTCTCAGTTGTAAAATTTGTATTAAGCAATTCAGACATGGTTAAGAACACTGTATGTATGTCATTTTATCTCTCAGTACTGGCCAGGATGGGTTTAGCAGGTGCTTATTACCACTTGGGATTTCTGTCCTATTTTAGGAAATCCTAGAAAATCTGGCTTTCTGTTGATGATGAACAAGGAAGGATCTTAGACTCTCAGAGAAGAACTTACTACCATTATACTAGGCAATATTGTATTGAATTAATATAGCATAACATCAATTAATATAATAAGAACCCCACCCATGTATCTAAAGTCATATTGTTTCCTATAAAGTATTTAATTTTGTGTGTCCTTAGGCATAGAGGTCATTATCAATATGAAATATTCCTTTGGTTGCTAAAGAGTAAAAATATTCAATCATTATAAACAGGTACTTCAGTCTCTTGTTGATCTTATCATAGAGTATAACAGTTTTCTTGGTTGTTTGGCCTAGATGAAATTCCACAGCAATTTGATTTCTGTACCCACAGTCCATGATCCTTTACAGTCATCTTGATGTTAATTTGCTTGTTCCCAGGGAGATGTTATCCTTCCAAGCTAATAGAAGTGTGTTTAGCCACTGAATAATTATATCTCCTGTGATAAATAATCATTCTATTTTACTGAGGAATTTTGCTAAAATGTATTCCTGAGGTCAAAGTTAAAGCGTTAGAGCTCTAGTCATTCAGCAAGCTCGCACTGATCATAGCACTGTGTGTTTGGCACTGAGCGCCACACCTGGGACTCAACAAGGAATAAATTACAATTCTTACTCTTGAGGAGCTCACTGTCTAATTGGGAGGAAAAAACCCACGTAAGTGATTATTATATGATTAGTGCTGTAACAGACAGATGCACCGAGTCCAGCGGGAGCATAAATATTTGAAGGATTGTTTTCTTTAGGGAAATTATTTTTTCCCCTGAATCTTAGCTTTTTATTTCTTATTTTTTTCATGTCTAAGAGTGTATCAGAATGTTCATGGAAAAATAAGATTAACAGATAACTACTTTGGTGCAAAGAGGTTTTGAAATCTCTGCAGTTTTTTCATAATATGCATTTCCCATGAATTTTTGAAGATTCCTTGAAAAGTATGGAAATCGAAATTTTTTTGCACCAAATTAACATATATTTAAAGTTTATTCATTTCTGTCTATCTGAAAGGCAGAGTGACGAGACACATGGAGAGGTGGAGAGACAGAGAAAAAGAGGGAGAAAGATCACCAACAAATAGTTACTCCCTATATGCCCACAACTGCCTGAGCTGGGCAAACCAAAGCCAGAAACTGAGAACTCAGTCTGGGTCTCTCACATGGGCGGCAGGGACCCAAGCACTTGACCCATCATCTACTACCTGTCAGGGTGCCAACTAGCAAGAAGCTGGATCAGAAATGGAGGCAGGACTTGAACCCAGGCACTCTGATTTGGTTGAATATGTACCAAGTGACAGCCTAACTCACTGTGCCACAATACCTGCCTCTTAACTTATCTTTTAATTCCACTTTTCATGAACTTTCTGAAGTACTGTCATATGTAATGCAATGAGCTAGTGTATGTGATGTTGTATGTTGGGTTGTCATCAATTATAAGAAGCAACATTATTTTATGTGCATTTAAGTAATTTTATGTGCATTTAAGAAACTAAATGATGGCGTGTGGCTGATGTATCCCAATCTCAGAAGTGCTCCAACTTGGTTAATCCTCCACCTGCGGCGCCGGCATCCCATATGGGCCCGGGTTCTAGTCTCAATTGTTCCTCCTCCAGTTCAGCTCTCTGCTGTGTCCTGGGAAGGCAGTGGAGGATGGTCCAAGTGCTTGGGCCCCTGCACCTGCATGGGAGACCAGGAGGAAGCACCTGGCTCCTGGCTTCAAATCGGCATAGCTCTGGCTGTAGTGGGTATTTGAGGGGTGAACCAACCTTTGTCTCTCTCACTGTCTGTCAAATAAAAAAAAAAAAAAAAGAAAAATGTATCTTAGAATTAATACTCTACATATGTAAAACATGAGAACTTTTCCCTTTCTAAAAAGAAGCTAAGTGTGTTTCCTTTGTTTCAGTCTGTGAAAGTCTTCCTCTTCTTTCTAGGTAGAAGACAGCTTGGAACTATCCTTCCAGGGAAAAGAGGATGTAAAACTTGACATTTTTTTCTTCTATGAAGAGACTGACCATATGTGGAATGGAGGCACCCAGGCCAAAACGGGGAAAAAATTTAAGTATGAATCAGATAAGTAGCTATAAAAGGGGCTATAGAAATAGTTTTAGAAGGTAGAAATAAGAAGTAAGTGCAAATGGAAGAAAAGAGAGAGGGGGAGAGAGAGAGAAAAAAAAAAAAAAACTTTTGTCAAGGCTCCATTATTGCCTAATACTTTTCTCAGCTTAACCATAGAATCCATTTATGCCTGTGAAGTGAGAGCTGCCTGTAAGAACAGTTTGTGAGGAGGAGGTGTCCCTGGGTTTATCAATTCAAGGAGTCATGGTTAAAGCCTTTGAGTCATCAGAAAGAGAATACTAAAGCAAGGAACACAGAAAGCAATCCCAGAGCCTGAAGTACAAAACTGATGACCAGAGCTGTAGGAGCTTGATAATTATATGGAAGTGGTTAAGAGTTGGTGAGAAGATAGTCAAGGTGAAATGAAGTGAAGTTTAAGTGAAGAAATTGGGATAGAAGAGGACTGCAGCTGTGGGTGGGCAAGCTTTAATAAAGACTGAGGGCTAATCCAGAGCTACTATAGTTTGTCGAGTGTCAGATTATGTCAGTTGTAAGATGTGTCATTATTTTAAATGCTACTGAGAAAGGAAAAACACTGCCAGTTAAAATTTTAAGACACATGATTCACAAATGAAAAAATTGAGGGAAAGGTGTCTCATAATTAATAAAGTGCAATAGCTTAGATTTACATTATTAACAAGTAGTTGCAGGTTTTTTTGTTTGTTTGAATGCTGTGATGGTCTAACTCTTGGGTAGGGAGAGACAAAAATGACATTAGAGAAACTATAGTCTGCTTTATGATGTTTGTGATTTAGTTGGCTGGCCTTGCTTCTGAGAAAGTGAGAATGGAAACCTGAAGAAAAGGGGCTTTGGAATCCGGCAGACCTGGGAGACCTCAGCTTCCACCTTAACTACTTGGTAGCCTTTAGCTTTTCAAACAATAATCACCTTATCTATTAAGTTTGGGTAAAACTATGTGTCAGGCACTTTTCTGAGCTTTCAAATCCTCACAGCAACGTTAGAAGGTAGATGTTCTGTAAGGCACTGAGAACCAAAGCATTATTTGTTCACAGTCACCCTGCAAATAAGTGAAGGAGTGACATAGCCAGCCTGTCTCAAACTCTTACTTTTAATCACTATTCTACAGTGCCTCCCTAATACACCTTACAATATGAAACACTAGGCCGGCACCACGGCTCAATAGGCTAATCCTCTACCTGCGGCACCGGCACACCGGGTTCTAGTCCCAGTCGGGGCGCCAGATTCTGTCCCAGTTGCTCCTCTTCCAATCCAGCTCTCTGCTGTGGCCCGGGGTTGCAGTGGAGGATGACCCAAGTGCTTGGGCCCTGCACCCACATGGGAGACCAGGAGGAAGCACCTGGCTCCTGGCTTCGGATCAGCGCAGCGCGCCGGCCATTAGGGGTGGACCAATGGAAAAAGAAAGACCTTTCTCTCTGTCTCTCTCTCTCTCACTGTCCACTCTGCCTGTCCAAAAACAAACAAACAAACAAAAAAAAAAACAATGTGAAACACTAGTGCTTAGCAGTTAGTAAGTTATTAGCACATAGGGGTTATTTATCAATATTTTTATTACTAATGTGACTACTATTAATGCCATTATGATGGAAATCAAGTGACCAGTGATGGATTTACCTTACCACCTAGATGAGATTAGAGCTTCTATCAGTAAATAAACTTGACACATTGTTCAAAAAGTAGAGTATTCTGTAAACACAGGATGGATTCCAAACTCAAACTATTTTCCCCCCTGGTGCTTAAACACCTGACTAGGATCCCTTCATCTTTACCTAAAGGCAAGGAGTCTTTGTGTAAGGTGGAACTTGTTCTAGAAGTTTGAGAATAATCCCAACCTTTTTCTTGGGCTCACAATATCCCCAAATTGACACTGATCCCAGAAAATATTCTTGAAACTTTTATTAATTATAAAATTATTTTTCTTTATGACAACAAACTCTTTTGTGCTGGATAAGCTCTCATTGTAAGACACTTAGAAATCAGTAAATTATGGGGTCAGCACTGTAGTGTAGCAGGTAAAGCCACTGCCTGTAATGCCGGCATCCCATATGGGCATCAGTTCAAGACCCGGGTACTCTACTTCCAATCCAGCTCTCTGGTATGGCCTGGGAAAGCAGTAGAAGATGGCCCAAATACTTGGGCCCCTGCACCCTCATGGGAGACCCAGAAGAAGCTCCTAGCTCCTGGCTTCAGATTGGCCCAGCTCTGGCCATTGTAGCCATTTGAGGAGTGAACCAGCAGATGGAAGACGTTTCTCTCTTCTCTCCCTCTGCTTCTGCCTCTTTGTAACTCTGCCTTCCAAATAACTAAATAAATCTTTTTTAAAAAAGAAATTGGTAAATTAATGAATATAAAATCGATAGTTACTGAAACTAGGTGAAGGTGTTTTTGACACTCAGCTACAGTTATTTCAAAGTATGATAGAGTTGCCGTATGTAATGTATAATTTAATTTAGAGGCTTAAAAATACTATAAAGCAGTATAATATAAAAATTAAGAGTACAGAGCCAGTGTACTGATTTTTTAATCCCAGCTCTACATTTTACCAGCTATATTACCTTGGACAAGTTAACCTCTCTGTGCCTGAGTTTCTTCAACTGAAAAATGGAAATAGTAATAGAAATTGCCACATAGAATAGTTTTAAGGATTAAAAGAATTAATAAACAAAAAGAGCTTTGAAGAGTGCCAAGATGTACTAAGTAATCATTAGCTGATATTGTTAATACCACTATAGTAGTAGCAGTAGTAGTGAAGAAAACTATTCCTCTTAGTCTTCTGAGAAATTTATAGGTTAGAAATTTGTATAGTTATCAGTATTAAACTACTTAGCTCTTTTAAGAGTGTTACCTTATTTCTAAGAAAGATAATTTCTAGAGCTAGTATTAGAATCCTGCTGTTCTTAATTTCCTTTCTAAGACGTGAGTTTTTCTTCTCACTGACATGAAACCTACAAACCTTAAGAGAACTGTTCATTTTCAACCTTTCCATTTCTGGACAGAAAAAGCTTCTTTCATTCTGCTTTAACTGCTCTTTATCGTAGCAGTGTTTGGGAAGTGTAAAGTGTTCTGATTAACAAGAGAAATGAGCAGTGATAGAACTGTCTGGACAGATGGTTTGAGTCCCGGATTTTCTATCATTTTATTGTGACCTTAAAAGGCAGAGAAAAGAACAGGAGATGGCAGTTAGAGTAGTTTCTTTGGAAGATTCTCCCAGCCATATGCCATCCTCATTCTTTTCAGCACTATTCACTTTAAGGAAGTGTATTTTTAACACTACTATTCCTAGGGGAAAAGATCCCCAAAACCTAAGAGTCTTTTTATCTTTATAATATCCATTTTTTTTTGCATGTGTAGTTTATTTTGAGAAAGAATAACATAGAGTTCTTACCATTTTTAAGAAGCTAAAGAGGAACTCAAGATGGAAGAGCTTTTTTCTCTTTCCAAAGTTTACATGCCTACAGGTTGATGTGTTTGATCCTAATATTTGATAATAATTTTTTAAGATTTATTTATTTATTTGAAAGGCAGACTTAGAAGCAGAAGCAGAGAGAGAGAGGTCTTACATCCATTGATTGACTACCCAAGTGGCCGCAACAGCTAGAGCTGGACCAATCCTAAGCCAGGAGCCAGGAGGTTCTTCCAGGTCTCCCATGGGGGTATGTGGGCTTAAGCACTTGGGCTATCTTCTAGTGCTTTCCCAGACCATAGCAGAGAGCTGGATCAGAAGTAGAGCGCTCGTGTCTTGAACCAACACCCATATGAGATGCCGGTACCACAGATAGCAGCTTTACCCACTATGCCACAATGCCAGGCTAATAATTTTCATATTAGCAACAACAATGAAGATAAATGGATCAAGATAACTTCTAGGTATCAGGCATTGTGATAAGTACTTTATGTATATAATCTGAGGTAATCCTCATAGTATCACTGTGGGGTAGGGATTTTCACCCCCAGTTAGACCTGAGGAAACTAATGCTCAAAGAAGTGAAGTAACTTATTCAGGGTTATTGGTCATTAATGGCAGGGCCAAGATTTGATTCCAGACGTGTTTGACTTTTAAATCTAAATGCTTCCTTGTAAGAGTTAACAGGTTAGTTAGTTAATACATTTAATGCACTTAGAACAGTACCTGGCACATTCTAACAACTGTATGAAGAATAGCTTCTGCTGCTATTACCATTACCATATATATATATATATATATATATATATATTAATACCAAGCTTTTATTTTCATTCTCAGTATTTCTTTTTTTTTTTTTTTTTTTTGACAGGCAGAGTGGACAGTGAGAGAGAGAGACAGAGAGAAAGGTCTTCCTTTGCCCTTGGTTCACCCTCCAATGGCCACCACGGCCGGTGCACTGCAGCCGGCGCACCGCGCTGATCTGAAGGCAGGAGCCAGGTGCTTCTGGTCTCCCATGGGGTGCAGGGCCCAAGCACTTGGGCCATCCTCCACTGCACTCCCGGGCCACGGCAGAGAGCTGGCCTGGAAGAGGGGCAACCGGGACAGAATCCGGCGCCCCAACTGGGACTAGAACCCAGTGTGCTGGCGCTGCAAGGCAGAGGATTAGCCTATTGAGCTGCGGTGCTGGCTCATTACCATGGTTTTTTTGTTGTTGTTGTTGTTTTTTTGGTTTTTTTTTTTTGACAGGCAGAGTGGATAGTGAGAGAGAGAGACAGAGAGAAAGGTCTTCCTTTTTGCCGTTGGTTCACCCTCCAATGGCCGCTACAACCGGCGCATCGCGCTGATCTGAAGCCAGGAGCCAGGTGCTTCTCCTGGTCTCCCATGCGGGTGCAGGGCCCAAGCACTTGGGCCATCCTCCACTGCCTTCCCGGGCCATAGCAGAGAGCTGGCCTGGAAGAGGGGCAACCGGGATAGAATCCGGCGCCCCAACCAGGACTAGAACCCAGTGTACCAGCGCCGCAAGGCGGAGGATTAGCCTATTGAGCCACAGCACCGGCCATTACCATGTATTTTTTAAAGATTTTATTTATTTAAGAGGTAGAGTTACAGACAAAGGGAAAGACAGAGAGAAAGGTCTTCCATCTGCTGATTAACTCCCCAAATGGCTGCAATGGTCAGAGCTGGACCAGGAGCCAGAAGCTTCTTACAGGTCTCCCACATGGGTGCAGGGGACCAAGCACTTGGGCCATCCTCTGCTGCTTTCCCAGGCAATAGCAGAGAGCTGGATCAGAAGAGGAGCAGCCAGGACTCAAACCAGCACCGCAGGCAGAGGCTTAGTCTACTGTGCCACAGCACTGACCCCTACCATATTATTATTATTATATTATTATTATTACTTTGTGTACTGTAGTAACACAAAGCATAGTACCTTCAACACAGTGGTAAATTGAATTAGTTCTCTGGACAAGTTTTTGCTTCATTTCAGTCTTAATTCTCAGTCTCTTACTCCTTTACCTAAAGCCATTCTTTTACCTGAAATCCAAATTCCATTTTTAATTATTATTTGCATTTTGAGACCTGTTTTCCTTCTCCAAAATTCAAAATGCCATTAATAAAAATTGTTAAGTATATTAACTCTTTCTTCAGGTTGTAATTTTTATTCTGTGACATCCCAGTTTCTACAGATGCTGTCTCAATTTCTTTGGGATGTTCCTTTCCTTCCTATTTGAATCAACTGATAAGGTGCAGGCCAGAAGTTTGGAAGTTAGTAATAGTTAATTTTTATTGAATACTTCCTGGGGTGGCGCTGTGGTGTAGTGGATAAAGCCGCTGCCTGCAGTGCTGGCATCCCATGTGGGTGCCAGTTTGAATCCTGGCTGTTCCGCTTCCAATCCAGCTCTCTGCTATGGCCTGGGAAAGCAGTGGAAGATGGCCCAAGTCCTTTAGTCCCTGCACCCACATGGGAGACCTGGAAGAAGCTCCTGACTCCTGGCTTCTGATCATCACAGCTCCGGCCATTGCAGTCATTTGGGTAGTGAACCAACAGATGGAAGCCCTCTCTCTCTCTCTCTCTCTCTCTCTCTCTGCCTCTGCCTCTGCCTCTGCCTCTGCCTCTCTGTAACTCTGTCTTTCAAATAAATAAATAAATCTTTTAAAAAAAATTACTTCCTATGTGCTAGGCACTGTGCCAGGCTTCTATATACACCATCTCACTTAACCCTTATAATAGATTTATAAGGGAGATTTTATTATTGTTGCTTTCATTTTATGAATGAAGAAATCAAGGTGGAGTTAAGACTTAGACCTACATCTATATCACTTCAGAGCCCATGTTCTTATATGTGCATACATACATACATACTGTATGTTAGTGTCTCATGGTGTCTATCATCATGAAAGCCTTATCCTACCACTGTATCCTCTCATAGGAAGTCTACTCCCTTTGGGGCAAGTAGTGGGCTCCTTACTTTCTGGTAATTGCAGTTTCCACTATTCAAAAATTTGAGTTTATCCTCTGTATACTGCATTCCCATCCAAATTTGGCTCTTATGTAATGTAGTACTTCATTTCTGTAAAATTTATTAACTGCTAGATACTGATGTGAATGTGATTTAGTTTCTACTGTCAAGGATCTCATAATCTAGACCATGAAACAAGTATTAAAGTACTCTCTATTAGCAGTCTTGTAGTTGAAGTATATGTAATCTACAGTTGAGGTATGCTTTGTATATATACAAAGCATGTGTATGTAGAAGCAATGGCAAGGAAGTATGGCTTAAAAATGGAAAAGTCAATCCTTTATGTAGAAACAATAACAAGGAAGTGTTTTAAAAATGCAGAAGTTTGTTAGGTAGAAAGTTAGGAGGAATATGGAGAAAAGCATGGTAATATATTATTTTTCTACTTAGATTGTTTCCATTTTTATTTAAAACTTATTTGAACATATTTGTACATAAATAGTTTTTGGAATTGTTGCCTTGAATAGATGCTCATAAGTGGAGTTATTGAGTCAAAAGATTTGTGCCTTTTAAGGTTACATATTTTGATATATGTTGCCAGACTGCCTTCCTAAAAAGCCATAAGCTAATTTTTTAAGATTTTTGTTTTTTATTTAAGAGGTAGAGTTATAGACAGAGAGGGAGGTGGGGGGGGTGGTCTTCCATCTGCTGGTTTATTCCCCAAATGGCCGCATCAGCCAGAGCTGAGCCTATTTGAAGCCAGGAGCCAGGAGCTTCTTGGTCTCCCACATGGGTGTAGGGGCCCAAGCACTTGAGCCATCCTCCACTGCTTTCCCAGGCCATAAGCAGAAAGCTGTATAGGAAGAGGAGCAGTCAGACACTAACTGATGTTCATTTGGGATGGCTTAGCCTACTAAGCCACAGCCCCGGTCACCATAACATTTTTATAGTTACAGCAAAGGAGAATGCTTGCTTTGCTACTGAGATTTGTATTATAATTACAGTCATTAATGTAGTTGATAATGACTCCCCTGTTAGTTCCTTTCAGTAAATTTTTCTGCTATCTCTTTATTATCCTAAGGTTGCTTCTTTCATAAAACTAGGCCAGTCATGGATGGCAAGTTGCCAGTAGCTTTTACCTTTCTATTAACTATTGCAAACATCCTTTGGCTTTTATTACCATCACACACACATGCACATTTTTTTCCCACCTTACAAATCTCTCTTACAAAATTCAGCTTTAAAATATTTCACTGCATTTTAAATGCTATTTTATAAATATGAGGGTACTTCAAAAAGTTCATGAAAAGTACGTGTTATAAAAAAACTATGCATGGATTTAGAAAGATTTTACATCACAAAGAACTTAGCTTTTAATTTATTTTTTCAATAAGCTCTTTAAAGTACCCTTGTATTTGTTAGATAATGATTAAAGACTATTCTACCAAAGCTTTGTGCAAGTTTAATTTTAGGTGACTGAGCCCAAGAATCATCTGCTCTTTGTGTCAGATGATCTCCTAGGCTTTAGTTTTTGTCCATAAAATAATAACACTGTATACCTCACAGAGTATAATGATTGGATTAGGTAATGTTCTGAAGTCACCTGATTCAGTGCTTGGCACGTAATAGGTTTTCAGTTGTTTGCTGATTCTGAATTAAGCATGCAGAGCCCTGATGTCTGATCAAGAAGATTCATTGCAACATAGCCTTAGGAAAAATATCACATAGTGGTGAATTAAAGCCCACCAAGTATTACCAAGATGAATATAAACTTAACTACAAGGAGTTATAATTTAAAAGAATGAAACAAGTGGAAAGAATGCTGACATTCAGGAAATTTCCTCAGAAAGGTGAGCAGGGTTGATCCAGCACAACTTGAATGAACATTGTTGCAGGATAGTGGGGGCTGCTATTAAATTTGATTGGGTTGGCTCTAGGAAAGGAGATTTAATGAAGGGTAGAGAAGATGACATTGGACAATATTGGGGAACTGGCTGATGAACACGTTTTAGTGTTGGACCTCAGAGTTTTTTTGTTTTGATGTAGCAAACAATAGTCTTATAGGACTTTTTTTTCTTCTTTTTTAAAAAAAATTTATTTAAGGAATACAAACTTCATGCATTTCATATATACAAATTTAGGAACATAGTGATTCTTCCCATCCTACATCCCCCCACCTATACTTTCACCTTTCTTCCTCTTCCATCTCCCATTCCCATTCTTATTTTTTACAAAGATCTATTTTCAGCTAACTTTATACTCATAAAATTAACCCTACACTAAATATTCAACAAATAGTATGAAGAAAAAACAAACAAAAAAAATTGTTCCTCAACATTGAAGACAAGGACTGTTCGAAATCATCACATCACAAAGTTTCAAATTCATTCCTATAGATTACCTTCTAGGGACTCCATTAGTAATCATAGATCAGGGAGAATATATGGTAATTATCTGTTTGGAACTGGCTAGTTTCATTAAGTATATTGGTTTCCAGTTGCATCCTTTTTGTTGCAAACAACAGGATTTTTGGGTTTTTTTACTGTTGTATAATATTCTATGAGGTATACATACTATGATTTTTTATCATTTCTTCAGTTGATGAACATTTGGGTTGATTCCTTATCTTAGCTATTGTAAATTGAACTGCAATAAATATAGGGATGTGGATCACTCTTTCATATGCTGATTTCATTTCCCTTGGGTAGATTCCCAGGAATGGGATGGCTGGGTCATTGGTAGGTCTATATTCAGATTCCTGAGGTTTCTCCATACAGTCTTCCACAGTGGCTGTTTACATTCCCACAAACAGTAGATTAAGGTACCTTTTTCCATCCTCACCAACATTTGTTGTTTGTTGATTTCTGTATGAAAGCCATTTTAACTGGGGTGAGGTGATACTTCATTGTGGTTTTGATTTGCATTTCTCTGATGGCTAATGATCCTGAGCCTCTTCTCATGTGTCTTTTGGCCATTTGGATTTCCTCTTAAGAATATCTGTTGAAGTCCTTTGCCCATTTCTTAACTGGGTTTGTTTTATTTTTGTTGAGTTTCTTGAACTCTTTATAGATTCTGGTTATTAATCATTTATCATAGTTTGCAAATACTTTCTCCCATTCTGTGGGTTGCCTCTTCACTTTGCTGAGTGGTTTTTTTTTTTTTTGCAGTGCAGAAGCTTCTCAATTTGATGTAATCACATTTGTCAATTTTGGCTTTGATTGCCTGTGCCTCTGTGGTCTTTTTGAGGAACTCTTTGCCTCTCTTGCAGGGTTTCCCCAATGTTCTCTAATAATTTGATGGTATTGGATCATAGATTTAGGTCTTTAATTCATTTGAGTGGATTTTTTTGTAAGGTGTAAGGTAAGGGTCTTGCTTCATACTTCCTTTTTTTTTAAAGATTTATTTTTTTATTTGAAAGGCAGAATTACAGGTAGGCAGAGGCAGAGAGAAAGAGAGAGGTCCTCCACCCACTGGTTCACTCTCCAGGTGGCCGCAATGTCCAGAGCTGTGCCAATCTGAAGCCAGGAGCTTCTTCTAGGTCTCCCATGCAGGTGCAGAGGCCCAAGGTCTTGGGCCATCTTCTACTGCTTTCCCAGGCCATAGCAGAGAGCTGGATCAGAAGATGAGCAGCTGAGACTCATATTGGAGCCCTTATGGGATTCTGGCACTGCAGGTGGAGGCTTTACCTGTTACACCACAGCACCAGCCCTTGCTTCATTCTTCTGCAAGCACATTGTAATTTTAATTTCTATCTCCTTAATAACTTAATGAGTGTGCTTTTTCATGTTTGTGGTCATTTGAATATTTTCTTTTGTGAGGTACCTGTTGAGGTGTTGTGAATTTTTTCTATTTGAGTCGTCAGTCTTTTTCTTACTATTTGTAGGTTATAATGTTGAAAATATCTTCTCCTTTGTGCTTTCTTCTTTTTACTCTTTTAAGGGCAATATTTGTTCAATAAAAATTCTTCATTTTAATATAGTTTAGTGTATTAGTCTTTATTGGTTAGTACTTTTCTTTGTCCTGTTTAAGAAATCTTGCCCTGTCTCAAAGTAATGAAGATATTCTCTATTCACTTCTAGAAACTTTATTATTGTATCTATAATTTGAAGTAAAGATGAAGTTAAAACTCCAGACTTTATTTCAATTCATCTGTTTTTTTATTTGTTTTTCCTGTTCTAAGATCTAATCCAGGGTACCACACTACATTTAGAAACTTGATTTTTATTCACGATTTTAAGCATGTCACTAATAAAACTAGATTATCCTACAGCTTTGCATCTACAGGGCTTGCCTGTAGATTGAGTTGCCTCCTCTTTGAAGTCAATCCTTGGTATCTCTGACAACAATCTCCCTCTCCAATGAATTTCTGTGGATTGGATTTTTTTTTTCTTTACCTCTGTCATGCTTTATTGGAGTACTTTTGTTGATTTGTCTGTCTTTTCTAAGTGATAGATAAAATCAGGCCTGGTGCATCTGTTCAGTTGAACAAGCCCTACTTGAAACTAAATCAGGGCCTGTTAAGTGCAGTTTGCACTGTTTTGTTAAGATGGTAAGTGGCACCAGGTTGATAATTTGATCCAACCTAGCACTTTTGGAGAATTAAAGCCATAAACTTAAGTCACTCTACTTGTTTTTAATCTCTCTGCTGCTTTACAAGAAGTTGAAGACTACGGTTAGTTGTTGAATCCTCACTCAGTCAGCTTTAGCTTTGTAGGTTAATAGTATGCTCCTTTATTTATAGCTCTCACCAAACACATTTATCTCATCGTTACTTACAGCAGTGGAGCTTAAAAGGCAAATTTGAATAATTTCTTTAAATGAGTGTGTTTATTTTAAAACATTGACTTTTCCAAAAACAATCTCATATTTCTTACTATGTTTATGCATTCATATTTTACAACATATAGCTTATGTCTTAAGTCTCCTTAATTATACCTCCAAACTTCTGTTGGAGTAGCAGATGCAAAATTGTATTGTATACTTATACAATATATAGAAATGGCACTTATTTATATAGCAATCTTTTTTAAAAGAAAATTGCCTAGGAATGCATTAACAGAAAATCTTTCTTATATATAAAGTAAATTATATTTTTTAAAACTGCCATATATTTTGTTGTTTGAACTTCATTCTATAAGATAATTATAATAACTAATACATATAACTAGTACATATAATTAGTATTCCAAGAGAAATGAAAACATTTCCACTAAGTACTTGTATATAGGTGATCATAGCAGTCTTCTTTCTATATTTATTAATTTTTAATAATATAAAGAAAACAAATTTCTTTTTTTTATGTGTTGTATATGGCTTCAAATTTTGGCTTTGCTTTTTTTTTAACTTTTATTTAATAAATATAAATTTCCAAAGTACAGCTTATGGATTACAATGGCTTTTTTCCCCCATAACTTCCCTCCCACCCGCAACCCTCCCCTCTCCTGCTCCCTCTCCCATTCCGTTTGCATAAAGATTCATTTTCAATTATCTTTATATACAGAAGATCAATTTAGCATATATTAAGTAAAGATTTCATCAGTTTGCACCCACACAGAAACACAAAGTATAAAATACTGTTTGAGTACTAGTTATAGCATTAATTCACATTGGACAACACATTAAGGACAGAGATCCCACATGAGGAGTAAGTACACAGTGACTCCTGTTGTTGACTTAACAATTTGACACTCTTGTTTATGGCATCAGAAATCTCCCTAGGCTCTAGTCATGAGTTTCCAAGGCTATGGAAGCCTCCTGAGTTTGCTGCCTTCGTTCTTATTTAGACAAGGTCATAGTCAAAGTGGAAGTTCTCTCCTCCCTTCAGAGAAAGGTACCTCCTTCTTTGATGGTCCCTTCTTTCCGCTGGGATCTCACTCACAGAGATCTTTCATTTAGGTTTTTTTTTTTTTTTTTTTGCCAGAGTGTCTTGGCTTTCCATGCCTAAAATACTCTCATGGGCTCTTCAGCTAGATTCGAATGCCTTAAGGGCTGATTCTGAGGCCAGAGTGCTGTTTAGGACATCTGCCATTCTATGAGTCTGCTGTATATCCCACTTCCCATGTTGGATCGTTCTCTCCTTCTTAATTCTATCAGTTAGTGTTAGCAGACACTAGTCTTGTTTATGTGATCCCTTTGACCTTAGACCTATCATTATGATCAATTGTGAACTGAAATTGAGAGAACAAATTTCAAGCCGTTATAGATACAGTTCTAAAAATATAATGATTCTTCCCTCACTGCCCTTTTTCCTCCTTCCTTTCCTTTTTTTCTTTTATAATTTTTGCAATAACGTATTTTTACTTTATAATCATAAGCTTAATGCTCCACTAAATAAGGAGTTCAACAGGTAAAAAGTAGAAAAACCACTGTTCAGCAGGAATATAGATAAGGCCTAAAAATAATAGTCAAATCCCAAGATGTCAATTTCACTAATATATTTTAGAGTTTTTGTGGGGGAGGGATTATACTCCATATATATATATTTTTTTTTATTTTTTTTATTTTTGACAGGCAGAGTGGACAGTGAGAGAGAGAGAGATAGAGAGAAAGGTCTTCCTTTGCCGTTGGTTCACCCTCCAATGGCCGCCGCGGTAGCACGTTGCGGCCGGCGCACTGCGCTGATCCGATGGCAGGAGCCAGGTGCTTCTCCTGGTCTCCCATGGGGTGCAGGGCCCAAGCACTTGGGCCATCCTCCACTGCACTCCCTGGCCACAGCAGAGAGCTGGCCTGGAAGAGGGGCAACCGGGACAGGACCGGTGCCCCGACCGGGACGAGAACCCGGTGTGCCGGCGCCGCAAGGCGGAGGATTAGCCTAGTGAGCCGCGGCGCCGGCCTATACTCCATATATTAGTTACCACAAATCACAGAAGACATATGATACTTGCCTTTTTGGGTCTGGCTTATTCACTAAGCATAATGGTCTCCAGTTGCATCCTTTTTTTTTTTTTTTTTCAAAAGACAGAATTTCCTTTTTTATGGCTGAGTAGTATTCCATCATGTATACATGTCACATTTTCTATACCTAGTCATGAGTTGGTAGATATCTGGGTTGATTCCTTATCTTAACTATTGTGAATTGGGCTGCTATAAACATGGGAGTACAAGTAATTTTTATATGCCTATTTCATATTCCCAGGAGTAGCACAGCTGAGTCATTTGGTAGAACTATTTTTAGATTTCCAAAGAATCTCCGTACTGTCTTCTATAATGGTTGTACCAGTTTACATTCCCACCAACAGTGTATTAGGGTACCTTTTTCTGTGTGCCCTTGCCATTTTTGGATGTTAGCCATTCTGATGGGGGTAAGGTAAAACCTCATTGTGGTTTTATTTGCATTTCCCTAATGACTAGTGATCCTGTGCATTTTTTCATGGTCTGTTGGCCATCTGTATTTCATCCTTTAAAAAATGTCTATTCATGTCCTTTGCCCATTTCTTAACTGGACTGTTTGTTTTATTGTCGTTGAGTCTCTTGAGCTCTTTGGATATTAATCCTTTCTCAGATACGTAATTTGCAAGTGTTTTCTCTCATTCTTTTGGTTGCCTCTTCATTTTGTTGGATGTTTCCTCTGAAGTGCAGAAATGTCTTAGCTTGATGTAATCCTTTTGTCTAATTTTGCTTTTATTGCTCTACTTCAGGGTTCTTATCCAAGTCTTTGCCTAGGTCAATGTCTTGCAACATTTCCCCTATGTTTTCCTCTAGTAACTTAACAGTTTCAGATCTTAGATTAGATCCCTGATCCACTGTGAGCTGATTTTTGTATAACATATAAGATAGGGGTCTTGTTTCATGCTTCTGCATGTGAAGATTGAATTTTTCCAATACCATTTGTTGAAGAGACTGTTCTTTCTGATTTTAGCTTGTTTCTCAGTTTAGTTGGTTGTAGATGTGTGAGTTAATTTCTGGAGTTTCTATTTTGTTCCATTGGTCCACATGTCTATTTTTGTGCCAGTATCAGCTATTTTGATTATAACAACCCTGTATTATCTGGTATTGTACTGCCTCTGGCTTTGTTTTTATTAAGATTGCTTTAGCTATTCAAGGTCTGTTGTGTTTCTATATGAATTCTAGGATCTTTTTGTTAGATTTGTGAAGAAAATCCTTGGTACTTTGATTGGAATCACATTGAATCTATATTGGATAATATGGACATTTTGATGATACTAATTTGTCCAATCAACAAACATGGAAAATTTTTCCATGTTTTTGGTGTTTTCTTCTATTTCTTTCCTTAGTGTGTTGTAATCTTTATTGTCAAGATCTTTCACATCCTTGGTTAAATTTATCTATTATGAATGAGACTGATCTTGCGAGTTCTTTTTCAGTCATGGCATTGTTAGTATATACGAATGGTATTGATTTTTGTGTGTTGGTTTTACATCCTGCAACTTTGCAAGAGTCCCTTATGAGTTCCAGTAGTCTCTTAGTGGAATATTTAGGGTACCCTTTTTATAGGATCATGTTATCTGAAAACAGGGATAATTTGACTTCCTTTCCAATTTGTATGCCTCTGATTTACTAGGCCATAAAGCAAGTCTCAACAAATTTAAAAATGAAATCATATTGTATATCTTCTCTGACCACAATGGATTGAAGTTGAAAATTAATAACATGAGAAAGCTTAGAAAAAAGTATACATGGGGACTGAACAACATGTTCCTGAGTGAGCAGTGAGTCATAGAAGAAATCAAAAGGGAAATTTAAAAATCCCTTGAAATGAATGAAGATGATAACACAACATATCAAAACTTACCAGATACAGCAAAAGCAGTGGAAAGTTTAGAGCAGCCTACATCAAGAAATTGGAAAGGTATCAAATAAATGATCTAACAGTGCATCTCAAAGGCTTAGAAAAACAAGAACAAATCAAATCAAAATCAGTGGAAGGAAAGAAGTAATAAAACTTAGAAAATAAATAAATGAAATTGAAATTAAAAAATAAAAGAGATCAGTGCAGTGAAGAGCTGGTGTCTTAAAAAAATAAAATTGATAAACCATTGGCCCAGCTAATCAAAAAGGGGGATGGAGAAGACCCAAATTAATAAAATCAGAGATGGAAAAGGAAATGTTACAGTGGACACCACAGAAATGAAAAGAATCATCAGAAATTAGTACAAACAGCTATCTGCCAATTGACGATATTAAAAAATTTCAAAAAGAAAAGGAAGACTTTTGACACTAAGTTGGGGATGGAAGTGATATGGCAGTGCTGAAGGAGTAAAGTATACTGTCTCATGTTTAGTAATATGGTAGAGATTATGCATAAATTTAGTCGTTTTTTAAAATGTTATTTAAGGTATACAAACTTCATGCATTTCATATATACAAATTTAGAAAGATAGTGATTCTTCCCACCCTCCCTCCTGCCATGCATTCCAACCCTTCTTTCTCCTAAATTTAGTCTTTAATAAAAAATGTTACAGAGAATTATGTTTAAAAATAAACAGTAACTGTAGTAAATAATACCTAAAACTTGCAAACAAGCAGAAAGCAAAAGGGAATATATAAACCTTTATCAATCCAAATGAAAGTAAGAAAGGTGGAGGAGGGAGATCAAAGAAAAAGTGTGGTAAATTGAAGCTCAAAATAATCACAGCAAAATAAACATTGTTATAGTACCCAGTATCTAAGTGCTTGGGATTGAGTTCCACCTCCGCCTCTGCTTCCACTCCAACTTCCTGCTACTGCGCATCATGGGAGGCAGCAGATGATGCCTCAAGTATTTGTGTACCTGCTACCCATTTGGGAAACCTGGATGGATTCTTGGCTCTTGACTTCAGCCTGGCCAAGCCTGGGCTATTTGGGCTATTGCAGGTATTTTTGAACCAGCATCTAGAACATTCTCTCTCTGCCCCCTGCTCCCCATCAAGTAAATATAGAATTGAAAAAAAAGGGAACAGGATTAGTTATACTTGAAATATCTCTCATTTCACCTAGCTACTGATAACAATAAACAGTGTTTCTCAAGGGTAGTGGATGAGCTTCCTTTTTTTTTTTCCTTAAGATTTTTCATTTATTTATTTATTAATTAAAGAGGCAGAGCTACAGAGATAGGGAGACAGAGAAAAATGTCTTCTACCCGCTGGTTTACTCTTCAAATGGCAGGAAGAGCTGGAGCTGGGCCCGTCCGAAGCCAGGAGCCAGGAGCTTCTTCCAGGTCTGCCACATGGGTCCAGGGGCCAAAGCACTCAGGCCATCCTCCACTGGCTTCCCAGGCCATAAGCAGAGAGCTGGATCAGAAGAGGAGCAGACGGGACACAAACTTGTACCCACATAGGATGCCAGTGCCCCAGGTGGCAGCTCAACCTACTGTGCCACAGCACCAGCCCCAGAGCTTCTTTTTCATTTAGCAATTATGCTTATTGATTGTAAATTCAACTGATTAAATTACTCAATCCTTCCACCACCAAGTAGCTTTATAGATTTTAAGGATATTGGGGTGGGGGGGTGGGGGTTCTACAATTAACTGTTAGTGCCAGCTACCATTATATACAAAAATAAAATGAACTAAAAGTGATATGAAATGGAAAATTAATGGCAAGAATTTTTGTGATAGTGAAATCCCTTATATTTGTATTCTGATTTAGGTTTGCTTGTCTCTGAATGTAAATCTGTTCACATTTTGGATCCTATCCCAGGGCCTTAAAGTACAAACTGCTTAGCCAAAGTTAATCATAGCTCTAAAAGCCAAGGTCACATTGCAGACCCATGGTGTATTTTTTTTTTTTTATACAATTTTTTTTTTAATTTTTTTTTTTTTTTTTGACAGGCAGAGTGGACAGTGAGAGAGAGACAGAGAGAAAGGTCTTCCTTTTGCCGTTGGTTCACCCTCCAATGGCCGCCGCGGTAGCGCGCGCTGCGGCCGGCGCACCGCGCTGACATGGTGTATTTTAGTGTGTCATTATTTACTGGCAACCTGGACAGGCTACTTGGCCTGTGCTGTTGCCATCCCAACCCCACTCCTTTCCAGAATCCTATTTTACATTCAGTTTTCACATTTTATGGTTTGTTTGTCTTTCCTCTTCTCCTAGGAAGCTACTATTTTCTTTCTGCAGAAAGGATTGAGAAATAATTGAGGAAAGAAAAAAAACACAGTTTAGAGATATTTCCATTTAGGAACAAAATAACATTTGAGTTAAAAACTTTTTGAGTTATTTTCACATTGTTCATGTATTTAAAGTATTTTGATTTGCTCATAAAATCCTTCATGGCTCAAGATACTGCTTTGTAAAATTTGTAGTATTCTCTTTTACCTTGTCTATCCTAGATCTATTGTTTTTCTCTTTTGGCTCTTTGATGAGATTCTAGAGGCTGATACTTAACAGTTGTTTCCTAGCCTCTATGACTAAATTGACCATGATTTCAATCTCAGTTTAACTTCAGTGTATCTACTTGATAGATTGGGACAGGTGGACATACTGCTGACCAGCATCTGATTGGGGAGGGCAGAGGCTGCTGATGGATGATCATGTCTTGTGACAAAATAAGCAGTTCCATGAATATGAGTGTGCAGGGTAAAATTGGTACCAGCAGATGGTGGGGCTAGGCTGTATCTTATTTCTTTCTCGGTTCTGGGATTTGCTGTTGCCGTCTTTTCACAGAAGCCATCTGGGATTGTCCGTTAACTGCTAGCACCCATTTGTTTGAGTCAGAGGCACTTGTTGCTTTCTTTAGAATTTGTTCAGCCTCTCGTTTCTGTTCATTTGATCATAAAACATGATATTCAAAAGCAGAATACTTGTATGAGAACTGACCTTTCCTTGGAGAACATCCCAGTTATTCCCTGTTTCTACAATATGATTACATTTTGAAATGTGGTTTTCCCAGTTTCTTTTTTAATCCCCTGATATTTTAACTTCCTGTGATTTCTTCTGTTTCACTTCAAATTTCATTGCTGAAAGTTCTTCCCGTGTTATGACAAGAAGAAATATTTCTCAGAGAAAAAAAACAGCACAGAATATAAGGTCATAATATAAACCTAAGTAAACAAACTTGCTAATTTTAGCCTTTTTTATAACATATAGAATTTAATTTACTTGATCCTAAGTACCTTCAGGAAATATGTTTTGGTTTCATTTCTGAACCTACCTACTGATTGATTTAGTTCTCCAGTAAAGATATTAAATTCATTATAACTAATATTACTTAGACTGGTTTAAAGATGTTCTTTTGCATTTGAGATGAAAGAGAGGCAGAAACTATAGTTGGGATTGTGTAAGCTGTTGAACCAAATTAAAAGCCTACTAATGTAATGCAGAGTCATGCTCATTCTGGGAAATTTCAGGTTGTTAATTAAAATAATGATGATTTCCCTCCATCTTTTGGGAATATTTTGCTTTGACACTACTTCTCCCACTAGTTCCAGCAGAAATCCCAAGGCTGATTTTTCATTTCCTAACTTGGATATGTTCCTTCCCTAAACCAAGCACTGTAAATAACTGGCCAAGCCCAGATCTTTTTGACCCAGCCCTGGAGCTTAGGAGTGGTATTAACTGGTCTTTAACCTGTGGCCTGGGACTAGGGGAGGGAAATCAGGATGCTGTTAGCATTAGAACATGAAAAGAATGCTGGACAATCAAAAGCACTGAAGTGTCCACTCTGCCTATCCCCAAAGCTGGGTATACAGGGGGAGGGCCGCCCTCAGCCAACAGTTCACCCCCAGGGGCTCCTCAGCTGGGCCTTCTGGTGTAAAAGCCTAAGCCCTCCCCACATTGCCACCTTTCTGCTTGCAGGTACCTGTTTCCCAAGTTTACATTGTGCTGGACTGAGTTTGCAGATATGAAGGTCCGTGTGCCCTGTGAAACCATTGAATACATTGAAGCCAACTATGGTAAGACTTGGAAGATTCCTGTAAAGACGTGGGATTGGAAGCAGTCTCCTCCCAATGTTCAGCCCAATGGAGTCTGGCCTATTTCTGAGTGGGATGAGGTCATCCAGTTATACTGAGAATTTCTACCCTGAAATACAGGTGGATAACTGTTTTAGAAAATATGTGTCTTTTGGTCAAACATAAGTTGGAGCCAAAGAAAAAATGACAAGTTTGAAGACACAGAATACTCGCTCCTGAGCCAACTGATTTAGTTCTTGCATTCAGCGTTTGAAAAGGAGTTTCCATGTGCCTCTTTAGATGGTAAGTTACAGTGGAGAAGCCAAAATGAGTGAGACAAATATCTGCCTCTTTTTCCCTTCCCTGTGGTAAGCACTACAATTTTCCTTTGAGGGAAACATCCCTGCCCTTTGAAGAGCTCAAGTAAAACATGATATGTCCTACCAGGGTTTAAAGATATCAAGTCATGTTTGCACTGGAAGAGGAGCTTACCAGGCAACTCCAAGGAAGGCTAAATGTTAAAAAGAGTAATTCATTCCTGTTTAGGGCATGTGATTTTGTATGTTACCTTTTTGTATGCTACTTTTAAGATTTTAGAGTATGGGTTAATACTCAAATGATCAGACCTTTGGCAGCATTAAGATGGTATGGGACTGACATTTGTGGTGTAGTAAGGGAAAGCCGCCACCTGTGACACTGGCATCTCATATAGGCACCAGTTTGAGTCCCAGCTGCTCCACTTCTAATCCAGCTCCTTGCTTATGCACCTGAGAAAGAAGAGGAAGATTGACTAAGTGCATTAGGCCCCTATACCCATGTGGGAGACCCAGAAGAAGCTCCTGGCTCCTGGCTTTAGCCAGGCCCAGCCCCAGCTGTTGCGACCATTTGGGGAGTGAACAATCGGAAGATCTCTCTATCCCTCCCTCTCTTTTTCCCGCCCCTTGCCCCCAGTAATTCTTGCTTTCAAATAAATAAAATAAATCCTTAAAAAAGAAAGAAAAGATGGTAGCCGATTGATTATACAAGCAATCGGAAGTGGGAATTGATTCAGAACACAGAGCATTATTCTACAAGGTAGGTAGGCCTTGTCAGGATAAGTAAATTTCCATATACTTACTACTTTAATATTTGAAATGAGAACAAAGTTTATGCTTGTGTGATGCGTAAGTTTCCAGTCATGTGAGAAAATATTTTCCCTGAGTCCTGATAGCACTTACTAGCAAATCATTCAAATGGGACCATGTTATTGGAAATGACTTTGAAAGAGTGATGATTTCACAAATCTGTAATTCATCCTCAAATTTTGTTCTCAACTATCCTAAATTTTATAATCCATGTACTCATAATTTTGATGTTAACACTAAGATGGTATTGCAAGCACCTCTAATTTTTCTAAGTGTCCTCTTTATTGTATTTGTTTACCAATTACATCTCAATATCTTTAATTTATGGCCTGTATTCCTACTTGAATGGTATGTAAACTTATCTGTTCCTTCTTTTCTTCCAGTACTTCAGAAGGTAAATGGTAAACTTGGCAATTATTCCCCACTCTAAATTATTATAATATTTAATAAGTTTGTATCCATCTCTGGTTGTTCAGTCTGCTGAATACTGTTGGGGCAAGAACTCAGATTTCCCTACTTTATCAAATACTACCATGGAGGAACCCTGCAGTTTTCCATTCTCCCCTCGAAATACATCTCTGAGTGGTCTGAGGTAGCCCTTTTCCCATTTCTTCACTATTCACTTGAATGATATATTCACTTAGCAGGAGGGAAAGGGAAATGCAGACATAGTAAGCACTGCTTTGTCTGGGAAAGGAATTTGAGTCTTATGTCTTATCTGTGCTGTTTAGGACTACTTTCCTCTAAAACTAGAGAATAAAAGGAGTCTCAGAAACAGAAACTAGAATGTCTTAGGGAATAGGCTGACAGAGTTTCCTGAAAACAAAGTTAGGGAAAGTAACTTACAACCACTCCTCCCTCCTAATTTTAAAAACAACATGGAAACTTTCTCTGATAAATAATAACCAACAGCATTCCTCTCTTAGGGTCTGTTCTCTTTGCAGAATCATAGCATCATTTCATAAGTACACATGGAAGTTTTTCAGAGACCTTGATAGCTTATCCTCAGGCTTGTCCCTGAATGACAAGTCATCATAATGAGCTTTTTCTTCCTAGAAAATCAAGCCATAGAATATATACCCACATTCTAGGGATGACCCTAATACAAAAAAACTACTCTTTTTTATATTCGAAAACAATAAAATAGATAATTTACTGGGCAAAGTCTACGCTACTTAGTAAAAACCATTGTTTCTTCCCATTTCAAATTGCTAGTTCTACTGTTTTCCAGGAGATCTTATTCATCCCTGTTCTGGTTATTTCTCTTCAGTCTGTCCCTACGTATGAGGTCTTTGAGTATCCAAAATTCAGGATATCTTGGCCCCTTGGGCAGAGGCTCCATATCTTTCTCTACAGATACCACTGGTTGCTAAAATACTTTCTTGGCCTCTTTCTGGTCTCACAGGCTTTAGCTCTTGGGTTTCACCCTAATTTGGGGGATTGAAAGCCTTTCCCCAGATTCTGAAGGCCTAGGTTGGCTCTAGCAATGATTCAGCCATTCTCAGCCACACTGCTTCATGTGCTTCTTAGCTGCTACAATCTGCAGAGTATTCAGGAACTTTGGATTAGGTTTGTCCACTGTAATGCGTCCCCTGATCACTCTTCTTTCTCCATGAATGCTTTGACATTCATTCTCCTAATATGACCACTTTTGAGTCTAGTTTGCCTGGCCTACCTGGAGAAGACCTCTTGTTGGTAGTTAGGCACCACAGATGTCTGCAGAGAGAGCCTAAAAAGCAAGATCTATCTTAATTGACAGCTAGGCAGCCAATAAGTCCTGTTTGCAGAGAGTGTTTGACCTTCTTTCCTCTGCTCCAGCTACTGACATTTGGTCCCTGGAGT
This sequence comes from Lepus europaeus, assembly GCF_033115175.1. Classification (NCBI taxonomy): domain Eukaryota; kingdom Metazoa; phylum Chordata; class Mammalia; order Lagomorpha; family Leporidae; genus Lepus; species Lepus europaeus. The sequence continues at coordinate 28,305,375 of NC_084838.1, read as the reverse complement.
AAAACCATAGTCCCCCACATTGAGCATTCCTGAGAATACCTGAGCACTGGGATGGCTGGTTTCCTTGATAACACCCTAACTACAAACCCTGATGTGTGACCACTACATGGAAGAATATCTTCCAGCATCCCCCTAAACAAGTTAGCACTTCTGAAAATCATCCAGCTCTTGAATCTTAAAAGCCAGAAAGGGTCTCAGTGCAACATTTATTTTAAACTTATTTTATAACATGTCAGTCTAAAAAAGGAGTGATCTGAGCAAAAAAATACCTCTAAGCCTAAAACCCAAGAATGCTATGACTTCAAATCCGGTGTCTGTTTCCTTGCACCCCAGCACAGCATTTTTAGCCTTGATGAGACACTTGACAGAGAAGTCATCCAGTGGCACAGGGAAACTAGATTTCAGGGGGTTTCTACCTTTCCCCTTTTAATTTCTTTTATTCGAGTTAAGAACCTAAGATGAAAAAAAAAAAAAACCTAAAGAAAAATGTTTCCATCTTGTCCAAAAATTTTAGGCTACTTCCCTATTTTTGTCTCTATAAAATCAAACAGTTTCCATTGGGAGACATCAGCCTCTGGTACCTGTTTCTTCTAAGCTCCCGTTGTCTCCTTTTGCTACTTTCCCCCTATGTTTTTCCCCAGGGAACCATCAGCATAGATTTGCTAAATGCCTGTTTCTGAAGAGCCTCTCACCTTCCTAAAGCTAGCTTTCCTGAGGCTTCTAAAGCCTGTTCCTTCCTGGGGATCTTTGTCTCATAGTGGTGGTCCTGTTTCTTCACAGAGAATAATAGTTGGGTAAACTGGAATGCTTTGCAGTTTCTTGGACTTCTAAAAAACCTGCTTGGCTAGAAAGGCAATTGGAGTGTCTAGTTTGAAGTATTTAGACTGCTTTTAGTTGTATTTATATTGGTATCTTTCATGAATACAAGTAGATTACTAGATTATGGTTTTTACTTTTGAAATTTGTGGGCCCCACCCATCGTTTCTACTCTTAACCAGCTACAGTGTTTCAAATGACTCCCAGCATAGGCAGGACATTACACAAGAAGGGATTATAGCATAGGTTTCAGAGCTAAATCTGGAAGACAGACTTGCAATGAACTCAGCCTAAAATCTCACCACATATCTAAAGCCTAAGGCTGCAGATTTTTCTGAGTCTCCTCCAGTTACTCCTTCCAGAAAGTGAACAGTTCTTTCCACCGAGGTGTTACAAATCCCTAGGGAAAAATCTCCCCTCAAGACCTTCTCAGAGACAATGCCACATTCCCACCTTTTAAATATAATCAGCAGCTATTACAGCTTCAAGGCGAGGAAAAATTTTACTTACTAACCAAAGAATTTCTCTGAAGAAATGTCCCACAACTTCTCTTTCCTCCTGGGCTTCCTCTCTCATTAAACATGAGCTAGGTCATCCCCACTATCTCCTAAGGAAGGCAACATGTTGGCATAAAGAGACCACAGGCTTCTGAGTGAGGTCCAGGTTTGAATCCCAGTGTCGTCATGTGTGGTTCATGGTGCAGAGATCCCTCAGCCTCAGTTTCCACTTGAGTGAATTGGAGAAATTCACTCAATAAGGAATTTTAGGAGGTTTAAATGAGATGTAAAATTTTTAGCCTCAGGCCTATGATTAAGTATGTACTCAAAAAAAAAAAAAAAAGTACTACTTCCTACTTCCATGTGTGTGTTTGTTTGTTTCTAGGTATATTTGTTTATTTGAAAGGCAGAATGATAGGGAGAGATAGAAAACAATCTTCCATCCACTGATTCACTCTCTAAATGGCTGCAGCAGCCAGAACTGGGCCAGGAACTCCATCCAGGTCTCCCATGTGGGTGAAAGAGTCCCAAATACTTGGACTGTCCGCTTCTGTCCTTCCAGACACACCAGTGGAAAGTGAGATCAGAAGCAGAGCAGCTGAGACTAAAACCAGTACTCCTTATGGGAGGTTGGTGTCACATGTGGCAGCTTAGCCCCTGCACCGCACCCCCAGCTCCTCCATGTTTCTTTTCAAATTGACTTCAAATGGAACTGATAGAAGCTTTGAGTCAGGACACTGCATTACTCAGAAGTCTTCATAGCTGAATTTGCTAAAGAAAAAAAAAATCATTCTATCAATGCATTGAAGTTAAAATAGTGTGGTTTATGAATTCAGGGACATTATCAGTTTGCCTCCTTTTTTTGTTTTTTTTAAAGGTTTATTTTGTTTATGTGAAAGGCAGAGTTACAAAGAGAGACAGGGAGAGAAAGATGTCTTCCATCTGCTGGTTCACTTCCTAAATGGCCTCAACCGTTGGGGCTGGGCCAACCTGAAGCCAGGAGCCAGGAGCTTCTTCTGGGTCTCGCATGTGGATGCAGAGTCCCAAGCACTTGGGTCATCTTCCATTGCTTTCCCAGGCCATTAGCAGGGAGCTGGATCAGAAATGGAGCAGCCAAGACTCAAACTGGTGCCCATATGAGATGCAGAGTTGCAGGTGGCAGCTTTACCCGCTAAACCACAATGCTGGCCCCAACCTCCTATTCTTAATAGAACTTGTGTTTTCATTTTGTTGGTCAGGTTTTTCTCTTAGGTTTTCCTTGTATTAGCCCATGTGCTCGCTGATACTTTGGTTTCAAGCAATTCATTTTCTGTACTTACCTAGATTTGGTGGCTTAGACTGCTTAGACTTTCTTTTTTTTTTTTTTTTTTTTTTAAGATTTGTTTATTTATTTGAAAGAGTTACACAGAGAGAGGAGAAGCAGAGAGAGAGGTCTTCCATCCACTGATTTACTCCCCAGTTGGCCGCAATGGCCGGAGCTGTGCCGATCGGAAGCCAGGAGCCTGGAGCTTCCTCCCGGTCTCCCACTTGGATACAGGCGCCCAAGGACTTGGGCCATCTTCTACTGCTTTCCCAGGCCATAACAGAGAGCTGGATCGAAAGTGGAGCAGCCGGCACTTGCATCGGCGCCCATTTGGGAATGCCAGCATTGCAGGTGGTGGCTTTACCCGCTATACCACCGCACCAGCTCTGACTTTCAATATTCTAGCTTTTCCTAGAGGTAAACTTTGACCTACTTACTAGCAGAATTAGAATATTAAGTCATAATTTGTAGAGGGAGGTAATTTGGAATACTTAATTTCATTTAATTGTTTATGCTGATGAATTCTTGTATCAGTGTTAAGAAAAATGCAAATAACTCATTGCTGGGGTAGGCATTTACCATAGAGGTTATGAGACCACTTGGGATGCCCACATCCATATCAGCGTGCCTGGGTTTGAGGCTGCGCTCCTGATTCCAGTTTTCTGCTAAAGCACACTCTGGGGGAAAGCAGGTGATGGCTCAGGTAGGTAGGTCTCTGCCTCCCACGAGGGAGACCTAGATTGAGTTTCAGTGTGGTCCATGCTATCTATTGCAGGCATTTGGGAAGTGAACCAGCAAATGGGAGGTAGCATATTTCTTTCTCTCTCTTCTCTATCTCTCTCTCTTTCTCTTTCTCTCTTTGTGTGTATGTGTCTCCCATCACCTTTCAAATAAATAAAAATAAGAAAATAATTTTTAAAAGAAAATACTCATTTCTACCTTCATCCCGTAAATTTTGTTTCTAACTATGCAAGAAATCAGGAGAGATAGATGTTATCATTCTATTCTTGCTCCACATGAGACTGAAATCCTAATTATAATTTGTAAGTCAAATAGATCAATTCAACAGTGATACCTTTTGTACAGGACTAGTGCTTAACGTAGGCAAATAGACATTTTCTGATGAGAAATCTGCCTTATCAAAGCATCTAGCCTAGAATGTCCACCCTTGTCACTGCTAACCCAACTTAAAACAGATGGATCCGTTAGACAACCAACATGCTATAAACTTATGAACACCTCTTACACTAGAGTTAAAAGGGAGCATGAGAATTAGAAATACTTTATTTTGTTGTATAAAATGAGACACTGACTCATATACTTTTTAAAATTTTTTTATTTTTAATTTGTATGTATCTCATAAACGCATTATATATGTAGTAATTCTTCCCACCATATCACTTTTTTTTAATTAGATTTTATACCCTTTTGTTGAAGCATGGGAAATAATTCATGTGTTTGCTTGATGAAATCATATTTAGCTATTTGTGTATTGTTCCTTCAACTTCATAGTTATAGAAATATGTGTATGAATTTTCTAAACAAAATGATATTTTAAACATGAATAGATTTTAGTGTATGCTTACCAGTTTACTATTTGATTTTATCTTCAGGTACAGTTTATGGTACTACTGACAATACCTTTAATATTATTATCTTGATCAGAATTTCTAATATATAATCCAGTTTGGGAGGATGAATAAAATTTTTCTAATCTCTTGATATACTTTGTGTTTATTTTTAAAACTTGGAGTTCAAATAATAGCCACTAATAGTAATGTGCACATACAGTCAGGTAAAATAGTAATTTTGCTAGCAGTACAATACTTCTGAATTCAAATATTGGAATCCTAGAAGTCTGTATGCATATGGAAATCTAAAAATTTTCAGTGATAAAGCCTTCCAACCAAAGACCAACAGGAAAAATTTGCAGTTAAAGTTAGATAAATTAGATTATTGTAGCAAGACTAAACATTGTACCACAAGGAATTGTAATGTATTTCAGGAAGAACTAGGAAGGTCTTTATAGATTTTGAGCTATTACCAGAATTGTGAAGAGTAACTGTGGTAGAGGTGAAATATCATAGGATACGGAGTAAAAAAGCTGTGATTTGTCAAAACCCAATATATCTAAAAAGAAGAAGAAAAGAAATATCATAGCACGACCAGTGTGATTTATTTCAGATATACATGGTAGTTCAGCCTAAAAAATATATCAGTGTGGTGTGTCATATCAACAACCTAGAGAAAGAAATCGTATGAGCATATCAATAGACATAGAAAATGAGTTGTCAAAATCCAACTCCCATTCATGATTTTAAAAAACAACAACAAAACCCTCTCAGTTAAAAATAGAAGGGAATTACCTTGATAAAGAGCATCTACAAAAATATATGTATTAATAGTGGAAGACTGAATGCTTTTCTCTAAGATAAGGAACGAGGCAAAGATATCTGCTTTCATTGCTGTTATTCAACCTAATACTAGAAATTCTAGACTCTGCAGTAAAGCCAGAAAATAAATAAATAGATAAATAACAAGAAGCTTGGAAAGAAAGTAATGAAGCTGTCTTTATTTGTAGAAAATGTTATTGTCAGCATAGGTAATACCAAACACTCTATTTTGAAAGCATACAAACAAAACTCCTGGAGCTAATAAGTAAGCTTAGCATAGTTTAGTAGAGAAGATCAAGATCAACACCCAAAAGTCAATATTTCTGTATCCTACCAGCAAATGTATGATACAGAAATTAAAAACACAGTGCTATTCACATTCACTCCAAAGAAAAGTAAATAGTTAGGTGTAAAGTCTAACAAAACAGATATATTATCTTTATTATACTGAAAATTCAGGTAAAGGAGTCAAAGAAGGCCTAAACAAATGGAAAAACATACTATGTTCCTGGGTTGGAAAACATCAGTCAAGATGTTAGTTCTAACCAAATTGATCTATATTTAATCCAGTTCCTGTCAAAAATCTTAGCAAGGTTTTTAGTAGACATAAACTTATTCTAAAATTTGTGTGCTAAATCTAATCTAGATGGCTCAAGCAATCTTGACAAACATTACAAAATGAGCAGAAAGATTTGGAATCAAAAGACCTGTATTTGTCATTACATTTACATTTGTAAGTAGTTGTTTTTATTCCTTGTTTTTCAGGTGAGGGATCTGTAATGTAGAAATAAGACAGATCTTAAGCCTTTTTCTTATGACTTGAAATCCAGTGACTACTGTCTGCTAATTCTAGTTAACTTTACTTATCTGCAAATACATATATATATTTAAACTATAACTTGAAACCAAGCTCTTACGTGGAAAGTGAGAAGGATCACTCTGCCCAGTACCAAGGCTTACTATAGAGCTGTGGGTAATTGTTAGGGGATGAATAATGCTCCCCTGCACCCTTCTAAACTCATATATTTTAGATCCTGACTGTTCAGAATATGATTGTGGAGATAGGGCCTTTAACCATCTAATTAAGGCAAAATGAAGTCATATATGGGTGGGCCCCATCCATTGGTGACTGGTATTCTTAGAGAATAGGACAAGGAAAGGCACAGAGGAGGACCACATGATGAGACAGTGAGAAGAGGGCCATCTATAAACACCTAGATGCAGCCCTCAGAAGAAATCAACCCTGACAACATCTTGGTCCTGAATTCTGTGGAAACCACAAGAAAATACTTTCTATTGTTTAAACCACCCAGTCTATGGTACTTTTTTTATAGCAGCCCTAACAATCAAGTGCAGCAGCGATAGACACATGTGGGTGATCCTGTGCCTGGCTGGAAGACTGCCTGCCTAGCCTATGCAGGAGGTCAAGAGGGCACAGCACACCATGCTCCCTGGTAAAAACCCTGGTTGAGGACTCAGCACACTGAGACCTACATATGGCCTGACTGCTGGCAGGTGGCCGGGGCCCCAGGCACATTTCCCCCACCCCTGCTTCCTCTTGAGGAGCCTTGTGATTGTCAGCTAGATAAACAGCTCCCAGATGTGGCCCATGGCCATAAGACCACCTGGAAGGCTACATGGGCTGTGGGATCTTCAAGTTGATTGGAGAAGCATAGCAGCTCCAGTATTGGCCTTATCCTACAGAATTAGTGTTGCTACCCTGAGCTAGCTACTCCCCTTAGCCTGCCCTATAAAAGCTTTTGCCTAAATGCTAATAAATGGAAATGTTCATTGAAACTGTCTCCAGTGCTTCTTGTCAAAAACGCTGTTGCCCCAGAATCCCTACAGTGTGGGCCTTGCAGGTTGAGCCCACAGACACTTAGATCAATGAAGCAAGATAGATAATTCAGAGATTGACCTACATGAATATGTCAACTGATTTTTGACAAAAGTGTAAAAGTAATCCAGTGGAGAAAGGATAGCCTTTTCAACAAATGTTGCTAAAGTAATTGGACATCTATAGACAAAAAACAAAAACCTCAACTTGAACCTCAGCCTTCTTATGTTAAAAATGAACCTAAAGGGGCCAGTGCTGTGGTGCAGCAGGTTAAAGCCCCAGTCTGCAGAGCTGGCATCCCATGTGGGCAGCCAGTTTGAGTCCCAGCTGCTCCACTTCCAATCCAGCTCCTGCTAATGCACCTGGTAAAGCAGTGGTGGATGGCCCAAATCCTTGGGACCCTGCACCCACATGGGAGACCCAGAAGAAGCTCCTGGCTCCTGGCTTCAGCCTGGCCCAGCCCCAGTTGTTGCATCCATTTGGGGAGTGAACTAGTGGATGGAAAACCTCTCTCTCTCTCTCTCTACCTCTCTATGTAACTCTACCTTTCAAAAAAATAAGTCACTTAAAAAAATGAACTCAAAATGAATCACGTTAAGCTGGGAGGTACTAATGCCATCTTACTAGTTAAAGTGATCATTTTAAGTGTGTAACTGATCATATAGATAGGAATAAGTGTCAAATGGATCACATAAATAAGACCAAGTGTTGGCTAATAACAATAGCTAGAATTAAAAAGAGAATAATCCAACATGGGAAGCAGGCCACACAGCAGACTCATAGAATGACAAATGCCCTAAACAGCACTCTGACCTCAGAATCAGCCTTAAGGCATTCGGATCTGGCTAAAAAGCCCATGAGAGCATTTCAGGTATGGAAAGCCAAGACACGGTGGCAAAAAATTACCTACATGAAGGATCTCTGTGAGTGAGACCCCAGTAGAAAGAAGGGGCCATTAAAGAAGGATATCCTTTTCTCTGAAGGGAGGAGAGAACTTCCACTTTGCTTATGGCCCTGTCCAAGTAAGTTCGGAGTTTGTGAACTCAAGAGATTTCCATAGCCTTGGCAGCTCATGACAAGAGCCTCAGGTGATCACTGATGTCATAAATAAGAGTGTCAATTGTCAACAACAGGAGTCACTGTGCACTTACTCCCTATGTAGGATCTCTGTCCTTAATGAGTTGTACTCTGAGAATTAATGGTAAAACTAGTCTTTAAACAGTACTTTATACTTTGTGTGTCTGTGTGGGTGCAAACTGTTGAAATCTTTACTTAGTATAGAGTTGGTCTTCTGTATATAAAGGTAATTAAAAATGAATCTTAATGAAGAATGGGATGGGAGAGGGAGTACGAGGTGGGATGGGAGTGGGGGTGGGAGGATGGATATGGGGGAAAGAACCACTATATTCCTAAAGCTGTATCTATGAAATTTGTATTTATTAAATAAAAGCTTTCTAAAAATAAGAATAAATGTAATTTGAATTGGAAGCAAAAACAAATGAATCACATGCTTAAAATTAAAACACAAAACTATAAAAGCTTTAGGAGAAAAATCATGATATAGGCCTATATAGAGTTATTTCTTAGACTTGACAGCAAAAGCACACTCCATAAGAGGAAAAACTGATATTTTCATTAAGATTAAAAACAAAAACAAAAACGGGCCTGCACTGTGGCATAGTGGGTAAAGCCACTGCCTGCATTGCCGACATCCCATATAGGCACCAGTTCGAGTCCCAGCTGCTCCACTTCCCATCCAGCTCTCTGCTGTGGCCTCGGAAAGCGGTGGAAAATGGCCCAAGTCTTTGGGCCCCTGCACCCATGTGGGAGACTGAAAGGAAGCTCCTGGCTCCTGGCTTCGGATCAGCTCAGCTCTCGTGGTTGCAGCCATCTGGAGAGTGAACCAGCTGATGGAAGACCTCCCTCCCTCTCTCTCTGCTTCTGCCTCTCTGAAACTTTGCCTTTCAAATAAAAAATAAATAAATCTTAAAAAAAAAAAACAGCTGCTGTGCAAAAGCTCACTTGAAGAGAATAGAACATCAGGCTACAGACTAGGAGAAAACATTTGCAAGCTACCTGACAAAGAACTGGAATCTAGAATATATAAAGAAACTGTATGACAGGGTTTTTTGTTTTTTTTTTTTTTTTTTTTTAAGAGATCCAGTTACAAAATGAGCAGAAGGCATGAGCAGGCATTTTGCTGAAGAGGATATACAGATGAAAAAATGCCCAACGTCACTAACGAAGGAAGGATAAATTACAACCACAATGAGATATTACACTCCTATTAGGATAACTACAATCTAAAATAATGATATCATCAACTCCTGCTGATTCTTTCTTTGTGAACATTGTACTATGTGCTATTCATTTCATTATGATTTTATTTTACATATATTCATAATAGCTAACACTCTTCATAATAAAAGTGAAAGGAATAATCTTTTTTTAAAATAGGTTTTCAGTTTTTTTGTTTTCACTTTTCTATCCTCTAATTCTTCATTTATGTGCTGTATAAATTTAATAACTTTTAAGTTTTTTGGGAGTGCAGTGGGTTAAGCCCACACCCCACATCCAAGTGCCAGTTCGAGTCCCAGCTCCTCTTTCTGATCCAGCTTCCTACTGATGGATCCTGCAAGGCAACAGTGATAACCCAAGTGCTTGAGCCCCTGCCACTCATGTGAGAGATCCAGATGGGATTCCCAGCTCCTGGCTTCACCCTTGCCCTAACTAGCCCAAATTGTATTGTGGCATTAGGGAGAGAAAGCAACAGATGGAAGATCTCTCTCTCTTTATTGTTCTGGTTCTACCTTCCAAGTAAATGAAATTAAACATTTTTTAAAAGATTTATTTATTTGAAAGAGTTACAGAGAGAGGTAGAGCCTGAGACAGCGAGAGAGATCTTCCATTCGCTGGTTCACTCCCCAGATGACCTACCACAATGGCCAGAGCTGAGCTGATCTGAAGCCAGGAGCTTCTCCCAGGTCTCCCACGCGGGTGCAGGGGCCAAAGGACTTGGGCCATCTTCTACTGCTTTCCCAGGCCATAGCAGAGAGCTGGATCGGAAGTGGAGCAGCTGGTTCTTGAACAAGTGTCCATATGGGATGCCAGCGCTGCAGGCTGGGGCTTTAACCCACTGTGCCACAGCGTTGGCCCTGAAAATAAACATTTTTAAAAAGGAAAAAAATTTGTAAAAAAGAACTCAACTTTAGTGTTGGAAGTCAAATATCCATACCCTTCAAAAAAAAGTTTTCTTTTTTATTCATTTATGGTTTTCATAGTTGACCTTTTCCCAAGTAGATTTATCTGCAAAAAGCCTTTAGCAGCTGGTGTCATGCTTAATTCTTTATAATTTTACTTAATATGTATCACTTCCAAATTCAAAATTTATTCTCTAGTCTCAACAATTTGGAGAATATTTTCTAGTTAATTTTACAGGAAAGATAATAGGGTGACTAATTTTCTGAAAGGTTCATACCACTCAATCTCTCTCTTTTTTTTTTTTTTTCGATTTTTTTTTTTTTTATTTGAAAGGCAGAGTTACAGAGAGGCAGAACCAGAGAGAGAGAGAGAGAGAGAGAGGTCTTCCATCTGCTGCTTCACTCCCTAGATGGCTGCAATGGCCAGAGCTGTGCCAATCCGAAGCCAAGAGCCAGGAACTTCCTCATGGCTCCCACCTGGGTGTAGAGGTCCAAGGAAATTGGGCCATATTCTACTGCTTTCCCAGGCCATAGCAGAGAGCTGGATCAGAAGTGGAGCAGCCAGGACTCGAACTGGTGCCCATATGGGATTCTGGCATGGCAGGCTGCTGCTTTACCTGTGACATCATGGCGCCAGCCCCTCTCTTTCAAGTACAATTAGAAAAATCAAGGCTGGCGCCGTGGCTTAACAGGCTAATCCTCCGCCTTGCGGTGACGGCACACCGGGTTCCAGTCCCGGTTGGGGCGCCGGATTCTATCCCAGTTGCCCCTCTTCCAGGCAAGCTCTCTGCTATGGCCCGGGAAGGCAGTGGAGGATGGCCCAAGTCCTTGGGCCCTGCACACGCATGGGAGACCAGGAGAAGCGTCTGGCTCCTGGCTTCGGATCAGCACAATGCTCTGACCGCAGCGGCCATTGGAGGGTGAACCAACGGCAAAAAGGAAGACCTTTCTCTCTGTCTCTCTCTCTCTCACTATCCACTCTGCCTGTCAAAAAAAAAAGAAAAATCAGTTTTGCAAGTGTGTAAGTTTGGTTTTGAGCCTAAAATGGGTAACCTAATTCAGCCAGATCCTCCTGTTTGGCAGGGAAAAAAAAAAAAAAAAAAAAAAAAAAACCCTGACAATCTTATAAACAAATTAAAAAACTTTTCTTTTAGCAGGGTATCTTGTCATATCATTCCAGCTGTAATTTGCTAGGAACCATCTTTCTCCCATCCTAGTGGGAGACCAAAGGATATCTAGAGCATTCTGTGATACTGGAAATGATTTCTATCTGTAGTCAGTAGCCACAAGTGACTGTTGAGTATTTGAAATCTGTAAAGTGTAGGGCTGGCGCCGTGGCTCACTTGGTTAATCCTCCACCTGCGGTGCCAGCATCTCATATGGGCGCCAAGTTCTAGTCCTGGTTGCTCCTCTTCCAGTCCAGCTCTCTGCTGTGGCCTGGGAAGGCAGTGGAGGATGGCCCAAGTGCTTGGGCCCTGCACCTGCATGGGAGACCAGGAGGAAGCACCTGGCTCCTGGCTTCTGATCGACACAGCTTGCTGGCCGTGGCGGCCATTTGTGGAGTGAACCAATGGAAGGAAGACCTTTCTCTCTGTCTCTCTCACTAACTCTACCTATCAAATAAAAAAAAAAATATCTGTAGAGTGTAACTGAATAAATGTTTAATTAATTGAGACCTAAATAGCATTATGTAGCTAGTAGGGCTCTGAAATAGAAATCTTACAGAGAAGTTGTTATATGGGATTAGCAGGAGCGGAGCCCTCCTGAGTAGAGGGTCCTATCCTGAGGACTGGTGATGTGAAGTGACCCTGGCCTCAAGGGCACAGGTACAGGGCTTGTCCTTTGGAAAGAGAGGAGAATGGAGTTAAAACACAACACTTAACAGAATTGAGTCTCAAAGACCAGGCTGAGGCGGGGGTACCAACAGTCCTAGACTTTGTAGATGACAGACAGCACCAAGGCTAGACAAAGTTCTAAAAAGAGCAGGAACAGACTGCTTGAACAAGCTACAACTGCACTAAAGGCTGAGGTTCAGCAAATACCTGTGAATGTTTCAAGGCCAGAGCAGGGATATGGATTTCAGGCTCAGTGAGACTGATCCTAAAGACCCTAGAATGCCAGCAGTTGTAGGGGCTGGGGACAGAAGCTTAGCCAGGCAAGTGTAAAACCCTAAGTGGCTCAGGTAAGAACACTCATAGGAATTCCCAGCCCGGTGCAGACACAGGGAGTCCAGAGGTAAAAAGGGCTTTAGGCCAGGTGAGAAGGGGACATTGGGTGGTGGTCTGAGAAATGGAGCTCGAGGCCGTGCTGTAGGTGAGAGGGGAAATGTGATGAGACAAGGTGTGCTCTTGTACAGAGGGTTTTAGAGAATTAAACCAGGCCTCTGAAAGCCAAGGCAAAAGCCCAGTGGGATGAATCAGGGCAGGAGAGCCAGTAGTGAGGTTCAGGACAGAGCTAGAATGAGGATGCATGGGCAAGATATGAAGGCAGTTGTTGGAATGTGGCAGACAAGTAGAGACACAAGGAAGCCCAATGGTCAGTGCTGTGCCTGGGTACCACACTTTAGGTAATGCAAGAGAGATACAGGGAAGAGGCCATTCTAAACCTGCTGCTTCAATTAGAAACCAGGACAAGATGGACTTTTCACCGGGGGACGCCACAGGGCTTAACTGTGGGAACTGGGGAGAGCAGAACCAAGGAAAGGAGATAGGCCCAGTAGAGAATTTAAATTCTGAATTTTTACTTAGTGCTCATTTCCCAGTTGTCTGTTCACCTCTGCAGAATATGGGCTCCAAAGGGTAAATAAAAAGGAGTTGCTCTGAGGTTGTAGCTTGTTCAAGCAGTCTGTCTGCCTAGGCTACAGCGTGAGTCTCAGAAATGAGGCTGAAACCCCACCTCATAGCCTGTGTATTTCAAACAATTTGCAAAGAAATCAAATCCCATCAGCTAAAAAAATAGATATGTTTTGGGGTAGTGCAGAACTGTGTTACGAAAAGCATGGTGAGAATAATCATTCTCTAATTTTCATAAGATGCCCCAGTGGGGCCTCCTGGAAACATCTGCTGGATTTGCAGGATAAGGGGTACCTCCTTCACCCACTGGTGTGCATGTGTTTGGTTTAGGATTTGTCAGTCTGGGGAGCTGAGGGCCCTGGGCAGCTTTAGCCAGGCAGATTTCCCCCACCTGCCTGAAATGCAGCCCAAGGGCGCAGAGGCCCCTCCCCAGCCCATTCCTGCACCTTCCCTCTCAGCCCTTGGAACTGTGGCCTTTATTTCAAGTCTGGTCCCCAGGGGGCTGAATGGAGAATGAGGACAGCTGATAAACCTGACAGTATTGACTTTATGGGGCAGTATTCAATGAATTTACCTCTGCAAGGAGGCTGCGGTCTTATCTGCTGCCCACAGAGCATCTAAATCCTCATCTAGGGGACTGCTGATGAGTTGTCCCTTCTACAAAGACCAGAGAATAAAGAGGGGAAAGGGAGTCCCACCCACTCCTTTCTTTCTCCAGGACCTGGTCCTGCCCAATTCATCTCCACACACTGCCACCACCTTGTTTTCCCTGCTGTCCTTGGGTTTATTGGCTGAAGCACTCACAGCCCCATGCCTACTGGCAGCCTGGCCTTGTCAGCAGCTGGGCACACCCACGGCTGTAAGTCCCTCTAGTTGGTAACTATGGGAAGAAATGCCCACTCACTTCAAACAGTGATGTGCCCTGCTTTATGCTTCAACAGTCAACATTTGCTCTAGACAGAAACACCTGCCTGACCTCAACACCAGGTGTCTTTTAGAAGAGTGTGTGTGGTGAGGGGTGAGGGGTGGGGAGAGAGTGGTTTATAGCCATGGAATCTGGATCTGAGTTGCCAGAGGATCAAAATTTTAAAAAGAAGTCCTGATGTTCAAGAGAAAAATTTTTTGCTCCAAATAGTACAATGAGATCAATGTGTCTAAGCACAGGACGGATGCAACTCAGAGGCAAAGTAGAGCCAGAATACTGGATTGAGCAGATGAAAGAAAACAACTGAAAGTGACCTTTGGGGGAAGAGGCATAAATTTAGGTCCCGTATCTAGCTTTTGAGATAGTTTTTCTGGTAATAAAAATAAAACAAAAAGACAATAAATGTTGAGTAAGTATGATTTCATTAGATGCTTATCACTGCCAGGTTTTAGTATTCTCTCCAAAGCATTAACTTTAACATACATTAGCTCATTGAATCTTCACATTCATTCATGAGTTGATATTATTTCCATTTTACAGATCAGAACACTGAGGCTGCTAGAAGTTAAGTAACTTATCCTGGATGACAGCTGGTATCAGAGCAGGTCAGTCTGTCTCCAAAGCCAAGTCAGAGATCTCTCACCTGTCTGACTAGACTGCCTCCCATTTGGCATTGCTCAGTAACTTATCTCAGTCCACAGCGAATCAGTGAGTATTTATTATTCCCATTTATAGGAAACAGAAATGCACTGCTTCCTATCCAGGGTCAGAAAATTATAGTTTATGTAAGATACTCTACACTACAGATTCTAGCATCTCTTCTCTGTTGTGGCTGGGGGATGATTTCAGGGAAATCCAAAAATGATGAAAGAACAACCAAGTTTGCATTTCCTTGTGAGGGAAGACCAAAGTGCTCACCTCTCTAGCACCTTTCCCACCACTCGGGCGGAAATGTGGGCCATGTCGGTGCATTTCTCCCTTCTACACACCCTGGTTTCCTGGGCCACTTGCTTTCATCTTCAGCTGCTTGCTGGATAATGTTCTGATTTGAGGAGGATGGGTTGGGGGAGGCAAGAAGACCCTCGCAGGATGTGAGCTAAGCATCCCTAAACTGCCCTGTGGGTCCTGTGCGTGCAGCAGCTTTGACTTCATGAGAATTTGCAGCTGGTGCTGGCTCTGGAAAGATGGCTAAGAACCACTAATGAAACAGCTCTATGCTGCAGGCTTTGTTTTCTTTGACTATGCATCCTAGAATTTTAACTTTTTATGTTGTTAATATTTTGTTTTGTCTAGGATAACTTGTTATATAACTTTATAATTGATATATAAATGTAATTTATCATATTAAATGAGAAAACATGAGTGAAATGTCTACAAGGTACCCAGCACTTAGGTTTAAATAATGTGAGTAGAGAATTCAGAGTCAGGACCAGAGTTGATGCTCAGTGACACCCCATCAGTGTCAAATTATCATCCCTTTCCCTGCTTTCCTGTCATGGCCTCCTAACTGGTCCCCCCATGGCCTTTCTTGCCACTTCCATTTAGTAGCCAGAATGTTCTTTTTCCCTTAAAAAACAACTAATCACCAAAAATCCCCTCTCATGGCCTTGAAAACCTTGACCTCGAAGCCACAGCTATGTGTCTGCTGGCAGAAGCATGGCACACTGAAGGCAGCTGTCTAGGGAAAGAAGCCAGACTTTCTTGAACTCATTCAATGAAATGTCTTATCAAAAGTAGCTTTTGTGTATGGTGGCACAGTTCCTGAGCTCTAGTGATGAACAAAAAAGTTCTTGCCCTCAAGAAATTTAAAACATAGTCAGTAAGGTAGAATGAGATCCGTTCTGAAAAAATTCAATATGGAGATGGGGACTCCTTTAAAAAAGAGTAGAGAGTTACCAAGAAAAGGTTTCATATACCAGTGTCACACACACATGCCCACAAAGTAACCATAGAAGAATGGGCACTGTATAATTTGGACAATGCAAATTTAAAAACAGGTGCTGTAACACTAATATAAAACAAGATGAATTCATTACAAGAAACAAGACAAAGGAGGTGATTTTATTATGATAAGGGATAGTTACCTAAATCAATAAAATTTCCCTGAGTATGCTTCCAAAGCAGTGCCTCAAAAGATATCGTATCTTAAGCAAACATGCCTCAAAACAGAAAAAGGAAGGAACAAGGAGATTTTCACACAGCTCTCTCTTTAATAGATGAAATAGACTCAAACTTCCAAGAATATAGAGGGTTGAAAGATTGAATTAATGGATATGTATAAAAATATTTTACCTCTCAAGCCAAGTATACCTGCTTTTCCAGTACCTATGAAACATTGATAAAAACCAACTGTATGTTATATAAAAGAGAAAATCTCAAATCAAAGCCAAAAGCATACAGGGCACATCTTTGACTATACTGCAGTAAAGCTAGAAATTTATAACATGGTTACCAAAAAATATAACAAAACATAACTATAAAACACTTTCTAAAAAAAGTAACCAACAGACTTTAGAAACTATGGACAGTGATACCACAACTGGAACACTGGATATCACCAAAGATCTATTATAAAAAAAGTTCATTGCTTGGAATATTTTTCTTCCTAAACAAGAAAGAAAAATAAATAAGCATTCAATCCTAGAAGGGGGTGGTGGTAGTGATGGAAAGGGAATAAAAGAAACATAGTCAGATAAAAAGAGCAGATTTAATAAAGATATAGTAGATGTTATGTAATGGAAGTCATAAAAATGAATCCCAAAGATAGGGGTTTTTTTTACCTTAAAAAAGAACAATAGATACTTACCTGGCAGGGGAGATACCATGATCACGAAGGTGGTTTTCCCAGGGCGAGGCTTATCCATTGCACTCCGGATGTGCTGACCCCTGCAATTTCCCCAAATGTGGGAAACTCGACTGCATAGTTTGTGGTAGTGGGGGACTGCGTTCGCGCTCTCCCCTATAAGAAAAAAAAAAAAAAAAGAACAATAGAGTCGGGGCAGGTGTTGTGCACAGAAGTTAAGACACCACTTGCTGCCATCTGGGATGACATAATGAGTCTTCAAAAAATTTATGGAAAGTATATATCATAAAAAACTATGGATGGGTTGAAAATTTTTGCACTAAGATAAACATATCTTAATTTCATTTTCCCAGCACTGTCTTCAAGCCCCTGTGTATGCTAAGCAATCTCCTTTGGACACCATGTTATTTTTGTACCACCCCATTATTCAAAGTGATACTTACTTGTTCTAAGGCTGTCCATTATGACTAACATGAATATTAAAACCTCACCTCGGGGCAGGCATTAGGGCATAGCAGGTAAAGCCGCCACCTGCAGTGTTGGCATCCCATATGGGCACCAATTCAAGAGTGAGCTGCTCTACTTCTGATCCAGCTCTCTGCTATGGCCTGGGAAAGCAGCAGAAGATAGCCCAGGGGCTTGGACCCCTGAACCCGCATCAGAGACCTGGAGGAAACTCCTGGCTCCTGGCTTTGGATCAGCGCAGCTCCAGCTGTTACAGCCATTTGGGGAGTGAACCAGTGGATGGAAGACTTCTCTCTGCCTCTGCCTCTGCCTCTGCCTCTCTCTAACTCTACCTTTCAAATAAATAAATAAATCTTTTTTTTAAAAAAAGGTAATTAACATTATTAAAAAAAATCCTCACCTCTGCAGTTGCTAAATTTTGGATTTTTAAATCAGAATTTTCATCATCTACAAGTTAATGGTGTATGTCATTCATTCTCTCTTATGTTCTTGGCATGTTCTCTTATGTTCTTGGCGACCTCAGAATTCCCTCTCTCACTACTTGGATTGCTGTCTATGCTGGAGGTGTGTATGTTGCCAGTTGTCTTCTCTTCCTTGTGGAATCTGATTCTACTTAAAAACAAAAGAAGTAATAGTGCTGCTGACAGACATGCAATGTTTTGTAAAATAAATAAATATATAAACCTTCAAAAAAAAAAGACATCACTTGGGATGCCTACATCCTGTATCAAAGTTTCTAAGTTTAAGTACTGACTGCTTCTGATTCCACCTTCCTATTAATACAGACCCTGGCAGGCAGCAGGCACCAGATAATGCTCAAGTACTGGGTCCCTGCTGCCCACGAGGCAGACCCAGATAGAGTTCCGGGTTCCTGCCTTCAGCCTGGCCCAGCCCCAACTGATGAAGGCATTTGGGGAATGAACCAGCAGATGGAAGATCTCTCTCTGTCTCTTTCTCTGTCTCTGTTGTCTCTCTCTCTCCTTCTCTCCCCCCTTCCCTTCTTTCCAAATAAGGTGAAAATAAATAAATTTTTTAAAAGATTTTTTGAAAGACAGAGTTACAGAGAGAAGTAGAGACAGAGAGAGAGTTCTTCCATCTGCTGGTTCACTCCCCAGATGGCCGCAACAGCCGGAGCTGCACCAATCCGAAGCCAGGAGCAAGGAGCTTCTTCCATGTCTCCCATGCGGTTGCAGGGGCCTCAGGACTTGGGCCATCTTCTACTGCTTTCCCAGGCCATAGCAGAGAGCTGGATCCAAAGAGGAGCAGCCAGGACTAGAACCGGTGCCCATATGGGATGCCGGCGCTTCAGGCCAGGGCTTTAACCCGCTGCACCACAGCACCGGCCCCAATAAATTTTTTAAAAGAAAAATAAAATGGACAAACTTGAAGGTGAGACAGAGAAGTCATAAACACATAGTATGAGGCATGAGAGAGATAACAAAAAAATTTTTTTAATTGAATAACTGCTTATCACACTCTACTAATGATTCTGAAAATGTCAAAACACATGTCGAGGCCAGCACTGTGGCCCCATTCTGCAGTTCAAGTCCCAGCTGCTCCAGTTCTGATCCAGCTCTCTGCTATGACCTGAGAAAGCAGTGGAAGATGGCCCAAGTCCTTGGATCCCTGCACTGGTGTGGAGACCTGGAAAATGCTCCGGCTCCTGGCTTCGGATCGGCACAGCTCTGGCCGTTGAGGCCAATTGGGGAGTGAACCAGCGGACGGAAGACCTCTCTCTCTCTCTCTCTCTGTAATGCTCTTTTTCAAGTAAATAAAATAAATCTTTAAAAAAAACTCACATGTTAAAAAGTACCAAATTTGATTTAAGAAAAAATAGAACTCATGAAGAAACAAAACTTACCTAGAAGGATTTGCTAGTCAATTAGATTAAATTTCAAGACCCGGTGAATTCAGATGCTGAATAAACTGATAGATGCATGTACAATAGCTGGATGGCAGAAGGGGTGACTAGAGGACTGGATAAATGGAGAGCCGGATGGATGCATGCATTAGGGCCTCAATACACAGGACTGGGGGTTTGGGAATCAAGAGGGGAGGAAGGGCATTTTAAGACTAGGTAAGACTGCTGCTTGACTTCTACCTAAGATAACCTTGGGCCTACACTTCCCTAACCTGGCAGAAATCCCTTCTGAGAAACCCCTGGTTTGGTCTTTCCTGAAGCTGACAACCCCTGCTAGGATGAGAGGGCCAGTATTCATAGGCTGATCCAGACAGATCAATTAAACCAGAAGAACCAGAGAGCCTGACAGTACCCAGACTCTTCCAGTGACCTGCCCGTCCCTTCCCAGCCTCCTCTTCCCTTGCTAGGAGCTCGCAGGTGCAGTCTCTCCAGGGGGGCGGTGAGAGCCATGAATAGTAAGGGTTTTAGCTCAAGCACACAGAGACATTTAGCTGCCCAAACCTAATCCTCCAATAATCGGATTATGTAAATTCCTACTCCAACCCCTTCCCCTGCAGGACCCGGCCCCTAAATGTACACTGGGGGCCTGGTGTGGGAGAGGCTTGTCACTCTGAATGATCCTAGCTAGTGGAATGGTACCCTAAAATGCTTTCCCTATTTCTAAAAGTGAATCCAAAAATGAGTTCAACCCTGGTTCCCATATATCAACACAATTGTGCTCCTTTCTTCGTCCTCCGTGTCCTTTCTGTCCATCCTTGTCCCCTTGCACACAGATCCAGTTTTACAGCTGGTTGGCGTTTCATTTCGCATCACACATTTCCAATCTTGCAGCCCACTCACACTGTTCCTTTTCATAACTGTAAAATAAGCCATTGGGAAAATATATCTGCTCAGATTTTTTGGCTGAAATGAAGGGTGCTATGGATTCTTGATTTAAAATCTAGCAAGGTATCAGAACTGTGATATAATCAGGTGGATGGGCAAGAGCACGGGCACTGTGAAGCAGAAATTCTCCTCCCAAGCACACAGAGACAAGAGAGGGGCCGAAAGGGGAGCAAGTCAGGGAAAGGCACTGCAAATAGTAGTTTGCGTTTTTAAAGATTCTTTTGTACTTGTGCACAAATTGAACAATTATTTCTCTGCAGTCAATCCTCTTGTGCTGTTAGCAGAACAAGCTTGTAAGCAATGACTAAACAGATTCTTCCGTGCTTATAGACAGTTGCCTTCACCTAGTCTGCCCCCTCTCCCACCCCCCTGGCTTTTACTGTATTCTACTGGCTTTTACTACCAGCTTTTACTACCACCCTTCCACCCGGGCACGCAGGGCCTCCTCCAGTGTCCACTCAGTGTTCAATGTTCCACCTTCTAAGCCACCCTCTGGGTATCCCAGACCCTGAATTTCTGTTCAGATGGACCTGAGGTCATTTTCAGGGCCTGCACAGGACTCTTCCTTAGGTCTGTATGGGAGTCCACACCGTATACCCAAGACCATCACAGAACAGAACAGAACTAAGGGATAGAGAAATAATGGGGAAGGGGATGGGCCAGGAGTCTCCATTTGTACCTTTGTCCTGAGTTCCACAAATGTCACAGTCAGCCTTGCTTCAAGGGCTAGGGTTTTTTGTTTTTTTTTTTTTTGTTTTGTTTTTTTTTTTTTAGATCTATTTCACTTATTAGAGAGAGAGAGAGAGAGAGGGAAGACTTCTTCTGTCTGCTGGTTCACTCCCCAAAAGGCTATAATGGCCGAGTCTGGGCCAGACTGAAGCCAGGAGCCAGAAACTCCATCCTTGTCTCCCACGTGGATGACAGGGGCTCAAATATTTGGGCCATCTTTTGCTGCTTTCCAGGTGAGTTAGCAGGAAGCTGGATAGGAAGTAGAGCGGCCACACTGTAACCGGCAGTCCCATATGGGATGCTGGCATCACTGGTGCAGGCTTGAGTCATTGTGCTGCAACCCCAGCCCCCGAGGCCTGGTTTAAATGCTGTCGCCCCCCACCAGTAACCTCTGATCCTCCAGCTTCTGCTTCTGTATTCCTAACTCTGATTTCACACTCGCTGGCAATGATAGCTGTCTTATATGCAGTCATTTTGTCACACCCTTTCTCTTCCAAACCCTGTGAGCTCCTTAAAGGCAAATGCAGAGCCTTCTTCCATGTCCTGCACATACACCCATCTGACCCTCATACAGCATCCTTTTTTATTTATAATAAAGCAATTAGTTTATCTTCCCAGGGGCTGAGGAGGCTTGGGATGTGCAAAATAGCACCAAAGGCCCCATGGCTTACAACAACAGCAAAGCATAGCTCATTACACAAGACTGACATTGGCTGTGGATTCTCTGCATGGTGTCCAGGCTGCTAGGTCCAAGCATGACCCTCTCAGGGCTGGGCCCAACCTGTAATCTCTCTTACAGCTTCTGCTCCACTCTCACCTGTGTCAGGTCTGCTCACATTCCATTGGCTGATGCAAGACACATGGCCAAACCTGGCAATTGTTCAGGGAAGTATAGGGAAGTGCTGCCAGTCACGTGCCTGGGAGTGGATCCTCTCATGGGGAAGGGAGTGAGTAGTTGTAACAAAAACAGAATCAGCCACAATAAAAATTTACAATAAACTATGTGCTAGTTACAGTGCTAAATGCTTTACCTGTTGTTTTTCCTTACTTGATACTCACAATCCTACCATTGCCTCATTTTGTAGATGAAGAAAGTGAGGCAGGCAGAAGTTATGTAACTTGCCCAGGATCACCCAAGTGAACAACAAACAAGGAATTTCAAGCTGGGTAAGAGCCCTTTGAGCTTAGCCACAAAGCTGTCGATATATTTGTGACTTTATTGTGCCAAATCCTATGCTATGCCAAGTCTTTCAAAGACAGCAGCACCTAGAATTTCATTTCTTATTCATTCATTGACCAGCCAACATTGGGAGTGGGGTGGCACGGGGAAGAGAGAGCCAGGATGAAGAAGTACTGCTAAGTAAGGCTGAGTGTAAGGAGAAGGAAAACGACAAAGCATGAGGAATCTGTGCATGGGAAGGTTCAAGTTTGGTCTTCGGTCAGAGGCTCGTTAACAAGAGGATAACATTGGAGTAAAGAATGATGGCAGCTTCTCGAGGCCAGAGGTTTGTATCTGTTGTATTTGAAGTTGTGTCCTCAGCACCGAAAATGGATCCTAACCCGTGGAGGACCCTCAGTTATAATTTGTTGAATGAATGAAAGGAGCTAAGGGAGGGAATCATGTGGGTAATTTGGGAGGAAGAGGAAACAGTGCGAAGGTCCCAAGGCAAGAGGGCTACTGGTGCATTTCTGAAAGTGAGAGACTGAGAGAGGTGCGGGGCAGGCCGGGGCCCTAGAGCTCCATGAACCTTGAAAAGTTAAGGGACAGGCAGATCATAAGGAAGGGGGGATCGGATGGCACATTTAAAGGCCTTAACTCTGAGAGAAGTGGAGAGCAGAATGTGACCAGGGGAGAGGGGGTTCACAGGGTTGTTCCTAATGTTAGATGATGGAAGGAGGCTAGCCCAGAAAGAAAAAAGAGCACGGAGGAGGCCCCTCCATCACTGATGCGCTGGGCACTGTGGAAACTGACATGGATCCATCTGGGGTGGGGGACTGTTAACTTTGCTGTGCATCTTAATCTCCTGGGGTACTTGAAAAAATGTCAGTTTCAGACCCCACCCTGTCCCCAAAATCCTGATTTTGTGGGCCTGGGCTATGGGGTTGGGGTCTTTTTCTGAAGCAAGTGGTGGTCTCACACTACAGTTGGAGCCTCACTGGGCTTAAATCAACACCTGCTGAATTAATGGCGGTACAGACTTTATGATGTTTGCCTGTGTTGGTGAGGGAGGCGGCCCAGAGGCACCCCCAGTCCAGATGGGGAGGGCAGAATCCCTTCCTTCCCCCAAGCCTTACACAAAGCGGGCTTCTCCTTCCCTTGCCCCCTCTCCAGGGCACGAGGGAGGGCTGGTCCCAGGAAGCCAGCGCGGGGAGTGGCGAGGAACTGGCCGGAGTCTCCGGCGGGGACCCGGGCCCCAAGAGACAAAGGACGGTGTCCTATAAATGCGGCAGCCGAGACGCAGCGTCCAGGCGAGGGCGTACACGGCCGGCGACGGCGACAGCACCGGCGCGGATTCCCAGCTCCCGGCGAGGAGGTGCGTCAAGTCTGGGGGTTCGGGGACACCACCCCGGCCGGGCTCGTGAGCCTGGAGCTTCCTTACTCAGTCCCCTGGGTCCGAGCCACCCTCATCTGGGAGGGCAGGGATGTAGTGGCCGCTCCATGGGAAGACTTGGGGGCTTTCCTCGGGACAGCGGCGCGGGGCACGCCGCAAAGGTAGCACTCCTTGGCGGTGCAGCTCCGCCCGCATCCGCGATGCCGGAGACCCCGCCCCGCAGTGCATCTCCCAGGTCCCTTTCTGTAGCTCGTGCCCCTGCATAAGCCACTTGTGCACACCTGGCAGACAGTTGCGAAACTTCAGCCGCGAGCTGCTTTCCCAGACTCCCGAAATATTTACTGGGCAGAGCAATGCTCTGCAGCACAATGCAAAGATTTTGAAAAGGAGAAAGGGAAAACCCGAGGAGTGAAGCAGGCATGGGCAGCAGGTGGGGTTGGCATGGGCAGGTTTTTTGGCGGGGCGTGGGAAATGGGAGTAGCGGGTACTGAGCTCACTTCACTAGTGAGCTGCAGAGAGAGCTGCATGAACCGCAAGCGTCTTCCCAGAGAACGGTGTCCATGGTGTGTGTACTGAGTAAATGCATCCATATGCAGAGTTGTCTAGTGAAAAAAGTATACTGCATAATAATAGCAGCGTGTAGAGTGATGTTTAAAGGGCGAATGTGGAAGTGTGTGCTGGAGAGTGTGGATGAGTGTAGGCAGAAGTTGGAGTCTTTGCCATTTTAAGTTCTATGTTTGTGTACTGGTTGATTTCTTTTTCTTAAACTAGCGTAAAAGCTACTTCTATAATAATCTCAAAAGGCAGAACCGTGACTCGTGTTGGGGTGAGGCACCTTCCCTCAATCTAGCTTTATAAACTGCCCTTCATCTCTGTCTTTCTGACAAGTGCTTCCATTTACTTTCAAGAGAGAGATGAGAGTCCAGGAGCTGAGACTAGGAGACGCGTTTACAGCCAGAGCCTTGTGAGTCTGGGTGCCTGGGACCGGCCGGGTAGGGAGGTTAGCCTCCTCCTTCCTAGCTGGCCGTGGCTTTGTATCCAGGGGCCACAGGGCACAAAAGAGCAGCAGCTCCTGTTGGGGGCATCCGGCACCTTCCCTAAGGGCATAATTGTCACTCTTTTCTCAGGTCATGTGTCACTTTCCATGGTGACAATATAGAGAAGTCTGTGGACATCTCTATTCCTACTGGATCTACCCTGGCTTTTCCCCAGTGCAGGTATTCTTAACCTGGGTTACAGCCTCTACCCACACAGGGATACACAGATAGAATTCAGGGGTCCTGTGAAGGTTCTAACTTTATTCTGAGTGTAACATTTCCTTTATTTATTGATATGGGTAATAAAAAACAATAATATTAGCAGAGGTGGTGAAACCATCACCAATAGAAATCATAGCTTCTTGCATCTCACATCACAGATGGATGCCACAAATCTTTGGAAAAGGTCATTTATAAATCATATATTAGGAATTACGGTAATAAGTCTGGCTATTTTATGTGTTAAAATGAAGCACATGTACTGCTGTATTGCACTTTAATTATTTTAATAACTAATAAGTAGAACTGATTATTTTTTATTGATGTATTATTTTAACTTAGACATTTAAAATCATTATCCTGAAAAGGGAACTAAAGGTTCTTTTAATATTATATATTTAAAATTATTATTCTGGGAAGGAATCTGTCCCTGGGCTTCATCAGACTGCCAAAGGAGTCGAAGGCACAAAAAAGTTACAAATCCTGACCTGGGAGTACTCAGTGGTCACCAAAACCCAAACTTGGACATTGGCTCTGCCACTGATTCTGTGTGTGACTTAAATGCTTCACCTTTGTTTCTACCTCTGTCAGCTGTTCTCTGCGTCTGTGGCATCTAGTGTACATGTGTGTGTTGTGTTTTGTTTTAGCTCTTACGTTGCTCTGCAGTGGAGATTAGCAGCAATCATTCCTTGCTGTTGGAAGAACACTAAATGCAATTTCCTTTGATTTAATAAGTATTTAAGTAATTTTCCAGTGACCTCTACTTTGAGCTTTTCCAGCTTGTTTAGTGACTAATTTCTGTCCCCCCCCCCCCGTGGAGAAGAAGAGTCACACACTTGAGAATAAATCAACAAGTAATTATTAAGCACCTCCTAGGATGGCAGGTTCCACTTTAGAAGCCAGGCTTTGCTTCTTTCTGCTCCTTCTGTCTGCTTCCAGTACAATAGGATTGAGCCCTCTTAGAGCACCACAGTTAGTTTATCCTGACTAATCTTTTTTGCTCCCAGCTTGAAAAAAAACCCCCACGGGATTGGAGTTGACTTAGTGAATGAGCTAAAACCTCTTTTGACAAGAGAAGCTTGAACGTAACTTTGCTCCCACAGTCCTGGCCAGTGTCAGTGTGAATGAGACTTGAGTTTTCTGTCCATCCTAAAGTTCCCTTGATTCAGTTCTAAACCTCTGCATTTTAAGTACAGTTAAGGTACAGTTCTGTATGCACTGATATTTTCATTATAGAAGCTAAGACCAAGTTATTCAGAAAAGACTTTGGGGTAAAGAAAAGGTAATGGACAGGGCATTGTGGCATTTCAAAAAAAGAGGCCAGGGGCCGGCACCGTGGCGCACTAGGTTAATCCTCTGCCTGTGGCGCCGGCATCCCATATAGGGCGCCGGTTCTAGTCCTGGTCGCTCCTCTTGCAGGCCAGCTCTCTGCTGTGGCCCGGGAGTGCAGTGGAAGATGACTCAAGTGCTTGGGCCCCTGCACCCGCATGGGAGACCAGGAAGAAGCACCTGGCTCCTGGCTTCGGATCGGCACAGCTCTGCCCGTTGCTGTCATTTGGAGAGTGAACCAACGGAAGAAAGACCTTTCTCTCTGTTTCTCTCTGTCTGTAACTCTACCTGTCAAATAAATAAATAAAATCTTAAAAAAAAAAAAAAAAAAAAAAGAAAGAAAGAAAGATCGCCTGATATACCCTGTTAAGTTTTGGGACATGGGCTACCTGGAAGCCCGTTAGAATACCTGGTTGCTGCTTTTGCATGCGCTAAGTTTCTCTCTGGAATATCAACACAGGCAGTTGACTCCTTAGATTCCAGCAGCCAGCACAACACAGGTGCTCCTCCACTTATGATGTGGTTACATCCTGTTAACCCCACTGCAAACTGGAACTCTTGTAATGCATATAATGCATCCAACCTACAAACATCACAGCATGGCCTAGCCTACCTGAAACAAGCTCAAAACACATACATTAGGCCTACAGTTGGGCAATGTTATCTAATGCAAAGCCTATGTTGTGAAAAAAGTATTGAATATCTCATAATTTATTGAATGCATGCATCCAAAAAATGCTGACAACATATTTCTGTAAGCTGTAGACTGTCACTTGTTTACCCTCCAGATTGCAGATGGCGTGGCTCACAGGGGAGCTGCAGCATTGCTAGAGAGCAATCCTACCCTGCTATGCAGACACCTGTAGAGTCAGGGCTTGGTGGAGAGGCAGGGTTTGAGCTGCTCTTTAAAGAATGTGCAGAAATAGGCAAGGAGAGAGTGGGGAGGGAATTCAAGGAACAGAAAATGTCACATGCAAAAGGGTGGAATTAGGAATGTTTATTACTGTTTGGAGGAACTAGAAGGGTCCCGGTAATGAGGAGAGCTAAGTCTGGAGCAGGCAACAGTTTGAGAGCGCTAAGGGAGAGCAAAACTGTCTTCTCCATCTCAAATCTTACTTGATTAACAAAACTTAGCATCATAGCTCTTTTCTTCTTAAGAATTTATGATATACTGTTGATTCAGTTCCCTGTTGGCTAAATATATATTTTATTCAGACATATTCTCAATCCTGTTCTGTACCTGATTTTTAACAATAAGGAAGAATTGTCTATAATGGAAGTAATGAGGGTGTTGGGATAAATAACCGACTAACTGGAACCTTCAAAACAGCCAGAGAGAACAAAGTTGAAAGGCATTGTTCTTACCCTGCCCCTATTCCTCCCTCATTTTCTTTCCTTATTAAAAGGAAATTTCAGGCCGGTGCCGCGGCTAACTAGGCTAATCCTCCGCCTTGCGGCGCCGGCACACCGGGTTCTAGTCCCGGTCGGGGCACCGATCCTGTCCTGGTTGCCCCTCTTCCAGGCCAGCTCTCTGCTGTGGCCAGGGAGTGCAGTGGAGGATGGCCCAAGTCCTTGGGTCCTGCACCCCATGGGAGACCAGGAGAAGCCCCTGGCTCCTGCCATCGGATCAGCGCAGTGCGCTGGCCGCAGCGCGCTACTGCGGTGGCCATTGGAGGGTGAACCAACGGCAAAAGGAAGACCTTTCTCTCTGTCTCTCTCTCACTGTCCACTCTGCCTATCAAAAAGAAAAAAAAAAAATAAGAAAAGGAAATTTCAGAAAACCCAAAAGTGAGGAGATAAATGTCCTAAATTCTAGGTTGAGAACACCTAACATGATAGGTTCATGGCAGGACTTGTGCTACCAGCCAGGCCTCTTGTAAGGTATTGGCCCTCGGGGCCCTTTCTCTTTCCCATCTCAGGGCCTCAAACATGACCCGGAAGATCTTCACAAACACCCGGGAGCGGTGGCGGCAGCAGAACGTCAACAGTGCCTTCGCCAAGCTGAGGAAGCTCATTCCCACCCACCCTCCAGACAAAAAGCTGAGCAAAAATGAAACGCTCCGCTTGGCAATGAGGTATATTAACTTCTTGGTCAAGGTTTTGGGGGAGCAAAGCCTGCAGCAACCAGGAGTGGCTGCTCAGGGAAACATTCTGGGGCTCTTCCCCCAAGGACCCCACCTGCCAGGCCTGGAGAACAGAACTCTGCTTGATGATTACCAGCTCCCTTCACCTGGGCCAAGCCATCACCTCCCATAAGATGGTTCTGACTGCTAGTGTCATCCGCCAGGGCGGTACTCACCCAGAAGTTACCAGGTGTGGAAAGCCTTTTGCAATGTCTAGAGTCAACCTGATGACAGTCGTGTGAGGCAGGAAGCTAAGCTTCATCAAGATGGCCCTGGTACCACTGTGGAGAGCCAAAAGGAGGCCATGAAGGATGTCGCTTTGGAGTCCACCACCCCTGGGACTTCTGGCAGAGTGGCCTGCCTCTGTTTTCTAAATCCAAGTTCTGCATAAGGTGTTTGAAAAAAATATGTATTATAAGCGTAAAAAAGGTTTGAAAATCATTGACTCATTCAGTGTCTTCAGTTATGAAAAAGGAGTTTTATCATAAGGGACCTCAGAGAAATGGATAAGTGTTTCTCTAGAGGACGTATTTTCAAGTTTATTTAGAAAAATGAGACATGCTTAATCAACAGTGAACACAATAAATCTCAAGACTGATGATGAAAACAGCCCCTGTAGAAACCAAGCAGAGAGACTTGAGGGGAAAAGCAGCGGACAGAAGGCCCTCCTGTGGCATGAGGATTGTGGGAGCTTTGCAGATGCATGTGGGAGAGCTCCATGTCCTCTGAACCCCCTGGAACTGGGAGATGTTCCTCGGATTGCACTGGTTTTGCATATGTCATCTCTAAAGCCAAACGGAGGGTTATACTTGTGAAAGGAAAGGACTCGGTAATTTATGAGTTAGAGTTCATAGTTTTATTATGACAAATAGCTAAGTTAGCTAACCTGCTAGTTTCACATATCAGTTATCAATAATTTCAACTTAGCCTGAGTTCTTGTTGACTTAAGACCTGTAAATCGCAATTATAATTGTGAAAATCTAAATGTTAGCATTTAACAACTCATTTAGCAGAGAGCTTAAACAAAACATTTGGAGTAAACAATAGACTTTAGAGAGCTGAGGAGCATTAGCTCACTCTTACATGGAGAGGCGAGTCCTAACAAGTGTGTGAAATGGCATTGTTCTGACCAAACTCATCACCACATGCTACCCTGTTATTCAAAGATCGATCCCATAATTGAGCCCGGAATACAAATGATGTCATTTGATTATACCCAAAGTTCTTGACAATACATTGGTAAAGTACCAAGTGCTACTGAACTACAAGTAGCAAGTTGATGGATTTGAGATTAGAAATGTCCCAGTGTAAATGCAATAGGGGAATGGTCATTTCCTGCCACTCTAGAAAGAAGGAATTTTATTTATAAGAGGTTGAAATGAGCCCCCTTTGTTTGGTGATCAGAGGAAGGCTGGATGAGACTCTCACAATTTCATTCCTCCAAAATAGGTTGTTGTGTCATTAATCTATATACAGAAATCTCACTATGTCACAATGTATTTATCCCATCAATAAGATTCCTTTCAAGGTCACTTATTGAAACTATATTCAGTAAACTTCCCCATGGCCCCAGCCTGGGTCAGGCAAACATAAGCACAGAGACCAAGGGATCTTCCTCTGAAGGTGCATTTCTTCTAATAAGCTTACATGGACTCAAGTCTGATCCGAAATAACCAGGTGATAGTACATTTCAAAGTTTTGCTATCAGTTGTCAATTGAGTAACATTACTTATCCTCATCTGGTATTTATTTTTTAAAGATTTATTTATTTATTTGAAAGTCAGAGTCACAGAGGAAGAGGGAGAGAGGGGGAGGGAGAGGGAGAGGGAGAGAGAGGAAGAGAGAGAGAGAAACTTCCATCCACTGGTCTGGTTCACTCCCTAGATGTGTGCAAAGGCCAGGGTGTTATGCCACGATGTCAGCCACCCTTTTTTTTTTTTTTTAAGATTTATTTTTATGTATCTGAAAGGCAGAGTTACACACAGAGAGAAAGAGAGAGATCTTCCATTTGCTGGTTCACTCCCCAAGTGGCCATAATGGTCAAGGCTGGGCTAGACTCAAGCCAAGAGCCAGAAGCTTCATCTAGGTCTCCTATGTGAGTGCAGGGGTCCAAATACTTGGACCATCTCCTGCTGCTCTCCCAGGTGCAGTTGCAGGGAGTTAGTTGGGAAGTGGAACAGCCGGGGCTCAAATTGGTGCCCAGATGGGATGCTGGCATTGCAAGGAGGTGACTAAATCTGCTATGCCACAACACCAGCCCTTCATCTGGGATTTTTTTATGTTAGCTTCATTTTAATGTGTTCTGGAAAGGAAGAGATTATCATATTCTTGGAATTGTATCTATGAACTACATTGAATCTGTTCTCTTTCTATTCATATTACATTAACATGAAAAAAATCAGAAAAAAATAATGTGTGTGGAGGAAAGCAGAAAGTACCTCTTTGCCTGAATGTGGGGTTTTTGGCTCTATTCAGAATGATTCCCCTTTCCTGCTTTGGGTCCATGTTCATGTTCTGTGTGCATAAAGAGGGCCTTTCCACCAAACTATAATGAAGTATTTCTAAAAAGCTGTGAAGAAATTGAGTTTTCATGAAACTCTGAGGGGGATCACTATTAAGAAATCCTAGGGGCCGACGCCGTGGCTCACTTGGTTAATCCTCCGCCTGCAGCGCCGGCATCCCATGTGGGTGCCGGGTTCTGGTCCCGGTTGCTCCTCTTCTAGTCTGGCTCTCTGCTGTGGCCCGGGAGGGCGGTGGAGGATGGCCCAGGTGCTTGGGTGCCTGCGCCTGTGTGGGGGACCGGGGGAGGTACCTGGCTCCTGGCTTCGGATCGGTGTGGCTCCGGCCATGGCGGCCATTTGGGGGTGGACCAGCGGAGGGAAGGCCTTTCTCTCTGTCTCTCTCCCTCACTGTCTAGCTCTATCTGTAAAAAAAAAAAAAAAGAAAAGAAAAGAAAAGAAAAAAAATAAATCCTATAGGAACTCCTTCAGTAAATGAATCAACCTTTAAAATATTACTTCATGTAATTCATCCTTATTTTTTTGCCTGCTTGAATTTTGTACGTCAAGATGTATTAGGTTACACTGACCATCAAAAGGAATTGCAGTCACCAAATGTGGACCAAAACTTTGACAAAGGGGTATGTGTTTGATACACTGGTTAAAACACTGCTTGGGACACCTGCATTCCATATCAGAGTGCCTGGTTCGAGTCCTGGCTCTGCTTCTGAATGCAGCTTCATGCATTCGATGAGAGACAGCAGGTGCTGGCTCAAGTACTCAGATCCCTGCTGTCCACTTAGAAACCTGGATGGACTTCCAGGCTCGTGGCTTTGGGCTGACCTAGGTCTAGCTGTTATAGTCATTTGAGGAGTGAACTAGCAGATTGAAGATTCTCTCTCTCTCTTTCAAATAAATACAAAATAAATAAATGAATAGAAATTTTTACAAACCACATTAATAAGGTATCCATGAGACTAGAGCTCATTCAAATATCACTCTAGAGCCTTCTTTGGTGTCCCATACTTCAGGCTTGGTGACTGAAATGGTAAACTGTATGCTTCAAATACTTTATGGTTCACTGGGTGGCACATACGTTTACAGGTCATTTAAGCCCAACAAGAAAGCTCAGACAGATAGCCTAACCTATGCTATTCTGTTACTCGAACAAAAGTAAATGGCTTCCTAGGACAGCACTCAGAACTTCTGGAAACCAAGTATAAACACACACATTGATTCATATAGATCATTTGATTGGCTAATTCCATGCCCTCATTTTAGGGGCATGAAAATGGGTCCAGCAGGTGTTAGGGTGAATTTCCAGAGTTCATAGGGACAGTTAGTGGAAATTAGAAGTCATAGCCCCAAGTCCAGCCTTTCTACAGCCCTGCTCAGCCACCAAGTATTGTAGATTGACAATATGCTCACCTCTTTTCAATTATTTTCTGTAATCTTAAGATGGCATTTTATTGAATAGAATCATTGTTCTTTGTAGAATGTGATTAGACATATCAACCAAAGATTTTACTTGTTGATGTGTTTTGTGAGTTTCTAACTATTTATTATAATTTGTTATTTAACTGTTAATTTATTGCAAATAAATTATTGAATAAAAGAAATTGTGATTCTTTTCTTTTTAGTAAGACTTTCATAAATTTACTAAGCCCCCCCCTTCTCTCCATCTTACAGCCACCATCCTGGCTTTGACAAAACCCTCCACTGCCCATTGTCTTTGGTCTGGAAAAATCCAGCATCATCTGCCTCTCTCTTTGTCACCCCCTACCCCCTTCAGTTACAGTGGACACATCACATCCCTGTTACCAAAGCTTTACTGTCTTGCTACTGGGGTTGAGACCAATGCCACACCCCAGCAGACAGGCCCTCTGCAGCCTGGCCCCAGCGTACCTTTCCCCTTTACCTTGCACAGTCTCTATATGGCTTGCACATGCCAATGAAACAACTTCACCTGGTAACCTTCAAACGTGCCCCTCTTTTTGTCTGACTTTACTCTTGTGATTCCCAATGCTGGCAAAAATGTTCCCCTACGCTCACTCATTCTCATCTCTCCCCTTGTGCCAAATGTCACTTGATAAGTTCTGCATGATTTTTCCATGAAGTCCTCCTAGATTTCTACTACTTGATCTCATTTCCCTTTCCCTAGAATCCCTTTATATGGCTTTTGACCCTTATTTCTTCTATCTTGTGTTATAGACAGCTGTTTATAGTCCCTCCCACTAAAAAGTCAAAATCTGCTTAAAAACAAGGATAGTTTCAACATTTAACTCTTATAACCCCCTACATTCAAAATGTGAAAACTATATCAAGACGGACTCCATTAAGAATAACCTTCTTATTCCCCTAAATAAGAAATGGCATTGAAATGAAAACCTAACCATGTTGAATATTCCTGAGAAACCCACAGTTTAATGCTCTTCTTAGAAGTTTATTTCTTGGGGCAAACATTTAACCTAGTAGTTAAGACTCCCAAGTCCCATACTGGAGTACCTATGTTCAATACCAGCTCTGGGGGCCGGCGCTGTGGTGTAGTAGGTTAAGCTTCCGCCTGTAGTGCCAGCATCCCATATGGGTGCCAGTTCAAGTCTAGGCTGCTCCACTTCCAATCCAGCTCCCTGCTAATTCACCTGGGAAAGCAGTGGAGGATGGCCCAACTACTTGGGCCCCTGCATCCATGTGGGAGACCTGGAAGAAGCTCCTGGCTCCTGGCTTCAGTGCCAGGCTGTTGCAGCCATTTGGGGAGTGAACCAATGGAAGGAAGATTCTCCTTCTCTTTCTCTCTCTCTCTGTATCTCTGCCTTTCAAATGAATAGATAAGTTAAAAAAAAAAAAAAAAACTGACTCTGAGAGGGAGTGGTGATGGCTCAAATAGTTGGTCCTTGCAACCTCCTTGGGAGACTTGGAATGAGTTCCTGGCTACTGGCTTCAGCTTGAGGCCTGGCCATTGTGGGTACTTGGGGAATGAAGTAGTGAATGGAGTTCTCTCTCTTTGTCTTGTTCTTTCTCTGCCTCTCTGTCTCTCCATTTCTCTCTCTCTCTCTCTCTCTCCCCCCCCTCTCTGTGCCTCTCAAATAAACGGATAAAAAATATTTTTTTAAAAGATTTGTTTTTTGGGGCCAGCGCTGTGGTATAGCAGGTAAAGCCGCTGCCTGCAGTGCTGGCATCCCATATGGGTGCCGGTTCGAGTCTCGGCTGCTCCACTTCCTATCCAGCTCTCTGCTATGGCCTGGGAAAGCAGTGGAAGATGGACCAAGCTCTTGTGCCCCTGTACCCACATGGGAGACCTGGAGGAAGCTCCTGGCTCCTGGCTTTGGATCTGCACAGCTCCAGCTGTTGTGGCCAATTGGAGAGTGAGCCAGCAGATGGAAGACCTCTCTTTCTGCCTCTCCTTCTCTCTCTGTGTGTAACTCTTTCAAGTAAAATAAATAAATCTTTTTAAAAAATTTTGTTTTTTATAATTTCCATTCAAGTATTTCTCTTGCAGCACCTGCCTTGGGAGGTTTAATCACCTAAGAATGACTTGTGGTGGTCAAAATAAGTATAATTATTCATGACTGGCTTTATTCTTAAAAAGGCAAAGGGAGAAAGGGGTTTGGGAGAATGGACAGCTTAACTGCTGAACCCTAGGTCAGAGGTTAGTCAAAAGTCACATCCTGAAATACAAAGGTCAAAGATAAGGAAGGAATCCAAAAGTCCAATAGCAATGCAAAGTGAGGGACTTAAAGTGGCAGGTGTTGGGAAAGGAATGCAAGGAAAGAATATTAAGTATTATGGGAAGCTGGAGACAGGGTCTCCTGTCACATGACTATTTCTGTGCTTACTGGAGTCTCCCATCAGCAGGGAAACTCTTCATTTTATTATCTCTTTGTTGCTAAAGCTATCACAAAGAGATTGTGAAGAGTGCTACACTTTATGTAAGTTTTAGGTTTGTAATCTACCAAATAAAATTTACTCTTAAGAATTTGAATTTGCAGAGCTCAGGAATTCTCTGGTAATCTAATGAAGCAAGCTGTTGAATTGCCTTTATGAGATAACTTTCAAAATGTAATAGAATGTAGTCAATATATGTAGGTTCTTACATAAAGCAAGAACCAGAATTATGGTTAATTATGGACTTGAGTATGTCAGAATTACTTACACCATACATACAATTATAATATTAAAATAAGAGTCAAGATTGACTATGTGCTTACTATATACCAGGCACTGGGCCTTCAGCTTCCAGCCTATCAGCTCATCTAATCTTTGTAACAACGTTGTATTGTTCATCTAATATTAGTTATATTTATACTATATGAATATTATTGCTCCTGTTTCTTTTTTTAAAACTTTTATTTAATGAATATAAATTTCCAAAGTACAGCTTATGGATTACAATGGCTTTCCCCACCCCCAAACTTCCTTCCCACCCATAACCCTCCCCTTTCCCACTCCCTCTCCCCTTCCATTCACATCAAGATTCATTTTCAATTCTCTTTATATACAGAAGATCAGTTTAGTATATATTAAGTAAAGATTTCAACAGTTTGCCTCCACATAGTAACACAAAGTGAAAAATACTGTTGGAGTACTAGTTATAGCATTAAATCACAATGTACAGCACATTAAGGACAGAGATCCTACATGATATTTTTTAAAAATTGATTAATTTTCTATGCAATTTCCAATTTAAAACCAAGTTTTTTTTTTTCATTTTCAATTATCTTTATATACGGAAGATCGATTCAGTATATACTAAGTAAGGATTCCATCAGTTTGCACCCACACAGAAACACAAAGTGTAAAAATACTGTTTCAGTACTAGTTATAGCATTACTTCACATTGGACAACCCATTAAGGACAGATCCCACATGAGACGTAAGTACACAGTGACTCCTGTTGTTGATGTAACAATTGACACTCTTGTTTATGGTGTCAGTAATCTCCCTAGGCTCTAGTCATGAGTTGCCAAGGCTATGGAAGCCCTTAGGGTTCGCCAACTTCGATCTTATTCTGACAGGGTCATAGTCAAAGTGGAAGTTCTCTCCTCCCTTCAGAGAAAGGTACCTCCTTCTTTGATGGCCCCGTTCTTTCCACTGGGATCTCACTCGTAGAGATCTTTCATTTAGGTCTTCTTCTTCTTCTTCTTCTTTTTTTTTTTTTTTTTTTTTCTGACAGAGTGTCTTGGCTTTCCATGCCTAAAATACTCTCATGGGCTCTTCAGCTGGATCCGAATGCCTTAAGGGCTGATTCTATTTGCTCCTGTTTCACAGATGAGGAAACAGCTGTAGAAAGGTCTCTAACTTGCCCAAGTTTTTCCACTGCAGAGCCAGAATTTGACCCTTGTTCATTTTTATTCAAAATCACTCTATGACACAGTTTATTGCTGGAGAAGATTTACATAGACAGCTTTCTTTACATCAAAGTTTTTAATTCTTTTCTAAGCACTTTAATAGATTCTCATGAATCAAACTCAATCAATGGAATATAAAAAAGCCCCAACTGGGGTTAATTCTGAGACACCGTGTGTAGACTGTCATATGGAGGCACTCTTGAACGTGATGCCTGTGAGTGAAACTGGTAAGTTCCAACAAGAGCTGGGTCCAACATGAGCTGCTTTCCAGTCATTGCCTTCAACCATACTCTGCCTAATCATCCTTTCTCCTCCCATAATTGAATGTTGGGCCTGTTTAGACCAATTCAAAAGCCCATCTCAGGGCAAATGTTTCACCTAGCAGTTAAGACCCTGGTTAAGACATTAGCCTCCTCTATTGGAGTACTTGGGTATGATACCCAGCGTCAAGTCCTGACACCCATGTGGGTGACCTAGATTGAGTTCTGGTTCCCAGTTTTGGCTATGGCCCAGCCCCAGCTGCTATGGTCATTTGGGGAATGAACCAGCAGTTGGGAGCTCTCTGATGGGGTGGTTTCAGATCCAGTTTCTTGGTTTCCCTTTCACATTCTTGCTAAGGAAGCAGAGATCATAGAAGACCTCTAAAATAAGCCCAACCCTGAAAGGAGGATGCTTTAACCTATTTGGTGTTTCTGTTACAAAATATCTGAGGCTGAGTACTTTATCAAGAAAAGAGGTCTATTTAGCTCTCAGTTACAACAGTTCCAGAGCGTCGTGCCAGCATCTGCCCAGCTCTGGTGAGGGCCTCGTGACAGATGGCATCACAGGCTTATTTTATTGAAATAACATCCTGTCTCATGGGAAGTAAGCTGCTTCTCCCACACCTGAACCTCCTTTCAGGAGGCCTGAGTCCCTGTCATCTAATTACTTCCCACTAGGCTCCACCTCTTAAAGCCTCCATCTCATCACCACCACACTGAGGACCAAGCCTCCAGCACATGAAACTCTGGATGACAAACAACATCCAAACCAGAGCAGAGGAGGATCCTGTGGTGGGATCTGTAACCCAGGCTTCCTGGAGAGTGTCCCCAATCCTATTGCATAGTGGGGTAATGTTCCAGGTGGGACAGGTCCAATATATACCCCATTTTCAGTTGCTGCTAGTTTGAGGATCAATGACTTTCTGGGCAAAAATTGGATACATATTCACTGTTTAAGCAATATTATGAGAGTAGAGAAGAAAAATAAAACCTCTTTCTCTGAATGAGTAGGTTTTAAAAGGAGGTAGGGAGGCACTGGCATGTAGCATGGCAGGTTAAGCCACTGCCTGAGAAGCCAGCATCCCATATGAGTGCCAGTTTGAGTTTCATCTGCTCCTCTTCTTCAATCCAACTCCCCACTAATGTTCCTGGCAAAGCAACGGAAGGTAGCCCCAGTGCTTGGGTCCCTGCACCCACATGGGAGACCTGGATGGAACTGCTGCCTTCTGGCTTCAGCCTGATCTAACTCTGGCTGTTTTGGCCACTTGGGGTGTGAACCACTGGAAGAAAGATCTCTCTCTCTCTCTCTGTGCCTCTCCATCTCTCTGTGACTCTGTGTTTCAAATAAATAAATCTTAAATAATAATAATAAAAAAAGTAGGATGGGAGAGGGCTGCTGGGGACAAAAAAATGAAGTAACCAACCAACCAACCAAATAGTGTTTGCCAAAATGGGACTGCTGTCCTCTAAAATTCAGTTTTCACACTGGAGCCCTACTTTGGGCAAAAATAATGTAAAGTATTTGTGTCTAAAAATTAGTCTTCAGAAGATAGTCATATGTATACTTGAAAAGGAGATTTTGAAGTTAAATGCTTTCATGGATTGACTAAACGTGTAAGAGGTTAGAAAGCTATATGCTTTATCACTTGTGGATATACGTATATATAAGATTAAAAGATGGAGGCTGAGGTTTGTATGGGTCAGCCTTCTGGGGCACAAAGCAGGGCAGAATTTTCACAATCCCCCTCCCCTCCGCAAATAAGGACCAGGTAACACATTCTGAGTTTCTGATATCTATTGGAATTGATAGGGGGTATATAACTTTGTTTTGTTTTTTAAAGATTTTTATTTATTTATTTGACAGGTAGAATTACAGATGGTGAGAGTGAGAGACAGAGAGAAAGGTTTTCCTTCCATTGGTTCACTCCACAAATGGCCACAACGGACGGAGCTGCGCCGATCCAAAGCCAGGAGCCAGGTGCTTCCTCCTAGTCTCTCACGTGGGTGCAGGGCCCAAGCACTTGGGCCATCCTCCACTGCACTCCCGGGCCACAGCAGAGAGCTGGACTGGAAGAGGAGCAACTGGAACTAGAACCCAGTGCCCAAATGGGATGCCAGCACCGCAGGCAGAGGACTAATTTAGTGCGCCATGGTGCTAGGGGGGTATATAATGTTGATAAATGTCTTTGCATTGTTTATATAACTCTTACTTGGTCATGGTGTAGTTTTGTTTTCATCTACCATCATGTTACTTTCTCCATCTGTATCTTGACCAAGTTATGAAATAGCTCTGAAATTCCTACTTTTTCAAAAGAAATCTTTACTAAAATCTATATGGGAATGCACAAGATTAATTTATATTTGCAGAACACCTTCACTGACTAAGGACACTTTGCCTCACTTCCTTTTGTGCCACTCAACTACTCTGTCTATGCAAAAGGATACCTAAACTGCAATGTTTCAACCTGCAGCCTGAGGGACAATATTAGAAC
Source organism: Lepus europaeus (assembly GCF_033115175.1). Classification (NCBI taxonomy): domain Eukaryota; kingdom Metazoa; phylum Chordata; class Mammalia; order Lagomorpha; family Leporidae; genus Lepus; species Lepus europaeus. Next base: position 28,266,951 of record NC_084838.1, on the reverse strand, counting down.
TGTCTGAGCTAATGAGTTTGCCAGGTCTTCCTCTGAGCTGTTCCTGACCCTTTCCTTTTATCTGAGCACCCCCCCACCCACCCAGGCCCCTGTCTCCCACTAATGGTGTTCTGTATATTCACTTTGGCTTCTAGAAAGCAGAAACTATTTTCCTGTCTCTCCAGATTACATTTCTTCCCCAGGCTCCAGAGCTCCTGAAAAGCACCTTGCAGTACCTTTCTTGTTCATCTATAAGAGGCTGTATATGCCAGGCTCCTGGAGGGACAATCCCCTTCACCCAAATGGAGAAGTAATTATGCCTGGGTATCCTAGTGCACCTACTTGGACCCATGAAGTGAACGTGGTTGTATACAGCAAGGTTTGGCTGGGAAGGGAATCAAAGTATAACTGCCTTAAGGAAGGGTCATTTATATCCATCATGTGCCCATTGTGTACCAGGTGTTTTACAAATGCCATCTTTAATCCTTTCAGCAAAGGCCAAATTCCTCTTCTATTTCTTCCTCCTTTAAGAACAGAAATCTTCTGTAAAAGAAATGCACGTTGCGGGCAGGCACTGGTTGAAATAAAGGCAAATAAAACAAAACACCAAGTTATTTGGTTGCTGCTCTGGGTTTTCTATCCAGAAGAATGCCTTGCTTGCCAGAGGGAAAATCATCCCGAGAGTCATGGGAACTCTATTGCTCACAGCATTTAAATTACCATCAGTGGCACTCAGGAAGATGGCTCAACAGACACACACCTTCTCTGCTGGTGACTTCAGATGTAAATCGTTTCATAGGTGGGACTCAACAAGAGGTTTCCTTACTGTCCCATAGAGTTAAACACTTTCAGATGTTCTCTGAGATTCACCTACACTTCGCATATGGTGCTCTGTTCCCAGCAAGGACGGGGACCTCAGCCTCTCAGGACTCCTTGTTTTGGAGTGGAATCGAGAAGTGGAGGGAGAGAAGTCTTTCTTCCACTAAGATGGTGATAGAAACCACTTGCTTGAAACACATATTTACTGTTCACGTGGGGTCTCTTTCTTATATTTTAAAATGGTGATAAATTCAACATGAACTGTTTACAGCAGAGAAAGGTATTCCCAGTCAAAACTTTCCCTGGCTTCACCTACAATAACAAGTTGATTATTGAGTTTTTCTTTTGTGGTTTTAAGCATACATTACCCAAAGGCCTAAAACACCTATCACCACCTACCCACCCTCCTTCTCCCAGAAATAAAGGAAAGACACAGGAGTCCCAATTCAGAAAGCACTGAAATCAAAACATCCAATGAACGTTGTTCCCTACAAGTAAACCCCTTATCAGTCTCTCGCAGAGATTCTAAAATGTTATCTCGATAGACCAGATTATGGGCTGACCCACTCTCAGTGCTGAGTAGGAATCAAATGGGCATTCTCTTCTGTCAGCAACCCCTGCATTGCCAAGCCAGATAAATCAATTAATGGGATGCAGAGCCGCTGCCTTGCCTTTCTCATCCCCATGCTTACCTCCCAGAGCTCCCCCGGACTCCTCAGTCCCCTGTTTAATACCATCTAAGAGTCCTTATTTACAAGAGGGCTTGTGCAGGTGCAAGCTTTCAGGCCAGCAGCCCAGTAGCAGTGGTCGCCCCTCCCCTTCCATCCTCCAGCCTCCCCTCTTTGTGCAACACTTTTCTTTTCTCTGCTTTTCAGACCAAAGGCGCCCTCAGCAGCTAATCTAATCGGATTATGCTAATTCGTACTTCATGAACCTAAACAGCATAACTGGATCTGCAGAGGGCTATGGCCGGCCGGCAAGAGGGGGACAATGACTTTGTCAGTAAACCTACCCCCCAAAAGTGCAAGAAGAATGTATGTCCTGTGTTTAGCAACACAAAGCTGCTCCTCTGGCAAGCCTACAGACCTCTTGACAATTTAGAGTGCCCAGGAGCAGTCTGTGCTCAGAACAGAAAAGCAGCCCAGGGATGCCACAATACGGACCACAATGACAATGCTGTCTCCCACCCTGCATCCCCATTAGAAAGTAAGGCTCCTCTTTTTCCTCCTTCCCAGTTTGCTCACATTTTCTCTCTTGGCTAATTGGTAGCTAAATTAAGAAACGAAGTCAGGTGGTATAATCCATCAAATGATTCTTGGTACTGGCCACTCATAAAACATGGCATTTGGTGCTTTGGGATGCACTGAGCTAAGGCTTAATTTTGCTCTTTAGTTTTTAGATTCTAGTAGGGTGTCATAGTCTACATATAGAAATCAGAAAACACTTCAATGAGATTATTGCAATTGCTCAGTTCTATCTGTCTCTGTTGTTTCACTTTACTAGTCATCTTCTACAAAATATTTTTAAAAATAACGGGTCCGTATAAAGCTCTGAGTTCTATCAAAACATGTAAATACATAGCTTAATTTCCTTAACAGATTTGAGATAGATAAAACTGGTATTTTCAGGGCAGGTGTTTGGTGCAGCGGTTAAGTTGCTGTCTGGGACATCCCATATTGGAGTGCCTGGTTTGAGTCCTGGTTCCTCTGGTTCCAATCCAGCCTTCTGTTGATATGCCCCTGAGAGGCAACATGATGGCTCCAGTGCTTGGGTCCCTGCCGCCATGTAGGAGACCCAGATTAAGTTCTAGGCTCTTGGGTTTGGCCTGGCCCAGACCCAGCTCTTTCAGCAATTTTTAAATAATCAGCAAATAGGACATCTCTGTCTTTCTGTATTTCTGCCTTTCTAATAATAATAATGATGATAATAAGGCAAGTAAATATTTCAAAACACTGGTATATATTCAAGCCCATTCTCAAGTGAAATGGAGACATAAATGGCTCACTGAAGAAGAATCTTTCAGTTAATAATTGGATATCTGATTACAAATCTGGTGTTCCTTGCCCTCACTCTCACGCTGCCTCACGGAAGGTTGGAAGGGGCCCTGAGGAGATCAACAACCCCAACTCTTTTGCAAATGAGTACAGCTGTACACAAAATGTTAATCTTTTACACTAACAACCTTTAAAAAGCCTTCTGCATGCATTGTGAAGTTGGGAAAACTAATTTGAATCTTCCAGTGGGTATGTGAAGTTGTTAAACTGGAATAATCTGGGCGAGCAAGTTTTTTTGTTGTTTGTTTTTAAATAAACTTCAGCTCATTTTTAGACCTAGACTTTCTTGTCACTGTTCTTGTGTATTCATATCATTCAGTGTCTTCTTTTCTTGGTTAAGACATCCATAAACGCTCCATGAACTGGTGTCTCCCAATCAGTCGGTGACCTTCTCCCTCTTCAGGTTTCTGTATCTATGGGTGGTTGGCACTCAGCACTTTGTGCTAATTGGTTTCCTAGCTGGTTATACCCTTGGGTGATGAAGCCCTGGCAGTTGGAGATCCCTTCCCCGGAGACTTCCTGCCACACACCTGTCCCTGTCACAGCTTGAGAGGAACGTGTCTTTCTCTTAGTGCAGAGCCTCGTTCCCTCTGGGATCTCTTACTGCTTTCCTGTTTCTAATCAGAGAGAACCTTGTAATTCACAGTTCATTTATGGAGCTGGAAAGATGGATTCTCCTGAGATTAATGAGTGACTGAGGCCTTCTCAGTCAGATGCTCTCTTTACTACCCCTTCTTCTCCTCTACCCTTAAAATAGCTGAAATAGGCAACAGCAAATACCCAGCAATTTTCCACCAAAAGAAGAAAATAAACACATATTTCAAATTTGCTCTCATTTGCTCCCCTTCTCACTTTTTTAAAAAGCACCTTTTTTATTTTATAAAAATTATTATTTGAAGGAGAGAGAGAGAGATTCTATCTACTAGTTCATTCCCCAAATGCTTTTAACATCCAGGGCTAGGCTAAGTCAAAGCCAGGAACTCAGAACTCCATCCAGGTCTCTCACATGGCTGGCAAGGACTCAAGTACTTGAGCCATCATCTTCTGCTTCCCAGAGTGGCCACTTGCAGGAAGCTGGATCAGAAACAGAGTAGCTGGGTGTCCAGCCCTTTGCCCCTTCTTTTTTAAAGCTAAAGAACATTCTTATAATCTCACAGCCTCAAATGCTGGTTGGAATGATGAGTGGAAAGGCAGACAGTTAAAGGTGGAAGATTTCAGATGAATTTATATAATTTCTGAGCATTAAAATATGCTTATTCTGCTTATAATTAATTCATGGGAGCTTTTATCTGAAAATTTCAATTAATAGTTTAAATCAATTTCCTTATATGGAAATTTAACCATTCTAAGCCAATTTCAGACTTGCTTTTGCAACCAGCTCAACAAATGACAATGCAAACATTAACGAGGTTTAAAAATCCTAACCTTGGTTTGAATCTTGCTGTGGATGGCTTTCTTTTGCTGATGTAATGCTGCCCCATTGGATTTTTAGTGCTCGGTCTACATTATTTTTATCAACTTCTTATGATGAACCGAGAGCCAGTCATTAGGGTGCATGTAAGCTGAAGTCTTGTGACTTTACCAAGTTAACTGTCTCGACAGCATTAAAATCAATTGTCATAGACACAGCTTTGGGAAAAAATGATTTCTTTACAAAAACTGTAGTGATGCAGATTTTTAAAAAAAAAAATCTAGAAGACTAAAAAATCTGGTTACTATTTTAAAAACCATGAATAGAAAATGTTTGCATTACACAAGGTTAGTTTATGCTTATTATGGTAGAAATTTTATTACTGAATTCATCTAGGAGTTTTCCGCCTTCATGTTCTATAGCCCTCAGAACACAACGGATGCTTGAATGCAGAATTCAGTGTGAATAATCCTCCTATCCCAGCCACACAGGAGAGTGCAGTCTCTAAGAGCTGCTGCTGTTGAGACAAGCATACAAAATACAAAACAAAAGAATGAGAAAGAAGTTTATATATCATGTTAGACTGCACAGGATGCCAAAAGCCAAGTCTAAATAGCTTTGGTTGTTTTGCCTAGGATCAGTTTCTAGGGCAGCACAATGGACATTACCAAATGCAACTGAAACGTAAGCCTTCAGGTCCATTGTCAAATCTGGGATTAAAGCCAGAAAAAGTTAACCAACAGAAAGACCAGACAGTTATCACATCAGTGATGGCTCACTGTTGTTGGAGATCGGAACACAATCAAGACTCCAAAGTATGGCACTTGGCATGCTGAGTGCTTTGAACTAAAGGAGATGGGAAGGTCTCTCTGGCCTTTCCTGCCTTCCTATCTGCAGCCTCTTGTTCTGCCCCCAAAGAAGGTCATGGAAACCAGAATTATTCTTCTACAGGGGAGGTATTAGGAACTAGAACATGCTCCCCAGAATCAACCTGATTAACCTAAAAGGTCTCTCTCTCTTCTCCCTTGACAATCTTTATTCCAGAGCTGTCCTTCCTTATTTCCTCAAGAAAGGAAGGACAGACAGGTTAAGAAGGATCTGAACAGATGGCCTTGCCTGGGTTTCCTTCCCTCAGTCTATTATCATTAAGTACCCCTTTGTTCAATCACATTTTCACACAGCTTCTTCACTGAACCTAAGCATAAGAACAGTTTTCCCTGGGTCTTTGGGTTTTCATTTCTGAAGGTTCCTGTGTCATGTAAACTTTTTGCTAAATAAATTTGTTAGGCTTTAAATTTGTTACCTTGTCTTTTATTATAAGAGTGTTGTCTGTGACCCTTACGATGGATGAGGAAAGGTATCACATCTTTCTGCTAATATAGTGAGTTGGGGCTTTTTATAATGACATGATGTTCTTTCATTATCCATAAAGACCTAACTCTCCTTACTGGTGTGTGACACTAACTTTCTACCATGGCATTCTTTCCTCCAATTCTACAGCAGTTCTCTAGCTAGAGTGGTGGCTGTTCTTTGGACTACATGGAAAGATGGCTGTGGAAGGCTGTCATAGGTTTGAAGTATTGCAGAAGTTGTCAGCACGTTTTAAGTTTCACCTTGTGACTATTTTCCCAGCTCCCATCCTCATCCACTACATGTGCAGTTGCCCTGAAACTGCTGGGAGTCCTCGAGATCTTTAATATTCTGAGGAATATAAAAACATTTCTGCTTTCTGAGACTTTTTTTGGAAGACACAGAAGACAAGGGCCAGGAGCCCCATCATGTACCCACAGATTTAGAGAGCTCATAACATGGCCCTTGAGGAGAGCAGGCTTGGGGTTCTGAGGCTCGTGTTCTGTGGTTAGATATATAAAAAGAAACATGAGAAGCAGGTTGTGCTATAGAATGATCCATAAAATAGTGACTGCCTTGGCTGCAGGACAACTATTCTTCCACTTACTTTAATCAGAAATTGTTGCATAAGCTCCTGGACTTGGACTTGGGCTTTGAGGAGACAGTTGTTGCAAGACTTGTAAACCAGGATCCTGGTTAACTTTTGCTTAGCAGCTTTTAGTTGGAAGCTGAGCACACTATGAGTTGAGATCTGGGAGAAGGTCCACTGATTATTAGTGCCCTAATTTGTTGCCATGTAATTGAGCAGGAGTCCCCTGAAAGAGGCTTCAAATCCAGGGAGGGCAGGCAAAACACTGTGGTACACAAAATGGGATTGTGACCCTAAGGCATTTGCCAGCACTTGTGTTTCCTAGACTTTCTTAAACTCTGCTGTTTGTATCAGCAAATGGGCCTCCAAGACTTAGGACAACACGTTGTGCTTCCTGCTGTTACAACTCTTATTCTATACAATCTTTGCTCATTTGTCTGCACTAGAGTGAAGCATCCCAAGAGCCTAGAAATGTTATTGATCTAGACATAAAGTTAATTAGATTCATGAACTAGCCTTTTGGGATTTCCTTGCAAATATCTCACAAAAGTCCAGTGTAGGCAGTGAAAGGGATGGCCATTTTTTTCAAAGAACTATTGACCCATTCACCATTCCCCTTCTTCTGAATGGCAGTCTTCAGTGGAATTGGTGTGCTCCCAACTCTACTCTCACTGACTCCCAAGATCTAGCAGCTCATGGATTCATGATTAATGAATTTTAAGTCTGATTTCAGTTACCCTTGCCACTCAGCTCTGAGTTCTGGTAGAATAAAACATTAGCTCCTGGCTGACTACTTCAAAATACCTGATAAAATTTGCATGTCTGGAGCCAAATTATATATTTGTTCAGGCAACAACATCAGACAAGGATCTTACCACTACTTAGCTGAAAGCACTTCCCTTTCAGAAGGAAGAGGCAACCCCTTGTAGTATTCAAAGGTACATAATTGAAGAACTCCATAGTGGCCTTTAAGTCTGCCACCCCCTCTACTTTTTAAATAGTTCTGTCCCTGGGTATTACGGGGGGGGGGGGAGGGGAGAGTGGAGAGAGCGAGCGAGGGAGAGAGAAAGGAAGGGAGGAAGAAAGAAATGAACATAGAAAACCAGTCATTCATAAAGCTTTAGATTTCTGGTACCTAAAAATGAATTCCAGGATGATTATTAACCTTTTCAGTTCTGGAAGGAATTTTTTGAGGAACAGACTCTAGGGAAATAGAGAACTAAGGAAATTACATGCTACTTAACTCTTGCATCTCAGGGTTCCAGAAGAAACCTCTGGCTGAGCCTGGTGACATAACAAAGCCTATGAAACATGAGTTAGAATGGGCTTCTTCCCCTTAGCTCACCATGCTACCCAAGCCTCCTTCGGAAACAGAAAATCTAGGCAGGGCTGGCCTACGTAGCAAGTCTAGCTGCCTACTAAATTTGTTAGAATGTGTCATCCTCTGCCCCTGACCCCATTGAAATTTTTTGATGTGAAAAAGTCTTTTAAAAAATCAAGTATATGTATTTTGAAGTGTAAAATATATGTACTAAGTAAAAGTGCACAAATTGTAAAAGTGCAGCCCCATGAATTTTCACAACAGGAAATAAAAAACTCAAGAATCTCTGGAACATATGCAAATACATGGAGACTGAATAACATGCCCCTGAATGAATATTGGGTCATAGAAGAAATCAAAAAACCATTGAGGAACAGGTTTATTTTTTTCATACTATTTGTTGAACTCTTTACTTAGTATAGAGTTAATCATCTGTGTGTGAAGTTAATTAAAAATAGATTTTAGTAAAAAAATAAGAATTGAAATAGGAGAGGGAGGAGGAAGAAGGATGGGAGAGAGGTACGGTGGGAAGAATCATTATGTTTCTAAAGTTGTATTTATGAAATAAAGTTTGTGTACATTAAATAAAAGGTTTCTGGGGGGGAACTCATACAGAACTTAAAAAAAAAATCTCTGTCGTTCCCTCTCTCTGTAACTCTGCCTCTCAAATAAATAAATAAATATCAAAAAAGAAAACAAGAACTTTAAAATAATTCATGGGAAAATGGAAGTAAAAGAAAAATCTATTTTGGTGCAAAAAGTTTAAAATCATGTATTTAAGGAGTCTTCATGGATACTATGAATTATGAAAAAACTAAGGGTTTCATATTTTTTAATTTAATTAATTAATTAAATTTAAAAGTTTTTGAGAGGCAGAGAGACAAAGAGACAGAGTTTGGAGCCATTGGCTCACTCCCCACATGACCATAATAGCTAGAGCTGGCCAGGTCAATACCAAGAGTCAGGAACTGAATCCAGGTCTCCCAGGTGGGTGGTAAGAATACTGTAACTTGAACCATCACCTGCTGCCTCCCAGGGTACCCCTTAATAGGAAGCTGGATTAAAGAGCAGAACTGGGACTCAAACCTAGGCACATCTATATGGGGTGCAAACATTGCAACTGGCATCTTAATCACTATGCCTAAGGCTAGTCTTCAAAATTTATTTTTGTCGCAAAATAAACATTTTTGAGTACCCCCCTTCCCCCCACAAAAAGGGAAAACTTTAGAATTTTTTTTGTTTTTCTACCAGGCAGGAGAAAATTTAAAATTTAGTAGTACTTCAGGGAGACTGATTAAAACAGAAAAATAACAAATTCTAGATTGTCTAGACTGCCTTTGTGGCCTCTTCTGGCCATTCATTTCTTTCTTTAAAATAAACAGATTCAATGACATGATTAGAACAGACACCTGTTGGAATGGCTATCTGGCTCTGTCCTTTCTCAGGACATTGCTTCTGACATGTAGGGGTGCTTTCACTCTGAGCCAGGTGACCCAGCCTCTCATTAGATCAGATAAACACAGGACAGGACATCTATTCCAGGCCATGGCAGACTTTCTCTCCTGGCAATACTGAATAGGTGGTCCCAGGCTGAGGGATGTTGGCACAGAGGATCGTCAGTGGCTGAGAGAAGGCCATGCCCACCTGCTGTTGCTAACCTCAGAAATACTCTGCATGCTTCTCTTCTTGGAGTTGGTTGTTCAACTCTTCTTTGCGTTCAGCAAATTCCTCACTTTAATCTGCTCAAAACAGTTTTCTAGTACTTGCATTTCAAGACATGTTTTTAACGAGCCTATTCACTTCCAGAATTCTGTTATTCTATGATTTAAAGGTACATGTCACTCTTGAAGAGAGCTGGATTGTAATGTCAAGTGTTGGTAACCACAGATAACTGGCAGCTACAGCTTAGAAGACTGCAGCTTTGGCAGTCCTTACACTGATGAAAATCAGGGATATTCCCTTTAATGATATCAAGTTTTTAATTAGTTATGTTGGCAGTTATTACACATTGGGAACATTGTTAGCTTGACAGTTTATTTTAGAGGTATAAGTGATGTTTATATAAAAAGAATTTTAGTTTCCAGTGTAAGAAACAAGTGAGCCAAGTCAGATTTTCCAAAACACAATACCAGAGGTACTATTATTAGACACATGCTGAGTCTGAAGAGTTGACATTACTTGAATTGGTTTATCACTTGAACCTCAGGAACACTGAACTGTTTGAATTCAGTGGGTATGCTAGGGCAACTGGCGCTCATCATTTAATTCTCCTTGATAATCCTGAAGGTTTAAAAAAGTTTGAATTCAAATTACACATATTTTATCTTCATTGCCATCTAGTATTACAGTATAATTTGATTCAATGTAGTCATCAAGTGCCTATAAAAATACCTTGAGAATGAAAATGCCTTGCCAGGAAACTGAAGTTTAGAAGTACAATTGGTCCATTTAATATGAAACTTCCTAATTGCAGACTTTTTATGGTCCTCTAGAAAGGTATTGTTGTGAATTTCCTGAAGTGAAAGGCGTGCCACTCAGTGGATAGAAAGCAGTATTGCAAGGAAAAAAGAGCTAGGACTGCGTTTACAATGCTGGGCTACAGGATATTACCAACTTGATCCAGGCAGATGGATGAGCAAGCCAAGACTAAACGGGGTTATGTGAGTTGTTCTAGAATTAACCTGGTGATTAATATTAGTGGCATGGCCACTATTAATAGAGGCACATGCTGCTGAAGAAAGCATTTCTTCATTTTTGAGAACAGCTCTGAACCAGAGCTCTTTTGTGTCCTTTCTCCCACTACAAGAGGACATTTAGCAAAGTTTAGAGATAATTTTGGTAGTCACAATTGTTTATGTGTATGTGTGTGTACGTGTGTGTGTTTAGTGGAGAGTAGGTGAGTGGATGCATTGCTGGCGTCTAGTGACATGGACCCTGCTAAACATCTAACAGTGCATAGGACATTCCCCCACAAAGAAGAATTATTCAGTCAAAAATGTCCTGTTGAGAAACCTGGTTTATGAAAATTAATTTCATGTTTTCAAATTGAAATGTGCCTTGAATAGGTTTAATAAAAAACTCTTTTTCAGGTGTTAATATAATTAGACTGGTTTTGCATTCTAATGAATACTTTGCAATTGGGTTTCATTTTACCAGCAATAAGTGTCATACAGTAACTTGTTTTAAAAGTCAGAAAAGGCATTAATGTTCACACATCACTTTCCCAAATGCTCCTTTCCTTCTTACCAGTTCAAAGGCTTCTCTCCTTTTTTCCCTCAATGGCCTTCATCAGACTAACGAACCCAAGCACTGACCTGAAACAAGCACAGCAGCGCCTTTAAAATTCAGACGGAATTTGTCTTTTTGTGAGATTGCTACTTAATTTCCCTTATTTTTGCTTGTTTTTAGTTTTTTCAGGCTCTAGGCAGATGGGACAAGCTTATTCCTACAGTGTTGAAATAAAACAAATTTCAGATGGCTTGTAGAGTTTGGGATGATTAATTCTTTCCTGTGGGATTAATCTGCTTAAGGCAAGTGAAGTGCTCTACTTACCTTCTTCAAAAATCTCAAATGTGTTTTGCTGCTGCCCTGTAGGGATGAGGGGACATGTCCCCTCTGCTCTCTGACAGTTCACTCCAACTCACAAAGACAGAATAAACAGAAGAAAAGGCACATCGATTTAATAATGTGAAAAAAGAAGAAAATTAAGGGCAGATACTCTGGCCCAGGGGGTTAAGCTGCTGCCTGCAACACTGGCATCCCGTATCGGAGCGCCAGTTCGTGTCCCAGCTGCTCTACTTCTGATGCAGTTCCCTGCTGATGTGCCTGGGAAGGCACCCATGTGGAGACGTGGGAGATCTGACAGCCTTTTGCTATTAAAAATTATAAGAAATGACGTTGGTAGGAACACGATGTAGAGATGTTACAAGGGTGACTTTGTCTTGAGTGATTTAAGTCCAAAGACAAAGTATGTTCTTCGTGAAATTTTAAGACTGAGAAGATGTAAAACCTTTTAGGAAAGAATATCTAAATTCTGCCCCTCAATTATCAACACTATAATCTCAAAGACAAAGGAATAAAAAAAAAAAAAGAGGGAACTAACTCACACACACAAAAAATATAAAATATGAACAGATAGGGCTGGTGCTGTGGCATAGCATGTAAAACCGCGGCCTGCAGTGCCGGCATCCAATATGGGCGCTGGTTCGAATCCCAGCTGCTCCACTTCTGATCCGGCTCTCTGCTATGGCTTGGGAAAGCAGTAGAAGATGGCCCAAGTCCTTGGGCCCCTGAACCCACGTGGGAGACCTGGAAGAACCTTCTGGCTCCTGACTTTTGATCGATCCAGCTCTGGCCCTTGTGGCCATTTAGGAGTGAACCAGCAGCTGGAAGACCTCTCTCTCTCTGCCTCTCTGTAACTCTGCCTTTCAAATAGTCTTAAAAAAAAAAAAAAGTGGGTGAGGCGAGCCAGGAGTGTAAGCGAAATGGAGGGGACTGTTTTGGCTGGACCACAAAGTGGGAAATGAGGATGAGACTCAGAGTTACACGTCCCAAATGGCCGCAAGGGCCAGAGCTGGGTCAATCAGGAGCCAGGAGCTTCTTCCGGGTCTCCCACATGGGTGCAGGGGCCCAAGGACTTGGGCCATCTTCTGCTGCTTTCCCAGGCCACAGCAGAGAGCTGGGTCGGAGTAGAGCAGCCGGGACTCGAACCAGCGCCCATATGGGATGCCGGCACTGCAGGCAGCGGCTTCACCCAATAAGCGACAGTGCTGGCATGCGGCCGACATTTTTAGAACAACTTTTCTCTCTTAGAAACTGCCCTCTCATAGCACTTACACTTCTGACCACCTGTTGTGTACAGTTAGGTGCATTTTTTTTCTGAACGAAAAAAAAACCTGAGGAACCGCAACTTTCTCGAGGCCACCACAGTTTCATTTTTCAACCTGCAAAAGGTCACGGTGTGCCTTGCACTGTGGCTGTTCACTAAAAAAATTGGGTAAATGACATCAATTTACAGAAATAAATCCGACTCCGAGCCAGGAAGACGCTGAACCCTTAACTAGGAGACCTGAGGCGAGGCCTCCCGAGCAGCTGGGACCCTTCCCTGCGCCCACGGCTCCGGGACACGCGGCCCCGCCCCTCGGCGCGCGGGCTCCCGGAGCCAGGGCGCATGCGCAGGGCGCGCGGCGGCGCGGTCGAGCGCGCGGCCGCGGCTGCCCTTCCCCCGCCGCTCGCCGCGCTCGCGGGGCACCGGTCGCGGCGCTGCCGCGGTGTGTGGTAGCCATGGACTCCCCGTGGGACGAGCTGACACTGGCCTTCTCCCGCACGTCCATGTTCCCCTTTTTTGACATCGCCCACTATCTAGTGTCCTTGATGGCTCTGAAGCGTCAGCCGGGTGAGTGTGGGCGCTGCGGCCCGGCCTCCCCGACGCCCCCTTCCCGGCGAGGGCTGCCGGGGCCGAGGGGGCCGCCCAGCGGCCTTTGGCCCGCGCAGTTCCGATGGCAGTCGACCCCTTGAGTACAGATGGGGAAACTGAGGCCGGGGAGGGGGGAGGCGCGGCCTGGTGTCTTCGGCGCCGAAGCAGGGGCGCCTGGCGGACCTCAGGGACAGGTGACAGAAGCCGCGGTCGCTCGTCGGGCGCGCGGTGCCAGCCGTCTTTGGCGCCGTCTCCTGGTGGTGCCGCCGCTCCCTCGGACCGTATTTATTTGTTTTACTTGCTCCCTCGGACCGTGTTTGTTTTACGTGTTTGAAAGGCAGGGAGACGGAGACAGACTCCAGTCACCCACGAACAAAGCTGCCTGAGAACTGCAGGGCTCCTGGAGTGACCGATGGCTGAGTACTCCCCACTTAGGAAAGTTGTTGTACGAATTCCCGAACACAAAGCCTGGGGCAGACGCACCAGTGTATCCCGCGAATGCGGTGCCGCGGCGGCGGCCACCACCAGTGGCATTGTACACAGAGTCGTGGGGCCGCTTGACCATCCGTAGAATGGGGATATAGCCTTGGTGCAGCAGTACAAAGTTGAGAGTCGTGTGGCCATCCGTAGAATGGGGATGGGGGGTGGGGGGATACAGTCTTGGTTCTGCAGTTTGACTTCTCCGCACCACCCCACCCGTAGGAGCACTGTTCCTGTATTGCTTTACTCTCTTAGTAAATGGGTCCTCCCTTTGAGGGTTGAATCTCTTCTTTCCTGGCGGGCAGGCATTTCTTTGTCTTCTTTGTAGGTGTTCTTGCTGCTTTTCCTTCTTATGGATTATTTTTTAACTCCTTGGACCTTAACATATTTTTCGTTCCTGTTGAAGTCTGCAACTCAGCCTCATTATTTGCTGGAAATTTTGACTTGGTTTACGAGTGTATTACCATATTAAAGTAGGACAGATAATCTGTGAAACGTACTGTTTCTTTGACTGAAAAGAAGTATATTGCCTTTTTAACTCCATATTCCAAATTTATTTATTTATTTGAGAGGTACAGTTACAGACCATGAGAGGTGGAGACAGAGAGAAAGGTCTTCCCTCTACTGGTTCACTCCCCAAATGGCCGCAATGGCTGGAGCTGCGTCGATCCGAAGCCAGGAGCCAGGGGCTTCCTCTGGTCTCCCACACAGGTGCAGGGGCCCAAGGACTTGGGCCATCTTCTACTGCTTTCCCAGGTCGCAGCAGAGAGCTGGATTGGAAGAAGAGCAGCCGGGACTAGAACCAGTGCTCATATGGGATGCTGGTGCCTCAGGCGGAGGATTAACCTACTGCACCACCGTGCAGGCCCCTATATTCCAAATTTAGTTATGTTCTTGTATAGACTAAATCAGAGGTTCTCAGAGTGTGGTCTAGGGACCCATGGGGTTCCATGACACTTTTCAGGTTAAAATTATTTTCTTAAAAATATTCAGCTGTTATCTTTTTCACTCCCATTTTTCTCACAAGTGTATAGTGGAGTTTTCCAGTGGCTACATGACTTCTGATAATGGAACAGATTGAAGCAGATGTGAGAATACAGCCAACTGTTTTCTGTTTGAAACCACACATTGAGGAGAGTTGCTATAATATATAACAGTGTGACTTTTCTCATTAAGTGTTGTCTGCTTTGCAAAATTTAATTATCATAAAGAATACATAATTTATGTTGCCATTTAGTGCATTTATTTTTAAAATGAATACATAAAGAAGTATTTAGGATTTTTCTGTTGTTTCTTATATGCTATTGATTGATTGTGGGCCTCAAAAATTTTTTTTGTTAGTTTTTAAAAAAAGATTTATTTATTTGAGAGGAAGAGTTACAGAGAGGCAGAGGCAGAGACAGAGAGAGGTCTTCCATCGGCTAGTTCACTCCCTCGATGGCCACCAGAGCTGCGCCAATCCAAAACCAGGAGCCAGGAGCTTCCTCAAGGTCTCCCATGCTGGTGTGGGGGCCCAAGGAATTGGGCCATGTTCTGCTTTCCCAGGCCATAGCAGAGAGCTGGATCAGAAGTGGAGCAGCTGGGTCTTGAACCGGTGCCCATATGGGGTGATGGGTATTGTTTCAGTGCCATGATACATTATTGTCATGGAATCCTTGCAATAAGAATTCGAAAGAGCTATATCTTGGCTTTAGAGAATTGAGCCAGAAATAGCCCTTGGGTTTCATTTGACTCCCCCCTCTTTTCTCTGCTGTTAGTGATCAAGTCATTTAACAGTTAGGAGTTAGCAAAGTGTGGGTCTTGTACTGGGCAGTAAATTTGTTTGTGTATGTTATCTCAGTTGAAATCAAGATATGCATTGTTAACATTATTTAAGATGAAATTTAAGCCAAGAAAAGTTAAGAGGTCTTACTCAGAGGTTTCAAAAGTAATAAACAGTCACAACTGCCTGAGTTACGACAATCATAAGTAAGCGAAATTAAAATTTTAGTGCTTAACCTCTTGGAAATATTTCACATGTATTTATTTCCCTGTCATGATAAACATTTATAGAGCACTTACTCCATACTAAGTCTCTGTTGGAGTCCTAAGGATTAGCAGTTTTTGATGGAGATAAAATTTGTGAACAAAATTTAGAATGTGATACGTATTAAGAGGAATGAATAAAATAATCAAAAGTTGAGGACAAAGGAAAGTTATTTTAGTAGACTTATCCAGAAATGGGTCTTATGTGAATGAATACTATGTGTGAAAAGCATTTAGTGAATTTGATTTGGATTATTTCAGTGGTCAAAGGAGAACCTGAGTATGTTTGGATTTGGTTTAGCTCATGAGTGGTAGTTAAAGGTAATGCTTGATCTTCTGTAGGAGCACTTATTAGGGGCCAGTGCTGTGGTATAGTGGGTAAAGCCACCACCTGTAATGCCGGCAGCCCATATGGGCTCCTGTTTGAGTCCTAACTGTTTCACTTCTGATCCAGCTCTCTGCTATGGCCTGGGAAAGCAGTAGATGGCCTAAGTCCTTGGCCCCCCCTGCACCCTCATGGAAGACCTGGAAGAAGCTCCTGGCTCCTGGCCAGATCAGCTCAGCTCTGGCTGTTGCGGTCATCTGGGGGGTGAACCAGCGGATGGAAGATCTCGTTGTCTCTACCTCTCTCTGTAACTCTGTCTTTCAAATAAATAAAATAAATCTTAAAAAAAAAAAAAAAAAAGAACAGTTATTAGGAAATACAGAAGATGAACACATCAGTCAATAATCGCTAACTGTATATGAGGTGGATTTTAAATAATGTTCATGGAAAAATAGAATTAAAAGATAATGAAAATTTTCCACAAACATGTTAAAGGCCCCTCATACTTGTCAGAAGTAATCAGTACTGTGGGAATGTGTTTTCATAGTGACTGCTGTGCTATGATGGGCCCTTTAGAACTCTCATTAAGTTTAGCTTCTCTTTCAAGAATGTGTCTCCAGTGCTAACCAGACCTGTAAAAGAGAGAGGGAGGCACCCATAAACACACAGGATGCACGGAGTGGGGAGAGAGAGAGTAGCAGACAGATGGGAGGTGGACGTGGAGATGGAGTATAAGTAAGCGTAGGAAAAGACCAGAAATAGTTACTCAGAGGAGGAGGAGTGTGAATGGTAGGAGAGGAAATTGAGTAATTTTTTTCCTATGTACTTCTATGATAATAGTGATAGCCAATACTCCCTACTTACTATATGGTAGGCCCCACTCTGAGTGCTTCAAATTTACTTACTCATAATTGACCTTATAACAACCCTATGATATGGGTTACTTTTTTCCTTTTCCTTTTATATCAATAAAAGGGCTGGAGGTGGGGGCATCTGTATTTTAAAGATGTGGGAAAAAAGACAGTTTACTTGTTGGGTTTACGCAAAGAGTAAGTACTAGAGCCAGGATCTGTATCTGGGCAATAAATGCTCTAGAATCCTTTTTTTTTTTTTTTTTTTTAAGCATTGTGTGTTGCTTTCAACCTGAGGATGGTTTAATGGCATTGTTTATTGTTCAGCTAGCGCTCATTGATGGAATGGAAAAAAATTGTGCTCGTTATTGTGCTGGCTAGTACAATAATCAGTCACACTGTAGGAGCAGGGCCCATATATTATGTTTGTGTATGTTCTAGACACAGTGGTGTCATATATTGCATTGGAATTTTGCACTAAATACAGCATGGCCTTGTATCATTGAAATACCTCTTGAAGATTCTTAGGCTTAAGGGAAGATGCTATACTGGAAATTGACATCCTGTCTTTTAGTAAGTTTCTCATAAGTGGATTTTTCTTTAGATTGGAGCAGTCACCATTTCTTGAGTTACCACCAGATACATATCATTACACTTTGGCAGCACTGTACTTTTAAGGATGTGTACACCACAAACATGCACATTTACTAAACCATGTTCACCCCTGGGCATATTTTATTTGGGAAATGGTGGGTTGCCCTATTCAAATGTTTATTTTCCTTCTGAGCACATATAGATGAATTCCCATGTTAAATACAGGCAACATTGATGTTTTAAATTCATATACAGATTTGCAAAATTCCAAAATTTTTTTCATTTTATTTCAAAGGCAGAGAGCAAGGGTGAGTGAGAGAAAAAGATAAAGAGATAAAGACAGACAGATAACAGATAAAGAAAGATCTGCTGCTTTACTTTCCAAATGCCTATTAACAACTAGAGCTAGGCCAGGACAAGGATGCCTAGAACTCAGTCTGGGTCTACCACCTGAGTGGTAGGGAACCGTTTACTTCAGCCATCATCATTTCCTCCCTTGGGTGTGCGTTAACAGGAAGCTAGAATTGGAAGCAGAGCCAGGGCTTGCACCCAGACACTCTGATAGGGGATGCATGTGTTCCAAGTCACCTCCTAACTGCTGTGCCAAACACTGGCCCTGCAGTTGTTGTTGTTTGTTTTTTTTTTGTTTTTTTTTTGTTTTTTTTTTTTTTTAGTGGTGGCTTGTATTTACATAAATGGACCTCTTTCTGAAAGTAACATTAGCTGTCAATTTGGTTATGTATTCTTGTAGACCTTATTCTATGCATTACTTGCATATGTATATACCTAGAAAAATATCTTGTTTTCTGTTTTTTCCTTGTACATGATTTCATGCTATACATACTGTTTACACATATGATTCTCTTTTTGCACAGTTTGTAAAACTGCTGTATTCTTTTGAATTAGGTGCATTGTATTCTCAGATTAGATATGGTATAATTTATTAAATTTTTTATTGATTCCTTTATTTAAAGGGCAGAGTTACAGAGAGGCATAGGCAGAGAGAGAGAGAACGCTCTTGCATCTGCTGGTTCACTCCCCAAATGGCTACAACAGCTGGAGCCAGGCCCATCCAAAACCAGGAGCCCAGAGCTTCTTCTGGGTGTCTAATGTGGGTGCAGAGACCCAAGCTCTTAGGCCATCTTCCCTTGCTTTCCCAGGTGCATTAGCAGGGAGCTAGATTGGAAGTGAAGCAGCCAGGATGCAAACTGGTGCCCATATGTTGCCGGTACTGCAGGCTGCAGCATTACCTGCTTTGCCACAGTGCCGGCCCCTAACATTTTAATTATATAATTAATAAATGAACATTATATTTTAAAGAATTCAGATGTAATTATATAATACAATTAAATAAGTTTAGAGCTCCCTTGACCATCTCTTTAATCCCAGGCTTCCCTTAAGAGATAACAATAGTTAACAGTTTGTTGCTCTTGTAGGTCCTTTTCTGTGTGTTCTATGTCCAAACCATGTTTTTACTTTACCATTTTAGGAGCAGCGGCAGTGGCATGGAAGAATCCAGTTTCAAGCTGGTTTACTGCTATGCTCCACTGCTTTGGTGGGGGAATTTTATCCTGTATACTGCTTGCAGAGCCTCCGTTGAGGTTTCTTGCAAACCACACTAATATTTTGCTGGCATCTTCAATCTGGTAAGCTACCATTTGATGAACTCTGAGACATTTAAAAATTTGTTTCATTAATTGTTAATAGAATGAAATTCTTTTATTTTGAAAAGTTAATATATATACAAGGAAGGAAACCAAATAATGTCAAAGACTTTAAGTGCTAAGAGTATCTCTTTATTACCTTTCTCCCCTTATCTTCTCCAAGAGACAATTATTGTTTTTTTTGTCATATGTGTCTTTAGTGGGAGCATTTGAAATATGAAAGGGCGTTAAACTTTTGGCCTCAAATGGTTTATCTTGTGAACCTACCTCATACACACAGATATACAATGTAAGAAAATTATGTGACCCACTAAACAAAAAGTCCAAGTGATTATGGCTCATGTATAATTGTTCCTGTCGTACTCTTTGTGGGACTTTTTTAGAGCCTTGTAAGATTTTTTGAACACTAATTTTAATTTTGAAGGGAAGAAAAAATTAGGAATTGCTTTGGATTCTTTGAAGTCTAAATTCAGGTTTCCTTAAGATTCATTAATTTTTTAAAAAAGTATATTACAACGGCGCTGCAGCTCACTAGGCGAATCCTCTGCCTGTGGTGCCGGCACATTGGGTTCTAGTCCTGGTCGAGGTGCCAGATTCTGTCCCGGTTGCCCCTCTTCCAGGCCAGCTCTCTGCTGTGGCCCGGGAGTGCAGTGGAGGATGGCCCAAGTGATTGGGCCCTGCACCCCATGGGAGACCAGGAGAAGCACCTGGCTCCTGGCTTCGGATCAACGCTGTGCGTCGGCTGCAGCGTGCTGGCCACGGCGGCCATTGGAGGGTGACCCAACGGCAAAGGAAGACCTTTCTGTCTCTCTCACTGTCCACTTTGCCTGTCAAAAAAAAAAAAAAAAAAGTTAAAAAGTATAATACAAATCAGTGTGCTTTGTTATAGCAAAAGCAGTAACTGCTTTCAATTGAAAACTGTATTAAATAACATATTAGAATGACAAAGTTTATTTTTCTGATACTTTAAAAATGAATATATAACCAGTTATATTAGGGCTTATTATAAATAGCAGCAATAAGAAAAAGTTGTAATGGTAGAAAGTATATAATAATATATTTGATAGCTGATGTTTATTGACTTATATGTCAGCTAAATTCTTTATATTTACTTACTTTTTTTTTTGTTTTTGACAGGCAGAGTGGATAGTGAGAGAGAGAGACAGAAAGGTCTTCCTTTTGCCGTTGGTTCACCCTCCAATGGCCGCTGCGGCCGGCGCATCTCGCTGATCTGAAGCCAGGAGCCAGGTGCCTCTCCTGGTCTCCCATGCGTGTGCAGGGCCCAAGGACTTGGGCCATCCTCCACTGCCTTCCTGGGCCATAGCAGAGAGCTGGCCTGGAAGAGGGGCAACCGGGATAGAATCTGGCGCCCCGACTGGGACTAGAACCCGGTGTGCCGGTGCTGCGAGGCGGAGGATTAGCCTGTTAAGCCACGGTGCCGGCCCCTATATTTACTTTCATATTTAATCACAACAGTACTGTGAGGTAGCTAATACCATTATTATTACCCCATTTGGCAGATGGGAAAACTGGGACAAAATTGTTGCTATAGTTTTCACATCTAGTAAGTGAGTTAGAAAAAAACAAGAAGTTTTACTGTAGAGTCTTTATACTTAGACACAGTCTTTTATAGATTTGCTTATCTCTTTTTTGTAAAAAAATTGCTAATTTATTTGAAAGACACAGCAAGAGGGAGAGAGAGGGGAGGAGAGAGAGATTGAGAGATTGAGAGATCTTACATCTGTTGGTTCACTCCCCAAAAGGCAGCAGTGGCTGGGGCTGGACCAGGCTAAAGTGAGCAACCTGGAGCTGCCATCCAGGTCTCCCACATGGGTGGCAGAGGCCCAAGTACTTGGACCATTTTCTGCTGCTTTCCCAGGTGCATTAACTGGAAGCTGGATCAGAAGTAGAATAGCCAGGATATGGGATGCCGGCTTCCTCAGTGTTGCAGCAGTAGTTTAACCTGCTGCTCTATACTGCCAGCTCTCCCTTATCTATCTCTTAAAGGGTAGTCTTCCAGTGGCTATGTTTTGAAAATTTTTTAAGGACTGTAATTTCTGTAACAATATTTTAAAATCTTGTGTGTATAGATGCTAAAGCTATGTAAAAAGTTAAGATACCCAGAATCTGACACTTCCCGTCAATCATTTCCACTTCTGTTCCTCTAGAACTAGTCACCACTATATCTTGCTTCTTAAGGGACTAGTTGCTCCTTTTGTTATTGTTCTGAGTCTTTTATTCCTCCAACAAACATAGGGATTATTTTAAAGTAAATTAGAACATGTCACTCCTATGTTTGGTAGTTTCTATATTTTAAGACTAAAATCCTGGGGCCAGCTCTGTTGTGTAGCAGGTAAAAGCTGCTGCCTGCAGTGGCAGCATCTGATAGTGGCCACCTGTTCGTGTCCTGGCTGCTCCACTTCTGATCCAGCTCTCTGCTATGTCCTGGGAAAGCAGTAGAAGATGGCGCAAGTCCTTGGGCCTCTGCACCCACGTGGGAGACCCAGAGGAGGCTCCTGGCTCCTGGCTTTGGATTGGCGCAGCTCCAGTCTTTGCGGCCATCTGGGGAGTAAACCAGTGGATGGAATCCAAGCCTGTCTCTGTCTGCCTCTGCCTCTCTAATTGTGCCTTTCAAATAAATAAATAAATCTTTAAAAAAAAAAAAAAAAGAATAAGATTCCAGAGCCTGTAACACCCAACTGAATCTTCCCTGGCACTTTCTTTGGTGTAATGTCTTTCTACTGCACTCCTGTTCACTCCACTGTAGCCACATTAGTGTTGCTATTTCTGGAACACATAAGGTATTCTACCTGAGTGCCTTTGTATTTCCTTTCTTCTACCTGTTCTTTCCCTAAAAGGCTTGTGCTTTCTTTTATTATAGAGCCCTTGCATGATTGTCATATTATTTATCATTTTTCTTCTTGGACTTATTATTACCTGACATATTATCTGTTGATTTTTTTTTATGTTGTTTTATCTCACTCTACTAGTAAAACAGTTTATCAGAGCAGGAACTTTGTTTTGTTAACCATGTGCCAAATACTGTTCTAGATTGAGTAAGTACCTTGCTAAAGGAATGGACTAGTATATATTGTTAGACTCCAACTATATTGAATAGCAAGGAATTACATGTCTTAATAAGTTGATCCCTTAAATAAAATTGCTCATGCATAATATATGCTTCCTTGGCTTAAACTAAAAGATTTGTGAGAAATGGAAAATAGGGGCTGGCACTGTGATGCAGTGGGTTAAGCCACCGTCTGTAGTGCTGTCATCCTATATGGACACTAATTGGAGTCCTGGCTGCTCACTTCTGATCCAGCTCCCTGCTAATGCACCTGGGAAAGCAGCAGAAGATGACTCCAGTGCATGTGGGAGACGTGGGTGAAGCTCCTGGCTCTTGGCTTCAGCCTGACCCAGCCCTAGCTATTGCAGCCATCTGTAGAGTGAACCACTGACTAGAAGATCTCTCTTTCTGTCTCTCCCTTTCTTTAATTCTGACTTTAAAAAAAAAAAAAAGAAAAGAAAGAAAAGGAATGGAAAATAAAATACATTTTAATGCAGTGAATTAATAGTATACTATTTAATTATTCATTAACCTCAGCTTTTATTTTTCTCCTTTTGCATACGAAGAAATTGAGGCTTAGAAAGTTGGTTAATGGTAAATCTAGATTTCAACTCATGGATTTAGACTATGATTTTAATTAGAGTTTTCATTATGAATAATCTGGTTTGATTAAAATTTCAATTAACACTGAATAGGTACATAATTATTTATGAAATATGTGAAGTAGAAAGAATTATGATATAATGAAAACTTATACCTATCATTTAGAGTAAGAAAAATACTACCACTTAAAAATTTTGTTACTGTAATTTGCCATTATAAAGTAAAAATTAAAAAGTATGAAAGCCAGATATATGGTCTAATAAATTATTATAGTGTACATCCTTGTAATTACATCTAAGTCAAGAAATAGAACTTTTTTGGGGTCGATGCTATGGTGCAGTGGGTTAAAGCCCTGGCCTGTGGCCTGTGATGGCACCATCCCTTATGGGCGCCAGTTTGAGTCCTGGATGATCCATTTCCGGTCCAGCTCCCTGCTAATGTGCCTGGAAAAGCAGTGGAGGATGGCCCAAGTCCTTGGGCCCCTGTACCCATGTGGGAGACCCGGAGGAAACTCCTGGCTTCAGATCAGGTCAGCTCTGGCCTTCGCGGCCATTGGGGGGTGAACCAGCAGGTGGAAGACTCTCTCTTTATGTGTATCTCTTTCTCTGTAACTCTGTCTTTTTAAATAAATAAAATAAATCTTTGTTTAAAAAAAAAGAATGGAACTTTTTCATGCATCCCAGAAGTCATTTCTGTTTTCCCCATTCCAATAAGCATTCTTGTCACCTTAACCATTTTAACACATCATCATTCTAACTTCTATGGTAATCTCTTTTTTACATGTTTTTGTGATTTTATCTCCCAATATTCTTTTCTAGACTTTATAGTTTAGTCATACCTAAGTCCACATTTTCTAATTGACTCTTTTGTTTTTTACTTAATACTTAAAACAATTGCTCATTGGGAATTGCAAAGTAATAATATACTTTGTTAATTAATGTAAGTAGATACTTCCCATTTATCATCCATTATTTGGTAAACCAATAGTATAGTTCATGTAGGAAAGTCAAGATAAATGCTTGATTGTTTCCCTTTATTTATCAAGTTTTACAGATAGTAAACTGGTCCTCTGTCCTCCAAAGGTGATCACTTTTTGAATAGTAATAAACTCATGAGTTTAGCATAGATCATGAATTTCAGTAAAATTCAATTTTTATCATTATAGAAGCTCAAATTGTCCATGTCTGGGTAGTAGAATCTTTTTCACCATTGACTCCTGAAACTTTGGATTAGCATCCTTGCTTCTTGTTGTTAATAAGATTTCATTTTGTACATACTTTTCTTCTGGACTCACTCATGTCTCTTAAGAAAAGTATTTTAGTGAGAAATGGTATTTCAAGACCATAGTGTAAGGATACTCATTTTCACTGGTTCATTGTCCTTTGTTTCTAGGCTATTTCAGTGAACAGAGCTAGGAATAACTCCTGAGTTCTGATATTTCTAATCTGAATTCAAGACTATAGGGAATTTTTTGTTTTAACTTAAAGGTGTAAGAGAGAAACACACACACACACACACACACAGTGACCCCTCTTACGTCTTCTAATTCACTCTCCAAATGCTAGCAACAGTTGGGACTGGGCCAAAGCTGTGAGTCTGGAACTCAATCTGAGTCTTGAATGTAGATGGTCAGGGCCCCAAGTACTTGGGCCATCACCTTCTGCCTCATAGGGTGCTCATTAGCTGGGTGCTGGGATCAGAAGTAGAGCCAGGACGCAAGCACAGGTACACCAGCTTGGGATGCCAGTGCCCCAGGTGGCAAGTTAACTTCTGTGCAGACTTCTGTCCCTAGAGCTTTTATTAAAATTTTCACTGCTGTATATCCACCTCCTTCTATACTAAGAATTTTGGTTCTTAAGGGCATAGGACATGACAGAATTAGAGTATTTCAATAGTCTGATGTGTGTAAAGTAGTCTTAGAGTAACAGTTCTAACACTGTCATGGATATTACTTAAAGCATGGATTTTGTATGTGTGTGTGTGTGTGTATGTATGTATGTAATTTTTATTCTCCCATTTAAAAAAATGAAAGTACTATTCTACACTGTCATTGTTTTATATTCTTTACATACTATACTTTTTCCTTGTGAGACTCCATTCAGTCTTAGTTCTCCAGCCAACTTTATATTTAATGAGTGTCACCAGTTCTTAGGTCTGTATCTCTCTAGTATTTTGGTTGTCTGAAGCTTGTATTCATCTGGAACAATAGTCCTTGAGTTCTGTTATACTGATGAATTTGTCTTTATTGTACTTGAAAATCAGTTTTACTGGTTCACTCCTTAAATGGCTACAAAAGCCAGGTCTGGGCTAGGTGGAAGTCAAGAACTCCATCTTGTATCTCCCACATGGCCACATGGAAGTGGGACCAAGTACTTGAGCCATCTTCTGCTATCTTCAAAGGTACATTAGTAGGAAGCTGGTTCAGAAGTAGAGGAGCCAGGACTTTAACTGGTACTCTAGTGTGGGGTGTTGGCATTGCAAGTGGTAGCTTAACCTGCTGTACCACAAAGCTGGCCCTGGGTCCCATCTACTTAAGCTATCACCTGCTGCCTCCCAGATGCCCATTATCAGGGAACTAGAAATGGGGCAGAGCTGGCATTTGAACCTAGGCAATCAGATTTAGGATGCAGACATTTCAAGTGGTGTCTTAACGACTGTGCCAGTTGTCTGCCCCATCTTTGGTTTTTAATGGAAATATTTTTCCCTTTTTGCTTTCTGTCTTAGGAGGCACTATGTTTTATATTTATTTCTCTTTGTGTTTTCTGGTTTGGGCTTTATTTCTGAAAGTTTTGTTTTCCTTTATTTCTTTTTTCTTTCCTGAGTATTGTATTTTTAGTTTTCAGTTTCTACAATTCTAGTTTTTATTGTGCTTTTATGTCTTCCATCACTTTTTAAATGTCTTTTTTTTTGAAGATTTATTTATTTATTTGAAAGCCAGAGTTACACAGAGAGAGAAGGAGAGGCAAAGAGAGAGAGAGAAAGGGCTTCCATCTGCTGGTTCACTCCCCAATTGGCTGCAACAGCTGGAGCTGTGGTAATTTGAAGCCAGAAGTGTCTTCTGGGTCTCCCACGTAGGTGCAGGGGCCCAAGGACTTGGACCATCTTCTACTGCTTTCCCAGGCCAGGATCAGAAGTGGAGCAGCCAGGATTTGAACCAGCGCCCATATTGGATGCTGGCACTGCAGGCAGTGGCTTTACCCACTATGCCACAGCGCTGGCCCCTTTTAAATATCTTTAACTTGTTTGGAAAGAGTGTGTTACAGTTTTCATTCTGTTTTGTGGGCACAGTTTCCTGACTGTTTTCATTGTAGGGATTCATTCTTTTTTTTTTTTCTTGTTATTAACTTTATATGGAATTTGACCTTGCTACTTTTCTGTTGGTCATTTTTATATGAAATTGGTTTCTTGAACTTTAGGAATAAGGTGGAATGGGGAAAATATTCTCTGACTTCACAGAGCTTCCACTTCTGTTCTTATATAGTGTTCAAAAGATAATGACCTGCTGGGATTTCCTGGGTCTTTTCCCTTTCCCCAGTTTGATCTGGACCTTCCTTTTTTTGCTTTTATTCTGTTCCACTCAGTGTTGATTTTACTCCAGCCGTTTCTTCTCAGTGTGGGGCTTGTTTTAGAAGAGAGCCCTGGCAGGTCAATTTTGAAAGCTTGTAGAGACTGAATCGCACGATCTCTTTCAGGCTTTCTTATCCTGGACTCTTTCTCTTGTCTGCTACTTGAGATGCCAGAACCCGTCCTAATTTCAGATGTATTTGTCATTGTGTTTTTTTTTTTTTTTGTTTGTTTGTTTGTTTTCAAATTAGCCTGCTGTACTTTCTATTGAATGCCTATGCTCTGTGTTGAAGTTACTTTGTTCTTAAGTCCCATCAGTTGTCACCTTCTTCCTGCAAAGTAGTACAGGTCTTGTGGGTGTTAGTGATTTGTCTTTAAGCACTGCATTTTGGAATTTGCGGGGTTGCAGTGATGTTTCTATGTGGAGCTTGAAGAGACCAAAAGGCATGCAAGCCATGACCATCTTCGCAGAAATCCCTGCCACTTGTTTTGATGTCCCTTTGTGTAACCCTGTTGCATCTATTTCTTTTCCTTCCTCCAAGGTAACCATTATCCTTAATTTTGTAATTATTCCTTTCCTTTTTAAAAAAGATTTCTTTGTTTTTTGAAAGGTGGAGTTACAGAGAGAGAGAGAGAGAAACAGAGATCTTCCACTCACTGGTTCACTCCCAAATGGCCTCAGTGGCCAGGGGTGGGCTAGTCCAAAGCCAGGAGCTTCTTCCAGGTCTCCCACATGGGAGAAAGGGCCCAAGCACTTGGGTTGTCTTCCACTACTTTCCCAGGTGCATTAACAGGGAGCTGGATTGGAAATGGAGCAACTGGGACACGAACTGGTGCTCACTATGCCACAACGCTGGCCCTTCTTATGCTTTTCCATGTAGGTTTAACATGTTTATATCCCTAAACAATATAGTATTTGAAAGTGTTACAAATGGAATCATTTGTATTTTTTCTGTGACTTGTTTTTTGTTCAGCTACTGTTCCTGAGATTCATTCTTATGTGTATGGTTGTAATTTTTTAGTTTTTACTGCTATATTACATAAAAGAACTAATATAATTTATTCATACTTTCTTCTGTTGTCAGAGTTCTTTCTAGTTTTTCCTGTTACAATGTTTCTAACAACATTCTTGAATGTATTTACTAGTATGTATGAGCAAGATTTTCTCTTAGTGTATGCTTCAAGTAGATTTATTGAATGCATTATGGGGAAAGAATATATTATGGGGAAAGTGATTCTTAAACTCTATTTGATAGTGCTAAATCAGTTCCTAAAGTGATTGTACTAACTTACATTCTTATTACAATGCACCCAATCTAAGAACTTGGCTTTATCAATAATTTTATACATACTCATTTATTCTTTCCTATCTCATCTCTTTCCTGGTTTCCTCTATTACCAGGATTGTGTTTATCTTACCTTTTAAAAGCTAATTATGTTGGGGCCAGTGCTATGGCGTAGTAGGTTACTCCTCCGCCTGCGGCGCCGGCATCCCATATGGGTGCCGGTTCTAGTCCCAGTTGCTGTTCTTCCAGTCCAGCTTTCTGCTGTGGCTCGGGAAGGCAGTGGAGGATGGTCCAAGTGCTTGGGCCCCTACACCCGCATGGGAGACCAGGAGGAAGCACCTGGCTCCTGGCTTCGGATCGGTGCAGCGCCGGCTGTAATGGCCATTTGGGGAGTGAACCAATGGAAGGAAGACCTTTCTCTGTCTCTCCCTCTCACTGTCTGTGACTCTACCTGTCAAATAAATAAATAAAATCTTTAAAAAAAAAACTAATTATGTCATACACACGAATAAACAATTTTTAATTGTTTTGGCCCTATTTTAAAACTGTGGTATCATACTGTCCATAGTTTTCTGGGACTTTTTTTTTTTCAGTCAACATTTGTCCTTGTATTTTTAGATAGCTATAGAACATTTCTTCTCATTACTATGGAAGCCATTTGATTAATGTCTATATTTAATTATTCTTCGGTTGATGAGATTTTCTTTGGTTTAGTTCCTTTGCTAAACGTTAGAGAACAACAGCAATATAGCAACCACTTGCATAGTATTTACTATGTCCCAGATACTCTTCTAAGTGCCTTGTGTATATTACCTCATTTGAACTTCACAAGAACCCTATAAGATAGTTATATTTTATTCTTATTTAACAGACCATGTACCTGAGACATGGAGGATTATTACAGATATTGAATAGTTGGAGGCTGGATTCAAATCTGGGGTATCTAGTCCTTTTGTCTGTGCATATGCAGTATATATTGTTTTGTACTCTGGAAATGAAAACATTATGTCTGTCCTCACAGACCCTTAAATGTAAATAGTGATACTGACTTTAAAGGCATAATAACATTTTTTGCTTTCTTTAAGGTTTTAATATTTAGAAAAAACTTGTAATCTTTGCTTCATTTGATTTTTAGAGATAAAATAATGTTTGGAATGTGCTTTAAACTCTGGCATGCAAGGTCATCTTTATATTTTTTCTCTTGTCCTTTAATAATTTTTGTTATTTAAATATATTTTAACAGACATGTAAGAATTGTACATATTTATGAGGTACTGTGTGATGTTTTGGTGCATGCATAGATTGTGTAATGTCTAGTCAGGGTGACTATATTTATCTCTTAAAGCATTTAACTTTTCTTTATAATGAAAATATCTTATTTAGTGTACAGTTGCTTATAGTGCACACATCTGGAGACTAGCACCATCTACTGGTTAAAGAGGATTAGTGGATTATGTCACAGTAACTGCTTGGGAGACAGTGTACACTTTCGTAGGATTTTTCTCTTTGAAAGCTGTTTCTTGGGAAGATAAATTTTTTAAGAAGATTTATTTATTTATTTGAAAGGCAAAATTACAAAGAAGCAGAGAGAGAGAGAGAGACAGAGAGAGAGATCTGGTTAGGGAGAGAGCGAGAAAGAGAGAAAGAGAGCGAGAGAAGCATGAGAGAGCTATATCTTACATCTTCTGGTTCACTCCCCAAATGGCTACAATGGCCAGGGCTGAGCCAGGCTGAAGCCAAGAGCCAGGAGTTTCTTACAGGTCTACCACATGGGTGCAGGGGCCCAAGTACTTAGATCATCTTCTGCTGATTTCCCAGGCACATTAGCCGGGAGCTAGATTGGAAGTGGAGCAGCTAGGATTTGAACCAACATCCATATGGGATGCCGAGGCTGCAGACTGTGGCTTTACCCGCTAAGCCACAGTGTCAGCCCCGGAAACAAATATTCTATAATTTTTGTGTATATTGATTTTGTGCCTCAGTGTATTTTCCTTGAACTTCCAAGTGTTGTTTATCATCCATTGCACATCTGCATAATTGAGACTCCATTTACATGAGGAAAAACACAGGAGAAGACATGGTTTTATTGGTGTCATTATAGCATATACATAGAATGTTAATTTTTTAAAGTGCTCAGAATAAGAACAAAGCTGCCATATTGGACCTAGTGTGAACGCTATTTAGTTTTTCTTCTGTTTTGGTTTAGTTAAGTGATATTGTCTGTGACAGAGGAGTGGGATTGACAGTAGAGAGAAAACTTAGTGACAGCTTCTGGGAAACTTCTGAGCTCAACTCATATTATGAAGCTAAATGCTACTCTTTATCTTGCTTACAATCAGTTTATCTTTTGTTTGTTACTGGCCAAAGGTCTTGCTTATACTCTGTTTTAGACTATTTATTAAAATTTATTTTTATTTACTTGAGAAGCAGAGTGACAGAAAGAGAGATATCTTCTGTTGCTGCTTCATTTCCCAAATGCGTGCAGCAGCCAAGACTGGGCCAGGTCAAAGTCAGGGGTCTCAGGAACTCCATCTGGGACTCCTGGTGAGTGGCAGGGATCTAAGTACTGGAGCTTATCATCAGCTGTCTTCCATGGTATGCATTATTTGGAAGTACTTTGTTCTGATATGAGATGTAGGTGACTTAATTGACTGTGCCATATGCCTGCTCCTGAACTAACTGCTATTTTTTTTTTTTTTTAAGATTTTGTTTATTTATTTGAGAAGTAGAGTTTCAGAGAGAGGGAGAGACAGAGAGAGGCCTTCCATCTGCCCCTGCAATAGCTGGAGCTGAGCCAATGTGAAGCCAGGAGCTAGGAGCTTCTTCTAAGTCCCCCATGTGGGTGCATGGCCCAAGGACTTGGGCCATCTTCTACTGCCTTCTCAGGCCTTAAGCAGAGAGCTGGATTGGAAGAGGAGCAGCCGGTATATAAACTGGCCACCCACATGGGATGCTGGCACTGCAGGTGAGGCTCAGCCTCCTGCACCACAGCGTTGGCCCCTAACCTCTATTCTTTGTCATTCTTTTCCCTCTCTGTTAATCTAATCTGTGTGACTTAAAAATGTATGAGAAATCAATTTTTGTCTTCCAATTCCATTTATTCTCCTTTTTCCTGGTATGTTTTTTTTTCCAGGTACTTTATAAAAGTATCTTAGATGTGAAATTTAGTTTAGATGAAATTATATCTTTACAGAAGGAGGGATATGGTGGTTACTTAATGAATGTTGGGCGAATGATTCAAAAGGAATTTCAGAAAGCTAATTTGTATTTTTCTTTTTTAAATCTTTGAAAGTTTTTTTATTTATTTAAGGGGAACAAATATCATGTATTTCATATATACAGTTTTAATAGCATAATGATACTTCCACCCTACCCTCTGTCCTCCTTCTTTTCTTATTTGTCTTTTAATTTTTATAATGACTTATTTTAAGTTTACTTTATAATCACAAGCTGAAGCCTCTACTAAATAAAGAATTATTAATCTACATACTAGTAGAAAAATCACTGTTCTTCAATAGTATAGATCAGCCATAAACAATAATCAAATTTTAAGATATCAGTTTTGTTTATATACATGACTTTTTTTTGTACTCTGTATTAGTTAACACAAATCAGGGAAAATATATGATATTTGTCTTTTTGGGATTGGCTTATTTCTCTAAGCATAATGGTCTCCAGTTGCATCATTTTGTTGCAAAAGACAGGATTTCATTCTTTTTAATGGCTGAATAATATTCCATTATGTATATATACACCACAATTTATTTAGCTATCATTTGATGGACATCTGGGTTGATTCCATATCTTAGCTCTTAGAATTGAGTGTTGTAAATGTGGGGGTACAGTTAACTCTCTTGTATGCTGATATCAGATCCTTTGGTAAATTCCCAGGAGTGGAATGGCTGGGTGATATGGTAGATGTTATTTTCAGATTTCTGAGGAATCACCATACTGTATTTCATAATGGTTGTACTAGTTTACATTCCCACCAACAGTGTATTAGAGTACCTTTTTCCTCTACACCCTTGCCAACATTTTTTGATTTTTGGGTGATATCCATTCTGACTAGAGTGAGGTGAAGCCTCATTGTGGCTTTTATTTGCGTTTCCCTGCTTAGTGATCCTGAGCATCTTTTCATGTGTCTGTTGGCCATTTGTATTTGATCCTTTGAAAAATGCCTATTCTAGCCTTAGCCCATTTCTTAACTGGGTTATTTGTTTTGTTGAGTTTCTTGAGTTCTTTATATATCCTGGATATTAATCCTTTATCAGATGTATAGTTTGCAAATAATTTCTTCTGACAAAATGGGATTACACGTGCTAGCCGTGTGGCATTGTGGGCTAAGCCTCTGCTTGTGGTGCCGGCATCCCATATGGGCGCTGGTTTGTATCCCAGCTGCTCCTCTTCTTATCCGGATCTCTGCTATAGCCTGAGAAAGCAGTGAAAGATGACCTAAGTCCTTGGGCCCCTGCACCTGCATGGGAGAACTGGAAGAAGCTCCTGTCCCCTGGCTTAGGGTCAGCCCTGCTCCAGCCATTGCAGCCGTTTGGGGAGTGAACCAGTGGATGGAAGACCTTTTTGTTTGTCTCTCCCTCTCTGTGTTACTCTCTCTCAAATAAATCAAATCTTTTTTTTTTTTTAAATTTTTGACAGGCAGAGTGGACAGTGAGAGAGAGACAGAGAGAAAGGTCTTCCTTTGCCGTTGGTTCACCCTCCAATGGCCGCTGCGGTAGGCACGCTGCGGCCGGCGCACCGCGCTGATCCGATGGCAGGAGCCAGGTGCTTCTCCTGGTCTCCCATGGGGTGCAGGGCCCAAGGACTTGGGCCATCCTCCACTGCACTCCCTGGCCACAGCAGAGAGCTGGCCTGGAAGAGGGGCAACCGGGACAGGATCGGTGCCCTGACCGGGACTAGAACCCTGTGTGCCGGTGCCGCAAGGCGGAGGATTAGCCTAGTGAGCCGTGGCGCCGGCTTTTTTTTTTTTTTTTTTTTTTTTGATAGGCAGAGTGGACAGTGAGAGAGAGAGAGAGAGACAGAGAGAAAGGTCTTCCTTTGCTGTTGGTTCACCCTCCAATGGCTGCCACAGCCGGCGCGCTGCAGCCGGCGCACCGCACTGATCCGAAGGCAGGAGCCAGGTGCTTCTCCTGGTCTCCCATGGGGTGCAGGGCCCAAGCACTTGGGCCATCCTCCACTGCCTTCCCAGGCCATAGCAGAGAGCTGGCCTGGAAGAGGGGCAACTGGGACAGAATCCGGCGCCCCGACCGGGACTAGAACCCGGTGTACCAGCGCCGCAAGGCGGAGGATTAGCCTATTGAGCCGCGGCGCTGGCCAAATAAATCTTAAAAAAAAGAGAATAATTTGTATTATAGAGAAGGAATGAATAGTTGGTTGAAGAGGCATTGGTCTCATCTGTTTACTTGCAAGTCTATTGAACACAGCAATTGTTCTTTTGCTGTGTGGCTGTTTAACACTCTTAAAGATTTTTTAAGATGTTAACTTATAGGTATATTTTAGAAATTCCTGATTAAATAGCATGGTGACTTACTTGTTTAGAAATAGCAGTAATTATCAGTTTTATGTGGTATGATGTTTCATAATTCATTATAAGATGTCCAAAATTACTGTTGTGATAGTGTAATAAAGATAGGCCTGGTATAGGCAATGAAAATGAGGTGATCTGTAATATGAATTATTGCAAAAGTGAAACAAAATCTTCCTTTCTTAATCTATTCTATAATAGATAACCATAATAATATAACTTTATTAAAAACACATTGAAAAATTGATAACTAAGTATAATCAAATTCTCAGAAATTAGTTCTATATATTCTATATTCAAAGAATAGTGTAGAGAGACTCAAAATGTTGTATGAACATGTAAAATTTTGAAGTGAAGGATTTTTTTTTCTTATAAAAAAGGCTTTTATGTAGCTTTTTTAATTTTTTAATTTTTTTATTATTATTTTTGACAGGCAGAGTGGACAGTGAGAGAGAGAGACAGAGAGAAAGGTCTTCCTTTGCCGTTGGTTCACCCTCCAATGGCCACCGTGGCCGGTGCGCTGTGGCCGGCGCACTGCGCTGATCCGAAGGCAGGAGCCAGGTGCTTCTCCTGGTCTCCCATGGGGTGCAGGGCCCAAGGACTTGGGCCATCCTCCACTGCACTCCCTGGCCACAGTAGAGAGCTGGCCTGGAAGAGGGGCAACCGGGACAGAATCCGGCGCCCCGACTGGGACTAGAACCCGGTGTGCCGGCGCCGCTAGGCGGAAGATTAGCCTATTGAGCCACGGCGCCGGCCTTTTATGTAGCTTTTAATACAAAATGACTCAAAGAAACACAGGAAGAAAATATCACACATGCCAGTTACTGAATTAAGACAAAACAAAACCCAATTAACAAATTTCAGTCACATTCCTTGTCTTCAGCCTGGATTAGAAAACAGGAAACTACAAAACCAATCAATATTTGTCCCTTTGAAGAATCTTATTTAAAAGATAAAAATAAAAAGTGAAAAACAAAAAAATCCAATCCCTGAAATCTGCTAGCTGGTTTTGGAGGCCACTAGGAGCTTCCTCAAGCATCCTGGTGACATGAGATACAAGGGGTTGCTGGAGGATGGTCACAGCTTCTCCCGTTTCCTGCTAGTAATGGTCACCTGAGGGCAGACGCTGGCCTGCGAACAATGTGGTGCCACTTATGTGGAAAGAGGTCTCAAGGACAAGCAGCCTTGGTGTCTTCCACTCTGCATCTTCACCGGATCTCCCTCATGTACAGTCTTATGTACTGGATGCTGAGAGAATGATGGGCTCATCAGGATAGAAAGCCACTTCATTGAGGACCAGTGTGGCCA
The DNA here is from genome assembly GCF_033115175.1 of Lepus europaeus. Lineage (NCBI taxonomy): Eukaryota > Metazoa > Chordata > Mammalia > Lagomorpha > Leporidae > Lepus > Lepus europaeus. The sequence continues at coordinate 28,232,706 of NC_084838.1, read as the reverse complement.
GGAGGCTTGTACAATATTCTTCTGCTTGTGATATCCTACACATAGACAAGCCTGTCAGCTGAGCCAGCTGCTATTTTGTTTCCATCAGGATCTCAGAAGATTCTTTTCAAAGTTGGGCACATTTCTTTGAAATATCTTCAAATACCTCTCTTTGGGGACAAAAGGCCGGACATCCCAGACCCATACTGTATTGTCCATTGCATTGGACAAGAGATAAGAGCCTTCATAACTTAAACTCAGCACAGTCACTGAATCTGCATGGTCTCTAATGGTGTAGGTTAGCTTGTTTTGGCATAGGTCCCAGACCTTGATATTGTTGTCTATTCTACCAGAAATAATCTGATTACTTGTTTCATTAAAGATCACAGGTAACACCTGGTATGTGTTCTGAAATGTCTGGATGGCTGCTTGCTTCTGGATATCCCAAAGCTTAACTGTACCTTTGTCACTCCTCGTACAGACAAGCTGGGGGCCTCTCCTGGCTGTATAACAGGAATTCCCAAAGGAAGTGTGTCCTTTCAGCCTTTTAACTCTCCTGTTTCACTGCCAGTTGTATCTGTGGATGCTGAGAGGAGTGTACTGCCATCTGTGTTATAATGCAGCTCCATCACTGCTCCCCTGTGTCCCTTCAGTGTGGCATAGGTATCGCAGTCACCATACGCATTCCACAACAATATCAGATGGTCAAATTCTGCAGCTGATAGGGCTGATCCACTGGGGTGAAACTTGCTGCAGTACACTTCTCCTTCCTGTCCTGAGAGCAGCATGAATGGGGCTTGAAGGGAGGAGCACCTCAGAGGCCCTGCTTGCAGCGAAGCTCCTGGCGTTGCTTGCTGCTTCCCTGTCCCGGGGCCCGACCCTACTGCTCCCAACAGCAACTCACGGCGCTGCCACTTGACTGGGACCAGTGGCAACTCTGGGCCTTTTTGTTTCTGCTGTTCTTTCATGGTGGCAGCCGCTTTCCAAGTAAAGAATTTTTTTCTTCAAAAAAGCTACTCTTCATTCTGTTTCTATGAGGCTTTATTGTTTTTTAATTTTTAAAGATTTATTCACTTGAAAGGCAGAGTTACAGAGAGAGAATGAGAAGGGAGTAGAGTCTGAAGCTAGCATCCTGGAACTCCATTCAGGTCTCCCATGTGGATGGCAGGGGCTCAAGTACTTGGGCCATGTTCTGTTGCTTTCCCAGACCCATTAGCAGATGGATTGGAAGTGGAGTCCCTAGGATTTGAACTGGCACTCATGGATTGCTGGCATTACAGGTAGTGGCTTAACCCACTGTGCCACAGTGGTGGCCCCTCAAAGATCTTTTTGTTTTGCTCACATAATGTATTCCTTTCTTTCAAGCTTTTTAATTATCAACTTATTCGGCATACTTTGTATTTTGCTTCCATATTGACTGCTAAGAAGTTATTTAATTCAGGGCTACTTTGCATTTTGTTGAGACTTAGATTAGGAGATAACAAGAAGAATGGCTTCTGTCATCTAAACACTATTATAATTTGTTATGGGTATTACAGCATTTATTTTATAAAGGGAAGGGGCCGGCGCCATGGCTCACTTGGCCAATCCTCCACCTGTGGCGCCGGCATCCCAATGGGCGCAGATTCTAGTCCTGGTTGCTCCTCTTCCACTCCAGCTCTCTGCTGTGGCCCAGGAGGGCAGTGGAGGATGGCCCAAGTGCTTGGGCCCCTGCACCCGCATGGGAGAGCAGGAGGAAGCACCTGGCTCCTGGCTTTGGATTGGTGCAGCGCCGGCTGTAGTGGCCATTTGGGGGGTGAACCAATGGAAGAAGACCTTTCTCTCTCTCTCTCTCTCACTGTCTATAACTCTACCTGTTAAATGAAAAAAAAAAAAAAAAAAAAAAGGAAATTTATAAAGAGCTATTTTGAGACATAGGAACCAATTTTTTTTTAGTTTTACAGAGCCCCCATTAGTCTAAGCTCAGACTAAATTAAACAAAACTCCTAAAGTCAGTGGATAGTATTTGAGTCTCTCCTTGAAAAATAGGAGAGAATTGGTAAATGGAGATGAAGAAGAAAGGATGCTTTTGGCTAAAAACCTATTATATCTTTTTATTAGGTGTGAAGCAGTATTTTGGCAAACATTTCATATTCCATGAATACTTTGGAAAATTCTGACTTTATGAATCATGAATTACAATAAAATTCACAGCTACTTTTAAAAGAGATATGATACTTCTTTCATGCTGTGTATTCCATAACATCTCTCTCTTTTTCTCTTTTTAAAGATTTATTTATGTATATGAAAGGCAGAAATACAGAGAGGCAGAGAGAGAAAGAGAGAGAGAGAGAATCTTCCATCTGCTGGTTCACTCCCCAGATGGCCACAATGGCCAGAGCTATGCCAATCCGAAGATAGGAGCCAGGAGCTTCTTCTGGATCTCCCACGTGGGTGCAGGGGCCCAAGGACTTGGGCCATTTTCCCCTGCTTTTCTAGGCCATAGCAGAGAGCTGTATAGGAAATGTAACAGCTGGGACTCAAACGAACACTCCTACGGGATGCCAGCACTGAAGGCAGCAGCTTTACCCGCTATATCACAGTATTGTCCCCAATAATATAGTTGGTTAAAACTAAACTTACTCAACAATTGAAGAACAAACCTTGTACTCTTTCAGGTATGTGAAAATATGTTTTTCTTTAAGACAAATCTGATTCCTGGTGTATAGGTTGCAGTTGATATCCTGCATGAAGAAGTATAGGTGAAGATATTAGTGGATATTGAAATGCAGCTCTTCTTCAGTTACCAAAAGCCCTTAATTACTTTTCCTAGAGGCCAAAGGCACTGTATAGTTAGATAGTCTTTGCTTCTGGAAGTGATAATTTGCTTTATTCTTGTTATGTTGGGTTCAGCACTTAACTTCAAACACAGTACAGGCATAAATTAGGTACTCAGTAAATTATTTTGTTAGTGGTTCAGCACTTTACTTTGAGAATAGCATAGGCACAAATGTAGATACTTGTTACATCTTTAGAGTATTCTGAAGTCTAAAATTTTAAGATAGTTCATGTGTTCCATGTGCTTAAAATTGCTTTCCTATCTAATTTGTATTTTTCTTTAATTCAAATTCCAAGTTTATATGGATAATTCCATTTGTTGTATTTTGCCAAATTGTTATTGCAGATAGACAAGATATTTTTAAAATTTCATTTATATATTAAAATGTTTAAATTTTAATTTCAGGTATATTATATTTTTTTGCCCATACGACCTAGTTTCTCAGGGCTATTCATTCCTACCTGTTCAACTCCTGGCTGCGGGAATGAAGGAAGTGACCAGAACTTGGAAAATAGTAGGTGGAATCACACATGCTAATAGCTATTACAAAAATGGCTGGCTAGTCATGATAGTTATTGGATGGGCCAGAGGTAAGATTAACAATATGAATTCATAAGTATTTTCTTATTATTATACCACAACTATTTGAACAGTTCTCTGGTTAAGTTAATGGGGGGTCACATGCTTTAATAACAGAATCTTTTTCTAAGTTAGAAACATTGTTTCTGTTGGCTAGAAAAGTTAATTCAAAACTAATACCCTCTCTAAAGTGTGTCATCATTAATTATTTTGAATAATCATATAACGTGATATGAATAATCATATCATATGATACACAATTTTTATAGTTAGATTGATGAAGAGCTCCAGAGCAAGAAAGATTCATAGTTAATTTTGGTATAGTGTCACCATAAATAAAATGAGCTTACATAAGAAACTGTGTGGTCCATGTAAATAAAAAACATTATTCTGTCTTTTCTGTATTTTTTTCCCATTCTATATTTTTGGGTATAGTATATATGCTTGGTTATGGGTTTGTGTTCATGTTGTGTCACTTGCCCTTTGTTGTTTTATATGAAGAATTGAACAAATTTCTTTAATTTCGTATACTATGTGGTTATATTAAACTAATCATATCAGGAAGGGAAATGCTAAAGCAGAGGAGTATGTTTTTCAGTTCGGAAACAAACCTCTAGCTTTATCTCTATCCTTGAAGCCCCAATTTCAACCATAAGTATGGTATAAGAGACAGTTGCCAAGCTGGTGAATGGGAAAATTAAAATTGTCTTAACATCCTAAATATACAAGGAAGCTTTTTTCTCCTGCACAAGAATTATATTTTGGGAATTCTCAAGAAAATTTGCATAAACATTTTTGTTTCTTTTTTTTTTTTTTTTTTTTTTTTTTTTTTTTAGGTGCAGGTGGTACCATTGTCACAAATTTTGAGCAGTTAATAAAAGGATATTGGAAACCAGAAAGTGAGGAAGAATGGCTGAAGATGACCTAGTAAGTTGGTGTTCCAACAGGCAGCTTAACTGTTGCACCAAATGCCCATCCCACTGCAAGATTTTGAACAGAGGAAAAGCACAATTTTTTTTTATTATGAAAGCTTCAAGAAATTTTGTGTGGAAAAAATTTCAAGGCATATACTCAAAATAAGGAACATATCCCCTGAATATTGCTAATAATTATAGCATCACCAATCAAAGAAAGCCTCCTTTGTTCTAGTTCTGAACTACCTCATTCAGGCTTTAAGGTGTGCTTTCCAGGATATTCTAAACTTCAGTGTACTTTGTCATTCATGCAGCTTCTCAACCTTCATATTTAATTCATGGTGTCAGAGCATAGCACTAGCACAGCTCCAGAAACGAATGGATATTCCCAAGGCTCAGACACCAGGGAGCAGGATGCATTGACAATTTGGGTCCCAGAGCTTAAAGTTAGAGTGGCAACTTGGCTTCCTAGAAATAAGGCTTTTTTTTTTTTTTTTTCCTTTAAAGCCTTATTTATTTATTTGAAAGGCAGAGTTGCAGAGGCAGAGAGAGAGAGAGAGTCTTCCATCTACTGGTCCGCTCCCCAGATGGCTGCAACAACTGGAGTTGCGCCAATATGAAGCCAGGAGCCAGGAGCTTCTTTTAGGTTTCCCATGTGGGTGCAGGGGCCCAAGCGCCTGGGCCATCTTCTACTGCTTTCCCAGGCCATAGCAGAGAGCTGAATCTGAAGAGGAGCAGCCAGGACTAGAACCGATGCCCATATAGGATGCTGGCAATGCAGGTGAAGGATTAACCTACTGCGCCACAGTGCTGCCCACCTTTTATTTTCAAGCTTGTTTTTGTTATTCAGGGCCCCCTACAATTCCATGTGAATTTAATTGGTATTTTAATTTCTGCAAACGTTGGAATTTTGATAAAGGTTGTGTTAAGTCTGTAGATTGCTTTGGGTAATATTGTCATCTTAACAATATTAAGTCTTCCAATATATGAAGATGGGATGTCTTTCCATTTATTTAGGTCTTTAATTTCTTTTAACAGTATTTTATAGTTTTCAGTGTACAAGTCTACTTCCTTGGTTAAGTTCATCCCTAGGTATTTTAATTTTTTTAGATGTTACTGTAAGTAAAACTATTTTCTTTTTTTTTTTTCTTTTTTTTTTTTGACAGGCAGAGTGGATAGTGAGAGAGAGAGACAGAGAGAAAGGTCTTCCTTTTTGCCGTTGGTTCACCCTCCAATGGCTGCTGCGGCCAGCACATCTCGCTGATTCGAAGCCAGGAGCCAGGTGCTTCTCCTGGTCTCCCGTGGGGTGCAGGGCCCAAGCACTTGGGCCATCCTCCACTGCACTCCCTGGCCATAGCAGAGCCATAGAGAGCTGGTCTGGAAGAGGGGCAACCAGGATGTAATTCGGTGCCCCAACCAGGACTAGAACCCGGTGTGCTGGCACCGCAAGGCGGAGGATTAGCCTGTTAAGCCACGGCTCTGGCCATATTTTCTTAATTTTCTTTCAGATTGTTTATTGTTGACCAGACAATTTAAAAAATGTCTAATTTTACCAAAAACAAAGGGCCCCATGCCTCAGTTTCCCTCACAGTGGTACAAGGTCTGTATCCCATCTTGTAGACCCTAGGGAGACCCGAGAGGCCACCACTTCAAGTGAAGTCTCTAATATGAGAAAGTGGAGGCCAGAGACACTCCTGCTCTGAGTTTATTTCCCTAAGACTGATGTTCATTAGACCATGGGCAGGCTAACTTGTTGGGGAGGGCTTCATCGCCGCCTGGAAAACCTTGCTGTCAGTTCCAGGTCACTACAGTTACACCTGTATATAATTTATGCATTAGTTGATAAATACTTATTAGGAACTCTTAAAATATTTTTTTAAAAAAAAGATTTGTTTGAGAGAGAGAGTTACAGACAGACAGAGGGAGAGACAGACAGAAAGGTCTTCCATCTACTGGTTTATTCCCCAAATGGTCACAACTGCTGGAGCTGGGCTGATCCAAAGCCAGGAGCCACGAGCTTCTTCCAGGTCTCCCATGCAGGTACAGGGGCTCAAGCACTTGGGCCATCTTCCACTGCTAACCTCGGCCATAGGCAGAGAGCTGGATCTGCAGAGGAGAGCTGGGACTTGAACTGGCACCCATATGGGATGCCAATGCTGCAGGCGGAGGCTTAACCTACCATTGTTGCTGTGGATTCATTTCTGAGAGGAAGAGCGTGGTGGGGGCAAGAGGCATGGAGTCACCACACAGACCCCGGGAGTCGGGTGAAAGCAGGCCTGAGGCAAGCAGCCTGCAGACTCATTTATTTCAGTTGCTACAGCAGCTTATATAGCCAAGGCAGCCAATCCGGTCAAGGGGTGGTCTATGCCCTAACCAATCACACCCTGTTGCCAGGCAGTTTCTGAAGCCATCCAATCACAGCCTGTTGCCAGGCAGGCTCCATTGTCATGTGGTTTCCAAAACCATCCAATCACAGCCTGTGCCAGGCAGTTTCTGTTGCCAGCGGCCATCTTGGCATGGCCTTCTCATTCCACCACATTTCCCCCTTTTTGTTTATTTTTGAGCAATGGAGGCATGATTCTTGACCATACCATTGTTGATCTGGTTTCCATGTGGTCTCCGTACGCGGCTGTGCCTGTCTTAGGTTGTCCCCCAGGGAATCTTACCCGTTATCTTCCCTCATACCATGCCACAGCATCAGCCCCCTTAAAATACCTTTAAAAATATTATGAATATATAATCAAAAACTGTTAGAGATTGCTGTTCTCAAATATGAATGTTACCCAATCATATTGTTAAGTCCAAACCTATTTCCCAAATCTAACCCTGTTTTGAATTCAGTCATTAGCTTTTAATAATTAAATAACTTAGGTTTGATAAATGGCTTATAGGGGCCTTTACATTTGTTATATACTGCAATGTGGCATCCTAAGTGTTTATCTTTTTCTACTTGTAGGCATAGAGAGCTAGACACTGGTCTTTTACTGAAATATATGAGGGTACTTCAAAAAGTTTGTGAAGAAATGGAATTAAAGGTAAGTGTATCTTGGTGCAAAAACTATTTTGAAATCCATGCATAGTTTTTTCAGAATATTCATGGACTTCAGAATTTTTTGCACCAAAATAAGCTTATCTTTTAATTTCACTTTCCATGAACTTCTTTGAAGTAATCTTGTAGTTTAAATGTATGACAAGTACATAATAAGAAAGTATGCTTCTTATTTAGTAATAGCATTTTATTATAGACTTCATAATTTTGTCATTAATATATTAAGATATAGAAAAATTACTTTGCTATGTTGGAGTTAGCTAACTAATTTGCTAGAGCTGGCTCATACTGTGTTATGAGAACCAATTGTGTGTATTTTTTCTCCATTCTGTACAACAGGCTGAAATAGTTGGTAATGAGTTTATTTACACCCTAGAAGCAGGCAAGTGTTACAAATCAGGGCTTTCTTTTCCTAATGACACCTCCCTGGGAACTTATTTAGCACTGTTAAATTTTTCAAGATTAATTCCAAATCATGCTTTGGAACATAAGACTTTCAAATTCTTAATGAAAAGTACTGTTTGGCCAATTGTGTTTCAGAATTTGCATGTAGGAAGATACTCTCTTTGTCAAAATTTTAAACTGTTCTGTATTTCATGCTTTGAAGAAAGGTATTTAATTTTGTATATCTTAGCTCTTCCAAAACTTTCTGAGGGTGTTTATGAAGTTCATTTTTGTTTTACATATAAAAATAGCCCATTAAGAGAGTATTTTTAAGAACACACTTTGATAAAGAAATGAATCTTGTTTATTACTCACTGACTTAAAATATGGTTAATTTTCAGCGCTTCTAAGGTAACACTCCTGGGGTCAGTCATCTTCACATTCCAGCACACCAAGCATCTGGCAATATCAAAGCATAATCTTATGTTCCTTTATACCATTTTTCTTGTGACCACAAAGGTAAGAGTTTAAAGTACCTATAATTCAGTATTACAAATTCTGTGGCACCATTTCCTTTTTTTTTTTTTTAAGATTTATTTTATTTATTTGAAAGAGAGAGTTAGAGAGGTAGAGTCAGATAGGTCTTCTATCTGCTGGTTCACTCCCCAGTGGCTCAATGGCTGGAGCTGCGTCAATCTGAAGCCAGGAGCCAGGAGCTTCTTCCGGTTCTCCCACGTGGGTGCAGGGGCACAAGGACTTGGGCCATCCTCCACTGCCCTCCCAGGCCACAGCAGAGAGCTGGATCAGAAGTGGAACAGCCGGGACTGAAACTGGCACTCACATGGGATGCCAGCGCTTCATGCCAGGGCTTTAACCTGCTGTGCCACAGTGCCGGCTCCAGCACGATTCCCTTTTGATAGAATCCTGCTCATTGTGCAAATAAGAGGAATTTTTTTTTATTGATGTTAAGGAGTTTACTTAGTATATCTATAACTTTTTTAAAAAATTAAATTCTTTTAGTTCTAAAATGTTTTGATTAACATGCAATACTTGCACATTTTTTTATGGGGTGCACTGAAATATTTCAACACTTATTTATATATCATAAACCAATCAAATCAGGCAACTAGCTTTTCCATTTATTTTTTTTTTCTTTCTGTTAGGAGCCTACTAGTTCTTCATTTCCAGTTCTTCATACAATAGATAATGCATTATTGTGAACTATGATCATCCCACTCTGCTGTGGAACACTGGGACTTGTTATTTCTGTCTCACTGTTTTGGTTTACTATGTGCAGCATCCTTCTAGGCCTACTCTTCCCATCCTTCCTAATCTCTAGTAATCACTATTCTAAGTTCAAATCGACTATTTTTTTTTTTAAACTTCAACAAATAAGAAAGGAACATACGGTGTTTTGTCTCTCTGTGTGTAGCTAATTTTACATACCACAGTGGTCTTGAATTCCAGACATTTTGCTGCAAATGTCAAGATTTCATCCTTTTTTATGTCTAAATAATACTCCATTTTCTTCATTTATCAGTTGATGGACATCTAGGTTGATTACATATCTTGCCTATTCTGAGTATTGCACTAATAAACATCAGAGTGCAACTATCTCTTTCTTCTACTGATTTTCTTTCATTTGGGTATATTCTCGGAAGTGGGTTATTTGATGAATCTGTTTTTGGTTTTTTTGAGGAACCTTTATACTATTTTCCATATGACAATACTAAATTGCATTCCCACCAGCAGCGTATTAGGGTTTCCTTTTCTCCACATCCTTGCATTTGTTAGTTTTTATGTTTTAATTTTTTTGTAATAACCATTCTAACTAGAATGAGATGATACCTCATTGTAGTTTTGGTTTACATTTCCCTGATGATTAGTGGTATTGAGCATTTTTTTATGTGTTTGCTGGCTATTTTTATTTCTTCTTTTGAAAACACCTATTTAGGTCTGTTGCCCGTTTCTTAACTGGATTATTTGTTTTTTTCTTTGTTGTATGTTTTTGAGTTCCTTATATATTCTGGGTATTAATCCTTTGTTAGATGCACAATTAGCAAATATTTTCTCCCATTCTGTCAGCTGTCTCTTCACTCTGGATTGTTTCCTTTGCTATGCAGAAGCTTCTTTTTGTATATAACCCCACTGGTCTGTTTTTGCATTTGTTGCATGTACTTTTTGGGGTCTTAATCTAAAACATTGTTGCCTATACCAATGTCTTTTTTTTAAAGATTTATTTATTATTTGAAAGGCAGAGTTACAGAGGCAGAGGCAGAGAGAGAGAGAGGTTGGTCTTTCATCTGCTGGTTCACCTCCCAAATGACTGCACCTGCCACAGCTGGACTGAACCGAAGCCAGAAGCCAGGAGGTTCTTCTGGGTTCCCCACGCGGGTACAGAGGCCCAAGGATCTGGGCCATCTTCTATTGTTTTCCCAGGCCATAGCAGAGAGCTGGAGTGGAAGTGGAGCAGTCAGGTCTCGAATCGGCACCCATATGGGATGCCAGCACTGCAGACAGCAGCTTTACCCGCTATGCCACAGTGCCAGTCCCTATACCAATGTCTTGAAATGTTTCCCCTGTTTATTATAGTAGTTCCATATCTTACATTTAGATCTTCTGTGCATTTGAGTTGATTTTTGTATAAGGTGGGAGGTAGGGCGTGAAGTGTAATGCTCCTGCATATGGGTATCCTGTTTCCCCAGCACTATTTATTGAAGACACTTTCTTTTCTCCAGTACATGTGCCCTCTTATTCCAGCCTTCCAGTTTTGAATTATGTATATTTTAACGGCTTATTTTTCATACTGTATAAATCACCCACTTGAAGTATGCAGTTGATTTACACTATATTCAGAGTTGTGCAGTTACCACCATAATCATTGTTAGAACACTTTTACCACCCCAGAAAGAAATCTTTTACCTAATTTGCCCATTGTCTCCATTGTTTTATTTATTCATTCATCTGATGGTGATATTTTAGTTGTTTTACTTTTGGGCTGATAGGAATAATGAGCTATGAGCATTTATGTACATGTTTTTGTGTAAACGTGCTTCATTTAGGATTAGAATTTTTAGATCTCATGGTTATTCTGTGTTTAACCTTTGAGAGACTGACATTTTTTAAATGTAAAGTAATGAATCATGTTTGAAAGTTCTAATTTTACCACTTCCTTACCAGTGCATAGTACTGTCTTTTTTTATAGCCATCCTAGTGGTTATGCAGTGGCACCTTATTGTGGTTTTATTTACATTTTTCTCATAAGTGATGGTGCTTAGCATCTTTTCATGTGCTTGTTGGCTATTTGCATATCTTCTCTGGAAAAATGTTCAGATTGTTGGTCTATTTTTAATTCTGTTATTTGTCTTTAATTTTGAATTGTAGGATTCATATGTTCTGGGTACTAGGCCCTTATCAGATTTATGATTTGCAGATTTTTTTCCCATGCTGTGAATTTTCTTTTTACTTGGTAATGTCCTCAGATAAACAAACTTTTAAAATTTTGATAAAGTCCAATATACCTATTTTTGACTTTGTTAAGTGTGCTTTTTGTGTCCTAAGAAACCATTGCCCAATCCAAGATCATGGAAATTTATCTCTGTTTTTTTCTTTTTTCTTTTTCTTTTTTTTAGACTCAGTTGGAATGTACATTTCATGTTCTGGTTTTTAAGATTTATTTATTTATTTGAAAGATGAAGTTACAGAGGCAGAGAGAGAGAGGTCTTCCATCTGCTGATTCACTCCCCAACTGACTGCAATGGCTGGATCTGGGCCAATCCGAAGCTAGGATCCTGGAGCTGGTTCCAGGTCTCCCACGGGGGAGCAGGGGCCCAAGGACTTGGGCCATCTTCTACTGCTTTCCCAGGCTATAGCATAGAGCTGGATTGGAAGTGGAGCCGCTGGGCCCAAAACTAATGCCTGGTTGTTATTCATTAGAAGTATATAGAAATGTAGTTGGTTGCTTTGTATTTTATCTAGAATCCTATGGCCTTGCTAAACTTGTTATTCGCTCCAGTAGTTGTGTATGTGTCTACGTGTAAATTATTTAGGATTTTCTGTATTAAAGATCATGTCATGCAAGTTGAGATAGTTTTACTTCCTTTCCTATCTTTCATTTCAATTTTTTACTCAGTTGCCATGGTTAGAACCTCTAATACATGGCTGGCGCCGCAGCTTACTAGGCTAATCCTCCACCTGCGGCACTGGCACCCCAGGTTCTAGTCCTGGTTGGGGTGCTGGTTCAGTCACGGTTGCTTCTCTTCCAGTCCAGCTCTCTGCTGTGGCCCGGGAAGACAGTGGAGGATGGCTGAAGTGCTTGGGCCCTGCACCCGCATGGGAGACCAGGTGGAAGCACCTGGCTCCTGGCTTTGGATCGGTGCAGTGCTCTGGCCATAGTGGCCATTTGGGGGGTGAACCAACGTAAAAAGGAAGACCTTTCTCTCTGTCTCTCTCTCACTGTCTATAACTCTCTCTCTGTCTCTCACTGTCTATAACTCTTTCTCTGTCTCTCTAACTCTGCCTGTGGAAAAAAACAAAAGAACCTCTAATACAGTGTTGCTTAGAAATGGAGAGAGTGAACATCCTTGTCTTGTTTCTGATATTAGGGAGAAAGCATTCACCCTTTTATGATTAAGTAGGATGTTGGCTATGAGTATTATCATAGATGCCCTATATCGGGTTAAGGAAGTTAATTTCCTTCCACTCTTAGTTTGTTGCGTGTTTATCATTAAGGGGTATTGGGAGCCATATAATTTTTGAGTTTGTATATTAACCTTTAAAGAAAATGAATATGTTTTATGAGTTTAGAAGGAAGAGGTAGCACTGGTGTCAAACTTTTTTAATCATAGGATTAGTTGTTTTAAAATTTATTTATTTGAAAGAGTTACAGAGAAAGAGGGAGACACACACATACACACATAGATATCTCCATCTACTGATTTTTTGTTTGTTTGTTTTAAAGATTTTTCTTTATTTATTTGAAAGAGTTACAGAGAAGGAAAGGGAGAAGAAGAAGTAGTAGTAGAAGAAGAAGAGAGAAGGAGGGAGGGAGGAAGAGAGGGAGGGAATGAATCTTCCATCTGCTGGTTCACTCCCCAAATGGCTGCAACCATCAGGGCTAGGCCAGACCAAAGCCAGGAGCCAGGAGCTTCTTTCAGGTCTTCCCATGAGGGTGCAGGGGCCCAGGAACTTGGGACATCTTCAGCTGCTTTCTCAGGTGCATTATCAGGAAGCTGGATCAGAAGTGGAGCAGCCAGGATTTGAATAGGTACTCAAATGGGATGCCAGTGTTGCAGGTGGGAGTTTAACCTGCCACGCCACAGTGCTAGCCCCTCCATCTACTGATACCCAAATGACCACAACAGCCGGGGCTGGGATAGGCTGAAGCCAGAAGCCAGGAGGTTGATTTGAGTCTTCTACTAGGATTCAGGGGTCCAAGTACGTGGGCCATCTTCTGCTGCTTTCCCACACGCATTAACATGGAGCTGGATGGGAAGTGGAACAGCCAGGACTCAATTGGGGCCTATGGGATGCTGTAATTGCAAGTGGTTGCCTAATCCACTATACTACAACCCACTGTACCACACTGCAGACCCCATAGGATTGTTTTTTTGTTTGTTTGTTTTGTTTTTTGTTCGAGGCCTACTTTGTTGGATAAAAGTGAAAGTTTTTCTTATAGTGGTTTCTAGACATGCAGTTCTTTATTTTGACATCTACACTGAAACCTGGTACTACAGTGTGATAATTAAAAGATATTTTAGGAGCCAACATTGTGGTGTAGAGGTAAAGCCGCTGCCTGTGGTGCTGGCATCCCATATGGGTGCCAGTTTGATCGAGCTCACTGCTGTGGCCTGGGAAAGCAGAGGAAGATGGCCCAAGTCCCTGGGCCCCTGCACCCACGTGGGAGTCCCAGAAGAAGCTCCTGGTTACTGGCTTCGGGTTGGCACAGCTTCAGCTGTTGTGGCCAATTGGGGAGTGAACCAGTGGATGGAAGACATTCTCTCTCTCTCTCTCTCTCTCTCTCCCTGCCTCTCCTCTCTCTCTGTAACTCTTTCAAATAAATAAATAAATCTTTTTTAAAAAAAGATATTTTAGTAGAAAAAAATGTAGAATGTTAGACTTTTCTCATAACAGTGCACAATATTTTACTGATTAGAAATATTTCTACTACTTTGGGATGGGTGTTTGATATAGCAGTTAAGATATGATGCCCCTTGGGATGCCTGCATATCGTGTAGTTCTGGCTCTGCTTCTGATTCCGGCTACATCCTGGGAGGCAGTAGTTGATGACCCACGTATTTGGGTCTCTGCCCCACATGGAAGACCTGGATTGAGTTTCAGGCTCCTGGCTTTGGCCTGGCCCAGCCTTGGGTGTTGCAGGCATTTTAAGGAGTGAACCAGAGGATGGAAGTTCTCTCTTTCTGGGTTCACTCCTCAGATGGCTGCAACGGCCAGGGCCAGGTGCTTTATCCAGTTCTCCCACATGTATGGCAGGGGCCCAAGGACTCTGGCCACCTTCCACTGTTTTTCCCAGGTCATTAACAGGGAATTAGATTGGAAGAGGATTAGCCAGGACTTGAAACAGCACCTGTATGGGATGCTGGCATTGCATGTGGCGGCTTTATCTGCTATGCCACAATGCTGGCCCAAGAATATCCATGTATAACTCCTATGTTTGCCCAAATTCCATTTGGATTTATGTTGATTCTAAAATAGCTCATCATTACGTGTTACTGAGCAGCTACTATAGTGTCTCATTTCTTAGATATAAAAACAAATGTCAAGAATACACAGAGAAAAATTTTGTGGTAATTATTTCTCTTTATTTTGCTGTTTTCCTATTCATATAGTCAGAAAGTTTGTATTATATGTTTTGGATAATCGTGTAGTGTTTCTCTTCATTTATTCAGGTCTCCTTTAATTTCTTGGGGTAATGTTTTATGGTGTTCATTGTCTTACATGCATCTTTTAAAATTTAAATTTTTCCTGATGCAGTTCATATTTTTGGGTTCCTTTATACATAATTTTTTGCATTTAAATTTTGAATTTTATATTGCTTATATGTAGACATACAGTTAATTCATATACATTGTTCTTGTATCCTGTGACCTTGCTAAATTCACATGTTGGTTCTGATAGCTTTTGCATAGATTTCCTTAGTGTTGTTTACATATATGATCTTGTCTACGATAAAGACAGTTTTACTTTTCCTTCTTAATCTGGATGCAGTTTATTGTACTGCCTTACCACATTGGTCTAGAACTCCCAGTACAGTGTTGAATAGAAATGGTTAGAGTAGACCTCTTTGTCTTTTTTCTGGTCTTAGTGGGCAAACATTCAACTTTTACACTGAACTATGATGTTGACTTTAAGTGTCTTCTGGATACCCTTTATCAGACTATGGAAATTCCCTCCTTATTTGTAGTTTGCTAAGAGTTATTATCATGAATGGGTGTGGAATTTGGTCAAAATTGTTTTTCTCTTATGTCAACATAGTGGATTACCTTGACTGATTTTTTTTTTATATTTACTTATTTATTGGAAAAGCAGAGTTACAGAGAGGCAGAGGCAGAGAGGTCTTCCATCTGTTGGTTCACTCCCCAGGTGGCTGCAATGCAGGAGTGGTGTCGATCCAGAGCCAGGAGTTTCTTCTTGGTCTCCCATGCAGGTGCAGGGGCCCAAGGACCTGGGCCATCTTCTGCTGCTTTCCTAGGCCGTAGCAGAGAGCTGGATCAGAACTGTAGCAGCTGGGACTAAAACCAGCAACCATATGGGATGCCAGCACTGCAGTGGTGGCTTTTACCCACTATGCCACAGTGCCAGCCCTTACCTTGACTGATTTTTAAAACATTATATTGGCCGGTGCCGTGGCTTAACAGGCTAATCCTCTGCATTGTGGCGCCGGTACACTGGGTTCTAGTCCTGGTTGGGGCACCGGATTCTATCCTGGTTGCCCCTCTTCCAGGCCAGCTCTCTGCTATGGCCCGGGAAGGCAGTGGAGGATAAGCCCAAGTGCTTGGGCCCTGCACCCTCATGGGAGACCAGGAGAAGCACCTGGCTCCTGGCTTCGGATCAGCGAGATGCGCTGGCCGCAGCGGCCATTGGAGGGTGAACCAACGGCAAAAAGGAAGACCTTTCTCTCTGTCTCTCTCTCTCTCACTATCCACTCTGCCTGTCAAAAAAAAAAAAAAAAAAAAAAAAAAAACCCAACACATTATATCGACCTTTCATTCCTTTGACCAATTCTGTTTATTTATGATGTAGTATCTTGTTTGGCATATTACTGGATTCAATTTGTTAATGTTTTTCAAGTATTTTCTTTTTCTTTTTCTGTTTATGAATATTGGTATATAGTTTTATTTGTAATTTTATCTAGTACATAAAACTGGGCTTACTAAACAGTAGAGAAATTTTTAATTTTCTACTCTGAAGGAGTTTATGTAGGTTAGATAATGTTTGATAAAATCACCAGTGAAGCCATTTGGGCCTAAAGTTTTCTTTGAGGGAAGGTTTTTTAAATTTTTTAAAAGATTTATTTTTTATTTATTTGAAAGAGTTACAGAGAGAGGTAGAGACAGAGAGAGAGAGGTCTTCCATCCGCTGGTTCACTCCCAAGATGGCTGCATCGGCTGGAGCTGCACTGATCCGAAGCCAGGAGCCAGGAGCTTCTTCTGGGTATCCCATGTGGGTGCAGGGGCCCAAGAATGTGGGCCATCTTCTACTGCTATCCCAAGCCATAGCAGAGAGATGGAGGAGCCGGGATTAGAACCAACACCCATAGCTGGCATTTCAGGAGGACATTAACCCACTGCGCCACAGCGCCGGCCCCTGATGGAAGGTTTTTGATGACAGCTTCATATATATATATGTATATATATATACACACAAAAAAAAATCATGTATATATATATATATACATATATATGTATGTTAATTTGGATTTTTTCTATTTTTTTATTTATTATTATTATTATTTTTTTTATTTTTGACAGGCAGAGTGGACAGTGAGAGAGAGACAGAGAGAAAGGTCTTCCTTTTGCCGTTGGTTCACCCTCCAATGGCCGCCGCGGTAGCGCGCTGCGGCCGGTGCACCGTGCTGATCCGATGGCAGGAGCCAGGTGCTTCTCCTGATCTCCCATGGGGTGCAGGGCCCAAGGACTTGGACCATCCTCCACTGCACTCCCTGGCCACAGCAGAGAGCTGGCCTGGAAGAGGGGCAACCGGGACAGAATCCGGAGCCCCGACCGGGACTAGAACCCGGTGTGCCGGCGCCGCAAGGCGGAGGATTAGCCTAGTGAGCCGCGGCGCCGGCCTGGATTTTTTCTATTGTATTATTGTATTTACTTTAACAAGTTTTATTTTCAAGGAATTTGCCATTTCACTTAAGTTTTTGGTTTTGTTGTGAAATTGTTCCTAATATTTTTAAAATCATTTTTTAAAAGATTTGTTTATTGAAAGGCAGAGTTAGAGAGAAGGAGAGAGAGGGGGCTATCTTCCATCCACCCACTGGTTTATTCCCCAAATGGCTGCAATGGCTGGAGCAGAGTCAGGCTGCAGCCAAGAGCCCGGAGCCTCCTCTGAGTCTCCCACATGGGTACAGGGGTCCAAGCACTTGCTCCATCCTCTGCTGCTTTCTTGTGAGTACTGGCAGGAAGCTGGATTGGAAGCAGAGCAGCCAGGACTCAAACTTGTGCTCGTATGGGAAGCCAACACCACAGGTGATGGCCCTATGTGCTACACCACAGTGCTGGCCCCTGAAAAAAATCATTTTAATGTTTAAGAATTTGTAGTAATGTCTTCCCTTTCATTTCTGATATTGGCAGCTTGTCTTTTGCTTTTTTAAAGTCAAGTCTATCTAGAGGTTTATCAGTTTCATTGATTTGTTCCAAAGATCCAACTTTTGGTTTCATTGTTTTGTATCTTATATTTCATTAACTTTTTTTTTTTAAGATTTTATTTATTTATTTGACAGGCAGAGTTTCGGTGAGAGAGAGAGAGAGAGAGAGAGAGAGAGAGAGACAAAGGTCTTCCTTCCGTTGGTTCACACCTCACATGGCTGCAACAGCCGGAGCTGCACCATTCTGAAGCCAGGAGCCAAGAGCTTCCTCCCCGTCTCCCATGCAGATGCAGGGGCCTAAGCACTTGGGCCATCCTCCACTGCTTTCCTAGGCCACAGCAGAGAGCTGGACTGGAAGAGGAGCAACAGGGACTAGAACCGGCGCTCATATGGAATGCTGGCGCCACAGGTGGAGGATAAACCTAGTGCGCTATGATGCTGGCCCCATCATTAACATTTTTATTATGTCTTTCATTCTACTTATTTTTCTGTAAAGAAAAGGTTAATAAATTTGACCCCATAATTTTTTTTTAAATTGCTTAGCAAAAACTACTATGGACAAAGTCAAAATACAGCAATCAAACTGTGATAAAGCACAGCATATAACACAGAGGTCTGGTATTGCTAATTCGTAACAATCTCCTAAAAATTAAAGGATAAAAGACCAAGACTTCACAGAAAAAGTAAAACAAAGTCAGTAACAGATCATTCACACAGATAATATATGAAAATGTCTGGACAGATGCCGAATCTTACAGTTAACATGCCCATGTTTCATATGAGAGTGCATTCAATACCCAGCTCCATCTCCTGATTCTGACTTCTTGCTAATATTTTCCTTTTATTTGAAAGAGACAGAAAAGATGGCAAGGGATCTTCTATCCACTGGTTTACTCCCCACGTGCCATAACAGCTAGAGCTAGGTCAGGCTGAAGCAAGAGTCTTGAACCTCAGTCTCTTCTATGGAAGCCTTTTGAGTCCACAGTCTCTTTCAGTATTTAGACAAGGCCATACACAAAGTGGAAGTTCTCTCCTACCTTCATACAAAAGTACATCCTTCTTTGATGGCCCCTTCTTTCCACTGAGGTTGCAAGGAGATCCTTTCTGTAGAGCACTTTCCATACCTGAAATGCTGTCATGGGCTTTTCAGCCAGACCAGAATGCCTTAAGTGCTGATTCTAAGGTTAGAGTGCTGTTTAAAGTGATTGTCATTCTGAGTCTGCTGTGTGGACTGCTTCCCATGTTGAAACATTCTCTCCTTTTTAATTCTATCTATTATTATTACCAGACACTTGATCTTATTTATATGATATTTTTAACACTTAATCCTATCTATATTATACTTTAACACTTAATATGATCACTTTAACAATTAAGGTGGGGGCCGGCACCATGGCACAGTAGGTTAATCCTCTGCCTGTGGTACCAGCATCCCATATGGGTGCTGGTTCTAATCCTGGCTGCTACAGTTCTGATCCAGCTCCCTGTTATGGCCTGGGAAAGCAGTAGAAGATGGCGCAAGTCCTTGGGCCCGTGCACCTGCATGGGAGACCTAGAAGAAACTCCTGGCACCTGGCTTCAGATCAGCACAACTCTGGCTGTTGCAGCCATTTGGGGAGTGAACCAACAGAAGGAAGACCTCTTTCTCTGTCTCTAACTCTCACTGTCTATAACTCTACCTCTCAAATAAAAAAAAAAAAAAACAATTAAGATGGCATTTTTACCGCCCAGCTTAATGGGATTTGGGGTCCCATGGCAAATTTTTAAACTGTGCCCTTAGAAGTAAGTCCATAGAAATATATGCAGAGCTATACAGCTTTACAGTTACAAACTTCCTCCTCCCTCTCTTACTCCCACTCTTATTTTTTTACTGGAATCTATTTTCAATTGACTTTATACACATATGATTAACCCTATGTTAAGTGAAGAGTTCAACCAATAGTATTAAGAAGGAAAAAAAAACCAAAAAAACTGTTCCTCGACAATCAAGACAAGGGCTATTCAAGTTATTGCTCCTCAAAGTGTCAATTTCACTTCTACAGATTTAGTTTTAGGTGTTCTATTAGTTCTCACAGATTAGGTAGAACATATTATATTTGTCCTTTTGGGACTGGCTTATTCAGATTTCTGAGGTTTCTGCAAACTGTCTACCAGTTTACATTCCCATCAACAATGGATTAGGGTACCTTTTTCCCTACATCCTCTCCAGCATTTGTTGATTGTTGATTTCTGTATGAAAGCCATTCTAACTGGAGTAAGTTGAAACTTCATTGTGGTTTTGATTTGCATTTCCCTGATGGCTAGTGATCCTGAGCATTTTTTCATGTGTCTGTTGGCCATTCGGATTTCCTCTTTTGAAAAATGTTTGCTTAAGTCTTTTGCCCATTTCTTAACTAGGTTATTTATTTTATTGTTGAGTTTCTTCATCTCTTTATATATTCTGTTTATTAATCCTTTATCAGTTGCATAGTTTGCAAGTAATTTCTCCCATTTTGTTGTTTACCTCTTCACTTTGCTGACTGTTTCTTTTGCAGTACAGAAACTTCTCAATTTGATGTAATCCCATTTATTAATTTTGGCTTTGATAGCCTGTGCCTCTGGGATCTTTTCCAAGAACTCTGTGCCTGTGACAAAGTTTTGCAGGGTTTCCCCAATGCTCTTTAATAATTTGATGGTATCAGGTTATTTTATTTAGATCTTTAATCCATTTTGAATGGATTTTTGTGTAAGGTGTAAGGTAGCGGTTGTGCTTCATGCTTCTGCATGTGGAAATCCAATTTTCCCAGCACCATTTGTTGAAGAGACTGTCCTTTCTCCAGTGGTTGGTTTTAGCTCCTTGGTCAAATATAATTTGGTTGTAGATGCTTGGGTTGATTTCTGGCATTTCCATTCTGTTCAATTGGTCTATCCATCTGTTTTTGTACCAGAATCAGGCTGTTTTGAGTATAACTGTCTTGTAGGATATCTTAAAATCTGGTATTTTGATGCCTCCAGTTTTGTTTTTGTTGTATAAGATTGCTTCAGCTATTTGAGGACTCTTATGTGTCCATATCAATTTCAGCATCATTTCTTTCAGATCTGAGAAGAATGTCTTTGGTATTTTGATTGGTATTGCATTGAATCTGTAAACTACTTTCAGAAGAATATTCATTTTGATGATATTGATTCTTCCAATCCATGAGCATGGAAGATTTTTCCACTTTTTTGTACCTTCTTCTTTTTCTTTCTTTAATGTTTTGTAATTCTCATCATAGAAATCTTTGACATCCTTGGTTTATTTTATACCAAGGTATTTGATTTTTTTTTGTAGCTCTTGTGAATGGGATTGATCTTAGAAGTTCTTTCTCGGCCAGTGCTGTGGCTTAACAGGCTAATCCTCCGCCTTGTGGCGCCAGCACACCGGGTTCTAGTCCCGGTTGCCCCTCTTCCAGGCCAGCTCTCTGCTATGGCCCAGGAAGGCAGTGGAGGATGGCCCAAGTGCTTGGGCCCTGCACCTGCATGGGAGACCAGGAGAAGCACCTGGCTCCTGGCAAACTTGGAAGGCTTCCATAGCCTTGGCAACTCATGACGACAGCCTAGGGTGGTTACTGGCACCATAAACTAGAGTGTCAATTTGTTGGGTCAACAACAGGAGCCACTGTGCACTTGCTCCTCATGTGGGATCTCTGTCCTTAATGTGCTGTACATTTTTATTTGATGCTATAACTAGTACTCAAACAGTATGTTTGACTTTGTGTGTCTATGTGGGTGCAAACTGTTGAAACCTTTATACTAAATTGATCTTCTGTATATAAAGAGAATTGAAAATGAATCTTGATGCAAATGGAAGGGGAGAGGGAGCGGGAGAGGGGAGGGTTGCGGGTGGGAGGGAAGTTATGGGAGGGGGAAGCCATTGTAATCCATAAGCTGTACACTGGGAATTTATATTCATTAAATAAAAGTTTAAAAAAAAAAAGTTCTCTTTCTCTGTCTCTCCTTCTCTCTGTAACTCTGACTTTCAATAAATAAATCCTTAAAATAAAAAATAACTGTTAGAGTTCATGTTCTTAGGAAGTACTTTAAACTCTGACACTCTTCTCTTTTGGATTTTTTAATAAGATGTAAGATGTTGGCATTTTTCTGACAATAGACTGTTGTTTTTTACCGCAACAATTTTTAGCTCTTTTTAGCAGCCAGTTAGATGAGGCTGTGACCAAGATAATAAACCTGGTATATCTCATTGTAACTATTTATTGTAAAGAACAACTTACTAGAGGAAAGTTCTTAGAACTTATCCAGTAATGGCATAAAATTGAAGGTTAACATAATATTTAGCTCCTTCCATTCTGTATTCTCACTAAATTTCTATATTCATATTTGTGTCTTTATTTTTATGTATGTGATCATGTCTTCCACATTTATATCTCTTTCTTGAATGTTTCTGGACAAACCTCTATCATTGCACTTAGTCTTTACTGTTTTGTAGCTACTGATTTTACTTGCCTATCTCTGAATAGTCAGTTGGTAAGGTCCTTGAAGGGAGGGCTATATTGAATATTCTTCTGGCCTCCAAGTGTGATGTACAGCATATTATTTTAATCCTGTTGATGGTTGGTTTTAGAGTTTGTTAGTGCTATTCTACTTTAGGTTTGGGGTCTCAGTTTAAGCCTGTGTTGTATTCCTGGGCAGTTCTGCCTGTTTTCCCCAGTACTAGAAAACCAGTTGCTGAAGTATCTATCCCAGCTGTTGATGTCCATTTTCCTTTTGAATTTTCTTCCTCCTTATGTGTATACTGTTTCAGGATTACAAACTCTTCCAGAGCACATTGTACATGGGCTCACTTCCAAATGGTTTCTTCCTCTTTGGGCTATAGTGCCTTCAAGTATTAAGCATTTTAGCTTTCTTAGACACCACCTTGTCTCTTTAGCCCATTAGAACTTCTGCTTTCTGTTCCCTGGCTGTGATTTGGCACATATCCCTGGAAGAAAAAGCCAGGATAAATGTGGAGCTCACTTTATTCAGCTTCCTTTCTATTAAGGATAATAGCCTCCTCAGGTTCTGCCTGTATTGCTTGTTTTCTAGTACCTTTCAGCAGTTTTATGTAATTCTTTCATGTTGACACTGGTGAAAGACAGAGTGTGATATGAGATCCTTGGTTATGGCTGGTTCATGTATGTATGTGCATATGCATTAAAAAATTTGTTTTTTGTTGAGGTCAAATTCATGTAACACAGTTAGCTGTTAAAAATACATACTTTGGGGCCAGCATTGTGGTGCAGTGTATTAAGCTGCTGCTTATGATGCTGGCTTCCCAAAATGGAACACGTAATTGAGTCCCAGCTGCTCTGCTTCTGATCCAGCTCCCTACTGATGTGCCTGGGAAACCAAAGGGAGATGGCCCAAGTGCTTGGGCTCCTGGCTGCAGCCTGACCCAGCCCTGGCCATTACAGTCATTTGGGAGTGAACCGGCAGATAGAAGATCTCTTTCTCTTTTTCTGCCATTCAGATAAATAAAATCAATCTTAAAAATGATGCTGCTTAAAAATAAATAAAAATATATACTTTAGTGGCATTTAGTACACTGACAGTGTTATGTGGTTATGTATTTTTAATATGTAAACATGAGGGTGCACTATAGCTAACTCTTGTTTTGGTCTCATTTTACTTAGCAATATGTCCTAAGAATTTTTCCCTGTTAATTTCTTGTTCATTATTTTTCTGGTCCCGGCTCGGGCACCAGATTCTGTCCCAGTTGCTTCTCTTCCAGTCCAGCTCTCTACTGTGGCTCGGGAAGGCAGTGGAGGATGGCTCAAGTGCTTGGGCCCTGCACCTGCATGGGAGACCAGGAGGAAGCACCTGGCTCCTGGCTTCGGATCAGGCGCAGTGTGCCGGCATTTGGAGGGTGAACTAATGGAAGGAAGACCTTTCTCTCTATCTCTCTCTCTCTCACTGTCTAACTCTGCCTGTCAAAAAAATTTTATTTATTTATTTATTTGAAAGAGCCACAGAGAGACAGGAGCAGAGAGAGAGAGAGAGAGAGAGAGGGGGGGGGGGGGAGAGAGAGGTGTCTTCCATCTGCTGGTTCACTGCCCAGACAGCCACTATGACTGGAGCTGCACTGATCTGAAGCCAGGATCCAGGAGTTTCTTCTGGGTCTCCCACATGGGTGCAGGGGCCAAGGATTTGGGCCATCTTCTACTGCTTTTCTAGGCCATAGCAGAGAGCTGGATTGGAAGTGGAGCAGCCGGGACTCAAATTGGCACCCATGTGGGATGCCAATACTACAGGTGGCAGCTTTATACACTATGCCACAGCGCCACCCCTCGTTCATTATTTTTAACTGCCACATAATATGCATACACTTATCTTTCTTGTGATGTCTACTCTTTCGCCAATTCCCTGCTTTCTAGGCTGTGTTGAGTTAGTAAGGTGTTATTCTTGATTCCATTTTTCCTAAGCAAGTGGATTATGTAGAGGTCTTTCTTTGAAAATTGTTTTTAAATATTACTTGTTTGGGTCCTTATTTATGACCTGGAGGAATTGGCTTTTGGAAATTCATAGGACCAGCATTGTGGCGTAGCAGATTAAACCATGGATTGCACTGCTGGCATCCCATATGGGTGCTGGTTTGTGTCCTGGCTGCTTCGCTTCTGATTCAGCTCCTTGCTTATGCGCCTAGGCAAGCAGTGGAATATGGCTCAAGTCTCTTGGCCACTGCACCCCCATGGGAGACATGGAAGAAGCTGCTGGATCCTGGCTTTGGCCTGGCACAGCCCTGGATGTGTGGCCATTTGGGGCGTGAACCAGTGGCTGGAAGATCTCTCTCTGTCTCTTCTTCCCTCTCTGTAACTCTACCTTTCAAATAAATGTATTTAAAAAATTAACAGTAAGAAATTCTTAATATTTTTTAACTGTTTTAGACCTTAGAGTTCTCCTACCCAGATTCTAGTCTAATTCTAGTCTAATTTCTTGATCAGATCTAACAATCTCTGAACACTGTTTTGTCAGATAAAGGCCTGGTAGCACTATCTGCTGTCTCTCTTGATGGCTGGATTGCATGTATAAGAAATACAGATGGAAAAAGTTGGATGACTGATGTCTACAGTACCTCTTAGGGATAATACTCTGCTTCATTGAGCTTGTGACTTTTAGATAATGATGGACAGTGTATTTAAGAGTTAAACTATAGATTTGGATATTGCATACTTACTAGTTTTGAGTGTTTGAGAAAGTTATTTAACCTTTTAGAGCACTGGTTTCACATCCTTATGATGAAAGTAATAATAAAGCACTTTAGGATTAAATAATGTGAAGCATTTTATTACCATAGTTCTGGCATCTCAATGCATAGTAAAGATAGATGTATTGATCATTTGCTGTAGACTATAGATGATATTTTACCTTGTTTTCTTTGAATACTAAATGTATTTTTGTGGAAATGGTTACACTACTCAATTGGCATACAAAAATGTGGTCTCTTTTGTTGTTTTTAATAAGTAAATTTTTTTGCCATGAGATGTAAATTCTTAGCAAAAATTGTCCTGGAGTCTACCTTTGCTTTTTAGCAGATTGAGGATGCATTTTGAAGTCTTTTTTTTTTTTCCTTTTCATTTATGTTTCTCAGTATTGAGAAACAGAAAGCATTTGTACTTAAATTCAAAACTGAACTTTCTCTCCCCAGATAACCATGATGATTACAGAGACTTCTACTGTGACTCTGGCTCCCTTTGAGGACACATTGAGTCGGATGCTGTTTGGCTGGCAGCAGCAATTTTCATCATTTGAAAAGAAAAGTGAAACAAAACCGTCTTCCAATGGCACTGGGTCATCAGCCTCAAAACCTGTAGCTGATGCTTCAGATAACGTTAAAAAGAAACATACTAAGAAGACTGAGTAAATTTACCTTCTATGAACTCTAGAAAGCAAAATTTTTTTTTCTTATCTACCTACCTGATTGTGATAATATTTCTGCGTGAATGATGTGAAATAAAGATTACATGTAAGGAATGGAGGTGAGAAAAAGAAAGAAATTCTTTCTGTGTCAGAGAGTCTAGCCCTTTCTGGATTGTAATTCTTGAATGTTAAGGGTTGTATAATGTGAATTTGTTTACTGATATAAAATATTCTGTTGTGATTATTTGAATAGATTAAATTGATAAAAGAGACTAGATTTTTTAAATGATAGAAAAAGTATACCTATCATTTCAAAAGAAGAAAAATTTTAAACTTTTAAAGAATTTAGAAATTTTCATACATATTTTTAATTTGAATGTGTTTGAGCTTTAGTTCAACAGAATTAAACTTTTATTTCACATTACCATTATCATTGCTAAGTATAGCAAGCAATTCCTATTTAATTTGTAACACTGGGTAAACTTTTCCTAAAACACTTCATATATTATAAATGTAAATAAATTGCTAGTTTATATTACAGATGTAAACATTGTCTTTATTGCCCATGTTAGATGAAAAATACTTGCAGTTTTACTTAGTTTTGTTTCTGGTAGTACTTTTCAGTGAGTACAGAATATTAGCAGGAGTTTTAATCCGAAGTTTTCTCGTGCCCTTGTTTTTCTAAAAAAAATTTTTATTTTTATCCTCCAAAAAAAATCAGGAGTGTAATTTTTCATACATTAGTGCATCCATGTTTTATTGTGTAATTTTCATTTAGCTTATTTCCCTCTGCCCACCTTAAAACACACTTGTTTTTAATGTAGTTAAGATAGTGTCAGCATTTCACATGTGCTTTCTTTTCTTAGTAAGTCTGAATACTTTAGTGGTAGTTATCTTAGTGATCCAACAGAAAGTGTTATCTGAATTTAAGATTTTTCCCTTCCCTTTTAATCTTCTTTCTAGTAGCTATTTTTTCAATTTTCTAGTTGAATGTCTCTAGTTTAATGTCTAGTTTGTGTACACTAGTTTGTGTATGATATATTATTTTTCAATCTACACTTTCATATGTTTTTATTTTAAGTGAAAACTACTTTCACGTGAAAATACTTGGCTGTAATGAGAATTGTTTTTGGATATTTGATAATAACCAGCTAACTGAGAAAGAGCAGAGAAAACAAAACTTCCTATGTTAGACCTTTTGAATGAAGAACAGTTGCATTAAATCAGGTTACTTATTGGCAGAATAAAAAGGAAACAAGAAAAGGTATTAATTTGATGTTAGTTTTTTTTTTTTTTTTTTTTTTGACAGGTAGAGTGGACAGTGAGAGAGAGGAACAGAGAGAAAGGTCTTCCTTTGCCGTTGGTTCACCCTCCAATGGCCGCCGCGGCCAGCATGCTGCGGCCTGCGCTGATCCGAAGGCAGGAGCCAGGTGCTTCTCCTGGTCTCCCATGCGGGTGCAGGGCCCAAGCACTTGGGCCATCCTCCAGTGCACTCCTGGGCCACAGCAGAGAGCTGGCCTGGAAGAGGGGCAACCTGGACAGAATCTGATGCCCTGACCGGGACTAGAACCCGGTGTGCTGGCACCGCAGGTGGAAGATTAGCCTATTGAGCCGCGGCGCCAACTGATTTTTGTTTTGCTTTTTAAGTCCAGATAAAACATTAGAGCTCTATGACATTTCTTCTAACAGAACTATGAAGCTGCTACCTGTATCAGGTATGTGGATGGCTTACAGGCACCCAAATCACATTCAAGTTAGAAATTTTTTTTCTTTTAAAAAATTTTTAAATAAATACAAACAATAGTGGGTAACATACTTAGTTAAGGAAAAGAAAAAGACAGTGGGGTTAGCAGGAGGCTTTTAATAGTCTGGGGATGCTAAGAAGTTTTAATATTGTGACAGAAAAATATGTAAGTGACTGTATTATATTTAATACACTTGTGGGTAAAAACTTCAAAATGAGCATGTTAATTATTGAATAGTTTCAAAGTTTGGGTTTAATTGTTGAAATGATAGGGATTTTTTTATGCCTGTATTATAAGATATTTATTAAAATAACTTATTTAGCACAAATGAAAATGTTATTTTTTTAAAAAATTTATTTATTTATTTGAAAGTCAGAGTTACACACAGAGAAAAGGAGAGGCAGGGAGAGAGAGAGGTCTTCCATCTACTGGTTCATTACCCAGTTGGCCACAATGGCCGGAGCTCTGAAATCAGGAGCCAGCAGCCTCATCCAGGTCTTCCCACATGGATGCAGGGGCCCAAGGACTTGGGCCATCTTCAACTGCTTTCTCAGGCATAGCAGAGATCTGGCTAGGAAGTGGAGCAGCCGGGACATGAACTGGTGCCCATATGGGATGCTGGCACTGCAGGCGGTGGCCTTACCCGCTACACTACAGCACCAGCCCTGATGTTATTTTTATGTTTTTTTCTTTTTTCTTGAAATTGGAGTTCAGAACTCCTTTGGTGTTTTGACTATTATAGTATATATTCCATGATGACTGTCCAAATGGGACACTAGTATAAACTTTGTTAATCTACCCAAGTAGTATAGAACTCTCAGTACAAGGCTCTTAGATGGAAGCTGTACTTGAGGACATGGCTTAGGCCTGAAATCCTCTAGCCGGTATGTCAGACTGCCTGAAGACTTAGCTAAGCTTTGTGAATGTTAGCCTGCATGAGGCCTTAAGGCATGCTTCACATGACCAGTCAGATGTGGCACTGAGAAAGTAAAAACTTTGTAGAGTTTCTTTAAAAAAAAGGAGACAAGGAGCTAGCAAGAACATGGGCCAACATCTCAGCTGATCTCACCCTATAGTAAAATGTGTCCAGATGAATATATTATTTATCAGATTTTCACTCATCCTTGCTGAAAGAGCACTTGAGTAAGGGCTGGGAAGAGACCATATGTGTGGATTTCAAATTTTTTTTGGCATTAAAAAACTTAATTCTATTTTTCATGAACTTAGTGAAGTATCATGTGGGGTAGGTGGTTTTCAGCGGAAATGCTAGCCTCTCTATGGGCAGAGACCAAAATGTAGAGAGATGGGGGAAAGGAAACCCTCATTGGTGTATTTTTTGTCTATTCCTTCAAGCACAGATATCAATTCATTAAAATCTATTTCAAATCACAAATTAATTGCCTGAGTTGGAATGTTGGAGATAGAATCATGTGATCTAGAATGCTCTCTCTCCCCCTATGCAAAGCCTTTTATAGTGTTTGCCCCCAGGTATGATTCCATCTTTGGTGATACATATTCATTACAAATATTGATTAGGGTCAGGAGTTGTTCTAGGATCAAGAGAAAACAAGAAAAAGGCCAGCTCTCTTGGAGTTTATATTAAGTGGTGGAAAGACAGTAGACAAATGTGTTCTTGTGATAATAAAGATATGAATAAATATTAAGCAAGTTATAAGGATAGAAAGTGAGGAGGGTGGGGGTGTTTGCCAAAATAGAATTGCTAGAACTTTTTGTAAAAATTGCATTTTAGCACAGACCTGAAGAACTCAAGTGAACAGGCCATGTAGACATCTGGGTAAGTATAAAGATCATATTGTTCCTTTATATACTTGATTTATTTATATTTTTCCTCCAAAATTAATAAATTATTTTTCTAAGTACAATTTCACTGTGTAGGTTTTAATAGACATTTTTTCACAGAATTTTTTTTTTTTTTTTGACTGGCAGAGTGGATAGTGAGAGAGAAACAGAGAGAAAGTTCTTCCTTTTTGCTGTTGGTTCACCCTCCAATGGCCGCCGCGGCCGGCACATCGTGCTGATCCGAAGCCAGGAGCCAGGCGCTTCTCCTGGTCTCCCATGAGGGTGCAGGGCCCAAGCACTTGGGCCATCCTCCACTGCACTCCCGGGCCATAGCAGAGAGCTGGCCTGGAAGAGGGGCAACTGGGATAGAATCCGGCGCCCCAACCAGGACTAGAACCCGGTGTGCTGGCGCCGCAAGGCGGAGGATTAGCCTGTTAAGCCATGGTGCCGGCCCACAGAATTTATTTTTAACATTTTTCTCATTTGAGGTAAAGTTTACATATAATAAAGTGTACAAATTACAAGTATGCATATTCTTTTTTTTTTTTTTTTTGACAGGCAGAGTGGATAGTGTGAGAGAGAAACAGAGAGAAAGGTCTTCCTTTTTGCCATTGGTTCACCCTCCAATGGCTGCTGTGGCTGGCGCATTGTGCTGATCCGAAGCCAGGAGCCAGGTGCTTCTCCTGGTCTCCCATGCGGGTGCAGGGCCCAAGGACTTGGGCCATCCTCCACTGCACTCCCGGGCCATAGCTGGCCTGGAAGAGGGGCAACTGGGATAGAATGTGGCGCCCCAACTGGGACTAGAACCCGGTGTGCCGGTGCCACAAGGTGGAGGATTAGCCTGTTAAGCCATGGCGCCAGCAATATTCTTATTTTTTTAACTTATTTAATAAATATAAATTTCCAAAGTACAACTTTTAGATTATAGCGGTTTTTTCCCCCCATAACCACCCTCCAACCAGCAACCATCCCATCCCCACTCCCTCTCCCATCTCATTCTTCATAAAGATTCATTTTCAATTATCTTTATATACAGAAGATCAATTTAGTATACACTAAGTAAAGAATTCAACAGTTTGCACCCACATAGAAACACAAAGTATAAAGTACTGTTTGAGTACTAGTTATACCGTTAATTCACATAGTACAACACATTAAGGATAGAGATCCTACATAGGGAGTAAGTGCACAGTGACTCCTGTTGTTGATTTAACAATTGACACTCTTATTTATGACGTCAGTAATCACCCGAAGCTCTTGTTATGAACTGCCAGGGCTTTGGAAGCCTCTTGAATTTGCCAACTCCAATGTTATTTAGACAAGGCCATAGTCAAAGTGGAAGTTCTCTCTTCCCTTCAGAGAAAGGTGCCTCCTTCTTTGATGGTCCCTTCTTTCCGCTGGGATCTCACAGAGATCTTTCATTTAGGTCTTTTTTTTTTTTTTTTTTTTTTTTTTTGGTGGAGTGTCTTGGCTTTCCATGCCTGTGAAACTCTCATGGGCTTTTTAGCCAGATCCAAATGCCTTAAGGGCTGATTCTGAGGCCAGAGTGCTGTTTAAGACATCTGCCATTCTATGAGTCTGCTGTGTATCCCGCTTCCCATGTTGGATCGTTCTCTCCTTTTTAATTCTGTTAGTTAGTATTAGCAGACACTAGTCTTGTTTACGTTATCCCTTTGACTCTTAATCCTATCATTATGATCAATTATGAACTGAAAATGATCACTTGGACTAGTGAGATGGCATTGGTACATGCCACTTTGATGGAATTGAATTGGAATCCCTGGCACGTTTCTAACTCTACCGTTAGGGGTAAGTCCGATTGAGCATGTGCCGAACTGTACATCTCCTCCCTCTCTTATTCCCACTCTTATATTTAACAGGGATCATTTTTCAGTTAAATTTAAACACCTAAGAATAATTGTGTGTTAATTAAAGAGTTCAACCAATGGTATTAAGTAGAACAAAACAGTACTAAAAAGAATATTAAGTTGTTCCTTGACAGTCAGGACAAGGGCTGATCAAGTCATTGTTTCTCATAGTGTCCATTTCACTTCATCAGATTTCCTTTTAGGTGCTCAGTTAGTTGTCACCGATCAGGGAGAACATATGATATTTGACCCTTTGGACTGGCTTATTTCACTCAGCATGATGTTTTCCAGGTTCCTCCATTTTTGTTGCAAATGACCGGATTTCATTGTGTGTGTGTTTTTTTTAACTGCTGTATAATATTCTATAGAGTACATATCCCATAATTTCTTTATCCAGTCTACTGTTGATGGGCATTTAGGTTGATTCCATGTCTTAACTATTGTGAACTGAGCTGCAATAAACATTGAGGTGCAGACAGCTCTTTTATTTGCCAATTTAATTTCCTTTGGGTAAATTCCAAGGAGTGGGATGGCGGGGTTGTATGGTAGAGTTATATTCAGGTTTCTGAGGCCTCTCCAAACTGACTTTCATAGTGGCTTAACCAGTTTGCATTCCCACCAACAGTGGGTTAGTGTCCCTTTTCCCCCACATTCTCGCCAGTATCTGTTGTTGTTAGATTTCTGTATGTAAGCCATTCTAACCTGGGTGAGGTAAAACCTCATTGTGGTTTTGATTTGCATTTCCCTGATTGCTAGTGATCCTGAACATTTTTTCGTGTGTCTGTTGGCCATTTGGATTTCCTCTTTTGAAAACTGTCTGTTAAGGTCCTTGGCCCATCTCTTAAGTGGGTTGTTTGTTTTGTTGTTGTGGAGTTTCTTGATCTCTTTGTAGATTCTGTTTATTAATACTTTATTGGTTGCATAGTTTGCAAATATTTTTTCCCATTCTGTTGGTTGCCTCTTCACTTTCCTGACTGTTTCTTTTGCAGTACAGAAACTTCTCAATTGGATGTAATCCCAATTGTTAAATTTGGCTTTGACTGCCTGTGCCTCTGGGGTCTTTTCCAAGAACTCTGTGCCTGTGTCTATATCCTGCAGGGTTTCTCCGATGTTCTCTAATTTGATGGTATCGGGACATAGATTTAGATCTCTAATCCATGTTGAGTGAATTTTTGTGTAAGGTGTAAGGTGGGGGTCTTGCTTCATGCTTCTGCGCGTGGAAATCCAGTTTTCCCAGTACCATTTGTTGAGGAGACTGTCCTTGTTCCAGGAATTGGTTTTAGATCTTTGATCAAATATAAGTTGGCTGTAGATGTTTGGATTGATTTCTGGTGTTTCTATTCTGTTCCATGGGTATATCCATCTATTTCTGTACCAGTACCATGCTGTTTTGATTATAACTGCCCTTTAATGTGTCCTGAAATCTGGTATTGTGATGCCTCTGGCTTTGTTTTTGTTGTACAAGATTTCTTTAGCTATTCGAGGTCTCCTGTTTCTCCATATGAATTTCAGCATCATTTTTTCCAGATTTGAGAAGAACGTCTTTGGTATTTTGATTGGTATTGCATTGAATGTATAAATTGCTTTTGGGAGAATGGACATTTTGATGATATTGATTCTTCCAATCCATGAGCATGGAAGATTTTTCCATTTTTTGGTATCCTCTTCTATTTCTTCCTTTAAGATTTTGTAATTCTCATCGTAGAGATCTTTGATGTTCTTGGTTAAGTTTATTCCAAGGTATTTGATTGTTTTTGTAGCTATTGTGAATGAGATTGATCTTAGAAGTTCTTCCTCAGCATTGCCTGTGTATACAAAGGCTGTTGATTTTTGTGCATTAGTTTTATATCCTGCTATTTTGCCAGACTCTTCTATGAGTTCCAGTAGTCTCTTACTAGAGTTCTTTGGATCCCCTAAATAAAGAATCATATCATCTGCAAAGAGGGATACTTTGACTTCTTCCTTCCCAATTTGTATCCCTTTGATTTCTTTTTCTTGCCTAGTGGCTCTGGCTAGAACTTCCAGTACTATATTGACTAGCAATGGTGAGAGTGGGCATCCCTGTCTGGTACCAGATCTCAGTGGGAATGCTTCCAACTTTTCTCCATTCAGTAGGACATTGGCCGTGGGTTTTTCTTAAATTGATTTGATTGTATTGAGGAATATTCCTTCTATACCCAGTTTGCTTAGAGTTTTCATCATGAAAGGGTGTTGTGTTTTATCAAATGCTTTCTCTGCATCTATTGAGATAATCATATGGTTTTTGTTCTTCAGTTTGTTAATGTGGTATGATGTTGCAGTTGATTTCTCCACAATGTTGCAGTGGGTTCGTTTCTGAGAGGAGCAGCGTGGTGGGGGCAAGAGGCGCGGAGTCAACACACAGACCCCGGGAGTCCGGTGAGAGCAGGCTTGAGGCGAGCAGCCGGCAGACTGTTTATTACAGTTGGCACAACAGCTTATATAGCCAAGACCAGCCAATCTGGTCAAGGGGCGGTCCATACCCCAACCAATCACAGCCTGTTGCCAGGCAGTTTCCAGAGCCATCCAATCACAGCCTGTCGCCAGGCAGTTTCAAATCCATCCAATCACAGCCTGTCGCCAGGCAGTTTCCGGAGCCATCCAATCACAGCCTGTTGCTAGGCAGTTTCAAAGCCATTCCTGACTAACTGACGCTCGCTTGCCAGTGGCCACCTTTGCATGGCCTTCTCATTCCACTACAGTGTATCACATTGATTGATTTGCGAATGTTAACCATTCCTGCATACCAGGGATAAATCCCACTTGGTCTGGGTGAATGATCTTTCTGATGTGTTGCTGCATTCTATTGGCCAGAATTTTATTGATGATTTTTGTGTCTATGTTCATCAGGAAAATTTTCTGTAATTCTCTTTCTCTGCTGCATCTTTTTCTGGTTTAGGAATTAAGGTGATGCTGGCTTCATAGGAAGAATTTGCGAGGATTCCCTCTTTTTCGATTGTTCTGAATAGTTTGAGAATTGGAGTTAGTTCTTCTTTAAATGTCTGGTAGAATTCGGCAGTGAATCCATCCTGTCCTGGGCTTTTCTTTGTTGGGAGGGCCTTTATTACTGATTCAATTTCTGTCTCAGTTATGGGTCTGTTTAGGTTTTCTATGTCTTCATGGTTCAATTTAGGTAAATTGTATGTGTCCAGGAATCTATCCATTTCTGATAGATTTCTCTATTTGCTGGCATACAATTCTTTGTAGTATTTTTTTTTTTAAAGATTCATTTATTTATTTGAAAGTCAGACTTACACAGAGAGAGGAGAAGCAGAGAGAGAGGGGTCTTCCGTCTGCTGGTTCACTCTCCAGATGGCCACAACAGCTGGAGCTTTGCCGATCCGAAGCCAGGAGCCAGGAGCTTCTTCCTGGTCTGCCACGTCGGTGCAGGGGCCCAAAGACTTGGGACATCTTCTGCTATCCCAGGCCATAGCAGAGAGCTGGACAGGAAGTGGAGCAGCCGGGTCTCAAATAGGCGCCTGTATGGGATGCCGGTGCTTCAGGCCAGGGCATTAACCCACTGCGCCACAGCACTGGCCCCCTCTTTGTAGTAATTTCTGATGACTGTTTTTATTTCTATGGTGTCTTGTTACATTCCCTTTTTCATCTCTGATTTTATTGATTTGGGTCTTTTCTTTTTTTAGTTAGTTGGGCCAGTGGTGTGTCAATTTTGTTTATTTTTTCAAAAAACAATCTCTTCGTTTACTGATCTTTTGTAATGTGTGTTTTTTTTTTTTGGATTCATGTCTGTTGATTTCTTCTCTAATTTTAATTACTTCTCTTCTCCTACTAGTTTTGGGTCTGGTTTGCTGCAGTTTTTCTAGATCCTTGAGATTCACTGATAGCTTATTTATTTGGTGCCTTTCCAATTTCTTGATGTAGGCACCTGTTGCTATACACTTTCCTCTTAACACTGCTTTTGCTGTATCCCATAAGTTTTGATATGTCGTGTTGTTATCCTTGCATAGTCTTATTTTTGACATGTGCATATAATTTTATATCCTCATCTCCTATCCAGATATAAACATAACTAATGCCCAGGAAGTTACTTACTCCCTTTCCCACTGAACTTAACGTAAATAGAATCATGCCAAATGTTCTTTTTGCATAGTCCTATTTCAAACTCAGCTTTCTGTTTTTGAAATTCATCCACCTTGTTGCATTTGTCAGTTCATTCCTTTTTAATTGCTTTGTAGCATTTTACTATCTGACTATACCATCACTTGTTTATCCTGTTGAAGCATGTTAAGGCTTGTATTGAGTTTGGGGTGTTCCAATAGGCTAGTATGAACTTTTTTGTACAGTTTTTTTTTTCATGAATGTATGTTGTTATTTTGGGGAGCAAATATGTTGGGGGAAATTTGCTAGTTCATAAAAAACTGCTAGATTGTCTTTCCAAAGTGATTTTACCATTTTATACTCTACCACAATGTCTGAGAGTTCTAGTTATGCTACATCCTTACCAAGGATTAATGTTAAGCATTTTAATTTTGTCCATTTCTAAAGGGCAGTTTGCAGTTTTTATGGTTTTAATTTGAATTTCTCTAATGATTTTATGATGTACACCACTTTTTTTTTCTGTGCTTATTGGCCATTTGTCATTTGCTGTGAAGTGTCTGTTCAAATCTTTCACACATATTAATAGATTTGCCTTATATTGTTAAGTTGTAGGATTTCTTATATGTTTTGAATATTTATCCTTTGATAAATATTGACTTTCTGATCTGTTGTCTACAACACTGGCATCCCATATGAGTGCCAGTTCCAGTTCCAGCTGCTTCACTTCTGATCCAGCTCCCTGCTAATGTGCCTGGGAGTGCAGCAGAAGATGACCCAAGTGCTTGGGCCCCTGCACCCATGTGAGAGACTCAGATGAAGCTCCTGGCTCCAGGCTTCAGCTTGGCCCAGCCCTGGCTGTTGCAGCCCCTGGGGGAGTGGGGTGGGTAAGCCAACAGAAGGAAGCTCTCTCTCTCTCTGTCTCCCCTCACTCCTACCCATGTAACTCTGTCTTTCAAATAAATAAAATATATTTTTTAAATATTCATTTTTATAATGATATCTTTTAATGAGCAGAGATTCTTAATTTTGAAGAAGTCAAATTTTCCAGTATTGCCTTTTCCATTTACTGCTTTCTGTGCCTTAAGAAACTTTTGTCCATCTCCAAGTCAGGAAGATACAAACCAATCTGAGGAACTCCAAAGAAAGGAGCACCTAGAGAAACACTCTAAAGAGAAGCACTGTGCTGTTATTAAAGCTCAACAAGTCACTTAGTCCTAACTTTTGCTCCTGCTTCCTGAAGGTCATTGTATGCCTTAAGTAACCTGGTCACCATTTTGGTGTTTTTGCTATATGCTGTTACATCAAGGGAATATAGGCCTTTTCTGTGGACAGAAGTCTGGTGTGAAAAAGAGATGGCAAATAAGAATGTACTAACAGAAAATACTTTATAAAAATCAAGTAAAAAAAGTCATATTAACTCAGTGTAGCTTCAGATTACAACAAAATTCTTTGTAAGTAGTGGCCTATACTGGAATATATGATCTAAGTGTATATTTGTGGTAACAGAAGGTAGACTAACCGTCTGGTATGCAAACCAGCAGATCCTTGATTAATTTACATGCCAGACGTTAGTTGATCCATGACATTACAAAATTTTGTGGCACACATGAAAATGACTAAAGAAGAGAACAACTATTTACTTCTACATTTATTAATGAGAATTAATATGTAAATGGTATTGAAGAAGAAAAGTATGATGGGCTTATTATCAGTAAACAGGTTTGGTATGAGGACAAAAGAGGGAGGGATTCCTCACAAGCAAATTTAGTAACTTAAGATTTTTTTAAAAGATTTATTTATTGTTCATTTGAAAGGCAGAGTTTCAGAGAGGGAGAAATAGATCCTCCACCCACTGGTTCACTTCCCAGATGGCTGCATTGGTTGCGATTGGACCAAGCCAAGGCCAGAAGCCTGAAACTCCATCCACGTCTCCCATGTGGGTGACGTGGGTGACGGGGACCAAAATGCTTGGGCCATTTTCAGCTGGGTGCTGAAAATTAGCAGGGAATTGGATAGGCATTAGAGCAGTTGGCACTCAGAGTGGCACAGGTGTGGCAGGTGGTGGCTTAATCCACTGTGCCACGGCCCCTTCATATGTTTCTTTAACCTCTGTAGAATTGTAATATTAGTAAAGAGAATAAAGTTGATAATGGGTATCTGCATCCTTAAATTTTTTTTAAGATTTACTTTTTTATTTGAAAGGCAGAGTTGCAGAGAGAGAGAGAAAGAGAGGGAAAGATAGATCTTCCATCTGCTGGTTCATTTTCCAAATGATCATAATGGCTGGACCTGGGCTGATCTGAAGCTAGGAGCCTGGAGCTTTTTCAGGGTCTCCAACGTGGCTGCAGGGGCCCAAGTACCTGGGCCATCTTTTACTGCTTTCACAGGCCCATTAGCAGGGAGCTAAATTGGAAGTGGAGCAGACAGGACTTACACTGGTGCTCATATGGGATTCTGGCACCATAGGCAGCAGCTTTACCCCCTATGCCACAGTGCAATCCCATAAATATATAATCATGTAAAACTTAAAATTGAATCTCAATAAAAATTGATTCATTGGGAATGCTATGAAAAAAATTTGCTACGGTGGTTTGATAAGCAGCGTTGTTCTGACTTCTTTAAAGATTTATTTATTTTGAAAGAGTTACACGGGAGGGAGAATCATTCATCTGTTGGTTCACTCCCCAGATGGCCACAATAGCCAGTGCTGGGCCAGGCCAAAAGCAGCAGCTGGAAGCCTCATCCGGGTCTTCTTCTATATGAGTGCCACAAACATTTGGGCCATCTTCTGTTGCTTTTCCCAGGTCATTAGCAGGGAGCTGGATGGGAAGTAGAGCAGCAGGGACATGGACCAGTGCCCATAAGGGATGCTGGTGTCACAGATGGCAGTCTTACCTGCTGTGTCAACAGTGTCAGCCTCCTGTTTGATTTCTTAGGTGCTATGGATGGAAGTATAGTCAGTCATCTGTTTCTGGATCTGCAGAATCATCCAGTTATGGATTGAATATAATAGGGAAGAAAGTTGCATTGTTGCTGTTGTGTACTATGTGGGTAGGATAAATGGTTGTACTGAATATGTAGACTTTTTATTCTTGTCATTGTTCCCTAAACAATACAGTATAACAGCTATTTGCATAGTATTTACCTTGTAGTAGGTACTATAAATAATCTAGCAATGAAAAATATATGGAAGGATTGTGTAGCTTATGTGCAAATGCTGCGTACCATGTCATTTTATGTAAGGGACTTGAACATCCATGAATTCTGGTATCACAGGGAGAGAGATGACTGTGTATAGCCTCCTGATTACATTTGCAGAGGCCATTAGGTGTTCTGAAAGTCAATGATGAGAGGACAGATTCAATGGGAGAGTAGTATGCCTGGAAAATGCCTTAAAAAATATAAGTATACATGTGAGAAGAAAATCCCAAACCTAAGGAAGTATGCATGCATTTTGCAATAAACGTTCAATAGTTAAAACTAAAGAAATGTTGGCCGGCGCAGTGGCTTAACAGGTTAATCCTCCGCCTTGCAGCGCCGGCACACCGGGTTCTAGTCCCAGTCGGGGCGCCACATTCTATCCCGGTTGCCCCTCTTCCAGTCCAGCTCTCTGCTATGGCCCAGGAAGGCAGTGGAGGATGGCCCAAGTGCTTGGGCCCTGCACCCGCATGGGAGACCAGGAGAAGCACCTGGCTCCTGGCTTCAGATCAGCGAGATGCGCCGGCTGCAGCGGCCATTGGAGGGTGAACCAACGGCAAAAAGGAAGACTTTTCTCTCTGTCTCTCTCTCTCACTATCCACTCTGCCTGTCAAAAAAAAAAAAAAAAAAAAAAAAAAAAGACTAAAGAAATGTTAACATTGGAGTCTTCATTTTGAACAGCTTAACAGTTTGGGAGTTATATTACTGAGGAAAGGGGATTCCTAGTAGAGAACAAGCAGTTTTTGCCACTACTTCTTATTTTAAATGCGAAAAAAAAAGTACGTGGAAATCTCTTAAAAACATTATTTCAGTCTGGCTAATTTCTGAGTGAAACCTAATCTAGAGTATGAATAGTGCACATTTACTGTGTGTAATACTTGAATCTTACTAGCCGGTGAGAAAGGAAGTTCAGAATTCCATTCTCCATATTACACTCTTACTACTCTGTGTTTATTATTGTCGTGATGATATTGTAATAAGGAGCTGAGTCACTGTGAGTATGGCATTCTGACTCATTCATTTAGATGATCTTTATAGTTTTTATCACTGCATTAGATGCCATGTTCACATTCCCTCTTTCATCTTTCATGTTCTCAGTTGGATACAAGTCCTCAAAAGCTCCCATCAGTCTTTTCTGTAATTCATCACTGTATGTATTACTGTAAATTTTGTGGCAATTAAATCCTTTTTTTCAAGGGTCCCTTCTCTCTTTCTAGTCCATCACCCTATGGTTCCCATCAGTCTTCTGTAATTAATCACTGTATATATTACTGTAAAATTTGTGGCAATTAAATCCTTCTTTTTAAGGCTCCCTTCTCTCTTTCTAGTCCATCACCCTATGTGGTTTTTGAGGGGTTGCAGGTTTGGTCCTGTCTCCTTGAGTAGTGTTAGTTTTACCCTTTAGTGAAGGAGACTTAAAGCCAAACTCCAGAACCTTTAGATTGAAGTCATTGCAAGTCCCTCTCCCAACCACATCCAGGGCATCCAGACCACCCCACAACAGTGGGAATGACACAAATCGTGTTAATAGTTACATCCCAGAGGTGCCGGAGATTTGAGCCAATAAATGCTGAAGTACTTACTGGGATGAAGCAGGTGAGGAATTTGAGGGCAGAAGGTGTGGACAGCAGGAGCGAGGTTGAGAATTTTCAAGAAGGACACAAAACTCAGCAGGGCTCCAGGGAGGACAACACTTAAGAAGGACAACTGTGCCCTGTGTGCTGGCACAGTTACTC
This sequence comes from Lepus europaeus, assembly GCF_033115175.1. NCBI lineage: Eukaryota > Metazoa > Chordata > Mammalia > Lagomorpha > Leporidae > Lepus > Lepus europaeus. Next base: position 28,192,852 of record NC_084838.1, on the reverse strand, counting down.
CCAGTCTCAGGTCTGAAATAAAGTGGCTGAGACTAAATCTTCTGCTACCATTGCCATCAGTGCGGCCAGGATGAAGTTCTTTCACAGGAGCTGTTGAGAGGACAACCATCCTCTGTCATATGCCCTGTTATAAATTTCTCAGCGGGTCTCTTAGCAGTCAACTCTGTTTCACTTAATACTACCTTGCAGGGTTCAGACCTCTGTTTCCTCCTTGGTTCCTCATCACCCCTTCCAAACAGGTGATACTTAACGCCATTCAAAGTTCTATCAGCTGTAGTTTTGCTGTACACCTTTCTGAGGACAGGCACCCTCTTTAGAGAGTCTTTGCAGAAAAAACAAAAGCTGCTTCGAGGTGACTTTAAGTCCTTGACTATATAAAAATGAAGCTGACAGCTCATACGTGTTTAAACTCTGACAGGGCACTCTCCTTAGCCCACTACATGAGCCTAAAAAGGAACAATTCAATTGAGGTCAGGATGAGAGGGAGCTGTCAGACAAATAACACATAATAGAAACAGGAACTTTTCTTCAAAAGAACATCTATAGGTTTTGCAGGTAAAATTTGTAATTGATGGTATTCAGAAAAGTGCACAGATCACAAATGTTTGTATTATTAAATGGTCACAAGGGAAACATCTCAATGTAACCACAACACAACTCAAGAGATGAAATAGAATTTGCATCTTTCTTTTCTAATCACTGCACTTCCCTTTTTAGAGGCAACCAGAATCTTGACTTCAAATACCAAATATTTGTACTGATTGTTTTTAATTTTATGTAAATAGAATTATACTGTACTTTTGTCTATTGATTTATTTTGTGAACTATGGTCTTTATGAGATTCATCTAAGTTACTCTGTATAGCTGTAGTTCATTTTCATTACTAGTATGAATTTACTTTATGTATCTATTACATTGTGTCAGTTGAATTTTAGATTGTTTCCTGTTTGGGGTTATTGAAAATACTACTACTACAAACATTTTCTTGCACATCTTTTGATGCAAGTGTGTATACATTTCCCCCCAGCATGTTCTTAGGAGTGAAAGTGCTGTCTAGCATATTAAGATATTGTAGATAGCTCCAAAAAATTTTCCAAAATGCTTAGCTTGAGCTTGACTTCCACTCCCACCAGCAGCATATGAGAGTTGCAGAGTTCCTTCCCCTCTCACCAATACTAGGTCTTATCCATCTTTTAAACTTAATAACTCTGGTGAGTGTATAGTAGTATTGCCTGTTTTTTTAATTTGCATTTCCTTGATGACTAGTGAAGTGAAACACTTTATTAGCCATTTGAACATTCTTTATGGTTATGGCAATTTCTTGCACATGTGGCATGTGTTTTTTTTTCCCCCTCTGTTGGGTTGTCTGATATTTTATTTATATATTGAGGGCGTGTGTGTGTGTGTGTGTTTGTGTACAGTGACGATACAAGCTTTGGGGGCAACTTTATGTGTTGAAATACAAATACATCGCCCGGCACCGTGGCTCAATAGGCTAATCCTCTGCCTGCGGCGCCAGCACCCCGGGTTCTAGTCCCAGTGGGGCACCGGATTCTGTCCGGTTGCTCCTCTTCCAGTCCAGCTCTCTGCTGTGGCCTGGGAGTGCAGTGGAGGATGGCTCAGGTCCTTGGGCCCTGCCCTGCACCCACATGGGAGACCGGAGGAAGCACCTGGCTCCTGGCTTCGGATCAGTGTGGTGCGCCAGCTGCAGTGGCCAACGGAAAAGGAAGACCTTTCTCTCTCTCTCTCTCTCTCTCTCTCTCTCACTGTCCACTCTGCTTGTCAAAAAAAAAAAAAAAAAAAAAAAAAAAAAAAAGAAATACAAATACATCCTTTCACTTACTTTCTTAATAGTTAAGTGTCATGAACAGAACTTCTTAGTTTTAATGTAGTCCAACAATGCTCTCTTTATGATGAAAAGGTTTTTTTATTTTATTTAATAAATCTTTCCCCATTCCGTGATGATATTCTATATTATATTCTAGAAGATGCATTACTGTGTCTTTCTTTTATTCTTAGATTTATATTCCACCTGAGTTTTTCTTCCATGATGTGAGCAAGGGGTCAGAGCCTCCCCCCCACCATGTGGATATCCAGTTGATCTGCCATCATTTATTAAAAAATGATGCTTTCTCGTAACTCAAAAGTCCATAAGTGCACGGAAATGTTCTGAATTCTATTACATTGCTTAATTTCTCTTTTCTTGTGCTGTACATCATTATCTTTTTTTTTTTTGACAAGCAGAGTTAGACAGTGAGAGAGACAGAGAGAAAGGTCTTCCTTCCATTGGTTCACCCCCCAAATGGCTGCTACGGCCGGCATGCTTTGCTGATCCGAAGCTAGGAGCCAGGTGCTTCCTCCTGGTCTCCCATGTGGGTGCAGGGCCCAAGCACTTGGGCCATCCTCCACTGCCTTCCCGGGCCATAGCGAAGAGCTGGACTGGAAGAGGAGCAACCAGGACAGAATCTGGCACCCCAACCGGGACTAGAACCCGGTGTGCCAGCGCCGCAGGCAGAGGATTAGCCAAGTGAGCCGTGGCGCGGGCCATCATTATCTTTTTTTTTTTTTAAAGATTTATTTATTTATTTGAAGGGTGGAGAGAAAGGGAGAGAGAGAGAGAGAGAGTGAGAGAGATATATATATATCTTCTGTGTGCTGGTTCACTCTCAAATGGCGTAGCAGCCAGGACTGGACCAGACTGAAGCCAGGAGCAAGGAACTCCATTCTGGTCTTCTCTGGGTGGCCATGGCCCAAGTATGTAGGCTATCATCTACTCCTTTCCCAGGCTCATGAACAAGAAGCTGGATTGGAAGCAGAGCAGCCAGCGTGCTCTGATATGGGATGGCTGTGTCCACCAGCCCCAGCTTAACTTGCTGCCCCACAATGCCAGCTCCATATATTAAGACAAGAGCTAACTGGAAGAGTGTTTGAGTAGAGATACAAGAGAGTGGTTAATTGACAGGTGAGGTATTGAGGTGTGAGGGGAGGCTGAGTTTGGCGATAGGACCCAGAACACAGGATGAAGGATTAGCTTTAGAGAGGGAAAAAAAATCTAACCTGTTTAGCAGAAATTGGAGGTAAGGTGGGTTATAAGGTACATACAAATAAAAATGGTATTAGTAGCCCTGAGGGCAGAGACTTTCTATTGCATGCTGTCTTTTTACATTTTTTTCTGTGTTTAAAATGCTGTCTCTTCCATTGTGCATAGGTGAGCTGGTAAAATAGGTGGAGACTTGAGGTATCTGAAGTGGAGAATGAGAAAAGCAGCAATGTGACCTGGGGACTACTCTCTCCTCCTATAGCCTGGAGAGTTTTGAAGGCTCAAGTGATGTTCGGAGAGTGCAGTGGAAGTGGCCCCGTTGATTTTTCTTTAGCCATGTCTAGTAGTTCCAGTTTGGAAGTGGAAAAGTGATACTGAGTGTCTACGGATATGCACAAACACACCATCTTCTTATAGCCATATTAGGTGGAGACAAGTTCATCAGAAGTTTCTGTAGTAAGCTTGAAAGCAGCCCAAGAGAAGCTATGTCACTAAAATATTTAATGGCATGCATTTTTTTTCTTTTAAAGATTTTGTTTATTTGAAAGGCAGAGACAGGAAAAGACAAATCTTTCATCCTCTGGTTCACTGCCCAGATGGCCGTAACGGCTAGGACTGGGCCAGGCTGAAGCCAGGAGCCCAGAGCTGCTTCTGTGTCTCCCTTGTGGGTGCACTTGGGCCACCCTCTGCTGCTTTCCTAGATGTACTAGCAGGAAGCTGTGTTGGAAGTGGAGCTGCAGAACTTGAACCAGCGCCCATATAGGATGCCAATGTCACAAACCTGCTGAGCCACAGCACTGGCCCCATGGCACGCATTTCAAGTAGTCTGGTGCAAACTATTCACTATTGTAATGTTCCTGCCAGGGAGGCCAGTGTTCAGGCAGGTAAGTTAGGTTATCTACTCTTCTAAACAGTGCTTAGATGGGCACCACTGACAGTTAATTCTTTGCTGAATCCTGTTTTACTCTTTGAGCTGTGACCCTTGGCAAGGCAGTGAGTGACCAAGGTGGGTAAAAATGCCCTAGGCTGTATTACTTGAGGTGCACTTTTTAAAGTGGTCTAGTTACTCCTCTTGCTTTAATTCCTTGTTCTTTAAGTAAACATTTGATTACAATTAATTTCTTATGTGCTTAACTTGAGTGTTCTAGATTGTGATGAAATGTATACATATATTTTATGTTTTAAAGATTTATTTATTTAAAAGGCAGAGTTACAGAGAAGTAGAGACAGAGAGAGAGAGAGAGAGAGAGAGAGAGAGAGAGAGAGGTCTTTCATCCGCTGGTTCACTCCCCAAATGGCCACAACAGCTGGAGCTGCGCCAATCCAAAGCCAGGAGCCAGGAGCTTCTTTCGGGACTCCCATGTGTGTGCAGGGGCCCAAGGACTTGGGCCATCCTCAGCTGCTTTCTCAGGTGCATTAGCAGGGAGCTGGATCAGAAGTGGAGCAAATGGGACTCAAACCAGTGCCCATATGGGATGCCAGTACGGCAGGCAACGGCTTTACCCACTGTGCCACAGCACTGGCCCCTTTTATCTTAAATTAGTGAATTTGCAGTCTGCTTTTAGTAACTATTTTTGTTAGAGTGAGACTGCCTCTGGGTGGATTCAGTCTTATTTTTAGGCATCTAAGGCTGAAAAGCCTGTGTTGGATTCTGGTGAATTAATAAAGATAATGCCACCTGTGGGGTCCACAGTGAGGGGCACCTAGCTCACCAGCCTCTCTGGTGATACCTCCCCTCCCACCCCCATGGCTCCTGCCAGACTTCACAGGATTCACTGTGATGATGTCTAATTCCTAACTGATTTAAGGTAGTGTTTTCCAAGCATTAGGGCACTTAGTTTTAGTAACTTCGAACGTCCTGGCAAGAAGCCAAGAAACCTGCATTTTTACAAACTCTTGGGTGACTTTCACTGAGCAAGCTTGGGAAGCACTGCACTTTCTAGTTACCCCCTCAGTCCCACTTATCTGCCTTACTCAAATATTGAATAATCATAAAAATTACAGTTTTATATTATTTTTAATATCTGTAAAGCAAGTTTTCTCCATTACTTTTATTTTCTAAATATTAGTTTCTAAAAACCAATTTATGCTTGGAGCATATTTAAATAGTTCTCTCAAGTTTAATAATCGTGAATTTAATCAGCATTGTATTAAATCTAAAAAATAATTTGGGAAGACTGGATGTTCATTCAATATTAAGTCTTCCCATTTATGTTCAATGGTATGGCTCTCCCAGTATTTATGTTTTTTTTTTTTGTGGAAAATTTTGTATATTGTTTATATTGGTCTTCTGAATTTCTTAAGTTTATTACTTTTTAAAAATGATTTTTTATAATTGTTGCCATAGTGACGGGAAACTCTTTAGCAGTAGTACTTCTAATTGGTATTTTTTAATATACAAGCAAAATATAGCTCTAAAGTTAAGTTTGTACTTTATTTTATTTGGAACTAAGACATGAGTCTTAGATGTGCTTGTTGCCACTGGGGTGCTGAGGCTTCCAGGTCCTTGCATCTGACAGCAAGGAGAAACCTGCACGCATGCTAACTCATGTGTATACACCTCCCTACAAGCATCTCTACGAGTAACCATCTGGATCTGTATCAGGCTCAACAGGAGTTCATACTGATGACTCCAACTGAAATGCATTCCTACATGAATCATACGAGTTTCTTTCCCTTGCTATAAGCTCCCATTGCAATAGGTGGGAGAAACTTTATTTCTACTATGTACCATCTACCATACATGTACTTAATTATCCAATTCTAGTATATTTGCATGCCAGTATCAAAATTGTTAACCTGGAACTCCATGAGGAAAAAAAAAACTTATCAAGTAGAGTAGAGGACTTAGGTAGTCTTTTCTCTTGCATGTAGCCGTATCAGCCTCCACTTGTTTCCAGAATGACTTAGATTAGTACATGTTTTTCCTCATCCCCTCAGTGAAATTTCATGCATTTGTCAGATTGTCTTTTCACATTCTACATTCCATCCTGGGAGCCCCTAAACCCCTAAAGTATTTAAAAAATTCTTCTTATATATAAATGTTCCCTCTGTGTTGTGAAGGTCTGTGGACTTTAACAAGTACATTGCGCCAGGTATCCAGCCCGACAGAGTGTTGCAGAATGGTTCCACTGTCACTGCTGCTCAAAAACAAAACAGCAGCAGCAACAACAAACCAAAAAAGTCAAGCCTATGTTTCACTTATTCAATTTTCCTTATCCCCTAACTCTGACAACCAATGATTATCTCTGCAGGGTTGCCTTTTCCAGAATGTTAGAGTTGGAATCATCCAATGTGTAGCTTTTCCAAACTGACTTCTTTCACTTAACAGTATGCATTTCAGATTCATCAGTGGGTTGGGTTTTTTTTGTTTGTTTGTTTTGACCAAATTACTGTGTCCTGTAAACTCTCCCACCCCTGAGAGATACCAGGATGGAGTCCCTGCCTCCCCTGTGGGAGACCAGGATGGAGTTCCTGCCTCCTGACTGGCCTGACCCAGCCCCAGCTTGTTGCAACCATTTGGGGAGTGAACCAGCAGATCGAAGATCTCTCTCCCTCTGTCTTCTCGCTCTGTCTCTCTCTCTCTCTGCCTTTCAAATAAATAAATACTTATAAAAATGTTTTCTCATGTATTTTCTTCTAGGGGTTTTATTGTTTTGCATTTTACACTTGCGTCTTAATCTATTTTAAATTGATTTTTGTGACGAGTGTAAGGTCTGTGACTAGGCTCACTGGGCGTGGGAGGGCACGTTTTCCCCACTCACATTTGTTGAGAAAACCATCCTTTCTCCACTGAATTGCCTTTGCTCCCTTGTCACAGATCAGTTGACTGTGTTTGTGTTGGTGAGTTTTTTACTCTGTCCCATTGATAACATGCATCTATCCTTTTGCCAATACTACACTTTCTAGATAATTGCAGCTTTATAGTAATATATATATATATATATATATAGGCAACCAAATTTTGAACTTTTCAGCGATTGTTTTTCAGTTGACTCTCTTCTGACCTTGTTTAGTTTTACCATTGTATTCACAAAATGACCAGAACTTCCAGGGCAGTACAAGGATTAAGTAATGGTGATTGTATGCCAGAGACTCTCAAACAATTCAGTTGTTATGATGGATAGTTTTATGTTTCAGCATGGCTATATGGACAGCAGCATCCACTTATTTAACCAGATACACATTTCAGTATTGATCTGATGGTCGTTTTTAGATGTGGGTAACATCTACCATCAGTTGACTTTAAAGGATAATGGGGGTGGACTTCATGCAGTCAAGTTGAAGGGCTTACAAACAAAATTCAGCTTTTAGAAAGAAATTATGCCTCAAGACTGGAGATCAACTGCTGCCCGAGTTTTCGACCTGCCCTACAGAGATTGGACTTGCCAACTCTGTAACTATGAGACAATTCCTTAAAATAAGTTTCTTAACGTAGGTATACATCTGTTCATCAGCCACCCCATAGATTTTGTTTCTCTGGAGAACATGGACCAACATAGCCTCCAAAAGAATAATATCCGTAGGAATAAATTTAATCAAGAAGGCAAAAGACTTGTACATTGAAAAACACAAAACATTCCTGAAAGAAATTAAAGGAGACCTAAATAATTGGATAAATCCCATATTCATGCATTGGAATACTTAATATTGTTAAAATGGTCATTATCCCAGAGGTCCACAGATTCAGTGAAATCCCTATCAAAATATCAGTGATCTTTTTTGCAGGAATTGCAAAGCTAACTCGGAATTCATGTGGAGGTTCTTCATGAGCTCAGCAATGTGGATGTCGACTCACCCAGGCCAGCCTGGCTACAGCCACTGCCAAGTGCCAGTCTGCCAACAGCAGAGGCCAATACTGAGTGCCCAGTGTTTCCCAGGATGGTCAGGCAGCTCCCTGGTGGCAGGTTGATCAGATTAAACTGCTTCTATTATGGAAGGGGCAGCCCTTTATTATTACACTGGGTACAGGTTTGACATCGCTGCCTATAACGTTTCTACCAAAACCATCATCTGTGGACTTAAGTAATAACTTGTACACCATCAGGCTACTCCACCCAGCATTGTTTCTGCTCAAAGAACTCGCTCCGCAGCCAAGTGCAGCAGTAGACTCCACTCCTCGAGGCGTGCGCCAGTCTTACTTTGCTCCTGTATTTCTCTCTTACGTCTCATTTCTGCCCTCTAGTGGTTAGGGGACTTAGGTTCCCTAGCCTCTCCTAAGTGTTGGAAGAACACACATTGAGTAGGAAACCAGAAAACCCTTTATCATATTTTTAAACTGGCTTAACAAAAGTTCCATCTTGTTTTGGGGGTTCATAATTACCCTGAATAAATTTCTTACCTCTTCACAGAAAATTTTGAAGAATCCGGAAAAGCGGGGGAAGTCAGTCATACACGAGCATTCTATTGGGTCCTCTCGTCTCTTTCACAGAGTGGCACTGAAACTAGACTTATCTTCTTCCTTGCTGAGGGAAGCTGGTCAGACCACCTCTGGATGGGCAGATTCAGAAACAGACTTAGGCTCGTGTACGCTTACACTGCTCATCTCCATGCCAGAGACAGCTTTTCCCATCCCTGAGCCCGTACAGGGCTGTGCTTCCTTGGAGGGGATTGGCAGGAAGCTGCTGGGATCTCATAAGCAAACTGTTTGGAACTGTTCTGCCCAGGTTAGAGTAAGAGCGAGGACATCTAGAGGATAAAGGCGCCACATTGTAGTAGCTGAGCATCTAGGCAGCTGCAGGTGTGCACCATGGGTTTAGCTGTGGGACTGTTTGGGATGCTAGAGTCTAGGTGCTGGGGGAAAGGGCTTCAAGAATCAAGGACGGTAGAGCTCCCAGACCTAAGGCACAAGGACTAAGAGTCAGATCTAGGATGTCCAGCAATACGGACAGAGATCTGGGAAAAAGGCTTATATATAAGGGCTTGCCTTAACATTAGTTTAATTCCAGGTTCCCCCCAGGTCTGGGATAGTTTGGGAGTGGTCCTTCTGCTGAAATTTTCTTTAGCATTACCTTTTTTTTTTTTTGAAGATTTATTTTATTTATTTATTTGAAAGAGTTACACAAGGAGAGAAGGAGAGGCAGAGAGAGAGAGAGAGAGAGAGAGAGAGAGAGAGAGGTCTTCCATTCGTTGGTTCACTCCCCAATTGGCCGCAATATCGGAGCTGCACTGATTTGAAGCCAGGAGCCAGGAACTTCTCCCAGGTCTCCCACATGGGTGCAGGAGCCCAAGGACTTGGGCCATCTTCTGCTATCCCAGGCCATAGCAGAGAGCTGGATCGGAAGCGGAGCAGCCGGGACTCGAACTGGCACCCATATGGGATGGCGGCACCACAGGCGGTGGCTTTACCCACTACGCCACAGCACCGGTCCCTAGTACTGTCTTTTCCAGAACAGCCCTTAATGTCCTTGGAGGAGCTTAATTTCTCAGGGGTGGGGAGGTGGTGGAGGTGAGCAGGTCCTGATATCTGTGGCTTGCTCATGGGGCCTCAGTCACACCTCCCAGTGTTTAAGAATTGGCATTAAAATGACCCTGTGATACTGATAACAGCTTTCTGATGTCCTGTGATCTTACAGCACACACCCTGCCTCACAATGCAGGCATGTAGCCAGGGACTAAAGAGCCATCAGAAGATTCCGTGTAGAGAACCACTCTATGAATTGCCTGCTTTGTTTGCTTTCCTCTTTGGAGGTGGCCAAAAAATTCTTAACAATTGTTCAGGGCATTCTGAAAATGGTCTTTTAAAGATGACACTGCATGTACTGTCTAGAGCTGTTGTTGGAACAGATGTTGTGAGAGGCTCTTAGACTCGAGAATGCCCATGTGTCCCCAGGCGTTATCGCAGAAAATCCTCAAACACATTCATTGCACTGCAGGGCGTTGTCTTCCACTTGACCCTAACAGTCTCTTGATTGTTCAGTGCACGGAGGTTATTAAGAAGCTGAAAGATGATTATTGCACTCTGTTGTGGTTGCCAGCTTTGTGCTGGCAGATTTTTGAAAACAGATACAGGAAACTATACAAGTTAATAGTATAGCAGGATGAGGAAGATTTTTGTTTTTAAGATTTATTTATTTGCAAATCAGAGAGAGAGAGAGAGAGAGAGAGAGAGAGAGAGAGAGATCTTCCATCAGCTAGTTCACTCCCCAGATGGTCGCAAGAGCCAGAGTTGGGTCAAGCTGGAGCCAGGAGCCAGGAGCTTCTTTCTGGTCTCCTACATGGGTGCAGGGGCCCAGGCACCTGAGCCATCTTTTGCCACTTTCTCAGGACAGTGGTAGGGAGCTGGATTAGAAGTGGAGCAGCTGGGACACGAACCAGAGCCCATGTGGGATGCCGACGCTGCAGGTGGCGTCTTTACCCACTACGACACGGTGCTTGGCCCCAGGAGAGAGCTAGCCTATTTTGTAGAGCAAATTAGGGGAGGATAAAGTGGGTGACAAATTGAAGTAGGTGAGCGTCGATTCTCTGTTAAATTTGCCACTTAACTGGTAACTTGACCTTGAGCTAATTTTAACTTCTCACTTCTTTGGTTTCCCCATGTGAGAAATGGGGACTATAAGATACTTCCACAGGGTTATTGTTAGAACTAGTGAGATGATATATGCACACAATGCCTGGTACATAGTAAACTCTCAAAAATATGTTACCTATCATAATAGGCTGCCATGTTTAAAACTGTGATTTGAGTAAGAAAAAATGGGAGATCAGTCACCAAATCCAAGCAGAACTGAATCATTCAAATTTTGTTGGTGCCAGGAACATTTTTGATCATTTCCTTGTGTATCAGCCCTTTTACTTATCCTACCCTGAGGAAAATCTTAGATCAAGGGGGTTGGGGAGAGGAAACTATCTAAGCAAATGTCCTGAGCAGGGGACTCTCCTAGTATGGGCTCCAGGTCAGGCCTGTCAGCACCACAGGTTAGAAATGCTGATTCTCAGGCCGGCACCCCAGACCTCTTGAATCAGAAACTCTGGCGGTAGGGCCCCGCCATCTGTGCTTTAACAAGCCTCTCAGATTTGAGGACGTAGGCCTAGAGTCATCAGAGATAAATTGTTGGTAAAACACAGCTCATAGTCATGGCAGAAAAGTTGTGGGAGGCGACGTGCCCAGGCCTGTACTTCCAGCTGCCATGTGGAGTAGCTACCTGAGCCCCCGCTCCCTCAACTCTGCCTCCTCCTGTGGCATCTTGATTAGCAGTCCCTACCAACCCTCTCCTCTTCTAGATTCTTCTCCTTTCTCACTTGTTCGCCAGCCAGGCACTAGGAACCTGCTGCTGATTCCCCATGCTGAGGGCTTGTCTTCCCCCCAGGGCCTCCCCCTTCCTTCAGACACCCACTGCCTTCCACTGGGTTTGGGGTGAGAGTGTCAGGTTTTGTTGCTTTTTCTGACCTCAGTTTTTGTAGTGCCCACACGCTCCTCCCACTCTTCTGTCCACCCTTGTACAGAGTGACCTCACTGAAACGTGGATGGGTCAGTTGTACTGCCGGAAAACCATCGAGTGCCGGCGTCACCTTCCTCACCGTGACACGGCAGGGCCTTCCCAGCCGAGCCGCCCTCTCTCACGGGGTGCTCCGGCCACTCTCCCTTTCCTTCCTCAATGCCAGGCTGTCCTAGGGCGCCTTGCTCCGCTGGTATATTTGCCCTCTGCAGCTCAGCTTCGAAATCACCAATCCTAGAAACCCTTCTGACTCCTGTAGGTTTAAAATCTCTCCCAGCACTTCCCCAGCCGTCTTCCATTTGACAAGGTATCTACCACTCATATCGATGGCTTTCCTACCAGACTTAGAGCTTCTCAAGGGCTGAGAAATTAGCTGTCTTACTCGTCTTTGTCCTTTGCTTTGCTCTTACGGAGTAGGTGCTTAATACATGTTTGCCGAAGGAACGAAGGAATGAGGGTGAATGTGTCATTACAGAGGATTTTCCTTGTAAGGGGCAAAACCGCAGCTGCTCCGGCATAGGGTACTGCCTTTGAGAGCGTGTTTATGTTTTGGATCACAGCAGCCATGGAAGAGGAATCTGTCTCTAAGGGAAGCCACAGGAGTTGGGCAGGTGAAATGTAATTATCCACACTGGCCCTGGGCCAAGGATTCGCAGAGGCACCGCGAGGCCAGGGCTAAACACGACTGGGTCCGACCTTCATCTTGCATCCCTTGTGAAGAGCGGCTGCTCTGTTAGCTCGGAGACCCCTAACAGCTTGCCGGGGCCTGGGGTTGCTCACAGAGCCGAGGCGGCTGCTTGACTCCCCAGCACCTTTGGTCTAAGCACACAGCCTGGCGTGGGAAAGGCAGCTGGCCTGTGATCTTTCTCTCATTCCTTTTGGCTGCCTGCTGCATTCCTTGCAGCTGAAGGTGGTAACATACACTTACCTTTCAGAACACGGACCTCAGCGTGCAACAAAGACTTGACATCAAGTTGCTGGCAGCCAGAATCCTCACCATGTGTATGTGTATTGATGTGTATTTCTGTTTTTTTTTTTTTTAAAGATTTTTATTTATTTGAGAGGCAGAGTTACAGAGAGGGAGAGAGAGAGACAGAAAGAGAGGTCTTTCATCTGCTAGTTCACTCCCCAAATGGCTACAGTGGCCGGAGCTGTGCCAATTTGAAGCCAGGAGCCAGGAGCTTCTTCCGGGTCTCCCACACAAGTGCTTGGGCCATCTTCTACTGCTTTCCCAGGCCATAGCAGAGAGCTGGATCTGAAGAGGAGCAGCTGGGACTAGAACTGGCGCTCATATGGGATGCCGGCACTGCAGAGGCTTAGCCCACTGTGCCACAGCACCAGTTCCCTGTGTATGTCTATTTCTAAAAACAATAAATCTCCCTATGCCAGTTCCAAAGCAAAACAGGCACAAATGCAGAACACTGAAACGTCCTTTATGCAACTGATCATCCATCCTTGCTGGAAGAAGGTGCGGCCCAGGGCTTAAACTCAGGAAATGTGACGCCGGGGTCTGAGCGGTGAGACCCCCTCTGGCTGCTGCAAAGTTGAGATCTCAGAGGATCTACCTGGGAGGGGTGGGAGGCATCAGAGATGATCAAACATAGCAGGAACTCCTAAGCCCCCTGGAGGTTAACATACCTCTGGCCCAAGAGCCTTGTAGCTTCCATAAGTAAATGCCCTTGGAGGCAGCCACAGGAGACAGGTGCGGAAGGGATGAGTGCTTTCTACAGAGCACACTCTCTCTCGGTGTTGTGCCTCTCAGCCATTCTCCAGACAAGACTGGCTGCCAAGAGCAGACTTTCCCCTAAACAGCCATATTCTGGGACATTCTACTTTTCATTTCCTTGACGTTCCCTCCAAAGGTCTCCAAGCAATTTACAAACGGTAGGTTGTGTGCAATTTGGACTTAAAGTGAGTCTTTCTCTCCCCTCTCCCCTTTCCTTTGTCTTTTATGATCATGAATGAAGGGAAGAAGAGGTGGGAGACCAAAGCTCACGGATGCACAGCCGCTGGTGGGCTGCATGAGCAGGCTGTCTGTGAAATGCTCATCTCCCCATCACCGGGACTGCTTTGGGCTTTTCTCTGCAGTTGCACTAGTTCATTATTTGCTCTTCCACTGCATCTATTTACAAGGCCACACGGACCCTCTGGGAGGCCCAGTTCAGGCCTCAGAGCTCCTGTAATGAGCCTGGTTCACTCTCCTTTGATTTATCACCCTGCTACTGCTGCGTGGGGGCCTGAGTGTGCACCCACCTTTTTTTATTTTTAAGACTTATTTTATTTATTTGAAAGTCATAGTTACAGGAAGAGAAGTGGGAGGAGAGGGAGAGAGAGGGAGATCGAGATCTTCTGTCTGCTGGTTCACTGTCCAAATGGCCACAATGGCAAGAGCTGGGCCAGGCTGAAGTTAGGAGCCAGGAGCAAAGTTCTCCCAAGTAGGTGCTTGGGCCATCTTCTGCTGCTTTCCCAGGAACTAGATCGGAAGTGGAGCAGCCAGGACTCGAATCGGTGCTCATATGGGGTATTGGCACTGCAGGCAGCTGCATAACCAACTATGCCACTGTGCCATCTCTTTTTTTGGAAGGTCAGATTGATGGAGGACAAAGGACTGTCCATGGTGCTCTGTGAATTCCTGGACTCCTGAGTAGACTGCCTAGAGTTCTAGGAAACAATAATAAAACCAGCTGCAGACATTCTTTTATTTTGCAGATGCTATGATTTTGGTTTGGTTGGTAAACTCTTCCTGGGGTTAAAATCTGTGGGGGCCGGCGCAGTGGTGCAGTGGGTTAAAGCCCTGGCCCGAAGCGCCGGCATCCTATATGGGTACCAGTTCTAGTTCCAGCTGCTCCTCTTCTGATCCAGCTCTCTGCTGTGGCCTGGGAAAGCACTGGAAGTCCAAGTCCTTCCTGCACCCACATGGGAGACCCGGAAGAAGCTCCTAGCTCCTGGCTTCAGATTGGCCCAGCTCCGGATGTTGCGGCCATCTGGGGAGTGAACCAGCGGATGGAAGACCTCTCTCTCAGTCTCCACCTCTCTCCATAACTCTGTCTTTCAAATAAATAAAATAAAATAAATATTTAAAAAGTATAATTCTGTGTAGTTCAAGCAGACACTACTCCCCCTGTGGTTTAAGTTTGCCACAGGTGCAGGGCTGGCACATTTGAGAATGGTTCTCCGATTGTGCAGGTTCTCCGATTGTGGCATGTCCCAGATGGAGCTTTATCTGACTAGACTGTCAGCTCCAAGGGTACAGTTCCTGACACCGGTAGGCACTCAGTAGATGTTCGTGCACTGAATGAATGAATGCTCTGGCGACTCTGTGCCTCTGATGACCCTCCATGCAGACTGAATTCTGTGCCCATTTTGACCAAGGAAGGAATTTTATCAGCAGCTTTCTGTATGTGCCAGAAGGAAGGGAAGTCTCCAATCTCTACCTATCTGGCTATAGGTGAGTTAACAACAGTTTAAAAAAAAAATGCCTCAATTAACACATTGAGTGATTCCTTGGGCAAACATTAGGGCGGCTGACCTGCCTGCTATGTGTGTTTATAGCAAATGGACAAGACTATCACCAAACGTGTCCTTTATTACAATGACTTTGGGACCTCACTTCTTAGAAGACCAGGTCTCTTCCCTACTTAGGGAGTGAGAGGGGGGTCTCTGGCCAACCTCATGTGGAAGCAGATGACCTGCTGTAACTTCTGGTGAAGATGAGGGGGTGGGGGAAGGGATGACCCGTGGGGAAGAAAGTAAAGATCCTAGATGGACAGGGCAGCCGGGGACATCTCCAGCTGGGAGAGATGTGGAGGTGACGCTTTGAGAAAAAGCAGAATGGTGGGATGGAAATTTTAGAAAAGTGTCACTGGGATTATGATTGAGATCCCCTTCATGTTTTTATTTTTTTTTAAAAGAGAACATAAAAGGCTTAAATTATTTTTTGGCTGCTGGACTAGTTTATCTGAATGAGACGCCAGGCTGGAAGAGAACCACTTGGGAACCAGGGATTTCATTCAGCAAATATTGAGTGTCAAATACCCGGTGTTGGCGGTGAACAAAACAGATGAACAACCCTTCCTCGTGAGCTTATTGGAGGAGATAGAAAGTAAATAAAGTAGTAACTTATGTCCTGGATCACAAAGGGAGACATCCTATGAAGAAAAGAAAGCCGGAGAGGCAGATAGGGAGTTCCAAAAGAGGAGCGTGTTGTGCATTGAGAATGTGGTGCCCAGGGATCTTCTCCAAGAGAAAGAGGCGTGGAGCAAGGATTTGAGACCAGGAGAGAGTGAGGCAGGCAGAGAGCTGAGGGCAAGCGCCTGGAAGAGTTGGAGCAGCAGGGAGGCCAGTGTGGCTGGAGGCCGAGCATTCTGGAAGGAGATGAGGGCAGAGAGTGACTGATCCTGACTCTGCAGGACACTGTAGCCCATTGTATTCTAAAGCCGTTGGCTTTTCCTCTGGAGAGCTCTGAGCAGAGGCCCGATAAATACGATAAATACGATCTAAGCTTTCAAATGAGGAACAACGGGAGGGGGGAGGTAGATATAAGAAGAACATAAGAATTATGTTCTGAGTGCTAAATGAAGATGGTGGCAGTGAATATAGTGAGGAGGCTTTGGATTTGTTACCATTGTGTATCTATTTGTTAATTATTTAATTTAGTAATTTGATACATGCTTTCATAAATACTTAAAGAGCCTTCCCATGGATTACAGCCTGAAATGGAAGAAAAAGGGTTAATTATTCTGCTCCAGAATTCTATGGTAGGCTTAGAAAGGGAGAAGTTGGCACCTTCCTGTCATAGGATCTGCTGAGAAGTGGTTGACAGGTGCCATTGCACTTGGGTGGAGGACCAAGCCGGGAAAAGCCCAGAGCCGAGTGAGGGGACCTGTGATGTGGAAAGTGACATGACTGCAGCTCGTGCATCAGAGTGTGGCTGGAGGTTGTGCCCTAAAGGCAGGTGGGCATCCCTCATGCAGGGCGTAGTGATGAACCCAGGCACTACCGTGTGGGATGCTTGCTCCTCCGTGGTCTTTTTTTTTTTTTTTTTCACCTCTTGTCATCTGCTGGCTTCATGGCTTGCTCCATGTTCCAGCCTTTTGCTCCTGTGACCTGCCCACCTCTACCTGAAGCCCCGTCTCTTCTTCCATTCATCCTTGACACAGGCAGCTACAACACAGTCTCATTTCTCTCCCACTCCTACTCTAAAATAGTTCTTCTAAGTCCAGCCCACAAAGTTTCTTCTCATCTCTGGCTTCCCTCCCCTTTTCTGCATAGCTTCTTTCCCTTGTGTCTTTATTTGGTGCCCGCTATGTCTTAAATCCTTGTGTCTCCTTGTATTATCGCTCTTGTTGATTGCCTCAGTATTCACAAAAATGTCTGTGGACTGATTAGATAATTAAGTGAGAAAAAATCCCTTAGGGAGAGAGGGGTGTGGAGGGAAAGAGACTGTGACTAGTCACACTCTATTATTTCTTCAGTCACATCTGTGTTTCTCATAGCAAGCAGGACCCTGAATTTTGGGTTTGATTAGCAGAGCTGTTGAATTGCTTCCCCCTTTTTCTGCCTTATCTTTTAACTCTGGATCTGCAGGCAACAGAGAAAGGTATTCACTCTTTAGCTTGTAGTTTCAGGCTACCCAGCAGTGTGGGATTCTTGATGCAATAAACACTTGCACTTCTCTTGACACATCCTGGTGTGTTATTTGGGAATCCTAATGCATCATTTCCATGGCTCCAAGTTTTAACCCACCCGTGGTGTCAAATACCACCTTTGATATGATGACTGCTGATTTTCCACCTCTAGCCCAAGCGTCTCTCCAGATTTAAGATCCCTTTAGATCGTCACAAAGCTATCACTCTCCTATAACAAGGTCATAGAGAGGTGGAAAGTGAGACAAGGTTGCGATGGAGTCCTAGTCTCTTAGTCACCTTGCTATCATGAAGATGTGAGCTGCTTTATCCTCTGCTGAAAATGGGGGAGTCATATGAATACCACCTGGAAGGGCATATGGGGGCATAAAATGAGATAATGGGAATGGATGTGCCTTGTCACTTGTAATGAATGTAAGAAAGCCCCCTACAAATCCTCACTGTTACGTTGAGTGGTATTTGTGACGTTAGCGGAGACCAGCTGAACTTAGAAATTGCTCCTGCAATAGACATATATGGCCACCAGGTGGCAGGAGAAGCCTATGATGCCATCAGGTAGGCCCAATGTTCCCAGAGAAAGAATTGATACAATAAGTTCTGATTATCAAAAAGCGGCCAGCTCTTGAGTGATTATTCAAAAAACAACAAAGCTTATTTATAAATCACAGCAGCCCTGAACAAAGCCTCCAATACAATGTGTTGCAATATTTTCAGCTATGGTGTTTGTTTTCTTGCTGAAATCTTACACAGAAGCACAAATTTACAAAACAGATAAAAGTCGCAGTACTCTTTCTGAAGTAGGGCAGGGATGCTGAGCTAATTCCCTCGACCCCCTCCTTTATCCTTGAGCCACCTCTGCTAAACCTCAGGTCTTTGGGACAGAGTTTTAAATCATTGTTCTCATAACTGTATTTTCCAAACTCTTAAAAAATTCTTTTTCTGCTGTAAAAAAGTATTATTGCCCTTAAAAATGTAGAATTTTAAGTAGAGTTTATGTAAATATTAGTTATGACTATATAAGAATGTGCATGAATGCAAAAATAAATTATAAAAGTTATACCATTTAAAAAATAGAATCTGTGTAGACTATAGAATGCAAACTATATAAATATAAAATTTTAGATTTTTAGAATGGAGAGAAAAAGAATGGCCTTTTAAGGCACTTAAGGAAAATGTCTGAAAATAAATTCTTAACATTCTAAGCTGTTTATGTACTGTGACGAAGCAAATTCACTCTCTGCTAAAATAGATTTCTTGCAAGAAATAGAAACACATTAATATTTAGAGATAGATAGGTGGGTAGCCAGGTAGATAGATCAATTCCTAAGAAGAAACATGAGGACAATTTCTTCCATTAATCCTAACAGGCGGGGCCAGCAATGTGGTGTATTGGGTAAGGCTGCCGCCTGCAGTGCTGGCATCCCATATGGGCGCCAGTTTGCGTCTCAGCTGCCCCACTTCTGATCCAGCTCTCTGCTATGGCCTGGGAAAGCAGCAGAAGATGGCCCAAGTCCTTGAGGCATTGCACCCATGTGGGAGACACAGAGGAAGCTCCTGGCTCCTGGCTTCGGCCTTGCCCAGCCCTCACCATTGTGGCCATCTGGAGAATGAACCTGAAGATAGATTCTCTCTCTCTCTCTCTTGCTCTCTCGCTCTCTCTCAACTCTGCCTTTGAAATAAATATTTATTTGAGAGGCAGAGTTACAGACAGTGAGAGGGAGAGACAGAGAGAGAGGTCCTCCATCAGATGGTTCACTGCCCAAATGGCCGCAACGGCTGGAGCTGTGCTGATCTGAGGCCAGGAGCCAGGAGCTTCTTCCAGGTCTCCCCACATGGGTGCAGGGGCCCAAGGATTTGGGCCACCCTCCACTGCTTTCCCAGGCCATAGCAGAGAGCTGGACTGGAAGAGGAGCAGCAGAGACTAGAACCGACACCCATATGGGATACCGGCGCTGCAGGCAGAGGATTAACCTACTGCGCCATGGCACCAGCCCCAATAAATAAATCTTAAAAAAAAAAAAAAAAAAAAAAAAAAAAAAGAAGCTGAACAGGCTATTATGGGGCGGGAAAAGCTAAGAAAATAAATGTAGGCATTAGGATCAAGAACGTGAATGCACGATGCTATAAACAAGGAAGTATGTAGAAGACAAACGTCAGATATTCTCAGAATTCGAGGAACGGGCAAAGTCATGGAAGCACCGCCACAGATGGCCGTGTGAGTGACAGAGAGCACAAGTCCACTTTGTGCTGAATGACTGCTCTAGAGAAAGAATCTGGAGCCCGTGGAGTGAGGGCAAGAAGCAAAGGAAAAGGTGAAAAAACTCATTTCTGGCTTTCAAAAAAAATCTTAAGAAGGAAAAGAAATAGATTTCAGACAAAAAGAAAATAATCTTCAAAGCATCCGGTTCAGAGATTAAAAAAAAAAACAAAACACCTGTTGCTGACAAATGAACAAAAAGCAGATTGGCGATACTGAATGCCAGAAGACAATGTGGTGCTGTGTGCAGAACATACGGGAGGGAGTTGTGGTTTCTCTGTGAACGGAATAGGAAGATGCTGTTCCATAGGTTTGGTTTTGGAGAAATGCACCGTCTACGTAATATTGCTGAACAAATTAGTCGTGCGCTGCTCGGATCAGTGAGACATGAATTACACCGCAGTGAGCAGTGGGCATACTACGCACATGGATATCATTTAAGGAACAGTGATAGATGTGGTTAACAGAAGGCAAGAGACCATATGTCACTATACTACACATATGTATTTAAAAGAGAATATTATCTGACTGCAAAATAAAGGGAAGCAGGAAACAAAGACTGGAGGGCAAAGGAAAATGCAAGGGCTATTCTCTGCATTTTGGGTAGATAGTGTAGAAATGAGAGACTTTATATTAGAGACATAATATAGACTTTGCAAGTTTTGGATGCAACTTACTACTAGAATTCCAAATATTATAGAAGGCAAACAAAGTGCAGCCTACAAAGCAAACTAGAACAGAAAGAAACAGAAGTCGGAAGGCATAAGATGGTCTTAGTCTTTAGAAATACCAAACATACCAAGTGTGAGAAAAACTGTAAATGGTTTTCCTACTTAAAATAACTTAAAACATTCTTCCATTTGATCATAAAATGAAATTCAGTGATTTGCTGTTTCAGAATACCTAAGCAAATTTTACACAAAAAATCAACGATGAAGTCCAAGACAAAAATATATTAGAAAACCAGAAACATAAAAGAAAGCAGAGTGGTAATAGTACTTACTGAGTGAATCACTTAGAATCCTTTTGTACTGTTCATCTGCTGTAGATCAATGGGTCTCTAAATGTCAGGTGTATAAGAATCATATGGAGGGGCCAGCACTGTGGCGTAGCAGGTAAAGCTGCCGCCTGCAGTGCCAGCATCCCATAAGGGTGCCAGTTTCAGTCCCAGCTGCTCCACTTCTGATCCAGCTCTCTGCTGTGGCCTGGGATAGCAGTAGAAGATGGCCCAAGTCCTGGGGCCCCTGCATCTGTGTAGGAGGCCCCGGAAGAAGCTCCTGGCTCCTGGCTTCGGATCAGTGCAGCTCTGGCCATTGCGGCCATCTGGGGAGTGAACCAGTGAATGGAAAACTCTCTCTCTCTCTCTCTCTCTCTCTCTCTCTCTCTCTCTCTCTCTCTTTCTCTCTCTCTCTCTCTCTCTGCCTCTCTGTAACTCTGCCTTTCAAGTGAATAAATAAATCTTAATAAAAACCATATGGAGGCCTCTCGACAGATCATTGGCTACCACATGCCCCACCCCCAGCACACAGTTTCTGACTTTTCTGGCCCCCTGGAGTGAGGGCTGGGAATCTACATATTTAGGAAGTTCCCAGCTGAGGCCGATGCTGCTGGTCCTAGGTCTACAGAGAAATACTGGGGCTGGTGCTGTGGCACACTAGGTTAATCCTCCGCCTGTGGCGCCAGCATCCCATATGGCCGCTGGTTCTAGTCCCGGCTGCTCCTCTTCCCATCCAGCTCTCTGTTATGGCCTGGGAAAGCAGAGGAAGATGGCCCAAGTCCTGCATAGGAGACCCAGAAGAAGCTCCTGGCCCCTGGCTTCGGATTGGTGCAGCTCTGACCATTGCAGCCATTTGGGGAGTGAACCAGCGGATGGAAGACCTCTTTCTCTGTTTCTCCCTCTCACTGTCTGTAACTCTGCCTCTCAAATAAATAAAAACAAACAAACAAAAAGCAAAAAACAGACTGAGAAACACTGATACTGATGAAGAGTGGAGGTTTAATAGTGATTGTTCTGTGTACTAAAGAATATTATCACAGACACATAGTAACAAGCCAGTGGAAGTATAAGAAGAAAAGAGAATAATAAGTCTCAACATATTATTAACATTAAATAGAGTACTTTATTATGGAATAAGATATCTAAATATTTATTTAAAATTTTCATGGACAATGGAATTAAAAGATAAATTTAATGCAAAACATTTTTGAAATCCATGCATAGTTTTTTAGTAATGCACATTTCCCATTAACTTTTTGTTCTTTTTTTCTTTTTTCTTTTTTTTTTTGACAGGCAGAGTGGACAGTGAGAGAGAGAGAGAGACAGAGAGAAAGGTCTTCCTTTTGCCGTTGGTTCACCCTCCAATGGCCGCCGCGGTAGCGCGCTGCGGCCGGCGCACCGCGCTGTTCCGATGGCAGGAGCCAGGTGCTTCTCCTGGTCTCCCATGGGGTGCAGGACCCAAGCACTTGGGCCATCCTCCACTGCACTCCCTAGC
This sequence comes from Lepus europaeus, assembly GCF_033115175.1. Lineage (NCBI taxonomy): Eukaryota > Metazoa > Chordata > Mammalia > Lagomorpha > Leporidae > Lepus > Lepus europaeus. The sequence continues at coordinate 28,170,980 of NC_084838.1, read as the reverse complement.
CACAGCAGAGAGCTGGCCTGGAAGAGGGGCAACCGGGACAGGATCGGTGCCCCGACCGGGACTAGAACCCGGTGTGCCGGCGCCGCAAGGCGGAGGATTAGCCTGTTGAGCCACGGCGCCGGCCCCCATTAACTTTTTGAAGATTCCTTGTATATATTACACGTAGAAGCTAGGGAAAATTAGCTTCAATAAAGTACAATTGGGGGGGCTGGTGCTGTGGTGTATTGGGCTAACTGTGACACCAGCGTTCCATATGGGCGCTGATACTAGTCCTGGCTGCTCCTCTTCTGATCCAGCTCTCTGCTATGGCCTGAGAAAATGGTAGAAGATGGCCCAAGTGTTTGAACCCTTGTGTCTGCATGAGATTCCTGGAAGAAGCTTCTGGCTCCTGGCTTTGGATCAGTTCAGCTCTGGCCATTGCGGCCATTTGGAGAGTGAACCAGCGGATGAAAGACCTCTCTCTGTCTCTCACTCTCTCTGCCTGTAAATCTACCTCTCAAATAAGTAAATAAAATTTACTTATTTTACTTGAAAGGTAGAGTTACAGAGAGGTAGAGACAGAGAGAGAGAGAGAGAGAGAGAGGGAGAGAGAGAGAGAGAGAGAGGGGTCTTCTATCTGCTGGTTCACAGCTCATGGCCGGAGCTGGGCTGATCCAAAGCCAGGAGACAGGAGCTTCCTCTGGGTCTCCCACGTGGGTGCAGGGGCCCAAGGACTTGGACCATCTTCACTATTTACCCAGGCCACAGCAGAGAGCTGGATTGGAAGTGGAGCAGCTGGGACTGAAACCGGTGCCCATATGGGATGCCAGCACTAGCTTTACCTGATACGCTACAGTGCCGGCCCCTAAAATCTTAAAAAAGTACAAATAGGGTAATTACAATGAAAGCTGAAAAGAGGAAACAGTGGAATTGAATAAATATTTGTCAGAACTAATTCTAAAGAAACCCCATACTTCTGGAAATTTTAAACCAGATTAAAGCAGAGAAAATATGTATATAAATAAATACTCAGAACAATAATATAATGATAAAAGTGCAGAATAGTAAAAAATTAGAAGTCAATAACAGTGAATTGGAGTTTCTTTAAGAAATGAATAGGTTTCTTGGGAAAAAAGCAAATGATTAAATCTCAAAAACTCTTTCACTGTGTAGGCTGGAGGCAGTTATGGATAATTCTTCCCCAATTGACAAGGATTGGAAAATTCCTCTATCTGTTCTAGAATACCGAATCTGATGATTTCAGAGCCAATCAAAAAGGGAATAATTTAAATATTCTCAACATAGATGGATGAAAAAGAAATCTATGGACCAATCTTGTGAATCTTAAATCTTAAAAAATAATAGTGAGATGGGGCCGGCGCCATGGCTCACTTGGTTAATCCTTTGCCTGCGGTGCCAGCATCCCATATAGGCACTGGGTTCTAGTCCCGGCTGCTCCTCTTCCAGTCCAGCTCTCTGCTGTGGCCTGGGAAGGCAGTGGAGGATGGCCCAAGTGTTTGGGCCCCTGTACCCGCATGGGAGACCAGGAGGAAGCACCTGGCTCCTGGCTTTGGATAGGTGCAGCTCCAGCCATTGCAGCCAATTGGGGAGTGAACCAATGGAAGGAAGACCTTTCTCTCTGTCTGCCTTTCTCACTGTCTATAACTCTACCTGTCAAAAAAAAAAAAAAAAAAAAAAAGAAATAGTTTAAAAAAAATAGTGAGATGACAGAACAGAATTGAATAGTTTAGCTTATACAGCATAGGATTGCTTTTAGAATTTATTACAGTAAGACAATGTGTTCATAGAGCCACAGCAAGATGTTTAAAAAAAACTATGTATTACCTTTATAAATGATGAAAAGGTATATGATATTTGAAATACATAAAATATTATACACTTTACAAGGACACTTAGCATTATGAAGATTATCTGTTTCAGTCAAAATCCTCCTTGTTGGTGATTAATGATGGTGATTCAAAACTCTCATTAATCTCACAAAATTAGTAGGCACATTTATACTTTCCAAAATAGAGGGTTTGATTAGGTCAGTTTGCCCCCTCTTATATGGAATGTGCCTTGTTATTTAACCATCCTAAACATTCAAGACCTTCTTCAAACATTTATAGTTCCTCTGTAATGATGTCAGCTGTGGCTCAAGAAGCAAGGTTGTTTGTAACACAAATGGCTCCATGCAGGGCACATACATGTGAAAGACCTGTGTGGGAACTCTTTTCTCGGGTGGGAAGTCAAAGGCATTTCCCGGACTTCTTTCACAAGTGTAGTTCATGGGTATCATTTTCCGAGCTATACAGCATCTGTGATAGCGAAAACCCAGGAGCAAGAGTTCAGAAGGAAAGGTGATACTGTATGAACATATTTCTCCACTGCAGGAATGCTAAAAAATATTGGCAATGGCACTGAACTTCCTGCAGCTATGTGGGTTGAAGTTTTGAGCTATTTCCTTTGGCTATTAAAGTACAAAGTGACTGAAAAAGGCTAGAAATGATACTGGGACAATTCAATATCCAAGCACAAAAGAATAAGGTGGACCCCTTCTCCACTGCACAACCACATATAAGAGAACTCAAAACAGATTAATGACCCAAGTGTGAGAGTTCATACTATGCAATTCTTAAAGAAAACATAGGTGCAGATATTCATGATTTTTGAATGGGCAATGTTTTCTTAATTATGACACCAAAAGCACTAACATCAAAAAGGAAGAATGGGCAAATTGGACCTCATCAAAATTAAAACCTTTTGTGCTTCAAAAGACTAACCCTCACTAAAATCAAAAGATAGTCTAAAGAATGGAAGACAACATTTGCAAATCATTTATTTGCTAAAGTAGTTGTATCTAAAATATTGAAAGAACTCTCACAAATTGACAATAAAAAGATAAACAGCCATTAAAACCAGGGGATCTGGAGGTGGGCATTTTGTCTAGTGGTTAAGCTGTTACTTTGGGTGCCTGAATCTGATGTTGGATGGGGTCTGGTTTAAGCCCAAGCTCTCCTCCTGACTCCAGCTTCCTGTAATGCACACCTGGGAGGCAGAAGTGATGATTCAAGGAGCTAAGTGCTGCTACCCACATGGGGATCTGGATTGAGTTTCTGGATCCTGGTTTGGGCCTGGGCATTTGGAGAGTGAACTAGCAGATGAGAGCTCTTTCTGTCTGTCTGCCTCTTAAATTAATTAAAAAAAACTTTAAAAATAACTTAAAGGATTTGGGTAGATGTTGCTTCAAAGTAGAAGTACAAATGGACAATAAAGCCATGAAGAGATGTTCAACATCATTCATCATCAGGGAAATGCAAACAAAATCACAGTGAGATTCCACTGCATACCTACTACAATGGCTACAAATAAAACGACAGATATTAAGGAGTATTGGCAAGGATGTGGAGAGAAATTGGAATGTTTAGACCCTACTTGTGGGAATGTAGAGTGGTGAAGCTGCTTTGGAAAAGTCTTTCAGTGATCCAGTAATTTCACTCCAAGAAATATACCCCCCAAAAAATGAAGATAAGTGTCTTTCAATTGATGACTAGATAAACAAAACATATTTTGTTTATATTATAGAATATTATTTTGTTCAAAAAAGGAATGAAGTATTGACACATTATGCGTATAAATCTCAAAAATGTTATGGCTAAGTGAAAAGAGCCAGTGACAAGAGATCACATGTTGTATGACGCCATTTATAGGAACTTTCCAGAATAGGTAAGTCTATAGAAACATCAAGTGTATCAGTGGATGCCTAGGGTGGGAAAAGGATAACATATTTATGGGATAGAGTATGAGGTTTTTCTTGGGGTGATGAGAATGTTCTAAAATTCATTGTGATAATTGTTCTGTATCTCAGTACGTACACCAAAATCTATTCTCATATACTTTAATGGGTGAATTATATGATATGTTTTATATCTCAGTAAGGTTATTATAAAAATACTGGAGTATCATAGACACTGGGATTATATATATAGACCGGAAGTCTTTAATATGTCTCCTCTTTTCTTACATTTACATAAATATGTGTATCTTTCTACTTGTAAGTTCGAATTTCTCAGTCATCTTCCAATTTGATAATCTGACTTTCTGTAGTATCTTCCTTCCATCACAGCTCTAACTCCACAGGATTGTTTTCCTCTCTATGTGATCTTTTCTGATGTCAAATTGTTACTTCATGACTGCTTGATTTAGTTTCATAGACAAAATGCAGTCTTGAAACTTGCTGAGAATAAGATCCATGGATGTTCCAAATTTTGTCCTTCTTTTTGTAAGAAAAAATCTGCTTCACAGAAGCATTTTCCTTTTTTTAGATTTTTCTCTTCTTCAGCTTTACTGTTTCCTTACTTGGGGTATCCCATCTTCCAGACTTAGTACTTTGCCTATCCTCCAGTGCACAAGCAATGAACATTAATTAACCCTCGGCTACAAGCTGTACACCTCCTAGGGCAATGTCAATCTTAGGGTTCTTTAGGAGAGCCAGTCTACAAATTGCTAGTGGAGGGTTAACTGAAATTTGCTCACCATGTTCATGGAAATTTGAAGATGGGGATGTCAGATGTCTTACTATATGTCATCCTCTTTAGCCAGTTACCTTTGTGGTTAAATTTATTTGCTAAAAAGTTTAATGTGGAACTATCTACACATTATTTAGGAAGATTGAGTCTCACAGATGTATCAGCAGGAATTCAAATACAGATGCTATTCAAGTTAGGTCTTGATGAACTCATTGCAATATACATAGAGAATATTGAAAGTAGTAAATGCATGTAAAAATACACCTAATTTACTGAACATTGTCACTTAGGGACATAGTACACCTTAGAGTATTGGTCGTGGTTGTGTGGCTGACTATGAGTTGGGGTCCACAGCAGCTGCCCAGCATTGCAAGAGAGCATCTATCTAATTGTCACTGGCCTGGGAAAAGATCGAAATTCAAAGTATGGTTTCTACTTTGTATTTATTTTTGCACCATTGTAAAGTGAAAAAAAAAAAGTTGTAAGTTGGAAACCATTTGTAATTGGAAAAGTATTTGGAATACTTTAGCTTTGAGAGCAGAATGTCTTATCTTGTGATAGTAATTGCAGGACTATACAATAAAGAGGTTGTTGTCAGAAACAGTGTTGGCCAGACCAGTGCATCTGAAATCTGATTACTACCATACATCAAGATAACCTCCAGATGGACTCACGAGTTAAAAGAATGTACAGTCAGAGAATAGGCAAAAGTAAAATAGCTTTTTTCCCCTCCAGGAGAATACCTTACCAAGTCTTGAATTCACAGACAAATAATTTGGACTTATACAAGGAAAATCTCATGTCCAACAACAAAGACAACCTACATTTAAAAGGCAAACATATTTTGAATGTATTTGTAGTAAAAATGACAAAGTCATGATCATAACATTTCATATCTTCATGGAAGTTTAGAAATTTTTGGGTCAAATCGCTCTTGAGGGGCCCGATGGGATGTTAGGTCCACCCTGGATTTGTGGCTCAATTGCTATGGGCAGGCCATCAAGTGCACTTGCTCAGACTTTGGCCTTCCAGTTTGCAGGCCTGAGTTTGGGTTTCAGTATTACTACCTGTGAGTTCTGCTACCTTAGTGAACTCTTTAGTCTCTGAGTCTCAACTTCTTGATTTGTAACAAAAGCATAAGATTACAGAGAGAATAAAATGAGGTAGAGGATCTAAGTCAACATCTTCTGACAATGCCTGACACACAGAAAGAGTACAAACATGGCAGTGCTTTATTCTCCTCATGCTCATCCCCATTACCACCACCATCACCACCACCATCACTGTCATCATTGTCATCATCATCGTCATCACCTGTGTTTGACTCCTGACTCTCCTGGGTGTCAGAAGCTTTCTGGAATCTTCAAGGAGCCTCAGAGGAAGTCAGTTTTACAGATGGACGAGGTGAAAGTAAGGTCAGAGTGGGTAGATCCCACGTGTCCCAGCTGTTGTGCTGTCCTGGTTGCTTTTCTTTCCTCTCCTGGTGTCCTGCCTTGGCACTGCTCTCTAATTGGAGACCCTCCATCCCCCCCCCCCCAGTCCGGTTGCCCCAGGATACTGTGTGACACTGGGAAGGTCAGAAAACTTCTCTGAGCCACAGTTTTCTCACTTGGATTTTGGAATAACAATTCCTATATCTTGACATTTGTGGTGAGGATTTTAGAAAGCATGTGATTAAGAAATTTAGCATAGTAGCAGGCATATTGCAGCTCCTCCAAAACTCTTAATTAATTTTGAGAGAAGGTGACTTGCTCAATGCCACATATCTTATTGAACCAAGGAATGCCCTTGGGCACACAATGTCTAACTATTGTTGGATTTACGGCCGGTCTCATGTTAAATATGGAAAGACAGGCTGTTGCTTGGATATGCAATCTTGACCCAGTTCTCTTAGAACTCTGTATCCATCCACTTTCGAAATTCTTAGATTGGCTTTTCCTCACCCAGTAATAGCCTTTTGGCTTTCTGTATTTTTTTTTTTTTTAAATTTGCTCATGACCACTTTTTTATACATATTCTAAAGGACCAAATCTAACACCCCTCCCCCATGTAACAGTTGGCAAAACACTAAAAATATGCTAAGACTTAATTTTATGTGTATACTTTTTTTTTTTACCCCAAAGAAATAATAAAAAAAATTATACTTGCAAAACATACAGTGTGGGTCTTGAATCAAGTAATCAAGTTACTACTGCCAGATGCCTCTGACAGCACCCAAGGAGGTCTGGCTCCTGGGGTTACCTTCCTGTGTGTACCCATCCATGTGTCTATACTTTGCATGTGTGTAGGGTATAGGATGAGTGAGGCCTGCCCTCCAGGACACAATTGCTGCTATTAAAAGGCAATGCTTAGGATTTCTTCTGTTGTTGTTTCAAGCAGTATATTTCTGCCTCAACAGTCTGATGCTGAAGCAGATCTCCTCTGGAAAAGCAAGTCTGTTTCTTGTGCAATTCCTCTCCAACCCCCTCCCACCCTCGCCATATGCTTTTTCATTCTAATTCCTGTCTCTTGGATGCCATACGGTTTGGCAGAATCTTGGCATGGGATTCGGAGATCTGAAATGATGTGGGGCATTGTGGGTGGCCACTCTTCCCTTGTCTGTCCGGCTTTCCTTTATGTAGCAGTATGGGTATGCATGGTAATTCAGGTTATGATTTGTTCCTCTGTTAGTTGGAATCAACTGCATCTCATTGATATTGATATGTTCACTCTAATGTAAATACTGCCTTTGAATTTAATGAATTTTCTTGGGAAGGTATTCTCAGCATATGTTCCCAAATTCTGTAGCTGTGATTCAGTGGCATCAGCTTCAGGAGGAGCTGGGTCATATGCCCCTTGGATGTGATTCTGTTCCCTACAAATTGCAGTGCCGTGGTCCAGGCACTGCTGATCAATGGCTTCCTCAAGTTATTTAATACAGATTAAATGTACTCAGATTGGGCTGGCCTCCATGCTGCATGCACTCCAAGACCAGTGGTTAAACACTATAGACAGCTCACAGTGTCAGCTGCCACCCACTTTCTTCACCATGGTCTTCCTCAGCACCTTCCATTGGGTTCCCTGGCATTTGCTTCCTATAGGACCTTTCTTTCCCCAAGTCCTGAGCCCATCACGGCTGAGAGGGCACCTACTTCTTTCCGTTACTAGTGTGGTCCACAGAAAGAACTCAATCTCCAGATGCAGGCTCCACCAGTCAGTTACCACTGTTGGCTCTCCTCATGACCTAACCCCTGAGCCACGTGCTAAAATCTGTCTGTCGTGAACCCAACTTTGGACCTAGCTACTGGTCAAGAGCTAGTCCAAGGCACCTATGTAGCTTTTTATCCATCTGTTCACCTACTCATTCATTCAGTCCCTCATTTACTGAAACCCTGCTCTCGGCTGAGCTCTCCCCCAGGCCCTGTGAAGGGAAGCAGAAGCCAGGAACAGTTACACTGCAACGAGATAGGGGCTAAGTTAGAAGGAAGCACAGAATGTGGTGGAAACAACGAAGAGATTTCAACACAAGCAGGAGCTGAGCTGAGAGGAGAGGGGGGTGTAGGGGACACTTGCGTGCAAGCAAAACAAGGAGCTGAGCTTCTCCATGGAGCCATGCTGCCTCCATCCATATGGACACCACAGGACCAGTCTCATCTGGTTCTTTAGTACTTGTCCTTCTTATTCTGCAGTCCTGTCTTTGGATAGAAATCCCTTCCCAAACCCCGGTGAAGCTCAGTTACTCTACCTGACTCCCCGGGGCCTCTCTGTGGTGACAAAATGTGCCTATCTCCCTGACCACTGCCTGGGCCACTCCAGAGGTCTATGACCTCTCGGTTTCTGAGCTGCATGGCTTCCAAGCCTCGGACTCTCTGCTGCATCACTCTCCTGACTAGTTGGACTGCCCAAGAGAGTCACATGGACAGCTAGACCTTGAGAGCTGGCTGCCACCACCTGCTTGTCCTGATCTGCGTTAGCTGTCCCAGCCCCTTCTCTTTGGCCCCACTTCTGGCCTCTCCTCCTATCTCAGTCCACATTTCACAGCCTCCCTCTTTCCCCAGGCTCTAGCATGCCTTCTATCTGAGCACATCTGAACTACATACAACCTATCCATATGTTGAATAGTCTGAACTTGGTGGAGAATAATCCAAAAATAACTTCACTCCCTTCCTCCATGGCTCTTCAATCCAGCTCTGTTGGCAATCCCTTTTCTATGCCCAGATAATATCTCAAGGAGAGATATTAACTTTTTCTGGTAATTTCAGACACCAGAATCAATTCATTTTTTTGAGTATTAAAAAGTTCAATTTGATTTAAATGAAAACTGTGCTCTTTTACCCAAGCTAAGTTTGTCTTCTAATCCCTAGCTCAGGGCAGACCCAGGCTCAGCTTCCTCCCTTGAAGGAGGGAGATGAAAAGTGCTCTTTTATCCTATGACCTAGCTCCTGCTCCCTCCATCCCATCCATCTACTGCTTCTGGAGGGGTGGAGAGGAGGTATAAGAGGGAAATGGTATCTGACAGCTGCTGGCCTAATTGGTCCCAACAGCCTCTCTGTGGCAGATGTCCAAGTGCTCATGGTGATCCTATGCATCCTTCCAGCCACACCCCTGGCCTTCACCAGGGTCTCTGCCACCCCACAGGCCCTGGCGTGGGCTATGTATCTTCTGGCTGGCAGCCAACATCCCCCTCCCCCCAAGCTCGCAGAGGGAGAAACTTGGACATCCTTCTGGAATTTCTCCTGCCTGCACGTGGTTTTCCTGTGTGGGATCCTTTCAAGAAGGCTCCAGTGTTGCCACACTTGATGAAGTCCACTTAACCCATGAGAAAGCAGACACCCTGGCCTCACTTTCTGAGAGGTGGCAGCTCCCTCCTGCACTCACAGGCAGTACCCTGTGGGCAGGGCTGGGGTAAGTCCACACCTCCTGCTACAGAGATGAAAGGAGGTTGCCACGCCCTTCCTGCCACACTGACAACTTTCTTCAAAGAAACCCTTCCTCTGACTCTCGTGGGTGTGTCTAGGCCTGAAGGCAGGTGATGAACTAACAGATCTATGTCCCATCTGTAGCCAACTTTCAGCTTTGATCCTGAGTCAAAACCCAAGACATCATCAACATGACCATCTAGCAGAAACACTTTGGGCTTGTACCAGACAGGAATAAGCCGAGCCTTGGAGAAACTTGAACTCTATGGATTCACGGAATGAGACTCCCTCAGTCTTCAATGAAGCCCACACGGCTGTAGCTGATGCTGGTTTTTCCCTGGTGGGGGTGAGTCTGTCCCAGCGTACCATGTGGCATGAGATCTGGAGAGAAACCAACGGAGAGCAGGAGGTGGAAGGGGATTGGGTGGATGCAGGTGACACCTGCCACCCACTGTGGGCCACAACCCTGCAGTAAAGCAAGCAGGCCTAGTGACTAAAGTAGGTTGTGGGGGTGGCAAAGCGTGCATCACCAGGAACAGAGCATTGGTGAGCATGGCCCATTCCTCCTCCACCGAGCCTCAGCCTGGATGAAAGGGAGCATGTCTGTGTGCATGCGTGTGTGTGTGCCAGGATGGGGAGGGAGGGCTGGTGTTTAAGAGGAACAGCATGAACATTCCAAAGAAGCCATCCTGGAAGCGAATGTGACTCTGAGGGGTGGGTGGGGAAGGAACAAGTGGAGAAGATGGGGAGGAGAGAGCGCTGTGGCATAACAGGAAAGCTGCCGCCTGCAGTGCTGGTGTTCCATATGGGCACCGGTTTGAGTCCCGGCTGCTCCACTTCCAATCCAGCTCTCTGCTATGGCCTGGGAAAGCAGTGGAAGATAGCCCAAGTGCTTGGGCCCCTGCACCCACGTGGGAGACCCAGAGGAAGCTCCTGGCTTTGGATTGGCCCAGCTCCAGCCATTGCAGCCATTTGGGGAGTGAACCAGCGGATGGAAACCTCTCTCTCTCTTTCTCTTTCTCTCTATAACTCTGCCTTTCAAATAAATCTTTTTTAAAAAGTTCTGAACATAATTAAGTATTTAAAAAAAGACAGGGAAGAGAGAAGGAGAGGGAAAGAAAGAGAAAGGGAGAGAGAATGAGAAAGGATAGAAAGGAAGAAAAAAAGGGAACTATAGAGAAACAGGGAAAGAGAGAGATAAAAAGAGAGAGAAAGGGAAAGTGTGAAAGAGAGAGAATAGAAAAGGAAAGAGAGGGAAAGAGAACGGAAAAAGAGAAAAAGTGTATGCACAGAGCAGAAGGGGAGGGGAGAGAGAGCACTTCAGCAAATCAGAGCTGAGAGCCGGCAAGCCGGGAGTCAGGGCCACCTCCAAGCAGTCCCGGCGCTGGGTCCTGGGTGGACTGGGCAGTACTGCACAGTTCCCAGAGCAGAGCAGGCCCAGAGGGCTAAGGGGTATTTGTGCCACTTGAGTGGGTCGAGTTCTAAGTCACAGAGATGTACCCGGCCACCCACTGGAGCCCACTTTTATGTCCCAAATAATGCTTAAAGAGAGGTCGGTGCCAATAACTCCAAGGGCAGTGCAGACAGCGGCTGCCTAGAGGAGCCTCAGGCTTGAGGGAGGGGAAGGGGAGGAGTAGGGGAAGGAGAAGGGGAGGGGTAGGAGGAAGAGAAGGGGAGGAGGAAGGGGAGGAAACCTCAGGAGGGAGCTGGAGCTCTGGATGCAGGACACGGGAGACAGACTTTCACCCAGCAGCAGGGTGGACAGGAGGAGACCAAGAGTCTTGCTATGGGGGCAGGGCCACTGACACTTTGGACTGGTACCTCACTTTCTTTGACCTTCAATAATTTCCTGGGGCCGGCGCTGTGGTCTAGCCGGTAAAGCCGTGGCCTGCAATGCCAGCATCCAATAACGACACAGGTTCGAGTCATAGCTGCCCCCCTTCCTATCCAGCTCTCTGCTAATGCTCCTGGGAAAGCAGTGGAAGACGGCCCAAGAGCTTGGGCCCCTGCACCCACTTGGGAGACCCGGAAGTAGTTCCTGGCTCCTGGCTTCTGCCTGCGCAGCCCTGGCCGTTATGGCCATCTGGGGAGTGAACCAGCGGACGGAAGATCTCTTTCTCTGTCCCTGCCGCCCCCCTCCACTCTGCCTTTCAAATAATTTAAAAAATAACTTCCAAGTTACGCTGCATAGTTGGAATCCAGGCCCTGCCCGCTGTGTGCTCTGGTCTCCTGTGACCCTGACCAGGGGAATGCACTGAGCATCACCGCCCACTCCATTTCCACCTGGCTCTTCAGCCTCCCCACCCAGGGGCACTTTACCCCCTCCTCCCACACCTGACCCCGGTGGATGGGCTGCAAGAGAAGCAGCTCCGTGGCCTCCTTCATCAGCGGGCTGTGCTCGCACCCGTGCCACGGCCCCTGGCAGATGGGCAGCTCTGCGGAAGACTCGGGATGCAGGATAAGGAAGGGGCGAAGGTTACGTGAGGAGTCAGGAAGCCTGGGTTGGATGTCAGCTTTGCTGTTTCCTCCCAGACAAGCTCGGGCAGGTCGCTGAGCCTCAGGTCTAGTTTCCACTTAGCCCCCCATCGTGCTTGTAAGATTGGGCTCAATCAAGTCACTGCGGAGGAATGAACAAATATCAGTTGTTAACAGGAATCTAAAGCAACGGTGTCACGAACCACAAAGAGTTGTGTTGTCGAGCTAAGAAACTGTCAGAAATGATTTTCTATGGCCACATGCATCTATCAGCGTTTGCCAACGTCTCCTGAAGGTAAGACAGACCAGGAACTCTTGTTAGAAAATACAGATTGCTGGGTTGCTTGACAGAATGAGAATTTCCAGGGGGAAAACCCTGATAGGGCTGATACTTAGCAAGTGTTCCAGCTGAATCGTATCAGCGTTCACGTTTGAGAAGCCCGGCTCTGTGAGGCTGCGTGCTCGGGTGTTGCGAATCCATGCGGTCGGAGCAAGAAACGGACGGTGAGGCTGGGAAGAGGCTTTCAAGGATGTACCAGGGGTGAGGACCCACTGTGTTTGTTGAGTGTAGGGCAGCGTGGTGGCTGTGGCTCAGAGTCAAGAGCCTCTTGCACAAAACAGCTGCACCGGTGGGAGCAAGGCAGGGCACAGCGAGCGGGAAGATGAGAAAGGGCATGGAGAATCTTCTACTCCAGCGGTCTCTGGGACTCTGAAGAATGGCAGAGGCCTCTGAGCAAGGCAGGCTTTGGCTTGACACAGCAGGTAAGCTTGTCCAGCTCTGCCTGTCCCTTGTAGGTGGAGAAAGTCCCTTCTCTGAAATGTGTGGTTTGACCACAGATGGTAGAACTGTAGCCCTCTGCATTGTGCTACACTCCCAGGGAACAGGAGCCCTACATGAGGTTCCCTGAGAGCCCAGCTGGCTGGCTAGGTTGTGTGTGCTCTTCCTGGGTTGAAATATTTCTCCATGGTATTCCTGGCACCCTGTCCTTTATCTGAGCAGTGGAAGTGAAAGTCTTTGATATGCGGAGCTGTAGGATGGAAGGACCCAGATCCTGTCCTGGGACTGTGACAGCAGGGAAGAAGGACCACTGGGATTTCAGGGTGGTTGTTATGGTTTGTACATCCCTGCAGAGGGCCAGTTTTGTGGGGACGATCCTTGCCAAATTCGTCTTTGCAGCCCCTGTAGCTAAATCCGGTGCCTGAATCGAGTGTTTGCAAATGAAGACATTCCAGGCTGAGGTGGGCAAGAAGTCCTGAGCACTTTGGCTGTTAGAGCAGGGCTCGTGACTTCTGTCTGGGTAAAATAGTGTGAGGTTGAAAGTACAGGTTTGTTCAGCTGAGCTTGGATTCAGATTGTTGCTCTGCTGCCTTTAGCTGAGCGGTCTTACTACCGCTGTGAACCTCCCTCGCAGCATGTGTCACCTGGGCCTGAACGTGCCCACTGGCCAGAACTGTGCTGAAGATGAAACGAGATGACATTTTCCACGTAGCTGCAGGACATCAGAATGTTGGCTAATGTAATGTGTGTACCTTGGCTTCCACCTCTGACAACCCCTGAATCCTTGCATAGATTTGTTTTCTGATTAGATGCATATAAACACAAACTGATTGGATCTTTATTAGGCCTAGAGAAGACTCACAAGCATGGAGACCAGGGGAGAAATTCTCCACCCCCGGGTCGTGTCTCCTGCTCCATTCTTCTCTCTCTCCCTCCCCACCAGCGCACTGTGACTCCTGGCCTTCCCTGATAGAGATCCCCTGTTTAAGAGACTCCCCCCGACACAAAGTCTAAAGTCTTGGGGAGGAGGGCTAAGCCTACTTTATTAGAACAGAAACTCAGAGCATGGAGACAGCGTCTGAATTATTTACCACTTACTTCCCTGATGAACAAAATTAGGTCCTTTCCAGAATGGCCTGATGAGAATCACCTGGGAGCTTGGGCAAACTCGAGCTACCCTGGCACCAACAGTAGCTCGGGTGTCTCCAAAGTACATGAATAGCCAGTGAATGGCTGGGGACCTGGAGTTCTTTCGGGATGGCTGGTGCCATCCTATATGGGGTCAGTTCCCAGCAAAGAATGTGCTGGGCAGGTTCTTTCTCCACAGCCACTCTTTGCTGATCAGCTGCTACTTGCCAGGTGCTCTGCTAAATGCCCCACTAGAGGCTGTGAGGCAGGTGCAGCAGTTTTCTTTCTTTCTTTCTTTCTTCCTTCCTTCCTTCCTTCCTTCCTTCCTTCCTTCCTTCCTTCCTTCCTTCCTTCCTTCCTTCCTTCCTTCCTTCCTTCTTTTCTTCGTTTCTTTTCTTTCTTTGTTTCTTTTCTTTCTTTCTTTCTCTCTCTCTCTCTTTCTTTCCTTTTTTTTTTTTTAACAGAGGAAGTGCAGAGGGTGCAAGCAATTTCTTAAGGGCCCACAGCTGGTGGGAAGGGTGCCTGACACTGGGACCCAGGCAGATTGAATGTAAGACTGGAATGGCTGCAACACTTAGCCACGTCTCGGGCATAGTGTGAGTTGCTGAATGTATTTTACTGGAGGAACTGGGCTAGATTTTCAGGTTGCAATTTGGAATAATGCACTCTGGGCTGTGAGAGGCTGGAGGCCGGGAGATCAGTGAAGACCCAGGCGGTTAGGTGAGGAGGTCTAGATCAGGACCCTGGCTAGGGGTTGGTACGGGGAGAGCCTGGAGGGGACCCCTGACTCCCACCCACCTTCCAGTCCCCCTCCCCGAGGTGTTTGTCTCAATTTGTGATCTTCGGACTTAAAGGGCACCCCTTTGAGCGTGATGATCCTTTGGTAACCTTGCAGGCTGCTGCCCCTCTTGGAGCTCTTGAGGCTGGCACTGATGGGGAATTAGGGAAGTATTTCCTCTGAAGCGAGGGCCTTTCAGCGCAGGCTCTGTCCTGACAGGCTCTCACCACAGCACAGCCGAGGGTATGAGGCTGACTCACTGTCATTGGCCACTCTTGCTTTTTTTTGGACTCTGATGGCCCCTCTCTTGACTTCTGTGCATGGGTTTTCTCCTTTTCTTCTGCTTGTTTTGTATGATTCAGAACAATCACCCTTTTCATTCCATTCCAGCTCATTCCATCCCAGAGGTTCCCTTCTTTGAGTTGAGACCGTTCCATGTATTGCAGAGAGCCAGAAACAGAATCCGAAAAACCAAGTGTCTACTGACAGTCTGATAATGAGCTTGAGCCTTGACTGCCTTGGCTGTAAAGTGGGGATGACTTATTCACCTGGCATTTGTTCCAAAGGCTAAGTGAGATGAATGTAAAAGGGCTCATTCATCCCTCTGCTGTCTTAGATGTGCTCATTGATTTAATTTGGTTCCATTGTTCATGGTTTCTTCACCCATGACCTCCTCCTGTCCTGGTCTTGCAGATATGCTCTCTCTGGCTCTGTGCAATGCTCCATAACAGAAGTTGACAAAGTACCCAACACCTTCCTGGACGTTAGGTAGGATCCGATTTAAGTCACCTGGCCAAAGAGACCCAGTGGTCCACTTGCTCTTCCCTCCTTGCAGTGGGATGCTCCCTTCTAAGGTAATCAGAATGTTCTTGCTCCATTGCTCAGGGAGATGGGCAGGTTTCAATTTGTAGCAGTTCTCTCTTTTTAAATTAATTATAGCAATACTTTCTGTTTTGAAAAGTAAATTGTCAGTCACATTAGGGAATTATTTAATGATTTGGTAGTTGAGTTGGCCAAAAATACTTGAGGCCAAAATTAGTAGACTCACTGGGAGGTAAAACGTCTTGAAATTTGTGAGTTGGGTTTGAATAGTATTTTCCAAATCTGCCTGATCTTAAGAAAGAATTGGTATACTTGCAAAAATACAGATTTCTTGCCCCCACCTAGTCCAAATGAGTCAGTTCCCCAGGTGATTTTTATCTTCAGCCACTTTTGGAAAGAAAGCACTAATTTTGTGTCTCTGGGATATGTTTTTCAAGTCTGTGTTAGGATTCCTGTCTTAGTCCTAAGTAGCTGTCAATTTTTAAAGCTAATGAGCTCAACATAGACCTTATTTTAAGAAATCCAGTATATGCATGCTTGTTTGTTTGCTTTCACATCCATTCACATACTCTCAGTAAAAGCAAACCACATTCCCCTGTGGGTCAGTCTAAGAAATTTAGAATACTGGGTTGTGAAGTTAATTCAGTCTCTACCATCCTCCTGTTTATTCTTAACCTAGAAAAGGAGAGATGAACTCCCTTGCTTTTTTAATTCCCCAAAAGAATTTGCTCAAAGAAATATTTTCTTATATCTACAAAAGAAACCATGGCTATTAGAAGTTAGATTATCACTTCAATGGTTTCTGACATTAAGGGATTTCCAAACTATTGCAGTGGGTTTGATTTGAAGATTCAGACTGAAAAACAGGCACTGGGCTGGGTGCTTCCTCATATATAATCTCATTTAATCTTTGGAGCAGTTTTGTGGGTATTATTGATACTATTTGGCAGGTGAGCAAATAAAGGCTTTGAGATCTTGGGGAATTCACCCCAGGTTCTGCTACTCAGTGCTGTGACTATCTTAAAAACATCGTAAGGAAGAATCACCCTTGTCCCTGAAATGAATTGCTGTTGGGTCAAGACAGCTGACTTAGGATGTGCTTTTGTGACATTAATGATTAACCTTAGTATTGAAAATAATAGAATATTGGTAACATGCAGGAACACTTACTACTATAATGGAAATAGAATGGGATTTTACAGTCAAAAAAGGCATATTATTTGGGGCCTGTGACCTTGAACAATGTACTGAACTTTTTGGAAATAGTCTCTGAAAGCTGAAGTCAACAGTGCCCAGTTTAGTCTTCAGAGAGGGTTGTGAGAAGTGAATGAAAAGATTTAGTGGTCACAATTGGAGCATCTGTCATTATATATTTTCTTCTCAAGTCTTCCAAAGATCATTTCCTAACAGTGCTAGGGTTTTTAATAGTAATGTAAAAATATGTACAATAGGGGCCAGTACTCTGGCATAGTAGGTTAAGCCTCCACCTGCGGTGCTGGCATCCCATATGGGCACCATTTTGTGTTCTCACTGCTCCTCTTCCAATCTGGCTCTCTGCTTATGGCCTGGGAAAGCAGTAGAAGGTGGCTCAAGTGCTTGGGTCCCTGCACCCACATAGGAGACCTGGAAGCAGCTCCTAGCTTTGGATCAGCCCAGCTCTGGCTGTTTGTGGCCATTTGGGGAGTAAACCAGCATATGGAAGAACTTTCTGTCTGTAACTCTCTCTCTCAAATAAATAAATAAATAAAATCTTTAACACACACACATACATAATAACCTTATTGAGTATTTTACTTTCATTATTTCCTTGGATTCTCATGAAAGCTTTATGATGAAGCTACTGTTTCTTCTTTAACTTTTATTTAATAAATATAAATTTCCAAAGTACAGCTTATGGATTATAATGGCTCACCCTCCATAACTTCCCTCCCATCCGCAACCCTCCCATCTCCTGATCCCTCTCCCATTCCATTCACATCAAGATTCATTTTTCAATTATCTTTATATACAGAAGATCAGTTTAGTATATATTAAGTAAAGATTTCAACAGTTTACACCCACACAGAAACAAAGTGTAAAATACTGTTTGAGTACTAGTTATAACATTAATTCACATTGTACGACACATTATCATGTTCAGTTTGCAGAGTCAGCAGCACTGTTAATTGCTGGGCCCCAGGTAGCATTGTGTGGAAGCATACAGCAGGTGCTTACAGCATGAGCTTGCATACAGCAGGAGCTTCCATCCCAGTTGGCAGCACCAGGGACGACGGAAGGAAATGAATTGAGTCCAGAAGGCTGAGCAGGAAGCAACCGTTTAAGCTCCTAATTCACACCCATAGCAGACCTTGTGGAAGAACAAAATAGAAACTCGTGTTCGATTAAGCGCCTGAGATGCTGGCATTATTTCTACAGTGCAAACTTCTTCCTGATGGGTTTGACAGCTGCCACTCCCACCATCTCTGATTCCTTACTCTGCTCTGTTTTTCTTGCTAGCACCTAAAACTGCTTGAAGTTAAGTTACATATTATTTATTGTCTATTACCTGTTTTTCTCCAATAGAGTGGAACTTCCATTAGGGCAATGATTCCATGGAGTCTTTGTTTTATCCACTATTGTATCCCTTTGGTTTAGTATAATAGCTGGGACATAGTAGGTGCTCAGTAAGTAATTTTGAATGAACAGCTGTCCATACCTGTCCTACTCTTAACACGTAGCCTTCTGGTATTTTATTTACATCTATCAATTTAGTAAGTATTTCTTGTGTACAACTACTATTTGCCAAAGCAGATCCTGGGAATAGAATAGGGAATTTCTCAGTAAATGTGTGTCTGTCTCCCTTGCAATGAGCGCCTGAAGGCCAGAGACTGTATTTCTTTGTGTTTATGTCCCATTTACTGCATATAGCAGATGTGCTATAGTGTTTGTTGAATAAAAGAATGACTCACAGGCCTGTGAGGATGGCATTGTTCGCATCTGCAGAGCAGGGGACAAACTGAATGACTGTTTTGAATTTACTGTGCCACTAAAAGACCAGGCTCAACTCTTGCACTGCGTCACCCTCAAACATACGTTCTTGCAAGGATACCATCAGCTGTTCCTCAGATCTGCAGTGCCTGGCTTGTTGTGGACCTCCACTGGACTCGAAGGCCTTGGAGGGCAGGGCCATTTTGTAGATATGTCCATTTCTTTAGTATAAACTTTCTTGAGCATTTCACCCTTCAAGATGGACCTGTTTGCAAGGTCTGTACGTGTCCTAACGACTCTGCCAGAGCGTGCTGGTACTGTTCTTTTCACCGTTCTTTTCACCCTGGAAGCTCACTTGAACTTCCCCCTTCTTCTCTTTTGGAGTTTGCAAGTGCAGTGCTCGCTCGCAGAGGCTTGCCGTTTCACAGGTACCACATCAGCAAAAATGGCACACTGGCCCCTAGGTGATGGGCCTTTGCGTTTCTTTGGCTGTGAGGATCAGACTACCAGGTCTTACCCACCTGTAGTAGTAACTGAAAGAAACACTAGCTTGCCTCTCACTGTAGTTTTGTATCAAGAAACAAAATCAGTGAAGCTTGCAGATTCATTGTCAGGCTCCTCGGATTCCAGTCCCAGTTCCAGCTCTCACTGGTTGTGTCATCTTGGTTCAGCCACTGAACTTCTCTGTGCCTCAGTGTGCTCTTGGGCAAAAGGAGCGTACTCATTATATCTGCAGAGTTAATTCTACGTGTATGTGCATATTTCACATGAAGTACGAGGCGCATAGTAATGCTACACAAGTGTTTATTGTTATAATAATATATCCATTATTTAAACAAGCTTCACTAGGGTTCATTAGGGCTCAGGTGTTTTGTTCAGTGCTGGAGATATTGTAATTAATAGGACCTTGTCCCTGCCCTCTGCCTGCCTCTCCCTCCCCCCTAATCTCTTGCTGTTACTGCATACCATGAATACATGCTGCGAGTATAGAAGTTGGAGATGCTTGGAAGCATGTGGCAGGGGCTCCTAATGTGGTTGATGGATTTGGAAATGACTGGAGGAAATGATTCCAGGTGAGCGCAGAAGGATGAACAGAAACTAAGCCTTCAAAGTAGTGTGGCAGTGGGTCAAGGCCATTCAAGGCAAAGGACTAATTGTGCAATGGCTATTTGGAGGTTAGGGAGAGTATAGGACCTTCAGGGAATCACATGTGATTCTCTGGCTGGAGTTTGACTTCTGGGGTACAGCAAAGCTTGAGGCAGGGTTAGAAAATCAGGGTACTAGATCGAGAGAGGTCTGGATGATGAGTGTTTTCCAAAATTGCTGTGCTGTCTAACCATCCAGAGTGTTGATAAAACACAGATTTGGATTCAGTGAGTCAATGGCGGGTCTGAGATTGCACCTGTCTCACCAGCCTCCAGTGCTGTGCTGCTGAGTCGGGGTGAATAGCGAGGGGCAAGATGTAATGAAGGAGGTGGTTGTAGTCCATAAAAATGAAGGGGTGTTGACAGGGGCATGAAGGTGCTGCAAAGAAAACAAGGGGAATCTCATGATGCCCCCTTCTTTCCAGCCTCAGCCTTGAATGTTCCAGAATGAGCTGGACCCTTCTACACCTCACCCCTGTACCTTATTCCTGGACTGTGTGTGTTTCTTCAATAAGTGAAAGTCTACTAAGATGAACCATTTTTGTTTTTGTGTTTCTGTGTCAGACTTGCACATGGAGGAGACTACCTGCATCAGAATTGCTTGGGGATGCCTATATGCCTATTACAAACTGCAGTTTATGGTTGGTGGCAAGGCTGGTTGATAAGAGTGGGAGAATATGTACAGATGGAATGTCTACATTTTCCAGCTGTCACAGTAACGACTGGTTTAGGCAGGACACATTCATCAATGCCAAATCTAGAGAAATTTTGATTAGGAGCAGGGCATTTGCTTGGCCTTACATCATTAATACCATTTTAATAGTTTATTAATAGAAATAAGGCAAAATATACAGTGGAGAGTTTGGACAATACCTTGACTGTTTTCTCTATTTAGTGTTGGCAATGAGAGGGAGACAGTGTAAACCTTTAGCTTCAGAACTTTGAGGACCCAACATTGTCCTCAAATGCGGCATTGCAGCTGGAAGTACAGAATCTAGATTTATGAGAAAACATGCAGTGCACAATAAAGAATCCAACCTTGTGTGCTCAGCTTCTGGGAAGTAATCTGTGTCATACCTGAAGAAGGGAGTGTCTTTGTTCAGGGGGGGACTGTCTACACCTGACAGTGTTCAGGTGGGGGCAGGCCATCTCAGAAAGACTAACCATGTGATAGGGTAGCAGCTTTGGGTCTTGTGACGTGTGTTAGCTTGGAGACTGAGTTCAATAGTGTGGGCAGTCAGTCAATTATACCTATGTTATGGAGCTAGCAAGAGTGTTTTCCATTACTATAATGACATATCTGAAGCTGGGTCACTTCATAAAGAAAGAGGTTTATTTATCTCACAGTTTTGGAGGCAAGAAGTCAAAAGGACATAGTGCTGGCTCTTGTAGCCCTACTGTGGCTGTATCACCTCACAGTGGGTGGTATCGCTGTGGTGGGAGCTCCTGCAGAAGGAAGAGATCACATTGTGTGGAAGGAAGCCAGAGCCAGTGGGAGGGCCAACCTTGCGATCACATACAATGCCCTGCTGCTTACACTTCCCAGCACCTTTGGATACAACCACACTGGGCTACTTCTCCAACCCTTGGGGACCAACCACTTCCAAGCTATAGGAGGTCTCAAAGCAAGTTCTGGATGCTGAGGGTTGAGTGGTGGTTCCTGATCCAACACTGCTGTGAATTGTCATGTGAACATTCCAGAAGGGTAATGCAAGTTAACTCTGTAGGGAATTAAAATGGATGGGGCTGGCATTGTGGTGTAGTGGGTAAAACTGGCACTGGCGTTCCATATGGGTGCTGGTTTGAGTCCCAGCTGCTCCATTTCCCATCCAACTCCCTGCTAATGTGCCTGGGTAAGCAGTGAAAGATGACCCAAATGCTTGGTCCCTGCACCCACATGGGAGACCTGGAAAAAGCTTCTGGCTTTGTCCTGGCCCAGCTGTAGCCATTACAGCCATTTGGGGAGTGAACGAGTGGATGGAAGATTCATACCTACCCCGCCCCTCCACTCTCACTCTGCCATTCAAATAAGTGAAATAACCTTAAAAGATAAAGCCACACAAGCTTTACATTTCCAATACTGCTCTGTGCATTTAGTTCTTTGGCTGCTTTTAATCTGTGCCTTTCTCTGTAGTAAACATTAACTGTCAGTTCTATGAGTGCTTCTAGCAAATTATGGGAACTTGAGAGGGTTCTGAGACACCTGAGTCGGTGGTTGCTATCAGTTATGAGGACAGACTGGGGACTGCGCCCTTCAAAGGCTAGTTAACCTTGAGCTATCAAACCCCAAATGAGGAACTTTTTATTAAAGAAAACAATACTTGATGATATTCTTCAAACGTGAATTTCATGAATAAGGCAAATCCAAGGAACCTGTTCCAAGTTAAAGGAGATTATGGAGATAGGACAACTAGGAGCATGAGCTTAGACTGGATTCTACACTGGAGGGGATATTTGAATCCATTGACAAAATTGGGAATTGGATGGTAGGTTAGAAAACAAATGATATATTCACCAAATTCCCAGAAATCAGTGGTTATGTATGAGTGTCTCCATTCTTTTTTTGCAAATGCACAGTGAAGTGTTCAGAGGTAAAGGACCATGGAATCTCCATTGATTTAGAATTACAGAGGAAAAGAGTAAATGATATTGCAAATGACACAAAATACTAATAAGGGGTGAAGATATAGATTATGGATAAATAATAAATGAATATTTGGCATTTGGCCTAGCAGATGAGGTTCCAATAAGATGCCCATGTCCCATATCAGAGTACATGGGTTCAAGTTCTGGTTCCTTGCTTCAGCTTTGCGTCGGTGCAGACCCTGTGAGGCCGTGGTGATGACAGAAGTACTTGAGTTCCTGCCAGCCATGTGGTAGGCCTGGACTGAGTTCCCAGCTTCTGGCTTTGGCCAGAAAAAGCCCCAGCTTTTTTTTTTTTTTTCAAAAGCCCCAGCTTTTGTGGACATTTGGGGAGTGAACCAACAAATGGCAGCTTATTTCCTCTCTGCCTCTTAAGAAAAATCACTCAGTTAAAAAACAAAAGGATGTTCTTTGTGTAACATTGAAACTTTTCTGTAGGTCTGAATTTTTTTAAAAAGATTTTTTATTATTTGAGAGGCAGAGTTATAGATAGAGGGAGGGAGGGAGGGAGAGAAAGGTCTTCCATCTGCTGGTTCATTCCCCAAATGGCTGCAATGGCCAGAGCTTGGCTGATGTGAAGCCAGGAACCAGGAGCTTTTTTCAGGGTCTCCCATGTGGGTACAGGGGCCCAAGTATTAGGCCATCTTCCACTAATTTCCCATGTGCACTAGCAGGGAGCTGGATTGGAAGTGGGGTAGCCAGGGCATTAACTGGGCCCAGATGGGATGTTGGCACTGCAAGCGGAGGCTTAAGCTACTATGCCACAATGCCAGCACCTGAAATTATTTTTTTAAATGATTTATTTATTTGAGAGGCAATCACAGAGAGAGAGAGAGAGAGAGAGAGCGAGCGAGGCAATCACAGAGAGAGAGAGAGAGAGAGAGAGAGAAAGAGAGAGAGAGAGAGAGAGAGAGAGTGAGCGAGCTTCCATCTGCTGCTTCACTACCAAAATGGTTGTAATAGCCTGAGCTGGATAGATCTGAAGCCAGGAACCAGGAGCTTCTGGATCTCTCACATGGGTGTAGGGACCCAAGTTCTTGGGCTATCTTCCACTGCTTTCCCAGGCCATAAGCAAGGAGATGGACTGGAAGTGAAGCAGCTGGAACATGAAACGGCACCCCTGTAGGAAGCTGGCACTGCAGGTGGAGGCTTAACCTACTATGCCACAGTGCTGGCACCTGAAATTATTTTCAAATAAGAAGCTAAGTAAAATACAAGTCTTGCACCTAGCATTCAAGTCTTCTAAAATCATTTTTTAAAAAATTATTTTTAGTTGAAAGCTAGGGTGACAGAGAGGGAGAGACAGATAGAGAGATCATCCATCATGCTGTTTCACTCCCCCAAATGACTGCAGTGGTTGAGTTTGTCCAATCCGAAGCCAGGAGCCCAAAACTTCATCCAGTTCTCCCGTGTGGGTGGCAGGGACCCAAGTGCTTGGGCTGCTTTCCACTGCTTTTCCAGGCAAATCAGCAGGGAGCTGGATTAGAAGCAGAGCAGCTGGAACTCAAACTGATGCTTCGATAAGGGATGTTGACATCACGGGCTGTGACTTAATCTGCTGCATGACAAAGCCATCCCCCAAAGCATCTTCTGATAAAAGCAACTAGAGCTTTTTGGAAAAAAGACTTATTCTAGGACTGGATAGGAAAACTATAGAGTGAGCCTGAGGTACTACAAGATAAACAAGCACATTGGTGGGTTTGTGACAAAGGGACAGGAAGGCCAACCTAACAGTCAAAACAATTTTTGCAACAAGATAAGGTAGTACTGGATTGTAGCTCAAAGCACGAATAGCCTGGATTCTATGCTGACATAAACAAATCACGGAATGAATGAATCAATCAATGAATCAATCAATAAATGAAGAAAGGAGATAGCTTTCCTGTGCAGAAGACATCCAAGTATTCATCCCTGGATAGTCTGTGCTTCAGGAGGGGGAGCAGAACTTCCCTTTCCTTACATGTGAGCAGTGCACAGTGACCTCTCAAACAGTGTAGTGTGGCTTCAGTTAAGGAACGTCACTTTGCAGTGGAAAAAGCAGACAAATGCTCCCCCAGTCAAATGATCAAGGTCAATAGCAACAGTGATAAATCATGTTGATATTGTACATCCTTGATGTGATGCCTTGAAAACGACACTTCCTCTGTGGGCTTTTCTTCCCTCCAGCCCATGGCTCCAGTGTAATCATGATAAGCTCATCAGACACATTCCAGTAGAGGGGCGTCCTACGAAACCCCTGACTCATATTCCTCCCAACTCTCAAGGTCGTCTGAGTAAGGAGAAGCTAGGGAACTGTCACAGGCTAGAGGAACCGAAAGACACCTGACAGTTAAATGTCATGTGGTGTCCTTCCTGGGATCTGGGAACAGAAAAAGGCATTAAAATGTATCCATAGTGGTTCTTAAATTCAACAATGTGAGATATTAATAATAGGGAAAACTGGGTGAGGGCATATACAGAATCTTTCTATACTAGTATCATAAATTTTCTCTAAATTTAAAATGACCCTAAGAGGTCAAGTCTATTTAAAAAAGGAAAATGCAGGTGCTAGATTAAGTTACTCGGATGGGGGGGCCCAGGAAGCTGCAGATCCAAGTACATGTGATCCATCAATGATACAAATCATCATACACTCAGTCATTGGGTTGCTCCGTTGCTCCCCCAGCTTAGCCTGGCTTAGTCAAGGTCATGGAGTTTTGACAGTCTCCTTGTCTCTCAGCCCCTGGGCTTCTACAGAGTCTGGTGAAGGGATGTAAATCTGACCATAATTAATATTAATGAGCAGGTCTGTGTGTGTGATAGCACACGTGGAGAGGAACGGTTAAGACAATGTGCTCCTAGATTAAATTTCAACTAATTTTCATGACTGAGCACTTGCTCTCCATTAGGAGTTAACAAATATTTACCTTGAGCAAGCCACTACCGTTGGTCTTGATTCATTGTTCCCATGGACTTGTCTTGAAAGGGAGGAGTTATGGTTCCCCAGCGGTGGGGGCCTATTTTGGTGGGGGAATAGGGAGGGGAAGCAGCAATGGATTGAGACTGGGCAGTCTGCAGACACTCAAGGGTGCCCAAGACGGGAGCTGCCTTCTGCAGTGTTGTCATCTGAACATAGCTGGGAACGGAGCCAGCCCACAGCCAGAGTCATTCACAAACACGATGGAGCACTGGCTCCCGGCTGCCTGCTTTGGCTAGACTGTGAGGAACTCTGCTGCAAGCTCCAGAATCGCTGGTATCTCCCGGGTTCGCTGTGGTTTGTGCATATTTGGTCATTTTCTTCCTAGGTTGGTGGCTTTTTTCTGGCTTTGACCTCTGGTACAAGTTACTGGTCCTAATTTCTTTTTCACCTAGGGGCAGTGTCTGTGCACACTGAGCTTTTGTTGAAGACTGGCATGTTTTGTTCTGGCTTTGTGGAGACCAGTCCTGAAGACTATGTGGACTTTCAAGGCAAATTCAAGAGCAGCTTTGGAAAAGGAGGGTAACTCAAAGAGAAACAAGACTAGCAGCTTGCTCTCTCCTTGGGCTCTTTGCATGCTTCAATCCAGATAAACTAAAAGCAGTCCTCTGGGTGGGTGGGTGTTGTGGTTCAGACCTGGAAGTTGACATAGCAGAGATCTAAAGAGCACAGAACACAGAAGCCCTTCAAAGAGGAGCGTATAGAGCAATTTTATCGCATTTAAGGTATACTTGGTTGGAAAAAACTCAATCCTTGGTATCTAGCCAATGAGAGCTCCAGATCTGGATCTCTTACATGTACTGAGCTGTGTGACTGCAGGCAAGTGATTCAACCTCTCTGAACCCCAAGGGTCTTGCCTAAATGGAGACGATTCTCTCCCTGAAAGGTTTGTAAGCATCATAGAGTGTTAGCAAGGTGCCCCACACAGTCTGGCACACAGCGGTGCTTAATAAATTCCCTTCTCCCTTTGTTTAAGGGAAATCAAAAGATTTATTTGACTGTCAGTTTAGTCAAGAAATGGTTAATTCAGAGAGAAAAATTATGCCACCTGATATTTGGGATTTGGTCAAGGGAACCTCATTGTTTGACTCAAATAGTCTATTTCTTATTGATTGGGTTGTCAGAGTTTCTTCATCATTTTTGTCAGAACCACTTGCTAGAGTGCTAAGAAGGGGTGGCTTTGTGGAAATGCGAGGCAGAGTTGATATGGTGATCTTAGAAATAAAAACTAGAGTGACATGTAATAGGTTAAATAACATTTCCCCCTTGTACCTCAGCGTAATGACTCCAGAGTTGAGGGGTATGGCTCCAACAGGAGAGGGAGCCATGGTCTGCGGGCCATATGTTCACGGTTACTTCAAGCTGCCCATGTGTTCATGGCTGCCTAGTCCAGCCATGGGGCTCATCCTATGGCATCCACATGACCAACAGATCTGGGTCTCAGGGATGTCCACATCTGCTGCCAAGCGCATTCACCATCCCTCCACACCCCTCCTTTCTTCCTCCCCTCTTTCCTTCCTTGAGATTTATTTATTTGAAAGGCAAAGCAATGGGGGGGGGGAGATTGATTGATTGATCGATCGATCGATTTTCCATCCACTGGTTCACTCCCCAAATGGTCACAATAGCCAAACCTGGACCAAGCCAACGAGAAGAGCCTGGATCTCCATCTGGGTCTCCATGTGAGTAGCAGGGACTCAAGCACTTGAGCCATCTTCTGCTTTCCTAGGCGCATTAGCTGGGAGCTGAATTGGAAGAGGAACATCTGGAACTTTAACTTAGGTTGTGATGTGGGATGCTGGTGCTGTAAGTGGTGGCTTAACACATTGTGCTACCCTGCTGGCTGCTTCCAGCCCCATGTCTTCCCTGCTGCCACCACTCCACCCTGTTCTTGTTTCTCAGTTTTCTCCTCTTTGTCTTTCAAATTCATTTTGCTATTTCCCAGTTATTGTTTGTAACAAAATGGGAAAAGGAAGCAGTTCTAAAACATACAGAATCCTGTGCTATGCTAGATGCTCACTGGACACTAACAGAGTTATATATATACATAGTTACATATATAGTCATATATATATAGTCATGTACTTATCACCGTGGGGTAGCCATAGTGCTCCCATTTTACTGAAGAAGAGACTTAAACTCAGAAAAATTAAGTCACTTATTCAATTCATCTACTAGGAGGTGTTGGCACTGGGACTGAGTTCTAGTTGGATTATGAACAATGATTAGAACACACATGTATACACCCTCCCCGAGCCTGCAACCACACAACAACCACCACCACCACCACCCAGCCTTCAAACAGCTTTCAGCTCTCTGTCTCTATTACTAACAGATGACCTCGATTTTGAGGGTTTGGGCTGAAATGACTTTTTTGATACTAAAGACTGAGCTCCCTCTAGTGGCAGAGTGTGGTTTGGCACAATCTCAATTGCCTGAGGACACAGAGAAATACAGAAAGGGATTTTCTATCTTGTAAAATAATTTTGTCCAAAGGTACGTTATTGAGAGTCTCTTAATGCAAAGCAAAAATGGAATCCAAATCTAGGTTTACCTCCATTGCAAAGTTAATATCAGGAAAAAGCAATAACCCCTGTTTGTCTCAGTGAGACGCGACAGAGAATGGAATTAGCATTTTCACAGAGCTCTGTGTAACATCCCTGGGAAGCAGGTCTGATATCTTGTGAGTTGATAGAGCTAAGAATCAGACAAGTTAGGCTTTTTCAAAGTGACACAGCTGCTCAGTACAGGAACCATCATTCTACTTGGGGCTTTTGTGTTCAGACCTTGTGTTCTTCCAGCTACACCATGGAATCTTTCCATTCCAGAAGTGGATATACCTCACAGTGGATTATCTGTCAGGTGAAGAGCAGGTGATCATGGTGATGATGTGAGGATTAATGAGACAGATTAAATTAGGATGGATAGTTATAATTGCCTGCCGTTTGATGCTCTCTCCTCTGGTCCACCCTCTCACTGCCTCAGAAAGAACCTTGCGAGAAAACTCCCATACCCTCTTGGCTCTGGGGATAAAATCCAACTCTTCAGCTTGGTGTCAGGATCTCTCGCCCTCCATGCCTCTTTGGGCTTCTGTCTCTTTGCCTCTTCCCCTCCTGGCACATTTTTCATTTTTCCCTACATATGCCAGCTCCTCTAATACCTGTGCCACCCTCGATATCTGGAGCAATCTTCCCTCTCCAGGTGAGACAGCACCTCTCTCTGAAGAGTTAGGACCCCACAGGACATGCTCTGCACTTCCTCGCTGCTCTTCTGACACTTGATGCTCTTGCCACATGGTTCATACCCGGTTTCCAATGCCTAACATTGTTCCTAGCACACGAGTTCACTGAAGGGTTGCTGAATCGCTTCAGGAAAGGTATAAAGCAATATCTTTGGGAATTGTGGGCAGAATCAAAGCCAACTCAATGTGTTAAATGGAAATTAGAGCTACTTGACAATTTTGATGAAAATTCATTGTAAGCCATGTATTCAAATGCCATTGGCCCCAGTGTTAAAATCAATGCTTGTAAAAAAGCACTTTTAGAGAGAAAATGTTTGAAATAAGGGCCATTTGGTTAACCTTGGGATTTTTCTTCACTATAATTCTAGAAACTCTTCTGAGCATCAGGAAGAAAGGAAGTTTGTGGCTTCTTGAATGACTCAGGTTTGGGTTTTGCAGCGCAAGCACAGATTAGTTGCCCACAGCCCAAGGGTGCTGGAGGAGGGAGCCCACAGTGTCCCCTCTCTGTGGGCTAACCATCCCTTTAGGAGTGCTGGAAGAGCTGTCCCCGTTGGTCCCTACCTTACCATCCTTAAGTTTTGGATTACAGTCCTGTATCACTTAGCAGTGGGACTCCTTCTGAGGGATGTGCGGTTGGGTGGTTTCGTCATTCTGTGAACATCATAGTGTGTACTTACACAAACCCAGAACGTGTGGGTCAATCACTTGATGTGGTCTCTTGGTGCTATCAAGAGATGTAGTGCCCTGCCTCAAAATCAACCCTTGGGACATTCAGATCTGGCTAAAATGTCCATGAGAGTCTCTCAGGCATGGAAAGCCATGACACGGTGGCAAAGAACAATCTAAATGAAAGATCCTGGTGAACAAGACCCCAGCAGAAGGAACAGGCCATCAAGGAGAGAGGTGCCTTTCTCTGAAGGGAGGAAGGAACCTCTACTGTGATACGGCCTTGACTAAACAAGTTCAGAGTCGGTGAACTCAAGGGGCTTCCATAGCCTAGACAGCTCATAGCAAGAGTCTCGGGTGATTGCTGACATCATAAATAAGAGTGCCAATTATTAAATCAACAACGGGAGTCACTGGGTACATGCTCCCCACGTAGGATCTCTGTCCTTAAGGTGTTTTACTATGAAACTTAAAAACACTACTAGTCGAACAATACCCTATACCTTGTGCGGTTGTGTGAGTGCAGCCTGTTGAAATCCTTGCTTGGTATATACTAAGTTGATCTTCAGTATATGAAGGCAATTGAAAATGAAACTCGATGAAGGGCAGGATGGGAGAGGAAGTGGGAGAGGGGAGGGCCACGGGAGGGAGGGAGGGAGGTTGGGGGGGGAAGCCACAACAATACAAAAGTTGCACTTTGTAAATTCACATTTATTAAATAAGATAACTATATAACAAACAAACAGAAAAAAAGAGATGTAGTGCACCTGATAAGTTTGAGGCTGCTGATGGTGCAACCCAGCTTGCTGTTTCATAGTAAACTTTTAAACAAGTAGAAGGAATGCTGTCTGTACCAGCAGTAACACATTGCTAGTGTAGGCCACGAATATTCCCTTTATTACCATTATCTGCTGTATATTAGTATACAATGCACAGATATGCACTGTATAAAAATTAGGTACAATGTGTTCAAATGACTGGGAGCACAGGTTTACACTAGTGAGTACTGAATTGTGCACAATGACCTTATGATAGTGAAGACATTACTAGGTGATAGGAATTTCTAAGTCCATTGTTATCTCGGGGTGGCCATCATTGTATATGAGGTCTGTTGACTGAAACATCACTATGTGGTACATGATTATTAAAGAGATTTTTATTTGTTTGAAAGGCAGAGTTACAGAAAGAGAGGGAGGGAGAGAGATCATCCATCTGCTTGTTCCCTCCTCAAATGACTATAATATCTAGGCCTGGGCTAGGCTGAAACCAGGAACTCCGTTTGGGTCTCCCATGTGGGGGGCAGGAGCCCAAGCACTTGGAACATCCTCCACTGCTTTCCCAGGATCATTAGCAAGGAGCTAGATTGGAAGTAGAGCAACCGGGACCTAAACCAGCACCCATATGAGATGCCAGTATCCCAAGTGGTAGTTTAACCTGCTGGGCCACAATGCCATTCTCATGACTGTATGTTAATCACCATCTGAGCAAACAAATCAAGCAGTGTTTTTGACTTCCTGGAACTATTCTACAGTTTCCTTGACCAGTGATCTTTAATTATCTGCTCAGTATAGTGGGTTCCCTACTGGGGAATCAACACAGCCGTTGTTATTACAAAGTCTTCCCTTAACTGGTAATCTAAACTCTGCCTCCTTTAACATC
The DNA here is from genome assembly GCF_033115175.1 of Lepus europaeus. Taxonomy (NCBI): domain Eukaryota; kingdom Metazoa; phylum Chordata; class Mammalia; order Lagomorpha; family Leporidae; genus Lepus; species Lepus europaeus. The sequence goes on along the minus strand of NC_084838.1, from coordinate 28,140,316 downwards.
CCACTGACTAGTTGTCGGTCGAGGGAGGCATAAAACCTTCTTTTCCTTGTTGCCAATTCATGAAGCCCCTTTGCTCACAGACGTAGCCAATGGCTGCCCCGGAGCAATCTCTGAGCAGGCTTGGAGGCCTGCCTGCCGTGTGTGCTGCACACAGCTGTCACTGAAAGTGTGAAACGGAACATAACGTCTGCCAGCCGCACACCAATATGAACACAGCCGTAGCTGCCGCTGGTGGGAGATGGTCAAGGCTGGAAAAGAGTATTCATTACAGACCGTGATAACACGAACTAAAAACTGCCCGTGCTCCCTCGGTCATAAAAATCAATGTTTTATTTTTCTGTGTTTGCTGCCAATGTCTGGCCATATGCAGCTCGTTTTTATAGCTGCGCTGATAAGGTGGACATTTTGCACTGTGCTTTTCTCTGCTGCATGGATCCTCACAATTTCTCATGTCCTGTAAAAGTCACCTGAGTTATGTCAATGGTGAGAGAACAGTTCTTGGAGTGGAAGCAACATGACTGACCCAACTCTTCCTGATGATGGCTTCCAGGTTTTGGGCTATTTTGGATATTGGGAACTGTGTGCCACCCCTTCCCTTTTCTGCTCTCCCACCCATCTTTGCCTTTCCTCCACATAGTCACCACTCGGTGAGTGCCTCCATTATCCATACCCTGCTTGGGCTGTGGCCACATGCCCCTAACTGTCACACCTCTGCTGTCCTCCTGCACTGCAGCCAGAGGACCCTTCGAAAGCTCACGTATCCCTTTGTCTCAAACAGTCCAATGACTCTGTACAGCCTCAGGGGCAAAGCTTGGTCTCTCAGAAGAACACAGAATGCCCTCCGTGGCTGGGACCCACATGCCTTTGCAGCACCTGTACCCCTGGACTTCCGTCTGGACTCCTGCATACCACGAACTCCTGTGAACGTCCAAGGTTTTTCTCGGAGCCTTCCCTCTGGCTGGGGTGCTATTTCCAGCTATTTCCAGCTTTCTTCACCTGGGTGACTTTGTTCCTCCTTCCAGATTCATCGCAATGGTTGACCTTTGCAGCAGTCCTTTTTCTGAACCTCCAGGTAGAGCTAGGAAAGGATGGGTCTCATGGCCTCCATGCTTAGCATTTAAATTTAGTTTTGAAGTGTGCATTCTACTGTCTGTTCAATATACAGAGTGTCCTTTGAAGGCAGAGAACAGGTTGTATTCATCCTTGTATCTCCAATACCTGACCTGGTGCTGGGCACAGAGTGGGTGCCTTTATGGGACCCAGACTGAGGCTCTTGGTTTATCATGCTGCGTGGATCTACAGAGCCTTATCTCAATTTAAATTGCTACAAGCAATGTGCAAATGAACTAATTTCATCATAACCTCACTAGACTGGAGTATTGTTAGCCTTAGATGTGATGGCTATAAAATGCTCTACAGTGTTTTGCTGGCGTTTCTTAATAGACATTGAGATTAAACATTTCCCCATGCATACTGCTGGTTAATAGTGTCTCTTCTTGGATGGGTTATATATTCCTGTCCATACCTTTGCATTATAGCCTGCAGTCTCATGTCAGTGTCTTGGCTTAGAGCCATAGCACTGAGTTGGGCTTGTCCAAACGTGAGCTGGCTGGAGTATGACCGTGCGATTTGGAGACAGTTGTGTGTCTCTGTGCATTTCGATTGCCTTTCTTTAAACTGATAGTTTGCTTTTCTCTTGACTGGAGTAACTTGGTAGCTTTTCAAAACCATGGACTCCTGGGCTTGAGTCTACTGATCGTGGCTTTCCCCACGGAGCTGGGATTTTCTGAAGCCCCAAGTGACTCTGGTGCAGCCAGTGTAGCTGAGTCCACGGGCTGACTTTGGGAATCACTGGCCTTGCTGCTCTGTAGTGTGTGTGCCTCTGTGGGGCCCAGGTGTGTGGGCCCTGGAGAAGAGACGAAAGAAAATCTGTTGCTGTGTTCTGAGGCCTGGGACCCTTTATAGAGCAAACTGTTCTTAGGCTGTGTGGCTCCAGAGGGAGATCCAGCATGAATGGGTGTTAACTGCACAGAGGCTGCTTTTGGCTCAGCAGGTGCAGAAACTCGCTAAAGACTCACAGCATCCAACACAGGAGCAGCTGCCTCGTGGGCTGTGTGAGCGAACACAGCGACCCACGGAGAGGGATTGGCCCCGGGCGTCCCTGCAGAGCGAGCCCTCTGCTGGTGGCAGCTGCCTCCACAGAGGCAGTGAGCGGCATTCACACTTGCAAGTCTGGGAGACAGGGGTGTTGGCTCTGCCACCTGCTGACTGTGGAGTTTTAGCACGTTATTGTACCGCTTTAAGCCATGGCTCCTTCATCTGCAAAATGGGGATAATAATGAAGGTATGCCAAAAGGTTCATGGAAAAATGGAATTAAAAGGAGTATTTTGGTGCAGAAAATTTTTTTTTACATAATGTGAAGAAATGCATGTTGTGAAAAAAGTTTTGCACAGATTTCAAAATTGGTTTTGCACTCGATTAAGTGCATACTTTTAATTCCTTTTATCCACAAGCTTTTTGTAATATCCTCCTAGCAGTTCCTGCCTCACTGGTTATTTTTAAGAATAACAGCTTTATTGAGATTTAATTCACATACCATACAATTTACTCATTTATTTAAAAAGTTAAAAAATTTATTTTGAGAGGGGGGAGAGAGAAAGCGAGCACCTCCATTTACTGGTTTACTCTCCAAATGCCCAGGAGCCAGGGAACTTAATCAGGTCTTCTGCACGGGTGGTAGGATCCAACTACTTGAGCCATTGCCTGCTGCCTCCCAGGGCGTGCCTCAGCAGGAGCAGAGCTGGGACTGGAACCCAGGCACTCCAGTGTGGGTTGTGGGCACCTCAAGTGCATCTTGACCACTGTGGCGAACACCTACCTCTCACTCGTTTAAAGTGTATGAGGGCACTTAAAGTTTATGGAGAAATAGAATGAAATAAAATGTCCACTTTTGTGCAAAAATTTAAAAAGTCCATGCATTGTTTCATAGTATACTTTTTCCTTTTTTTGAAGACCTCTGGGACAAAGCAATGGTGTGGAGTGTGTTCACAGAATTGCCACTGTTACCACTTCCATGGCTTATTTTGAAGATAAAACAAAGGGAAACATTTAGTGCTATGCATGATGTGTGCTAAATAAAATGCCAGATATTCCAGTATCTGATGGATTCCTTTTACATGGAGGGGTTTGAGGGTGCTTGGGGTCACAACCTCATGGTGCTATTCCAGGGTCCATTTAGGCATCTGGGGCAGGGGGCAGCTGAGCTTCCAAGTCTCTGCCTTGTGGACTGGTGTGTGTCTAACAAGAATTCCTAATGCACACCTGTGTGCAAATCATGTGGAAAGCTTCAATCCTCACCTTAGCTCTGTGACCTCGGTTTTTATCCTCATCTATCCCCATTCCTTCAAGCTGAAAATGCAGGCTCATAGAGGCCAGGGCCCTTCCAGAATCAAGATCCTAAGATCTCTTTATATAGAGCAGATAAATAAGTTTGCCCAGGTGCCCCCTTTTCTTTTTCTTTTTCTTTTTTTTTTTAAAAACACCTTTTTAAGTTGCAAGTGTCCAGGAAGGATAAGAGCCAGGTAGAAAAAATTCTAAGGAGGACAGAAATTGCTTTTAACTTTATCTGATGAGCACTGACCTGCCAGCTCCTCTCTCCCTGCGCTTGGTCTTCTCTCACCTTCTCCTTCGATTTTCTCGGGCATGCTGCAGAGCAAGGGGGTATGTCAGGCAACGAGGAAAGGCCAGAGGGGGCTCTTTCATGAGAGCATGATGGATCTGGGTTTGTCTGAAGGGGCATTCCAAACCCCCTGTGTGCCCGCACTCTATGGTGTGTGTGTGTGTGTGTGTGTGGCGTGAGGGAGTCCCTACCCACTCAGTATTTCCAGGGGGATTAAGTGAGTCCCAGTTTCACTTTCTGGCATACGTTCCTCCTTGCCAACTTCCAACTGGAAGCACTAATACCCCTCAACAGGTGCTCTCATCCCTGTTGTATACCCATCCCAATCAAGGCAGGGAGTGGGCATGTGCTACAGGTACCTCCTCCTCTCTCCAGGTGGGTGGGTTCAGTTGCTATCAGCCTTTGTATTAGAGCAGGGAGGGGAACTCCTCCCCTGGACACTGGGACTCCCTACTGGGATCTGTGAAGTGTGCCCCCCACCCCTGCCACCTCCCCATCACTAATCAGTGATTTTATTATATAGGCTGGTTTTATTATTCCTGAGTCTTTTTTTTTTTTTTTTTTTTTTTGACAGAGTGCAGGCAGAGTGGACAGTGAAAGAGACAGAGAGAAAGGTCTTCCTTTGCCATTGGTTCACCCTCCAATGGCCGCCGCGGCTGGCGCGCTGCGGCCGGCGCACCGCGCTGTTCCGATGGCAGGAGCCAGGTGCTTCTCCTGGTCTCCTGTGGGGTGCAGGGCCCAAGCACTTGGGCCATCCTCCACTGCACTCCCTGGCCACAGCAGAGAGCTGGCCTGGAAGAGGGGCAACCAGGACAGAATCCGGCGTCCCGACCAGGACTAGAACCTGGTGTGCCGGCGCCGCAAGGCGGAGGATTAGCCTGTTGAGCCACGGCGCCGGCCTATTCCTGAGTCTTGACAAAAGTTGAGAGATCTTTTCCACTGTCATTGGCATGTGTCTGGTTCTCCCTCCTGAGTTCCTGTCCTGAGGCATCCCCATTTGTAAGGCTGGCATCTTGGTCCCCAGCTCCAGCTCCCTCGGTCAGACCCCCAGGTGACAACTGAAGATCCCCCTCTGGCGTTGTCTGATTTTGTTGATCAAATCTCAAGGATCTAACAGTACACTTGGCACATAGTAGGAAGTGAATACATATTTACTGAACAAAGACATTACCAACATGCAAGGAATGATTGCTGATCAGTTACTTGTTTCAAAGCCAGGATGATTTTTAAAAGTTTTCATTGTTTATTTTCACCCTAACCCAACCTGTTAGAGAAATGTACAAACTGATTTTCTTAGATTTTAACAGGTGCCAGAGGACTTAATTTAACATGCTGAAACTCTTCAATGTTCAGAACGTTTACCCTGGGTGCTCCTGCTAGACCATCCTAAATCCTGTTCCCATTTCTGCCATTTGAATGTGATGTGGCTTCCCACCCACTTGAGGATAAACTGCTGGCTATTAATTCTGCACTAAGATGACTCCAGCCAGCTTTGCTGTTCAAACTTAGTCTATCCAGATATTTGTTTATAAGCACAGCACCTCCTATGGTTTAGGGGGATTCAGATGCTCGGGAGGTATTGCAAATCTAAAACTTCACTTTTCAAAAATGGAATCTTGTGCTTGTTTCTCTATAGGGAGACTAGCTACTCAAGTAATAAAGGACGGTAGCGGTGCCCAGGCACAAACTGAATGTGAGGCCGGTTTGAGAAGGCGGTGGTGGGTATAGGAAATTTTCCTCTAGGCTCTCCCTTCGCAGTTGCTTGTTCCTGGGCCGTCACCAAAGGAAGCCCCAGAGGCCCCATTCCCGATAATTGGCTGTTTGCCTGAACACCTTCCCTTGCCATAGTGGATTCTATTTGCTCTGGACTTTAAATACGTTTTTCTCTTGGCCTGTTATGGACTGCATTGTGTCTTCTATGTGACACTCCGGTGTAACTATGGAGAGAGCGCCTGTGTGGAGTAGTTAAGGTTAAATGAGATCATCAGGGTGGAATCCTAATCCAGTAGAACTAATGTCCTTATAAAAAAAAAAAAAGAGAAATCAGAGCTGTCTTTTCATGCACAGAGGAGAAAGGCTGTGTGAGGACATAGTGGGAAGGTGGCTGGCTGTAAGCCAAGAAGAGAGCCCTCACCAGAAACCGAGTTTGTTGGCAGATTGATCATGGACTTGTAGTTTCCAGAAGTGTGGGAAAATAAACAGCACTGATTCAGGCCAGTGGGTGCTGGTTAGTTGTAGCAGGACTACTATAAGCTCCTCATGAGTATTCGTTTTCTTTTTCCTAGGGATGGCATATGAGTTTGTTTCCTAGGACTTCTATAACAAATTGCAATAAACTTGGAGGCTCAAAACAACAGACATTTATTCTTTCATAGTTCAGAAGCCAGGATGTGAGGGCGATCTGGCTGCGACATCTGTCACCCCATTGATCGCCAGGGTTGATTCGGCTGATCTGGCTGGCTAGGCGGGTGTCCCCTTCCTCCCTCACCGCTCCATGTGTGTCCCTCCCGAAGCTGCGCACTCGGTCGAAGAGGACGACCTTCCCCACTAGAGGAGGACTGGTCTTCGGTCAAGGGTATACGAGTAGCTGCGCTTCCCTGCTAGAACCTCCAAACAAGCTCTCATAGTTCAGAAGCCAGAAGTCCCAAATCAACATGTCAGCAGGGTCACACTCCCTCCCAGCGCTCCAGGGAAGAACCCTTCCTTGCTTCTTCCCACTTTGGGTAGCTCCAGGTCCTCCTTGCCTTACAGCAGCATAACTCCTGTCCCTGCATCCGTGGTCACATGGCCTTGTCCTACTTTCTCTCTCTGTGTCTTCTCCTGTCACGTATAAGAACAGTTGTTGGCAGTACTGTGGCACAGGAAGTTAAGCCCTGTTTGCAGTGTCGGCACCTCATATGGGCACCAGTTTGAGCCCTGGCTGTTCCACTTCTGATCCAGCTCCCTGCTAACGCACATGGAAAAGCAGTGGAGGATGGACCAAGTGCTTGGGACCCTTCACCCTTGTGGGAGACCTGGATGAAACTCCTGTGGCCCAGCCCTGGCTGTTGCAGCCAGTTTGGGAATGAACCAGCTGATGGAAAAGTGATCTTTCTCTTTCTAGTTCTTTTTTTTTTCTTTTAAACAAACTTGCCTACTCCAGTTGTCCATGAATTTTTTTTTTTTTAAGATTTATATATTTATTTGAAGGGCAGAGTCATACACACACACACACACACACAGAGAGAGAGAGAGAGAGAGAGAGAGAGAGAGAAAAGAGAAGGAGAGAAAGAGAGATCTTCCATCCACTGGTTCACTCCCCAAATGGCCACGATGGCCAGAGCTGGGCTGATCTGAATCCAGGAGCCAGGAGTTTCTTCCAGGTCTCCCATGTGGGTGCAGGGACCCAAGCCCTTGGGCCATCTTTTGCTGCATTCCCAGGCATATTAGTAGGGAGATGGTTTGGAAGTGGAGCAGCCTGAACTCAAACCGACACCCATATGGGATGTTGGCACCGCATGGTGCCTGCCCTTCTCTATAATTCTGACTTTCAAATACATAGATAAATCTTAAAAAATAAAAGCCAACAAAACACTTGTCATTGGATTTAGGGTCCACACAAATAATCCAGGATAATCTTATCTTGAGATATTTTATTGCATCTGTAGAGATTTTTTTTTTTTTCCAAAATAAGGTCACATTCACTCACTAAGGGGATTAAGACTTGGATGTTTGTTTTGAGTGGGGGATATGACACAAGTCAATGCCACCTGAGGCTTGTTTTTTTGTAACACAAATGGTAACCAACTTTTGTTGATAGATCATTGCCCCCACCTCCCCTTTAAAAGATTTATTTATTTATTTGAACTTCAGAGTTACACAGAGAAGGAGAGGCAGAGAGGGAGGGAGGGAGGGAGGGATCTTCTATCCTCTGGTTCACTCCCCAATTGGCCTCAATGGCCAGAGCTGTGCCGATCCAAAGCCAGGAGCCAGGAGCTTCTTCTGGGTCCCCCATGCGGGTGCAGGGGCCCAAGGACTTGGGCCATCTTCTACTGCTTTCCCAGGCCATAGCAGAGAGCTGGATCAGAAGTGGAGCAGCGGGAACTAGAACCAGTGCCCATATGGCACTACAGGTGATGGCTTTACCCTCTACGGCACAGCGCCGGCCCCCATTGTTCCCTATTCACAAGTGAGCTCATGTGGTCTTGACAGATGTGGAAAGAGGTGGCCCTTATTATCTCCATTCCACAGAGGAGGAAAGGGAGTTCAATGACCTGCTTCAGCCCACACTGGGAACAAGCAGTGTGGCTACATTTTCATCCAGAATTTCCACATTCTTATTCTGTGCTACTGGCCCTTAATCTACATTGAGGAGATGAAAATTGTAGTGTTAGGAAGAGTAACTGTGAGCCTATATTGAATATTTTCTCTGGCCAGAGATAAGCATTTATTTGCATTATGCCATTCAATCCTCATCACAACTCCAAATACTAGAAGCTGTTACAATAATGTCCATTTTACAGTTATAGAAACTAAGGCCCAGAAAGTTCAAATTAGTTGTCTAAAGCCCCCAGCTTAGCAAACAACAGAGATAGGATTTGAAACCATGTCTGTCTCAATCCAAAGCCCAAAGACTTATTGCATATTAGCTGCTTCCTTGAAAGAATTGTGTAGTTTCTTGACGTTGGCACATACCTGCAGAATTACAACCAAATAAAATACACACAACAGGCCAGGTTTTGCAGTTACACTTACATTCTGTTCTGTCTGTCTGAGTCTGAAGAGGCAACACAATGTGGCGTTAAGAGCCTGGATCCTGGATCCTGCTTGTATGGGTTTGAATCCCTGTTCTACCAATTATTACCACTGTGTCACTGGGCAAGTCACTTCACCCTCTGGCCTGTTTTCCCTCAGTCAAATGAAAATGATATTCATAGTATTGACTTATAGGGGATTATATAGATTTAATCAGTTAATATTAGTAAAGTTTTTTAGAACAGCATCTGTTCCATTGTTGCTGTATGTGTTCAATTTGAAAAACAAACAAAAAAACTTTTGAGAATTCCTAGACAAGAATAGATGCACCTTAGGAAACGCATGTGAAGGTTCAATGTAAAAGCTTTCAATACAGTGCCTGATTGCGGTGCAGTGGACAACAAATGGTGGCTATTACTGTTGTTGTACATGGGAAGGTGAAGGTGGCCTTCATTTCCTTCCTGGCCCAGGCTTCAGGAGTGGAGGCCCTGAAACTTCTCACCCTAATTGGCACGGAGTTGTTCTGGGTGATTGTAAGGGAGGCAAGTAGTTAACTGGCATAAAGCTACCACCTTCCCTCTGAAAAACAAGGTGTGAATGGCGGACAGCCAGTCTCACCCCTGGTCATTCCGGAGTGTTGGCCTAGAAACCTCATCATGAAAGCACGGATTTCCCAGTAGTGGAGGGCAGCAAAAGTGGAGTTTAAAAAAGTGTGACAGCTGTTCAGGTCTCCTGCAGGAAAATAGTGATTTCTCAAAGATGGTTTGTATTATGTCACAAATAATACATACGAATGAAAGTGAAGTGGAGCCTAAATGGGTAAACCTTTTATTCTACTCCTTCCTGCTTTTGTTTCTTCTCCTTTTTCCCTGTGTCTCCACATGAATTACCAGGCTTTATGAAAATGCTATATTTATTTATTTATTTTTTTTTTAACTTTTATTTAATGAATGTAAATTTCCAGTGTACAGCTTATGGATTACAATGGCTTCCCCCTCCCATAACTTCCCTCCCACCCGCAACCCTCCCCTCTCCCGCTCCCTTTCCCCTTCCATTTGCATCAAGATTCATTTTCAATTCTCTTTATATACAGAAGATCAATTTAGTATAAAGATTTCAACAGTTTGCACCCACATAGAAACACAAAGTGAAACATACTGTTTGAGTACTAGTTATAGCATTAAATCACAATGTACAGCACATTAAGGACAGAGATCCCACATCAGGAGCAAGTGCACAGTGGCTCCTGTTGTTGACCCAACAAATTGACACTCTAGTTTATGGCGCCAGTAACCACCCTAGGCTGTCGTCATGAGTTGCCAAGGCTATGGAAGCCTTCCAAGTTTGCCGATTCTGATCATATTTAGACAAGGTCATAAAAGACAGAGTGAGGATAGTAACCAGTGATTCCTAAGAGTGGCATTTACCAGGTTTGAACAATTATACAGCATGAAGTGGGGAAGAGGACCATCAGTACACACAGGTTGGGAGTAGAGCCATTGGTGGTAGAGTAGAGGTTATGATTACAAAGGAATGAGGCCCAAGTGTGCTAGACATGGCCTAGAACAAAGGACAGAGTCATTATTAGAGGAGCTAAGAAAGGTGCTGTCTAAGCTACAAGTAATTTTTCTGATTGAGAGGCAAATAGAACCTGATAGAAGGGGCTTGATAATAATCTGGTGGGCTTTAGGCCTTGTAAATTCAGAGGCCCAGACCTATCTATCTCTTCCCATGGGGTATATCCTAAGGGAGGTGTGAACCTCCTAGGGGAAGGCACTCTGTTGACTTTCATTACTTGGCTGGCCTGGGAGGAGAGCTGGCCAGGTAAAGGCAGGTGGCATCACTAACAAGAAATTTACAGTTCTGCCTGCAATGTTGCTGACCCTACTTGACCACCCCCTCAGCTGCAGTGGTCACTTTGGAAGTTGGGCTGAGTGAAGGGCTTTTCAGCTTGGAGCCAATAAGATCTGTGGCTCTGACTGGGCATCCTTCGACTCCAGGGCAGGTCCATTTCCAGTGACCCAACTCTTGGCAGAGCTGCCAGGGCTCTTCCCAAGCTGACTTCTGCTGAAGCCCAGGCTTACCACATTGAAAGCCACTGCAGTGGACTGGCCTGTTGGGTCTCCTTGAGGGCAGATCACTGTACAGATCAGCCATTAATAGGCCTGCCACCCATTGCTTCTGATGCCGAGCTTTCTTTTCCTCCTGGTTTGTGTTAAAGCAGACCAGAGGATGCAAGTCAAGGGAGTGCCCAAGTCCCATCTCTAATCTTCGGTGAAAATGCTATATTTAAGAAATGATACCACCTCAAATTTGGGTAGGTCTACAGTTTATAGGTCCTTTCAACCTGCATAATTTTATTTGATCCTCCTAATGATTCAACATGATTTCCATTTTACAGATGAGAAAGTTGGGGGCCAGGAAAGCTAGGTTTCTGGACAGATAGCTGGGACGCTGCAGAATCAGGCTTACAGCTCAGACGTCTGTCTTTTGGTTTTACTACTCTGGAAGAAGGCAAATCCTGGGAGATCATCTTCCCTCTTTGCTGTGGGAATTGCTCCTTCTCCACCTATCAACTTTTCTACCCTCACACACCAGAGGATCTCAAGGGGACGTCTGGCTCTAAGCGCCCTCACCTCCTTACAGCACCTTTCTCCTGCCAGAAGCTAAGCCAATGTTGCACCTAGGTTTCTGCACAGTGTGAGTTTAAGTAATTCACATCACTCTGCTTGAGCTCCTCAGGGTGTGTTTGCATTTTGCCATCTTCTTGTCTGCCCCTGGGATCCTAGGTCTGGGATGCAGTCGACCCACCCTGCCTCCAGGGAGGTGAAGACACACCCTGGAGGTAAAGGCTGAAAGGCGTGCATCTTTGCAGCTTTGCACTGCCCATTCTTCCATCATGAGGCTGTGAGCTGATGCCAAGGCTGGCTCCAGGTGAGGTGCTCAGTGACAGAATGTGTCCTCAGTTGGCTTGAGCTGTGGATTCTCTCCAGTCCTGGCCTATCCAGCTTCCAGAGTGCAGGAACACTTTGGAGCCCTGGAAGCTCCAGAGTCTTGATCTGTTCTTTGGATGGTACATATCCAAATAGGTATACCGAGGTTTAGCACATTTTCAATGGTCAATCTTTTCTTTGTTATTTCAGCCCTTGGTACCATGATTAGAACGCTTCTTCCCCTCTCCCCAAGATGATGTATCTGCTATTTTTTTTTCTTTGCTTACTGGATTTATTTTTATTTATCCAGCAACCTGAGACTGCAGTTAAGCACTGTCTTTTAGCAATCAGACAGCTGTTATTTTGCTCAAGAAAGATAATACAGGGCTGCTGAGGAAGATCCAAACGCACTGTCTGGTCTGCTGAGTGCTGGAGTTAATTGAAGGATGGGCTGGATTGGATTCAACCTAGAAGGTCAAGAATCCCAGGGTCCAGAAAGGACTGACTGTTCTTCCTCACATTGCACTGGCAACTCTGTTCCACTTGGAACTCAGGCTTGTTGAGTTACAGGATGTTGTTTGGAGTCCGGATGACCTGATTTGACTGTCATCTTCTGCAGCTTGTACAGTTTGTGGAAACTTGCCATGAAAGGTGAGCAAGAGACAAGGTCTCTGCCCTTGCAGAGCTTTGAGCATAGAGGACAGAGCAGGCAGAGGGCAACTCATGAAACAGCTCACAATGACAAATACAGCTATGTGTTATAAGTAAAAAACCTACAGGAACAGTGAATTGGAGGGACAAGGAGGCATCCAGGAAGAGGACATTTGAGGAGAGAATGAAGGAGTTTACCAGGTGAGGGGATGGGAATGTGGATAGGGAAGTGCAGCAAAGAGCAGGTGCAAATCTGTTGAGCTGGGAGGAGGTGTGGACCATTGAGGAACAGAAAACAGCCAGTGTGGAATGGAGGAACTGCAGCGTGAGACATACTCAGTGAGCCTGGGGAGGGAGATGGGGGTGCAAAGCAGAGAATGGGAGTTTGGTCTTGGTTCTTAGAATTCACTGAAGCTATGAAAAGACTGTAAACTTTGAGTTGTTAAAACAGTCTGTTTAAATTATGGAGTGTGGACTGGATGGCACAGGAATTGGGTCCAGGTAGGAGGCTTTGCAGTGGCCCAGGGAAGAATGAAAGGAAAAGAATGGGACTCAGTGATGGGTTGCTTTGGGGGTTTGTATAGTAAGGATGGGACAATACTTGTACACAGTAGGCATTCATTGAATGTTATTATCCTTCCTGTCCTTTATATTTTTTAAAGAGTTATTATTTGAAAGGAGGAGTTACAGGCAGAGGGAGAGACAGAGAGAAAGATCTTCCATTGATGTTCATTCCTCAATGGCTGGCGCTGAGCCAATCCAAAGCCAGGAGCCAGGAGTTTCTTCTGGGTCTCCCACATGGGTGCAGGAGCCCAAGCAATGCTTTCCCAGACTATAAGCAGAATACTGGATGGGAAGAGGAGCAGCCAGAACTCGAACTGGCACCCATATAGAATGCCATTCATGGGTCAGCATCATAGGCAGCAGCTTAACCCACTATGCCACAACACCAGCCCCTCCTTCCTTGTCCTTGAACCTGGATTTCTGTGGCTCTGTAAGCACCTTGTACTCCCCTTGGAGAAGTAGATCCACAGCTTCAGTTTTCAGTAAGTTCAAGAGCATCACCTCTCACCTTTCTAGATTCCAATCTTTTGTGGTTGAAGCCTGCTTTGTGGTTGACACCCAATGGGCAGCCACTTCTTATATGACATTACTTATACGCCAGGGCATACCTCTGCCACCTGGTACTTGTCCAAAAACATGGGTTGCTGGTGAGAAGCTGTGTGCCAGCAGATACATCCTCTGCTGAGCAGGAGCTGAGATCCCATGAGGGGGCCCTGTTGTATCCGAGTGAAGAAGTGCCTGCCTCCTTACAACAGTAGGGCGGAGGCCACGTGCCCTTTCTTTCCCTAAGTGATACCTGGGAGGAGGAGAGTTGCAAAAGGGGCCTTGAGAGGAGGAAGAGGCTCAGCCAGGGCCACATCAGATATATACATACTTGTGTGCATGCACCTGTGTTCCTATAGGCTTGTGAGGGTGCACGTGTTTGAGTACACATGTGACTGTTACAGCCACATGCTTGCGTGCTTTGGCTCAAGTCTGCATGTATAAGCATGGTTCTGTGTGTGCACTCCTGCGCTTGAGTGTGTGGGATGTCTGTTTTTGTATTTGTGTTTGTATGTGTGTGTGTCTGTGTGTCCCTTAGGAGCCATGGGCCTAAGCGGCCCCGCCCCCAGAGTCACACATGCCCCTGATTACCAGCAGGTGGCTCCTGAACACCGTGTGCTGGGCTCTTGGGAAGGTGTCAGCTGTGTTCCTCCAATCTTCTCCTTCCTGAGAGAATCACTATGTTAGCACTGCAAGAGCCCTCCCCACTGCTCTGATCACCTGGGACTTCCTCTAAGCCCCTGCCTTTGCTGGCTTCTACCCTCAGCATACACAGAAGAGAGGGAAATCCGTAATGGGAATACTGGGCCTAAGAAAGACAATTTTGACTTGGGGGAGGGTTCTGAGGGTGGCAGGGCTTCCATTTAGGTAGCTTAACCCAACAGTATTGGTGTTCCTGGCTCTATACCAGGCTCTTGCCTCGTGAAGTTAGCGGGACCCAGGCTGGAAGAAAGGCAGTAGGCAAAGACCAGGGCTGCTCCATCTGGGCCACAGAAAGGGCAGAGGAAAATGCCCAGGAACACCTGCTAACCTTTACTTGAAGTAGCATTGGGGCCAAGCAAAGCAGGCAGTTGGCACTTGGCCTTTCTTGGAAGGGAGGCAGTGTTATCAACTGTATCTCCAAGAGACAACAAGCAAGTGTGCAAGCACAGCCAATCTTTGACTGTGTGGCCTCAGGACAGTCAGGAAGGCTTGCAAAGGGACTCAACTGGATGTGACCACATGACCTTGAGAGCTGCCAGAGAGCTCCCTTTGACCCTGCTAGAACTGACTCCTGTTTGGGTTCTGGCCCACATGAGGCTGTGAGCAGACAAGTTCCTGGTTGCCTCATCTCTGGATCTTTGGTGCTCCGCCCAGAGCAGTGCTGGGGAGGGTACTTGCTGGTGATTCCATGAGCAGGAAGTGGCAGAGGGCTGGCAGGCACTGCCTGGCAACACCTGGCAGCCACGGTGCCAGGGCAAGGCCAGTTCGGGTGGTGGAGTTGAGCTGGAAAGGCATATGGAGCTTGAAGCTGAGCCTGGATGGGCCCTGCTCTGATTGGATTGGAGGGCATCTGAGGAAGGTGGAGGCGCCCAAGAAGGGGAGCTCAGATCAGACCCCTGTAGCCAATCCCTTCTGGAAAGTCCTGAGCCATCAGGCAATCCTGTGGTTTTCTGTTCCCTGCCAGGCTCTGGCAGGGATGTACCTCAGGGCAGCTAGTGACTGTGGGAAGAGAGTAGAGAGAGAGGCAAACAGCAGACTTTGGTCCCCAGACTGAGTTCAATTGAAGCTGCTCAGCCTTTTATCTTGAGGACAAATTGGAGTGCACTTTTAATCAATAGAGTGTGTATTGAATGCCTACTCTTTGTAGTCTGTGATTCTGGATTCTGGTGCTGTTTGGAGAACAGGACTTGTGAGGTCCTTCCTGTCCTGGTGGAGATGTCCTGGTAGGGGAGACAAGCATACACATAAATAGACAAGTTAATCTGGGGGAGGTGGCAGGAACACAATAAAAGAATGTATGCAGTGCAGTGACTTGGGGGAGGAAGAGCTGGAGCTACTTTATATCAGGTGGTTGGGGATGGGCTGTTGGAGGAGGTGAGTTGAGCTGAGGTCTGGATAATGATGGTGGGAAGAACATTCTGGATAAGATTTTATTTGAAGAAAAAGCTCTGTGGAAAAATTTGAAAATCACCCAGTCTCCTTTTATTTAAATTCATTTATTTGAATTTCAAAAGTAATACATATTCATTATAAAAATTTCAAACCTTATTAATTCATAGAAGGCAAAATGTAGAAGTAGCTTCTCCTGCCTTCGTTTCTCCTCGATTCCACCTTTCTGGAGAAAATCCCTTTCCCAGGTAGGTAGGTGACTTCCTAGGTTTTTCTCAGTGTTTGTAAATATTCATGTTTGTGACCAGCTTTCTCTCTCTTCTTGCTTGTCTTGTAGGATGTTCAAGCTTAACGAGTCTAAAATGGGACTCAGGATTCCTTCTTCCAAACTTCTTCCTCTCACAGGGTCTGTCATCTTAGTAAATGGAACCCCACTCCCTGTCCCCCACAACTACTCGCACCTGGAAGCCCGGAGACTCCTTGATTCCTGCTTTGCTGTCAGGTCACAGATTCAATCCCCTAGCAAGTCCCGACATAGGCCCCTATCTGGATACTCCTTGTGGTACACTGCCTCCTATCTGGTTTAAGGCTCAGCACATCTCATGGCAATTCATTTTCCATCCAGCAGCAGGAGTGAGCTCTTAAATATAGTAACTGGCTATGTCTCTCCTTGCTTAATACACCAGTGCCTTCCCATTACCCTCAGGAATAAAACCCAAACTCTGTAGTGCAGTCTGATTATCAAGGCCTAAATGATTGGACCCTTTCTTCCTCTCCAGTTTCACCTTGCTCCTTTCTCCCCTTCATCTGAAGTAGACTCCCCCTGCTTCTCCACTCCTTGAATTTGCAAGGCTGGTTCTTTCTCATCATTCTGACCTTAGCTCAGTGTCACCCTCTGGGGAAGCCTCCCTTAATAGCTCCATGTAAACTCGTCTTCCTTCCACCCCACCAACCCCTCACCCCAGCCACCACCTTTTATTTCCTCGCAGTACTTGTGGTATCAGAGCCAATCTTGCTTGTTTGCTCCTGTGGTTATTATCTGCCTCTTATGCCCCCTTGGAACTCAGGCTCCATCAGGGCAAGGATATTGACCCACTCTTGTTCATGGCTCTATTGATGATGGATAAAGAAAACTGTTTCCAGATTGTTGCTAATGAACAAGGCTTTTATGAATTCTTATACATACATCCTTTAAAATTTTTTTAATAAAGCAACACAGCATTATAGATTTAAAAAAATTATTTATTTGAAAGGCAGAGTTAGAGCAGGGTGGGGGGAGAGAGAGAGATTGATCTTCTGTTCTCCAGTTCATTTCCCAGACAGCCGTAATGGCCAGGACTGGGCAGATTGAAACCAAGCGCTTCATCCAGGTCAAACACTTGGGCCATCTTCCACTGCTTTGCTAAGTGCATTAGCAGGGAGCTGGATCAGAAGTGGAGCAGCCAGTCAGCAGAAGTCAGCTTGTGAAGAGCCCTGGCAGCTCTGCCAAGAGTTGGATCACTGGAAATGGACCTGCCCTGGAATCGAAGGATGCCCAGGTCAGAGCCACAGATCTTATTGGCTCCAAGCTGAAAAGCCCTTCACTCAGCCCAACTTCCAAAGTGACCACTGCAGTTGAGGGGACAGCCAAGTAGGGTCAGCAACATTGCAGGCAGAACTGTAAATTTCTTGTTAGAGATGCCCCCTGCCTTTACCTGGCCAGCTCTCCTCCCAGGCCAGCCAAGTAATGAAAGTCAACAGAGTGCCTTCCCCTAGGAGGTTCACATCTCCCTTAGGATGGACCCCATGTGAAGAGATAGATAGGTCTGGGCCTCTTAACTTACAAGGCCTAAAGCCCAACAGATTATTATCAAGCCCCTTCTATCAGGTTCTATTTGCCTCTCAATCAGAAAATTTACTTGTAGCTTAGACAGCACCTTTCTTAGCTCCTCTAACAATGACTCTGTCCTTTGTTCTAGACCCTGTCTAGCGCACTTGGGCCTCATTCCTTTGTAATCATAACCTCTACTCTACCACCAATGAATCTACTCCCAACCTGTGTGTACTGATGGTCCTCTTCCCCACTTCATGCTGTATAATTGTTCAGACCTGGTTAAGGCCACTCTTAGGATCATTGGTTACTATCCTCACTCTGTCTTTTATGACCTTGTCTAAATATGATCAGAGTCGGTGAACTTGGAAGGCTTCCATAGCCTTGGCAACTCATGACGACAGCCTAGGGTGGTTACTGGCGCTATAAACTAGAGTGTCAATTTGTTGGGTCAACAACAGGAGCCACTGTGCACTTGCTCCTGATGTGGGATCTCTGTCCTTAATGTACTGTACATTTTGATTTAATGCTATAACTAGTACTCAAACAGTATGTTTCACTTTGTGTTTCTATGTGGGTGCAAACTGTTGAAGTATTTATACTAAATTGATCTTCTGTATATAAATAGAATTGAAAATGAATCTTGATGTGAATGGAAGGGGAGAGGGAACGGGAGAGGGGAGGGTTGAGGGTGGGAGGGAAATTATGGGAAGGGGAAGCCATTGTAATCCATAAGCTGTATACTGGAAATTTATATTCATTAAATAAAAGTTAAAAAAAAAAAAAAAGAAGAAGTGGAGCAGCCAGAACTTGAACCATGTGGAATGCTGGCACTGCAGGTGGTGTCTTAACCTACTATGTCACAATGCTAGCCACTATACATGCATCTTTGCTAATTGTGTAAGGGCTTCTGGGGGGACATAGGCCTATAAGTGAGAGTCCAGATTTTAAAATTTGATAGATATTGTCAAGTTAGTATTCAGATTACTCTGCCAATTTGTGTCCCATTGATTTGTTTTAAAATATTTATTTGTTTGAAAGGCAGAGTTAGAGAGGCAGAGGCAGTGAGAGAGAGAAAAAAAAACTTCCATCTGCTGGTTCACTCCCCAAATGGCTGCAAGTGGCTGGAGGTGGGCCATTGTGAAGCTAGAAGCCAGGAGCTTCTTCCAGGTCTCTCAAGAGGGTACAGGGGCCCAACTTCTTGGGCTATCTTTTACTGCTTTCTCAGGCCACAGCAGAGAGCTGGATCGGAAATGGAGCAGCTGGGACTTGAACCGGGGCCCATATGGGATGCCAGCACCACAGGCGGTGGCTTTACCCACTATATCACAGCGCTGCCCCCAACCCCCATTGATTTTGATTGTGCATGCCTTTCTCTATATCTTTGGCAACACTGGATGATAGAAATACTCCTCCCCCCTTTCTAGACCATTAACAAAACCAAATATTCTACTTTGTTTAAATTAATATTTCCAGAGTGGGTGCTGTGGTGCATCCTATATGGGTGCTGGTTTGATTCCTGGTGGCTTCACTTCTGGTCTAGCTCCCTGTTGGTGTAGCTGGGAGGGCAGCAGAGGATGCTCCATGTTCCTGGGCCTATGTGGGAGATCCCGAGGGGGCTCCTAGCTCCTGGCTTTGGCTTGGCACAGTCCTTGCCATTGTAGCCATTTGGAGAGTTAACCAGTGGATGGAAGATCTCTTTCTCTCTCTCTGTCTTCCCCCTCTCTCTCCCTCTCTGTCTCCTTTTCTACTTATGTAATCTTCCTCTCAAATAGACAAATCTTTTATAAAAAAGAAATTTGTATTTCCCTGATCATGTGAAGTTGGAGATGTTTCACATGTTTTTTCATCATTTTTACCTTTCCTTGGATGATAAACACATTGCTGATTTGATTCCCTAATATGGCTCTATTTGTAAGAAAGAAGATTAAGTAATGGTAAAGGGTGGGTGATTATCAGGGTCTGCTACATATCAGTAGGCTGTAAGTATGTGTTTGTCTGGTTACTTATCTGTTTATTCATTGCTATATTCTTATAATCTGGAGTTAACTTATGTATGTCGCAGATATGATTTTTTTCTTTTATATTTCAATATTGCTTAAGACTTTAATATCTTTTTAAAAAATATTTATTTGTTTGAAAGGTAGAGTTTCAGAGATAGAGAGGGAGAATCAGTTCTTCTATTTGTTGTTTCACTCCCTAAATGGCCACAATGGCTGGGACTGGGCTAAGTGAAAGCCAAGAGCCAGGAGCTTCTTAAAGGTCTCACTCGTGGGTGCAGGGGCCTTAACACGTGGGCCATCCTCTGCTGCTTTCCCAGACCATTAGCAGGGAGCTGGAGCAAAAGTGGAGCAGCCAGAACTTGAAATGCTGGCATTGCAGGCAGTGGCTTAATCTGGTACACCATGACGCTGGCCTCAAGCTTTTAATATAGTTTTTAAAAAATAGATCCTTAACTTTTCTTTTTTCTGTTATTGTGAGAACAGCTTATGTACCTATAAAAATTTTAAATCTATAAGATGGTATTTAATGAAACGTGGTTTTTTCCTCCTGTTACATTAAGGTAATGTTGTGTGACAGCTTTTATTTATTTGAGCAGGAGAAAGAGGGAGTAAGAGTAAGGGAGCATATTACCCTCTGCTGGCTCACTCACCGCAGGATCACAATGACCAGGACTGAGCCAAGCATGATTAGGGAGCTGGGAACTCACTCACTCCAGGTCTCCTATGCAGGAACCCAATTACTGGAGCCATCACTACTGCCTCACATGGTCTGTTTGAGTAGGGAGCTGGAGTCAGGAGCCAGAGCTGGGAATAGAAACCAAGTACTCCAGAGTGAATCACAGGCATTTTTACCTTTAGGTCAAATGTTCAATCTGAACCTTTCACATTTTCTTTAAGAGTTTTCATGCACATTAAACTCATTCATTTGTTGATGATTCTCCCAAAAATTATGAGCTCCAAGTTATTTATACTTCATATGACTACTCATTGGGTACCTACTATGTTCTTGGCATTGTACTAAGCATATAGAACAGGGGATATGTAAGTATTTTTTTCTATCTTTTGAGAAGATGTGCTATCTTTATTCACATTTACATTTCAGATACTTCTACAGTAGTATATACATCTCTACCTCATTGTTATTAATGTTTGCTTGTTATTCTAGTTTATGCATATACCAGAATATATTTAATCTGATCTCCATTGATGGGCTTTTGTACTGCTTCCTGTGTTTGCAATTATAAACAAAGCTGTAGTGAATATCCCTGTAGCTATATCTTTGCAGGCATGTGCAAATATATATGCAGCACAGTCTCCTAAAATGGAATTGCATTTTAAGTTTGATAGACATTGCCAAATTGTCCTCCAAAACTGTGTTCCAATTCACACTCCCATCAAATGTGTGAGTGCCTATTTCTCTACTTTATTTGCAACCCTGGATATTATCAGTCTTAGTTTTTTGCAAACATAATAAAAAACATACATTTTGTTTTATTTTGCTGATCAGGAGTAAGACTGAGAATATTTTCATATTTACTGGTTACCTGTATTACTTCTATGAATGTCCATGTTCTTTTGCACTTTTTATATGGAGTTATTCTTGAAAAAAGTTTAAATTGATTTGTAAATTCATATAGTATATATCCAAGCTTTGTTCTAGGTGTTACAAATATTTTCTCATAGGCAGTCTTAAGTCTTTGAGAACATTACTATCTGTTTAGACCACATTTCTCTAATGTCTTCCTACAGATGTCTGAACCTAGATTTAGATAGAGGTTATTTTTATTTTTATTGTTACTTTTTTTCAGCAAAAATTCGCAGAGGACAGTATAGAGTCTTGATCTAGAGAGGTGGAGCAGTGTTTCACCGGGCTTGCTGTTGACATTTTTTCTGCATTGATAGGATGCCTCGCCATTGATCTTCATGTTTTTGTTTGTTTTGTTTTGTTTGTTAAATTCTTAGGACTTAATGTCTTTTTTTCTGCTTAAAAATTGTGTTACACAAAACACTGGATGGCCCTGCATCCTTAGTTTAGATCACTATTTCAACAACTACTCCAGGGAGTCCCAGTGATTTGGTTGAAATGACTCAGGGGTTGTCAATGGGTGAGGACTAAGTGGCTGCATAGAGGTAACCACCCCTGTTCAATTGAAGTGGTGCCAGAAGGTGTCTGCATGCTGCTGTCTGAAGAAAACAATGGTTTGTTTCAGCAGTCTTGAAAACTGCTGCTGTAGAGCGAGGTCTTCATTTCCTAAAAGCTGTGAAGCTCTGGGGCATCAAAGAATGTCTTCTTTTTGTATTGTAATCTCTCTCTTACTATGAGCTCCGTCTTGACCCTTTCTGGATGTTCATGGGTGTTTGTAGAGCAGATTTGGGTTAATCAGCCATCCCCAAATCATTCTTTCTTGGGTGAAGGTGATGCTCACCTTGGGGTTCTTGGACTTCTCTGCAATGGAAATTGACAAGAGGCAAACACACACCCCAGACAAGATTTATTGGGGGCTTATGCTTGAACACAAGGGAGAGACCATGATGGGAAGAGATTCTACTGTCTTGCTCAATGCGGGGAGCTGGCTAGTGATTTTTATTGGGTAGGGAGGCAAGGAGGCACTCTGATAGCATGTGGCAACTCAAGTTGCACCCAACCCAGTGTTCTATGCAGGTGTTGTTTCTCTTGCACATGGCATGTTCAAAAGGGCACTGTTACTCCCTGCCACCACTCCAGGAAGGTCATGTTTCAGACACATTGGGCTTCTGTGGACATGAATGTAGGAAGTAGGAGATCTTTTGTGGTTAGGATTGGTTTCTTGCTCCTCATTGGTGTTGGAGCTGGATGGAAGGACCTATGATTGGAGATGCATACATGTGCACTTGGGAGATGGATACATGTCAGGTTGGGAAGGGCTCAAATTTATGAATCCTATTTCTGTGTGTGTCAAAGGTACTCCGTAGTAAGATTCATTGGTATCTCTTATTTTAATGTATTAACTCTTGTCTGTTCAAATATATGAATGTTCCCTTACAACAAAGAGGTTTATCTGGGACAAAGGTGCAGCAAGACAAAGTGAGTGGAGAATCTTTTCTGGGCAAATCCATCGTGATGCTTTTGACCTTACTACTGGGAACTACAACCTTGAAGAAAAGAATCTTTGTTTAAATAAGAAATCCATGGTGTGGCTGCTTCAGAGTTGGTTAATGCAAGCAGTCAATAAGGCCTAAGAGTCTTCATATTATGTACAATATGGCTGCTGTGGTTCTGGGGTTACATGCAGGTATAACATTCTGCAGTGTTTTTATTGCTCATGGACTCATATACACACATTTAATGTTTATATATTTTATTATATATATATTTCAAAGTTTTACTGAAAAAGAGAGAGGGAGAAAGGACATCTATTGACTGGGCCTTTCCTTAAATGCCCAAATTAGCGAGGGCTGGGCCAGGCCACAACCAGGAGCTGGGAACTCTGTCAGGGTTTCCTACATGGGTGAGAGAGATCCAAGTACTTCAGTGTCATGTGCTCCTTCCCAGGGTGTTCATTAGCAAGAAGCTGGGATTGGGAGTAGAGCCAGGACTTGGATCCAGGCACTTTGACACGGAATATAGGTACCTCAATCTTACTTGCAGCACAAAACACCCTTCCCTAGATGTCCTTTAAGATTGAAGAAACCTCTTGAAGTATTGCAAGCTGATCCCCTTATGTCTCATTTGTCAGAACTGAAGCACACATCTGCTCTTAAGTCAGTCACTGTTAAGGGAACAGGTTTAGTCTAATCAGTTGCTGCCCATTCAAGATATTACCCCGAGCTGGGGAGACAATCACCTCCCCTTAGTGGTGGTTACCTGGTCAAAAGCAGGGAGGGTATTGTTAGCAAGGAAGGGGGCATGACTAACAATGGTTGCTAGGATACTGCTTTTATTTTAATTAATTAGTTAGCAGGATTATTATTGGAGCAACCTGATCCAGTATTTTGAGATTTTGCAGTTCACTTCAAATGATAGTACATAAGAAAGAGTGTGTATGTGCATATTTTAAATCTGGTTCTATTGGAGCACCTAGGAGGCAAGTGAATAGGACTTTGTTGTTGTGAACACAATTGGATGTTCAGGAGACCAAATAGTTGGTGTCAAGAAAGAAAATGAGAGATTTATTAGAGGCAGAACTAAGTGTACAATTTCTTCATGATCTCACTCTTTTGAATATTTAACACACCCTATCCAATTTTAGAATTTCATTTGTTTGAAATTGCATCCATCCAGTTTGGCAACAAAACTACCATCTATTAACAAGGGTTTGAATTATTAATTATTTTTTTGATTGGTTGAAAGGCATTTGGACATGAGGTTTGTAACTAGTGGTCACAGCTGGTTCTATATATTTTCTTTATATTAAATGAAGGCACATTTTGGTTTTGTTCAGATGAAAATTTCTAGGTTCTACATGTTGGCAAAAGGGAACATGGTGGTGAATGACTTTGATGGTACGGTCCATACATCTATGAGACTTGTCTCTGTGGCAGGTGATAGTTGCAAAGTACAGACTATCAGTGATAGAAATAAAATTGTGTGTATTCTGGTAAGAGCTGCTGCTAAGCTCTGTGGACACTGGCAATCTAGTCAATTCACAACAGTGTGTGCCATTTACAGCATGGCAAGGCTAACATGAAGTGCTGTGCACTGGGTCAGGATACATGCAGTGCCCAGGGAATGCCACTGTCACCAGAGAGCATGAATTATGCGCTTTGTACCTCCAAACTATTTGAGCTCAAATTGACCCTCCAGGGTCCAAAACCCAGTCCAAATGTCCTCATACTGTTGTGCCTTGGAATGCAGGAAGGGGAACAGGGAAGGCTCACCCATAGCTATGCTTTTATATGCTTTCAAATAGTGGAACTGATTCTCCAAAGTAATCTTTCTTCATGCATCCAGACACTTGAACAATGCAACCCGGCGTCAAGCTTTGAGCTTTTGTAGCATCATCCTGAAATTAAATACCCTTCTCAGTCTTGGCAAATATTTTTTCCACTCCTCAGAGCTCCAGAGACCTGGTGGTTCTCTTCTAGTGGGCAGCGGCACTGAAGAGACATGCTGCTGATGGTGGTCTCAGCATGGGGCTGAGAGGCAAACAAAGGATGCTGTGTGTGTGTGTGTGCATGTGTGTTGGAGGAGGAGGATGGGAGGCCAGGAAAGACACAGAGAGAAGGAGAGAGGGAGAGAAATTGGAAGAGAATGTGCCTGTTTCCAAGAGAAGTCCTGCTAACAGGTTTCTGGGTAAATGAAAGTTGTATTGTCTTCCATCAGAGATGACTTTAAAATCAAGTGCTTTAATGCTAATACTGCAGATGTCTGCAGGAGACACAGGCCCGTGCTGAACACTGTAGTTACATAGCTGTGCAAAAAAGTACATGAAGGAAAGGGCTAATGTGCAATACTTCTATTTAAGATAGAAGGAGGAAATAGAAATTGTGATAGCATGCTATTTCAAGTAATAATAGAAAGTACTTGATGTTTACATGGCGAATGGATCAATACTAATTCTGTAGTCAGTGCACATACAGTAGTTTGGATTATACAAGTGATAGATGCACTCAGTATAGCTGAAATTTCCACCCTGAAACATTTATTTCTTGCTGCGTGTTAGATGGAATTTTCCACCCAACTATCTGGAAGGATTTGCATAAGAATGGTGATAGAGCAGTATTCTTTAATGATGTGCTTTTCTTTGTTAAACTTCAAAAATGTCTATGGTGCATGATGAGGTTTGGGTGTATTGCCAAGCTAATGCTTTTATATTTTCTTTAAAGAGCTTATCTTCACTGTGTTGTGGGAGTTACTTTATATTGTGGTTATAAAGGCAGTGGCAGTAAAGCCGAATTTGTAGCAACCCCCAATAAATGCTTCCTCCTCAAGAGCATGGTCTTGCTTAGAAGGCAATTTGGGAAGGCATTTGGCTGTCACTGGTTCAGCTGCAGTGAATCCACTCGACGCATGTTTCGCTGCCATACCTGATTCTGCTCACCAGGAGGCTGGGATGCCCTTCTCCAGCTCAAACAATGACCTCTTGTTAGCCTCACTCAGTGCTGTTCCTGTCACAGGGGCTTGAGATCAGCCTAAAGCCTGGTGCTCTCACTGAGGTTGAGTTGAATTATTCAGATGAGAGTCTGCGAGCAAACACTGTTTGGAAAGTGACCTTTTTGTCCTCCCACAAGAACCTAATGTTTACAATGTGAGGAGGAGAAGGGACTGGAATCTTGGGAATTCCAGGAATGCAACTACCAGCAAATGAAGACTCACTCTTCAGCTTCTGCTCCACAGCAAGGATTTGCAAGTACAAAAGTGGGAAAACAAAACCCAAAGCTGGAGCCCACGAGGGTGATTCCTTAGAGGACTTCCCAGTAACCTCAGTGTCAGTGAAACAAAGAAATTTGAAACCAAAGAGTAGAAGAAAACTTGGAGGTCACCTAATCCGTCCCCTTGCTAATGCATGAACCTCTTTCCCATCATAGCTTTGCAGTTCATTGATCAGCAGTTGCTGCTTGAATACCTCCAGGGACAAAGAACTCACTTCCTCCCAACAGCAGAGACAGCAGATGTGGTCATGTGGTGGTCTCACTCTGTGCCACGTGTAGTCATAAGCCCTTGAAAGTCATTATCTTATTTAATGTGCACAACAACCTTCTGAGGTTGATACTATTATTGTCACGCTCATTTTACAGCTGGAGATACATTGCAGAGAAGGAATTTAAGCCCATGAAGTAATAGTGTCTGTTCTTAACCTCACATTCCCCTACCCTGCCTGTCCATTTGCTGGTAGTCCAGGTTGCTGCTCCTCTGTCCTTTGGAATCATTTGGGATACACTTTGCCCTTCTTTCACATGATAGCTCTTCAGATACTAGAGGCATCTCTGCTGTCCCTCTTGTCGCCCAGTTTATTGTTATATATTTTTTTTAATTTCAAGCAAAACTTTCTTCTTTGATGAGTTCCTCCAGATCTATTCCCATTTACCACTGTTCTTCTCAGAACATCTCACGTATTTATTGCTTCAGTTCATGAGTAAGAACATCTTTTGTTTCTTTATTGAACATGTTAAAGAGCCATTGTAATTTTGACTTTCTTTCATTAAGAGTCAGTGGGCTTTGTTGGTGATGTCTATTCTGGGTGTGTAGTGAAGCTTCCCGAGGAGCACATGATGAACTTTTTCCACAGCCCTTTGCAGGGAGAAAGTTAGAAAATCCAGAGCACTAAAGTAAGTCAGAGTTGAGCTCCGATGTCTTTGCTGGTGGGAAAGGCAGTGTCAGAATAAAGGACAGGAAGCCTTCTTGCAGAGTGCTGGCGGTGGTCTTGCAAGGCCCTATGGGAAGCAGCTGCTCTTGGTTGCAAGGACGGATCTGATTCAGCCTCTGACCTGGATTCTCTGAAGCTCACTGGCACGTCTCCATGGCCCTCGCCATTGCTTTCCCAGCTTGTGAAAGGTGATCATGTTGTTGACATTCTGGTGTTGTATTTTCCCAGGGAGTGAGTCAGAGTCAGGCAACCAGGGGCTTGTTTTATGACCTTGGGCTAATCTCTCTACCTCTCTGGGCTGTAGTATCCTCATCTGTAGAGATAAATAAGCCTTCTGAACAGGGTATGGCAGAAGTTAAGTGAAGTGATGCTTGTGATAGCACCCAGCTTCTTAGAAGTTAATTGAATTGGTCTATAATGATTCTTAGAATAAATCTTGCAGGGTGTAGGACGATGACTAATGCCAAATTCTAATCCATCATAGAAGAAATAGTGAACTTTCATGGGGATTTCCTATATGGTAACTTTAAAGCAGTGTGATCTTGTCAATTCCTCCTGCAAGTCTTAGAGATGACATGTGCAGCTATATTACTATTCATGAGGAAACAAACACAAGAAAGGTATCTTGCAGTCCTATGGTCAGTGGTAGGGCTGATTTTTTTTTAAATTATGTTAAATAAAATACAGAGAGGGAAGGGGAGAGAAAAAAGGGAGGGAGGGAAGGAAAGAGGGAGGGATGAGGAGAGACAGAGATTTTCCATCTACTTTTTCACTCTCCAAATGCCCGCAACAGTCAGGGCCAGGCAGGGCTGAAGCCAGGAGCCAGGAATCCCAGCTTGGTCTCCCATGTGGGTGTCAGGGGCACACACACTTGAGCTATCATTTGCTGCCTCCCAGGTGCCTCAACAGGAAGCTGGATTGGAAGCACAGAGGAGCTAGGACTTATACTGGCATTTTATATGGGATATTAGTGTCCCAAGAGGTGGCTCAACCTGCTGTACCATAATGCCTGTTCTGGAGCTGAAGTTTGAACCCAGGTGGCAGGTATTATCTGTATGCTGCCAATAAATGTAGCCTTTAAATTAGTATTATATTACCCTGAAGGATCTCTGAGTACTGATAAGTTGGTGTTAGATGCATATAGTCCTTTTCCCAATCCCTGCAGTAAATTCTTTTAGGGTTTCCATTTCTAGTGCCTCCCGAGCCATGCTGAGGGTCTTTCTCATGGCCAAGCTGTAGCAATATAAGCCACAGAGACCCCCATTATGGCACATAAATCAAGATGAAGGCAAGCTAGGCTGCCATTGAGCTAACAAACTGAGGACAGAACATCACATTGAAATAATTGTAAACTAAAGACAAAATTATTTTGACTTAAAATAGAATTCATTACTAGTAAGAAATTAAAAAAAATTAAGGAGAAATGTAGTCAATTTTGACATTAGTAGCCATTTTTTAAAATAATTTTTGTGCTTTCCTCCAAATACCAATCACTAAAGAAACTGTTTTATTTTTATTTCTTAATCCATCCATCTTTCTTCCCTTCTGATTATGCCACAGAGTTAGGATAGGGAATGAAGTGACACTCCTTAATTGGCTTGAATAAATGTTTTTTACACTGTGGGACACTGAGTTTCCATTGGATATGGTGGAAAACACGGAGTTGTGTTGGGAGATCTGGCTGCTAACCCTGGTTCCATGTGCCCATGAGAAAACCACATCCCTTCCTTGGGTTTCTCTTCTTCCTCTGTTGGGATTGGTGAAGGTGATCTCCAAGGTTGGATTCCCTGTGGCAGAGAAGTTCAAGGACTGGTAATATAGTCAACCCTATTGGAGTCCCCATTAAGCACCACAACTCTGTGCGGGATGTGGCACTTTGAACAACAAAAATGAAGACAGGAAGCTTTAGGACAGCCCAGTTGCGGTACCAGGCTGCCAAGGCTTATTTTTCAACACTGCCTCTAACTAGCTATGGAATTGCAGTCCAGTTGTTTCCTTTTGTGCCTCATTTTCCTCATGGGATTGTTGTGCTAATAAAATGAATGAATACATGCCAAGGGATTCCTGTAGTGTCTGGCACATTGTAAGCCTTCAAATAATGTTAGCTTTTATTATAATTATTATTGATGGAGGAGGCAGATGCTGATCAAATAATCACATTAAATGTTTCAGTTGTGCTAAGTGCTCTGAGACCATTTATCAGGAGGGTTTTCTTGGCCAGGGAAGTCGTGGTTGAAGTCCAGGTCCAAAGGGTAAGTTCTTTGGTTGAAGGGGGAGTGGAACAGAATCCAGAAAGGGGGAACCACAAATGCAAGCCCTATAATGAGAGGAAGGATAGATTTCTTGGAACTTAACACCAGAGAAAAGAGAAAGAAGGAGAAAATTGGTAAGAAATGGGGTTACAGAGGGAGACAGTGACCAGGTCAGCATAGACACCGTCTTTGAGCTTATGATGAGGAAAAACTAGTATTACATTTATTTCTTGGAGGCTAGGGTTCCAGTTATGTCTATGACTCTGAATCCCTTAAGTGACACCTGGCAAGAGTTGATCTTCCGGGGGCCGGTGCTGTGGTGCAGTAGGTTAATCCTCTGTCTGTGGTGCCAGCATCCCATATGGGTACCGGTTCTAGTTCTGGCTGCTTCTCTTCCAGTCCAGCTCTCTGCTGTGGCCTGGGAAAGCAGTGGAAGATGGCCGAAGTGCTTGGGCCCCTGAACCCGCATGGGAGACCAGGAAAAAGTTCCTGGCTCCTGGCTTTGGATTGGCACAGCTCCAGCTGTTGGGGCCGTTTGGGAGTGAACCAACGGAAGGAAGACCTTTGTCTCTGTCTCTCCCTCTCACTGGTCTGTAACTCTACCTCTCAAATAAATAGTGGAGGATGGCCCAAGTGTTTGGGCTCTGCACCCCATGGGAGACCAGGAGAAGCACCTGGCTCCTGCCATCGGAACAGCGCGGTGCGCCGGCCGCAGCATGCTACCACGGCGGCCATTAGAGGGTGAACCAACGGCAAAGGAAGACCTTTCTCTCTGTCTCTCTCTCTCACTGTCCACTCTGCCTGTCAAAAAAAAAAAAATCTTAAAAAAACACAAAAAAGAGTTATTCTTCCTTTAGATTGGAACCCAGCAGGAGCTGGCTTCTGAGGGGCCCTGGGAGAGTACATGGAATGAGTTGTAGTTCAGAAGGATTGATACCCACGGGGCTATTGTGCACTCACATTATGCTTTAGGGACATGAATTCATCAGTTTTTCATTACATTAACAAAAATATCCAAGAGGAGCTTATTGGGGAGTGAAAATTTTATTTCAGCTTAGAGTTTGAAGATTCATAGGTCAGGATAAGGCAGCTCCATTAGTTTGACATCTGGTACAGGCTGGCAATGGTGGAGTGAGTACAGAGGAACCCTCAGATGGAAAGTCAGAAAGTGGGGAGAGAAGCTAGACTGGACCCAGCTTAAAGAATCAAAACTATTGTGAGAACTACTTCCAAGGGTAAAAGTGACCTAAAGGCCTCTTACGGGGTCTACTTCCTAGCCACTATAATTAGATCAAGTCTCTACCCTAATCCATCAGCCATTGGCATTAATCCATTAACTGTTAGCATAAGACGGGGGATTTAATAATCTGCATGACTTTGGGAGCCAAGTCCTGTTCACTCTTCACAGGACCAAAGCCCCAGACTCTGGTCTCATTATTTCAGTGATCTTTTCAATGTCCTGTGACTCGTCAGATCTGCATAGGTTTGAAAGACCAAACTGAATTCTCTGTCTACAGGGAGCTAAGTCTTTTTTTTTTTTCTTTTTTAAAGATTTATTTATTTATTTGAAAGAGTTACACAGAGACAGAAGGAGAGACAGAGAGAGAGGTCTTCCATCCGCTCGTTCACTTCCCAATGGCTGGAGCCTCGTTGGTCCAAAGCCAGGAGCCAGGAGCTTCTTCCGGGTCTCCCACGTGGGTGCAGGGGCCCAAGGACTTGGGCCATCTTCCACTGATTTTCCAGGCCATAGCAGAGAGCTGGATCAGAAGTGGAGCAACTGGGATTCGAACTGGTGCCTGTATGGGATGCCGGCACTGCAGGCAACGGCTTTACCCACTACACCACAGAGCCAACCCTGGTAGATAAGTCTTAATAGGTCTTCAGCTTTTGGGGTCATATTTATCATTTAAGAATCTGATGAAATCCAAAGATTCTCTGTCTACAGAAATGTATTTACACCCTAAAATGCAATTTTGTGTGCAGTTTTAGGTGAGTGTGTGGGTTCCCAGAAAAATCTGCACATCCATGTCGCAGTGTCTGTGTCCTTCTGTTGCAGACCAATGTACAGTACTGAATACTAGATTTATGGTTTCTCTGCTATAGCTCCCTTATCCCACCACTCCCCACTCTCTGGTCTATTCCCTCTTTTCCTTCCCTACTATTATTACCTTGATTTTGGACCCTCAACAATTTTCCCCTAGACTGTTTTAATTTCCTCTGAATTTATGTCTCTGATTTTAGAATATCCCTCTCCAAATTAAGTTCTCTACATATTCTATAGAAAGAAATCTTTTTTTGGGGGAGAAGGGGAAAGGGGTATAAGATATAAATACATAAAATTGTAGAAAGTTATTTTCAGAATAAAATAAATAAGGTTTGTTATACATACTTTTGAGAATACATGTTAAGTAGAAAGCAATCATAGTCCCAGCACCCAGAGTCAACTAATGGTATATTTTTCTAACATTTTTCTATGGAAAATTTTCTTTTTATAGTTGTGATCAAGCTGTTCATATGTATTTTTACATTCAAATGTTTTACTTAACATTTATTTTTCCTTTAGTCCAAATGCATTTATGTATTGCATTTTTTGTTATGACAAGTTTTAATACACACAAGAGCAGAGACAATATTTTAATGATCCCTATCCCCACCATACCCAGTAATTAGATTAAAAATATTCAAAATTGTATCAGTGAGGTTTCTATGTGTAATAGATGACCTGAAAATTTAGTGACTTAGAACCACAACTATTTATAGTGGTCATAATTCTTTGGTGTAGCAATTTAGGCTGGGCTCCGCAGGTATGGTTCTTACGTTAGTTTTGGTTATCATCTCGGGTGACAGAAAGGGCTGTGTGTGTCTCATCATTGAACATGCTATCTCTGTGTTTCTTCATGTTGATTATGAAAGATTTCCAACTACATAAAGAGATCAAGTGCTTCTAGGGCCCCTGCTTGCATCTCATTCATTAACATTTCATTGATCAAAGCAAGTCACATAGACAGTCTGCACTCAAGGGGTAAAGAAGTAGATTCCATTCTCTTAAAGAATGTCATACATCATATTGTAAAGGCATGGATATAGTGGGAAGAAGAATTTGTGGCCACTTTTATAATTGGAACAAATGTGTTGCTAATCTTTTTATTAATAATCATTTTTGATATTATTGACAAATTGTCATGAATATAGTTTAGATGGCTGAGTGTTATGTCACTCAGTAGATGGTACTGACACTTCTGTAACTATTCTATTGTTGGGTAGTGAGATCATGGCCATTTTTCTGCCATTATGAATAATGCTACACTTAATTCTTTGTGCATAAAGCTCTTTCTGGTTTTAGGATTATTTCCTTAGAGTAGTCACAAATGTGATATTACTATGTCAAGCATTTTAGAGCTCTTAGTATACTTTGCCAAATTGCTTTCCAAAAGGATTGTATCAATTTACACTCCCACCAGTGTGTGAGAGTACCCCACAGGGATCCTTCTAAAATGCAAATCTGATTATCTCATGCCCAGTTTAAAAGTGATCTCTGTTGTTTTCACAAAACTAAACTATATAAGACAAAACTATGACTGCTACATGACTTTCAAATAACTGAGGCTATTTTAGCTTGAAAAGACCCTATATCTAATGGTCCTAAAATCTAGAGGAGAAAAGACTGAGTAGGCTCAGAATTGAGATGCGAGCCCATCATCTTATGTTTGACATCAATATCCTTATTATGGAAGAGAAAGCTGATGGTCAGGGAATTTAGTACTTAAAGAAGAAACCTATTTATACCTTTTCTATTTATGGTATTGTATACTATTTTAGTATCATATAATATTTGCAAAGTTCAAGTACTTTTGTAATCAATGTAAATACATTATAACATATTGATTACAATTAGAAAACTAAGGGCTGGGAGATATTGAATGAGACAGAACTGAATTTGAATTCAAGTTTTATCATTTACTAGAATTTGAGCAGGACTTAACATCCTTAATCTTCACTTTTACTATCTGTGGGACATGGATTATAATATCCAGCTCTTAGAGTTTAGTGATGATTCAACATAGCCATTCAATGTGTAGTAGTAGAACCATCTAATAATTATTTTTATTATTACTCTGTGAGACAATATATAAGTAGAAGGGAAAAATAAATGTAACTAAAATTAGGAAGCTTTAATAATCTAAGACTACAAATAAGATTATAGCATGTGGCTTTTAATTCAGTTTACCCTGATTTAGGACCAGTTCAGTCTATTTGTTGGAGTTTTTACATTTATGAAGTTTCTCTTTTTACAGTATTCTGGAGAACCCTTAGGTTTATGAATCGTTGGTTTTCCTGATGCTCACTTTCTACCTCCTATCTGAAAAGGGCGAAGAGAAACCAAGATACATTTATTCAATTAAGTTCTTTAACCCAAAATTTCCAGGCAGCTCTGTGTACTGCCCTGGATGTCTCCAGCTCCACATGACTAACGGTGGAGGGCAGCCATTGATGAGATTTGGCAAGTTCTCCAGAAGAGTGTCTGATGAAACTTTCTCTGGACCCCAGAGATCTCAGGACTTGCTTTTTATACCCCTGCAAATAATGTAGCAACAGACTTGCTCAAGCCAACCTGGTTTTCTGATGTTCTTAGGAAAGATCTGGAGTGGCACCATCCAGTGGATACATAGTGTGAATCACACAGTTTTAATTTTCTATTAGATGTTTTATATATAAATCCCACACAAATATATATAATTAATTTCAATAATGTATTAGTATACACAGTCCTTGATTTATGATGATTTGACTTAGTTTTTCAGCTTTATGATAGTGTAAAAGTGGTATCTATTTAATAGAAACTGCGCTTCAGATTTTGAATTGTTATCTTCTCCTAGGGCAGCAATGTGCAGTGTGATACTGCCTTGTGGTGCTGGGCAGCAGCAGCAAACCACAGCTCCCAGTCAGCCCTGTGATTACAAAGGGAAACAATGAGGCTCTACAGTGTCCTGTGATGCTGTTTCGATGTTCTCTGAGACAGGTGTATGAAATGCATTTTCCACTTAGCAACACTCAGGTTTTCAACCTTTGATGGGTTTATTGGGACATAACCCCAGAACAAGTTGAGGAACTTCTGTATATTTGAAATATTGTTTCAGGACAGGTATTTTGGCTTAGCAGTTAAGACCCTGGTTGGGATGTGTGAATTCTGTATCAGACTGCTTGGGTTTGGGTCCTGTCTCTGCTTCCAATTCTAGCTTACTGCTAATGTGTCCCCTAGAAGGCAGCAGGTGATGGTTCAAGTGGTTGAATCCCTACCACCCATATGGAAGACCTGAATCAGGAATGAACTGGTAGATGGGAACTCTGTCTCTCAAATAAATAGATAAACAAATAAAAATTAAAATGTTATCTCATAATTTAACATAAAATTACTAATGAAATAAATGACATGATTTTTTTCATACAAAATCTTTGAAAGCTGGTGTATATTTTATACTTGTAGCACATCTCCAAGTTGGACTAGCCAGATTTTAAGTGCTCAGTAGCCACGCATGGCTAGTGGTTAGTTCTATGGTCCGACTGTCAGGGCTCCAAATGGTACAAATCTCCAGGAGTAGTAGGTCTTGAGACCCACGTGCAACTAATTTTACTGAAAATTTATTTCTGGCTTCAGCATGGCTGGGTCTGTACCATACACTGTGTTTGACAGTCATTATCTTTGAGCAAGTATCTCAGGTTTACCAATCCAGACACCATTTCTGTGATAGCAGATTTTCTTTCTGTGATCTCTCATGTTCTACTCATATTCCTGCCACCCCAATCCACCAGAGGAAAACATTTCTCATCTTTGAACATCAATGTGGAGGTGGCCAAAGAGTTTCAGCTCCATTCTTCCCATAAGACTCTTCTGTTCCTATGTGAATCTGTGGATACAGAGATCTGTGGGAATCTGTAACCTAAGTGCAAAGATATGTTGGGAAACGGATGTCTCTTAACAATGGCCTGCAGTGTCTCAGCCTCAGGCAATAGCCCCACCAAATGTTCTGTTACATAAGTACTAATGGCATGCTCATGGCTGTGAGGTTAGGTGAAATCTAAAGGAATAATGTGGCTCAGTAGAGAGCAAGTTCAGTACTGGTAGAGAACTGGAGGAGATGTGCACTGGGAAGAATTCTCAATGGTGACAGTAGAGTCATGGAAGTCCTAATGTATATAAGAGTTTCACAAGCCTCATTTTCAGAGGTGGGGGTCATTATCCTTGTTTTATAGAAGAAATAAGGAAGCTCAGGAAGCTCAGAGTGGTTAAGTTGGCCAAGGCAAAAAAAAAAAAAAAAAAAAAAAAAAAAAAAAGAATTCCGGAGGTCTGAGGGACTTCAAAGACTTTACTCTTTCTGAGCCACAGTGGGTAAGCAGCTGCTTGGGACACTACATCCTATGTTAGAGTACTTGGTTTGTGGCTCTGCTACTCTGCGCTTTCAATCCAACTTCCTGCTAACGCTCCTGGCAGGCAGTGGATGATGGCCCAAGTACTTGGGTTCCTCTCACCCATGTGGAAAACTCAGATGGAGTTCCTGGCTCCTGGCTTAGCCTGTCCTGTAGCCCTGGCTGTTATGGGGATTTGGAGAGTTAACCAAATGGAAGGTGCCTCTATCTCTGTCTCTCCCCCTCTCCTCTCTCTCAGACACTGTTCCTTTCAAGTAAATAAGAAAGCCTTTAAAAAATATTCTTACCCTTTTCATTGTCTCACTGCTGTGCTTGAATAGTAGGTGGCTAAGGGACCAGATGGAGTATACCTGAGGAGACTCCTCTGGAGATCAAGAGGTCTTTGCTTTACACATTTGTATTTCTTACGAAGGATATAGTTATAGTGCCTTCTTGGTTCAGTTGCTATGATACGAGGCAAGTTACCCCAAAATGGCTTAAAACAACCTCTTATTATGCTCATTATTCTGTGGGTCAGTAATTTGACAAGGCAGAGTGGAATTGCTCATCTCTTCTTATGTCATGGAAGGCTTTAGTCAGGAGACTTAAGATTGAGAAACGGAATCTTCTGAAAACTTGTTCACTTGGGTACCTGGTGCTTGAGTTTGGCTGTCAACTAGACAACTCGGACTTCTTCACGTGGCGCCTTTGTGTGGTCTATGTGGGGTGGCCTTGGCCTTCTCACAGCATGATGGTCTAGAACCTGACAAAGCCATTCTGCTTACCTTTGCTTTGCTGCATAAGTCATGCACTATGCATTTCCTACAGTGCACTCAGCAAGGTGGTCACAAAGTCCTAGTCTAGCATCAAACAGAGATGAAATAGACCCCATCTCCCGATGGAAGGGAATATGGGACCAGAAATACTGCTGTGATTTTCTGAAAATGCTCTCTGCTAAAGTCATTGTATGTTGTTTACCAGCTGTTAGATGTGGAAGGAAGAGTACATAGGTAACTGGGAAGGAAATGTTTTATTGAAAGGCCGTAGTTTGCAGTAAATGTCAAAATAGTGAAAAGGAATTACAAAAATGATGGAAAGCCAGATTAGTTCAAATACGGACAGAGAATAGCTTCCGTCTTCATTCCAGCGTAAGAGAGTCTTGAAGAAGGCAGTGATGTTGCCGGCCCTTAGCCTCTTCCTTGTGGTCTCAGGCCGGCTTCCAGTGGTCAGAGCTTTGTGTCTGTGTGACCTGCGTTAGTCCAGAACCAGGCAGAGCCACGACAGCTTGCCTTGGACTCGCCCTTCTTTCTTCATGGCTTACCGCCTGAGCCCCCTTTCACGAGAGATTTGGAATTTCATTAAATCAGAGCTTGAACTGAGAAATCACGACTGCCTTTATATGCACTGGCTCTTTACTGGCGAGCTATTAGAGAGAAGATAAGGTTCTATAACACTGCAGGAATAAAGCCCAGAAAATTATGCGAAAACCTCCACCATCCAGGATAAATGTTATAGGAGGCATTAACCTTCCATAAAAATTCCTTTGCTAGGCAGGAATTTAAATGACAGTCACTGAGAGAGGAGATATTTAGCCTTAGAAACATCCTCTACTGCCACCTTCTCTCACAATAGGAAGTTCTTTGGTTAGCAGCAATTGAATATTGTTCATTGCTTTCATTGGCATTTTCAAAAATATATAGAATCTGTGTATGCTGTTTTGTGAGTGTATCTTTGTTATACCTCGTATTTCCCAAGAAGTTGTATATACAGTCTCAGTTTTTATTTAGGAAAACTCAACAAAAAGTTAATATCAAAGAAAAGCTGAAACAAATCCTTATGATAGCCTTCAAATTACTTGCCTTCAGGGAAAAATAATTTTCTCCCTAAGGTGTAAGTGTGAGTCTGCAATGAGTGTGTTAGGCCAGAAATTACAGAGATTATATGAATTTGGCTCTTCTAGTAAACAAGCCAACAAAAACACAGATCGAAGATTTTGTATAGAAGTTTATATGAAGGTACTTCAAAAAGTTCATGGAAAAATGGAATGAAAAGAAACTTATTTTGAAATATGTGCAGTTTTTTCATAATATACAGATATACTTTAAGTTTTCATTTATTTGAAAGGCAGAGAGAGAAAGAGACAGACAGAAACAAATCTTCCATCTGTGGGTTCACTCCACAGATGATCACAATAGCTAGGACTGGACCATTTTGAAGTCAGGAACTCAAATTGGGTCTCCTACATAAGGTGCAGGGACCCAATTACTCGAGCCATCATCTGTAGCCTCTCAGGTTAGCAAGATGCTGGATTGGAAGCCGAGACAAGATTTGAACTCGGGCATTCTGTTATATGAGATGTGGGCATTCCATGTGGCATCTTTACCTCTGTGCCAAATACTCACCCACCTCATAAGAGATGTTTTCTATTATTTTTTTGAAGATACTTTGTCCATATGCATATATGTTTGGGGGGGGGAGGAATCTACAGTGATATTATAAAAATGATTATTCTGCTTTAAATATTCATTCTGTGTCTCAACATGAAAAGCATTTAGAACAGAATGAGAAACATGATTCTTGACTATTATCTTACAGTCTCTGCTGAAGCCCAGCTGCCTGCACATGCAGGGTTTGCTATGGAAAAGGCATTGAATTTCCCAAAGGGCTAAATGGATGCAAGTTGTTAATACTTATCCCCTTGAGTTTCGCTATTCCTCCTAAGTGGTTCCTCCCCAGGAATTTACAAACAAGGAATTACTTTTGTTTAGATTGAGAGAGTAGCTTGGGAAAATATTGTTTGGAGGGCTCAGAATTGTAACTTACAACCAGTGGTTGATAAACCTATGTTTGTCCATTCGTTACTTTAATCAAGTTGCCCTACTTGTGAGGCAATAACTTAAGAATTTTAAGATTTTTCTTCAGACTAAGTCACAATAAAACCAACTAATGTTAACATTGAGAGTTGGAGACAACTATGAAAAAAGTAAAAGGAGAGTAGATTCCATAAAATGTCTTACATTTTTTCCTAATGATAAAATAATGAAGTACCCTAGTACTTTGTGTTAGAAAATACTTATGTGGAATAATAAAGCATTATGCATTAAAATTGACTAAATTAAAAAAAATCTTAAAATTGCTCTATCTGGGCCGGTGCCATGGCTCAACAGGCTAATCCTTCACCTTGTGGTGCCGGCACACCGGGTTCTAGTCCCGGTCAGGGCACCGGATTCTGTCCTGGTTGCCCCTCTTCCAGGCCAGCTCTCTGCTGTGGCCAGGGAGTGCAGTGGAGGATGGCCCAAGTCCTTGGGCCCTGCACCCCATGGGAGACCAGGAGAAGCACCTGGCTCCTGCCATCGGATCAGCGCAGCGTGCCGGCCACGGCGGCCATTGGAGGGTGAACCAACGGCAAAGGAAGACCTTTCTCTCTGTCTGTCTCTCTCACTGTCCACTCTGCCTGTCAAAAAAAAAATTGCTCTATCTGATCCCAAATATTTATTATTTTAGGAAGAGTGACACTACTATTTTTAGAGGGCCAATATGTGCCGGGCACTGTGCTTTTAAAGTCCACTGGATCACTGGACATTTTGACGTCTAAGTAAACCAAAATTTATAGACGTGCACAAACTTGCTTAGATTTCAGTTATTCTGGAAGAAACCTGAGTTTGTCATTTAAATGATTAAGTGACAGTAACTTGGGATCATTTTAGGACTACAGGATATGTCTGAATTCCAGCATGGTGAGCCAGCTCCTTAAGTAAATACCCGATTCTTCCCGCCAGTTAAACATAATCCATTGACAAATACTCTCAGTTTTGCTCCTAAATCGACCACAAACCCATGTATTTCTTTCTGGTGTCCATGGCATCATGACGTATCCCTTCGCCTGGTCCCTGCATGATTTCTAACTACTGCCTGACCCATGCTTGCTCTCCCCTCCTCCTCACGGTACAGCCCAAAAGATCTTCCAAAAAATAAGATGAAATCTGTTTTCTCTTTGGAATGCTCTGATTTTTTTATTGCATCTAAAATAAAATTTGTTTTTTTTTTCTTTGGCTCATAGTGCCCTGTCTTCAGCCTCCTCTTTCATCTCATCTCTCCTTAGCTCCTCAATTTCTACTTTCTACTGCTATTTGGCCTTTTCCAGAAAAGAGAAAGCTCTTATCTGCTTTTTGCTTTTGTCATCACTCTGGTATATGAGAGAGTCTTCAAAATTTCATGGAAAATGTATATTATGAAAAAGCTCTGTATGGATTTAAAAATGTATTTGCACCAAAATAAACATATTTTTAATTCCAGTTTTCCATGAACTTTTTGAAGTACCCCCACATTCTTCCCCTGGCTCGTCATCTGGCTGGATCCTTGCTTTTCAGATCTTGGTTTAAAGACCTTAAAGGAGAGGTCTTCCTTGACCACCCTGTTCAAAATGTCTTTGCCACAGTGCTTGCCATCACACCACCTGTGATGCTTCCTTCATGGCACTTGTCACCAACTGTAATTAGCTGGTGTATTGGCTTGCCTGTTTGTTGGCCATTCCTGCTCATAGTGTAAACCACACAAGAGCAGGAACTCTATCTCTCTTCTGTTAGCTCAGTGCCTGACACATGGTAGACATTCAGTAAATCTTTGATGAATGAATTAGTCCAGACTTGGGTAGTCATCTGCTCTTCAAACTCTTCACCACCCTGATCACAAAGTCTATTTCATAATGCTTCATATTTTCAGTGTCATCTCGGACAATCCTGTCGGAGTTGGCTATAAGAACTCTGGTCTCTGTTCCCATCTCAATCATTCATTTGCTACATGACCTGGAGCAATCATATTTCTTCTTGGTCTCTAAATTATTTTTCTGCTAAATCAGGGGGTAGAAACAGATGCTCTTTAAATTCTCTCCCAGTTCTGACTTCTTACTGTTTTTGATTTCCTAGGGGGTTGCTGTCCCCCTGGAACAACCTTAATTGAAGTCACTTTGTTTTAATCAAGTCTTTAGATTGAAATACAGCCTGCAATTTATTTTGGTGGGACTAGTGTCTCCCTTCATTTGGGGACTCTTAAGTGGTGGTAGAGGCGATGCTGTTTGGGCAAAGCACTCCGCAGAGAAACAAATGAGTTGTATTTCTGGAAGCCACTGCGAAGGTAAGGAGAAGCCTGGTTGCCTTTCACCACACCTCACGGGGGATGAAAAGACCCCAGTACTTAAAAACTATAGTATCCTTAGTGTTTCATTACTGCCTCCCACCTCCCCTTCCTCTGCCAGGAGCCCTGTGGTCTGAAAAGGTGACCAGAGGTCAAGGAAGCCAGCTTCTGAATGTGGGCTGGATGTGTGCTGCATGGGAAGGCCTGGTTGGCCACCAGTCCTGTGTCTTCCCACCTGTGCACTCCTGCTTTCTTTTGCCTCAAGGTATCCCTGGGGATGTAGAAGAAGCATAAGGTGGGTGCTCTAGACTGTGCTTTCTGATTTACATGCATTGCATCACTGAATGACACAAGGCCATTTTTATTTTTGGTTGCAAACTGTCCCCATTTTCCAGACCAGGAAGCTGAGGTGTGGGGAGATGAAGTAAATTGCTTGGAGTGCCAGTGTTAGGAAGTGGTGAAGTTCTAGAGACCTTGCTTTGCAGTCTCTAGCCCTCTCATCTCATTAGTTAGTTTCAGGCATCATAGGGGACCTTGAACTCTGCAGAAGGACCATTATCAGAGACTGTTCAAAAAGCCAGTGTGGTGGATAGAGTGTGCTGGGATTTGGCTTGGCAAACAAATTTAGAATTTTCTAACTCAAAAAGATTAAATTAGTCAAATTGCATCAGGTGTCAAGGTAGAGACAAAGCAATGAGTATGGAGAAGAATCCTCTGCCTAATAGTAGAAAATATGATAAAATGATCTTGGAAAAAACATTTTTTTAAAAAATTTCCTTACTGATACCATGACTTTGGGGTTTAAACAAGTAAAATTTTCTCAAGCCAGAAAATCAACCTTCTACAAGTTATCTGAGGGCCAGAAGGAGATTTTCAGTGGTGTTTATGGAGGGTCAACACTGGTCCAGGCTCTGTGGCCACTGTAGGTGAAAAGATGGAGAAGACATAGCCCCTGCCTTTGCAGAGATCAGGTTGAGTGTAGAAGCTGGGAACAGACAAGTAAGTGGACAATTTAATATGCTGTGGTTTAGGCGATGACAGAGCTGAACAGAGGAGCCTCTGGGAGTTGGGGAGAGAACGCTCTGCAGAGGAGGTGAATTTTGAGACTGTGCTTGGAAGAAATATTAGTCCATTTTTTTTATAATACCCAAGTGGAGTATCTTTGGAAAGAAAAGGTTTATTTCAGCTTGCAGTTTGAACTTTGCAGATCAGGATCAGGTGGCCACATAAGCTGGGGTCTGTAAGAAGCTGGTCATGGAGGAAGGATCACATGGTGAGTGAGGGAGCAGAGAGAGTGAGGCTAGGTTGAAGTTGAACTCAAATAATCAATACTCTTCGAGAACCACCCTCTAAGGGCCTGTCCCCAATGAGGTAAAGACCTACCAGCCCCACCTCCTTGCTGCCACAATTATGTCAAGTCTCTACCCTTTACCTATCAACTGTTAACATTAAGACATCTCCAGTTAAACATCTGTGTGAGTTTTGTGGAGTCAAGTGCTGCTCAACTCAAAGAATGAGCCAGCAAAAATGGGGAAAGAGTAGAGAGACATGTGTGGGCACAGCTGTGGAATCACAGGCCATGTGGGGTGTCAGGGCAGTTGGAAGAGGATAGAGACAGATTATAACCCTATTATGATGGGCTCAGACTGTGGAACAGAAGGGAGGGATGCTGCTCTATTAATCCAGTTGAGACAGAAGTGATCTTGAACTTGGGCAGTGACAATATAGGAGAGAGGAGAATAGGATGGACCCCAATTATGTAGCAATTCTACTTGTATAATTCTTATATTAAGATGATATAGTAGCACAAAGTAGATGTTCAATGTACAAATTAAAGTGTTATAGATAGATTTTAATTCATATAGAGTTAGATATTTATGTGGAGACATACACTTACATATAAGAGCTATATGATTTTTATGATAAATATATATATATATATACTTAGA
The DNA here is from genome assembly GCF_033115175.1 of Lepus europaeus. Lineage (NCBI taxonomy): Eukaryota > Metazoa > Chordata > Mammalia > Lagomorpha > Leporidae > Lepus > Lepus europaeus. The sequence continues at coordinate 28,098,282 of NC_084838.1, read as the reverse complement.
AATCAAGTTAAAATATTTACTTTCATAACAGAAAGTGAATACAAATTATGGCAATTGTGAAGCACCTAATGTTTAGCACATTAAGATGACAAATTGTTCTTTCCAAATAATTCATATTTAGTAACAAAGGTTTCTGCTTGATTGCTTATTATTTTGTTGTACTATTACAGATATTGTGTTTGATCTCAGAGTGAAATTTGCTGTTCCGTGCCATTAAATAAATTCTCAGGGATATCATTTATTTCACTCCTCTGAGAATAGAAGGAGTTTAGTAGCTTTGAAGCTTATGCCTGTCTTCCAGGGAGTTAGAGAAACACAAACAACTTGGTGGTGATTTTTCCCCCCACTTGTGTAGTTTCTTTTTTCTGGGATGTTGAAGATAAGATGCATTCATAGTCTGCTGAAAGTGGGCTGCAGTTTAAGGCTCATGATTGTTTGGTCCCTCAGGGCTAGAGAAAGCCGATGGCTACCTGCCCACCCAATCTAAATTAGATTTACTCCCTTAGTCCTTCTCCTGGCATCCCCTTCTCATCCTTCACAGCATTTGACACAATGGTGAATTATATGCTTGTGGTAGATTAAATATGGTTGCAAATTCTTTTCCCATCGTGTGCCTTTCCCGTGGGTCTGGGAAGCCTCTGTAACTGTGAGGCCAATAGAACATGGCAGGAATTATGATGTGAGAGTTTCCAGGCTCAGGACTTAATAAACGGGTAGCTTCTGCTTCCCATCTCTTAGAAGACTTTCTGGAGCCCTGAGTCACTGAGCAGGAAGCCTGATGACACTGACACTGTCATGCTGGTGATCCCCGCGCAGGCATTCTGGTCAATGGTGCTGGCTCAGCCCCATCTTCCAGCTACCCCAGTCAGTGTTTGAAGTGCTGGTAAACTGCTTGGACCCTGCAGACTATGCTACATCTGCTGGCTAAATACAAAAGGATGTCAAGAAGCTCATGGGACTATGGAGTGAAAAGATAATGCATGTTTAACCTGAGATTTTTGAGGACCTACTGTGTGATCTCCATTGACACCCTGTGGAACAGAACTGGTGATTTGAACTTGGCTTAAATTCCTGGCCCCCAAGAATATGAGGTAGATCAAAACGGTTGATGCTTACAGCATTGTATTTTGGAGTTGTTATGTAGCGGTAGATGATTGGAATAATGTTCACAAGTGTTTATTAACTTGTTTCTGTCTACTTGCTCACTTAGTCTCAAAGTACCATGAGGACAATAGGGACCACTCCTCTGTCTTATTCACCACTGTGTTCTCAAAACACTTAGCCCAATCTTGGCATACGGCAGGAGCTTCATAAATATTTATTTAAAAAATGAATGTTCTATGACAGAAATTGAGCAGAGTTGGCCTAAAACTTATGTGTGGATCCTGTACTCGGTCTCCCTGGTTTTCTTCAATGTGTGTCTGTGTTCTCATATTAAAATTCCCAAGTTTTGTTTGCATTTAATGCATACTGAGGCCAAGGGTACTGTTTGCTTCAATTCAATTTATGTACAGTTTCCTGTGAGAGGTGATATAGCAAAAGGTGAACATCATGTGAGTCTGGAATTAATTAATAACCAGTATCTATCAGTTGGTCATAGTTTTGGCTCTATTGCAAAGTTTGAAAAATAATTCTCAGGCTCATTGGCATTCAGTACCTCAATCTGCACAGGGAAACAAGAATGTTTAAAGCGAAGAGGGTGGCTTCCTTGCCTGTCTTGCTTTGATAGCCAAGTTTCTGCCTTCTCAGTGTCCACAAATCATAATTGTTAGTAAGGCATTCATTAAAAGTGGAATGCTGACACTATATGCTTTGTCTTTTTAATATATGACTCTGTATTTGTGCCAGCAATTCTAATTATTATTATAATTATTGTTTGTTGCAATTTCACCTTCCATACCACAGCATATGGTAAACATTTGGTGATTCTTAAAGTATCTTTATTAAATTCTCAGATCCATTTCCATTCCCTAGATGATAGGTCTTTTGGAAAAGGTTGACTGGATGTGACTACAGAGATGGCTTGCCAATATCCTTCTGGATGGTTTTAATAATAGTATTTTATTTTCTTAAGAACTACCCTTTATAGTGAATAAGAATGTTGTCATAACTTTTTGTGGGCTCTATTGGAAGTGGGTTGCCCTGTCTGAATGCCAATCATTTACGCCACCCCTAGTCTGGGAAGTGGGTGTGTACCAAGGCAATTGGATGATGGATTAGATATGGACTTTCTCTCACAACTGGGCCATTTTAGATTAGGTAGACCAGTGTCCTAAAAGCTATCTTGTTTCTTTCATACATACATTTTTTTCCTGATGGGGATTTTAGAGAATTTGATAATAATATAGTAGTAGAAAATGCAAAAAGGTAGTGCTGGGTAAAAGCTTACTGTGATTATTTCTATGAAAGACTCAAGGAGCAATTCCATTTCGGGGTCCATTGAGTATAGGTGTGTAAGTGGGTAGGGTAACTGGTGCTTGTGTTTGTGATCATGTTCAAAGCTATGTTGTGCTGAGGGATTCTCAGATTTCCATTCCTGATTGAAAATAATCAACAAAAGTTTGTTTTAATCAGGATCCACTTGGTTACAAATAATGACACCACAAATCAGACTATCTTAAATAGATAAAATTTACTGACACATGCAACTGAAAAGTTTAAATCTTCAGGCATAGTTGAATATGGTTACTCAAGTCACATTACTTTGTTGGATTCATTCAAAGGAAGGTTTTTTTTTCCAGAGGGTGGTAAAGATAGGTTCTGGCACCTTAAGGCTTTTATAGTGCCTTACAGTTTACAATCCCAGAGAACACAGAGTAGATTCCTGTCTAAAAGCTTTGGCAAAAATCTTGGAGGTGGTTCTCATTGACCTTATTGAGGTCATAATTATCCTCAAACCAGTAACTCTGGCCAGAAGGAGGATGTGTTTTAATTATCCAGGACTGGGCCATGTGGTTATCCCTGGAATGGGGAAGGAAGGACAACCCCGGGAGAGCCATGTTGATTAAAAATATGTAGTTTATCCCAGATGAGCCTCAAGACCTATTCTGTTGCCATGCTTATTAGTCGTGTGGGATCCTGGGAGCAAAGAGAATGCTTCCTGAGCTGAGATTCAGGTGGGAGAGCTGAGGCTAGACCCATCCTGCCATTCAGTTGTTCTCTGAATGTCTGCTAGTCATTTCCCTCATGGGGTCTTAGATTTATTTCTGAGGGGAAGAGTTTGGGCCAGGTGGTTCTGCTAATGCCATATGGCTCAGATTCTACAGTTTCCTTTCCCTCAGATAGAAGGAGCATTACTAATACGTAGAGACGTGCAGGATGGTAATGTGCTGGACAGACTCGAGAAGGTTCTGATTGGGTTGTGCATGGTGACGATGACAGCAGCCCTGCACTCCATTAGAAACAGCCCATGTCTCTGCTCTGGGAGAAGCTGCTTCAGAGCTCTCCTCCTCACTTTCCCCCACAGCTCAGCAGCAGCAGAGTTGGCAGGAGACATTCTGGCTGCTGTAAGGTCACAGGGATAAATGGGAAGGTTGGCCGATTGCCTGAGAATGAGTTTGGCTTAAACGTTCCTTGCCCAAGAAGTGGAAAGAAAAAAACCTGCTGGGATAGCCAAGGGGAAAGGGAAGAGTGAGTGACCTCTTTAGAAAGAGCTGCAGCCCTGGAAATCTGACTAATGGCTGGAGAGGGAATGTGATGATAACTCACAGCGGCCACTTGGATTTAATTATAGCAACATTTGCAGACAATAAGTGGGTTTGAGTGAAGCTGGCCTGATGATATGGCAGTGACAAAAGCTAATCTGGATTGCTGGCCAAAAGGATGGATGAGAAATGACTTGGGAACATTTCCTCTGGATTTCTTTTTTATGCTCTCACCATAGTCAAATATTTATTAAGGTTCCTGGGGTGAAGATGGTACTATTGTAAATTGTGGAAGGAGAAGTGAATTTATAGTTAGAAAAACCTGGATTCACTTTTGGACCATCTACTTATTCACCTGAATTCATTTTCAAAGTGAAGACCTTTGCTCTTTATAGAGTTCAAAATTAGTAGTTTTTGAGACTAGATATTTGTTAAGGTATATTCTATTTTTGAAATAATCTACACTTTTTTCCTTGTTGCTCATGTAGAATAAAATAAGTTAGTATTCCTGACTGCTGGGTACTCTCAATAAAAAGGATTCATTTGAATAGTATAAAGTTTAAGAATATTTAATAAGTTATCAGTAGGAGAAAAATTATAGTCTGAATGGTAAAATCACATTTTTTCTTTTTGCCAGTTGTCTCTGTATTTACTGAGTGTGTATTATGTTTTAGTGTGGTGCTTGTTACTTTATGTACAGATCAATGCTATGGGATAGGTTTTGCTAAACCCATTTTAAAAGTGATGATACAGGAGGCTGGAGTTGTGGTGCAGTGGGTTAAGCTACTGTCTGCAGTGCCAACAGCATCCCACATTGGTGCATCAGTAGAGTCCAAGCTACTCTGCTTCTGATTCAGCTCCCTGCTAATGCACCTGGGAAAGCAATAGAAGATGGCTCAAGTGCTTGGGCTCCTGCCACCCACATAGGAGACCTGGTTGGAGTCCTGGGCTCCAGATCGGCCTGGTCCATCTCCAGATATTGTAGCCATTTGAGGAATGAAACAACAGATGGAAGATTGATACCCCTCCTCTCTCCCTCACAAACAAAAAGAGAGGATACAGGAGGTGAGATAGATTTAAATAACTTGCTCAAAAATAGACTGTATTTTAAAAGACCTCTAGTTTCAAAATTATTAGTTTTCAAGATTGCAAAAAATAGGCTCCTAATTTTTCAAAAGATGAGAACGTGGTTCAGTGAGTACGTGGAAACTCTAGAAATGTACCTGGGTGTCCTAATCCCAAGGCTAGCAAGTAACATGATAAAGATGAAATTGGGACTCAGGTTTGTTTGAATCCAAGGGGCTATTCTTCTAGTGCTATGCTTGTTGCTGCTCTCTAGCATTCTTCTGTACCTTCTCTCTAGGTCTTGTGAAATGAAGGCACTTTGGAAGTCTTTGATCCTAGGAATCATCCTGTAGAAGTAAATTTCTGCCAGATATCTTTGGTGTTTCAGGTCCAAGCTTTTGGATGGTGAAGACATGGCTTACCTGCAGTTACACAGAATATGGGAAAGTTTTCGGAATGGGACTGTAGAGCACATAGCGGATTGGGCTAGCACCTTGGACTCACCTTGATTATTGATTGGTGATGATTACTTTTCACCTCCTTCAAGTGAACTATATATTTTTCCATGAAAATATGTTGCTTTCATTTGTTCCCATATCCAGTGGAGTTGTCCATTTCAAGAGGATGATCCTAAGAAATTCTTCCTATATCTCATATCTATGAAGTATTCACAACTCTCAAATGCCTTTCACTGAACCATTATTTTCCAGCCTGGTAAATGAGCTCAGCTACTGCCCCAGTTAGCATTGGCTGCCTGCAAAGCTTCCTGATGTATAGAGAGTTATAACAAGAAACAATAGTTTAGATTGTGATTCTGTGGATTAGCTGTTAGGACTGGACTCGTCTGGGCGGTTCCTCTGCTCTTGGAATACCTCAGCTTTGCCTCTACTGCCAGTGAGGTGACTATGATTTTGGGGTTGGCTTGCTGTTGAAAACATGGGGGCTGCCAGGCTATATATGTTTTATCACATAGGATAACGCTGTTTTTGATCACCTTATGGGTGGACTATATTCTGAGAGAAAGAAAGGAGCTGCTCAGGTTCTCTTGATCCTTAAAACTGTCATAACATTACTTCTTCCTCAATTTATTTGTTGAAACAAGTCACAAATTCCACCCAAATTCAATAGATTGGGAAGTAGCACCTTGCAAAGTAGAACTCCATTGTGTCAATTTTTATGGCAGTCTACCATTCTTATGGGTGTTTAGCTGATGAATAGCTTGTAACAGTTGCTGCAATATCACAGTACACTGCAATAGAAAATAGGGCATTGTCTTCAGTGAATAAATGGGGTTGTGATTGTTGAGTTTTGTCTTTTCTCCTTTCAGAAAGAATTTGAGGTGGCTTGTAGAATCAAGGGAAAAGGGGAGACTTAGAGAAAATCAAATTAGGAAAAAGGTGAAGCCAGGAACATGGTGTAAAAATGCATGTTCAGATTTCCTGTGTAGTTACTGGAGGTGGACTACACACTTAGATCTGGGCTCCAAGTGGCCAAAGTCCAGAGGGGAATATTATCATTTGTGTGAATGATTGTGTCCACAAGAGAGAAGAAAGTGTTTGAGGTGTTTGAGTCTGATGTTGGAGGTAATTGGTCAAAGTTGATGTAAGTACAGCTGAGAGAGGAAGCTTTTGGTGCCTCATGGGAAAACTAGTGGGCTAAAATGGAATAAATTTTAAGAGGCTGAGTAAAGGTATTCCAAGTGTATATATGTCTATATCTGTATCTATGTATCTATCTAGAGAGCATTTCTGACGCTAACGAAGGCTCACATTGACATTTTACCAGCTATACGTTATGGAGTTCTTTTGTTTCATCATCTGTAACCACTAATGATCATGTGAACTAAGTAGGGCAGATATGATAGTACAAATCATATTTAACAAACTGGACACTGTGGTCAAATGACATGTTCAGGGCCATATTACATAATATCTATCTTTTGTCTTCTATGTGCTGGAAATGTTGGGTGAGATGCTTTAGGAAGTAAGGAGCGTGCTGTAGTCTGAACTGTGAACTATTTGGGGGAGAAAAGGCTTAATAATGCTAGCAATAATGATACATACTATTTTTCTTTCTTAAATATGTATTACTACATTTGATCTTTGTACAGTCCCTTTGAACTATCATCCATATTTTCCAGATGGCAAACTGAGACTAAGAGAGCATGAATAACTTAACTATGATCTCCCAGATAGTGGTAGTGATGCTGATACTCAACCCTAAGTAAGTCTCTTATATCAAATTCTGGAGACTTTCCATTAATTGATACTGGCTGAGACTCAGGCCAACTTGATATTGGTAGGGAACACTGTAAGGTAGCATCTAACATTATACAAGCAGAGCCTTAGGAGATCAGAAGCAGAGGCCACTAGAGATGAAATTAGTAGAAGAGAATTCTTGGAGGACTGTGCAGTTAGCTGAAACTCAGAGAGATGGGCAAAGATGTGAATGGGAAGGGCTGACCAAAGAAAAGGCCAGGCTGTGACGTGAGGAAGCGGGGAGGGAAGAAATGGAACAAGGATAGGGGCAGAGGCAGAAATGAGTGAGACATGTTCAGCATAATGATGAAAAAATGTGTCTGCTTGTATTGGACAACATATTGAAAGAGAACTTACTGAATTGGTACTGAAAGTGAAAACAAAGATAAACTGAATCTAAGCTAGTCCTCAAAAGACTCAATAGACAAGCCTATAAACAACTATAAGGAAAAGTGGTAGAAACTGGGGTGGGACAGTACTGGTTGATCCAATAATAGGAGAATTGTCAGAATGTGGATCCTAGGCTTGATTCTATTGAGGTTAAGGGAGGAAGAAAAAGAAAACCATTGGTAACATAATACAAAGATTCTATAAGATTCTGATATAAGGAAGAAACACTTATAATGCAAATTATTGAATAGAAACTTAGGTAGCAAGACCCTTTGAGTGTCATGGAGAGGATGTTAGTACAGCTCTCTGTTCCAGATGGTGACAAAGAGTTTAAGCATCCTGAATTGCTGGAGATGGTAGCAAATTGTCCCTGTAGCACCAAGAGCCTTGGCCTACAAAAGGTAGTCAGAGCTAAAATCATGTACTTATATGACTGGTTTTTTTTTTTATTTTTATTTTTTATTTTTGACAGGCAGAGTGGACAGTGAGAGAGAGAGAGAGACAGAGAGAAAGGTCTTCCTTTGCCGTTGGTTCACCCTCCAATGGCCGCCGCGGTAGCGCGCTGCGGCCGGTGCACCGCGCTGTTCCGATGGCAGGAGCCAGGTGCTTCTCCTGGTCTCCCATGGGGTGCAGAGCCCAAACACTTGGGCCATCCTCCACTGCACTCCCTGGCCACAGCAGAGAGCTGGCCTGGAAGAGGGGCAACCGGGACAGGATCGGTGCCCCGACCGGGACTAGAACCTGGTGTGCCGGCGCCGCAAGGCGGAGGATTAGCCTGTTGAGCCACGGCGCCGGCCTATATGACTGTTTTAAAGAGTTAAATTGTTTTCTCTGATAAATATGTGCTCATTTTCAGAACTTTAAAAATAAAAGAACAAAATAATGAGAAACATTGTAAATCTTTTGAAGAATTCCCTCAAGACTGTTTCCCTAGTTGTCTGTCTTAGGTAGCTCTACATATCCAATTCCTCTTATGTGTTGATCAGGGTAATAACTCAATTCTTGTCCTCATCTCTGATGTTTTTAAAGGAGTTTTATAAATGGAATCACTTGGTTGCATTAAAGATCATCTTATTACTAAAATTATTTCTAGGAAAAGTATAGCAATTTTATCTCTTGTGATATATGAGAATGCTCATCTTAATGCACTTTTGCCAGTCTTGGGTGTAATCATTAAAAAGGAAATCTGTTCCCCTAAACCCATAAACCCAGTATAATTATGCATCACACAAATCTAACAGCAACACATTGCACAAAATACCTGGCCAGCACTCCTCAAAACTGTCAAAGTCAGCAAAAACAAGGACTACCGGACAAGCTGTCACAGCCAAAAAGAGCCTAAGGAGATGTGTTGACTGAATGTAATATGTGGTATCTGGGATGGAATCTCAAAACAGAACAGCAACATTAGGTAAAACTAAGGAAGTCTGGACTTTAATTAATGATAATGTATCAATACTGGCTAATCAACTGTATCAAATTTACCATACTAATTGAAGATGTAATAATAGTAGAAACTGGATGTGGGGTATGTCTGCATTTTTTTCTGTAAATTTAAAGCTGTTCTAAGATAAGTTTATTAAAAACACACACAAACACAAATGGAAGATGTGAAATAATTGAGGTGAATACAAGAACTGTAAATACAGTCTTAGATAACTATATTTTAAAAATTTGCTAAAATTACTAGTCTGTACCTAACAATGTGAGTCAGCTATGCTCTCTAAGGCTTTTTTTTTTTTTTCTTAAATAACCTGAGATCATGAATAAAGTTGCTGAGGAGGCTCAAGCACTAGTACATATAAAATATTACATTGGATTGAAAGTGTAATGCTAGGGCCGGTGTTGTGGTGTTGAGGATTAAGCCACCACCTGCAGTGCTGGTATCCCATATGTGTGCCAGTTTGAGTCCCAGCTGTTCCACTTCTGATCCAGCTACCTACTAATGCACCTGGGAAAGCAGTGGAAGATGTCCCAAGTGTTTGGGCCCCTGTACCCACGTGAGAGACTCAGATGAAGCTTCTGGCTTCAGCCTGACTCAGCCCGGCCTTGGTGGCCATTTGGGGGAGTGAACCAGCAAACGGAAGACCTCTCTGTCTCTCTCTCTCTCGTTAACTCTGCCTTTCAAATAAATAAAATAAATCTTAAAGAAACATAGTGCTTAAGAATATAAAGATTAGAATCAGAATGCAAGGGTTTATTCCCTAGTTCTATTATTTGTCAGCTATTTCACCTTTGGGTAGTTATCTCATGGATTTAGGCATTGGTTTTGCAGTCTGTAAACTGGTGGTAAAATAGTCTTCAGTGGTTACTCTGAGAATTACATGCATCAGTGTTTGTACAGAATTTAGAAGCATGCCAGGCATTTAGTACTCTAAAAGTATTTGTTAATAAATAAATAGTAAGAAAAAAATCAATTTATCAAAGAAACCTTGACTGAACACCCCTGTGTGTGAGGCATTATAGTTAATGCTACAAACAGAGTTCTGAAAAAAGACAATGCCCATACCCTCAGTTTGTTAGTCAGCAGAGAAAGACAATAAACAAACAAACAAGCAATTGTAGATTGCAATAGGTGTCGGGACAGAAGTAATTAGGACATCTTGATGAGTAAAAAGTCTTCAACTTATTTCTTTGATTCCTTGTCATAGTGAATATATTTTAATATTTTTGTTACTGACTTTGTTTTCCACTTTTGTTAATGCTGTGTGGGAGGAGAAGGAGGAGGAGGGGGAAGAGATATCTTTTACCCACTGATTCACTCCCCAAATGCCTGAAACAGTGGGCAGGCAAAAATTGGGTGGTGAAAATTCATCTGAATCTCTCATGTGGATGGCATGGATGCAACTACTAGGGCCATCTCCTATTGCCTCCCAGGGTCTGCGTTAGCAGGAAGCTTGCATCAGGACCAGAGCCAGGACTTAAACACAGGTCCTCCAATGTGGGATGCAGGCATGCCAAGTGCCATCTTTTTTTTCCTTTAATATATAAAGATTTATTGGAAAGGCAAAGTGTCAGATCGATCCTCCATCTGCTGGTTGACACCCTGTATGACCAAAATAATCAGGGTTGGGCTGAGCCAGGGCCAGGAACTGCAACTCTGTCTAGGTCTCCCATTTGAGTGGCTAGGACCCGAGTGCTCAGGCTGTCATCCCTTGCTTTCCCAGGCACATTAGCAGGAAACTAGATTGGATGCCATTGACACAGGGGTAACTTAACCCTTTGCTCTATAATACTGATTCCAGACCAAGCCGTGTCTTTTTCTTTTTAAATGTTATCTTTATTTTTTTTAAAGTTTATTATTATTTTTGTTTATTTGAAAGACAGAGTTACACAGAGAGGTAGAGACAGAGATGGCTTGGGCCATCTTCTGCTTTCCCAGGCCTTAGCAGAGAGCTGGATCAGAAGTGGAGCAGCTGGGTCTCGAACTGGCACCCATATGGGATGGCGGCGCTTCAGGCCAGGGCGTTAAACCACTGCACCACAGCGCCGGCCCCGCCAAGCCATGTCTTCAATGCTGTGCCAAATGCTTACCCTTCCCCCCCTCATTTTATGTTTGTCTTTTCATTTTTGTTTTAAAAATATATGTGTGGGGCTGGCGCTGTGGCGTAGCGGGTAAAGCTGCCACTTGCAGTGCTGGCATCTCATATGGGCAGTGGTTCAAGTCCCGGCTGCTCCACTTCCAATCCAGCGCTCTGCTAAGGCCTGGGAAAGCAGAAGATGGCCCAAGTCCTTGGGCTCCTGCACCCTCGTGGGAGACCTGGAAGAAGCTCCTGGCTCCTGGCTTTGGATTGGCGCAGCTCTGGCCATTGTGGCCATCTGGGGAGTAAACCAGTGGATGGAAGACCTCTCTCTCTCTACCTCTACCTCTACCTCTACCTCTACCTCTCTGTAACTCTTTCAAATAAAAAAATAAAATCTTTAAAAATATATATATGTGAAGGATTTTAATTACTTGGAAAATTTTATTGCACTTGCTTTTGAGACTTTCTCTAATGACTTAATAGAAAAACCATAGATGTTTTCTCTGGTCAAAAAGTAGCATATATTTTAATAGATTTTTCTTACAAATACATTTCATGAATTTATTTCTTAAATTTAGCTCTAAAAATTTCATCTCATACTTTTGTAAGGAATACTTTCATGCATGTATATAGTATGTAATGATCAAATCAGGGTAGTTGGTATTAAACATTAAACGTTATTTGTTTAACATTGTAATTGTACATACTATTATTTCTGGGGTGTGGTGTGATAGTTCAATACAAGTATACAAGGCATACTGATGAAATCAGTGATAAGTATTTTCATTTCCTTATCACTAGAGCTTTTGAGTTCCTCTTTTATTCATAGAATATATAATAGGTATTGTGAACTATAGTCACCCCACTGTGCTGTGGAATACCGAATTGCTCCTTCCATCTAACTGCACTCAGTTTGATACCTATTACTCAACATCCCTGGGTCCTGTTCCCCGAGCCTTCTTAGTCTCTAGTCATCACTATTCTAGATTCAGTTCAACTTGTCTTTTTTTTTTCTCTTGTTCATTTGAGTTTGATTTCTGTTTAAGGCATCACATAATGCTCCAGCTGGAAATTTTCCAAATCTAGTCAATCTCTTCAATAATCTTTTGTTTCTCTGATTATGTGTGATGCTGTTGTCATCCTTAAATTCTTTTACATACTATAGCTTTAGTTCCAGAATGTCTATTATATTTCTTTGATGTTAAAAACAATGTACTATTTTGATTATTATAGTTCTATGGTATTCTTTCATTTTCAGTTATTTCTATCAACTTTTTACTGCAAACTTAGAGTTGTTTTGACAAAGTTAGTAAAAATCTAAACTCTTCACTGGGATTTTATTAACATCTCACATTATACTGGACAGAATTGTTACCATTATGAAATTTTAATGTTCCTCTAGGAATATGTTACTTTTGTTAATTTGTAAGATTTTCTTTTTTCTAAGTGAAAATTCCCCCAAATATATCATAAAATATTTAACTGTATTTCCATGGATTTGAGTTGCAATATATGTATAATGCTCACATAAGTTTGGCCTGCTATATCTACTCATTTCCATTCATTATATTGTTCTAGTTTATGCTTTAAATCTCACTGTATTTTTATAATATCTATTGATATCTAGAAGTGTAAATTATCCTTTATTATAATTACTTTTGGTATCTATTTTCAAATCTATTAATGTTTGCCTTTTTCTTCTGTTAAGTTTGCTTTACTGTTCTTTGCTAAGTGATAAGTGTTTTGTTTTCAATCATTCTTGATTAATATAATTTCTAAGCTATGAATTTGGCTTTAATTATAGATTTGAGTAAATTGCATAAATTTTGTTATGCAATAGAACATTGTCCATCTTTTCTAATTATACTGCGACTGTAATTTGGATTTTCCTTCAATGACTATTTAAGACAGAACTTTAAGATTATGAAATGAGGGCCAGCATAGTGTTGCAGTCACTTAAACTGCTGCCTGTGATGCTGGCATTCCACATTAGAGTACTAGTTGGAGTCCTAGATGCTATTCTTCTGCTCCAGCTCCCTGGCAATGTACCTGGGAAGCAGTAGAGGATGGCCCAAGTACTTGGACCCTTGCTACCCATATAGGAGACCCAGATGGACTTCTAGGCTCCTGACTTTGTCCTGGCTTAGCCCCATCGAATGGCCATTTGGGAAGTGAACAAGTTGGATGAGAGATCTCTCTCTCCCTCTCTGTTAATTTGATGATGAAATAAATAAATAGATAAATATCACAAAATGGTTACCTTTAATTTTTTTTACAATTTTTAAGGTTTATATAAGGTGAACATATTTCATATATACAGATATAGGAGCATAATAATACTTTCTTTTTTTAAAGCAAGCTTTTATTTAATAAATACAAATTTCAAAAGTACAACTTTTGGATTATAGTGGTTTTTCCCCTCATAATCACCCTCCCACCCACAAACCATTCCATCTCCCAACCCCTCTCCCATCCCTTCTTCATTAAGATTCATTTTTAATTATGTTTATATACAGAAGATCAACTTAATATATACTAAGTAAAGATTTCAACAGATTGCACCCACTTAGACACACAAAGTAGAGAGTACTGTTTGAATACTAGTTTTACCATTAATTTGCATGGTACAACACATTAAGGACAGAGATCCTACATGAGGAGTAAGTACACAGTGACTCCTGTTGTTGATTTAACAATTGACACTGTTGTTTATGACATCTGTAATCATTTGAGGCTCTTGTCATGAGCTGCCAAGGCTATGGAAATCTCTTGAATTCACAAACTCCGATCTTATTTAGACAAGGCCATAGTCAAAGTTGAAGTTCTCTCCTCCCTTCAGAGAAAGGTACCTCCTTCTTTGATGGCCCCCTCTTTCCACTGGGATCTCACTCACAGAGATCTTTCATTTAGGTCATTTTTGCCACAGTGTCTTGGCTTTCCATGCCTGTGAAACTCTCATGGGCTTTTTAGCCAGATCCGAATGCCTTAAGGGCTGATTCTGAGGCCAGAGTGCTGTTTAGGGCATTTGTCATTCTATGAGTCTGCTGTGTATCCTGCTTCCCATGTTGGGTCATGCTCTCCTTTTTAATTATCAATTATTATTAGTGGACACTGGTCTTATTTATGTGATCCCTTTGATACTTAATCCTACCTTTATGATCAATTATGAACTTAAACTGATCACTTTCCGTTGGTTCACCCCCCAATGGCTGCTGCGGTCAGTGCACCATGCTAATCCAAAGCCAGGAGCCAGGTGCTTCTCCTGGTCTCCCATGCGGGTGCAGGGCCCAAGGACCTGGGCCATCCTCCACTGCACTCCTGGGCCACAGCAGAGAGCTGGACAGGAAGAGGAGCAACCGGGACTAGAACCCGGTGTGCTGGCCCCGCAGGCAGAGGATTAGCCTATTGAGCCATGGCACCGGCCCTGATCACTTTAACTAGTAAGATGGCATTGGTACATGCCAACTGAATGGGATTTGGAGTCCCACGGCACGTTTCTAGCTCTACCATTAGGGGTAAGTCTATTTTTAACAGGGATCAATTTTCAGTTGGATTTAAACACCTAATAATACCAATGGTATTAAGTAGATAAAGAAAATACTTAAAAGAATAAAACAGTAAGCTGTTCCTTGACAGTCATCACAAAGGCTGATAAAGTTAGTGTTCAGTTAGTAATCACAGATCAGGGAGAACATATGTTTTTCCCTTTGGGACTGGCTTATTTCACTCAGCATGGTGTTTTCCAGATTCCTCCATTTTGTTGCAAATGACCGGATTTCATTTTTTTAACCACTGTCTAGTATTCTATAGAGTACATATTCCATAATTTTTGTCCAGTCTACTGTTGATGGACATTTAGGTTTATTCCATGTCTTAGCTATTGTGAATTGAGCTGCAATAAACATTGGGGTGCAGACAGCTCTTTTATTTGCCAATTTAATTTCCCTTGGGTAGATACTGAGGAGTGGGATGCTGGGTTGTGTGGTAGGGTTATATTCAGGTTTCTGAGGAATCTCCAAACTGTCTTCTATAGTGGCTTTACCAGTTTGCATTCCCACCAATAGTGGATTAATGGGCCTTTTCCCCCACATCCTCACCAGCGTCTGTTTTTGGTTGATTTCTGTATGTAAGCCATTCTAACCAAGGTAAGGTGAAACCTCATTGTGATTTGATTTGCATTTCCATGATTGCTAGTGATCCTGAACATTTTTTCACGTGCCTGTTGGCCATTTGGATTTCCTCTTTTGAAAAATGTCTATTGAGGTCCTTGGCCCATCTCTTAAGTGGGTTGTTTGTTTTGTTGTGGAGTTTCTTGATCTCTTTGTAGATTCTGGTTATTAATCCTTTATCAGTTGAATAATTTGCAAATTATTTTATTGCTTTTTAAATATTTAATATTTTTAATATTTAATATTTTAAATTATTTTATTATAACTTGCAAAATATTTTTTCCAATTCTGTTGGTTGCCCTTTCACTTTCCCTACTGCTTCTTTTGCAGTACAGAAACTTCTCAATTTGATGCAATACAAATTGTTAATTTGATTTGGCTGCCTGTGCCTCTGGGGTCTTTTCCAAGAAGTCTTTGCCTGTGCCTATATCTTGCAGAGTTTCTCTGATGTTCTATAATAATTTGATCATGTTGGGTTGTAGATTTAGATCTTTAATCCACGTTGAATGGATTTTTCTGTAAGGTGTAAGGTAAGTGTCTTGTTTCATACTTCTGCACATGGAAAACTATTTTTCCCAGCACCATTTGTTGAAGAGACTGTCCTTGCTCCAGGGATTGGTTTTAGATCCTTGATAAAAAATAAGTTGGCTATAGATGTTTGGGTTGATTTCTGGTGTTTCTGTTCTGTTCCATTGGTCTATCCATCTGTTTCTGTACTAGTACCATGCTGTTTTGATTATAACTGCCCTGTAGTATGTCTTGAAATCTGGTATTGTGATGCCTCCGGCTTTGTTTTTGTTGTACAAGATTGCTTTAGCCTTTCGAGATCTCTTGAGCCTCCATATGAATTTCAGCATTATTTTTTCCAGATCTGAGAAGAATATCTTTGGTATTTTGATTGGTATTTCATTGAATGTATAAATTGCTTTTGGGAGAATGGACATGTTGATATTGATTCTTCCAATTCATGAGCATGGAAGATATTTCCATTTTTTTGGTATCCTCTTCTATTTTTTTCTTTAAGATTTTGTAATTCTCATTGTAGAGATCTTTGACATCCTTGGTAAAGTTTATTCCAAGGTATTTGATTGTTTTTGTAGATATTGTGATTGGGATTGATCTTAGAAGTTCTTTCTCAGCTTTGGCATTGCCTGTGTATACAAAGGCTGTTGATTTTCATGCATTGATTTTATCACCTGCTAGTTTGCCAAACTCTTCTATAAGTTCCAATAGTCTCTTAGTGGAGTTCTTTGGATCCCCTAAGTAAAGAATCATATCATCTGCAAAGAGGGATAGTTTTACTTCTTCCTTCCCAATTTGTATTCCTTTAATTTCTTTTTCTTGTCTAATGGCTCTGGCTAAAAGTTCCAGTTCTATATTGAATAGCAATGGTGAGAGTGGGCATCCCTGTCTGGTATCAATCTCAGTGGGAATGCTTCCAACTTTTCCCCATTCAATAGGATGCTGGCTGTGTGTTTTTCATAAATTGCCTTGATTGTGTTTAGGAATGTTTCTTCTATACCCAATTTGCTTAGAGTTTTCATCATGAAAGGGTGTTGTGTTTTATCAATGCTTTCTTGCATCTGTTGAGATAATCTTATGGTTTTTCTTCTGCAGTTAGTTAATGTGGTATATCACATTGATTGTTTTGTGAACGTTGAACAATCCTTGCATACCAGGGATAAATCCCACTTGGTCTGGGTGGATGATCTTCCTGATGTGTTGTTGAATTCTTTTGGCCAGAATTTTATTGAAGATTTTTGTGTCTATGTTCATCAGGGAAATTTTCTGTATTTCTCTTTCTCTGCTGCATCTTTTTCAGGTTTAGGAATTAAGGTGATGCTGGCTTCATAGAAAGAATTTGGGAGGATTCTCTCTCTTTGAATTGTTTTGAATAGTTTGAGAATTGGAGTTAGTTCTTTAAATGTCTGATAGAATTCAGCAGTGAATGCATCCAGTCCTGGTCTTGTCTTTGCTGGGAGGGCCTTTATTACTGATTCAATTTCTGACTTGGTTATGGGTCTCTTTAGGTTTTCTAAGTCTTCATAGTTCAATTTATGTAGATTAATGTGTCCAGGAATCTATCCATTTCCGATAGATTTCCCTGTTTTTTGGAATACAACTCTTTGTAGCAATTTCTGATGACTCTTTTTATTTTTGTGGTGTCTGTTGTTGTATTCTCTTTTTCATATATAATTTTACTGATTTGGGTCCCCTCTCTTCTTTTTTAAGTTAGTTGGGCCAGTGGTGTGTCAATTTTGTTTATTTTTTCAAAAAACCAGCTCCTTGTTTTGCTCATCTTTTGTAATTTTTTGATTCAATTCTGTTGATTTCTTCTCTGATTTTAATTATTTATTTTCTCTTACCAGTTTTGGGTTAGGTTTGCTGTAGTTTTTCTAGATCTTTGAGATGCATTGAAAGCTCATTTATTTGGTGCCTTTCCAATTTCTTGATGTAGGCACCTATTGCTATAAACTTTCCTCTTAAGACTGCTTTTGCTGTATCCCATAAGTTTTGATATGTTATTTTGTTATCTTTATTTGCTTCCAGAAAGTTTTTGATTTCTCTTTTAATTTCTTCTATGCCCCTCTGTTCATTCAGGAGCATGTTGTTTAGTCTTCATGTGCTTGCATATGCTCTAGTGGGCCCTTAGTTGCTAATTTCCAGCTTCATTCCATTGTGGTCTGAGAAAATGCATGGTATGATTTCAATTCTTTTGAATTTGCTGAGACTTGCTTTATGACCTAGTATCTGGTCAATCCTTGGGAAAGTTCCATGCGCTGCTGAGAATAATGTAAATTCTTTAAGTATAGAATGAAACGTTCTGTAGATATCTGTTAGATCCATTTGGTGTATTGTGTTGATTAAATTTGCTGTTTCCATATTGATTTTTCTTTCTGGTTGATCTGAAGTCCCCCAATACTCTTGTATTGGAGCCTAAGTCTCCCTCTAATTCCCTTAACATATCTTTTAAATAGCTTGGTGCCTTGTAATTAGGTACATATACGTTTATACTAGTTATATCTTCCTGTTGAATTGATCCTTTAATCATTATATAGTGCCCCTCTTTGTCTCTTTTAACAGTTTTTGTGTTAAAGTTTATTTTGTCTGAAATTAAGATGGCTACACCAGCTCTTTTTTAGTTTTTGTTGGCATAGAATATCTTTTTCCAACCTTTCACTTTGAGTCTGCATGCACCTTTGTTGGAGAGATGTGTTTCTTGTAAGTAACAAATAGATGGGTTTTGTTTTTTACTCCATTCAGCCAGCCTGTGTCTTTTAGCTGGAGAGTTTAGGCCATTTACATTCAAGGTGACTATTGATAAGTAGTGACTTTGCCCTGCCATTTTTCCAAAGATATTTCTAATATATAGTTAGAACTTCCTGTGATCTTTTACTGAGAGATTTACTTCCTTTACCTTCTTTGGTATTGATGGCTGTGTTTCTGTGTGCAACACATCTTTAAGCATCTTTTGCAGGGCTGGATGTGTGGTAATAGATTCAATTTCTCTTTGCTATGAAAGATCTTTATTTCACCTTCATTCACAAATGAGAGCTTTGCAGGATGTAATATTCCTGGATGGAAGTTTGTTTCTCTTAGTACTTGGGCTTTATCTTGCCATTCTCTCCTAGCCTGTAGGGTTTCTGATGAGAAGTCTGCTGTGAGTCAAATTGGAGATCCTCTGAGAGTAATCTGGAGTTTCTTTCTTGCACATTTTAGAATCTTTATGTTTCACTGTGGTGAGTTTGACTACAATGTGTCATGGTGAGGATCTTTTCTGGTCATGGCTCTTGGGAATTTTGTGTACTTCCTATACTTGGACGTCTTTCTTTCTCCAAATCTGGGACATTTTCTGCTAGTATCTCAATAAAAAGGCCTTCTAATCCTTTCTATCTCTCCATGCCTTCAGGAACTCCCACAACCCAAATATTGGTTTTTAAAATAGTATCCTGTAGATTCCCAACAATATTTTTTAGATTTCTAATTTCCTCTTCTTGTCTTTGGTTTGACTGTATACTTTCCTATGCTCTGTCTTCTAAGTACGATATTCTCTCTTTTGCCTCATTGATTCTGTTTTTAAGGCTCTGAACTGCATTTTTTATTCTATTGAATTCTTTATTTCATTTTGATTTCTCTTCAATATCTCAGTTTCATGTTCTATTGAATTCTTTATTTCATTTTGATTCCTCCTTAAGATTTCATTTTCATGAGAGAGATTTTCTTTAATGTCCTGCATGGATTTCAGTAGTTTGTGCACTTGTTTTTGATTACTTCTAAGTATTTTTATCATCAATGTTTTGAGTTCCATTTCTTGCATTTCTTCTATCTCATCATCTTCATAATCTTGTATTGAAGTGTCATGTTCTTTTGGGAGCATCATATTGTCTTCCTTATTCTTGTTTCTTGGATTGTTGTGTTTGTTGTTGAGCATTTGTGGAGATACTCATTGGTTTCTTCTTCTTTTTGTTTTTTCCACTGTGGCACCTTTTTCCTTGTACTATGACTCTGTAGATAAGTGGAATTTCTTTCAGTGAATCTCTAGAGGCTTGTGGTGGGTGTGGCCAGAGAGCTCTGTTCAGTTCTTCAGGGTTAAGGGAGTGCCTAAGGTGACACACTTAGGTTTGGAGTGATTAATCTTCTCTCTCTTTTAATGAGAAGAGAAGTAATTCCACTTCACTGAGCTCTTCTCCTCAATGGTGATCAGTGCCCTAGTGCTAGTCCCAGTAGGTATAATATTCATCTGCTCTGTCCCAAGAACCAAAGGATCTGTTCAGTCCTCAGTGTACATTCAGATTCCTTTGCAGTGTCTCTCACCAGGTAGCCAGGGCCACCTGAGCTTGTGGCATCTTCCACTGAGAGTACTCAAAGTTTCAGCCACAGTGTGAGTTCTCCCACACACCCTCATTTTTTTCCCCACAGTTCGGAAGCTTCTTACATTCACTAGGTCTTAGTCTCCTGTTATTACTCCCCACCAGAGTCCAGTTTCTCCACTCGGCTGATTGCTGTACATAGACACAATCTGGTGCAGCTGTTATGTATGTCCAAAATGGTGCCTGCTCTATTGGCTCATATGTCTTTGTAAGGTGAGTGGATAGAGAGAATTGTGTCTATACCATTCCTTTTATTTTTTCTCTCTCCTAGTTATGCTGGTGTACTTTCTCTCACAGGGCTTCAACCCTCGTTCCTTCTAGGCTTTTCTGACACTTTTCTGCCAAGGTCTCAGGCTACTGCAGTCTCATCTCACCTCACTTTCCAGCACTGATGTGGAGGCTCTCAGCAGCTGGTGTTCCGAGCCATGTGCACCTGTGCCCTCCACATAGGCCCACCGTGTCTCTATAATTATGAAAGAGTCTCCTCTGCCATTTTTTTCCTAACTCTTCCCTGAGACTACACTATCTCCACTTTTATTAAACTATCTTCTCCTGGACTAGATCTGTAAGCTCCCTCCTATTCCATCATCTTGAAATCCTAAGTGATACTTTCCACCCTACTCTGCCTCCCACACTCCTACTATCTCTCCTCATTCCTTTTTAAAATTTTTGCAATTTTATACTTTCAGTATATTTTATAAGGTTAACCCTCCATTAAGTAAAGAATTCAGCAATAGTAAGATTAAAAAAAAACCAGTATTCCTCGAGTAGAGACAAGGGATGTAAAAATATTTAATTCTAAAAATGTTAATTTTGTTCATATACATTACATGCTTCTGTACTCTATTAGTTACCACAGGTTGGGGAAGATGTATGGTATTTGTCTTTTTGGGACTGGCTTATTTCACTAAGTATAATGGTTTTCAGTTGCATCCTTTTTGTTTGAAAGACAGGTTTTCATTCTTTTTTTTAATGGCTGAGTAGTATTCTGTAGTGTATATACACCATAATTTCTTTATCTAGTCATGGGTTGATAGACATCTGGGTTGATTCCATATCTTAGCTATTGTGAATTGAGCTGTAATAAACAATATGCTGGTTTCATTTCATTTCAGAAAATTCCCAGAAGTAGGATGGCTGGGTCATATGGTAGACCTATTTTCAACTTTCTGAGGTTTCTCCATACTGTCTTCCACAGTGGCTGTACTAGTTTGCATTCTCACCAGATTCAATGTGACCCCAACCAGAATACCAACACTACTACCCTCAGATCCAGAAAAAAATGATGCTAAAATTCATATGGAAACACAAGAGATCCTGAACAGCTAAAGCAATCTTAAACAACAAAAACAAAACTAGAGGCATCATAAAACTAGACTTCAAGATATACTACAGGGCAGTTGATTATGGTGCTTTTTCTGCCACATTCTTTCCAGCATTTGTTTTCTGATTTCTGCATGAAAGCCATTCTAACTGGGCTGAGGGAAAACCTCATTGTGGTTTTGATTTGCATTTCCGTATTGGCTAATGATCCTGAGAATTTTTTTATGTGTTTGCTGGCCATTTAAATTTCCTCTTTTGAAAATGTCTGTTCATGCCCATTGCCCATTTCTTAACAGGACTGTTTGTTTTAATTTTTGAACTCTTTATATATTCTGGATATTAATCCTTTATCAGTTTCATAGTTTACAAATATTTTTTACCATTCTGTCAGTTGCCTCTTTATTAAGTGTTCCCTTTACAGTGCAGAAGTATCTGAGCTTGATGTAATCTCATTTGTCTATTTTTGCTTTGATGGCATGTTTTTATAGGGTCTTTTTAAAGAAGTCTTTGTGCCAATGACTGGCAGAGTTTCCCCAATGTCCTCCTCTCATAAATTGATGGGATCAGGTTGTATATTAGATCCTTGATGCATTTTGAGTTGATTTTTCTATAAGGTGTAAAGTGAGGGTCGTCTTTCATACTTCTGCTAGAGAAGATCCAATTTTCCCAGCACAATTTCTTGAAAAGATTGTCCTTGCTCCAGGGCTTGGTTTTAGCTGCTTTGTCAAATATTAGTTGGTTGCAAATGCATGGATTGATTTCTGGAGTTTCTATTTTGTTCCATTGGTTTACATGTCTATTTTTGAGCTAGTACCAGGGTGTTTTGATTACAACTGCCCTGTAGTATATCTTGAAGTCGTGTGTGTGTGTGTGTGTGTGTTTTTTTTTTTTTTTTACAGGCAGAGTGAACAGTGAGAGAGACAGAGAGAAAGGTCTTCCTTTTTGCCGTTGGTTCACCCTCCAATGGCTGCCATGGCTGGCGCACTGTGCTGATCTGAAACCAGGAGCCAGGTGCTTCTCCTGGTCTCCCATGGGGTGCAGGGCCCAAGCACTTGGGCCATCCTCCATGGCCTTCCCGGGCCACAGCAGAGAGCTGGCCTGGAAGAGGGGCAACTGGGACAGAATCTGGCTCCCAGACTGGGACTAGAACCCAGTGTGCCGGTGCTGCAGGCGGAAGATTAGCCTATTGAGCTGCGGCGCTGGCCTGAAGTCTAGTTTTATGATGCCTCTAGTTTTGTTTTTGTTGTTTAAGATCGCTTTAGCTGTTCAGAGTCTCTTGTGTTTCCATATGAACTTTAGCATCATTTTTTCTGGATCTGAGAGTAGTAGTGTTGGTATTTTGGTTGGGGTCACATTGAATCTGTAAATTGCTTTTGGTAGTATGGACATTTTGATGATATTCTTTCAATCCATGAACATGGAAGAATTTTCCTTTTTTTTTTTGCATCTTCTAATATTTATTTCTTTAAAGATTTGTAATTTTCATCGTAAAGACCTTTGACCTCCTTGGTTAAATTTATTCTAAGTTATTTAATTGTTTTTGTAGCTATCGTGAATGGGATTGCTCTTGAAAGTCCTTTCTCAGTCACAGCATTGTCTGTGATATACAGAGTATTTGTTTTTGTGTGTTAATTTTATATCCTGTCACTTTACCAAACTTTTTTTATGAGTTCCAATAGTTTCTTAGTCTTTCTGTTACTCTATATATAGAATCATGACCTCTGTAAACAGGGTTAATTTGACTTCTTCCTTTTGCATTGTATTCCTTTGATTTCTTTTTCTTGCCTAATGGCTCTTGCTAAAACTTCCAGGGCTGTATTGAAAGTGGGTATCCTTATCTGGTTCTGGATGTTAGTGGAAATGCTTCCAACTTTTCCCCATCCAATAAGATGTTGGCTTTGAGTTTGCATAGATTGTCTTGATTGTGTTGAGGAATGTTCCTTCTGTACCCAATTTACTTAATGTTTTTATCATGAAAGGATGTAGTATTTTATCAAATGCTTTGTTTGCATCTATATTTTTTATTCTTTAGTTTGTTAATGTGATGTATCATATTGATTGATTTGCATAAGTTGAACCATCCCTAAATAGCAGGGATAAATCTTATTTGGTCCAGGTAAATGATCTTTATGTGTTGTTGGAATTAATTAGCTAGTATTTTGTTGAATTTTTGCATCTGTGTTTATAAGGGATATTAGTCTATAGTTCTTTTTCTGTTTTGTATCTTTTTAAGATTATTTATTTTTATTTATTTATTTATTTTGACAGGCAGAGTGGACAGTGAGAGAGAGAGACAGAAAGGTCTTCCTTTTGCCGTTGGTTCATCCTCCAATGGCCGCCGAGGCTGACGCGCTGCGGCCAGCGCACCATGCTGATCCGAAGCCAGGAGCCAGGTGCTTCTCCTGGTCTCCCATGTGGGTACAGGGCCCAAGGACCTGGGCCATCCTCCACTGCACACCCGGGCCACAGCAGAGAGCTGACCTGGAAGAGGGGCAACCAGGACAGAATCCGGCACCCCAATCGGGACTAGAACTCCGTGTGCCGGCGCCGCTAGGTGGAGGATTAGCCTATTGAGCCGCAGCGCCAGCCTCTGTTTTGTATCTAATTTAAGTTTAGGAATTACAGTGATCCTGGCCTCACAGAATGAATTTTGGAGAGTTCCCTCATTTTTCATTGTTTTGAATAGCTTGAGAAGAATTGGAATTAGTTTTTCTTTAAAAGTCTGGAAGAATTCAGCAGTGAATCATCTGGTACTGGGCTTTGCTTTGTTTGCAGGGTCTTTATTACTGATCAGTGTCTGTCTTGGTTGTTGGTCTGTTTAGGTTTTCTGTATCTTCATGACTCAATTTTGGTAGACTGTATGTGTCTAGAAATATATCCATTTCTTGTAGATTTTCCAATTTGTTGGACTATAACTGCTTGTAATAATTCCTGATGATTTTTATTTCTGTGGTGTCTGTTCCATTTCCCTTTTCATCTCTGATTATAATAATTTGGGTCTTCTCCCCTTTTTTTTGGTTTGTTGGGACAGTGTTGTATCAATTTTGTTTATTTTTTCAAAAAATCAGCTCTTCATTTCACAGATTGTCTGTATTTTATCAATTTCCTGTTTTTTTTAAAGATTTATTTATTTGAAAGGAAGAGTTACAGAGAGGCTGAGACAGACAATGAGAAAAAAAGTGAGAGATTCTATCCAATTGTTCAGTCTCCAAATGTCAGCAATGGCCAGAGTTGGACTGATCTGTAGCCAGAATCATCCTGGAACATCTTTCACTGCTTTCCCAGGCCATTAAAGGGAGCTGGATTGGAAGTGGAACATTTGAGACTCGAATTGGTGACTATATGAGATACTGGCACTCAAAGAGGTGGCTTTGCCAGCAATGCTACAGAGCTGGCTCCCTCTAATTTCTTGATGTAGGCACCAATTGCTATAAAAGTTCCTCTTAACAATACTTCTGCTCTATTAGATTTTTCTGATGTTATATTTTATTTTCAGAAATTTATTTCCTTTTTGATTCCTTCTATGATTCACTGTATTTTTAAGAGATTGTTGTTGATATAAATCTGTATTTCTGTTACATTTGCTACCTTAAATTTGTTTGTTGGTGTTATAATCTGTGCTGTTTTCTTTATCTCTTAGTTTTGACCAATTTTTTGTTAATCCCTTAGTGATATTTTTCTTGAATATTCTTGCTAGGAGCATGAATTCTGTTACTTCATGTTAAGAAACTTTTTGTAATATGAAAGTTTAAATGACATATTTTGCTGATGATATATGTAGTATATATTTTTGTGTTTCTGCTTTGTATTTTTTCATAATTTTTAATTGTTTAAACTTTTATTTAATGAATATAAATTTCCAAAGTACAGCTTATGGATTACAATGGCTTCCCCCCTATAACTTCCCTCCGACCCGCAACCCTCCTCTTTCCCGCTCCCTCTCCCCTTCCATTCACATCAAGATTCATTTTCAATTCTTTTTATATACAGAAGATCAGTTTAGTATATATTAAGTAAAGATTTCAACAGTTTGCCACCACATAGCAACACAAAGTGAAAAAATACTGTTGGAGTACTAATTATAGCATTAAATCACAATGTACAGCACATTAAGGACAGAGATCCTACATGATATATTTTTTTAAATTGATTAATTTTCTATGCAATTTCCAATTAAATACCAGGTTTTTTTCATTTTCAATTATCTTTATATACAGAAGATTGATTCAGTATATACTAAGTAAAGATTTCATCAGTTTGCACCCACACAGAAACACAAAGTATAAAAATACTGTTTCAGTACTAGTTATAACATCACTGCATATTAGACAACACATTAAGGACAGATCCCACATGAGAAGGAAGTACACAGTGACTCCTGTTGCTGACTTAACAATTTGACACTCTTGTTCATGGCGTCAGTAATCTCCCTAGGCTCTAGTCATGAGTTGCCAAGGCTATGGAAGCCTATGGGGTTCGCCTACTTTGATCTTATTCCAACAGGGTCATAGTCAAAGAGGAAGTTCTCTCCTCCCTTCAGAGAAAGGTACCTCCTACTTTGATGGCCCCGTTTTTTCCACTGGGATCTCACTCACAGAGATCTTTCATTTAGGTCTTCTTCTTCTTCTTCTTCTTCTTTTTTTTTTTTTTTTCCGCAGAGTGTCTTGGATTTCCATGCCTACAATACTCTCATGGGCTCTTGAGCCAGATCCAAATGCCTGAAGGGCTGATTCTGAGGCCAGAGTGCTATTTAGGACACCTGCCATTCTATAAGTCTGCTGTGTATCCCGCTTCCCATGTTGGATCGTTCTCTCCCTTTTTGATTCTATCAGTTAGTATTAGCAGACACTGGTCTTGTTTGTGTGATCCCTTTGACTCTTAGACCTATCAGAGTCATCAATTGTGAACTGAAATTGATCACTTGGACTAGTGAGATGGCATTGGTACATGCCACCTTGATGGGATTGCATTGGAATCCCCTGGCACATTTCTAACTCCACCATTTGGGGCAAGTCCGATTGAGCATGTCCCAAATTGTACATCTCCTCCCTCTCTTTTTCCCACTCTTATATTTAACAGGGATCACTTTTCAGTTAAAATTTAAACACCTAAGAATAGTTGTGTGTTAATTACAGAGTTCAAACAATAGTACTAGGACAAAAAAATACTAAAAAGGATAAAGTATTGCATTGTACATAAGAGTCAGGACAAGAGCTGATGAAGTCACTGTTTCTCATAGTGTCCAATTCACTTCAACAAGTTTATTATTTTTTTAAATTTTGTTGTACAAGTTCCATATATTTCATATATAGAGATGTAGGAACACACACTTCTCCCTCCTCCCTACCTCCTGCCTGCACTCCAAGCATTCTTCCCCCTTCCTCTTGGATTCCAACTCTTAATTTTTACAATGAACTATTTTCAGTATACTTAATGATTATATAATTTAAGTAAAAGAGTTCAACAAATAATATGAAGAGAAATAAAGCATTGTTCCTTAGTGGAAATGACAAGGGCTATAAACAATCATAGGTTTTCAAATGTCGATTTCACCCTAATATATTACATTTTGGTACTCTGTTAGTTACCTTGGATCAGGGAAAACATATGATATCTGATTTTTGGGACCAGCTTATTTCACTAAGTATAATGGTTTCCAGTTTTGTCCATGTAAGAAAAAAATAGAAGATGGTCCGAGTCCTTGGGCTCCTGCAACCACGTGGGAGACATGGAAGAAGCTCCTGGCTCCTGGCTCTGGCCATTGTGGCCAACTAGGGAGTGAACTATCGGATGGAAGACATCTCTCTCTGTCTGGCTTTCCTTCTCTCTCTGTATAACTCTGACTTTCAAATAAATAAATAAATTTTTTTTTGACAGGCAGAGTGGATAGTGAGAGAGAGAGAGACGGAGAGAAAGGTCTTCCTTTTTGCCGTTGGTTCACCCTCCAATGGCCGCTGCGGCCGGTGCATCATGCTGATCCAAAGCCAGGAGCCAGGTGCTTCTCCTGGTCTCCCATGCGGGTGCAGCGCCCAAGCACTTGGGTCATCCTCCACTGCACTCCCGGGCCATAGCAGAGAGCTGGCCTGGAAGAGGGGCAACCGGGAAAGAATCCGGCACCCCAACCGGGACTAGAAACCAGTGTGCCAGCGCTGCAAGGTGGAGGATTAGCCTGTTAAGCCATGGCGCTGGCCAATACATCTTTTTTTTTTTTTTTTTTGACAGGAAGAGAGGACAGTGAGAGAGAGTGACAGAGAGAAAGGTCTTCCTTTTCCGTTGGTTCACCCCACGATGGCCGCTGTGGCTAGTGCACTGCGCTGATCCAAAGCCAGGAGCCAGGTCCTTCTCCTGGTCTCCCATGGGGTGCAGGGCCCAAGCACTTGGGCCATCCTCCACTGCAGTCCTGGGCCACAGCAGAGAGCTGGACTGGAAAAGGAGCAACCAGGACAGAATCCGGTGCCTGGCCTGGGTCTAGAACCTGGTGTGCTGGCACCGCAGGTGGAGGATTAGCCTATTGAGCTGTGGTGCCTGCCATAAATAAATAAATCTTAAAAATAATTTTCCTCTCTTGAAGCCTGTTCCTAGTCCTTTGCCCATTTCTGAACTGGATTGTTTGTTTTGTTGGTCTTTAATTTTTTTTTATTTTTATTTTTATTTTTTTTAACTTTTATTTAATGAATATAAATTTCCAGTGTACAGCTTATGGATTACAATGGCTTTCCCCTCCCATAACTTCCCTCCCACCCGCAAACCTCCCCTCTCCCGCTCTCTCTCCCCTTCCATTTGCATCAAGATTCATTTTCAATTCTCTTTATATACAGAAGATCAATTTAGTATAAAGATTTCAACAGTTTGCACCCACATAGAAACACAAAGTGAAACATACTGTTTGAGTACTAGTTATAGCATTAAATCACAATGTACAGCACATTAAGGACAGAGATCCCACATGAGGAGCAAGTGCACAGTGGCTCCTGTTGTTGACCCAACAAATTGACACTCTAGTTTATGGCGCCAGTAACCACCCTAGGCTGTCGTCATGAGTTGCCAAGGCTATGGAAGCCTTCCAAGTTTTCCGACTCTGATCATATTTAGACAAGGTCATAAAAGAGAATGAGGATAGTAACCAATGATCCTAAGAGTGGCATTTACCAGGTTTGAACAATTACACAGCATGAAGTGGGGAAGAGGACCATCAGTACACACAGGTTGGGAGTAGAGCCATTGGTGGTAGAGTAGAGGTTATGATTACAAAGGAATGAGGCCCAAGTACGCTATACAGGGTCTAGAACAAAGGACAGAGTCATTATTAGAGGAGCTAAGAAAGGTGCTGTCTAAGCTACAATTAAGTTTTCTGATTTAGAGGCAAATAGACCTGATAGAAGGGGCTTGATAATAATCTGTTGGGCTTTAGGCCTTGTAAGTTAAGAGGCCCAGACCTATCTATCTCTTCACATGGGGTCCATCCTAAGGGAGATGTGAACCTCCTAGGGGAAGGCACTCTGTTGACTTTCATTACTTGGCTGGCCTGGGAGGAGAGCTGGCCAGGTAAAGGCAGGTGGCATCTCTAACAAGAAATTTACAGTTCTGCCTGCAGTGTTGCTGACCCTGCTTGACCATACCCTCAGCTGCAGTGGTCACTTTGGAAGTTGGGCTGAGTGAAGGGCTTTTCAGCTTAGAGCCAATAAGATCTGTGGCTCTGACCTGGGCATCCTTTGGCTCCAGGGCAGGTCCATTTCCAGTGATCCAACTCTTGGCAGAGCTGCAAGGGCTCTTCACAAGCTGACTTCTCCTGAAGCCCAGGCTTACCACATTGAAAGCCACTGCAGTAGACTGGCCTGTTGGGTCTCCTTGAGGGCAGATCACTGTACAGATCAGCCATTAATAGGCCTGCCACCCATTGCTTCTGATGCCTAGCTTTCTTTTCCTCCTGGTTTGTGTTAAAGCAGACCAGAGGATGCAAGTCAACGGAGTGCCCGTGTCCCAACTCTAATCTTCGGTGGCCTGAACTACAAGTCTATAGTCACAGGCATGTTCTGTAGTAGTTTTTCTAAGGTAGACAATGCCCATGAGGAAAATTACATTCTCACTTTAAAACTTTCTTTCCCTTTCGTCTGAAAGGGAGGTTTTTTCTACTTACTGTATACTTCGCTGATGGTGAAGTGAATCTAGCTATGAGATTATTATTTAAGCTCTTGTTTTGGCTATGCTATTACAGAAAAATGTTAGCCATCTCTTTTATAAGGTCTAAAGATTAAATTGTGTGTCCTACAGATTCCTTCATAATAGAATTAGTTTCCTACCTTGAAGAGAATAGAGAAATGAAAGAACAAGTTGGGCTTAGAATAGAGAAATGAGGGAGCAAGTCCTAGATCGCTTGCTGACAATAGCAATATCACATGAATACTTAGCAAACCGTTTCAACCATTAGATAACAACTTAAGAAAACATTTACCAGAAGGTCCAATGCCTTCTAGAAATTTTAAGAATCATGTATTTGAAAACACCTCTTAAATATCTAACATGGTGTAGTTTGTTTAGCCAGTAAACTTAAGCACAACCATCTAAAATGTTTTTAGTTTCTTTCTACCAACACGTTTAAAACATATGATACACAGATTCAGGTCACACAAATTAAAATGTATCTTTGATTGATTTTAGCAGCTTAAATTTATGGACAATATTATCTATAAGCCATTTAAAATAAAACTCTTAATAAAATTTCCCCATGTGGACATACAATATGTACACACATATAACATAGCATAGTAGACCAATATAGCAATTTTAATAATAGCTTTTAAAATCTTTAACTCTTCTTGTAGATTGCCAATTGATTTGAATTGCTTTTTTTTTTTAGTAACCTCAGTTCACCATACTTTCTCTCAGTTGGTACTGTTAATACATTATTGGCTTCATCTGTTTACAGAGCCATCCCAAAGTACTGAATACAATAGAAGTGGCTGGAAAAAGTCCATAGGAACCTATAGGAGGACAGCTAAACACAGAACCAACAATGCTTTAGTTTTATGAGCAGCACATCATATATAACTATGGATGACAAAAGACTTTAAGTCGCCATGTTTAAAATTATAAACTCATCAGCTAACAAGAGGCACTTGCTTACTTCACAGTATTTTTGAAAGCACCTGTAGGATTTTACAAGTATTTAACCCTTTAGGCCTCTGGGGCTTTCTCATTAAGATAACTATCATGTCTAGTAACACAAGATCATTAGACTTTTTAATTCTCAAACATTTGTATTAATAGCATTTTCCATTATAGAAACTTAAAGTTTGGTACCACATCACATCTTGACTGTCCTTCTAATATAATCCAAATAGACTGATTAGTTGGTGTCTCTATAAGATGAGAGACATAGGTCCTTCAATTTTTTCAGTTGGGCCCAAACTGGAAAAACCAAAGTCCAGGATTTACTGGAAATTTTAGAGACCAGATTGTTTGAAACTTTGATTTTTTGAATCCCTGTCAAGAATGCCAAGAACTCTCAAAATCCAAAATATCTGGTTGAAATAAGATTCCTTAAAATCATGACATAACATAGACCAAATTTGATCATTGTTACAGGTGAATATTCAAATCTTTGAAAATAAGCACATATTTAAATAACCCATAGCTCTTAATAAAAATTCAGCTGTTTTTGAACAATTAGAATTTAACAGACATCAAGAGAACATAGTAGATTACTTTAACACATTGCTTTAACAGAGCATCAGAGTTTAATTCTATGTCAAAGAGAAATTGAGCTTCCTGTGATCTTTTGCTGTGAGGTTTCCTTCCTTTACCTTCTTTCATATTGGTGACCATGTTTCTGTGTTTCTGTGTGTAAGACATCTTTAAGCATCTTTTGCAGGGCAGGATGAGTGGCAACAAATTCTTTCAGTTTCTGTTTGCTATGAAAAGTCTTAATTTCACCTTCATTCACAAATGAGAGCTTTGCAGGATATAGTATTCTGGACTGGCAGTTTTTCTCTCTTAGTACCTGGGCTATGTCTCGCCATTCCCTTCTAGCTTGTAGGGTTTCTGATGAGAAGTCAGCTGTGAGTCTAATTGGAGATCCTCTAAGAGTAATCTGACGTTTCTCTCTTGCACATTTTAGGATCTTTTCTTT
Source organism: Lepus europaeus (assembly GCF_033115175.1). Classification (NCBI taxonomy): domain Eukaryota; kingdom Metazoa; phylum Chordata; class Mammalia; order Lagomorpha; family Leporidae; genus Lepus; species Lepus europaeus. Next base: position 28,066,909 of record NC_084838.1, on the reverse strand, counting down.
ATGTTTCACTGTGGTGAGTTTGATTACAACATTTCGTGGTGAGGATCTCTTTTGGTCATGTTTATTAGGGGTTCTATAAGCTTCCTGTACTAAGATGCCTCTGTCCTTCTCCAAACCTGGGAAATTTTCTGCTAGTATCTCACTGAAAATGCCTTCTAATCCTTTCTCCCTCTCCATGCCTTCAGGAACTCCTAGAACCCGAATGTTGGGTTTTTTAATAGTATCCTGTAGATTCCCGACAATATTTTTTAGATTTCTAATTTCTTCTTCTTTTCTTAGGTTTGCCTGTTTCCTCTCCTGTTCTCTGTCTTCTAAGTCTGATATTCTCTCTTCTGCTTCGCCCATTCTGTTTTTAAGGCTCTCTAATGTGTTTGTCATTTGATCTGTTGAGTCCTTCATTTCATTATGATTTCTCGTCACTGTCACAGTTTCTTGTTCCACTAGTTGTTTCATTTCATTTTGATTCCTCCTTAATATTTCACTTTCACAAGAGAGATTTTCTATCTTGTCCATGAAGGATTTCTGTAGTTCAAGAATTTGTTGTTGAGAACTTCTTAATGTTCTTATCAATTTTTTGAGATCCGTTTCTTGCATTTCTTCGATCTCATAATCTTCATAATCTTGAATTGGGGTGTCTTTTTCATTTTGGGGCGTCATAGTGTCTTCCTTGTTCTTGTTACCTCAGTTTTTGCGTTTGTTTGGCATGTTGGAGATATTTGGTTTCTTCACTGTGGTGTTTTTTCTTGTTACACTATGGCTCTATATTAAGTGGACTGTCTGCTTTCGGTGGGGCCTTAGAGGCTTGAGATGAGTGTGGACTGAGAGCTGTGTTTAGTTCCTCAGTGTTGAGGGTGTGTCAAAGATGACACTCCCAGGTTAGGTGTGGGAAATCTCTCTTTCTTTCTTTCTTTTTTTGATTCAAAAGGGAAGTAATTCCGCACAGCTGAACGTAATCGGAGGTAGTTAGGCAAATGATATACCCACAGGAGCCAGAGATTGGAAGCTCTTTCCCAAGGACCACACAGGGAATCTGTGCTGCCCTCAGTGTGGGCTCCAATTCTCCTGCAGTCTCCCACTGGGTTGCCAAGTTAGATGCTAATCTCCTGTTATTTCACCCTTCCCCCCAGAATCAGGTGTTTCTGCTAGGCTCAGGGCCGGTGCAGACCTGAGGTTGCCCTGCTTATGACGTATGTCCAAAATGGCGCCTGCTCTTTGTCTTGCTCGCCTTTGAGGGGTGAGCGGAGACAGAGAAACTCGTGTCCGTATCGGTCACTTTTTTTTTTTCCTCTCTCTCTTCTAGTTAGCCTGGTGAACTTTTCCCCACGGAGTTTCAAGCCTCATTCCCTCTAGTCTCCTCTTTCCACTTGTCCGCTGGTGTCTCGGGCTATGGAGGTTCGGCTCACCTCGTGTTCCAGCGCTGGTGTGTTGAGTCTGCTGCTGGTGTCCCGAACTTGGGCTCCCACGCTCTCCACGCAGGTCCACTGTGAATCACTAGTTCCAGAAGTTTCCTCTGCTGTTTCTTCCCCTACTCTTCCTTGACCCTGCAGTATCTCCACTTTTATTAACCTGTCTGTCCCCCAGACTAATCGTGTGCTCCCTTCCTATTCCGCCATCTTGCCCGGTGTTTAATTTTTTGAGCTCTTTATAAATTCTAGATGTTAACCCTTTATCAGTTGTGTAATTTGCAAATATTACCTCTCATTCTGTTAAGTGTCTTCAGTCTGCTGAGTGTTTCTTCTGCGGGGCAGAAGCGTCTCGCTTGATGCAATCCCATTTGTCAATTTTGGCTTTGATTGTCTATGCTTCTGGGTTTTCTTCCAAGAAGTCTTTGCCTATGCCAATGTCTTCCTAAGTTTTCCCAATGTTTTTTTAATGATTTGATGATAACAGGTCATGGATTTAGGTCTTTGATCCATTTTGAGAGGATTTTTGTGTAAGGTAGGGGTCTTGCTTCATACTTCTGCATGTGGAAATCCAGTTTCCCTAGCACCACTTGTTAAAGAATCTGTCCTTGCTCCACAGATAGATTTTAACTCCTTTATCAAAATAAGTTGAGTGTGGATGCATGAATTGGTTGATTTCTGGAGTTTTTTATTCTGTTCCATTGGACTATAATCCTGTTTTTGTGCCATTACTATGTTGTTTTGATTATAACTGCTCTGTAGCATGAAAATCATGGATTTGTGAAGCCTTTGGCTTTGTTTTTGTTGTATAAGATTGCTTTAGTTATTTGGGTCTCTTTTGCTTCTGTTTCTGTGGATTTGTTCTGAGAGGAGAAGTGTGGTGGGGGCAAGAGGTGTGGAGTCATGACACAGACACCGGGAGTGGGGTGAAAGCGGGCTAGAGGGGAGCAGCTTGCAGACTCATTTATTTCAGTTGGTGCAGCAGCTTATATAGTTGAGGCAGCCAATCCGGTCAAGGGGAAGTTTATGCCATAACCAATCACTGCGTATTGCCAGGCAGGTTTGTTTGCCAGGTGGGTTCTGAAGCCATTCCTGAGTAACTGACGCTCGCTTGCCAGCGAGCAAGCACCGCCTTCTCATTCCACCATGTTTCCATATGAATTTTTACATCATTTTTTTCTAGATCTGGAAAGAATGTTGTGGGTGTTTTGATTGGAATCACATTGAATCTGTAAATTGCTTTTTGTAGTATGGACATTTTGATGATGTTGATTCTTCCAATCCATGAACATGGGAGATTTTTCCATTTTTTAATGTCTTCTATTTCTTTCTTTAGTATTTTGTAGTTTTCATTGTAGAGACCTTTGAAATCCTTGGTTAAATTTATTCCAAGATATTTGATTCTTTTTGAAGTATTGTGGATAGGACTGCTCTTAAGGGTTCTTTCTCAGCCATGACATTACCTGTGTATACAAAGGCTATTGATTTTTCTGTGTTGATTTTATATCCTGCCACTTTACCAAACTCTTCTATGAGTTCCAATAGTCTCTCTCAGAGTATTTTGGATCCCCTATATATAGGATCTTATCATCTGCAATTAGGGGTAGTTTGCTTTCCTCCTTTCTAATTTGTATCCCTTTGATTTAATTTTCTTCCCTAATGTCTCTGGCTAAATCTTCCAGGACTATATTAAATAACAATGGTGAGAGTGGGCATCCTTGTCTGAGTTTATATCTTAGGAGAAATTCTTCTAGATTTTCCCCATTCTTAAGGATGCTGGCTGTGAGTTTGTCATATATCACCTTGACTGTGTTGAGGAATGTTCCTTCTATGCCCAATTGGCTTAAGGTTTTTATCATGAAAAGGTGTTGTATTTTATCAAGTGCTTTCTCTGCATCTACTTAGATAACCATATGGTTTTTATTCTTTAGTTTGTTAATGTGATGTATCACATTGATTGACTTTCAGATGGTGAATCATCCCTGCATCCCAGGTATAAATCCCATTTAGTCTGGGTGAATGATCTTTCTAAGGTATTGTTGGATTCGATTGGCTTGTATTTTGTTGAGGATTTTTTGCATCTATGTTCATCTGGGTATTGGCATATAGTTCTCTTTCTCTGTTGCATCTTTTTCAGGTTTAGGTATTTAAGGTGATACTGGCTTCATAGAAGCAGTATACCCTTTCCCTGCTCTGCCATGTTGGAATCTTGCTCATAGATTTCTTTGAAATAATACTCTTCAGTGTTTTTAGAGTTACCTCATTCTGTAAATTTATGTCTCAACAATTTGATGTTTTCTGAAATTTTTGTTTATTTCTCCTTCATTGAGACATTTTGAAATCATTTCACATGTCCCTGAGGTTCTGTTAATTAAAAAGAAAAACCTTTTAAAAATCTCTCATTCAAATAGGATGGCATCTATTGATCCAGCTGCAGGTTCAGTTTCCTTTCATCTTCATTTTGCTGTTTAGCCACTCAGAGATAGCTCAGGGGTTAGCCAGTCTTGGGCTGAGTTTAAGCTTAGAATTTGTTGTTGTTCTTTCTTGACTTTCTTCTCCTCTCACTTTTTTGCCCAGTTTCCCTACAACTTTTCCTCTGGTTCCTCTCACCTGAACAGCCTTTTTCTTCCAATGTCAACACATCAGCCATGGTTCTGGTTGTTTTCAGGTACCTGCAAAAACCAAGAACCTGTGCTAGATTCTTACTTCAAGTATTGTCCTCCAAAGTATGCTGCTTTGTTTTTTTTTGTTCCTGGGTCTCCAGGATTTCTGTTTTTCCTCTAGCATTTATAGATGTTATGTATGGGAGGACCCATTGATAGACACTTATTTCTTCACAACAAAAGCAAAAACTCTTTACCTTGTTTTCTATCCTTAGACTTCTAGGATTTTGCCTAATGCTTCCGTGGTTAATCCTTATTTTACTTTAACTAGCTTATTTGGTTTCTTTTTCTTATAAACTCATAATAGAAACCATTCATTATGGAATCTAACACTTCTCTAAACTTGGTAGAATAAGGTGATGGCATATACTTATAGACATATGTTTGAGACAGACATACCACTATATTTTAGCTATATAACTTAAGTATTTGTTAGCTGTATATTATTTTGTAACAAATTACTTGAAAACTTAGTAACTTAAAACCAGAGACATTTGTTATCTCTTATGAATTTTGAATGGTTCTGTCTCAGCATCTTTCATGAAGTTGCAAACAAGTTGTTTAGTTAGCAGACAAGGTGGCAGTGCCATGATTCTCATAAAGGAATCATTTTTCCTTACACTACCCTTAGTAATTAGCTTTTAGTTGCTAGGTATCAAAATCAGTAGATGCCCAATTTTCTTACTATGGTTTTCAAAGCTCACGAACACCTTGAAACTATTGAGATGTTGAGATGTCTCAGCACCATTACTTAAAGCTTTATCCCGAGATAGTTTTGTAGTTCTGAGATAAATTTGGAGATGTGAAAGTATCCTGAGCATCATGCTTTGATTCCGTGATGTCCTGATGGTCAGTTTTAGACTTTTCTGAAGAACGCAGAGGCCACAGCAGCATGATAGTTGAAGGTGAGAATAGCCAGGCAGATGGTGCTTCTTGCAGTCCACAGAATCCTGTCCCCTTTCATATCTCCTCCTGAGTAATTCCCACTGTGCCACCGTGTGAAGAGTGGCACACTGGCCTTTCCCCACACTGAAGCTAACCCATTTCCACTGATTCCATTCTTATTCCCGCGGAGGAAGATGTGAACTTTAGTAGTCAGCTCTTGTGAAGTTGCTGTGTTGGGGGGAATTACTTTTTTTTCACTTCTGAAGTTTCCTATTCTCAATCACTTTATTATGTTTTAATCTGTACTATTTGTGCTATAGACACAGTACAGAAGCCAGTATTTTGGTTGTGACTGTGAAAGATGGAGTGTATCTTAACTCCTCAGGGCTTTTCAGATTAGGTGGTTGCTGAACATGTAGAAATATGCTTGCTTTATAAGCCCCTGCACTTGTAACAACAGCAACATTGTCTCTGTGAGGGGACTCGGAGAACCCTTTGAACCTGACAATTGCATTGCCCCAATTGTGTGTGGAAATGGTAATGAAAAAAAAAGTGGGTATGTTCTGATCTCTTCAATATTTAATATGGCTCTAATCTGATGGAGTATGAAGTGAAGGAAAAACACCTGTGAGAATATCTGTGGAACACTGATGCTTTTGCAAAGTAATGCGAAGTAATGTCCATGGAACTTGTTCCCTCCCCCCCCCCCCGCCCCGCCCCTTGCTATATCCATGGTTTTTCAATTAAGATATCTTTGAGATTTCTGCCTATACTTGTATGATACCTCAACCAAGTTTCCTGATACCTAAACCAAGTCTACCTCTTGGTTTCTGGCCAGACTATCTACCCATATTTCAGCTCTCAAGGATTAGGCCATAAAGATGCCTTGATCTGTACCTTCCATACATCTTTGCCAATATCTAAAGGTATCATTTAAGCAAGAAGAGCACTCAGAGATATGCTTAACTGTTGCTCGTCAGCAAACAGTACTTGGGAGGGAGGACAGGAGCCAGCATGCTCCTGAGCTTCCTCAGTTGCTCCAGTGGTTTGATCAATCAGTTGGCCTGAATGGACACAAACTTACTTTGCCACCTTTCTGAACTGTGGGGTATACCAGCCCAGCTCTTTCTGCAGTATTCATAACAGGAGAGTATCTTCAAGCCCGTAGGTTACCTATGTTATGCTCGAAATTATAACCTTGTGCTTCTGGAAGACAGAGCACGGCCTATCTGCTAGATCTCGCAATGCCTTTGAGTAGATTACATTTGCTTCTTTGGGTCCTTGAGCAGGAGTGATTACTACACATTCAGGAGTCATTCTGCTGGTTTGCATCCTTGCTCTGGCACGTACTGGCTATGTAGACATGAGAAAGTCACTACCACTCTCTCTCTGCCTCATTTTGCTTATCTGTACAATGGGGATAATCATGATGACCACCTTGTAGTGTTGCTAGGAAGACTAAATGTAAGTCAGTTTATATGAACAGCTTAGAACAATATCTGGCACATAGTAAGAACTGTGTTAACTTTTCCTGCTTTTCTGCCTCTCCTCTCCTTTTCTCTTTCTGCTTGCTCTTCTCTTTCTTCTTCTTAAGTATTCTGGATTCTGGCTTTTCCTGTGGTTCCTGAGATGTTCAACAGATATACCAACATAGGGAGAGCAGAGAGCAGCACTGGAGACATAACACTTCAGGGTCATATAAATTATCTGTCAAAAAATGTAATTATTCATTAGCTCTGTAGTTATATTAGACTCTTACAGGTATTTCTCTAATTCTACAACAAACCTTGGGAGGTGGGCATCATTATTGCTATTTCACAAGTAAGAAACTGAGTAGTAACTTGTCCAGGGTCCTATAGTTAGTAAGGGCAGTGCTGAAACTGACTCAACTCTACATGACTTCGAAGCACATGTGATTTTTCTCTTTGCTGTGGGGATTTTGGTGATCCTTTAGCTCCTTTCCCTAAAGATCTTTATCCTAGTCCTGGGGAAACATATGGATGGGGGGAACTGTACGTAGTTAAATGACATCAAGATCTCACCTTGCAGAAAGTACAATAAAAGGTTAAAAGTTGTGTAGCTAATTGGCCGGCACCGTGGCTTGACAGGCTAATCCTCCGCCTTGCGGCGCCGGCACACCAGGTTCTAGTCCCAGTTGGGGTGCCGGATTCTATCCCGGTTGTCCCTCTTCCAGGCCAGCTCTCTGCTATGGCCTGGGAAGGCAGTAGAGGATGGCCCAAGTGTTTGGGCCCTGCACCCGCATGGGAGACCAGGAGAAGTACTTGGCTCCTGGCTTCGGATCAGCGAGATGCGCGGCCGCAGCAGCCATTGGAGGGTGAACCAACGGCAAAGGAAGACCTTTCTCTCTGTCTCTCTCTCTCACTATCCACTCTGCCTGTCAAAAAAAAAAAAAAAAAAAAGTTGTGTGGCTAATTGAATGCTAACCTTTCAGGTTAATATTCTATAGGTGGCACTATTATCAAAACCAACATATCTGTAGTATTTCAGTCCTTAATAGTTTATTTTGGCCTTGTGATATTGGGAATGAACTACATTATTTATGTTTGGGTGTATATCCAGGTCTATACAAGGAAGAGCCATGTGTTGAAACATCTACATTTTGACTGATATTGATACAGTTTTGCTTAACCAAATAGAACATTTCCACTTCCACTGATTTCCCCTGACAAAATCATGGACCGTTTATGGGCTCATCCATGTGCCTCTCTGTTGAGAGATATAAAGTATGTGTGGTGGCCAGCGCCGTGGCTCAATAGGCTAATCCTCTGCCTTGTGGTGCCAGCACACTGGGTTCTAGTCCCGGTCGGGGTGCCGGATTCTTTCCCGGTTGCCCCTCTTCCAGGCCAGCTCTCTGCTGTGGCCCGGGAGTGCAGTGGAGGATGGCCCAAGTGCTTGGGCCCTGCACCCGTATGGGAGACCAGGAGAAGCACCTGGCTCCTGCCTTCGGATCAGTGCGGTGCGCCGGCTGCAGCGGCCATTGAAGGATGAACCAACGGTAAAGGAAGACCTTTCTCTCTGTCTCTCTCTCACTGTCCACTCTGCCTGTCAAAAAATTAAAATAAATAAATAAATAAAGTATGTGTGGTGCGTTTTTGCACTGCTAAGCAAAGAAATCATCAGTTTCTTTTGTTTGTTCTTATTTTTCCTAGGATTTTCACTTGCATTCTGGATAAGGTGCATATTGATTGGTGTATGTTGATAGGAGATTGCAGCCATCCTAACAAATGAATGAAAGGGATATGAAGTTTCTCTTCTATTATACAAATTTGGAGGAAGAGGCTTTGGAAATAAGAATTAAGAGGGAGATACTTTGGTGCAGATTACAAGTAAAAATGAGTTAGGCAACCAGCAAAAGTGCCAAGAGGAGACATTTTATAATTTATCAAGTTTTAAATCTGTTTCACCAATAAACAGAAGTGTTATTCATTTTGATAGCTAAAAAGCCTCCTCACATACAAGGATCTGATTCTGAATTTGGGGCTCCTTGGCTGCTTATAAGCTAAGGCTACTGAATGAGCCTCCTTGTCCTCCCTGCACTCCCACCCAGCACACCACTGCAGAAGGTTGAGTTCTTGGCAGTTACATCCCTGCTCTGTAATTCCTTATTTTGCCTCTTTCCCTGCTAATTCATCCTGAACTCCAGACACACTGATTTCCCTTTGCTTCAAACTGGTTTTACCTAATTATTAACGCAGCAGGAAGAATTAAGTTTTAACTCTAGTGTTGTTTTTGTGTCTCTTGAGACATCTCAGCATGACCAAACACCATAAAATTTGAGTAGTGATTTCTGGACCTGGAGTGTGATTGTCAGGAAGGAAACATGAAGGGTGGCTTGGAATATAAGAAAATGATTTTGATGGGAGTAAACATCTGTGAGTGAACATTCACTAATAAGGTTGTGAGTTCACTTATAGCAAATAATAACATTTATTATTCTTTACTCACTATGGCTCACCCTAGCACTGGGTCGCATGCAAAATGCCAAGAGTTTTGCTGAGTTTCCTCTTTAAGTCACGGGGACAAGATAATCTGAACGTGTGATGGGTAATTCATTTAGAGGAATGGTGAGTTTTCTTGAATTTCTGTGTCACCAAGTCAATAAACTAAAGTGAGCAGTTCATGCATATATGTGAAATAATAAGTCTGTAATCAGCATATTTGATGAGGCATGGTGGTGGAGTTCATTGAGAGAGATGAAGTCTATGTGAAGGAGAATAACAAGCAAAGTTAAATGCTTTTTGCCCTGAATTTTTAACAATGGTTACCAAACTGAGCTCTTACTTGGTGGCAGGAGAATTTAGTCTACTGATTGTTTTTGTAAATAAAGTTTTATCGGAACATAGTCACATCCATTTGTTCAAGTATCATCTATGATTGTTTTTATACTGTAATGCCAGAGTGGAGTAGTTGCCACAGGGACTATATCTGTGGCCTACAATGACTAAAATGTTTTCCACCTGGCTTTTCTAAAACAAGCCAATTCCTATGTTAACTGATTTAGATCTCAAAATATTCTTGGGTAACTACAATCGTCCACATTGTATTAGTAAAGAACTTGGAGCACAGTTAGGTTAAATGTCCTGCTTAAGGTCACAGCTGATAGTGGCTCACTCAAAATCAAACTCGAGCACTCTAACTCCAGGCACTGTGCTCTTAACTGCTTCAGTGTACTGACTCCTTACTGCATTAAACATGATTCTAGTTGTCTTGAGAATGGAAAATAACTTGAACACACCAATGTGCTGTATCTTTCACTAGCCTGGCTAAGGCTGAGCAGATGAGCAATTTGGGTAAGTTAGAGGCCAAAATGGTGAAGTGCTGAAGGTCAGTGAAGACACCTGTTAAAGACCAAATATTTGTGTTCCTCTAAAATTCATACATGGATACTTCCAAAAGTTTGTGCAAATGCATACTATGAATAGCTCTGCATGGATTTAAAAGTCTCTGCACCAAAATAAATGTTTTTTAAAAAGATTTATTTATTTTACTTGAAAGAGTTACACAGAGAGAGAAGGAAAGCCAGAAAGAGAGGTCTTCCATCTGCTGGTTTACTCCCCAGTTGGCCTTAATGGCCAGAGCTGCGCCAATCCAGAGCCAGGAGCTTCTTCTGCGTCTCCCACATGGGTTCAGGGGCCCAAGGGCTTGGGCCATCTTCCACTGCTTTCCCAGGCCATAGCAGAGAGCTGGATCAGAAGTGGAGCAGCCAGGTCTCAAACCAGTGCCCATAGGGGATGCTGGCACCACAGGCGGCGGCTTTACTCACTACTCCATAGCGCCGGCCCCAATAAACATCTTTTAATTCAACTTCTCCATGAACTTTTTGAAGTATGTCTATAGTGAAGTCCTAACTCCTAATCTGATGGTATTTGGAGATAAGGTCTTTGTGGAGGTAGAGCTCTCATTAATGAGATTACTACTCTTATAAAAAGGAGAAACCTTGCTTCCCCTTTGAGCCATGTGAGGATACAATGAGAAGAGAGCTATCTGTTCCTAAATGAAAGATCTCTGTGAGTGAGATCCCAGTGGGAAGAATGGGCCATCAAAGAAGGAGGTACCTTTCTCTGAAGGGAGGAGAGAACTTCCACTTTGATAATGGCCTTGTCTAAATAAGGTCAGAGTTTGTGAACTCAGGAGGCTTCCATAGCCTTTGCAGCTCATGATAAGAGCCTCAGGTGATTACTGAAGTCATAAATAAGAATGCCAATTGTTAAATCAACAACAGGAGTCAGCATGCACTTACTCCACATGTAGGACCTCTGTCCTTAATGTGTTATACTATGAGAATTCTCGGTAAAAAGTCTTCAAACAGTACTTTATACTTTGTGTGTCTGTGTGGGTGCAAACTGTTGAAATCTTAGTGTATACTAAGTTGATCTTCTGTATATAAAGATAATTAAAAATGAATCTTAATGAAGAAGGGATGGGAGAGGGAGTAGGAGGTGGGATGGGAGTGGTGGTGGGAGGGTGGTTATGGGGGTGGAAAACTGCTATAATCCAAAAGTTGTACTTTTGAAATTTATATTTATTAAACGAAAGTTTCCTAAAAAAACCTCACATTCTCCAGGGTCCAATAACATGACTTTCACATAGTCCATGCTAATAAACATTGATTGAGGCTGGTGCCGCGGCTCAATAGGCTAATCCTCCACCTGTGGCGCTGGCACCCCGGGTTCTAGTCTCAGTTGGGGTGCCGGATTCTGTCCTGGTTGCTCCTCTTCCAGTCCAGCTCTCTGCTGTGGCCCGGGAGAGCAGTGGAGGATGGCCAAAGTGTTTGGACCCTGCACACCCACATGGGAGGCCAGGAGAAGCACCTGGCTCCTGGCTTCAGATCAACGTGGTGCGCTGGCCACAGCGGCCACTGGGGGGCAAACCAACAGAAAAAGAAAGACCCTTCTCTCTGTCTCTCTCTGTCCATTCTGCCTGTCAAAATAAATAAATAAATAAACATTGATTGAGTTAGGAAAAAAAAAAAAAAAAAACCAGGAGAAGTGCCCTCACTAGACATTGAATCTGTGGACATTGAATCTGTGGTACATGGGTCTTGGAATTCCTGACCTCCAGAATGGTGAGAAATAAGTGGCCACTTATGTGTTCAGAGTTGTATTTGAGGGTGAACAAAGAGAGCATACCCAATAAGGTTTACACCTTGTAGATCAAAATCATGTCTATTCTTTTTTTTTTTTTTTTGGACAGGCAGAGTGGACAGTGAGAGAGAGACAGAGAGAAAGGTCTTCCTTTTGCCGTTGGTTCACCCTCCAATGGCCGCCGCGGTAGGCGCGCTGCGGCCGGCGCACCGCGCTGATCCGATGACAGGAGCCAGGTGCTTCTCCTGGTCTCCCATGGGGTGCAGGGCCCAAGCACTTGGGCCATCCTCCACTGCACTCCCTGGCCACAGCAGAGAGCTGGCCTGGAAGAGGGGCAACCGGGACAGGATCGGTGCCCCGACCAGGACTAGAACCCGGTGTGCCGGCGCCACAAGGCGGAGGATTAGCCTAGTGAGCCACGGCGCCGGCCTAAAATCATGTCTATTCTGCTCAATGCCATGTGTGTGTCTGATTTGTTAGGTATCTCACTTTTTAGTTTTCAAGAAGAAAGCTTCTTTCATTAGTCTCTTGGATTTTCTCCTTTGGTACAGGATCGGAGGACACAGAACAGATAGATGACAAGAGAATGTCACGTTGACTCAGATGGAAGTGATCAGCTGGATCATACTTTTGCATCTGCACCAGACCAGCATGAGTCCCCTGTCTCTTTCCAGGTAGAAATTTTTAAGTAGTTAATACTATCTTCCATTAGAATAGGAAGGAAATAGCTGTGTTTTCATTCCGGTTCCTCCCTCTCTCTGCAGTGTTGGGCTACTATGCCTTAAACTTCCTGAGGGCTCAGATTTGCTCATCTGTCAGATGGGCAACTGGTACTTAGCCTTGAAACCTCACATTGCTGTTATGAAAATAAAATGACAGAATGTCATGGAAAATGCTTCATATTTGCAGAAAGCTCAAGGAAGTTGCTATATTTGCAAAAATTCAGAAGCTGCTCATGATTTTAAATTTGGTTCTTACTGAAATATTATGCAAAGGGAATTATTGCACTGTGAATTATACTTTCTGATGGCATATCTCACAGAGCATGGTAACTTCTACGTTATTGATAGTCTTCAGGACTCAGTGTATACCTGTAAGCTACTTTCTAGGTAGGGCCCATGGATCATTATCATCAACATTGTGATCATCATCCTCATCACAAACATCATGCATATGTGCATCCTCATTAGTACATTACCACCACTACCATTGATTAAATACCTAAGGCATATAAGGCATTACAGTTGATGTTTTCTATACATTCTCTGATTTAAACCTTATGATAGCTCTGGGAGTTATGATCCCCTTTTTACATCTGAGAAATCAAGAGTCAGAGAGATTGAGTTTCCTGAGGTCACAGAGTTGAGAGCTGTGCTGTAACCCAAGCCCTCACTTGCTTCCCTGTAGCACATCACCTCTACTACCAAAGGGAGCTTTAGAATTAGACCTGGAAGTTCTGATCTCTTTCCATTGCTTCAGCAATTCAACACACAGGCTCTGGTCCAGCCCTCTCCCTTTTGTGTCTCAGTAAGTAATATTTCATCCCTCTCCCCTCTGATCCCACCCTCATTGCTAGATTCTGGAACCGTCTGCGTGTTTCTGGTCTATAGTTCAGTTTCTCTCCCCAGGCATTTGAGAAAGGCATTCTCTACAAAAAGGGAAAACACATTTTATTAAAGCAAACATGCAGTCCTCAGCACTTTTACTTATCTTATTTATACACTGCAGTGCAGCTTTCTATGACCTAGTGATTATCATTTCCCAGAGCTATCATCATTTTAAAGCTACCTGTTCATCCCGCTTCAGCAGATGGTACTGTGCTCCGAGTGCTGTAAGAGCTTTAAAGAAAGGAAAACAAACAAACAAAGGAGAGATGTGCGGTTGGGTCAGCTAGAGGGAGAACTCTCTTGCATTGTCTCCCATCACTGTCACTGTTCTGTTGCAGCTGGGCTGTGAGGTGTGAAGTGACTCCTAGAAATCTCTAACTACTGGGGAGCTTGATTTAGGTGGGGTTTTCATTTATCTTTCCTTATCAATTGGTGGCATGCAATAGGCACTTTGCCCACTGTTGGTTTAAGCAATTCCTACATCTGATCTTCACAGTGAAATCTCTTTGTTTAAGTCATTCTTGGGCCAAATGAGTGATAAGACACACACTTTTTGAGCACCTACCCTCAGTAGGGCGCTGTTCTGGGCTTTATTTCCGGCTGTCACAAATAGTTCTATGTCCTTGGGCAAACACTTTGTTTCTCTAGACCTTGGTTTTTCCTTCTGTAAACTGAGGTGACTGGCTCAGGTTGCTTAGTCACCTCTCAAAAACAAGGGATTGAAGGTTGTAAAAGCCTTTTACAAATAGAAAGTTCTAAAGTGGCACCAAGCCTGGATTATTCAGTATGGATGACATCCAAGGAGCTCTGCCCACAAGGCTTCAGTTGAAGTTGGTGGGCTGCTCAGCTGAATGAGGACCTCCTTTTCCTTCCTTGTTACACAGTGTTTCTCAATCCTTTCCCCCATGATCGGCTCCATCAACAGCCCTTTACAGTGTTTTTTCAAATCTCCTCACTCATGACATTTTAATACTGCTGAAATAACAGCTACCTATTCATGTGCTATGATCTTTGGGGGAGGGGGAATAAACCTTTGTAATATCTAAGATATTTCTGACCTTCACGTACCAAATTTTACCCCCTAGAAAATTGTATGGCTCCCTCCTCCCCTATTGAGAATGAATGTCCTAGAGCAGGGATTTCCATACTGTTAAATGCAAATCCTATGCAAAATTAAATATACTAAATAGACAAAAACAGTATTTTAGTCATGAAATGAGAAAACAAGTTAATATTCTGGTAGTAGCCTTCAAAAGGTTAACATTGATTAAGGAATACATGAATGTACTTTTGAAATTATAGTTTTAAAATATTTTAAAATAGGGGTAGGTATTGCGGTACAGGGGTAAGGAGCTCCTTGGGATGCACACATCCTATATCAGAGTGATGGGCCTGGAGTCCTACCTCCTCTTCACATCCAACTCTCTGCAATGCATACCCTGGGAGGTAGCAGGTGACCTAACTGCTTGGGTTGTGCCACCCATGAAGGAGATCTGGATGGCTTTTGGTTGTATCCATTCAGGGAGTGAACCAGTGAATTGAAGAATTTTTCTCTCTCTGTCTCTCTTACTATGCCTTTCAAAGAAAGTTTGTTTCACAGTCTGTAAAATGGGTATTTGGACAAATATCTATCTCACAAGATATCAGTGAAAATTGAAAGAGATAATCAACCTGGCACAAAATAGGCACTGAACAAAATTGAGGGATCTTTTTCTGTACTCTGTGTTTCTCTATTTTCTTCCATTGATCATAGAAACTTGTGCTTGAGCATACAACAAACAATAGCTGCTGAGGAATTTGTGGCCAAATAAAACAAGTCTTCAGTATCAGTCTCAATGACTCTGTGTTCCTTTTCTTGGACATGCAACAGAGAAGGGTATTATTACTCTGCCTGAAATGATGTGTAACTGATGTGACTCCTGACTTGTATTTTTATGAAACTGGTGGATACAATTGCTAGCTGTTAATATTCTGAGTAATATAAATTTGGTTGGTAGAACAATTCATGTCTGATTAAATGGGGATGACCATGCAATTTTATAAGTGGAATCAAAAAAGTTGTTTTAAAGAAACTAATACACTCTCCTACATTTTTATAGGATTTAGCAATACATATCATCTTTTTCTTTGGATATGCTAGTAGCCTATATATCTATATTTGCAGATTTGGTGCATTTAGAAGGTAATGATAATCATTAAGTGTCAATGAACATGTGCTCTATAAAGTTCTAGTTGATTTTATTCTCCATTAAGGTGGGATATGCCTTCCTTGGGCTTAACACAAAGGTAAGTAAGAAAACTACCAGACATAGATATTTCGAGGCAGAGGTGGTAGTCTATTCCCATGTGAATTCCTTCTGAAATGATGCTGGGGTTACCTGCACAGAGGTAATGTGGGCTCATGTAATGTACACTCTTTCAGATCCATCAATATGAAAACCAGAAATGGTGATCCCAGTGACTTGCCTGTCTCTGCACTGTAATACGTTTTCCAGAGGGAAAAAGCTACCAGGGGAATGAGAAAGAAACGCACAACTGGTTCACTGGGTTAACTTTAAAATTTCAGCTAGAATAAAAAGTGTGTGTATTTCTTTTGTACATGTGTTGACACCACTGGTTGATAAAATGGAAGTTCTACATCATAAATTCCCATTTGGACATTTGGTTCTGAGAACCTGCATCCCACAGCCTTATCACTCTGAAGGGAAGTCACAATCACTAATGGAATCTGCTAGCTTTTCATACACTGAAATTAGCTCTGATTCTTCCTTTAAACATATGTTTAAAAGCAACATGCACATAGTCTACCCTGACCCATCAATGCCAAGGAGGAAGCTTATGGATTCACCTATTGGCTTTGAGGAAAACAAATGTTATTACTTTGAGGAGCAGAGAAAGAATTTCTGAGCCCTCTTTTGGCCCCAAAGAGGGAAGAGCCTCCTTCTTCCTCCCCCATGAAGGAAGAGAAAGTAAATGCCATTTTCCTTTGCGACTGTGAATAATAACATTTATGCTCTGAGATCGGTTTGCTTCTTTAATATGAAAAACGATATCCTGTTTGGATGAGACATTTCCTTGAATGCTTAGCATAAATTGAGCCCTTAAGCTTTTAACAAGAAATTCTGGGCTGTCTTGCCTGAAAACTCTGAGTGGATCTTGGAAACATTGCAGGTTTCTTGATTTGGTACAGAAACTAGCCTTTTCCATGAGATTACTAACAACACTGTTTCTTTGATGTTCAAGAAGAGTCAGCCAGAATAATTCTTGTTTGTCTATCATTTTCTCTTCTATCTTTGTCTCATTATCAGTCTCCTTCTTTTGCTTTTTTCTTTTTGTATTTCTTTGTTTCCTTCCTCCCTCGGTCCTTTTTCTCTCCTTCTCTCTTCCCATTACCTCTTTCTTGAAGATGTTTACACTAATCCCTTTATTTTTAAATTTTAAATCACACTTGCAAGTGACATGGGCCCAGTTAAGGTGGTGCAAAGTAAAGAAAAGTATGCTGGAGAAGGAAACACATTTTTCGTCACTCGTAGTGACAATTAAAGCGACATCACAAGGCCAGACTCCTCCGTCATTGTTTTTTAATGCTGTCAGCACCAACTTCGCTGGAATTTTCCCGTATGAAGCATGAGTGGACTTACTCATTTTTCATACTGTGTAAGGCAGAGCTTCAAGATCATTTCAGAGAGTAGATTAGCATCCATCTCATTTAAATTAGCATCCTAAAAACCTTTCTTGACAGCATGCTACCCTAGGCAAAGAAGGTGAATTTGGCAGATTGGGAGCTATTTAGAGATATAAAATCTTTCTCTTTGCAGCACTGATGATGGTTTGATTTCTGGTGTCAAGAGAGCAAAGGGATTTTGGTGTCCATTTTGACTCCCTGGCTGAGTGGACAAGTCGTAGTCACCTACACTTGGCTTTTAACATGTACTTGATCATTCTTCAGCTTTGAACAACCCATGGGGGATGACAGGAGTATTTAGAGCTCTCCTAAAAGAATGCAAATGGCAGATTGTTTCATAGTGTGATTTGCATCCTGGTGTCAGGCAGGTCGGATCCCTCTGCTAGGTAGAGACTGGTTGAGCCTCTTTGAGGAAAACCTTCCCTTCCTGTTGCCTGGGTCCTTTGCTTTTTTACTTCTTATTTATTTAACTGACAGTCAGTTGACACACTGAGTGGCCTTTAAAGAGGAATGTCTGTGGCTGCCTGAGACCTTAGAGAGTTTTAACCTTTGGTTTACTGGAGAAAGAAAGAGTTGAAGAGATGACTACCAGGTGGAGGTTGGGGCCATTAAAAATCTCACTTGGAGAGCCTCAAGTCTGATCTTTCTTCTAAGTGGTAACCTTCTGAAATAGGTCTGTGAGTGACATAAGTCAATTCCTGATCAATAAAGAGCATGGATAATAGAAATCCAACAAATATTGACCTGGCAAAGCAGACATTTTTGTGTTCCTGGAGGTAGTTGTATTTCAAGATATATTTATTTACTTGATTGTCTAAAGTTTCATGATCTCCGTCAAGGTTTCTTTTCCTTTGTCTCTTTTTTTGGCCTATTCTCCAGTGGTAATCTCTGCAAGGCTCAGCTCAAATGGCCATTTTTTTCCTTTGATGCCTGCCCTCCTGGATGGTCCTTTCTTTGTTCTAGCATTTGTATTACATTCCAGGTGTTGATGTGTTTCCCTCTACTAGATATGAACTCACTGGGTCAATGACTGTATCTTATTCACCTCTGGGACCCAACATTTAACACAGTTCCTGGCACATTTCAGGGTTTAGTGAATGCTGAATGGAAGATCAATTTATGAAACCTTATTTCTTCTTTGGGAAAAAGAAGTATGATTTTGGATTCTTGTGCCAAGCTTTCTGCAGCCTTAGATCAGGTGTGTGCTTGGAGACAAATTCAGAAACCACAGCATGGAGAAGGGTTATAAATTATTTAAGTAAAGTCAAAGGATGTTGAACATCCCAGGGAACTCATCAATCCTCATTTAATGGGAGTAGGAGATGTTTCACATTTCAGATTCTGGGCTTTCTGGTTTTTGAGGGTAATGCCGTATTGACCATTTGTTCATGCCCAACATTTGTTTTTCCTTTTTATCTGTGATCAACAGTCTCATGGATATTGGGAGATGTCCATGGACGTTGAAAGCATTTCACTTTGTTGTCAAAAGAAGCCTTTGTCCTGAAGGCATGAGATTATTCTTTCACATGAGGTGGAAAGAAAAATAAGACAGCCTCCTTCTGTCCTTGGGTTCACATTGTAGGAACTCTTTCTTGCAGCAATAAAAGCCTTTGGAAGAGACCTTTCATTATAAGGGTTTCATGTTAAGTACTGTACATGGGGATGGAAGCTAAATCCCAATTTACCTAGCTGTATTTCCCAAGATTTGTTCCCTGGCAGCATAGGAGCTCTGTGCAAGCTCCATCACGCCACTGCAGGCCAAGCCAGAGGATTTGAATATTAATGCCATTCAGGTTTCCTTTCGGAGGAGGCCCTCTTAGCCACAATAGTGAGACACTGCCTCTAAGTCCAAGACTGAACATGAGAATAAAGAGTTCAGAGTATCGGAAAAGGAGAAATCAGGAAAATGAACACAAATCGTGCCCAACTACCCAACTCGTCTCACCTTTTCTCTCTTTCAGGGTGTATAGAATGCTTTTTTGGGAGACATGCTTATTGCATAATGAAGGCTTGTCATTTAGGAGCCAAAATAAAATCAGTTTCCTATGGAGTCAGATACATTCTTGATGAAATTCAGCGTCTCACAAAGGAATGTTGCAGATTCTTTCCACTTAAATCAAGCATCTAAATGTTGATCTGGAGAAACAAAGAGATGGAAAAAGAAAAATGAGTTTGTTGTCAAATTGAAATACCACGTTTTTGTATTGCTAGCTGATGTATCTGTAATTTTCATCTGCCATTCCTTGATCGTGGGTGCGCGCGTGTGCGCGCGCGCGTGTGTGTGTGTGTGTATAATTTTCCCCTCCAAAC
Organism: Lepus europaeus; assembly: GCF_033115175.1. Lineage (NCBI taxonomy): Eukaryota > Metazoa > Chordata > Mammalia > Lagomorpha > Leporidae > Lepus > Lepus europaeus. The sequence continues at coordinate 28,047,751 of NC_084838.1, read as the reverse complement.
CTGCAAAACATTGCAAAACTAGATTTAAATATTTCAGGCGGACTGCACCCAGCATTTGCATTCCTCTGAGTCATTCAGAGAAAAGACATCTGAGCAGAAATATAGCAGATAAAAGAGAAACCATTAATCCAAGGAAGATTACTGGCACAGAATCTTTATCCTGTATCCTTCTTGAAATGAGACAAAGATCTCACTATGCACATCCCTCTGGCTTAGCTTCGGATAGTAAGCAATACAGAAGTGTAGACATGGTCCTTTTTAAAGGCACATTGCAGTTATCTGAATTCTGAAGCATCACCCTTCTGGTACATGATTGCTTTCTTGAGTGGCTTGCTTTCTTCCCCAGCATCTTCTGTCTTTGTTCTCATTCCTTCCACTCTAGCTTTCTTTGCTTTGCCCAGGATACTAGGTTTGACATTAAAATGAACATTAAGGGGGTGGGTGTTTTGTGTAGTGGTGAAGACTCTGCTGGGTTATTCATCCCTATAGGAGGGCCCAGGTTGGTTTCCAGGTTCAGCTTCTGGTTCCAGCTTCCTGCTAATGTGTATCCCGGGAGGTAGCAGATAGTGACTTAAATACTTGAATCCACCATCCACATGGGAAACGCAGGCTCCTGACTTCAGCTTAGCCTATCCCTGCCTGTTTATTTGGGGGAATAAACCAGTGAGTGGGAGATATTTCTCTCTCTCTCTTCCTTTTAAATCAAAGTGAAAATAAATAAATAATTTTTAAGAATTTCAAAAAAAATTACATAAAGTGCCAGGAGGCATCAGAGCCAGGGTCTCAGCTTAATTCATTACTCACAGAACTCTAGTTATAACTACTTTCTTCATCTGTAAAACAGGTAAATTACCTGTCCCTTGTACCATACTTCATATACAGAAATTTTATATTCATTTTAAATATATAAATTTTTATATAAATTTTATATTCAGCTGAAGTGAAAAAACAAGCTATAATATTTATATTTTTTGAGAGGCAGACAAAGATATGTATATGGGGAGGGGAGAGGAGAGGGGAGAATGTTCCCATCCACTGGAATACCTTCCAAATGGCCTCAAGAATCCTGTGCCGGGCTGGGAGCTGAGCATTCAGTCCGGGGTTCCCATATTAGTGGCAGGAATTCAATTACTTAAGCCATCACTGCTGTCTCCCAGGGGCTATACTGGCAGGAAGCTTGAGTCAGGAACTGGACCCGAGTGTTGAACCCAGGTATGGGATGTGGATATCTTAACCACTAGGCCAACCAAACGCTTACCCCAAGCTATGATTTTATCATAGTATTAAAACCAAGTTGAATAAAAAATTGAGTCATGTTGAGAGTATCAGTCTATTTACTAATGGCGTTTAAATCAGCCTTTCTTAGGAAAGATCTCTCCTGCCTTAAGTTGAGGGTAGGCATGGTGATATTCTTCATCAATGCCATGTTTTCAGTATGTAATGCACTGTGGCAGACAATATTCAGGAATTACCACATTTAATTCCTACAACAACTCTGAGAAATGGATGTTATCTATTAGCATTTCCATTTTGCAGATGAAGAAATTGAAGCTTAGGGAGGGTAAGAACTTTGCCCAAAGATAGATAACTAATGGGGTGACTGGTTTTGAATCCAGATTTCAGTCTAGGCTCTGCATTATTTCTGATATAGCATTCCCATTACTGCCGTTTCCAGTAATCTAATCAATTTAATACCTTTGGTGTGTCTACACTCAGATTTTCTACTATAGATGGATGAGAATATGCACTGTTACACATACATTACACACAGTGTTTTTACCAACAACTCCTAGGTTTGACATCCCTCACTGTCATTTCCTAATGCCTCATTCTAGTCTGTGGGTCAGGTCTTATACCTCTCAGAGTTGCTGATAACAAGGAGCCTTGCTCCTCACTCTGTACATTAAGTGATGTCTTTACTGTTCATGTATCCATGATGAAGGCAGTGCCAAGTCTGAATCTCCCACGGAGAAGTGACAATGGTCTGAGGTGTCTCTTGGGCACTACAATTGTGCCCATCTCTGTTACCAAATGAGACATGTTAAAACCCTCAGACACTCCATTCCATCAGTATTAGAAGAATGGGATGATTTAAAGAGGGGGTTGGTAAAACAAGCTTTGCAGGCCATCCAGGTCTGCCATTTTCTACTAACCACTGTCAGTGTAGTGAAAAGCAGCTTTGGAAAATACATAAATATATGAGTATGGCTGTCTTCTAAGGAAAGCTGGATTTACAAACACAGAACATTCGATTTTGACCGTGGATTTAATTTGTCTAACCCCAAATTCAAAGGAAATTGGAACCAAGTATCTTGAGCAGGCATGATGATCAGGAACTGTTCATCCCATTTTTATTGCAGTAGACCTCTTTAAACTCAAGAGAGCACGGGTAGTGGATGGCGGCCCTCTTTGTGCATGTCCCTTTCTAAGATTACTAGCAAAATGCAAGGCAGGATGGTGGTGATGATGAAGTTGTTAAAGGACAAGCAAACCACTGGGTTTGCTGAGCTGGCAGTGGTCATTGGCTGTATGTAAAATACCTTGTTTCCATATTGCAACTTTAGCAAAACTCACTGTGTCCAATCGAGTCTCCACTTGTGGCAGCCCAGGGAGTGTGATCACTTCCTGGAGATAGATCCATGTCTCTGTAACTTTATCTTCCTATATTTTGCATTCGTTTTAAAATTAAATTGCAGGAAATGATTCAGTTTTGAATCATTCCATTCAAAAAGGCAGAAGCCAAAAGTTCTGTGAGTGGCAAACACGTGCACTGGTTTTTGATGGGAAACATAAGTACTTTTAAGTAGGGTTTGTAAACTGGGCCAGAGGTTCAAGCTTCTTCACGCCTGGTGGGGCTTGTGCTTTCCAACTTGCTCCAGCTACAGTTTCTTTCCAACAAAAGCCCTTATTCAGATAAAGGGAGTTTGCCTCTTTGTCTCCTAGGAGAATTTTTTTTAAAGTTCCTTGGAAAAGGTTCTTGTTCAGGCTTCTCAACCTGACTTCCTCTTCTGGTTAAGAAACTGAAGAACAATATTAAAACTTGTGGTTATGGAAAGTTATGCCAACTGGGACTGAGCTAGGATTATTCTGTTGATTTAAACTGACAGAAAGGTGAGGTCAGAATGAAATCTTGTTTCTCCTGTAATTGAGAGGCTAGGAGCCATGTTCCCCCACCCCCCAATAATGTTCAAATTATCCATTCAGACTGGTTTGATTTCAGGTTTGAAGCTGGAGACTGTAGTAATAATCTTTCTCAGTATGAAGCACTTATTTGCAGAGTAGTCTTTGCCATTTTTAATTGCACTTTCCCCTCATGCCCTTATTAATTATCTCTCTAGTTCCTCTTAGGTCTTGTCACTGTGCCAAATATTGAAATAGAAAGATTTATTTATTTCCAAAGATGCACAGCGCAGGACAGGCTGCACACTTGCTGTTTTGACTCTTAAAGGGTCATCCTTTCAAAAGGAAGAGGGGACTTCATGCAAATCAGGTTCCCTCTTCCAAATTCCTGTTGGTCACACACTCTTGGGACTGTTGCTTTGGGGGTGTCCTCATGAATCTCACAAAGCAAGATATTTTGTGAACCTAGTGCAGCTATAGTTGCCAGTTATCGAGTCCTTTCTCAATGGTGGTCCTCAGTTCCAAAATGCCCCTGGGATTAAATAGCATTGCCTCTAATATGACCCCAGCCTGTTTCCCTCTACTGGCTTCTTTCAAGCCGCATGAGTCTCTGCAGTGTGTCCCGGCCAGTCTGAGCACTGTTCTAGCTTAGTGTTTATGCCATTTCTTCCATTTGGAATGTCCTTGTCCGTGGCCAGTCTGCTGAAGTCTTACATGGAAATCAAAGGCCATCAAATTTTCCATTTTTAAAACTGAGCCTTTTGTGAACCCTCCTTTGACTCTACAGAATGTTGGGCTTATGCTGCTTTTGTGCTGTTTCCTCCTTCTGTCTTGCATCACAACCATGAGTCCTTCTGTCTTGACTGTTTCAGCTTGATTATAACCTCTTTGAAGGCATCAACTCATGTGTGTAGCCCTCAGCACCTTGAAGAGGTGTCATGTGCAGTCGGTTTCCTATTCAGGTTTAATGGACTCAGTTGCAATGAAGTACTCCAGTTCAGTTCTTGAGGATCTTTTTCTAGAAAAGATGGGAAAGAACAGATCTGACTGTCCTGCCTGGGTTTTAAACCCTCCAGGGAACTAGGTGATGTCTGAAACCAAGTTGATCCTTAACTTTTGGTAATAGCACCCCAGATTTAGAAAATTCTTTTCTTCAGCACCTCTAGGTGACAGAGACATGAGAAAATGAGACAATCATTGATGGTAAAACAAAAACTGTGTCTGTGAGGCAATATGGAATTTTTTGGAATTGAATTATTTTTGGAATTGAATTATTTCTAAATTATATAAAGTTAATTTGAAGTTCTATTTGTGTTTTTTTGAGGTTGGCTATACTTTCTTATACAACCATATTCTTTGCTATGAGTATTGGAGAGTAGCATTGCCCAGGGAAGCAGCTTTTATGTTTTGCTCTTCCAGGAACCCCCCAACTCTCATTTACCCTTTGCTACTTTGTAGGGCAGCAGCCTGTCTTTGAACTGAATTATTTCAGTAGGATGTACTGAGTGTCTTATAGGTGTCGGTCGGTGTTCCAGCAAAATAACAACATGAACTCTCAAGCTGGTTAAGAATTGAGAGACCAGTGGAAGTATGTGTACCTATGTGTGTGTCGTACTCTGGGATGTGAGAGCTGGTATTCTGTCTAGCAATTTTTCCCTTTCACACGGATTATACACTCAGATAATATGCAGTAGAGGGCACACACTTAGCATATTTTAAAGGAAACTAAGCATTCCTTCCTTCTTGAATCAGTTTCCTGGTTGTGATGTAGAAAGAAGTGACCTCAGAGAAGCTGATGAGATGACAAATTGTAGGTTTTTTTTTTTTTGTAATGGATTTAAATGTTCTGCTGTATTATACTAAGTCTGAATCATCAGCAGAGTGGCTCTCCTTCTTGTGTGTGCCTGTCATGGATGATTGTTAATAATGAACCTGGCCATTGATCTCCAAGGAAGATCTTTCCAAATGCCTAACTATATTGGGTTTAACATAATTTCACTTTTGCACTTGTTGTGGAGAGGTCAAAGAGAAAGCCCATACTTGTGAGATTTGTGTTTCTTATTTTTGACATTTTTTTGTGTCTTTCCTCATACAGCTATTTCTCCACCCACCATCCTTCCATCAATCATTTAATGTATACCTCTACTATGTGCCATACCCTGCGCTGGAAGCTGGGAAGTTCTCTATAATAAAAGTCAGGACGTCATAGGAGAATAATGAAGAGCAACTTCCAAGGGCAAAAAAAAAAAAAAAAAAAGCTTCAGCCAGCACCTCCCTCCCCCCATAACTGCCTGTTCTGAGCCACCGTTTTTTGCTGCGGCCTCATATAAACCCTCTTCTTGCCTCCTTTTCTAACCCCACAGCCCCAAGACCTTTGTGTGCCTTGGAGGTCAGCTCACAGATGTGGCCCTGGGACATGCTCTTCTTTATCTCTATGGCACTTACAAGAGGTGCAGGGAGGCACATGCGTCTTTTATACATTTTTCCTTTTTCTTTTTTGATTAGCATCTGCACAAATGGCCTCCGTCCACTGCTTTAAACTAACTAATCCGGCTTGTTAAGACGGAGATCGTCATCCACAAGTTGTTATTCGCAGGCTTCTAAAGGAAGAGGGTCCCGGTTGAAGCAGGGCTGGCTTTGGAGAAAGGTTATATAATATAATATGTTCTTCAGGCACCATAGGAGAGGGAGACAATGCTGCCTCCCGGGGCCTGTTCTCAAGGGCTACTTTACAGGCTTACATAGTCCTGCCTATTCTCCCCCATGAAAAGGGAGATCCAATCATTGCTTTCTGGAAACCATTCTCCTCATCTCTTTGGCTGTCATATGTATTTAACAGTAGTGCCCTCAAGGACAATGGGGTGGGAAGCGTGCTAGGGGGCTCCAGCCTCCAGCCTGTAGTTTTTCATTTCACGTTGCTGGGTTGGCTAAGAATGGTCTTCTTTGTTTCCATTTTGAGTCATGGCTGAATTCTTATATGTTGTCTGATCTTCAAGCTCAAATACCCAAGGGACCAGGCAGCTGTGAATCAGCCCTGTCTGTCTGTGTGTGTGTGTTTGCTGGCAGGTCCTACAGCAAAGAAGATAGTATACTTTTCCTTATTTCTTTAAATCGATAGGGATTTGGAGGAAAAGACTTTAATAAAACAGAATTGTGACTGATTATTTTCCCCTTTCTGAGCACTGCTCTAAAATCAGAAGGTTATGAATAGCATAAAAGAAAAAATACAAAAAAAAACCCCACCTTTTCTAATGTCGTCCTATGGGTTTAAACCCAAACCTTAGATTTATGATGAAAGCTCTGTGTCTATATACTAACTTCCACCTTATGAGATGGCTCTTCATTCTGAGTGTGGAGTTAAAGAAATCTTCACATGCTTTCAGTTATTGGGAAGGTACACAGTTGCTTATCTGTTGTTTTTCTTCCACATAGCCTACTTTATGATTTGGAAATGTGACATCATGTATTTTTTCCCCAGGCCAGATGTTTTATCCTGCTATGTTAAGTCATCTTGACATGTTGCCATGAAATGGAAACAACTGCTAGTTTTAATATTGCTCCATATCTTTATTACAAGGTACGTCGCATGCATCTTAATTCCTCATCTTCTCCCTGGCTGCTGTTCTCTGATCTTCTTCCTCCCAACCCCCCTTTGCTCCTGAAGAAGGCATATTGTAATTGTATGACAGTCCTGTCCCAGTAGCTAAAGAGGTTCTAGATAGCATAATGAATATGCAGTGCATTATCTCCCACGATGTGTGCCTGTGTCTTTAATCACAGCTGGAATGCAAAATCGGGCTCCACCTTTCAACTCTATCTCCATCACGCTGAGAGAGTGAGAGAGAGCGAGACGGAGACTGCTAGACAGCTCGAAAGAGATTGCAGCTCAGATGTCCTGAAAAACAGCAAATCCCTCAGACCTGGCAGATTCCGTTACCATGAGAACTGCAGATATTTCCATTGTGATGGTTTGCTCCAGCAGCCATCTGTTACACCCATTTGATTAGGAAGTACAGTTCAGCTTGTATGGGATTTTCATCACACCTTATCCCAGGGCAGTATACAGAGGCACTTGCTTTTTTATATGCTAAACTCCAAGGCTTCAAAGTACTGTAATTTACTGAGGCGGAGGGCATTTAATGAAACAGTATGAGAAGGTCACTAAAGACCACAGCTCTGAGAAGAAGAAATACGCACAGGAGATGTAGGAGAGGCTTAGGCTCCAGAGCCGAAATGCGACCGACTCAGAAAAAATTCGCCATATTTAGCAATCCCTTCTTCTGTTACTGTAGGGAAGTACAATGAAGACTTAGGTTCTGAGATCTTGAATCCCAAAAGGGAGGAGGACGTTTTAGTGTAGTTGTGGCGTGAATACCACCGGAGCACTAATTCTCCCCCAGATCTCAAGGACGGTCAAAAGAAAGGGAGAGAAGGCTAGCGCCTCAAACAGATCTCATCAGATGAGATGAATCCACTGTATAAAGATTACATTAGCTCTAAAAATTTTATGATGCCATCTAACTTAGCCATAGACACAAAACGACCTTACAAGTTCCTTGAAGCGGTGCTGTAATTTACAGATGTAAACCAGTTATTTGGACTAGTTGTCCCTCTGTGTATTTTTGTAAGGGAGGAAATGCTGATGGTACATCATATAGACATAAAAATAGGAACCCCCTTCAATTAAGGCTCTCCTAATACCTGTCCCTGGGGTAGGCGTTCCATGTCCAGGCTTCCTAGAGGTACTGGCATGGCCTGGGAAGAGCTACCCTAGAGTGTCTTAAATTGTCTGAGGTTCCTGCAAACTTGGGCAGCTGATTAAATGCTTACAGACTGACATGAATTTGTGATGGCTGCACAGGGGCCCTTGGTGTGACTGCCTTTGTTTTCCAGCCTGCTTTTTCTAGGAGGACTCTGATAATGTATCACTCAACTAGGGTAAAAGCAGCCAAACTTTCCAAATTGGCTAAGTTTGCAAGTCTCATTTTTGTGTGTTGGTTTAGCTTCTGCGTGATGCTTTCTAAACAAGGGAAACACTTTTCCTATCTGATGGCACTGTGGACAGAGAGAAATTTTCACTCCTGGCCTGGTGTCAGGTGGTCAGCCAGGGAGGCTGGGCTATCAGGGGGAATCAGAGAAGTTCCTTGCTAAAGATGGTAAGTCAAACTTCCTTCCAGGAGAGCCATGGTAATATCTTCGGGAACCACTGTGATGAGCTCTTACTGTGGGGTAGAAGATCGGACTTGATTCTGACTCCAGCAAGGACAAATGGGGATTTATAACCAAGGAGGGAAGACGGGGGATATCAGTGGTTAGAAAGTTTCTCAGAAGAATCAAGTGTTGACTGAAAGGCTGACTCAACAGAATTCTTTCTGAAGGTGGACGAGGGTGAGGAGGTATACACATGGTGGGCAGATTTAACTAAACTGACTTAGCTGGATTCTTGCTGTAATTGGATTTTACAAGGACAGAAAAGGTACCACAAGTTGGGACAGAAAGCACTCAGAGGCGCTTAACTCAAATTTGGTCAGAGGAGAGAGTCTGTCACTGGTCAGATCAAATCAGTGACCAGAACCATGGAGATGATAAATCTGGGCAAGATGTTGTCCCCTCCCCCCCACCTTGACCCCCACCCCCACCCCTTTTGTGCTTTTGCTGAAACGCGGTAGGTTCTTTTGTTCTTCTGCAGTGGATAAGCTCAGAGTTCTTGAATGAGGACCTATGTGTTTTCTGAAGGAGGAACTAACTCACTGGCTTAGCCTGGCAACGAGGAAACAGATGAGCCCCAGTCCTTCCCTGGAGGACGCGTAATTAAGAGGCTGTCTCCCTCCCCTGCAGCTCCTCGGTGGTGTTGACTTTCCCAAACCCTCAGTCGGCTGCTCCGGAGGTGGCCTTTTCCCCATGGCTTTTGAGGCAGGGCTCTGGTTTGATAAACACAGTGTCTGTCTTTGAAAGGCAGCAGATGCAGGGAGGGCCTGACTCAAACAATAAATACCATTCAGGTCTCCTACATGGAGCTTCTTATAGGGGTAGCTTTGTTAGAGGAAAGTGGACAAAGATGCCTGCCCCCTCCCTTTCCATCTCCCCCTGCCTCCCCCCACCCAGTCCCCCTCCATAGCTAGGATCTCAACCGCCTTTGCAAAGTGAAGGTTAAGTACCTGAGGCAAAATCAGTTGATACAAAAAAGAGAAAAGCAAAAGGATCCCTCACTTGCCAGCAAGAGGGTGGGGTAGAAAGCTTTTGGGGAGGGGAACAGATTTCAGTTGAAACCAGAAGAGAAACAGCCCTTGGAGGAGAGTGCTAGCTAGAAATATTCTCCTCTGAGCTGGGATGTTAACAGTGGCACCTTCTGACTTAATGTGGCATCTTTCTTCATCGTTATCAATCTCATGAGAGCTTTCCTGCCATCTGTACCGTTCCTGCTTCAGGCTCCCATATGAAAGTCCAATCTGCCAGCATAAATACTGGCTAATGAAGAGTAGGTGTCTCACTGACTGAGAGAGAAGCGATCCTGTGTCAATGATGGAGCAAAATTCATTCATTTCAAATAATCTGCATTTATACAGCCATTCAAGAAGAAATCTGCTCTCCATCTCTTTTCCTCTTCCTACTCTCTCTCATCCTGCTCTCTCGTTTTCTTCCTGTGTCATCCTACGTTAATGGAGTTCATGCAGAAGTCAGCATACAAATGGTCTTTGCCTGGAATGTTATACCTTAGAGATTAAAATAGGAATGCAGTGTGGACTTGCTGACATGTGGTGGGTTATTTTTTTTCTCCTTCAGTGGGAAAGCTATAACTACATAGATTAGCAAAACTAGTGCAAGAATGGATGTAAAACAGATTTATCTCTGTGTCAGCTTTATCTGATCCATTTGGTCTTGCAGAGTTTGGATGGCTTCCTTTGTTACAATAACCAGCTTTCAAACATCTATATCCTTAGGGTATTAAATGTCAGCCTCCTATGTACCAGTCAAGGATGGAGGGTTGACAATCTGTGGGCCGGAGGAGTACTGTGTGTGAGCACGGGACTCTCTCTTGCACCCAGGCTGGCTCCTGGTGTGACCTACAGGAGCTCCTACCCACTGCCTGCAACACAGCACCCCAGTGGGGGCCGGGGGGGAGGGGGTGGCACTGAAGCTTGTGACGGCCATTAATATCCTTTTACAAAGAATTCAAAAAGATTTCCTGTCACTGACAAGGACAGATTTGTTAGAGGTCTCTCAAGGAAATGGACAATAACTAATTAATTGAGCTCTCCATGACTTTCTGTGCTGTCGTTTTTCATTTATCTGCTCCAGTTTCTCACCACCCAGGTCTAGCTCTTCTTTTCCTTTCCTTCCTTCCTTTTCTTTCATTATTTCTATCATTCCTTCTTTCCTTCTTACTGCATTCTGCCTTCCCCAGATCTCTTGACTCTTTTATAGAATCTGTGTGTTAAAAATATAAATCCCTCGTAGGATACAAATGTGCAAAGATCCCCCCTCTTTGTGACCTCCCCCCCTCAGAAATGTGGGTTTTTCTTTTGAATTTGAGAGTTGTCAGGCAGAGGCCGTAGAAGTCCTCTCTTTGTCCCGAATGTACAGATAATCTTTAACATCCTTGATAAACGCTTGCAAATCATGCATTAAAAAATTTACAGTGCCTAAAGTGGCACCCTATTATTTAAATTATTATTATCATTATCTAGGAATGATATATGTAGTTTAGAAAATAAGAGAACATGTTGTTTGTCTCAATTTATAGAAAAATAATCAAGGACCTAAGTAATTAAATGAAATTTCACCAGGACTTGCAAGCAGGTCTCTGGATCTTGAGAGCTAGACATTGATACTGCCTTTTACTTCTCCCATGACTGGACCATCTGGCTTATCTGGTTGAAGTAGGATGCCAGTGAGCTCAAGGTCCCTTGTTCCCTCTCAGTAACTTCTGTATGCAGGAAATCAGAATTTCTTTCTTTTCTTTTCTTTTTTTTTTTTAATTTGACAGAGTTAGGGAGACAGAGAGAAAGGTCTTCCTTCCATTGGTTCACTCCCCAAATGGCCGCTATGGCCAGCGCTGTGCCGATCTGAAGCCAGGAGCCAGGTGCTTCCTCCTGGTCTCCCATGTGGGTGCAGGGGCCCAAGCAATTGTGCCATCCTCTACTGCCTTCCCAGGCCACAGCAGAGAGCTGAACTGGAAGAGGAGCCACCAGGACTAGAACCCGGCGCCCATATGGAATGCCGGCACCGCAGGCAGAGGATTAACCAAGTGAGCCATGGCTCCGGCCCCCGGGAAATCAGAATTTCTTAGCATGCCTGCTCTACCCTCTCTGCTCTCACACCCACCTATGCAGAGACACACAGAGCACAGAACCAGGTTGTTGGAGGTGGCTCTGGATAAAAGCAGACTGACCTGGGATTGAATATTGGCTCTGCCAATATCTGTGTGCATATGACCTTTAGCAATCATTGAAATTCTTCATGCCTCAATTTTTCCATGTGGAAAATGGGCATACCAATATCTTCAATCACATTAAACTTATTGTATGAATCAAGTTGAGTAAGTCTGTGAAGTGTCAGAAATTGAGTGCTGACTCTTGGGTGTCCAACTGTTCCAGTTTACCTTGGAAGTGATGGGTTGCCTGGGACACAGGATAAAACCATGACAGTTCTGGGTTGATCATCCTACTCAGGGTAATTCACCTCTGCTGAGTGGACCCAGCTCCAGCTTAGAGAAAGAAGTACCCCAGTGGGCAATGGGACTTTGTCCATGGTTGAAGGAGGTCATATTCTATTCTGTGGACTAATTGCCACATGATCTTTTGGATCCAAAGATCATTAATTCTCGTTTGGAGAAGGCATATCACTACCTTTCCCTTCTCAAGAGGTTGTATGAACTTTAAAGTGGAAGTATGGAGATATAAATGAAGAAACCATACAACCCTTCCTCTGAGTTAGAGCTTATTCATTCTTCAAAACCCAGTACGTGGGTTACTCTGTTCAGGAGACTAAACATGTCCATCTCTCTCTCTCTCTCTCTCTCTCTCTCTCTCTCTCTCTCTCTCTCTCTCTCTTTGCAGAATGATTCTGTACCTTCAGGGGGTAGTACACTGGGTAATTGTTTTACTTCTGGAAGATTTTTAAACTCCTTGAAGATACAGAGCCTGACTTAAATTTTCTGAGTGACCACTGAATGAATGCATAAATGAGACAATGAAGGATTTATAAGTAGAGATGTAAGTCAGAGAGATTAAATAAGTGAATGAGAGTGAGTGAGTGTAGGAGTGAATGAATGATGGTGCTTATTTTAAGTATATGCCTTTTTAATCTTGGTCTGAGACTAATGTGATCTTATGTATGTCTAGAATTTTTGGATTTCAAATTCTATCTCAACTTCAGCTTCCATATTAAATTCCTAATATCCCAAATGACCCAGTACACTTTGGGGAAACAACTCATTATTTGACAAGCTGGGAGAATATAAATTAGTTCTTTCTTTAAAATTTTATTGATTAATTTAAAAGTAACCTCTGCATATGGCAAACAGAAATGATCATTTAAGCTACTCAAGTGTCTAAAATGAAATCTACCTTGTCTGTTTCCCCTCATACCCTTGTTTAATTCTTCTGGAATCCTTGTTTCTGTTTTTAGATTTGTGGTTACAACTAAAATCCTGAATGATGGAATTTCATCATTTAAAACATGAATTTCATCATTCAAAACATGAATTTCAACATTTGAGAGTGCATTTTTACATTGTGGTAGGAAAATTTGAGGTATTTGGTTATTTTCAATATTGTTTCCCTAAGTTGTCCCTCTCTCATTCCTGAAATTTTGTTATTACTTTCAGTAACCCCAATGGTTAGCTTTTTGCCTCTACAAATTCTCTATTCTCATTTGTTGACTTGCCCCAAGATACTTCCTTCAATTCTCACCGTATAGAACACTTAAGTTTATTTCTACATGTCCCCTGTGTTCCTGATTTTGTTGCATTAATTTTTATGTTGCCAAGTTTTAAGATATTTACATTCTGTTATTATGACAATTGTCTTGGTGCTTTATCCATGGGTTAATTCTAAATATTAACCAAAGAATAATAGTATTTATAGAACTAATCCTAGTGAAGTGATTGGATCCAAAGGAAAGACAGTAATCCTATACCACTTAAAAGAAATTCTAAACCAAAATACAGTAAGATATAAGAAATATATTCTAGTTTCCTATAGTGCAGTGGGGCGACTGTTGTTCACAATAACCTATATTTAATGAATGAATAGAAGAGAGGAGCTAAAGGCTCCAAATATAAATAATGATAAAGAGAAGGAAATGGTAATTACTCTGATTTGACTAGTACACATCATATTAATTTATTAAAATATCACACTGTACTCAATAAATACAATTATTAATCAAAATTTAAATGTTTAGGGAGATGGAAATGCTAATCTGATTTGATCATCATACATTAATATATGTATTGAATTATACTATACCCCACAAACATGTACTATTAAAATTAATAAAGAGAAAAAGTGAGATCCTTAGCCATAGAGGACAAAGGTTTCTCTCTTGATTTCTTAGGAATTTTCTTTCTTCTGAGCCATAGTTAGCTGTTATTTTTCTTAACATATTTATTTCATTTCATTTTTCTTCTTATATTCTATTTTTCTCCAGTGCCCTTCTTCATGACTTTTTTTTCCCCCCATATGTAGTATAAGGGAGTAAGATTTTAAAATCTTTATGTCCAGATTTATTTAATACCTACAAATGTCTTTATTTTGACTTCACTTTTGACTCATAGTTTGTTTGGGTATAGATTTATAATTTCAAACATTTCCCCAGAACTTTGAAAGAATTGCTTCCTATTGGAATTGAGAAGTATGTTATTATTCTGATCTTGTCATTTTCTAGTTAACCTTCTTTTATATGATAACTTTTTAAGATTTTTGAAATTTCACCAAAATTTGATCATATATATGTAGTTTTTATTCACTTTGCTTTTGACTTGTTAGGTCTTTTTATTACAAAGAACTATTTCTCTTTCTTTCTTTCTTTAACCTCTGGGATTTCTCCTTCCCCTTGTTTCTTTGATGATTCTCTCCTCTGTGTTGCCTCTAATTTCTGCTTTTAGGACTCAGATATTTGATGGCTTTCTGGCGCTATCTTATACAATCTCATATTTTCTATCTAAATATTTTTGGTGTTTTTCATAGGAAAGTTTTTCTATCTGTTCACTGTTCAACCTTATCCATTGTAATAATCTAATCCATACAGTGATTTTTAAAGAATTTTGGTAATCATATATTTAATTTCAAGGAATTTGTTCATATATTTTGATCACTCTTATTTCATAGCAACTATTAATAGCTATTCATTCATTTACTTATTTTGATGTGTATTCCATATCTACTCACATATCTCCAAAGACATTTAAAGCCTTGAATTTTTGACTTTTCTGAATTATTTTTGCTTCTTTTGTTGTTATGCTGGGTCCATACTTACAATATCAAAATTGATATCCCCAAATGTCTTATTTTCCTGTTTAAAATTGAAAGAGTGGTTTGATTCATATGGGTAGCTTAAATGGGGTTTTATCTTTAGTTTTAAAAAAGTGTGTTTCCTCACTAGGTTTCTCCCTTGATCAAAAGGTCTTACTGAGGTCTCCAAAAGATGAGTGGATGGACAGATTGCCCCATAGGGTCCATGAACAAAGAAGAGGCATGTGGTTGGGGCTCTTCTGCAACCTCTAAAGTAATAGAACTAAAAAAAATTAAAAATTTATTTGAGAAGCAGGGAGATGGGGGTGCATGGGGGGGTGGAGAAAATGAATAAATATGAATGAATGAGAGAGAATGTTTCCATCTGCTGGTTCACTCCCTAAATGTCCACAGCAGCTGGGCTGGGCCTAGGTAAAAACAGATGTCTTCTACATGGGTAGCAGAAGCCCAGTCACTGAAACCATCACTGCTTGGGTCTCCATTAGCAGGGAGCTAGAAGCAAGAGCTGGAGCCAGGAGTCCAACCCAGGCACCCTGATAGGGGATGCAGATATTTTAACTGCCAGGCTAAATGCTTACCCCATAATAGAACTTTACTCTGACATTAGAACATTTAATTTATTTTACTCCTAAATGCAGTGAACTCCACTTACCTCTTATCCACTTGGCCTAATGTGAATGTCTACAGTAATTTATTCAAGTTCTTGCAGCCCTATCTTCTAACTTTATTTCTAGTCAAATTTTAATATTGCTAGAGTGATGTTATTACACTTTATTCTGAAAGTATAAAATGATGCTGCCAGTCTCTGTAAGTTCAGAGATACAGCAAAGGTCTAAAGGACATAATTCCTACTATAATTCTATAGTTTATTTCTCTGAAGATGATGAACCCTCTGCCCAATCGGACTCTGTCATACTCTTGGGAAGAATTGATTTCTTTTTCTTTTTATTATTATTATTATTTATTTTTAATTTTTTTTTTATTTTTGACAGGCAGAGTGGACAGTAGAGGGAGACAGAGAGAAAGGTCTTCCTTTTTGCCATTGGTTCACCCTCCAATGGCCCCCGCGGTAGGCGCGCTGTGGCCAGCGCACCGTGCCGATCCGATGACAGGAGCCAGGTGCTTCTCCTGGTCTCCCATGGGGTGCAGGGCCCAAGAACTTGGGCCATCCTCCACTGCACTCCCTGGCCACAGCAGAGAGCTGGCCTGGAAGGGGGGCAACCGGGACAGGATCGGTGTCCTGACCGGGACTAGAACCCGGTGTGCCGGCGCCGCAAAGTGGAGGATTAGCCTACTGAGCTGCGGCGCCGGCCTTGATTTCTTTTTTTTTTTTTTTTCTTGGTCTTGTCCTAGGTGCTATACGTTTTGTAGGGTTTTTCCAGTATTTCTGGTGACAGCTGGTTTCCTTTGTGTTTGGTTTCCTCAGGAAAAAAACCTTTTTTCCTATCATACCAATCGATCTATCAATATGACCTCAGCAGACAGGGAGGTGATGTGTGTGGTTGATCTATCAGCTAGGAATGCGAGGCAGAAGAGAATTTCTGAGAACATGTACAGAGATGGTGGGGTGACTATTGAACTTTAGGACACCTGTTTCATTTAAATGTCTTCTTTCCTTTGGCCAAGCACACTTCATTCCTCTGTAGACCTGTCCTTCTTTGCCATGTACCTCAAAGACCCAAATACCTTTGCACTTTCTCTCTGAAACTTCTTTTGACTTCTCTTGCTCACCTAGAGTCCTTATTTCTGGAACTGCAGAAGCACTTCAAGTCAGAGGGAGAGAGGTGAATGCATAAGATATTTTTATAGCTTTTGTCTGTTTTTTTTTTTTCTTCTTTTTCTTTTCTTTCTTCTTTTTCTCCTCTTTTTTTTTTTTTTTTTTTGCTATCCCTCAACTGATGGTAAAATCCCTGCAGGACTAAACCATGTTGCTTTTTGCTTGTGTGTTTATATAAGTGTGTGCCAGAAAAGGGTGGGGTTTAGTGTGTGAAAAGATAGCTGGTCTGCTAGTCCCACTGAGCACAGTTACTGTACACTTGTTGATAATTAAAAGTAAGAGAATACATTCTTATAAGGAGCTTGACTGTACATTGTTGACTTTACTTTGAACTGTGTTAGAATTGTGCTATGGGACCTAGATAAAAACCAGTGTTTTAGTCTTCATGATTCGTTTGAAACATTTTAAACTAGCCCATTAGTGCCTGAGGGGTTTAGGTTTATAATACATAGTTAGGCATTTCTCCCACCGGAGGTCTGAAATCACATATTCATGGGGATTCAACATCTCTGTAATCTTTCCCTTTTCTTTTTTGCACAAGGAAGGTTGCAATATTAATTGCTGCTTCAACCACTTTAAGATTTAATACTTTTTTCCTCATTCTAGGGGCTGTGCACCTCCTGCGTGACTTCTGTCTATTCTCACAGCTGTCTAAGAGATAAGCAACTGTATGTCTCTGGAAGTAATCTGTAAATCATATTCAAATTCATGTGTCCAAATGATCCTTTCTTTAATCTCTAAACTGACTCTACTGGAGGCTTGCTAGAGAACTTCAGTTGGAAACATTATGTTTTCCACCTACTCGTATTCCTGTCAAATATCTTAGTGTTAGAAAAGGAAGAATAGAACTTGTAAAATAGGCCTTCAAACTCTCTGCCAGTTAGAGAGGCTGCCTAGGTGCCAGAGTGTAGCTGGTTTAAATCAGTAAGACTCAGTTTTTGAGAGTAAACCAGGAAAATGAGAATGAAATAATTTGGTTGCTGCTAGAAGAGGCATCTCTGGTAGACTGATTTGTCATTCCATTGCTCTCAGACAAAGAGAAAGATATCTTGATTCCAGTTGCTGTTTAATATTTTTGAAATATGATAAGAAGAGGGTATTCAGGCTGAGTTATCATATTATTATCATGAGGCACATCTATTTCTTTGAAGTTGACTGAGTGGTACTTTTAAGTTTTGTGTTGTCTGGCTCGTTCTACCAATCTAACCTTCTCTCATCCCTGCAGTCCTGGTGGGTCAGAGTCCTTACTATCCTCAGCATAGGCATGCCCTTGCTCACCCCCGTGCCTTTACTCCTGCTATTCCTCTGCCTGGAATGCCTTCCTGTATTCTTTCTACATCTCCAAAACCTTTCCCTTGAGCAAATATTCTTCCCAAAATAGCTCTCAAAATCAAAGCTCCAAACGATTTCTTACTGAGATCTTGAAATCTTCCTCATGCTCTGTTAGTGGAAAATAGATAGAAAAAGATTGATAATTAGCATTTATTCAACACCCATTATATACCAGTCATATATAATGCCACATAGATGGAGCATTATCTGAGTCAAGCCTTATACAATTTTTGTGCATTCTGATTGTGTATAAAGAGACAGGGATCACTTCTTGGCCTTTTAGCTAAGATCAAGTGTAGAAACAGACTTAGGGGACTGGTGCTGTGGCCTAGCAGGTTTAGCTGCCATTTGTGACACTGGCATCCCATATCAGAGTGCCAGTTCAAGTTCCATCTGCTCCACTTCTGTTCCAGCTCCCTGCTAATGTGCCTGGGAAAGCAGCAGCAGATGACCCAAGTGTTTTGATCCCTGCTACCCATGTGAGAAACAAGGCTGGAGTTCCAGGATCCTGACTTTGGTCTGGACCAACCTGGCTGGCTGTTGTGGCTATTTGGAGAATGAACCACTAGACAAAAGACCTCTTTCTCTCTCCTTGTGTGTGTGTGTGTATCTGTACTTCTTTTTCCCATCATTTTGACTTTCAAATAGTGAATCTTAAAAAAAAAAAAAAAAAAGGAAGCAGACCTAGAAGTTACCCACTTAGAAAGTAGAACAACTATGTTTTTGAATCAATGTTTATCTGAATTGAAGTTTCACATTCTTTCACTACTACATGATATTCATGCTAATAGATTCATAATCCAGTTGGTATGTAAGGCAGAGATATATAGAATCATAAGCTGATATGATATGAAGGTTGGGAAGATGTTTTGACATCAAGTAGTTCAACCTTCTCCTCAATATTGGGTATTTTGTATGCAGTCATAAGAATAAAAGAATAACTTCTGTTAAAAACTGTTAGTCACAGGGGTTCCCTACCTATCATGTTGGGTGAATGGACTTGGGTGAAACACTTTAAATTTGTCCCTATTGAATTCCATGTGATCAGCTTTTTCTATTTTTCCAGCCAGCTCAGAATATCCTGTAACTTTGTTTGGTAATCCAATATTATTATTATTTTCTCCATTTTTTTCTGTGTATCTTTTCCTAAGGTACCATAAATATTACTATCCCTTTGACAAAAATGTTCTTGAGATTGTTCTTGTGAGCATACCACTAGAGCACTCTTTGATGGTTGACTACTATGCCATGATTGGCATCCTTTAGGTTTGTTCACTAGATCATCTGAAAAGTTCACTAAGGATTTTACTGTTTTTAAATTGTGGCAAGGGGAAACTTTGTTAAATACTTTGATAAAATATAGAACATGGCATTTATTTCATTTTCCTGTTTTACATCTCTGAATTCCCTGAACAAAAGGAATTAAGCTAGTCTGAGTATGACTTGTTGTTGATGAGCTCTTGTTGGTTAGCACAGCATCTTTTCATTTTTTTCCAAGTCTGAAAAAAACTATTTGCTAGTGCATTCTAGAATTTGTCCAGAAAATATACAGATGACTTATGGCATCCAGATTCTTGCAATTTTGAAAAAAATAAGACATTAAATAAACATGCGGAAGTGACATGGTCAGAATCCATCTCTATTGAAATACAGAATTATTTGATACAGATCTTACATACATGTGGATGAAGAGAACAGCTTGGTGTAATTAAAGAAGTCTTCATGGAAGAGATAATCGTTGGAGAACGGTTGGAATGGGAGTTAAGATACAAGCAGATGAAAGAGGATTCCAAATGATGGGATTAAGATGAGCCAAGACTGGAGTCTATGATATGAATGGGTCTGGTGTGATTATGACCCTAAAGGCACTGGGTTGACAGGAATAGTGAATACATGCAAGGCAATATCAAGAATGCGGTAGGATAGGTGGGGTGGGACTTGCTTGTGGAATAGTCTTGAAGGTGATACCGAGAAGGCTGGCTCTGATATAGTGGAAGGATAAAAGGCATTGAAGACTTTTGAGCAGAGGAGTGACCTGGCAAGGGTGGCATGGGAAGAGGATGATTCTGGCTGCTGTGTGCAGGGATGCATAATAAGCAGGAGCTGCTGGGATCCAGGAGGCTTAATTGAAACTGACACAGTGGTCCCAGCATGAGAATGAAAGAATCCTGCTTGGCGAATGGATGTTTGAACCACATAGGAACGGACACAAGAGCCATTTCAATGGAAAAATAAGTCAGGTTGGATGACTGACTAAGCCAGTGATGGAATGACTGAATAAGAGGATGTGGGGAATGTAGGGGAGTGGTGAATCACAGAGGAACACAGCTTTTGCAGTTGTGGTATCTGGGAGAATTCTGTTGTCAGAAATAGTGTAAGAGTCTCAAGGTGAGCATCTATACTTTGGTTGCAAAACTGGGTTAATTGCAAATGAAATCCTGTACAGAGACATGGCTTTCAGTGGCATCCTGAATATCCCTCTACCAAAACTTACATTTAGAGGTGAATGCATTCTAGGTATCTCTTTAAATATATATGCAGGGGCAGCAAAATAACCTCCCACCTCAGATCTTTAAAGGAAATAAGAGGCCCTGTAACTATTGAGGAAAAATACATTCACCTTTAAATTATATTGTTTTAGAGGTTAAAAGTATATAATTTCCCAAGGAACACATTGCGATTCAGCCTGCTGGGAGGCTATTGCTCAATTACTCTCAGCAGTGGCGGAGGTGCCTACAATTCCTTCAGCTCTGCTGAAGCTAGTGGGAGCAGAGGCCTTGCCCAGGCTGTGAGCTGACAGAGCAAATTTGGGCCTGACAGGGCACTTGGTCCTGCCCCTTGGACGATGGTCCCTCCACTCGGATTTGTCAGGAGCCTGCCTTATCACAGGTTGCCTGCACAGGTGGCCCTGGCCTCTGCTCTCTCGGCCTGCTAGTTAATTTGTCTGGCTGGCATGTCTGTGAGCACGTTCATGTACCAGGCTCTGTCCCCTGGATGTGACTCAGTGGAAAGATCTGTGTAGTTTTTTTGTGTCTGCGGAACAAGGCCAGATCTGGGATCAGCTGCCTGGAGGGACTGGGGTGACTGCCGTGGTGACCTTGCCTTGGCAGGTGTCTCCTCTGTCACCTTCAAGCTGCAAAGGCCTTGGTGGGTCTGATGAACCGCAAAGATGCTCAGTGGGCTCCAAGCTTGAAGTCTGTGGATGCATCTTATTAAATGTGCTGTGATTTATTATTGGGTATTGTGAGGGTCTGTGGCCAGTTTCATTTTTGTTACTTTAATAATTTAGCATCTGAGGGTGTCAGTGGCTTTCAGTCTAATACAAAAGGTTATCCAAGTGTTTACACCAACGTGTGTAAATCATCAAGATAAATAATTTGTTTTTCTGGTACCCCTTTCCCCCCAGCACCACATGTATAGTGTCTTGATGTTTTGATAGTTTTGAAAAACAGAATTGTTGAAACTCACTTGAGGATTTTAAGTCTGTCTCTTCCTATCACCGTTCCTTAATTTTGCCAATTTGAATGTCACTTGGTGTGAGCAGGAACAGTGCTCAACCTGGGAGAGGCTGCGGGAGAGAGTGAACTGGTGCCTGCACAAAGTAGCATGGAGAGGGACATTGTCCAAATAGGAAAATAGGGGTGGGTGAGAGGGCCTGGGAAGACCTTGTTCTCTCACATCCTTCGTTTCGTGTCACTTGTCCTTCCTGCCAGCAGCCCTGCAAAGATTGCTTGTTAAAACTCTGGAGAAATGTGCTACCAAAACAAATCCACTGTAATCAATTCAAGAGTGATTGTGGTCTGCAGTTTTAGATTTTGGAAAAGGATCACTAGCTCATGTTAAAGATTTATAAACAGGCCCCAATGTCAGTCAAAGGCAGAGCCTTGAGAAAGGGAAATGCTAGAATCTTTGACTCATCAAAGAGAATTTTCCAACTCTCTTCTTTCTCAGCGTCTCTCTTGGTAACAAGGAGAGTTTGGAAATTGTTTTTTAGCAAATGCATTAGAGGGAAAGTGGAAGGGAAGTGACACATTGACAAGTGACAGAAGGAACAAGCCTGGGAAAAGGTGGTTAAAAAAAAGAAAAGCCTGCTGAAAGTGAGGGAGGGCCTCCCGAAATCTCTTCAGGGTTTCATTGCAGGTGTGCAGTGAACCTGTGGAAACTGGGGAGGACAAGGAGAATGGCTGTGTATCCTCTTTCCTTTGAAACCCAGCATGTCTTAAAGTAGCCCAACAACAGAAGCAACAGCCTGGCTCCCAATTATTCAGGGCATGCTTTGATGGTATCACCAGGGTGTCTTCCATCTGTAGTTTGGTTCATGTAACTCCACCCTTTACCTTTGTGCAGGGTTTCTTCCTCCTCCTCTTCCTCTTTCTCCTCCTGCTTTCCTTCCCTTCCTTCTTCCTCTTTGTCTTATTCACTTTCTCCTCCTATGTTCTCATCCCCTCTTCCTCTCCACCTCCTTTTCTCCCTCTTCATAGCAGATGACATATATTGATGTTTACTATGTGCCAACACTATACTTAAAAATTATCTTTTCATGAATTAAACCTATGAGGTAGTCAGTAATTAAATGCCTTGTTCATGTCACACATCTAGTAGGTCATAAAGTCAGGGTTCAGTTCAGAAAACCTCTCTCAGAGCCCTTATGAGGTAAATAAATTGATGGAAGAGTGAATGGATAGACAGATAAGCAAATTAATGGATGACTTTCAGTAGACTCTCAAGCAATGTTCTCTTTGCTTCTCAGGGCCCAGGGCATTGGGCTGTGGCATTCCACTCCTATCCTCATGAGAGGTAGGCATCAATCCCTGTCTGGAATGTGTGTGTTTCCTTGCTCAAGCACAGGTTGCAGATGCCTCTGTGTATGTAAGTGAGCCCTACCATAGCCCTGTATGGCAACACTGGGAAGGATACCTAGAGAATTCCAAGGAGGAGAGACACATCCCTTTTTAAAATTATTATTTAATGAATACATTTTTACATAGATACAACTTTAGAAATATAGTGGTTCTGTCCCTCATACCCGCCCTCCACCAAGCTCCCATCCCACCTCCCATTCCCTCTCCCATCTCCTCCTTCATTTTGGATCATTTTTAATATAATTTTATATACAGAGGGCCAACTCTATGCTAATCATAGACTTCAACAATTTGCACCCATGCCCACACACAACATATAGAGTACAGTTTGGGGAGAAAATTTGCAGTTGATTCTCGTATTACAATTCAATAGGGACAGAAGTCCTACCTGGGGAGCAAGTGCACAGTGACTATTGTTGTACCTTTAACAATTAACACTCTTTTATGACGTCAGTAATCATCTGAGGCTCTTTCCATGGGCTGCTGAGGCTATGGAAGCCTTTTGGGAGAGATACATCCTTAAATTCATGTATGCAAGTCTTTTGGTGGCACCCACATTTGGAGGAACCAGGTCAAATCTCCTCTCCGTGGGTAGGGATGGAGAGAAGGGAGGATGAAGGACCAAGTGCCAGATCTGGTTTACTGAAATCACCAGAGTCTGCTTTTTGTCTGAAGGCAGTCTCTGTGATGAGTCAAATTGTGTTTGCCCCAAAAGATACCTTCAAGTCTTAATCCCTGCTGCTGGTGAATGACATTTTACTCGAGAATGGGATGTTTTCTTTGCACATGTTAAGATAAAGTCATACTGGACTTGGTGGGCCCTAAATCCAATGACAAGTGTCCTTATACGAAGAGAAGAACAGACAAAGACATACAAGGAAGAAGGTCATGTGAAGACAGAGGCAGAGATTGGTGCTATAAGCCAAGGACTGAGAAAGATTGCTGGGAGTCTCCAGGAGTTGGAAGAAGTAAGGAAGTGTTCTTCCCAAGGTTATCCAAGTAGAACGCAATCCTGCCATCACCTTGACTTCAGTCTTATAACCTTCAGATCTATTAGAGAATCCATTTCTCTTGCTTTTAGCCACTCAGTTGTGGTAATTTGTTCCTGAAACCCTCAGAAACTAATATACCTTCTCTTTTTGTACCTCTTCTTTCACTTGCTTTTTATCTTAGGATGTAGAAAACTAATCCCTTTTGGGATTTTACCCACATATGTCCTATCTTAGCAAGATCTTCACTGCACTAGATCTAGATTTTGATGCCCTGGGTTGGAAGATGAACCAGAAAAAAAGAAGGCAGCCTGATGTTTCAAGTTGTTGCCCCAAGGCAATGCATCATATCACCTCTTCATACCTTGGTGCTTCATAGGTACTCAGTACTGTCTGGAGAATGAGAGCAAGCAAAAATGAGTAGAGATACAGCTCATGGGGCATAGCTCTTCAACCCTCTCTCTGTCCTTGTTAACTACTTTGAGAAGTGAATCTTAATGCAATGAAAGATTGATGCTCTGTTTCACTTCGTTAAAGTATAAACTCACTTCCTTTGGTGTTTAAGAAGTAAACTCTCAGTGTATTAGTATTAATTGCTTTCCTTGACAAAGAGACTAGTGTGCACCAGACACCATGCTAGGTTCCTATACACAGTGTCTTATTGATTACTATAAGCCAGTGAATTCCCTACCTTGTTACTAGTTAACTGATGAAGGAACTAAGACTTGGGAGATAATTAAAATGTTAATAATAAATAATAAGAGTAAACATGTTTTGAGCATTCGTTACATTACATGCTGGGCATTTTCCATACATCATTTCATGTACTATGCTTCATGACCTGTGAGATCTGTTCTATTATTTCCCCTAATTTTATCCTGAGACTAAGTGACTCATCCTGTGTTGCTTAGCACCGCAGCTGTGATTGGTTCATGCACAATAAGTGTCTTGTAATGTGTCTCCTGCTGTCTTGGAGCACCCAATCCAGAGAGGGGAGAGGTGACTTTTAATCCCTAATGGTGGGAGATTCTCAACATTTGTAAGGAGGTCCCCTTCTGAAAAGGACAGCTTGGATACATCAGTACAGATTGGCTGAGCTTGGCCATCTGCTTGAGGAATGAATTGAAAACATGGTCCTTAGGTCTGCCCACTTGATGAATATTGGAATTGTTCAAATAAAATTGAAAGAATTGGTGTGTGCCCTTAAATATGTTGAGAATTCACTTTTCAGCCATCTTCCTATTTGGGATAATATAGTTCATGGGGCATTGGCTATCACCTACAACAGTTACTCTTAGGATTCTCTGGATTTTGAGCCCAGGTAATACAGATAGACAGCTGATTCTGCTTGATTTGGAGTTCTGATGGGGCAGAGCATTCCTGTTCGATGGGATTTTGCTATTGCACATCTGTTCCCACTGCCTGAATTGTCTAATCTCCTTCCCTACCAAGCCAAAGAGAGTCATTGAGTCCTGCTCTGGGGAACTATCCATTTGCATGCTCCAGAGAGGAGTGACAAGACAGGCAATTTCTGGGGCAGAATGAGAAATTGAAGTTTGGAAACCAGCCAGTTATCCACCTGAAGGGGCTGCAAAGAGAGATTGAATTAGATATTGGCATGGAGGGCTACCTGGATTCAGATCTAACTGCAGTGACTCTGCTAAGGCTCCTTTGACCATGGGCCTGGGCAAGGAGACATTACAAGGAAATTGATTTTTCCTGGACTGGAATATACCCTAGGCCCATTACTTGCTTGGAAAACTCCTATGCATTCTTCAAAATCCAATGCAAGGAGAGAAGGCATCTCTCAGATGACTTCTTGATTATCTGAGTTGCATTAAGGGGCTCTCTTCTGTTACTGAAGCATTCTTTGATTACTTTGTTACTACTTTTTCCTTGTCACCCACTGTTAGCAACTTAGTGTTGGGACAGCACAGTCTTATTTGCAACATTTCCATCCTGAAAATGGCCCAGAGAAGCTCAAAGCATGTTTATTGACCCAATTAAAGTTTAAAAGTGACCATTTTGTTCTCAGTTTTTAAAAAAGATTTATTTATTTGAAAGTCAGATTATACAGAGAGGGAAAGAGAGGCAAAGAGAGAGAGAAAGAGAGAAAGAGAGGTCTTCCATCCTCTGGTTTGCTCCCCAACTGGCCGCAACAGCTGGAGCTATGCCAATCTGAAGCCAGGAGTTTCTTCCAGGTCTGCCAAGCAGTTACAGGGGCCCAAGGACTTGGGCCATCTGCTGCTGCTTTCCCAGGCCATAGCAGAGAGCCGAATCAGAAGTGGAGCAGTCAGGATTCAAACTGGTGCCCATATGGGATGCTGGCACTGCAGTCTGGGGCTTTACCCACTACGCCATAGCGCTTGCCTCTCATTCTCAATTTTGCTGTAATTGTAAGACTGCTTTAGAAAATAAAGTCTGCCTTCTAAAAAATGAGATTACTTGGAACATGACTTAAGATCTCAGGGTATACAGCTAAAATCATTATTTTGGGGCCTGAGAAGCTAAGTGCTAGCCCCAGTGAGGTCTAATTGATGTCACAGTCTCCCTCTTTGATGTCATTGCTCTTTCTGTTCAATAGGGTTTGAGGATGGCTCTGTCACCTTGGTCTGTGGAATTTGCAGGTGATACTGGCAGATGTTTCAGTTGAGACTCCTTTTCAATGCTCCCTATTCCTCTACTGCGCACCAGCTCTGGTATTGGCAGAGAGGATGGAGAACCCTAGGGAGAGGAAAGGGAAATCTGACTTTCATGCCTAGGATAAAAACTCTGCTTGGGTGGCCTAGAGAAGGCCTTTTGACCTTCTTGGAACCACCTGTGCGGAGCTGGCCATGGTGCTACCAGGTACATCTGACACTGTGGGAAAGTTTGTGGGTGCAGGACTCATGGGCAAACTCATTTTCTACTTATGAGATAGAAACATCCCTTGCTTCTGCCTTCAGAGCCTCTCTCTGTGCTTCTAGCTGAGACATTTCTAAGCTGCCTGATCTACCTTCCTGGGGTGAATGGATTGATATGATCCTTTTTGACAGGCCTGCTGCACAAGTGCTCCACTATTTCTCCCTTCAACCAAGGAGGTGTTCCTGTCTAGGCAGCAGGAAGCAATAAATAGGCCCATTTTATTGACTTACAAACTTGTGAAACCCCTTTTGGTGGCCATCCTGCCACTATATTGGCACTAAGTTGTGTGATTTCTGTTAAATGAGACCTAGTGCTAAATCAAAGCATTAAGTCTGTAAAGTGCAAATTTTATATTAAATGTCTATAGTTCTCTTTTTTCCCCAGGACCCTTTTATTTAAGGAATACAAACTTCATATATTTCATAAATACAACTTTAGGGACACAGTGATAGTGATTCTTCCCACTGTACCCACCCTCCAACCCCTACTCCCACCCTTTTTCCTCCTCCCTCTTCTGTCCCCATTTTTTTTTTACTAAGATCTATTTTCAGTTAACTTTATACACAGAAGATTAACCCTATACTAAGTAAAGATTTCAACAAGTATTATAAAAAAAAAGTTCCACAACAGTCTTTTGATTTCTTCCATGACCCACTGTTCATTCAAGAGCTTGCTGTTCAGTCTCCATGTGTTTGCATATGTGCTAGAGATTGTCAAGTTGTTGATCTCCAGCTTCATTCCATTGTGGTCAGAGAAGATCGTGGTATGATTTTGATAGCTTCAAATTTGCTGAGACTTGCTTTATGGCCTGGCCTGTGGTCTGTCCTAGAGAAAGTTCCATACACTGGTGAGAAGAGTGTGTATTCTGCAACCATAGGATGAAAAGTTCTGTAGATATCCCTTAGGTCCATTTGGTCTATACTGTTGATTAACTGCTGTTTCCTTGCTGATTTTCTGTTTGGTTGATCTGTCTATTGCTGACAGTAGGGTATTGAAGTCCCCCATTACTATAGTATGGGAGTCTATGTCTCCCTTTAGATCAATCAACATTTCTTTTAAAAGGCTAGGAGCCCTGTAGTTAATTGTGTGTATACATTTATTATAGTCACATCTTCCTGTTGAATTGATCCCTTAATCATTGCACATTGCCTTTGTCTCTTTTAACAATTTTTATGTTAAAGTCTTTTTTTAATCTGATATTAGGATGGCTACACCAGCTCTTTTTTGGTTTCTGTTAGCATGGAATATATTTTTCCATCCTTGCATTTTCAGTCTGTGTGTATCTTTGTTGGGGAGATGTGTTTCTTGTTGTCAGCTAATAGATGGGTCTTGTTTTTTAATCCATTCGGCCAGTCTGTGTCTTTTAACTGGAGAGTGGAGGCCATTTACATTTAAGGTGACTATTGATAAGTAACAACTTTGCTCTGCCATTTTCTCATAAATATTCCTATTGTTTACTTTGAATTTTCTTTGTACCTTCACTGGGAGGTTTTCTGCCTTCACTTTCTTTCACAGTGATGACCCAGCCACACTCTGCTCCCTCCCACACAGCCAGTGTTTTCACAGTCCCAGAACACAAGGCTCCCACAGTCATGAGCACTCAGCCCCCTGTCAATGCTCCCAGCCAGGCTCAGGTGTCTCCTTTTGGCTGGTTGCTGGGGGTGTGGACATAAGCTTGCATAGCTCTTAGGTGTGTCCAAAATATCCCCACCTGCTCCCAGCTAGTTACAGGACACTGGTACTGGTTGGTTGGGGAGAAAGAAATGTGCCCCCCCCCCCTTTTTTCCCTCTAGGATGGCAAATACACTGTCCATCACAGGGCTCAAAGCCAGACTCGATCCATTTTCTTCCTGCAGCTTTGTCACCAGAGGCTTGGGCTGCTGCAGTCTCATCTCACCTCACTCTTGAAAGCCAGTGTGGAGGCTCTTGGCTGCTGGGATCCTGACTTGTGTGTGTCCGCACCCTCCATGTAGATCCACAGTGTTCCTCTAATTTGCGTGGAGTTTCTTCAGCCCTTTTCTCTCTAACTCTTCCCTGAGATTGCACTTTCTCCATTTTTTTTTTTAATATCTTCCCCTAGACTAGAGTAGTAAGCTTCCTCCCTATTCTGCCATCTTGGTGCCTCTCCTATAGTTTTCTTTTGTTCTGGGTGTTTGCTTAATTTCATTTCAGCAAACATTCATTGAGCACTTAATGTGTGTTAAATAGAGGTACAATTCTGGAGGATCTCACAGGCTATGTGAGCAAACAGCTGTTGTTTTCAGGGCAACTGGACACCAAACACTGATTGTTACCACAGAGGGTATATTTCATTCATGGTATTATGAAGGTCTAAATTATCTACATATTACCCTCCAATACCTTAGGCATATATTGTATTTAATTAGTATTAAACCAACATTTATTAAAGAGGTAACTCTCTAATAGATGGAAAACTGAAATTTGAATTCTATCATTCTCATATTCTTGCATATTTTTTCCTGATGTGATAAGGATGTCATATACTTAAGTTCTTCAGCTAACTTAAATACCCTTTCCAAAGAATGTACAGCTTGATATTGGTTGGGACTTTAAAGAAAGTATATAGTGAGATGTAGGCCTTAGCAAAGCTGTGGGCAGTAGCTTTTTCCTTGAATTTTCTAAGGTTCTGGAACTAGACTTAGAGACTGCAAAAACTCAATACCCAGCAGAAAAAGCATTCAAAATGATTAAGTGGACACCATATGTGGCAAAGGGATTGCAAAAGTGGCTCTAATTCTCAGCTCCACAAATTCATGCCATTAGCAATGTAACTCTATAACTCCTCCCATCAAGAGGTGGAGCCTATTTCCTCACCCCTTGAGCTTGGGTGATCTTGTGATTTGCTTTAACAACTTGAACAAAGAGGCATTGATGGTGTTCCATTTCAGATCTAAGCTCTGAGAAACTTAATGTGCTTCTACTCTCACAGATCCTTGCTACCATCACATTAAAAAAAGAAAGGACCAGTTAGCTGGATAATGAGTCTCCTCTGTACACACAGCCAATCACTTCCAGAAACCAGCCATCTACTAGCCATTCCCTCAGGACCTCCTGACCCAGCTGCTCTTCTAGTGGACTGCAGACTCTGTGAGTGGACCCAGCCACGCTTAGCCCAAATAGGCAGAATCACCCAGCTGACCTGTAGACTTGTGTGTAATAGTAAGTGCTTCTTATCTTAGGCTGGTCAAGTTTAGGGGTAGTTGTTATTTAATGATAGCCAACTGATTCCCTAGAATTCCAGTTCTTCATTTGTATTTGGGAGAAACCTCAGCTGTCATGCCAACTGACTCATGTTCATTAGCTCAGCCAGAGGTTTCTCTGCCCATGCCAGCTTGTGGGACCACAAGACAAGGAGTGCCAGCTCAGAATAAGGGAAAGTACTTTGTTAGCAGATTCCTATGTTCAGTGGCCATTCTCTTTGATGACTCCATACCTAGAAGAAGGATACTGAAAGTTCAGTTGTATTTAGTATGGAAGTTCAAGTCAGCTCCTCTGTGTTGCCTGGAGTCTCAGAAAGGTATAGAAAAGTAGCCACCTAGTAAGTGCCAGATCCAAGGCCAGGCTTGGGCAGAACCTGGAGATGCTACCCTTCATGGTACATTGTCTCTGCTGATCTTACCATCTTCTGATTTATGCTTCTTTCTTCAAACATGTAACATCACCAAAATGGTAAAGGAAGGTCTTGCTCTCATGTAGGCTCCTGTTACCATGGCAAGATAACTGCAGCCACACACTTATTTTATGGTTTAGCTCACAGAAGGAACTTCATTTTCCTTGTCATTGCACCCTCATAAGTCCTAGTTATAATGCCTAGTGCTCTGTCCTAGCCTACCTTCTATATCTGTGCTACTCCCAGCTGAGCTGGGAACTTAGTTACTGCTTTGTGATAAGATAAGTAAAGAAGTGGAGAGTGAGCATTTATAAACTTTTATAACAACTTTATGTAACTGTAACTTTCTTTTTTTTTATTAAACTTTTATTTAATGAATATAAATTTCCAAAGTATAGCTTATGGGTTACAATGGCTTCCCCCCTCCCATAACTTCCCTCCCGCCCGCAACCCTCCCCTTTCCCGCTCCCTTTCCCCTTCCATTCATGTAAAGATTCATTTTCAATTCTCTTTGTATACAGAAGATCAGTTTAGTATATATTAGGTAAAGATTTCAACATTTTGCCCATATAGCAACATAAAGTGAAAAAACTACCATTGGATTACTAATTATAGCATTAAATAGCAATGTACAGCACATTAAAGACAGAGATCCTACATAATTTTTTTTTCAAATTAATTAATTTTCTATGCCATTTCCATTTTAACACCAGGTTGTTTTTTTTTTTTTCATTTCCAATTCTCTTTATATACAGAAGATCACTTCAGTATATAATTAGCAAAGACCTCATCAGTCTGCGCCCACACAGAAACGCAAAGTATAAAAATACTGTTTCAGTACTAGTTATAGCATCACTTGGCTTTAGACGACACATTAGGGACAGATCCCACATGGGGTGTAAGTACACAGTGACTCCTGTTGCTGACTTAACAATTTGACACTCCTGTTCATGGCGTCAGTAATCTCCCTAGGCTCTAGTCATGAGTTGCCAGGGCTATGGAAGCCTTTAGAGTTCGCTGACTTTAATCTTATTCCGATAGGGTCATAGTCAAAGTGGAAGTTCTCTCCTCCCTTCGGAGAAGGGTACCTCCTTCTTTGATGGCCCCGTTCTTTCCACTGGGATCTCACTCACAGAGATCATTCATTTAGGTCTTTTTTTTTTTTTTTCCATGATATCTTGGCTTTCCATGCCTGCTATACTCTCATGGGCTCTTCAGCCAGATCCGAATGCCTGAAGGGCTGATTCTGAGGCCAGAGTGTTGTTTAGGACATCTGCCATCCTATGAGTCTGCTGTGTATCCCACTTCCCATGTTGGATCTTTCTCTCCCTTTTTGATTCTATCAGTTAGTATTAGCAGATACTTGTCTTGTTTGTGTGATCTCTTTGACTCTTAGACCTATCAGAGCTATCAATTGTGAGCTGAAATTGATCACTTGGACTAGTGCGATGGCATTGGTACATGCCATCTTGATGGGATTTTGTTGGAATCCCCTGGCACATTTCTAACTCCACCATTTGCGGCCAGTCCGATTGAGCATGTTCCAAATTGTTCATCTCCTCCCTCTCTTTTTCCACTCTTAGATTTAACAGGGATCACTTTTCAGTTAAAATTTAAACACCTAAGAATAGTTGTGTGTTAATTACTGAGTTCAACCAATAGTACTAGAACAACAACAACAACAACAAATACTAAAAAGGATAAAGTATTACATTGTACATCTAAAGTCAGGACAGGAGCTGATCAGTTCGTTGTTGCTTATAGTGTCCATTTCACTTAACAGGTTTCCCCTTTGGCGCTCAGTTGTCACCGATCAGGGAAAACAAATGATATTTTTCTCTTTGGGACTGGCTTAATTCACTCAGCATGATGTTTTCCAGATTGCTCCATCTTGTTGCAAATGACTGGGTTTCGTTGTTTCTTACTGCTGTATAGTATTCTATAGAGTACATGTCCCATAATTTCTTTATCCAGTCTACTGTTGATGGGCATTTGGGTTGGTTCCAGGTCTTAGCTATTGTGAATTGAGCTGCAATAAACATTAATGTGCAGATGGCTTTTTTATTTGCCAAATTAATTTCCTTTGGGTAAATTCCAAGGAGTGGGATGGCTGGGTTGTATGGTAGGGTTATGTTCAGGTTTCTGAGGAATCTCCAGACAGACTTCCATAGTGGCTTAACTAGTTTGCATTCCTACCAACAGTGAGTTAGTGTCCCTTTTTCCCCACATCCTCTCCAGCATCTGTTGTTGGTAGATTTCTGAATGTGAGCCATTCTAACCGGGGTGAGATGGAACCTCATTGTGGTTTTGATTTGCATTTCTCTGATTGCTAGTGATCTTGAACATTTTTTCATGTGTCTGTTGGCCATTTGGATTTCCTCTTTCGAAAAATGTCTATTGAGGTCCTTGGCCCATCTCTTAAGTGGGTTGTTTGTTTTGTTGTTGTGGATTTTCTTGATTTCTTTGTAGATTCTGGTTATAAATCCTTTATCTGTAGTATAGTTTGCGAATATTTTTTCCCATTCTGTTGGTTGCCTCTTCACTTTCCTGACTGTTTCTTTTGAAGTACAGAAACTTCTCAATTTGATGCAGTCCCAAATGTTAATTTTGGTTTTGACTGCCTGTGCTGTTGGAGTATTTTCCAGGAAGTCTTTGCCTGTGCCTATATCTTGCAGGGTTTCTCCAATGCTCTCTAATAATTTGATGGTTTCGGGTCGTAGATTTAAGTCTTTAATCCATGTTGAGTGAATTTTTGTGTAAGGTGATAGGTATGGGTCTTGCTTCAAGCTTCTGCACGTGGAAATCCAATTTTCCCAGCACCATTTATTGAATAGACTGTCCTTATTCCAGGGATTAGATTTGGATCTTTGGTCAAATATAAGTTGGCTGTAGATATTTGGATTGATTTCTGGTGTTTCTATTCTGTTCCATTGGTCTATCCATCTGTTTCTGTACCAGTACCATGCTGTTTTGATAACAACTGCCCTGTAGTATGTCCTAAAATCAGGTATTGTGATGCCTCCGGCTTTGTTTTTGTTGTACAGGATTGCTTTGGCTATTCGAGGTCTTCTGTGTCTCCATATGAATTTCAGCATCATTTTTTCCAGATCTGAGAAGAAGGTCTTCGGGATCTTGATGGGTATTGCATTGAATGTATAAATTGCTTTTGGGAGAATAGACATTTTGATGATATTGATTCTTCCAACCCATGAGCATGGAAGATTTCTCCATTTTTTGGTATCCTCTTCTATTTCTTTCTGTAAGGTTTTGTAGTTTTCATCGTAGAGATCTTTAACGTCTTTGGTTAAGTTTATTCCAAGGTATTTGATTGTTTTTGTAGCTATTGTGAATGGGATTGATTTTAGAAGTTTTTCCTCAGCCGTGGCATTGCCTGTGTATACAAAGGCTGTTGATTTTTGTGCATTGATTTTATATCCTGCTACTTTGCCAAACTCTTCGATGAGTTCCAGCAGTCTCTTAGTAGAGTTCTTTGGGTCCCCTAAATAAAGAATCATATCATCTGCAAAGAGGGATAGTTTGAGTTCGTCCTTCCCGATTTGTATCCCTTTAATTTCTTTTTCTTGCCTAATAGCTCTGGCCAAAACTTCCAGAACTATATTGAATAGCAGTGGTGAGAGAGGGCATCCCTGTCTGGTACCAGATTTCAGTGGAAATGCTTCCAACTTTTCCCCATTCAATAGGATGTTGGCCGTGGGTTTTTCATATATTGCTTTGATTGTATTAAGGAATGTTCCTTCCATACCCAGTTTGCTTAGAGTTTTCATCATGAAAGGGTGTTGTATTTTATCAAATGCTTTCTCTGCGTCTATTGAGAGAATCATATGGTTTTTCTTCTGCAGTCTGTTAATGTAGTGTATTACGTTGATTGTTTTGCGAATGTTGAACCATCCCTGCATACCGGGGATGAATCCCACTTGGTCTGGGTGGATGATCTTTCTGATGTGTTGTTGCATTCTATTGGCCAGAATTTTATTGAGGATTTTTGCATCTATGTTCATCAGGGATATTGGTCTGTAATTCTCTTTCAATGTTGCGTCTCTTTCTGGCTTAGGAATTAAAGTGATGGTGGCTTCATAGAAAGAATTTGGGAGGATTCCCTCTTTTTCGATTGCTCTGAATAGTTTGAGAAGAATTGGAGTTAGTTCTTCTCTAAATGTCTGGTAGAACTCAGCAGTGAATCCATCTGGCCCTGGGCTTTTCTTTGTTGGGAGGGCCTTTATTACTGTTTCAATTTCTGTGTCAGTTATTGGTCTGTTTAGGTTTCCTATGTCTTCCTCGCTCAATTTAGGGAGGTTGTATGTGTCCAAGAATCTGTCCATTTCTGATAGATTTCCCTGTTTGCTGGCATACAAGTCCTTGTAGTAATTTCTGATGATTCTTTTTATTTCTGTGGCGTCTGTTGTTACGTTTCCCATTTCATCTCTGATCCTATTGATTTGGGTCTTTTCTCTTTTTTTAGTTAGTTGGGCCAATGGGGTGTCAATTTTGTTTATTTTTTCAAAAAACCAGCTCCTTGTTTGGCTGATTTTCTGTAATGTTTTTTTGGATTCAATCCTGTTGATTTATTCTTTGATTTTAATTATTTCTCTTCTCCTACTGGGTTTGGGTTTGGTTTGCTGCAGATTTTCTAGATCCTTGAGATGACTTGAAAGCTCATCTATTTGGTGCCTCTCCAATTTCTTGATGTAGGCACCTATTGCTATAAACTTTCCTCTTAAGACTGCTTTTGTTGTATCCCATAGGTTTTGGTATGTTGTGCTGTTATCCTCATTTACTTCCAGAAAATTTTTGATTTCTCTTTTAATTTCTTCTATGACCCATTGTTCATTCAGGAGCATGTTGTTCAATCTCCATGTGTTTGCACGTGCTCTGGGGATTCCTGAGTTGCCAATTTCCAATTTCATTCCTTTGTGGTCTGAGAAGCTGCATGGTATGATTCTAATTCTTTTGAATTTGCTGAGACTTGCTTTATGGCCTAGTATGTGGTCAATCCTAGAGAGGGTTCCATGTACTGCTGAGAAGAATGTAAAGTCCTTAGATGTAGGATGAAATGTTCTGTAGATATCTGTTAGATCCATTTGGGCTATAGTGTCATTTAAATCTACTGTCTCCTTGTTGATCTTCTGTCCTGTTGATCTGTCTATCTCTGAGAGTGGAGTATTGAAGTCCCCCAGTACTATTGTATTGGGGTCTAAGTCTCCCTTTAAGTCCCTTAACAAGTCTTTTAAATAAGCTGGTGCCCTGTAATTAGGTGCATATACATTGATAATCGTTATATCTTCCTGTTGAATGGATCCCTTAATCATTAAATAGTGCCCCTCTTTGTCTCTCCTAACAGTTTTTGTGGTAAAGTTTATGTTGTCCGATATTAAGATGGCTACGCCCGCTCTCTTTTCATTTCTGTTGGCATGGTATATCTTTTTCCAGCCTTTCACTCTCAGCCTGTATGGATCATTGTTGGACAGATGGGTTTCTTGTAAACAGCAAAAGGATGGGTTTTGTTCCTTAACCCAATCAGCCAATCGGTGTCTTTTAACTGGACAGTTCAAGCCATTAACATTTAATGTGACTATTGAAAAGGAGTAACTTTGCCCTGCCATTAGCCAAAGATACTTTCTAATATATGGTTTGAGATTCCTGTGATCTTTTGGTATGAGGTTTCCTACCTTTACCTTCTTTCATATTGGTGACCGTGTTTCTGTGTTTCTGTATGTAACACATCTTCAAGCATCTTTTGCAGGGCTGGACGAGTGGCGACAAATTCTTTCAATGTCTGTTTGCTGTGAAAGGTCTTTATTTCACCTTCATTCATAAATGAGAGCTTTGCAGGATATAATATTCTGGGCTGGCAGTTTTTCTCTCTTAGCACCTGGGCTATGTCTCGCCATTCTCTCCTAGCTTGTAGGGTTTCTGAAGAGAAGTCTGCTGTGAGTCTAATTGGAGATCCTCTGAGAGTAATCTGGCATTTCTCTCTTGCACCTTTTAGGATCTTTTCTTTGTGTTTCACTGTGGTGAGTTTGATTACGACGTGTCGTGGTGAGGATCTCTTTTGGTCATGTTTATTAGGGGTTCTATGAGCTTCCTGTATTAGGATGTCTCTGTCTTTCTCCAAACCTGGGAAATTTTCTGCTAGTATCTCACTAAAAAGGCCTTCTAATTCTTTCTCTCTCTCCATGCCTTCAGGTACTCCTAGAACCCGAATGTTGGGTTTTTTAAGAGTATCCTGTAGATTCCTGACAGTATTTTTTAGATTTCTGATTTCTTCTTCTTTTCTTTGATTTGATTGTTTCCTTTCCTGTTCTCTGTCTTCTAAGTCTGATATTCTCTCTTCTGCTTCGCCCATTCTGTTTTTAAGACTCTCTAATGTGTTTGTCATTTGATCTATTGAATTCTTCATTTCATTAAGATTTCTCGTCACTATCACCATTTCTTGTTCCACTAGTTGTTTCATTTCATTTTGATTCCTCCTTAATATTTCACTTTCACGAGAGAGATTTTCTATCTTGTCCATTAAGGATTTCTGTAGTTCAAGAATTTGTTTTTGAGAACTTCTTAATGTTCTTATCAAGATCTGCTTCTTGCATTTCTTCAATCTCCTCATCTTCATAATCTTGAAATGGGGTGTCTTTTTCATTTGGGGGTGTCATAGTGTCTTCCTTGTTCTTGTTAGCTTGGTTTTTGTGTTTGTTGTTTGGCATGTTGGAGATATTTGGTTTCTTCACTGTGGTGTTTTTTCTTGTTACACTATGGCTCTATATTAAGTGGACTGTCTGCTTTCAGTGGTGCCTTAGAGGCTTGAGATAAGTGTGGACTGAGAGCTGTGTTTGGTTCCTCAGGGCTGAGGGTGTGTCAAAGATGACACTCCCAGGTTAGGTGTGGTAAATCTCTCTCTTTTTTGATTCAAAAGGGAAGTAATTCCGCACAGCTGAACGTAATTGGAGGTAGTTAGCAGGCAGATGATATACCCACAGGAGCCAGAGATCGGAAGCTCTTTCCCAAGGACCACACAGGGAATCTCTGCTGCCCTCAGTGTGGGCTCCAATTCTACTGCAATCTCCCACTGGGTTGCCAAGTTAGATGCTAATCTCCTGTTATTTCACCCCTCCCCCCAGAGTCAGGTTTTTCTGCTAGGCTCAGGGCTGGTGCAGACCTGAGGTCGCCCTGCTTATGACGTATGTCCCAAAATGGCGCCTGCTCTGTTTTGCTCGCCTTTGAGGGGTGAGCGGAGAGAGAGAAACTTGTGTCCGTATCGGTCGCTTTTTTTAATTTTTTTCCTCTCTCTCTTCTAGTTAGCCTGGTGAACTTTTCCCCACGGAGTTTCAAGCCTCGTTCCCTCTAGCCTCCTCTTTCCGCTTGCCCGCTGGTGTCTCGGGCTATTGTGGTTCGGCTCACCTCGCGTTCCAGCGCTGGTGCGTTGAGTCTGCTGCTGGTGTCCCGAACTTGGGCTCCCACGCTCTCCACGCAGGTCCACTGTGAATCACTAGTTCCGGAAGAGTTTCCTATGCTGTTTCATCCCCTACTCTTCCTTGACCCTGCAGTATCTCCACTTATATTAACCTGTCTCTCTCTCCGGACTAATAGTGTGCTCCCTGCCTATTCCGCCATCTTGCCGCCCTCCTAACTGTAACTTTCAAGAGCTTGATTAGTGGACTTATTGAACAGTTTGAGGGTTGGTGAACTTGTGCAGTGAGTTCCAGGTAGTGAATAGCATATAATCATCAAGTTCCAATGTTGTAGGACCATGACCAGTAAGCAAAGAATTGGCAGTCACTCACACACACACACACACACACCCTAAAAGAAAACTGATATTTTATTGTAGAGAGTTTGACAATGTATTCAACTTTCAAGTTTTGGTTTAAGTTTGGTTATCAATTAACTTCTGTGAAAACTTTGAAGATATCTCTGAACATTGTTCATATCTTTATTAATGGCATTAGTTTCTTTTTTTAAAAGATTTATTTTATTTATTTGAAAGACAGAGTTACAGAGAGAGGTAGAGAGAGAGGTCTTCCATCTGCTGGTTCACTCCCTACACGGCTGTAATGGCTGGAACTGCACTGATCCGAAACCAGGAGCTTTCTCCGGGTTTCCCACATGGGTGCAGGGCCCAAGGACTTGGGCTACCTTCTATTGCTTTCCCAGGCCACAGCAGAGAGCTGGATTGGAAGAGAAGTAGCCGGGACTAGAACCAGCACCCATATGGGATGCCGGCATTTCAGGCCAGGGCTTTAACCCGCTGTGCCACAGTGCCGGCCCGCATTAGTTTCTTATACTGTAATTTCTAATTTGTGTGTTGACCTGTATACCATGAAGCTGGGGCAATGTGAAATTCTCTTGGTTTCATATGTGGGGCACAGGAAAAGATCTAGAATGGTTATTGAACAACTAATTAAATGAAGGAAGAAATACTGCGTCCTCTGTTCCTACTACCAAGCTGTCCTATACTCCGAGTTCTGAAGAGGTAGAGAAGTATCTTGGATTCAGGTTGTCCTGTATTTAGATGAATGGCCACAATATTGATCAGCATGGTTGGGTATGACAGAAACCAACTGAACTGTCTTTGGTAGAGAGGAAATTCATTGGCTCTGATAATCAAACTGTAGGATGGAAGGGCAGGGATACAGCTGGCCTCAGGGATATTTGGAATCAGAGACTCAGTTTCTGCCAGGCCTTTCTCATGCATTGCCTTTTACTTCTGTCTTACTCTGTATATAAGTTTATTTTGCTAAAATCTGTTCTTACCAAGACTCTAGCTTTGTGCACAGATAGATCCTAGGCCATTTCTTCCGAGCTTTGACACTTGAATAGAAAACGTTCTGTTCTCTCAGTTCCAATTTGGAAAACCCTGCAGAGGGACTCTGATTAGTTAGGCTGGATCATATGGTCTTTACTATGGCTGGAGGTGGTTGTGGAAAGTGTGGTTGGCCAGCTCCACTATAGAGAAGAGGTCATAACATCCTCATTACAAAAGGAAGTTCTATTCCCAGGAAGAGGGGGGAATGCTAGACAGTCACTGTCCATTACAGTTGAGGATCAGCAACATTGATTTCTGTCTGAAGGGAGAGCCAAATCTACATTCCTTCTCCATAGAGGTCCTCATTCACTGTCATCCCTTCTGGGTTGGGACATTGTAGACCATCCTCATGATTATCATCATGGTTTTATTTGTTGGGCATCTGCTGCATGCTAGGGACCAGACATGGTATGTCATATGCATATATAGTCTAGTATATTTCTATAACAATTGAATCCACAGAAAGCATTTTCCTACTTTGCTGAGACTCAGTCACAGTAAGTGACTTACTTACAGTCACGTGTCTAGTACACAATGAAGCTGGGGTTTGAATTCTAATCTCTCTGGCTTTAATGTCTGTGTTTCCATGCTGCCCTTTTTGCTGCTTGAGATTTGTGTATCTCTAGGATCAAAGAAAATCTTTAATGACAGTAAGTGGCTGAACCCAAAGACTTTGACCTCCAGCTATGACCTCCAACATCTCCACTGGAAATTCTGTGTCTTTGTTGAGTAATGGCCATGTTTTATCAAAAGTTTAGGCACAAGACAGGGTGTTGAAATAGGTTTGGAGGAAGCAAAAATCTAGCATGTCCACTAATCTTCAGGTGGTCATGTTTAGCCAACTGACAAAGCAGAGTGGGCAGTGGGCTGCACTGATTATTGGTTGTTGATAGAACTAATCATGTGTCCATGATTATTGTTGTTTTTAAGTGTTTGAAAAAACAAGCTGAAGGAATCCCGTAAAAAATGTGTTATGTTCCTGCGAGAATGTTCTGTGTTTAGTCTAGCCCCCTACACTGTTCTAATTTGGGATGACAGTACAATAGTAATAACAATAATGGCAATGGTAAATGTTGGTTCTTAATTTCTTCAAGTAGTGAAATACACAAAAAGAAGGCACACTTGAGTTTTCTTCTGAATAAAAACATCAAGATGTCTTAAAACCTCTTAGGTATGGAAAGGTTAACTTAGCATTCTTGTTTTAGAATGAAGTTGATCCCTGTTATAACACTGATAATAAAGATGAGGGTAAAGTTCACCTTTGGGACATTTTTCTGCCCCTGTGAGGAAAAGATATGCCTTTTCCAGATGGGAGAAACCTGCATGAAGAATTGCTTGGAATATTGCTTATTCTAAGGACTTATAATAGAGCCTGGCACATAGGGATGATTTTGTGTTTGCTAAATTAAATTATACTTAATGTTTTAAAGGCCTTTAATATATGTTGCCTCTTTTAACTCTTGCAACAGCAGTGAGAGTTGGTGGGGCAGTGATTGTTGTTCTCACTTTACAGATGAAGAAAATGAAGTGTTGAGTAGCTGAAAGACCCATCTGGTGATGAGAAGGGATGCATCTAGGACTCAACATTCTGTTTTCCTGTCTGGTCATTTTCAGGCCACCGGATCAGTGGTAGCCAAAACTTAGTTTTCATGGATCAGTTAAAAATTCAGAAGGAAACAGGCAGGTTATTCTTTAATTCTCCCATTCCTCCAGGCTATTTTGTGTCCCCTCCCCCCATGACCTACTCTGTGCCAAGGAAGCTGACCCTCATGGGGTGCACAAGGGGATTCCCTGGCTGGCTGGTTTCCAGTTGGGTTTGGTCAATGGGAGTCCCTGGGGAGAAACTGAGGAGTGAGAGAAGAGCCAATTTACTGTGGTGCCACATGTAAGTAGCAGCAATGTCCCTCCAGAGCTTTGGTTTCTGCTGGGTGGCTGCTGCTTGCTGCTCCAAGACCCCAGCTCTCATCAGGTTCCAGGGACACCGTTTCCTCCCCTTGACCCTTCAGAGCCCCTCACCACCCTTGTTTATACTTCCAACCCTCCCAGCTCTGTGAGTGGTCTCTTCATTAAAGTCTCTTTATTTGAACCATCTGGGATGAATTCTGTTTCCTGCTGAGACCCTGACTGCTACAAAGACCAATATTGACTTGCTTATTTTTAGATTGCCAAGTAAGGGCATAAACAAATAAGCAAAACCCAAACAAGACTGCTGCTACTACTGCTCCATTTATCTTATTAAAACAAAGATATCTTAACACCAAAAAGGAGAAGGGTAATTGTAGGAAATCTCATTATATTCCTTATTCTTATTTTATTATGACTTAGTAAAAACTTGATTAGAAATTGAATATGGTCTATAGGCCAATGTTTAGAAGCAAAAGGGTGAACTCACTTTACCACTCTAGCAATTTACTCCCTGGTATTTCACATAGTTAGAAAGAGACTCTAATACATTAGACATGCAGTTCCCAACACAATTTACAATATACTCACAAGGTTTCATAAATGCTTCATGAGGTTTTTTTCAACAACCTGCACTGAATATCTATTCTGTATCTACCCCAAAACTTTGGATGTACAAGTGTAAAAGAGGCAATCCCTGGTGTCATTGAAATGACAAAAGACATTGGAATATATTGGGAGCAATGCCAGGAAAAACATCAACATGGGGCTGTCAAAGCACATTGCAGAGGGGCCGGTATTGTGATACGGCTGGTAAAGCCGCCTCCAGTGACTGCTGCATCCCATACGAGTGCTGATTTCAGTCCAGGCTGCTCCACTTTGGATCCACATCCCTGCTAATGTGCCTAGGAAAGCAGCAGAAGATGGCCCAAGTGCTTGGGCTCCTGTGTTTGGCCAAGCTGAGCCCAGCCGTTGCAGCCATTTGGGGAATGAACCATTATATGGAAGATTGATCTCTCTCTCTCTCTCACACACACATACTTTCTCTCTCTCTCTCTCTCTCTCTCTCTCTCACTGTTACTCTGCCTTTCAAATAAAATACACATTGCAGAGATAGTAACTAATTTTCTTGGGAATGGGGTAGGTTAATGACATCTAGGCCAGGTGGCACTTGACCTGAAGTTCTAAAGCATTAGTTAATTTTACCTAAATGACAAAGGGACAGGCATTTCCAGCAGAAAGGCTTACGTGAAGGCATGGTGACATAACAGTGTAAGTTACCCACATTAGGATGTCCTGGAGTTAACTTGTTGAGGCTGAATTGCAGGATTGGGGGTGAGACACAGAATGAAACCAAAGAATGAGGAACCTGAGATTGGGCACGGAAGGATTTAGCCTTTATGATACAGGCAGCTATGATTTATCTGAAATTTTATTTTTATTTTTTATTAAGAGTGTGACACGGTCATATTGGCATTTAAAAAAATTGCACTGCTTATCATTTTGGAGAGGATTTGAGGGGACTGAGATTAGGGACTCAGATCTAGTTAGGATGTAACTGCAATCGTTTATAAAATAAAAAATAGGTTCTGGATTAAAGTGACAGAGTGGATGTGATATTCCCACTGCAAGTCCCCTCAAATCCACCTGCTGAAATTGGGAGGGGGGGGGTCAGTGAGAGCTTGTTCCTCTTAGCTGCAGCCTGCACCCCACCACCTAGGAGACCTGAAACCCACCAGGAGTTTGTATCCACCCTGGAGTTTTTGGATTTGCCACAAGTTATGAATCTCATGAATGCCATAATGTTACAAAGTGGTACACTGGTGAAATAAAAGGCAGACTGCTATCCCAGGAAATCTCTCCAGGCAAGTGTCACTTTGATTTGTGACTACTTTGCTTACCTTTTTGTACAGTCAAGGCCCGAGTATATGGATGATCTTTTCTCTGTGTGTGTGTGTGTGTGTGTCTGTTCCATTCTCCTTGCCCACTGTCACCTTGGAAAATGAAACCTTGTTTACCATCTTCCTAGGAGCAAACCTCCTAATTGCAGAGTTGGACTCTGAGTTTTCAGATACTGCTGCACAAGTGGGACTACATTTCTCTGGCCCTTTTTTGTGTCAGGTTTTTCATTCTAAAACAATGAAAATTTTATATCCATGCAGTAATCATTTTCATGAGCTCGGTAGCATGGGGAGTTTCGATTTTATTTATCACATACATCACATCGTCTGTGCATTTATATATGTGTTTTAGAGGGTTTCTTACTAGTTCCATGGGAAACTGGGAAACCTGTTTTACCTAACTCTACCCTAACCATCCTGTCTTATTGGGCTATGTAGCACTGAGCAGGTTCTACAA
Source organism: Lepus europaeus (assembly GCF_033115175.1). Taxonomy (NCBI): domain Eukaryota; kingdom Metazoa; phylum Chordata; class Mammalia; order Lagomorpha; family Leporidae; genus Lepus; species Lepus europaeus. The sequence goes on along the minus strand of NC_084838.1, from coordinate 28,004,581 downwards.
CTCGGTGTCATCATGGGTGAAATGAAAATGTTTTGCAAACTCTAAAGTGCATCCTGAACACTATTATTGTTCTTGTTGTTGTTAATAACATAATTAGGATATATTTCAAGTGTCAATGTTATCTTAGAAAAACTCTTTCTTGCTGTGATTATGGTGAGTGGAGAGGCTTCTTGGAGATTTCAGATCTGCTGTCCTTTATAGGCAAATGTAAGAGACTTCACTTCGCTGGGTGGGATACGTTATCTATTTACCTGAATGTAGAGAAATTTATGCCATATTTTCTACCTTTTAACTGGCTGCTATTGTTAATTTCTGGTCAAAGAAAAAGCCTTGTTAAAGTGCTTGATAGCTGAGACTACATTTTTACATGTATCAGTAAATTGATCCTCACAGTTGCCACATGAATTAATTTAGATGGATGTCAATGTCCCCATTCTTAGGGGAGGAAACTACTTGAATTCCACCCATGGGTGACTTCCTTGGGAGCCTCACCATCCTTGCTGATGTGCCTTTCCAGGCAGCAGCTGTCCCTCGTCTTTTGAAATCTGACCTTTAGCAGTACTCTATACATACAATATGTTAAATTTTTACTGTTAATTTAGAGGCAGAGAGATGGGAAATGACACACACACAGAGAGAAAGAGAGAGAGGGAGAGGAAGAGGGAGAGGGATCATCCACTGGTTAATTCCCACATGCTAATGATGACTAGGGCTGGGCTGGGACTGGAGCCAAGAGCCAGGAACACAAATTGGGTCTCCAATGTGAGTAGCAGTAACCCATTTATATGAGCTATTACTGCTGCTTCCTAAGTCTGCATTGGCAGGACCTGGAGTCAGGAGCTGAAGCCAGGTATGGAACCAAGGCACTCCAGTATGGGATATGAGTGTCTTAACTGCCAGATAAATGCCTGTTCTATGATATCTTTAAAGCCTCCAGAATAATAGAATATTAGCCATTCAGAGCAGGCAGTACCCTAAATGATCATAAAGGGTGGGAAATGTCTGGTCTGTAGGATTTATAAGTCCCATGAAATCACTTGGTCTTGTCCTACCAAGGCAACCAGAGGCAGGACTCAAATTTCAACAGATCAATGGCAGGCCAATTTAAAAAAAAAAAGATTTTATGAATTTATTTGAGAGGTGAGTTACAGACAGTGAGAGGGAGAGGAGACAGAGAGGTCTTCCTTCCGCTGGTTTACTTCCCAAATTGCTGCAAAGGCTGGAGCTACGCCAATCTGAAGCCAGGAGCCAGGTGCTTCTTCCAGGCCTTCCATGCAGGTGCAGCAGCCCCAGCACTTGGGCCTTCTTCTACTGCTTTCCCAGGCCATAGCAGAGAGCTGGATTGGAAGAGGAGCAGGACTAGAACTGGTGTCCATATAGGATGTCGGCGCCACAGGAGTAGGATTAGTTTACTGTGCTCCAGTGCTGGCCTCAGCAGGTTAATTTTTTTTTAAAGATTTATTTATTTGAAAGCCAGAGTTACACAGAGAGAGGAGAGGCAGAGAGAGAGAGAGAGAGAGGGCTTCCATCTGGTGGTTCACTCCCCAATTGGCTGCAACGGCCGGAGCTGTGCTGATCCGAAGCCAGGAGCCAAGAGCTTCTTCTGGGTCTCCCGTATGGGTGCAGGGGCCCAAGGACTTGGGCCATCTTCTACTGCTTTCCCAGGCCATAGCAGAGAGCTGGATCAGAAGAGGAGCGGCCAGGACTAGAACCGGGGCCCATATGGGATGCTGGTGCTTCAGGCCAAGGCGTTAACCTGCTGCGCCACAGCACTGGTCCAAAGGTTGCTTTTTAAGTTAATAATTTTATATGGCCTACGAATGATGTTCTAAATATACAAATGGTCCTTGGCAGGAAAAAAAAGTTTCCCCATCGCTGATAGTTCAACCTTGTAATTTCTCAAATGGAGCAACTGAAGGAGGACCCTGACCATGTGAATTATCAACAAGGAATAGAAACCAAGTGTATTCCATTTTGTCTAGGATTCTTTCAGCTGCACCACTATACCTCCCAGACAGACTCCTTTTCTCTGCCTTCCAGTGCTAGCATGTAACCACGGTGCAGGTGACATACCTAAAAGTGTTCCTACTATGAACTTGAATCAAAACATGTGAGGTTTCAATGTGGAGAATATTTTCATGCTTGAATTTTCTTCCTGTTTAATATGTATAGAAAAAACAACCCCTAGAGACTTGGTTCTAGTTTAAATTAGTCCACAAGGTTTTCTTAAATAAACAAACTTTGCCTCAACAAATGATTAGAATGAATTCAGTTAAATAAAAATAGTGAGGACTACAGGCTGGATACTTACAGATCAGGAGAGGAGAAGGGGTTATAAAGGGGTAAATGCAATATAAGATGACAAGATAGGGGAGTCACCTTGCCTGTAGAGGCCTGGGAAGTCGTGGAGGAGGTGATTCTTAAATCAAATGTTGGGGCGGGCTTGTGGCATAGTAGATAGTTAAGCCTTCACCTATGTCGCTGGCATCTCCTATCAGTGCTGTTTTGAGTCCCAGCTACTCCTCTTCTGATCGAGCTCCCTGCTGATGGCCTGGGAAAGTGGTAGAAGGTGACTCCAAGTGTTTGGGTCCCTGTACCCATGTGGGAGACCTGGATGAAGCTCCTGGCTCTTGGCTTTTGATTAGCCCGACTCTGGCTATTATGGCTACTTGGGGAGTGAGCCAGCAATGGAAGACCTCTCTCTGTGTCTCCCCCTCTTTCTGTCTGTAACTCTGCATCTCAAATAAATAAATAAATCTTAAAAAAACCCCTAAAAACATTAAGGATAGCTGTTTTTCAGATACTTGATCTGGCAGTGGTGCTGGGGCCAGGAGGAGGGGGTCACACAGGTGGAAATTAAGAAGCATTCATTATTTGTGCAATGTGGATGTCACGGTGTTCTTGTTGGCAGCACCTGTGGGTTGACCTGAGAAGTAAATAAGAGTCTAGGGACAGGGAAAGTGAGCCGCTCTTCCTGGCTACATTGCTTAATGATGGGGGCACATTCTGAGAAATCCATTGTTTGGTGATGTCAGTATGTAGACATCATGGAGGGTACTTGTGCAAATCTGGACTGAATAGGTCAATCCCTCAGTCTGGTGTCTTGAGACTTGGGTAAATATGAGATGTATGAGGTGCTGCTGGAGTAACATGCCCATTGCTTTGCAGTAGACTTTTATTTTCATAAGTAGAAGGAATATACTCTCTAATGATAAAGCACAGTGCCATATAAACCAGTAATATAGTTGTTTATTAGTATTATCAAGTATTATGTACTGTCCATGACTGTATGTGCTATATTTTTATATGACTGGCAGCCAAGTTTTGTTTACAGCAGCACAACCATGAGCAGTGCACTGAGCTATGGTATTCTGATGGCTGTGATGTCAGTAGGCAAAAGGAATTTTTTAGCTCCATTATAATCTTTGGGCCACTATCTCATTGGTGATCTGATGTTGACCAGAACATCTTAATGTGTGCCTGATGTTCTTGGTTTTGAGAAGAGTGAAGGAGGGGGCAATTGTTACTAGATAGTTCCATGGGCATGTAGAAATGGGAGAGAACATGAGTTGGAAGACACTTGCTCATGAGTCCCAGTATTAGAGGAAGATCCAGTAGTGAGGATGGATTTGAACTATTAGTGGGAAAGGATAAGACCAAGAACAACAGGGAAGAACATGTTTGGAGCAGCAGGAAGAATCTCTCTCTCCCTAGGAAAGTAAAGGGAGAGTGTCAGGGTGATGTGGATGTAGGTTGGCTGTTGGTATAGAGGAGAGAGGGTAAGGGGATTCGACCTGAGCCACGTGTTCTGTCTGCAACATTTTTCTGAGATTGTCAGAGGGGAGTCATGCAGAGAAGACATAGTGGGCTTGAGGTGAGTGGGGAGGGTTGGAGCCTCATGGAAGAGGATAGAGAAAAGATTGGCCACAGAAGAGTAAGAGCTGTGCCTGTGAAGACACAGTGAGGACTCAGCTGCTATTACAGAGCTCAAATCCCCCCTGGCATCCTCTGAAGAGCTGTGCACCTTCTCAGGCTCTAACTCAGATGGTATTGAGGGCACAATGGGATTTTGTTCTGTTGAGGGTCTCCATAAATTTGTATGTTTGGATTAGGTTTTTGTAGATGCTACGTTCCAGGCACTTGGTTCTTTTTTTTTTTTTTTTTTTGGACAGGTAGAGTTATAGACAGTGAGAGAGAGAGACAGAGAGAAAGGTCTTCCTTCTGTTGGTTCACTCCTCAAATGGCTGCTATGGCCGGAGCTACGCCGATCTGAAGCCAGGAGCCAGGTGCTTCCTCCCGGTCTCCCATGTGGGTGCAGGGGCCCAAGGACTTGAGCCATCCTCCACTGCCTTCCCAGGCCAGCATAGAGCTGGACTGGAAGAGGAGCAACCAGGACTAGAACCCAGCGCCCATATGGGATGCCAGCGCCACAGGCGGAGGATTAACCAAGTGAGCCACGGCACCGGCCCCAGGCACTTGGTTCTTACTTCATCTCTTGGCTCAGTTATTCCAGATGCTTCAGGGTTCTGTAAATTACAGTTGCCCAGGACAAGAATAGCAGCAAAAAATTTCTTCCCCTAAAATTCCCCCAAGAAGCCACAGAACCTGGTTAGCACTTGCGTGGAAACACCACATTCATTATAAAAATGAGACCCAGAAACCTCCTAGTTGGCAAGTTGTGCAGAATTCCTTGAAAGGGAAGGGCAAATAAATGAATGACCCAATGCCAGCCCTCCCCCCAGGCTTTGTCTTCCTGCTGGTGCTCCTCCTGCATTACTGGTACCATCCAGTGCTGTCCTCTAACATTTGGAGGGACTCTCTGTCAAAGATGCACCCGCTTGCACAGCTGATTTATGTGACAAGACTTGCTTGGAGATACTGACAGAAAAGAGTATTTATGAATTGAAATCTTAATTTAAGTTAAATATTTCTAGCTTGAGGTTGCTGTGGGGTCCTTGCCTTCCTAGATGTCACTCCTCCACAGAGGGAAACCCCTGTACCGTCTACCTTTCAGCATAAGCAGTGCAGAGATCTCTGCTTCTGGACATTAGATCCAGAGACACAAGTGGACCTCAGTCTCCTGCCTACCTAGGACTCACTCTCACGTTTGCTCTTTTCTGAGTGAACATTTTCTTCTCTCCGAGGTACATTTTCTTCTTCTATGTGGAAGCTTCAGCTTTCAGATGTCCCTGCACTTGGCCACAGTGAACAGACTTTCTTGTAAGTCTCAATCAGATAATGGTAACGACTTCCAGCACAGTGACGTCAGTGGTCACGGAACAAGAGGCAGACATGAGAAACTTGTTTCATTCTAGCAAGTGTCATAGAGATGTGGTAGCAGGAACAGCAAGAGGACTTTTTTTTTTTTTTAAGTTCGTTTATTGGAAAGGTGGAGAAACAGAGATGGAGAGACAGAGAAAAAAATTCCTTCTGCTGACTCATTTTCCAAAAGGTTGCAACAGCTAAATCTGGCCTTGACCGAAGGCAGGAGCCAGAACTTCACTCACATTTCCTATGTGGGTGACAGGGGCCCAAGTAGTTGTGCCATCTTCTGCTGCCTTCCCAGGTGCATTAGCAGAAAGCTGGATCAGAAAGAGAGCAGGTGGGACTTGAACTGTCACTCTGATGTGGGATGCCATCATCACACGCAGCAGCTTAATGTGCTGTGCCACAGTGCAGACTCCCAACAATATTCTTTTTAGTTCTATTTATTAGGTGCCTAGTAGGTGTTCTATGATTTACATGTATTGTCTTTAATCCTTAGGTAAACCTTGTTGAAAGGAATATTATCATCCCATTTTATAGATAAAGAAATGAGGCTCTGAGAAATGAGACAAGTGGTGGAGTTGGGATTCTAATCAGATCTATTTCACTCTGAATTCATGTCGTTTCTTTCCTTTTCTCACATTTGGACCCCATGTTTAGGATCTATATCTCAGGTAGACTGAGAGATTGAGGATTGGGCCTGGTGTAAGATGGAATAGAGATGCAAGACATTGCTTAGGGGCAAGTTCAAAGGCAGTGCCCTAGGGGTTGCTGGCTGGAAGAGACACTGGGGAGAAGTGCCCAAACTGAATTCTTTTCTTTTTTTTTAAAAGACTTATTTATTTATTTGAAAGTCAGAGTTACATAGAGAGAGAAGGAGAGGCAGAGAGAGAGAGAAAGAGGTCTTCCATCCGCTGGTTCATTCCCCAGTTGGGTACAATGGCTGCAGATGCGCTGATCTGAAGCTAGGATCCAGGAGCTTCTTCCAGGCCTCACACATGGGTGCAGGGGTCCAAGGACTTGGGCCATCTTCTACTGCTTTCTCAGGCCATAGCAAGGAGCTGGATTGGAAGAGGAGTCCGGGACTCGAACCGGCACAGTAGGCTGGGCCACAGCGCCGGTCCCCAAACTGAATTCTGAAGTGCCTAGCAGTGAGGAGGGAGTTGTCAGTCTGCACTTCAGTCTTCTTCACAGATCTTCAGTGAGGTTGACCTTGCTCTTTGGCTGTCATTTTTTGGAGGGGATTCTTAGGAAGGACTCTGAAAACGTTTTAGTCTACATTTGGGTTGATGTGGAATGAAAAGGGAGATACTGTGCCTTGAGGATTGAGGGGCTGGAGACAGGAAGCAGTAGACTTGGGGGATACATACGTGTTAGCAAGACCAATCTTGCCATAGTATGAGCACTAGAGTGAGATACTGGGGAGGGGTAGAGAGAGAAAAGAGGCGTGCAAAGTAAAGTATAATCAACTGCTGAAGAGATGGTGAACTCCCAACCAAATCAAGGTGATGGGAATAGTGAAGGGGAGACAGATTGGAGGCTTGCTTCTTAGGTAGAACCAGGAATTCTTGGGGGCTGGCACTGTGGCGCAGCTGGTTAAACCACCATCTGCAATGGCAGCATCAAATAAGGGCACTTGTTTGAGTCCTGAATGCTTCACTTCTGATCCAGCTCCCTGCTAATGGCCTGGGACAGCAGCAGAGGATGGCTCTAGTGCTTGGATGCCTGCACCCCACAATGGAGACCCAGCAAAAACTCCTGGCTTAGGCCTGGCCCAGCTCTGTCCATTGACGCCACTTGGGGAGTGAACCAATGAATGGAAGATTCATTCTTTCTCTCTCTCTCTCTTCCTCCCTTCCTCCCTCTCTCCATCTCCCCAACTCCCCATCTCCCCCCCCTCTCTAATTCTGTTTTTCAAATAAATAAATAAATATTAAAAAAAAAATTCTTGGTGATTTAGGATGGGCAAGGAGGTGGACTGTGTTTATGTTGGACTTATAAGAATACTGAGGAAAAGAAGGTTAAGAGACCAAAAAGGAAAGGCAAGTATTATATTATAAAAAGAAATAGTGAAAGGCATCTCTAATCCATCCAGTGGGTGGAGCGGGGTTCTCACACTTAGAAGCCTTTCTTCCCACAATGGTTTAGCTGAAGCCCAGTCAGGGCCCCACACAGTTATTTTGGATGAAGAGTGTGGGAGGGGCCAGTCTTACCAGTTGCTCCCTCCCTGGCCCCTACTGGGCTTCTCAGGAGCTCCCACTGATCTTCAGAGGGCGACTTGAAACATCGGTCTATAGAAAATCAGGAGACGAAATCTCTGTGAGAAGGCACAGGAGAGAGCAGAATCAGAAGGAAAGAGATCCTGAATATTACGCCCAACTGCAACTCAATGACAGCAGAAAGTTCCTGACTTTTTCATGCCTCAAAGCAAAAGGCTTTATAGCCACAGGGCTAATTATGAGGTGGAGAGAATGAAGAATGACAGGCTATTTTCACAAAGAGAGTTTGTGGAATCCAACTGAAAGAAAGGGGAAGAAGAAAGAGCAAAAGCCCCTAGGTGGAAGATGTGGCCTGTCTGGGATTTGGAAGACACCTAAAAATGTGTTGTACTGTGGCTGAAAGATGCTTATATTATAGACAGGAGGAAGAAAGAAGAGACAGGAAAAACAGGGAGATTTTAAAGCAGCAAGTTTATATAAATGGACACAGAAATTATGCAGAAATTTTGTTTGGGGAAGGAAAGTGGTTCATAAATGTACATTTTCATGACACAGTGCTTGACATATATAAAATCTGGGGGATATGAAAGGATGAAAACACTTAAAACACTAGAGATACATGCTATCATGGGGCTATTAACATTATTGTGATTAATTTTTATGCACTTTTCTGTATGTCACTCAGTCAACAGCATTCATTGGCATCTGCTACCTGGTATACACTATGTCCTGTATTGTCAACAGAAATACATAGGCTTTGTAAAAAAGTGACTTAGGCCCAGAGACTTTTAATGAGTCTTGGGAAGTGTTCCAAAGTGGCCAAATTCTAGGTAAAATTTATATATTCTCTGACAGTAAAATTTCATTTTCATTATGCAATGACCATATGTTGGCTTGGCCCTAAAAGGCAGACTTCAGGTAAGTAAGGGTGAATTTCTCACAGGCTGCCGATTGCTTTCTTTGGAACATGATTGGTTGCAAACACCTCTGGAGACAGGGAGCATACTGTCTCTCAAAAGAGGCTACTCAACTTATATTTGATCAAGGATCTAAAACCAACTCCTGGAGCAAGGACAGTCTATTCAATAAATGGTGCTGGGAAAACTGGATTTCCATGTGCCGAAGCATGAAGCAAGACTCCTACCTTACACCTTACACAAAAATCTACTCAACATGGATTAAAGATCTAAACCTATGACCCGACACCATCAAATCATTAGACAACATTGGAGAAACCCTGCAAGATATAGGCACAGGCAAAGACTTCTTGGAAAAGACCCCAGAGGCACAGGCAGTCAAAGCCAAAATTAATAATTGGGATTGCATCAAATAGAGAAGTTTCTGTACTGCAGAAGAAACAGGGAAGTAAAGAGGCAACCAACAGAATGTGAAAAATATTTGCAAACTATGCTACAGATAAAGGATTATTTTTTTTCTCTTTATATACAGAAAATCAGTTTAGTATATATGAAGATTTCAACAGTTTGCCCTCAAATAGCAACACAAAGTGAAAAAATACTGTTGGAGTACTAGTTATAGCATTGAATAACAGTGTACAGCACATTAATGACAGAGATCCTACATGATTTTTTTTAAAAAATTGATTAATTTTCTATGTAATTTCCAATTTAACACCAAGTTTTTTTTTCATTTTCAATTATCTTTATATACAGAAGATAGATTCAGTATATACTAAGTAAAGATTTCATCAGTTTGCACCCACACATAGACACAAAGTGTAAAAATACTGTTTCAACACTAGCCATATCATCACTTCACATTGGACAACCCATTTAGGACAGATCCCACATGGGACGTAAGTACACAGTGACTCTTGATGTTGATTTAACAATTTAACACTCTTGTTTATGGCATCAGTAATCTCCTTAGGCTCTAGTCATGGGTTGCCAAGGCCATGGAAGCCTTTAGGGTTCGCCGACTTCGATCCTATTCCGACAGGGTCATAGTCAAAGTGGAAGTTCTCTCCTCCCCAGATAAAGGATTAATAACCAGAATCTACAAAAAGATCAAGAAACTCCACAACAACAAAACAAACAACCCACTTAAGAGATGGGCCAAGGACCTCAATAGACATTTTTCCAAAGAGGAAATCCAAATGGCCAACAGACACATGAAAAAATGTTCAGGATCACAAGCAACCAGAGAAATGCAAATCAAAACCACATTGAGGTTTCATTTCACTCCAGTGAGAATGGCTCATATACAGAAATCTACCAACAATAGATGCTGGCGAGGATGTGGGGAAAAAGGGACACTAACCCACTGTTTGGTGGGAATGCAAACTGGTAAAGCCACTATGGAAGTCAGTTTGGAGATGCCTCAGAAACCTGAATATAACCCTACTATACAACCCAGCCATCCCACTCCTTGGAATTTACCCAAGGGAAATTAAATTGGCAAATAAAAGAGCTGTCTGCATCTTAATGTTTATTGCAGCTCAATTCACAATAGCTAAGACCTGGAATCAACCTAAATGCCCATCAACAGTAGACTGGATAAAGAAATTATGGGACATGTACTCTATAGAATACTATACAGCAGTAAAAAACAATGAAATCTGGTCATTTGCAACAAAAATGGAGGAATCTGGAAAACATCATGCTGAGTGAAATGAACCAGTCCCAAAGGGACAAATATCATATGTTCTCCCTGATTGGTGACAACTAACTGAGCACCAAAAAGGAAACCGATTGAAGTGAAATGGAAACTATGAGAAACAGTGACTTGATCAGCCCTTGTCCTGACTGTGGAGGAACAACTTAATACTTTATCCCTTTTAGTATTTCTTTTTTTTGTTAATACTATTGGTTGAACTCTTTAATCAACACACAATTATTCTTAGGTGTTTAAATTTAACTGAAAAGTGATCCCTGTTAAATATAAGAGTGGGAATAAGAGAGGGAGGAGATGCACAATTTGGGACATGCTCAATCGGACTTGCCCCAAATGGTGGAGTTAGAAACGTGCCAGGGGATTCCAATTCAATCCCATCAAGGTGGCATGTACCAATGCCATCTCACTAGTCCAAGTGATCCATTTCAGTTCACAATTGATCATAATGAAAGGATCATAATGAAAGTCAAAGGGGTCACATAAACAAGTCTAGTGTCTGCTAATACTAACTGATAGAATTAAAAAGGAGAGAACAATCCAACATGGGAAGCGGGATACACAGCAGACTCATAGAATGCCGATGTCCTAAACAGCACTCTGGCCTCAGAATCAGCCCTTAAGGCATTCGGATCTGGCTGAAGAGCCCATGAGAGTATTTTAGGCATGGAAAGCCAAGACACTCTGGCAAAAGAAAAAAAAAAAAAACTTAAATGAAAGATCTCTGTGAGTGAGATCCCAGCGGAAAGTATGGGCCATCAAAGAAGGAGGTACCTTTCTCTGAAGGGAGGAGAGAACTTCCACTTTGACTATGACCTTGTCTAAATAAGATCAGAGTTGGCGAACTCAAAAGGCTTCCATAGCCTTGGCAACTCATGACAAGAGCCTCGGGTGATTACTGACGCCATAAACTAGAGTGTCAATTGTTAACAACAGGAGTCACTGTGCACTTACTCCTCATGTAGGATCTCTGTCTTTAATGTGTTGTACAATGTAAATTAATGCTATAATTAGTACTGAAACAGTACTTTATACTTTGTGTTTCTGTGTGGGTGCAAACTGTTGAAATCTTTACTTAGTATATGCTAAATTGATCTTCTGTATATAAGGATAATTGAAAATGAATCTCGATGCGAATGGAATGGGAAAGGGAGCGGGATATGGGAGGGTTGTGGGTGGGAGGGAAGTTATAGGGGGGAAAAGCCACTGTAATCTAAAAGCTGTACTTTGGAAATTTATATTTATTAAAGAAAAGTTAAAAAAAAATAAAAGAGGCTACTGAAGAAAAGGCATCTGATTAACTTTAAGAAAGATGTTTCTGGGAATCTGTGGACATTTCCTGAGGACAAAGATGTAGCTGAGTAGACAAAGGAAATGAAGGTGGGACTCCTAAATGCAGATTAGGAGAGTCTGGAGAACTTCTATAGGGACTGCAAGGAGCTGGATGTGGCTGCAGTGTAGGAGAATGTGGCATTATAGGATGTGGAAGAGTCATCTCGGGTCTGGCCATGAAGGACCTTGTGGCTATTGCTAAAGGATATGAACTTTATCCTGAAGGCAAGACAGAACCATTGAAAAGTGTATCAATCCTTTGCATTGCCCAACCCAGTGCCAGTGAAGACTCTAGATTACCCAAATTCACCAGAATCCAGACATACTGCCATGTACTCGCTTGGAGACTTTGTCATGTGTCACTCATATGTCTTCTGCCTCAGTTTCTTCATCTTCACAAAGGACTAGTAGTACCTACTTCATAGGCTAGAGTGAGAGTTAAGAAGGAAAGGGTCTCTGTGTTATTATTATAATAAGGAAAATTAATTTGCTGCTTCTTTCCTTCCTACTTTTTTATTACTACCTCTATCCTTTTGTAAGAAACATTCAGATGTTTTTGATGTGATCATTTTGGTCAAAGATATATTTTAATCAAGGAGGGAAGGGTCATCTCTTCTTTCATTTTGCCTTTTGGGCATACTCTGAGGGTAAACAGAACCTCTGATCTTTCAGAAGGAAATGCCACAGTCAGATGCAGATCCTACCCTTGAGCTAGGACACTTGGGGGTGGGAAACAACCTGGTATGGTTGACATCCATGTGTCAAACGCTCAATGTAATGTTACTCTGATTTTAAGAGTGAGAAAATTGAGCTTAATCTACATCCACAAACAGGCAACCCTTGATCCAGGTCTACTCATTCTATGTCTTGCATTCTCTGCTGTCTCCTATCGGGTAGGAAACAGGGAAATTCATTTTCCCTTTGAGGTCATGGAGGTATAAGCTGGCTATTCATTGCTTTCCTTGTTGGAGAGTTAAGAGAAAGGCTGGCCAGTGTGGAGCTCCTTTCTATACATTTCCCTAAACCCAAATGGGAAAGCAGGCAAAACATAGTCTAATTTATTATCTAGAATCCAACAAGTTTCCAGTAAACATCCTGGGTTTCATCAAATTTTCCAAACACGTGGGACTCCTGTTGGATTGGAAAAGTGGTCTCAGGGTTTTATATAAGTTTCCTCTCTTCTTCCCCTCATCCCATACTCATTTTAAGTTTCACTCAGGTATCATTTTTCAGTATTCAGCTTCCTGATTTTGTAGCATCAATAATTTGTTTGGAACATAACTGTGTCTAGTAATTTGGAATGCTTCAGATATACACTCTAGGATGCTGACTCAAGAAAGAAAGCGAAACACAGTGGGAGAAATGAGAGGGTGGTGTGGGGAGCTTGTAAACCACCATGAGGAAGCCTAAAAATTTTTTCAGGCACTCTGCCGTCCTCCTCATCCAGATACATAGAAGCAGCTGCCACATCCTGCTAAGCTGATTGTTCCAAGACAAGACATCATCCTCTCCTTAGCTTACTGCTTGCACTCTACTCCTTTCTCTCTTCTTCACACCACTCTTCTCTTTCCTGTTTTTTGCCTTCTTTCACCTCCCTCTGTTAGTCCTCCACAACTTTGGATATGGATTTCTTTTCCATGAGTATCCAGGAATCCACACAAGAAGCCAAGACTTAACCACCAACTGTGAAAGAAAGAAATGTACTTAAGAAGAGAAAACACAGTCTTTTCGTAGGAGAAATAGTGAATGCATTGTTTCCTGGGGGAATTAAACAGAAGCTCATCTTTACTTCTTTGCAAAGTTGTAGACCAAGGATCTGTTGCTGCTTATAGGTAATTTGGAGACAACCTGTAGGCTTGAAAAATGAACCATTCTTTGATGGGTGAAACTAGATCATCCCTGTCTATCATCATTATCGATAGAGTTAGATGGAAGTGATTGTGGAATGCAGTGTCCTTAAAAGATATTCAGGGACGTGACCATGAGCGACTCTGATGCAAATGACTGAAAACAGTGCAGTTCATCATTGCAACCCCTGAAAGGGCTGAGATATGCAGAAGTGCTGGTTTGATCCAAAAGGTATAAATAGCACTGGAGGGGAGAGGCTGAGTGGGGCTGCAGACTGCTGTGTGTGAGGAACAATCTGACAGAGACAGAGCAAGATGATGAGAACTTGGAAAAAGGATAATTTGTCATGATTACCTCAACCCCCCCCCCCCCCCCCCCACTCCCTAGAGAGAATAGCTTACACCCATTGGAATGCATGTGTAACAAAGAAAACATACCATTTTATCTTATCCTTTCTGGGTTGACACTTTGGGTGCATGGTGGCATCAGATTGTGCAGCTTCTGCTAAAAAGATGTAGCATGTTGATAGGGCTCCTCGAAGCTTTTAGACATTTTAATTTGAATAGCTTCTTAGTAAGGACTGCTCCTAAATGCTAGAACTTTGAGTTTATTACTGCTTATGCAGAGCTACCAAACAAATGCCACCTCCTCCACCGACTTCTGCCCCATAAACTCAAATGCTACTATGTAACACTTTTGGAAATATGGAAATGCATGAAGATTAATTATAACTCCATTATCTGTGTGGGAAGGCATAGGAAGATCCCTTGAGGACTACGGAGCCTTGTGCCTGACTCATGATGGATGTGGTTTTCTTTGTCTTATCCTTTTTCCTCCCTCATCACTGCTCTTTCACCCTTCTACCCCTGACCCCTTTTATGTCTGTGATTTTGGGTCATTGGCTCTGCCTTTGGGCTGATGGTTTGCTTCCTTCATGAGCTGCTCAGGGGGAGTATAATGGCAGTTTCCTTACCCCAAAGCTTTGATGGTCCATAGGAATGTATTAGAGAAAAGCAACTCCCATTGATTCGTCAATAGTGGGTTGCTCTAGAGCAGTGTGTTCAGATTCTCAGCCCATCATAAGTTAAGGGCACCCCCAAATCCTTCACTCCTGGAAGATGGGGGTAGGAAACAGTGGAGAGCCCTGGAGGGAAGAATGGGAGACCCGAATGGAGTTCCTAGCTCCTGGCTTCAGCCACAGCCACAACCCCAGCCTGTTGTAGCCATTTAGGGTGTGAATCAGCAGATAGAAAGTCAGTCTGCCTGTATGCCTGACTGTCTGTCTCTCTCAAAAACATTTTTAAAAAATGCCTGGTCAGACTCACCTCATGTGGCTTTGCCCCCCTCTCCACCCTCACATCAAGCTCTCCTTCCTCTTTTACATTCACCCTAACCTTTCCCCCCATGTTCTTCCTCCCAATTCTCTGAATAAGATGTATCCTTGCATCAGACATTTTTTAGAAAATCCACTTGAGTTCCTACGCTCATGTAGATCTAGACCAGGACCTCAACAGTCAAAGGCACACAGGGACTAGGCCAACCTTAGCTAACAGGGTCAAAGAGCAGGGTGGAACATGGCTTTCTTGCTCTCTCCTACCTTGTCCATGTTTGGTAGAAACACAGATGTAAGAAGCATTTGATTTTCCCTGGACTCAACTCTTAGCATATGACAGTACAAGTTTGATGATAAATGGCCACTGACCTTTGAGGCCTCACTGGTGATGGCCTGTCTCAGTCCACTCAGGCTGCTATAACAGATACCTTAGAATAGGTAATTTGTAAAACAGTAAGAATCTATTTCTCACAGTTCTGGAGGCTGGGAAGTCTAAGATCAAGGCATGGGCAGATTTGGTGTCTGTTGAGGGCCTACCCCTTATAGATGGAGGCTTCTCACTATGTCGTCACATGGAGAACAGGACAAAGAGACCCCTCTTCCCCGGGCTTCTGATAGAGCACTAATCCCATTCATGAGGTCTGGGACCTTGTAATAGTATCACATTGCTGATCATGTTTCAACAGGGGAAGTCTGGGGTGGAGGCCGGGGGTGACCCCAGCAGGGCACAAGAAGGCAATGTGAAGACTGGGGCAAATCAGGTTCTGTTTGAAGAGGTGATAGCTACCTAATTCCAGTCAATGGTAACCATGAGAGAATTAACAAGAAAAATCAGAAATCTGGTTTTTAGTGCGAAAACCTTCCTTGTTGACCAGTAATTAAAACCAACAGTAATAGCAGCAAACTCACAAACCTCTGGGAGCCAGACCGAACACATTTCCGAGTCTGTTTTTTCTTTGAGGCCTCTAATGTGAGAACTCTGACTGTTCCAGGTGCATGGTTCACCCACCACATCCTATTTACCTGGAAAGCCCTTACTTGCTATCTAATGCACTGAAATAACACATTGCACCTGATAAATATCTACAATTACTGTAAAAGTTGCTTCTGACAATAATCTACCCTAACTTCCATACTCCACACTTGTGTCTGTCAAGTTTCCCTCCAGTGTGTTTCCATAGTAGGCGGCACTGAAGAGGAACTGTCTTTCCCCATCACAGCACTTAAGCCACCGGCTCTTAATTGTCTAGGTAATTATCTCTCGTAGTCCATGGCACCCTCCACATGGGTAGCAGTTCTGTCAATCCTGGTGGTCACAATGTAGTATGCCTGGAGCATCATGGGTGTTTAGAAATCAATGGCTAGATGAATGAGCAATTGCATCAGGCAGATTTATACTTACCGACATGCATGTCTAGCTCCTGCTGCATTTCCCTACTATCTTAGGAATAAGGTTGTTCATTTACTCACAGGGCTTGGCCCCCTCTGATTTTTTTTGTCTTCATGCTCCAGGCTATGGTCAGCCACCACTGTGCTTTGCTCTTACTATAGAGATGCAAGGCGGGGGTTAATCCTGCTTGCTCCTTGCCAGATAGATCAGAGTGTGAATTAAGAGTGGGTCCTTTGGGCAGATGGGCACAGGGGTGCTCTGTGTGACACCATCAAATACTCCTTTCCCCACCAACTCAGCGGGTGTTAGCGTTTGATCATTCTATCCCCAGCATCATCAGGCTCCATTATTGCTCCTTGGTATTCAGTAAAATACTCCATTCTTGATAAATGAGAATGATCTGCCCAGAGAAGCTTTATCACAATAACCTCTCAGGTAAGACCTTAGTAGTATTCTTTTTTATTTTAAGGTGAGTTTCCTTATTGACTTTTTAAAAAAGATTTATTTATTTATTTGAAAGGCAGAGTTACAGAGAGGCAGAGGCAGAGAGAGAGAGAGGTCTTCCATCCGTTGGTTTGCTCCCCAAATGGCTGCAGTGGCTGAAGTGGGGCCAATCCAAAGTCAGGAGCCAGGAGCTTCTTCTGGGTCTCCTGTGCAGGTGCAGGGGACCAAGAACTTGGGCCATCTTCTACTTCTTTCCCAGGCCATGGCAGCTGGATCAGAAGTGGATCAGCCAGGACTCGAACTGGTGCCTGGTGCCCATATGGGGTGCTGGCACTGCAGGCGGCAGCTTTACCTGCTACGCCACAGCTCTGGTCCTAACCTTAGTAGTATATTAAGTCTATTATTTGAGTAGAGATTCTATAGTATTTGTTTAGAGCTAGAGATTTTTTTTTTGCCTTAAAAATACATCCTTTATTTATCAGTTTAATTTCTGATGACTTATATGAAATCTGAGAGGTGCTTTGCACATATGGAGGGAAGTAAATATGAGTGTGTGTGTGTGTTTGTATCCCAAAACCAGCTTGGTGGATGATCTCATGCTGATTACATCTAGTCTCACTTTGGACATATATGGGGATAACCTCCCCACATATTTTCTTTTCAGTTTTGTGTGTGTACATGTGTATGTGTGTATAATGCCTTATAAGTGCAAATGTCCTGGACCATTGAGTGAATTTTTGACATGGAGGAGATTAATAAGGGGCCAGGCAAGTTCCTGTGTAACTCATGGATGATGGGCTGGTTACCACTGATAAGTTGTTGTCATTAGACAACAGTAGGAGACCAGGTCTCTGACAAGCTCCCAGGCTGATGGTGATGCTGCATGATACCTGCTAGGTACCATCACTCTGTTTCTTTTTCTCAGCTCATGGAAACTTTGATTTACCCTAGTGGAGGAATGAAGCCTGCTCTTAGTCTTTGTGTTTTATACCTAGAACAATGGCTTTTTTAAAAAGATTTATTTATTTGAAAGAGTTACAGAGAGAGGTAGAGACGGGGTGGGGGTGGGGTCTTTGATCATCTGCTGGCTCATTCCCTAAATGGCCCCAAATACCAAAGCTTACCCGATCTGAAGCCAGGAGCCAGGAGGTTCTTCTGGGTCTTCCACATTGGTACAAGGGTTCCAAGCTCTTGAGCCATCCTCTGCTGCTTTCTCAGGTGCATCAGCAGGGAGTTGGATCAGAAGTGGAGCAGCCAGGACTTGAACTGACACCCATATGGGATGCTGGTACTGCAGGCCAGGACTGTAACACTCTGCGCCACAGTGTCAGCCCCAACCAGTGGCTTTTTTTTTTAAAGATCTGTTATTTGAAAGAGTTACACAGAGAAAGAAGGAGAGGCAGAGAGAAAGAGGTCTTCCATCCACTGGTTCACTCCCCACTTGTCCTCAACGGCCAGAGCTGCCCCAAATTGAAGGTGCCCTGATCTGATACTAGGAGCCTGGAGCTTTTTCTGGGTCTCCCAAGCAGGAATAGGGCCCCAAGAACTTAGGTCATCTTTCACTGCTTTCCTAGGCCATAAGTGAGCTGGATCAGAAGAGGAGCAGCCAGGACTAAAATTTGCATCCATACGAGATGCCAGCACTCCAGGTGGCGGTTTTACCTGGTATGTTACTGTGCTGGCCCCTCCCTCTAGAGTTTTTTGAAGATAGATTAAGATAAGTCTTTGTGTACTATTTTTATTTTTAAATTTTGAAAAAGATTGATTTATTTGAAAGGCAGAGTTAGGAAGAGGCAGAGAGAGAGAGAGAGAGAGAGAGAGAGAGAGAGAGAGATCTTTCATCTGCTGGATCCAAAGGCAGGAACCAGGAGCTTCTTCCCAGTCTCCCACATGGGTGCATGGGCCCAAAGAATTGGGCCATCTTCTACTGCCATCTTCCGAGGCCATAGCAGAGAGCTGGATTAGAAGAGGAGCAGCTGGGACTCGAACTGGCGCAAATATGGGATGCTGGCAGTGCAGGCAGCACCTTTACCCGCTATGCCACAGATCTGGCCCCCCCAACCAGTGGCTTTTAAACTCAATATTTAGGAAGATGTTCTGTTGGTTTTCTGGTTCTTGAGGATCCCCTGTAGCACTAAGCGTTAGATGAGTGAGTCACCTTCAGTTGTCTGGGCAGAGGAAGAATTTCCTTGGAGTTACAGTGAAAGAATTCTAAGACAGCAAGTGTGAAGGAAAAACAAATGTATTTGGTACCACACAGATATGTGTTATGTCCTACTTGCCAGTAAATGTATGTTCAAGATTGTTTTTTGAGATGCAGATACACACAAACACACACTCACACACACAAATTGGGGGAGAGAGAAAGAAAGAACACTCCCACCTGCTAGTTCACTCCTCAAATGCTTGCAGTGCCCTAGGCTGGGCCAGACTAAAGCCAAGAGCTAGGAACTCAATCTAGGTCTCCCCTTGTTGGGGAAGGAATCCATTCATTTGAGCTGTCACTGCTGCCTCCCACAATCTAAACTGGCAGGAAGCTAGAATTGGGAACTGGAACTGGGATGCAAACCTAGACACTCAAATATGGGATGTAGGTGTTTTCTAAGCTCAGTCCCTGTGCCATGTCCAAGATTTTAATAAGAGAACATCTCTAGGCAGTAGACATAAAAAAAAAACCACAACATATTTGCTAATCCAATCTTAAAGAGATCAAACAAGGGTGATGCCTTCTGTCACCCTCAGCCTGCAAAGTGTTTTCTCCATGTGATGTTACCTTCACACCCAGCCTGTGAGACAGGTAGGAGGGCAGTGTTTTCTGTTTCACAGATAAAGTCTCTGAGAGGTCGTGTAACTTCTACGTGGTTGCAGGTCAATAAATATCAGAGGATCCAGGCTATAGGCCTGCAAAGCAAGTCTCATTCTGCTATGCCACTTCTTGATAGGGAAGGGCTCAAATCTCTGCCTAGAAAGTGTATATTGGGGGTAGGAAGTTTCTCTGTTTATGGAACCCATCGTGCCAACCCAGATCCTGTGCCCAGTCGGTTCCAGACAGATGTGCTACTGTAAGTGAACTTCATGAAGGGGATCTCATTTTCTCTCTTCCTACCAGGACTCAACAGGACTGCTGAATACTCTCACCACCTATTTCTTAAGTAAGTAAGTAAGTAATTAGGTAGTGAGTCCACCCACCAGCTGTTTATGGATGCCTTGTCCTGGACCAGGCTGTGGGGAGAGATGCAGGAAAGGTTCTCTGGTTGATTGGAATGCAGAGGAATGAGCCTTCCTGCTAGGGAGTGACTGACAGCCACACGGAGTGATGGTGACATTTTTTCAATGGGAGAGAACAGAGGCAGGACCAATAACCAAAAGCAGGATTAAAGAGAGTCTTCATGGAGTAGACTGAGATGTTGGTCATGCCAGAGTGGGGGAAGGATGTCTCAGTAGAGGGATCAGATTGAAAATCCTGGAAGCCCGTGAGTTTAGTAGGTTGATGTGACTGGTATCAAGTTTAGCAGGTGAGCAATGGGAGACGAGCCTTGGAGATGAACAGAGGTCATGGTTATAAGGGTCCTAAAACCTAGAGTAGTCTGCACTTTATGCCAAGGTAGGTGGACATTACCAGGGGGAGGTGATGATGGGAGTAGTAATAGTAATCATGACAATAGCTTTCTTGCTATGGTGGGGAGGACAAACAAGAGGAAAATGAGACTTCAAGTCATATTATCAGGAAAGGAAGGCCTGGATGGGATGCCATCATGAGATGGTTAGGAGCCACTTAACCTCAGTAGAGATGGCCTGGGTGTGGTGATGTTAAAAGGAGGAAGATTCTAGTCCCAGCATCTCAATATTGGGTAAGAGGAAGATACTCCAGCTCATGAGAAACACCCGAGGGGAGGCAAGTTTTGGGAGTGGGGGTAAGTCTAGTCTGGGGTCCTGTGGAGGTGTTTAACGGGAGGGGACAGCAATCCAGGAGTTCACAGTAAGGTGTGAGCAGAGGCACTTGCAGCCCTCACTTGACTCCTGTGGGGCAGCTCCTGTTGCTTTTTGCCCTGCCGAGGACACGGACCAGAGATCTGAGAAGGAATCTCGGTGAGCCCGGAGGAAGTATGCTCAGCGGCGGCCCAAAGCTTTGCTTCTGTGCCACAGGATCTTCATCTCAGGAGCTTAAGGTCTGCCTAAAGAGGAGGAGGGAGTAGAAAGAGGGGGGATGCTTGTGACACAGCTGCAATTAAAATCAGGAATTAAGGAACAATACCCTTGCCAGATCTGTCAGGGGACACAAGGAATAACCTCAAATCAAGCCTCAGCTGATCCAGATCTGAAATAGATTTAAAGTAGCTCCCCAAAGCCTGGGCAGGTTTTTTAATCAAAACTTGTGTTTCAAGTTCCTTTTGTTAAAGAAATGCCCTGACTGGATGGAACACCAAAACCTCATTAAATTGCAAACACTGGACCATAAAGGATGGAGAATGAGCAATTCCACTTAAACTGCAGCCCTCCACACGCTGGCCCTGAAGGACAATGAGTTCTAAAGGTCAGGGTTACACAAGGCATGGTAAGTGTTTTTCTCCTTCTAACACTAAACAGACTGGGAAGTTGGCCAATGAGACACACACACACGCACACACACACTGAGAGGGACTGAGACTGCAGTCTCCTTCAAGAATGAAAAATAAACTTTTTCCTTCCTGCAGAAAAAAATAAAATAAAGCCCCCTGAAGAAAAGCAGAGAGCTGCTAACTAGTTGTCTAGCTGTCTATTTGTGGACACTTCCTTTCATCTTGTCATATCCTTTGTGCTGTTTGAAATGTCTGGACTTGAAGAGTGGAAGAAGACTCCGTGGAATCCAAACTTTTGTTAAAAGGAAGGGAAAAGGAGACTCCCAGTTCTGACAAGTGAGTGTGTAGATGTCAGGCCCAGATTCGGCCCCAGGACCGAGCAGAGCAGCAATTTATTTTTAGCTAAATGAAGCAAAAAAAAAAAAACCCATACATCTATTAAAAAATACACAAGAAGATAACATATAGGAAACCAACCAATTTGGTAGGGAGGCTGCAGAGAGATACAAACAGATCTTAAGCAGGGCCTGGGAGGAGAGGGGCCTTCCCTGGCTTGGCCAGGGTCCCTTTGTGCCTCTCCATTGGAATGCTAATTTCTGCGCCTTTGTCTGCCAGGAGCCACTCTGCTTTCTCTCACTGGAAGCCCTTTCTCACTCTCTTGTCTTTGGTGGTCTTCACCAGCTGCTCCTATTAGCTTCCAGCCTCAGGAGATTTTATTACCATGCGTGTTGTTTTTGCCCAGTCTTCTTTTTTATTCGATCGATTCCTCAATTTGATTTTCATTCCTTCCTACATTCTTTGTCGGGGTTAGGCCACCGGATGATGGCTTCCTTGTCAAAATTAGAAACCTGAAGTGGACTGTCACAAGGATCCTGGGGTTTTTGCCTTTGACATCCATTTCCAGGGAAATGGAGATTGAAATCTTAGCAGGGGAATCTCTTCAGGGACTCGGATTTTTCCCTTTAAAAGGCACCAAGTCCTGAATTAAAATAAATACCCGGACTTCAGATGAGGCATCCGGAGAATCAACAGAGGGCCTAAGTCTTTGTTTCTCTGGCTGTCGGTGTGCACCATAATTAGGAGGAAAGAGCTTGGGGAATTATCCAAAGCTCAGTTTTCATAGCCAGTTTTCTTTTCAAACTGGATACTGAACATTGCACTTAGAAAACGTATTTGAAAGACTTCTCTGGGTGTCCATGGTGTGCCGTGGCATTGAGGGATGGGCAGAAGCTGGAAGGAGAGGTGGGCTCTGCTGGTTCATGTCCTGAAATTCCAGCTCTCTTGGGTCTCTGGCACCAATGGCTTCCTGGCATTCGAGTGAGTTGTGCTTTGCTTCCATTTCTCCCACTGCCTCAGGAGGCAGCTGGTGAAGGGTGGCAGGGTGGTGTGGTGGGAAGAATCGGAGCAGGGGTCATCCAACTCTGGGTTTGGCCTTAGTTTCCTCATCTGTAAAATGGGGATCACCTGCTGGTTTATGAGAACAGTTGTATGAGACTGAGTATGTAAAGTTGCAGAGATCTAGAAGGCATTCCTATGCCTCTATGCTTCTCCTGTAACCCCATAGAGGACTGAGCTCATAAGCAGTTTGATTCTATCCCCTGCAGGGCTGTGTTTCTATCTGTCAGCGATGGATTTGACCCTGCTGCCCTTCTGCCTGATCCCCAGATCCTCCTCCGGCTGGCTCCCATGTATAGTTCAAGTCTGAGCTCAAAAGTTGTTTCTTTCAAAGGCTTTTCTTGGTTTGGCTAAACGTAACTATTCCCTTTCTAATACATCCTTCTTATTTTTTCCTAGGACTCACAGCTTTGCCAGATGTTCTTATATATTTTGCCTTGGTGTGTGTTACTTCTCTTAAAGGGTGGGGGAATTGTTCTGCCTTGCTCACTGCAGTACTGCCTGCGTAGAAGTCTAGGTGCTTTTGTGTGGTGTTGGCTGGAGATAGAGACATGGATAAAACCCAGATCCTGTTCTTCAGGAGCTTGCAGACATGCAAATAAATTATTATAGTGCACACAGGATTCTTGTAGCAGTCTACTTTTGGCTTCTGTAGAGGAGAGTGACAGAGACACATATAACTAAATATCTCCCTGAGGCCAGGGCCTCAATAAAAGTGAGTTCTAGGTTTGGTTGTGGCACCAAAGGAAGATTTGATAATTTGCCTGGATGTAGCAAGTAAAGCCTCCAAAGGGAATCCACTAGGATTTAGAAGATGAAGAGGAGGTCTAAGCTACGGAGGCTCGGGTGGGAGGACATGGTGGGGGTGGAGGGACAGTATGAAATGTGGAGACGCAAGGCAGCACAGTGGGGCACACCTTGTTTGGGTTTTTGTATTGAACCTGTAAAATGTCATCATATTGACTTCTGCTGTACATTCCAGCGTTGTTTTTAGCTCTTCATGCAGAGACCTGTGCTATTAAAAATCCTTCCGGATTTCCATGCCATCTGCAATGTGTCCATGAAGCTTTATAAAACTGGCCAGCAGCTGGAATTTCCCCTCCATACTCAGAGTGGAAAGAGTTCCTTGCCTGAATCTCACCCTGTTGCTTCCTGTGTCCTCTTAGGTGAATCATTTCATCTCCCTAAACCTGTTTTTTCATCTGTAAAAAAGCCCCCAAACCCCAACAAAATAAAATGTGGCTAATGATACCTGGTAAGGGCTGAGAATCACAGGAAATGTTTGTGCTTCCAAGGAAACTTTGTTGCAATTTAATCAATGGTAATGGGTATGAGAGTACCTGGGGTGCTAGGATTACACATTCAAATACTTATTACTATTCTTTGTCTGCCTTTTCCCCTATCCATCTCAAGGTTTAGGCTTGCAAAAACATTTTTACTTCTCTTTTTTGCCAGATCTAGCTTGCATTTATTTATAATGTATAGTATTGGTGTTTGCCCACTTTTTTAGTCAGTAGTTGAGCAGTGGAGAGATTTCTATTCCAGATGCTTCTCTAAGAAATTGATCAAATAATACTAAGTTTTCTTCGCATGGAGATGCTAGTGAAGATTAGAGAGGATCACTGGGAATCTTGCCTATGTCAGGTTGCTAAGTGCATTTCTCAGAGTGTGTAGGGTGTGGGTTTCTCTGCTACCACGATGCAAGTTGGGGTTCTGCCTTCTGCTGCCTGTACTGCTGACTTGACTCCTGTGAGAGCTCCGAGGAGCCGTGGGCATGATCGGATCCAGCTCCCTCATTTTATAGGAGAAAAAATTGAGGTCCTAAGAGGAAGAGATTTGTTCAAGCTTTGACAGTCAGTAAATGAGCCAAAACAGGGAAACAGACAACAAAACAAAGAGAAAATAACCTGTGGCACAACCTTCACTGTTCTATTCATAATTAAAATCTGCGTACAGATTATCAATATGCTAATTTGTTCCCAAAAGGATCAGATTGACTTTTCAAATTATGGACTTTAAAAAATTTCTGAAAAGTAAGAGAGAATGAGAAGGCAAGCCACAGACTGGGAGAAAATATTTGTAAAAGCTGTATCTGATAAAGGAGTGTTAGCAAAAATACAGAAAGTACCCTTAAAACTCAACAATAAGAAAACAAGTGGCCCAATTAAAAAAAACAAAAGATATGAATAGACACCTTACAAAAGAAGACATACAAATAACAAAAGAAGCATATAAAGAATGCTCATTATCATGTGTCATTGGGCAATAGAAAATTAAAGCAATGAGATACCATTGCACACTATTAGAGTGGCTAAATTCCAAACCACTGACAACACCAGAAACTGGCAAGGTGGTAGAGCAATAGGACCTCTAATTTATTGCTGGGGAGGGGGTGCACATTGATAAGCCATGTCGGGAGTCATTTTGGCAGTTTCTTACAAAACTAAACATACATTTACCATACAATCTAACAGTTATACTCCTTGGCATTTACCCAAAGCGCTGAAAACTTACATTCACACAAAAGTCTGCACACAGATATGGGTAGCAATTTTATGCATAATTGAAAAAACTGGGAAGGAAGCAAACAAGATACCCTTCAGTAAGTGAATGGACAAATAAGTTGTGGTACACCCAGACGCTGGAATATCATTCAGTGTTAAAAGGAAATGAGCTCTCGGACCATGAATAGTGGAGGAACATTTAATGTGAAAGAAGCCAATTAGAGAAGTCTACATAGCATATGACTGCAATTATAGGACATTTTGGAGATGACAAAACTATGGAGACAGTAAAAAGATCAGTGGCATTATGGGATTAAAGAGGCAGGAGAGATGAACAGGCAGAGCACAGAGTTTTTGGTGCCGTGAAACTACTCTGGATGATGCTATGATGGTAGGCATGTGTCCACACACACAAAACTCATATACAACTCAGAAGTCAACTATGAATTTGAAGTGATAATAATGTATTGATGCAGTGGGTCAGTGCTGTGGCTCACTTGGTTAATCCTCTGCTTGTGGCTCTGGTGTCCCATATGGGCACCGAGTTCTAGTCCAGGTTGCTCCTCTTCCAGGCCAGCTCTCTGCTGTGGCCCGGGAGTGCAGTGGAGGATGGCCCAAGTGCTTGGGCGCCTGCACCCGCTTCAGAGACCAGGAAGAAGTACCTGACTCCTGGTTTCGGATTGGCATGGCTTTGGATCAGCGTAGCTCCGGCCGTGGCGGACATTTGGGAGGTGAACCATCGGAAGGAAGACCTTTTTGTCTGTCTCTCTCGTCTAACTCTGTCAAATAAAAAAAAATAATAATGTATTGATGTAAGTTCATCAGTTGTAACAAACATAGTGGAGAACGTGCATGTGGGGTGATGGGCAGGGAGCATGTGGGGATTCCCTATACATTCATGCTCATTTTGCTATGACCTAAAACTACTCTAGAAAATTGGGGAGTAGGCATTTTTCTTGGCGAGTGGTTAAAATACCTGTCTCCCGCATTGGACTGCCTGGGTTCCGTTCCCAGCTCCATCTCCTGATTCCAGCTTCCCACCAACGCAGACCCTGGGAGACAGCAGGTTATGGCTGAAGTAATAGGATACCTGAGACTCTTGTAGGAGATTTGCACTGTGTTCTATGCTCCTGGCCTCATCCCTGGCCATTTGAGGCATTTGGGGAGTAAGTTAGAAGATAAGAGTCTCTGTTTTTCTCTACCTAAAAATTAAAAAAACTATATAGAAAAGTGATTGAGGAAATTAGGAGAAAAGGAAAACAATTAGGAATAAATTCAAAACCTGGTGAATTTAATGAATGAAATGTGGGCTTTAATTTTTTGCACATGTACAAAATTAAAATTTTTTAAAAAGATTTATTTGAGAGGCAGAGTTAGAGACAGAGGAAGAGCAGACTGAGAGGTCTTTCATCCACTGGTTTACTTCCAAATGGCCTCAATGATTGGAGCTTAGCCGATGTGAAGCCAGGAGCCGGCAGCTTCTTCTGGGTCTCCCACGTGGGTGCAGGACCTCTTCTACTGCTTTCCCAGGCCGTTAGCAGGGAGCTGGATCAGAAGTGGAGCAGCTGGGACTGGAACTGGTGCCCAGATTGGATGCCAGCATTGCAGACAGAGGCTTAACCTTCTACACCACTGTGCTGGCCCTACAAAAGTTAAATTCTGAGCAGCTAATGCAAAAAGAGGAATCTTAGTATCCAGTGAAAAATAATTTAGGACAATTAATCCTGGGACTAAGTCCAGAGAAGAATTTCTTCTGTGTTTCTTTGTACTAGGGCAGGATAAAATACTGAACAAGGTTTTGAACATTTGCTAAATAAATCAGACAGTGAGGTTCATAAGGCAGAAGCCTTGACTTATAATACAGTTTCCCTAAAGGGGTCCTTATCTGAGTAGCCACCAGGAGCCTTTTGGCTTGGCAGTAAGGGTGGGTCAACATGTCTATGAGTTTGGCAGACCTGCTGAAATGATTGCAGAAGAACTAGGTCTTGCTGCTACCTGTCAGGGGAGAAGAGGATGTCCTCATTTCTGAGTGGGTTGGATGCCATCAAGGGTTGGCGTTCACCTACCATTCATTAAATGTCAGGGTGGAGTAGTTTTGGATGTAGCAGTGCCATAGTGTTGACCTTCTTCCTTGTAAGGAATTGTTCTTGTTTCCTTCCGGAAGAACATTGTACAAAATTGGAAAATTGAGGAAATAATAAAAAAAAAAAAACCCACTTTGTTTTACGGAGGCATATTTTGTGTACAGCAAAATTTATACATGATAGTCTTATAGGTTGCTGAGCTGTGTAACTACACCTCTAGTCAAGACACAGAATGTTTCTTTCTCAGAATTCTCTTAATGTCTCCCTCATTTCAGTCAATCTCTTCCCTTACCTCCCCTCTCTATCCCTCACTCCAGGCAAATGCTGATTTGACTAATATCACTACAGATTAGTTTTGTCTGGCTGGCATTTCATACAAATGGCATCAGAAAATATGCAATTTTTTTCTGTCTGGTTTCTTTCACTTTGTGTAAATGTCTCTGCAATTCACGAACAATGTTGTGTGTTGGTGGTGCATTCCTTTTTCTTGCTGACTACTATTCCATTTCATAAGCACATCACAACCTGCTCATTTGTTGGTATCTTATGAATAAAGTTGCAATGAAATTCATCTATAAGTCTTTGTATGAACACATCTTGTCATTTCTATAATTACTACTAGGCAGTGTCACATGATAGAAATTACTTCCTGCCCATGTGCAGTGTCTTTTCCTATGTGGTTCCTACTTCCTTTTAGCTTTCTCGAGCTGAGTTGAAAACAGCCCCTATTGTATCTTTTATTCCCTTATGCTAGCATGTGCCCGGGTAGCATCTCCCCTTTCTGGAGGTATACTATTCTCTCTGTCCTACCCAGGGTATCCCTTTTTACTGATGCTCTAGGGTGCTCAGTGGAGGTATGTCTGAGCCTGTCAGCTCTCAGTTTTGTCCTTATGAGAAGCCATATTCTACAACACAGCTTTTGCTAGAGAGAACAATATTTGGGGCTGTCTAGTGTTTGCCTATTTTTGTCTCTTATGCAATCTTAGTTATTCTTTTGTATTTATTACCAGTTTGTAATTACACAGTTTGTGATCCATTAGTTAATACTTGTCTCCCTCACTAGATTGCCATTTTATTTTTTAATTTTTAATGTGATTTATTTATTTGAAAGGCAGAGTTAGAGAAAAAGGGAGAGAAAGAGAGGTCTTCAATCTGCTAGTTCACACCCTAAAAGGCTACAATGGCCAGAGCTGGGCTGATATGAATCCAGGAGCCAGGAGCTTCTTCTGGATCTCCCATGTGGATGCAGGTACCCAAGCACTTGGATCATCTTCCACTGCTTTTCCAGGCCATTATCAGGGAGCTGGATCAGAAATGGAGCAGCTGGGACATGAATTGGTGCCCATATGGGATACCAGCACCACAGACAGAGGCTTAACCTACTCTGCCACTACGTTGGCCTCTAGACTGCCATTTTACTAACCACTGCGTACCCAACACTTGGCTTGGGACATGGCTTGAGCAGGTACTTGGATTTATTTGTTGAATGAATGCAGGGGTTGCAGCCATCATCCTGGTTGGACTTTGATCAAGGTGACTATGATCCAGTCTCCATTTCTGCACACTTTAGGACTGCATGGCTAAAGTCCTGACCATTTAGAAGTCAGGTCCTTGATCCTATAAAAAGGTTTGGGATACATTTGCTTAGGGCATTCAAATCTTATTTCCTTCATTTAGTGTATGGGTGATACTGAGATCCTCAAAGCACTGGCTGAAGTGATACAGCTTTGCCCATGTGTTGATGGAGATTGGAGATCCAGAGAGGCTTTTCCAAGACATAAAGCCCTGTCCATTTGAATTGTAATAATTGTGTGCTTGATATGGGATTTAGAATTGTAGACTTCACTTTGACTCTCAGGTCTACCACCCAGTCCCTGTGTGATTCAATCAAGTAACTTAACCTCTTTGAGTCTCAGTTTCTAGCTTTATAGATCTTTTGATGTTGATTACATTTCCTGTGCTTCTGCACACCAGTGCCAGTCCAGTTTCTTTGAAAGGCTTTCTTACACCATGGACTTGAAGGTGCTTATCTTTTGGGTTCTCTCAACTGAACACATGTGAGCTTTTTCCATTCTCAGAGTGCAGGTCAAAGGTGAGAGCAGCCAACCCTCAGTGTGTGTGGCCTGACTGGTGCATAGAGAAGCAGGGCTCTTTCCCCTTTATTCTGGGTACAGATCTACTGCTGTAGTCCAAGGTCATGTTAGCATTGATGGTGGTGAGCTTTCTGCTGATTCTTGTCTAGCTCATCTTCAACTAATGTCCTTACCTCTATTCATGTTGGCTATTATTACTATTTTTAATTTTGAAATTTAGCTTTTTAAAGACTTATTTATTTGAAAGGGAGAATGACAGAGAGGGAGAGAGAGAAAGAGATATTGTATCCACTGATTCATTCTCCCAAATGACAGGAATGGCTGGGACTGAGGCTGGGCCAGGCCAAAGCCAGAAGCCTGGAACTCCATCTGGTCTTCCACATAGGTGGGACTTGGGTCACCATGTGCTGCATTCCTGGGTGAATTAACAGGGAGCTGAATTGGAAGCAGACCAGTTGGGACTTGAACTAACACTGTGATATGGGATGCTGGCATTACAAGTGGCAACTCAACCCACTGTGCCACAACATCAGCACCTAAACTAAGTGTTAAATTCTTTGCCAGCCTGGTCAGTTTGGGGATAGAGAGTTAAATACTCTGCTTATTTTCCTATTTGTTTTGAATTTATCTTACTGCCTTTCAGTGAAGTTTTACTCTTCCCTCCAGGAAAAAATCAGACCTAAGTCACCCAATTGTTTTAGTTTTTCATTCTTTGCCCATTCACCTCTGTGGGAGACTCCTCAGGGCAGGGTCATTTAGCATCAGAATTCTTATCAATGCCTGGGCCTGTGTCACATTCAGCAGGGCAGACAGAGAAGTGAAAGACTGCTCTACTGTGTATTAAACTCAGTGACAGAGGCTCAAACCATAGAGGAAGGATCACAAACCATGAAAACAAGAGGGTCAACTCAGCCTTTCCGAGTGCAGGCTGGAGGGGTGAGCAGGCTTGATCCCAGGGGGATTGGTGTCCTTCTTAGTCTCTCCATGTCACACAGCGGGCACCATATAGAATGGGAACTCTACACCCCTGTGGCTTATTCATTTATTTATGAATAGTGGAAGGCTTCTAGGGTTGGAGTTATATAAGGGAACAAAAGAAATACAATCTCTGTGCTCGTGGGGATGGGCTGAACTTCTTGTGTTAGGTCATTTTATGCCTTCCTTCCTCACCTGTGTCCAGTGTTAGTGGTTTCTGACCTCTTGGCTATTTGCTTGTTTGTTGCTTCAGCTTAACCTTAGAGTTGAGGACTGAGGCTGCTGCTCTGGGTTTTCCTCGTTGTTGTGACCCAGACTCTTCCTGTGGTTGTGTATAAAGTTTGATCAGAGCCCTAGGGTCTGTGACCTTCACACGTGGGCCTCTGAATACCCTGAGTGGGTTTGAGCTATGCAAGTCGCAAGTGGAGAGTGGAGTAGCCGAGAAGGTCCCATCCAGGGGATGCTTGAAAGTAGAGTACTTTGCTCTCTCCAGGGCAGGGGATAGAGAGAGCTTGTTGGACCTTATTGGGAAGGGGAACTGGCAAGAGCTTCGCTATGTCTGCGGGCTGAGATTTGAGGTAGAGATCTGGGTTCAGATGGGAAATCAAGCCAGAAACCTCTCTTACTGCTTATAACAAATGATGAGAAGAAACACTGCTGCCACTGCTGCTGAGCCACACTCACAGAGTTTTTCACAACAGGCTGAACACTGTCCTAAATGTTTAGCATATACATATTAACTAATTTCATCCTCCTAGGAATCCATCATCATTTAAAAAATGTGGGAACTGAAGAATAGAGAGGATAAATCATCTGCAGTGACTCACATATGCTAAGACTTGGAGCTCACCTGTATTTCCAGACTTATCCTAGAGAGACAGTTGTTTCTAGACTTTGGAGCTGAAGTTGCAGAATGGGTCTTCTGAGTAGGGTCTGAGCAAGCAGAGGACTTTGCACATCAGGCTGGGCAGGGCTTCTTGTTGAGGGAAGTGTGGGAAGGTCAGCCCTGAGTGGGAACTGGGGTGAAGTGTCGTAGGGGTTTACGTGGGGTCTGAATACAAAACTGCTGAGTTCAGTATTTGTCTTCTTCTCTGGGTCAGTTACTGCTGCAACACTCCAGCAGCCTCTGTTTTCCTGTCTATAAGTGGGGTACCTAATGATGATCTGCATTCTCATTAGCCTTGAATTATTTCCAAGACTACTTATCCAGATCCCTTGATTTTCTTCGTCGTTTTGTTAAAGAGAATTTATGTAAGTGTGTGTGTGTGTGTGTGCTTGTGATTGTTTAATTCAACGATTCTGGATATTGGGGAGAGCACAAGATTCAAATGGTATCTTTGGAATCTTATATGCTACTTTGTAGCCATTCTTCAGTAAGTTCTTTGGTTTTGTCTGAGACTTTTCCAGGGGTCTTGAAGGGGTACAGTTCATCACAAGATGCCAACAGCCCCCAGAAGAAGTTAGGATCACAAGATGATACAACTGAGGACAGATGTCTCTGCACTGAGTGCTCTCAGTGTTCCTCTCTCTCCTGAAAATGTAACTTACGTTTGTCTGTTTCAATGTTGAGTGAGGATTTTGGAAAGAATCTATGATTCTGGTGTGGCATGATGGAGAGGGGATTGTATCCTCTGTAAATCTTTGCTCTATCTCCTCCTTGGAACCTAGAAAGGAGTTTTACATGGTCTGCAGCTATGGCTCTTGAAGGTGGATTAGGAAGCCAGTAGGGATGCTGGAAAGTCCATGAGCCAAACCAGGGTACGCTCTTCTCTTTGTTGTACCAGACCCCAGCAGGTTCATGACTATAGAGGGAGGAGCTGGTAGTGATATTTCCAGGAAAGATGGAACCTGGGCTGATACCCAGCTTCTCTTACAAATGAGGGGTTCCATGTTGACATGCTATGTCATCTTTAGCCTCCTGGAGGATAGGAGCCACTTTGTACTTTATGATATTTTGACTGCTCAGGAAATACTTGATTTGAGTTGAGGAATGGACTTCTGTTCTGAATGACAGTTGGCTAAGATGACCTAAGGGATTCTACAGATTTTCCTGAGACTGTGTGCAAGTGAATGAGTGAAATGAAACCTAACATTCAATGCAGAGTAGGAACTCATTTAATATTTGTTGAATAAATGTCCTTTGCCTGGTTGGATGCTGAATTGTAAAACCAGGAGCTCTTAAGGGTGTTCTTACTCAAGCAGTATTACTTACTTTTGGCTTTTTGTTGGTAAGGGCGAGTTTTAAGTCCTTCTACCAGACAGTTCACACAGTCTGAGAACTGGGCTCCTGGTCTGGCAGGACATCTGCAGTGTTCTTGTAAGCAGAGACACTTGGTAAGCATTTGGAGGAACCATCTCAAGAATTTTTGGACCAGTGCATAAGCACATTTTTTTTTTTTTTTTTTTTGTAGAGAAAGCAAGACTCAGCAGCATGCTGCTCACAAAGGCTTACCTTTCCCCTGCACTCTTGTTCTTGGTTCAGCTGTGGGTCCTCTAAGCTTCCTGATGTGTGAGAAATAAGCTGCAGTCATAATTAGCTCTCAATTCATGTCTACAATTATTTTCTTACCTGATTTTCTAAATTCGTCAATGGATATTAACCTTAATATGTAGTAGTTCCTGGAAAACAGCCTTGCATGTTCAAGAGGTTGAGGTGGGGAGCTGGGCATGTCTGTCTTTGAATTTGCTGCAGTGTGATTTTGAGCAAATTATTCTCTGTGAGTTTTAGTTTTATTATTTCTCAAAATGGCAACAATACGAGCTTATTGGGTTGCTATGTATGAGAGAGAGATGATATGTGGTACCAGGCGCCTGGTAGGCGCTCGATAAATATTTGTCCTTCCTTCCTTCCTTGTTGCAGCCTTAATTTTTGTTTCCTACTCTGACATTCTGCTTCTTTGTCATTTTTTTGGCAGAACTGAGTATAATGAGCCTGTGTAAAGCCTGTTGCCCTGTCTTTGGGTCTTGATTGCTTTTGCCCTTCCCCCCTGTAAATGAAGCATCACCTCCCTGTTCCTTGTTGATTTTCAGAGGCATGACTGTTTGACAAACCATTTCAGGTGCTGTCTGCGGGCTGCCTAACGAGCCCTCATCTTTCACATCACTGACTGTTCAACTGATTTAGGGAAAAGTGCCCCCCGCTGATGTATAAGAAACAGATGCAGCATAATTGTTCCATATCTTTCCTCCTTTTCTTTTTCTCCACCTCCACTTCTATTCAAGCTTTCCCAGGAGATCTGGTAGTTTTCCCTTACCATATCCCTACTGGGAATATATTCTAAAAATGCAATTTATTGCTAATTGAGGCATTATATTACTTGATATTTATGAATATTTTTCTTAATCGAATTTTTGTTGCTGTTTCATTTTACATTCATTATTTAATGGCCTAGCTTCCTATTTGTTGACTACTTTAAACCTTGAACATGCTTTCAGCCTGGTTTGGTGACTCTCCTCCTCTTGCCTTTCCTTCTTAAGGAGGAAAAGAGAAGTGCTTTTGAGCCTATACTTACACTGGTATGCAAGTGTTGTTAGCATGCTTCTCTGGCTCTGTGATTTAAAGTGGCTGCCTTTGAATGGAATCTATGCATTTTCCTACGAGTTCAATTTCCCTAGTAGATTCATGGTTCATGTCCCAGAATAGCAAAATATACAGATTGCAGGTTCCCAAGGCTATATGGAACTAAAAGGAAGTCTGGTTCAAATCCAAATCTGATACTTGCTGGACTTCCATAAGCAACACAGAGAGATCAGAACTTCTTGCCTCCTTATATGCATTGGATAGACGAGAAAAAAGGAGAAAAATTTGGTATTAAATTCATTAGGCAGTTTTCATATTAGTGAATAAGTCTGTAGTTGTGTTAATTTAGGAACAGCAGACTTAAATTTTTTTGTTGTTAAATCAGAATGTGTTGAGACTCAGAAGTCTGTGAGAATTGGCAGTTGCTTGGTGATTTGTAGATAAAGAAAACCTTAATATTTTGTTACAGATGTGTTGCCTGCCTATGGGTAACAGTCTTCCCCAGAATTGTAGGAGGAATGGAGGAACTTGGTCACAGTGATTCAGTTAATCCTGTTTTGTTACCAGGATGGAAAAATTCAAGGGAAACTGAGCTGCTTAATTGTGGTGGTTATTGTAGGTGAATTATTTGAATAGGGAATCCCCCTATTCTTTGGAAATTCCTTTCTATCCTAGTCTCTTCCACACAGGATTTGAGGCAGCTCAAATATTTTACTTCATTATGTATCAACCATTTTCCTCAAAGAACTGAATGGAGCATATTTATGTTTCATATTAACATAAATTAAGTGAAATTTTTTTAACATTTTTCAAAAATTAGGGAGAAATGTCATAGGAAAAGAGTAGAATTGGAATCAGAAGACCTGGGCTCCTCTCCCAGATTCATGATTAATAACTGTATGGTTTTGGACAAGACATTTTGGGTATATATTGGTATCAATTATGTATATATATATATATATATATGAATTCAAATTTCTTCCTACTGCTATACATACCGGGAGGCAGAATATGATGGCCAAAGTACATGAGTCCCTGCCACCCATGTGGGAGGCCTTGGTTCAGTTCTACGTTCCTTGCTGTAGGCTGGCCCAGACCCAGCTGTTGCAGGCATTTGGGGAGTGAACCAGTAGATGGAAGATAATTTCTGTCTCTCTCTCGCTCTACTTTTTGAATAAATAAAAATTAATAATCATTTGGAAAATTTGTTTAATAAATAAGAAAAATGGAGATGGAGGGGATAGGAGCTATCCAAATTAGAAAATAAGTGACATAGATTTTTATGTCTTTCCAGGATGTCAAGCTGTCTCCAGATGGAGGAGTCAGATGATCTGATTCTGTTCATTTTATCTTTCACGCTCATGTAGAGAGGTGGTCAATGAGTACAGCTACCTTAGTGAAAGGACAGTCATCTCATTGCAGGTGCAGAGTCTCTTGCCTCAGGTTCACAGTTTATGAGTGTGCTGTGGTTGCATAGCTCAGTTCTTGCGCAACTTTAAAAATAGAGACTTGTTGTAGGATAACTTGGGTTCAAGTTCAAGTCTACTTGCATTAGTTTTCTGAACACAGTGGTTCAAACAACCTACATTTATTGACTTGTAGTTTCTGCAGATCAGAAGTCTAGGCACAGCTCAGCTGGATCCTTTGCTTAGGATCTGAGGCTGCAATCAAGGTGTCTGTCCAGTTGCAGTCTCATCTGGAGGTTTGACTGGGAAAGAACATGCTTCCAAGTTCGTTCAGGTTGTTGGCAGAATTCATTTCTTGGTGGTCTCTAGAAGCTGGGGGTCTTGACTTGTCTCTGACTACTGGCTGAAGGCCACCCACAGAGCCTGGATGTCACTTGAAGTTTCCTATCATGTGACCCTCTCCATGGGCAGTTTACATCACAGCAGCTTAATTCTTCCAATCCAGCAGCAGAACCAGATTGAGTCTGCTAACAAGGTGGAGGCTTATATAAAGTAATAGAATCATGGAAAATGACATCCCATTCTCTTTGCCATACTGTATTCAGTAAGATGAGTCACAGTTCCTGCTCACTCTTAAAGGTACCCTGAATTGGTTTGGAGTTTTCTTTAAGATATCTATCAATTAATCAATCATTTATCCTAACAGAAGCCTGGCCTTTTCGTTGGGAAGTTTTGACCATTCATGGAGCTTCGAAAGAGTGCAGTGATGGGTAAAGGTGACAATTTTCTGGGTGATCACATTAGCCAAATCAATCTGAGGCATGGAATGTTGAAGTCAAATCTTGTTACACAAAACCAATGTTTGGGCCATCACTTACTGTTGAATTTTCTTAACTGTTAAATTGGGTTCTTAATTACTTGCCTTATAGAGCTGTGGTGGGATGGTAGAAGTCAAACAGTTATTTGGAAATGGAAATACAGTACTCAACTAGTTACCTTCTGGATTCTCACCCACATCAGCTTCTGAAAGATGGCAGTATGCCAGCTTCTTTTCTAGGAATTCATCTGCTTCTGCCCCATGAAAATAAAAATGCAAACACTTTCTGGCATGATGAAAAATAATGCAATGATTTGCACATTTTGGATGCTTAAAAATCAACAGGGTCCATTGTAAAGAGTCTTCCAAGCGTCTTTTAAAAGGACTGACATGTCATCATTTTGCTGAGAGTTTTCATCTTTTTCATTCTACCTTGTAATTTCCCTTCTGGACCAGTTAGAAAAAAAAATTTTTTTTAAAAGGCAGCAGTAAAAGAAAACCTTAAGAAAACACTCTCATGTGCTGTAGTTATCCAGAGGTTTTGGAAATGGCCACTTCCTGTCTAATTCTGGCCTTGCATCCTCATTCAGGTGCCTGGGTTGGGAATCCTTGGTTCGGAAAATAGGGCCATAATGATATCTTCTGTAAACATATGCTCACTTTTAAAGGGTTTCTTATGATTACTGGAATATTTATAATTTTCATCTCAAGGATTGGCTGAATTGAATGGTTTTAGTTTTTGATGGTTCCAAATCTCAACATGTTTCTGACAAATGGTGGATGGACTTGCCTTTAACAGTCAGTCCTTATGCTTGAGGAATTAGGTGGTTTAGCTCCATTTTGATTATTAAAATTTTCTGTGTTCCCTCTGAGGGTCCCATTAATAATGCTTTTAAAAATTTAAAGTTATTTTGATTGTACTTTCGTGTATATTACAAGCTAATTTTCACTATTTTTGACTCATTGTTACATTCAAATTACTTAATTTTGAGGAAGACTGCTGATACCTACACTTGGCTCTCCAATTCCTCTACAGTGCATAGATTATAGTCTTATTTCTCTATGCATAGATCACCCCTAATGCCCAATCCAGTTATTTAATTGTAGGTCTTATTTCTTTAGGAGAATTTTAACAATGCAGGCACTAAGTCAGGAGTACCCTCCAACAGACAGCAGTATTTTAAATGAGCCTCTTAAAAAAGACTTGCACGTTGAAACTATTCTTTGAGAAAACTTTTCTGACAGCCTATTTTGTGCTAGGCATTCTGCTTGATGTTAGCATACAACTAGATACAGAATCATCATGGTAATTGTTATAAATTCTTTGAGGGCAATGGTCATGTTTTATTCAACCTTTAATGTACCAAATATAAGCACTTAAAGCATACTAATAATCATAAAAATAGGTAATGTTAATCCAGAATTACTAATAAAATGGCCCAGAGCCAGTTGGTTTCAGTAATGATGCATTTCAGAATCTAAAATAACAAACACATAGATTATTTTCTGTAACATAGAAAATAAAGGAATAAAATGAAATTATTCATATAGGAAGCAATTTTTGTGTGTGCAGGACATGGCTCATCTTCTGAACTTCTTTCCTATGTGTATGTTAATTTTCCTAGTTGGTAGGGGCCATGTCCTGAATGTGGCCTGAGATGGCCATATAATTGCTTTCTTTTCACCTAGGGAAACCAGGCCTTAATAAAGCTGCCATCCCAGAGTTTTGATTCTGAATCAGCAAAGAATCAGGGGCAGTTAAGGATGAATATTCTGGAATGGTTATGGTGATACCTGGGATCCAGTGAAGGCAATGCCCATGACTAGACACTGTCCGTGGTCTGCCATGCCTCGTTTCCCTTGCTCAATGGACTTGATTCTCTAGTCTTGTTATTAAACCTATGAGAAGTCCATAATCTGACTAATCAAATTAAGTTTCCTAGCTTCGGTTTCTGTAGTTACAGTTCTATTTGGTAATACCTCTCAAATATACTCAAGTCTTACCAATTTCTTCAAGTGTTCTTTTTTTAAAAAAAAAAAAAAAAAGATTTATTTGGCCGGCGCCGTGGCTTAACTGGCTAATCCTCCACCTTGCGGCACCGGCACATCAGGTTCTAGTCCCGGTTGGGGCGCCGGATTCTATCCCGGTTGCCCCTCTTCCAGGCTAGCTCTCTGCTATGGCCCGGGAAGGCAGTGGAGGATGGCCCAAGTCCTTGGGCCCTGCACCTACATGGGAGACCAGGAGAAGCACCTGGCTCCTGGCTTCGGATCAGCGAGATGCGGCGGCCGCGGCGGCCATTGGAGGGTGAACCAACGGTAAAAAGGAAGACCTTTCTCTCTGTTTCTCTCTCCCACTATCCACTCTGCCTGTCAATAAATAAATAAATAAATAAATAAAATAAAAATAAAATGTATCTGTATTCTGCTTACAAAAGTAGAAACACAGGATCAGTGAACATTAAAAAAAAATAGGATTTATTTATTTACTTTGAAAGTCAGAGTTACACAGAGAGACAAGGAGAGGCAGAGAGAGAGACAGACAAATCTTCCATCTGATTGTTCACTCCCCAGTTGGCCGCAACAGCTAGAGCTGCACCGATCTGAAGCCAGGATCCAGGAGCTTCCTCCAGGTCTCCCACACAGGTGCAGGGACCCAAGGACTTGGACCATCTTCTACTGCTTTCCCAGGCTATAGCAGAGAGCTAGATTGGAAGTGGAGCAGCCAGGTCTTGAACTGGTGCCCATATGGTATGCTGGCACTGCAGGCCGCAGCTTTACCCACTATGCCACAGTGCCAGCCCCCAAGTGTTCTTCTTGTACCATAGATTTCCATTCACTTTCTTTCCTAGTTGCTCTCATGTGGAAATATTTCTGCTGTTTTTAATCAAGAACTTTTTTTTTTAAAGATTTATTTATTTATTTGAAAGTCAGAGTTACGAAGAGAGAGAGAGAGGGAGAGAGAGGGAGAGGGAGAGAGGTCTTCC
Organism: Lepus europaeus; assembly: GCF_033115175.1. Lineage (NCBI taxonomy): Eukaryota > Metazoa > Chordata > Mammalia > Lagomorpha > Leporidae > Lepus > Lepus europaeus. The sequence continues at coordinate 27,965,782 of NC_084838.1, read as the reverse complement.
ATCTGCTGGTTCACTCCCCAGATGGCCTCAATTGCTGGAGTTGCGCCTATTGGAAGCCAGGAGCTAGAAGCTTCTTCTAGGTCTTCCACATGGGTGCAGGGGCCCAAGGACTTGGATCATCTTCTGCTTTCCCAGGCCATAGCAGAGAGCTGGATAGGAAGTGGAGCAGCCGGGTCTCGTACCGGTGCCCATATGGGATGCCGGCACTGCAGGTGGCCGTATCTGCTATGCCACAGTGCTGGCCCAAGAACTTTTATTTTTTAAAGTTTATTTATTTGTTTGAGAAGTAGAGTTTCAGAGAGAGGTAGAAACAGAGAAAAAGGTCTTCCATCCTCTTGTTCACACCCCAGATGGCTGCAATGGCTAGAGCTAGGCCAATTCAAAGCCAGGAACCAGGAGATACTTTGGTATTTCCCACATGGATGCAGGGGCCCAAGCACTTGAGCCATATTCTGCTTTCCCAGGCCAGTAGCAGAGAGCTGGATTGGAAGAGGAGTGGCTGGGACTCGAACCAGCACCCATATGCAATGCTGGCACTGCAGGCGGAGGCATTAGCCCACTATGCCACAGCGTCAACCTCCAACCAAGAAATTTAACTGGTTCAGAAAATGTTGCAGTAGATTGCAAGGAAATGATCCACAGAAAGAAGAGAACTGTGTGTGCATGCATGTGTATGTGCAACTCAGATTGTTTGCTTTCCCTAATTGGGAATGAAAGTGGTGATAATCCAGATAGCATCAGGGAAATTTGGCAGTACCTGGTATGCATTTATGAAGCAGAAAATTATTGTAGCACCTGCAGTTACTTAGAATGAAGTACTCATTCGTAGCCTTAGGAGATCAAGCGGCTGTCACCACAAAATAACCTGGAATGGAGAGGATAAAGAATGCAAGAATGGTCATAGAGAGATACTTCTATTCTCTCTGAGGAACCCAAAGAAAGAAAAGACCCATTCAAATGCTTTGGATCAATGAATGAATAGTAACCCAGGGAAATTTTAATGTCTGTGCAGAAAGGTTCTTTTCCCGCTTGCCAAGGTTTGAACAAAATACAGTTTACTGAACCACAATGCATAGTCTTAACAGCTTTTTTTATATGAAAGATAGTGCACTAATTGCAAAAAAGTAGGACCCTAAGATGTGGATTGGAGATCCTACCATCCCTTTGTTTTCCTTGTCAACCAAATAACCCTTTCTGTCACATGAGAATGCTAGTCTTATCTTGCTTAATGATACTGTATCTTCTTCACCTGAGGGAATTGCTTTTTAAGGGTAAGCCAGTTTGTCTTATTTTCCACTTCTGTCCTCCTTTATTTCTAAGCAGGCTAAAATTTGGAATACAGCATATCTCATGGGACATACCCCAGAAGAAGACTTTTAACACCAAAGAATTATAAGGCTTTGCCAATTTAAGCTGGTAAGGCCTTGAAATATGTGGGTGAGAATGCTTGGTGCTCAAAGAAGGAAAAACATGATTTTTAGATAGGGCTGAATACTTTGATATGGACATGTTTATCAGAAATTCTGGATTCTGTGTGCTATATTTGGCAGGTGGGAGTTGTATATAAGGTTGATTTATAATCTTGTTCCATATTAAATGAGACTTAGATACAGAATATAGTTTATTTAATGTTATTCTTAAAGTAAGCAGTAGCATTAATCCCCCCCCCCCTTTTATGGGTTGAAAACACTTCTGAGAGAAATCAATGTTTACAGGTGATGAAATCAGTATGGGAAGATTCAGAGGTGAAGAGACCTATTCATGACACTTAACAAGTAGAGGGAACAAGGTCAGAGGTTGTCATCATTATCAGAACCTGTAGGGATCTGTTAGTGGCTAGGATCCGAATGGAAGACGACACACTGACGTTCTTCCTGACTTGTATGATTGAAAGAAGAAACAATCCACTGTAATCTGGTGAAATATGAGCTCTACTGGAAAGATCATTGCCAGCAAATAAATCTCAGACTAAGTAAGGCCAGGGGATACTTTGACTAAAGGGCAGTGTGTGTATATTCGAGACGTAATCCTACAATAACATCACAGGTATGCACTGGGAGTTTTTCTCCTATTCTTCCCCAAAGGGACCTGCCACACATTTTGCAAGGAAACTATGTCCCAAGGGATGACTTTTCTAGGATTGTTAGACAAGTCTTCTGAGCTCACATTAATTTTTGGGAGCCCACGATGCTACTACATCCCACTATCAGGGAGAATTTATTGAGCTCTATTGATAGAGACCTCAAGCCTGAAGTCTGCTTCACCATGAGTGGGACCCTGATTCCCTTCCCATATCCTAGGTGTTCTATTTTCTAACATACTGGAGTATGGAACCTCAGGAATTAGAATAATTCTCATTGGCTCTGTGACACTTGAAAAAATAGATGAAATGCTAGAAAAGGCTAAATGGAAGTCCCTGAAATTGTCCCTATTTGCCAAGAGAACATATTCAAAGCATTATTCTGTCTCTGGGAATTTGTAGTGATTGGTGCTTCCATCAAAGAAGTGAACGCTGTGGGGGTATAGATTTTTGTAATATTACATTTAATTCTCCAGTGTGATCAATGTACAATATGAATACATCTTATAAGAATTTTGGAGCAGCATAAAACTGGTAATATATAAAAGAAAACTGCAGACCATTTTCATTGAATTTGATCCAAAAATCTGAAATAAAATGATAGTGAACTGAATACAATGCTAAGAGAGTCATCTGTCACTACTAAGTATGGTTAATTTTGAGACTATGGGGATAGATCCTTTATTTATTCCACGATGGAAAGAAATTGATTAACATAGTACATCATGACTCTAGGTATAACAATGAGAGTTCATTGTAATCTTTATAGGTAGTGAAAAGTTTTTAATAACAAGCTATTTTGGATTTTACAAAGAAAAATTCTGTATTAATACAAAAATTTTTAATTAAATTCTTAATTCATAAATTAATTTCTGGGTTGTAAAACAGAAGAAATAATATTCATAACTTTTATAAAGGAAGAGGCAAAGCCAAGACTACTTATGTATGTTTATATTCCTACAAATTCCAACTGTAAAATTCATAGAATTCATATTTTTAGGGTAAATATATAAACATTAATATATTTATATATAAAATAAAATATTGGGTGATATGATAGAGAAAACTAACAGCTATGACAACAATAAAAATAGTAACAATTTTAAGGCATGAAGGAACTACTTAAAAAGTTTTGTAGTACTACAAGAATTTTTGGATAACTAGCCTGACAGAGAATGATCCATGTTCTAGAATAAGAACACTGACTCATATGAAAATGTCTTATGCTCTCGGGATTTTGTGCTCAGTTCAGCCTTGTAAATTAGGAAATAAGAGATGGTGGCTTCTTATAGCAAGTTGTTACCTTGTTGCAATTCAAGTGCTATTACTTGTGAATAATACAGCATCATGATTCTGCTGACAAAATTAGGAAATTGAACTTAGGGCCCCGATATCAGATTCATTTGTGGTTTGCTGAAGTCAGGTTTTGAAAACCTCTAGTGTCTCAGTGGTTTGGTAGGGATATATGAGAGACTTGGTATGCTGCTTTTAGGTGTTCCTGCTCCCATTCAGAATGGCACCATGAATGGGTAGATACCCACTGCTGCCATTCAAGAGAAACTGGTAGAAACTTGGAAAGCCTCAGACAGTTTGATATCCTTGGAGAGTAAGACCTGGCTTTATGAATATGTCATTTATATAGTCACACAGTGTCTTCCAAAGAAGCCCATTCTTCGTTTAACACTTTGCTGTTGCTTTCTTAAAGACCTTCAGTTATGAACAAGGAGACCTGAATTTTCATTTTGCATTGGACCTAAAAAGTCAAATTCTCCTTTTGGGACCCTCTGATTCTTCTCATCTCCTACCCCAGGAGAAACCAACTGTCCTTTATGAATACCCATTCTGAGTCAAGTTTTGGTCTACAATTTAGACAGAGTGAAGGATCTAGTCTTGCCCTCCAGGTGTGTATTCTTGATGGAGTGGAGTGAAAACACAGACAAACACTCCAAGAGAAGTGCAAACCTGGAACAGTGGAGGAACAATTAATTTTCATGGAATTATGTTGGTTCTGGACCTTGAAAACAGATTGGTAATCCAGTGGAAAAGCTGGAAGACAATGATTCCAGCTTAGAAGAGTGCATAGTAGGGTCATGAAAGAACAGAATTCACTTTAGGAAAAGGAAGGAGTTCATGGTGACTGGAAAAGGTAGGTAGGGTGCGAATAATGGCAGAAGGTACCACTGGAGAGAGGATAGGTTAAGACTATGAAGAGGTTTGCATGCTAGACAATGACTTTTTATTCTATCTGATAGTCAGTGGGGATTATCAAAAAGTTGTTCTTTAATTATAAAAACAGATTCAAACATACAGTAAAGTTGAAAAGTTTACAGTGAACAGCGATCTGCTTGCCATCTAGATTCCACAATGAACATTTTTACTGTACTTTAGGAAGTCTCATAGCTCTGATTTACTTTCAACAAGGAAGCAGTATAACTGCAAAAAATATGGAAGGTGTATTTGAGGTAGAGATGGTTAGAAAGGTGACCAATTTGGATGTTCTTCTAATATTACATATAGCACAAGAATCATAAATGCAAGTGGTTCCCTGGGTTCAAAATACTCCTAATATTTTTCCATAAAGTCATGTAGCTATTGCTTAATTAACTTCTAATATTTTGGTGTTCCACTGTAGAGTTCTGAAGCCACTGTAGATTTTGTTTGTTTCAAAATAATTGCTTTTATCTCCTAGATGTGTTCAGGATTTTTCCCCTTTAAATATAAAAAATAAAATAAATTTTTTAATAAAAAGCCCAGATATCTTGGTTTGGGCTCCCCCTTCCTTAATTTTGTTGGATCAGATATTTAAAAAAAGTAAAAACATATATATATATATATATATATATATATATATATTTTTTTTTTTTTTGCTTTGGGAAGTTTTCTTTGGTTACGTCTTTGATTATTTTTTTCTAACTAAAGATTTCTAAAGTTATTTATTATTTGTAGATTGTGTCATCATGTTCTTTCTCTTTGTTGTTCATTACTGAATTAGTTAAAAAATTTTGCTATTCTCTTTTGAGTTCCTGAAGATACAGGTTTCCCCTTTTTCATGTTTCACACTGCCAACTGTCTTTCTGACAGAGCAGTATTTTATCTCATTTGGCTTTTTCTCTAATCTCAGCTAACTCCCTTGCATCTCTTCCTCTTATTCTTTGATTTATCTGTTCTAACTTTTTATTTATTTTTATAATTATTACTTTTGTTATAGAAGTTATATCATTTTGCATTTTATTAGAAATTCATTGTAAAACAATGAAATTCTCTTTTGGTTCACATAATGTTCTTTTTCAAATATGTCTCCTCTGAGTTTAGGATGATTGTAACTTTCCTTCTGTCTACAATTTTATTTCACATACTCTGCATAGGTTGACTTTGATCTTATTGTCTTTTGGGGCATAAATAAAACCATTTCTTATATCTAGAATTGGGGGTAACTGGTTGTGAGTTTATTCTGATTCACAGACCAGTGGATGTTGGTCTTTTCCTGGATGATAGTGCTATAAGGCTGAAGTGAGATCATCTTTCACACAATCACTTAATTCTCTGACTCCCTGAACCAATGAAGTACCTGAAACTTCATGCACTTTTTGTATTCATCACATAGAACTTTGCTTCCCAAGATGTAATTGGTCACTCATATATCCTGTAAGTAAAAGAGAGTTAGATTGTTAAGCTGTAAATCAGATGTAGCATTATGCTGCCCAGCTTGCAATCTTTTCGAAAGTAAACTTAGTAAATGTTGATGATGATGTTGATTATATAAAACGTACATTTTCTACCACATTTGACTTTAGGCCCTTGCATTTATGATTTCAGGATTTCACATTCTTTGGAGCTTGCAGTTTCCTTAGTCTAACATCCCAGGTGTCAGGAAACAGATGACAGGTGGGAGAGATTCATTTTCCTAGGCCTTTTATACATGGATATTTTGCTTCAGAGCTTTGCCAGTGAGGGTTTCGTCAAGCACCTTCGCGCATCTCAGTCTTAGCTGTGCTGAGATTCACAAGTATTCATATTCCTGCTGATGACCAGAGTTAGATTTGAGTAGGCATCAGATGTGACTTAGTGGGTGGGGCTTGTGTAGTAAATATTTGGTTAGGGCTATGGAAAACTTCAGGTGTAGGGATCAAGGGAATGAAGGAAGTTTGATGTCATAGCTCAGGGTATTCATTTATCTAATAGGATGAGAAATACTTAAGGAATGACAATAGCATGAGGAAAATTTCCTTAGAAGATCTAGTAAATCCAGGCCGGCGCCACGGCTCACTTGGCTAATCCTCTGCCTGCGGCACCAGCACCCTGGGTTCTAGTCCCGGTTGGGGTGCTGGATTCTGTCCTGGTTGCTTCTCAACCAGGTTGATTCTGTCCCGGTTGTTCCAGTCCAGCTCTATGCTGTGGTCCAGGAAGGCAGCGGAGGATGGCCCAAGTGCTTGGGCCCTGCACCCGCATGGGAGACCAGGAGGAAGCACCTGGCTCCTGGCTTCAGACTGGCGCAGTGCACTGGCCATAGCAGCCATTTGGGGGGTGAACCAACAGAAAAAGGAAGACCTTTCTTTCTGTCTCTCTCTCACTGTCTAACTCTGCCTATTAAAAAAAAAAAATTTAGTAAATCCAGTTGTTCTTCCACATGGTTATCTAAAGAGCTGTGTGAAAGAGATAGGATTACGTTAATATTATGATTACAAATCTCCAGTAGTTCTCCCCTCACTAGAAGACAAAGTGCAAATTTTGTAGTCTGTCCTTTATGATTCTTCACATTTGGGTCCTATTGATTGTTTCCTTAAATACACTTGTTATGCTTTAGCTGTGTTGTGTATTCTTTCATGCCCCTAGACATTTGTTCACATTGTCCCTTCTGGTTGGAATACCCACTCCTCACAGTTCCATCAGGTAAATCTCTGCTTATTCAGAACCAACAAATGGTGACACTTATGACATTATTTCAGCAAAGTGTCCCATTATTTACCCACTTGGAATCTATTATTTCTTCATGCTTCTATAATATAATGAAAAGGAGACTCATTAACATTTTTAAAGGGTTTTATTTATTTATTTGAGAGGTAGAGTTACAGACTGAGAGAGAGATAGAGAGAAAGGTCTTCCATCCACTTGTTCACTCCCCAAATGGCTGCAACGGCCAGAGCTGGGCTGATCTGAAGTCAGGAGCCAGAAGCTTCTTCTGGATCTCTCCGGTGGGTACAGGGGCCAAAGCACTTGGGCCATCTTCCACTGCTTTCCCAGGCCATCACAGAGAGCTGGATTGGAAGAGGAGCATCTGGGACTCAAACCAGTGCCCATGTGGGATGCCAGCACCACAGGTGGAGGATGAACCTACTATGCCACAGTGCATTAATACTTGAGTTTGGGTGTTTGTCTCCTTCAGTAATTGACTATAACTGGAGTGCCAACTTTGAATGTATACAGTATATTGTAGAATGTCTGATTTATTTAATCAATACATATTCAATGCCCACCATATAGCAAACAGTGTACTAGGCCATTGGAATTTGAGGGTGAACGAGACATAAGGTTTCTGAATTCATGAAATAGTCTGTGAAGGAATGATACGTGACAAATACATAATTTCAAATGACCATCCAAATAAAGCACTTACAAAGTGTCTGATGGGGGCCCGTGCCATGGCTCACTTGGTTAATCCTCTGCCTGGGGCACTGGCATCCCATATGGGCACCAGGTTCTAGTTCTGGTTGCTCCTCTTCCAATCCAGCTCTCTGCTGTGTCCCGGGAGGGCAGTGGAGGATGGCCCAGGTGCTTGGGTCCCTGCACCCGCGTGGGAGACCAGGAGGAAGCTCCTGGCTCCTAGCTCTGGATTGGCACAGCGCCGGCTGTGGTGGCCATTTGGGGAGTGAACCAATGGAAGGAAAACATTTGTCTCTGCCTCTGTCTCTCTCTCTGTCTCTCTCTCTCTCACTGTCTAACTCTATCTGTCAAATAAAAAAAAGTGTCTGATGAACTAATTTTTGGGGGTTAATATTTGGGGTTATCAGAGGAGAAAGAAATACAATTTATAGCTTCAGATCATTCCATTGAATGATAATAAGCATTCTTTCTCTTAGCTCATGTGTGGGTATGGGTCAACTAAGTTGTTCTAAGCTGGGCTTAGTTGGGTGACTGAGCTAGGTTCATTTATGTGTCTGTGACTCCTTGGGATTAACTCATCTATGTTAGGTTTAGTTGGCTAGCATATCTATCTTCTGCAAACCGAAGGATAACTCTGGCATCTAAGTGTTCCAGCCCCAGTGTGCAACCTTATTATATGACTGCCTGCATTGGATCTGCCACTATCCTATTATTTCAAGGAAGCACAGGTTGAGCTCTGAATCAAAGCGAGAAGAAGTACACTCTGTTCCTAGTAGAACACTATAGAGTTACATGGAAAAAGGTATAGATTTATAATCCTGTCATTGTACAGAGAATGAAAAGTAACAAACATCTAATTTGCCTCAGGTGCCTCAATGAGCATGACGTCATATCACCAGGACTGGAGCTTATTAGATTCCCCACCCAGTACTTTTTTCCTCACCCTACCTCTACTTTATCCCTCACCCTACCCCTAGTTCTCACCAATGCTTGCTCATTCATTTGGTCTTGGTTTGTTCAAATATTCAATAATGTGGTTTCAGTAATGTTGCTTGACGTTCTCCTCCTCTTCATGGTGTGTGTGTGTGCACGTGTGTGTGTGTCTAGTGCTGCCACAGAAGAACTAAAAAATTATTGAAAAACTAATGCCAAAGAGGGGTTGGTGTATAAACACTGGTTCTTTCATTCCAAAGAGGGGTAATGCTGAGATGTGTCTTATATGATGATCCCAGAGTTCCTCAGTGGACCAGAACTTCTTGTTCACCAAGAAACCCTTCTTTGACTATCTTAAGCCTCTTCTTCCTTACTGTATTTCCTGGGCTGTCTTTCAAACTACTTACAGTTGATTCTTTCCTTCAGGTTTGCTTCTGAGTAATCAAATAAGAAAACATGTATTGAAAGTCCATTGTGAGGGGCCGGCGCTGTGGCTCACTTGGTTAATCCTCCACCTGTGGCACCAGCATCCCATATGGGCTCTGGGTTCTATTCCTGGTTGCTCCTCTTCCAGACAAGCTCTCTGCTGTGGCCTGGGAAGGCAGTGGAGGATGGCCCAGGTGCTTAGGCCCCTGCACCCGTGTGGGAGACCAGGAGGAAGCACCTGGCTCCTGGCAGCACTGGCCGTAGTGGCCATTTGGGGAGTGAACCAACGGAAGGAAGACCTTTCTCTCTGTCTCTCTCTCTATTCTCTCTGTCTATAACCCTACCTGTCAAATAAATAAATAAATAAATAAGTCCATTGTGAGCACAAAGCTCACAATGAGAAATCCATTCTTAATCCGGAAAGTCAAGCCTGAGGAACTATATTTTTACTTTATTAGTTTGTAAAAATAAATAAGCAATGCAAAGAATATATGGGCTTTATCATCAGAATTCCAACACTTTTTCCCCAACTTACTTTCTTAACTTTCCTGCACTGCAGTTTTCTCATTTGTTAATTGGGGGGTCATGCTAACCCTAGAGTGTGAGGACCAGGTGCTACCACAGCTGTAATTTGCCAAGGATAGAACCCGACACACAGTAACAGTCCCTGAGTAGTCACTATTCTTACTGTCAAGGCACTACTTCTATATAAAACGACTTCTATATAAAACTGTGAGTAGGCACTGCCTTTGTTAACCCTCATTGTAAGTGTATGGGGTAGCTATTATTGTGTTCATCAGACTTGCTTTACAGAAAAACGGGCTGAATCTCAGGGAAGCCATGAGACTCACCCAGGATCACTAACAAACAGTGTCCTCAGAAACAGATCTCCTGAAGTCAAGATCTATATCCTTTCCTTTGTACCTCATCTTCCTTCAGCCACCCTAGTTATTTATTCTCTGCCTTACCTGGGATAAGTTCCCTAAAGATAGGAATAGATTCATTTTCCCCATGGATTCTAGGGCTCCACTCAGGGAACTTGGTTATTGAGAACAGAATTAAATAATTGTCAGGGGGGAAAGACAGCTTGTAGGAGAATGTGATAAACTCTGCCGAGAATATGCCTAGGGCGAAGACACATGCAAAGCTGGTACTAGAGCTCAGGCCTTTAGGCTGTTGCTTAATAATATTAACAACTAATATTTGTCTCGCATTTTACAGTTGTCAAAGTACTTCCTGAGGTTTAGTCTCACTTGATTCTCATAACAGCCCTGTGCTCTCAGGTGACTTCCTTTGTTAACATTTTTACTGCAGGAAACCGGGGGCAGACAGCATAAGCAATGGACTGAAAACAATGCAGCCAGTACATTTCAGAGCCAGAGGGTTTGGGAGGGTCTTGAACCCAGACTTCTGTTGCCAACTGCCAAGGTTTATGTTGGAACATTTTCCTACACTAATAATAACTAGAATTTGCAAAGTGTTTAGCAGATAAAAGCATATTCACAAATGTTAACCAATTTTTACAGCTACAAAGGTGTTATCACCATTGTAAGGAGAAAGCCAGGTTCTCAGAGGGTAAAAGGACCTGTTCAGTGACACTGTTGGCAGTTGGCTGAGCCAAGATTCTATCTGGAGTCTTCTGGAGCTGGCATTGTGGTGCCATGGCTAAAGCTACCACCTATGATGGCAGCATCCCACATAGGCACCAATTCCAGTTTTGCCTGCTCCGCTTTTCTTCCAACTCTCTGCAAATGTGCTGGAAAGAGCAATGGAAGGAGACCTAAGTGTTCATGCCTCTACACCCATGTGGGGGACCTGGAGGAAGCTCCTGGTTCCTGGCTTTGGTCTAGCCCAGCCCTGGCTATTGTAGCCACTTGGAGAGTGAACCAGTGGATGGAAGATCTCTCTCTGTTTATCCCTCTCTCTCTCTGTAACTCTGCCTCCACACAAATAAATCTTTTTTAAAGAAAACAGGCATTTTTTGAGAGAGGAAATTCAAATGGCCAACAGACACTTGAAAAAATGCTCAAGATCTCTAGCCATCAGGAAATGCCAATCAAAACCATAATGAAATTTGACTTCACCCCAGTTAGAATGGTTTTCATACTGAGATCAACAAACGACAAACTAGGAAAAGGGTGCCCTAATTCACTGTTGGTAGGAATGCAAATTGGTAAAGCCACTGTAGAAGACAGTTTGGAGATACCTCAGAAATCTGAATATAGACCTACCTATGACCCAGCCATCCTATTCCTGGGAATTTACCCAAATGGAAAGAAATCAGCATATGAAAGAGTTATCTGTACCTCCATGTTCATTGCAGCACAATTCACAATAGCTAAGATATTGAATCAACCTAGATGTCCATCAACTGTTGACTGGATCAAGAAGTTATGGTATAACTATGGAGTACTACTCAGCTGTTAAAAAAAAAATGAGGCCGGCGCCGTGGCTTAACAGGCTAATCCTCTGCCTTGCGGTGCCGGCACACCGGGTTCTAGTCCTGGTCGGGGCGCCGGATTCTATCCCGGTGGCCCCTCTTCCAGGCCAGCTCTCTGCTATGGCCCGGGAAGGCAGTGGAGGATGGCCCAAGTCCTTGGGCCCTGCACCTACATGGGAGACCAGGAGAAGCACCTGGCTCCTGGCTTCGGATCAGCGAGATGCGCCGGCTGCGGCGGCCATTGGAGGGTGAACCAATGGCAAAAAGGAAGACCTTTCTCTCTGTCTCTCTCTCTCACTATCCACTCTGCCTGTCAAAAAGAAAAAAAAAAAAAAAGAAATCCTGTCTTTTGCAACAAGATGGGCACAACTGGAAACCATTATACTTAGTGAAGTCAATCCCAAAAAGACAGATATCATGTATTTTCCCTGATCCAAGGTAACAGAGTACCTAAAATGTAATGTATTGGAGTGAAAGGGACATTTTGAGATTCAATGATTGTTTACAGCCTTTGTCTCTTTTATTGAATTTTTTTTCCATACAATTTGTTGAACTCTTTTACTTAGTGTAGGGTTAACTTTATGATCATTAAGTAAACTGAAAATAAATCTTTGTAAAAATTAAGAGTGGGAATGGGAGAGGGAGGAGGAAGAAGGGTTGGAACATGGGTGGGAGGGAGAGTAGGGTGAGAAGTATCACTGTGTTCCTATATCTGTACATATGAAATACAGGAAACATGTATAACAAATAAAATTTAAAATAGTGCATATCTATAAAAAACAAACCCAGAGTCCATGATCAAAAAGTCACGTTTCCCTCCACTGTGCCATCCTACTGGATCCTAGGTGCCGTCTGCTCAAACTGGAGAAAGTGCTTATCCTGATTAAACCCCACATTTTCCTAGAGAAAACCTTGCCTCTTGCCCTTTCTCCCTCTTTAGTCAAGACGAGGTCAGTCCTCACAAGGGGTAGAAAAGAGGCCAAAAAGTGGGAGTTGGCAAGAGCCTCACTCTTCCTATTTGCTAATGAGCATCAGCTGGGCCTCTTGAGCTTCCTCCTCCTGCTAGGAGCAGGAGGCAGCACGCTGAGTGAGCTTCCGAAGCAGACATTTCTCACGAACTGGGAACTGATGTGGCTTCCTGGGCAGGCTGGAGTCCCTGGGTGTCCCGGGCGGAGCGTTCTGTTCATCTGGTGCCGGTCCACCTCTTGTCTGTCCACAAGGAAGCTGGGAATGAAGACAGGTTGGAAGAGAAGGAAAGCTGCCCTGCCAGGCCTCTCCTGAGTGACAGGCGGCTCCCTCTTGTTAATAGCAGAGGATCTGGGACAAGAGTAAGCTTTGGTGCCACATCAAGCCAGGGAACTTTTCTATCTTCTGGCAGAATCTGCGTGTTTGTTTTTCTTAGCTTGTATTGCAAATTAATAACAAGCTGACAAAAAGGCAGGTAGCTCGCTCGCTTGCTCTTTCTCTCTCTCAGTTGGCCTCTTACTCTTTCCCCAACAATGTCTGGGATTCCCTCAAAGCTACCAAGTGCTAATTTGGAAAATATGTTGCCGACAAGTAGCAGCAAAGCCGGCAGCCGATGTGAAAGGCCCTCTGGGGGCAGGGAGGAGATCCCAGAAAGTCTGAGAGTCAGGGCGAGCGCCAGGACTGCCTACGCTCTGAACCACAGGAGGAGAAAGTGGGCTAAGAAGTGCTGAGACACAGGAGCCTGTGTGGAGCTGGGCGTCCACTGCCATTTGAGGCATACACGAATCTCCTTGTTGATGTTATTCATGTCACCTCCCAGAATTCTCTGGAGGACACTTCGGAGGAGAAATTCATTTTAGAGTTAAGTATACTGGAGATACGAACCTCTTCTGAGGAACTTGGGTTTTCTCCTCACGAAGAAACTGAACTATGCCACTAATTAGGTTTCTGATTTGTCACTAATTAGATTTCTGATTTTGCCTGTCTTCCAGGGAGCTTATGGCAAGATTTATAGCCCAAAGACCTATGGTAGGGATCCCACCACCTTCTGAACCGTATCTTATTTTTACCATGGCTTATCTCTCTTTTTTCCATTGCAGTAGTTCTTTTTTCTTTTTGTTATGATGATTTGGAAATGAATGTTACCATTTTTTTGTTTGCTATCCGAATGGCTTCAAATTCTTTGTGTGATAAACAATATACAATAAAATAAGGAAAAATAAACATAAACACACCTTTTGAGAGCAACCTTTGGTGAGCAAATTAAAGAGATTAATGAATAATGGGAAGAAATCCTGAAATTGATTTCAGGTTTTTCATCATCTATGTCAGATTGCATCACCTCATTTATTCCTAGCTGCTACCACCTTTGTAAAAAGCACCCTGTAAGGAGAGACCTTTCAGGAAAAGGCTAAGAGCATTGCCTTATAGTGTATAGCTGCCTCTCTTGCTCTTCTTGTCTGTAGAACTCCAAAGACTAAATGATGTTGGACTGCCCTTTTACCAAGTTGCCCCTTGATACCTTAAACATAGAAACTTTTTGTTGGCACCTCTACTCTTTTCCTGAACGTTTTCCACGTTGTATGATTTAACAAAATGTCTGGTGATTTTTTTTTTCTTAAGTCCTTGCAGTTGGGGGCATGGCCATGCAGTTACAGAGGGAACCCAAAGCAGAAAGTTAGATGTCACACAGCCTAGGCATGAGCAAAAGAAGGACAATCTAAATGGCAGAACCAAAGAAGCCAGAGCAATATGGGAATGTGGGTACATCTGAGTGCTTTCAGAAACGAGAGGTCACTTGAACATGGAAATCTGGATTATAAATCCGTTTAACCCTGCTGGCCAGATTCCAAACTCTGCAGTCCCTATTTGCCATGCGGGGCATTTCTGCACACAAGCTTTCTCCTACTTAATCCTACCACCTAATGGGAAGGCAAATTCAAATCATATTTTCCTGCTTCCTTCTTTATGAATAATAATAATAATAATAATAATAAAGCCTTTCTCTCCTCAAAGGACTAGCCTCAGGGAGCATGACTGGTTGCAGTGGGCAGAGACCCAACATAAAGGCAGAGAATTAAATTTGAACATTTCAGAGATCTCACCTGGGTTCTCCTCTGGGCTTCCTAACTACCCTATGGTAGTTTGATATTTTTAAAGTTTTGGAAATAGCTTGGGACTTACAGGACAAATGAAAAGTTTCTAGTTCCAACTTTGAGAGCTTGGGCTTAACCTCTCTGACCTTCTACATAGAGGAGAAAATAATAGCAACCCTACAAGATTAATTTAAATATCAAGTTAAAACTAAGGTGAAAATGCTATTTAGATTATACAAATCTCATTATCATGTCATTATGAATTCAAGGTTCTTTGCCATCTTCCTACATCATCATTTGTAATCTTGTTTCACAACATGGCCTCCATCATGCCTAGGGTCCCTGGTACTCCAGTCATTCTTTGTCCTTACCTCTGCCTGGGTTGCCCTTTATATCCTCTTGCTTCCATGGTTGACTCCTACATGATCTTCAAAGCCCAGCTCAAATATTATCACTTTGATAAAGTCATAGCCCACCACTCAGAAAATGTATTACTTTTTCCTTACTCTTTGTCAGCCCTTGGCTCACATCATTAATGTTGCATCATTATATTGCAGTTGGCTTTTTCCTACTCATTACTCATTGCCACTCCCCAATGGCAATGTTCATCTTTAAACCTTCAGCAAATGATAGCCACATCTAACTCCAAGATGTTAAAACAAATTGCAAATTAAATGTGGGCAAATTTGACACCTTTGAGTGGAGAACAAAATTTCCTAAAAATCCATCTATACCTTGGATACATACTGTGCTCTGTAGAGCCATGTGGATAAAAATGAAATACC
Organism: Lepus europaeus; assembly: GCF_033115175.1. Taxonomy (NCBI): domain Eukaryota; kingdom Metazoa; phylum Chordata; class Mammalia; order Lagomorpha; family Leporidae; genus Lepus; species Lepus europaeus. The sequence goes on along the minus strand of NC_084838.1, from coordinate 27,950,455 downwards.
AGGCAGTAGTGTAGAAATGGACTATTTCTTTTGTGATAATCAAAGGTGATGGATGGGTGCTCCCAATTTCCCTGAGAACTAAAAATATTCCTAATTTCCAAGTCTAAGGCCATATTAATACTTGACTGGATTGTTGGGTTTGTCAAGAGCCATTTTTGGACATTTTGTTTGTAAAATGGAAACAAAGCAGATTGAACAGTGGTAGGAACAGTGAAGAAGAGAGATTTGGAATTCAGACTGTGGCAGCCCCTGGGTGAACGATTTGATCTCTGTGTTTCCTCATGTGAAAAATGGAGATAATAATAGCACCTGCCATGTTCGTTTACTTTGAGAATTAAATGAGAGAATACATGGGAAATGGTCATTATGGTGCCTGACTCATGATATGTGCTCAGCAAATGTCATTCGTTCTCACAAAGTACAACCTCATTCTCATGCAGGAGACATAATGGCCCTTGAGCTTTCCCAGGTTCTGACAGCTCAGTTATTGCCTCCCTCCCTGCTAAGTGGACATGTGCTCTTGCACTGTGTGGAATGATAAGAACTTCCATGAGGCTGTGGTGGCTGACAAAGAAGCAACTGTGGCCTTGAGGGTACCTAGCCTTGCCTTGTTCAGATGTCATCAAAAGCATTGACTTAGACCTGGATGCAGTATCTATCTCAACAAAGAGGACTATGCTTCAAAACTTACTTCATCTGTACCAAGAAGGCAATGATTCCTATTTTATATAGCTTCTAGAGAGGACACATAAAGCACAGTAAGGTGTCTTACACATAAAGAAGGGCTGTCTCTATCTTTGTTGCTTGATAATAACAACCTAGGCTTGAATTCTTCCCATAGACAATAACATTAAAACAAGTTCGAGGGTGCTTGAGTGGCTAGTGACATTGTATTAGTAGCCATCAAGTGCATGGGTGGAAGAGTTGCAAGAGAAGACAGATTGCAATGACATCTTTCAGCACTTTTGTGCTAGGTGTGAATTTTATCCAAACAAAAAGGGGAGAAATTCTTCCCAGCTACAAATGAAACTTGGAGTAATCTCTCCTGGTTGACAGGGAACCACTATCACCTCTGCTGACCTAAGAGAGCTGCTCCTTGGATTATGGAAGGTTGTCACAGAAATATTGCATTCACTTAGCCAAGGGAGCTGCATCAGCATTTTAGAAGATTGCTGAACTCAACTATTTAGAAAACGCTATGTCTTCTGCCCGACAGGACACCACGGCAGTGGTGAGGATGGGAGGGAATGAGACTGTTCAGGCAGGGGCATGGTGATTTAAACTCAGCCCCTGCTTGCTTTGATAATGGGCATCTAAGCGGGGGGACTCTTGTTCTAGCTGTGAATGTTCTTCATTTGGGCAATAGCTGTGTTCCTGAAGATGTGTGTGTGTAAGGCACATTTTTGTAAATCAGATCATTTAAAAGCTGTTTGGGAAGATGACCATTTGAAAGAATTCATCCAGGAGTCATTTGAGAATCTTTTGGTGATGTCTATTTTAGCTGTGTGGTAAACTTGAAGTTTTCTAAATTGGTTGTTTTTGAAAGGTGGGCAATGCTAAAAAATGTGCTCATTTTAAGCTTTTGTACAGATTTCTTAAATATTACAATTTTATCCTATTACCTTGCATTTGTATAGGGCTTATTCCAGTACTGCAAAGTTCTGGATTTGTTGGAAATTAAAGTAATCTGGACAGTTTGCTTGGAGCACTGTAAATCCTATTATTCAGCGTATTTTGAAGCACAGTGCTTGAAATACATGCACATTCCATGTATGTACAGTCTTCATGTCTCTCAAGTACCATGTTGAAGAATGGAGCTAGTTTTTAAATATTTACAAAATGCTTCTATGAGAGAACTAAAGTATATGAGATATTGTCTTTATTGAACATTACTTTGTATACTGGTAAGTGGGTTTGCCTGTCAGCTTTTCCCTGTGCCATTGTATTATGCCTACCATTATGCCAGGCCTTCCGTGTTCTTTATTTCTTTTAATAATCACAACAGATATTATTAAACCTTCACAGGTGAGAGTATGAGGTTCAGAAAATCTGAAGGAATTGCTCAGTGCCAATGGTCTAGTAAGTTGAAGATCTAGGATTTAAAATTAGAGATTTTTTTCATTAATATAACCATGCAACTAGTGAGCAAAATTGACAAGTAGTTTTAAGCAAGGATAAAAGATAAGAAAGGATAAAAGATAGGAAGGCAGAGTTTCAAACTGGTGGCTAAAGGTATGGTTGGTCAAGAATGAAAAAAGCCTTCTTAATGTGACTATAATAACTGTATGGTCACCGTTTGCCAAGTGCTTACCATGAGCCAAGCATTGTGCTAAGTGTCTCTCATCAAAAGTCACAGAATTCCCATGAAGTACGGTCTTATTATCCAATTGTACAGATGAAGAAATTGAGACACTGAGATTTAAATAGACTTGCCTGAGGCTATATAATGTAATAAGCAGGAGCTTCTGGACTCAGACTATTTTTGTCTTACACTAAAGCTCCTATTCTTTCCAAAATACTGTGCTGCTCACCATGCAAAGTCTTGAAATGTAAATGCTTTTGCCTGTTAATAACAACTGGAATTTAGGTCCAAGTACAAGACTTGCTCAATAATATATAAGGCCACAAAGCCATACAACAATATACTTTGAAGGCTAAATCCAGTTTGTTTGTTTGTTTGTTTTTTTTTCTAGAACAAAAAGTCTTCTTGATGCTGTGGAAGTTGTAAGATTATAGAAATTATTTTCCCCAAGATGCTGCAGAGTCTTAAAATATGGCAAGATAGCTTTCTCAAGATATATTTTTACAAAAAGCATAAGAACACACCGTTTAAAAGTCAAGTAATTCTCCATGACTTATAATGGAAAACAGCAGTGTCTTGCTTCCCACTCCTTTCCCTATCCTTATTCCCACTTCTCAGAGGCAATCCCTTACATTTATGTTTGCCTCCATGTTTAAAATATTCTTTATATCCTGTCATTTCTTATTTATTTATTTATGTAGCTATTGCATTAGTTTCCTAAGACTATGATAACACAGTACTGTAAGTTGAATGGTTCAAACAACAAAAATACATTGTCTCACCATTCCAGAGAACAGAAAGCCCAGACAAGGCATCTGTAGGGTGAGTTTCTTCTGGGGCTGTGAGAGAGAATCTGCTGCATGTTTCTTTCCCCACTTCTGGTGATTGGCTGGCAATATTGGTGTTTGTTGGGTTACAGATGCATCAACACAATTTTGCCTTCAGCTTCACATGGTGCTTTTAGTGTCTTCTTGTGATTTTCTTTATGAGCACATCTGTCTCTATGTCCAAATTCCCCCTATTACATAAGGACATCAGTCATATTGGGATAGAGGCTAACCCGATCATTTCAGTAGACCTTGTTTACCTCTGAAATGACTCTTTGTAAATATGGTTACATTCTGAAGTAGTGAGGGTTGGGACCTCAACATACCTTTTTCTTGGGACATAATTCAACCCATTAAATTGCTCTCTATTGTCTTTACCATTAAAGATGAGGATTTAGTTCTTGTTTATGTCTTCTTCCTACTTACTTTTACTTTTCAGTTTCTGCTAATAATTCTTTGTTAGATCACGATTCAGTGTTCACATTATTATGCAAATATTATTCGCATCTGAGTCATGTAATGAGTTTTGATTTAATTTCCTTTCCTGTGAAATTTTGGTTTTCATGGAATTGCTAATGATCTTATATTCTTATTTGTTTAGTTTTCTAAGTCAAATGAGACCAAATTATAGACTATAAAAGAAATTCCTGCAAAGGTAAAAGAAAAAATATGGGAAACTAGTAGAAACATGAACACTGATGTGAATAGATAATTACAAAATGATAAAGAAGCATATGAGGAGATACTCAAACCTACTGCTGATTTGAAAAGTGAAAACCTGGAAATGCTACTTTATTCCTCTTAGATTAGCCATAATTGAGAAGCTGGAAGGTGCTAAGTTTGGCAGGTATGTGGAAATGTAGACCAGGGCAGCAATAATGGCAAATACTCCTCTACCACATCACACTCCCAGGATCCACACCCTACAGAAATTTCCTACTTTCTTTGTGGTAGCTGAAAGTTGGAGACAATCCACTTGTTGATGAATAAGGGGCCAGATAATTATTTATTAAGAAATATTTGTGGGTACATGTTAAAGAATACTTGTGAGGGGCTGGTGCTATGGCGCAGTGGGTTAACACCCTGGCATGAAGCACTGGCATTCCATATGGGTGCTGGTTCAAGACCTGGCTGCTCCACTTCCAATCCAGTTCTTTGCTATGGCTGGGAAAGCAGTAAAAGATGGCCCACATCCTTGGGCCCTTGCGCCCATGTGGGAGACCTGGAAGAAGGTCCTGGCTCCCGGCTTTGGATCGGCACAGCTCTGGCCATTGCGGCCAATTGGGTAGTGAAGCAGTGGATGGAAGACCTCTCTCTCTCTCTCTCTCTCTCTCTCTCTCTCTCTTTCTTTCTGTGTAAATCTGACTTCCAAATAAATAAATCTTTAAAAAAAAAAGAATCCTTGTGAGTTAGAAGCAATGAATTAGTTTTTTACACAGTGCTATGGTTTGAACGTGTCTCTTATAATTCCTGTGTTGGAAACTTGATCCTCAATATGGTGGTATTGGGATGAGATGTCTAATGAGAAGTGTTTGGGTCATTTAGGCACTATCCTTTTGAATGAACCTACAAGAGTAGATTCATGATGAGGAGAGTGGGTTTCCTTAGCAAAGGGTGAGTTTGACCCACTGTTTCTTTCTCTATTGATCACTCTTTGTCCTTCTGCCATGGGATGATGCAGCAAGGAGTCACTTGCCATATGCTGGCTCCTTGGTCTTGGCCATATTGTTAATTATTACCCAGTTCTATGATTTTGTTATAGCAGCACAAGTTGAACTTAGACTCTCAGTAATATGGATAGATCTAAAGAAGTGCTAAGTGAGAAAGCTAAGAAAAAGAATATGATATAGCAAAATGCTATATATGTAAATTAGGAGTGTATACAAGTAATACATCACACATTCTAAAAACTCATATGAATGAAATGATATGCTTTAAGTGCATCATGGTATTTGGATATACTGGAAAAGAATATCAGAGAATACATAAACAAATAAAAGAGGTACTATGCTAAGACCATTGTTGGTGAGGCAAGGATTAAGAGTGTGATTAATTCAACCATCCACACCTGAGGTATAAAACAAATTTAGTGGTTACATAACTATGACTAAGTAAATATTATTATATGAGTCTTGTAGTGCGTTATGATTACATTTTCCTTATGGCAGGTTGGAGGGAGTTTACAATATTTTCATTTTCCTAGAGTTGATAATGATTCCTTTTTTTGTTTAATTAGTTTTCTACACACTATTACTAACACATTCCTAACCTTTTTTTCTTTTTTGCCAGATGTTGCGTATCTACTTCTTCATATTCAAATTCTTCCATCTATCAGTTTTATATTTTTGGTGACAACACTCTTGTAGTCTGCTATGGCTTGGTTATTTGCCTCCTGAAATTCACATGTGCATGTCCTAAACTCCAATGTGACTGTATTTGGAAATTGGGTCTTTAGGATAAAATTAAGTTAGTTGAGGTGGTTATTATTCTAATCCATAGACTGTTGGTCTGATGAGAGGAAGAGACCTCTCTCTCTGTCTCTCTTCTTCTTCCTCTCCTCTCTTTCTCTTCCCCCACCTCCATTTCTGCCATGTGAGGACACAGCAAGAAAGTGACCCTCTGCAATCCAGGAGAGCCCTCAACAGAAATTATTCTGCTGGGCTTTAGCCCATGACTTCTAACTTCCAGAACTACAAAACAAATTTCTGCTGTGCAAGCCATCCAGTCTGTTTCACTTTATTATTGCAGCCCAAATAAACTAAAATTTTCATAACAACCATTGGAGTGTTACCATAACCAATAACTAAAAATGTAGATGTAGCTTTGAAATTGGGTAATGAGAACAAAAGAAGAGTTTTGAGGTACATGCTAGAAAAGGCCAAGATTACCATAAAGGAATACTTGGTAGAAATGTGGTTGTTAAAGATAATTCTGGTGAGGACTCAGAAAGAAAAGAGGAGAATTGGAGGAAAAGCTCCCAGTTTCTTAAAGAGAAAATGTAATCATGAACAAAGTGATTATGTCAGTAGCAATATGGCAGTAAAGGTTTTGGTGGTGAGATCTCAAGTGGTAAGGAGGAGCAGATTATTGGAAACTGGAGGAAATGCGATCCCTGATATAACGTGGCAAAGAACTTGGCTGAACTGTGTTCTAGTGTTTTGTGGAAAGTATAATTTATGAACAGTGAAATTGGGTGTTTAGCTGAGTAGAGTTCTGTGTACAATGTTGAAGGTATAGCCTGGATCCTTTTGATCACTTGTACAGATTGAGTATCTCTTATCTGAAATGCATGGGACAAGAATTGTTTTGGATTTCAGATTTTTTTGGATTTTGAAATATTTACATATACATAATGAGATATTTTAGGAAGAGGACTCACATATAAACATGAAATCATTTCTATTTCAAATATACCTTATTCACATATTCTAAAGATATTTTTATACAGTAATTTTAGTGTACCTGCATTTTGGCTATAACCCACCAGATGAAGTTAGCTGTGAAATTTTCCACTTGTGAGATCATGTTGGTGCTCAAAATGTTTAAGATTTTGGAGCATTTGGAATTTTGAGTTTTTGAGTAAAGGATGCTTAGCTTGTCACAAAATAAGAGGAGAGAGAGAGATGAATTGAAAAAAGAATTGTTGAACAAAAAATGAACCAAAATTTCAAGAATTGAAAATTCTCATGCTATGCATATTTTAAAATGCAGAGAGCTTATTCTAAAGCAGCCACTAAATTTGTGACTGAACTGTTTGATAAGAAGATTTGTATTAGAGTGAACCAAAAATATAATCAGGTATCTCAATGAAAGCCTGGTTTGGAGGTGAGCTTATACTAGCAGAAACAATGCCGGTTGTAGAAGGCTATTAGGCTTCAGAACAGGACAGTGGAGCTATTTGGTTGTTAACAGGCAGGATTTTTCAAAAAACAGAGAAGAATGTGAATTTTCTACCCTCTGGTTTCTATGTTCTTTCCCCCTGGAAATATTATCATGTGGATACTAAGTCTCCTAAGTGCTGCCTATCTATCACTTTCTTTCTTCCCTGCCTTCCCATCCCCAGTTTCTCCTTTTTTAAAGTTTTGTACTTTTGCAGAGATTTTCTCAACTTTGTCTTTCATCTCATCCACTGGTTTTCCTTTCACTCATTTTTTAAATAATTTTTTAAAGATTTATTTATTTATTTGAAAGGTAGAGTTACAGAGAGGTAGAGGCTAAGAGAGAAGTTTTCCATCCGTTGGTTCACTCCCTTGTTGGCTGCAATGGCCAGAGCTGCACTGATCTGAAGCCAGGGGCCAGGAACTTCTTCCATTCTTTCAGGTCTCCCAAGTGGGTGTGGCTCCTGGCTACAGCTTTGGTCCAGTCCCAGTCATTGCAGGTACTTAGGGAGTGAGCCACTAGATGGGAGCAGTCTGTTTTTCTCTGTCTCTTAAATAAACAAAGCTCTCCATTTATGCAGATTATTTTTAAGTAGATACTAACTCTTGATTTATCCTTATGATATTATTTCCTATATTTGTCAGGGGCATTTTTTTGAGACACTTTCTTTTCCTGCACTCTTCCTCTGAGATCCTTTTACTGTTTTTTTTTTTTTTTTTTACTTCTTTCACATAGAAGCTTTTTCTGAACTATTTGGAGTTGTGGGGCTTTTTCCCAAGGATTAAGACATTAAAAACTTATGGAAATGAATAGTCTGCAGGGACAGACTTGTTAATGGATAGGTTTCACTATAGGATTACATGGAAGGGCTGTGCAAGAAACAGAAGCAACTGTTAGGTTCTCTCTATTGTGTTGATTACTTTCTTCAGATTTGAAGCCGTAGAGTAAGCTTTTGAGAAAAATGGGGGTGTTAAGAGATATATTTATTATTTCTTGAGACTGAGATTTTAAGAGCCACAAATTTCAAATGTTAAATATGTTTAGATTCTTCATAGCCATGTCAACTTGGACATGTTACTTGATCTCTTGGTTTCATAGGTAAAAGGAAATGATAGTATCTACCTTAAGGATTATTAGAATTAGAAATGTGTGTAAAGCATTTAACTTTAACATACTGCAATTACTCAATAAGTGGTATCTTGTATTATTTTATTATTGAATGCTAGAAATGCCACTTAATTATTGTCTCTGTTTTCTAGAAAAAGAAATAAGAAATAAAACAGCAACCCAAATATCAATTTTATTAATGTTATCAGGGAAATGTCATAGGTCTCAAATATAAGGTTCATTAGCCACAAACCAGATAGAATGGGACAGGGGCTTCTGTTTCCAATGAGAGTAGAAGGCAATTGCTTATGTCTAGTAGAAGCAAATTAATTTACATTCTTTATTGTAAGAAAATAGAGAAGCTGGAAAATGACTAGCTTCCTCCAGGCTGTACAGAGGAACCTACATAGGAACATTTATTCTTTCCAGAGACTGAAAAATATACAAATATCCAAACACAGGAAAATGCAGGAAGAAGCAAGAGAGAAGAGGCATCTCTGACAATGGTCACCTTTTTAGCGTATTGATCTTACGCTCTGAAAGAACTATGGCCAAGTAAGTTCTGCAGCATTAATGAAGTGGTTAAAAGAGAAACTGGAAGAGTTAACTCTAGATCAGTCTTCTAAGTCTGTATTGTATGAAGAACAGTAAAAGTTTCCCACAATGATAATGAGGCAGGAAGAGCGATTCCCTCTAAAAAGAGTTATTGATGTTATAAAGGCCAAATCCTATGTTCTCTCACATATCACACCGTGTTCCTGTCACCTTCAGAACACTGTGTATTATTTCTTTATATAAATTTTTGAGTCTCATTTCTTTGTAATTAATTTATATTATGTCTCTAGCTTAAAGTGGCTCTGTTTGTCTTCATGTTCTTGATAATGAAGGAGTTGTTTTCCCCCAAAGTAATTCATTCACATTAATTTCGCAAAGAGAAAGAATTTTAGGCCAATCAAGAACCACTCTTTAAATTACTGCTTTCTTAGGGGAGAGTATGGTCCCACAGAGGTCCTTGCTGGTAATGGGAATTAAGCATCCAACCTTCTCTCTATCCACACACTGACACTTGGCATGTTTCCTGTGGCTATTGTACATCACTGGATACATAGATCCTTCTCCTAACTCCTCACACTTGGGCTTCTAATGTCAGATGAAGGGATGCTTTTCCTCTTGGATTGGAATGTGAAATAAGAGTCTTTCACAATGACTTCCTTTCTTTGGAGTCTGGATTTTGGGTCAAATGTAACATTTGTAAAAAGTCAAATTCCTATAAAAGATAGCTTCTGCTTATGAGAACTATGACTATAAAAAACAAAAGCCTATTGGAATGGGGAAGTATCTACCCACTGTCATGATTAAAGTTCACATCTGCTACTCCTTCCTTTCTTGACCCATTTTTTTTCCTTCACCTTTTCCTTCCTCTTTTCTTGGTCCCTTCTCCCCTTTACTTTCTCTGTCCTCATCGTTTTCTCTGTGTTTTTAATTGGTCTAATTAATTTTTTTATTGCCTTTGTTCTTCTGGCCCTCTTCCCCTTTTCTTCTTTCTTTGCATTCATCCTTTTTAGGATGGTTACCACCTCAGCAGCATGAGGCTTTCTAGACGCACTAAAATTCCCCTGAGTTCTGTTCTTGGTGCTTACATTTGAGAACATGCATTTGCAAACATATAAGGGTGCTTAGAACCAGTTCAGAGAGGTAGACTCTATGGACTCTGTTGGAATTGTTATTCCATGAAGAACTCATAGGTATCAATTATGGGGTGATGACTACAAAGCAGTGACCTCCCCTGGGACCTCCAACTCATTTCTCAGAGGGCATCAAGAGCCCAGAAACCTGTACAACTTTGTGTAACTTTCCAACCTCAGACAAACCTGAACTGATGACCTGAGGGTGAGAGGCTCTGTATAACTTGATTACATTTTTTAAAAATTCCATTTTTCTCTTGAAAAGACACCTTCAGAACACAATGTCAGTTTATCTCTGCAATTTTAGACATCAAATAGCTTATTTTTTAGTTCTCTCTGGGTCAAAGAATGTTATTAAGAAGAAAAATGTAAAAAATATTGGTTTTGTAACAATTCAGTATCCAAACTGAAGGCTCTAATAAACTCTCAGAAATGTTCTTGCTTTGAGATTCTTCAGAGTATAAATGAAAGATAAAAATATTATGCAGGCAAAAAATTCAAGTTATAGTTTATGTTAAGAAAAACTAAACAAATAAATTAGCTAACAGATTTCAACTGACAATGTGCTCAAATACCTTTAGTTTGGTGAGAATTATCATGTGGGCTGTAGATGTAATGAATATGCCATTATACTATTGTGCTTCTGTGGGATTTTACTTTAGAATCCAGAATATAGATTTTGCATGAACAGGAAAGGAAGAAGTAAGAATTACTCTTTAACTTCTCTATTCAAATAAGACTCTGTCAACTGAGATCTTTGCCCCATATCTCAGCATCTACCATAGACATTGGATCTTATTTCATGGATCTAGGATTTGAACTTCATCTCCACATATTGTGAGGTTGCTTTGCCAAAACAGGCACAAAGAAATTAAAACAACTGGCACAATGTAATGAAAATGAACACAATATTTTTTTTATAAGTATATGGAAGAAAAATCAATATTTTGTCTTCAAGTGCTTACACCTATGCAGGAAGGAGAGGTGGAAAATGAATTGTTCCATCTGTAATTTCAAGCAGGGAAAATGAGTTACAAGCATATCAGCAAAATACAGACAGAGGTAGGCCCAGCGAAGCAGAAGGAAAATGACTAACCACCATTTCCCCTTCTTCCCATAACTGATTGGATGTAAACAAAACATTCTCCCCAAAATGAGAGGCAAAAAGTCTGACACTGAGCAGTGGCTACTTCTCAAGATATCTTTGTCAGCAAGATGGGTTCAAGTTATGATTTCACCATTTCTATGATTGACATTGTTACGGTTCTTAGAGCAGTTACCATGGAAACAGAAGGGCCTTGCATGTATTTGAAGTAATTCACCTGACCTACTGCTCAAAATGAAGGAAGGCTGAGTGCTAGTATTCTTCCTGAGTGTTCCCCCTGATCTGGTCGATGCAGGCTGTAGTCTTGTCTCTAATCTAAAGAGGCAAGCCAGGCAGAGCATGTAAAGAAAGATGAGAAACAGGGCAAATTCCTGCATCTGCTTAAACGCATTCCAGCTTGAGATTTTCCCTGGGGAGTTATGATATTGTCAGAAGCCTCTTGCGCTTTCTCCTTCCTAAAAATGGACTTGATATCACTCCTTTCATTCCTGGTATCTCCTAAGGAGGCCTACAGGAAAAATCTTTCCATCAATTTGTAGCAACACATTTGTGTCCCACCTTAGGACAGAGGGTAATGGGAGAGAGATGTTAAAAACGTTGAGGTGGAGGTATCACATTCTAGCAAAAGTGGCAACTGGATTCCATTAAAAATCAGCCTATGGGACCTCAGTACTTTTAGAGCAGAAAACAAGACTCAGGGAGTCATCCCAGCATCTCCAGCCTTGACGTATGTCAAAGTAGTCCCAGACCCCTGAATGCTCCATGTTCTGCCTCTGCATTCATTAATATATTCTTATGACATGGCGAGAAAGGTACCTAATACACTGTTGGTGGGAATGTAAACTAGGATAACCATTGTGGAAGATAGTATAGATTCCTTGGAAAGCTGAAAATAGACCTACTGTATGATCCAGCAGTCCCACTCATGTTGGAAATTTACCCAAATGAAATGAAATCAGCACATGAAAGAGCTATCTGTGCCCCCCAAGTTTACTGTGGCTCAATTCATAGCTTATATATGGAATCAACCCAGGTGTCCCTCAACTGATGAGTAGATGAAGAAAATATTGTACATATACAGTATGGAAGACTACTCAGGCATAAGAAAGAATGAAATCCTGCATTTTGCAGCAAAATGATGCAATGACAAATATCATATGTATTCCCTGATCTATGGTAACTAATAGAGTACAATAAAATGTAATGTATGTGAATGAAATTGACATTTTGAGATTTGGTTATTGTTTACAGCTCTTGTCTCTATTGTCAGTGAACAGTATTTTTTTTTTTTACCTTACTATTTGTTGAATTCTTTACTTAATGGATGGTTAAGCTTGTGATTATAAAATAAACTGAAAATATGTCATTGTAAAAATTAAAAAAAAGGAATGAGAAGGGAGGGTGGGTTGAGAAGTATCACTGTGCTCCTAGGTCTACATATATGAGATAGATGAGATTTGTTCAGTTTATATAAATACAGAATTACTAAAAATATATTCCTTTGGACAATCCCATCCCTCATTTGTACTCTAGAATCTTTCCACTTCTGTTAATTTCTGGGACCAAGAAAGAGTAGCAGCAGTTTCCTTACCCTGCATTGCTGTGTTATGTGATTTTTCTACCAATGCTTATATATCCTTTCAAGAATTTTGAGTTGCCATTGGAGTAATTTCTTCTCATCCTCATTGCTGCCACTGACTGACCTTCAGGATCCTTTTCTACTGTTATTAGTGACTTGACACATGGCTGGGCACTTTACTTTCTGGTCCTATCCTTTACACCTGATGCTCAAGGCATTCAATTTTATGCCAGTAACTCTTCTGACCCCTTCCTCGGGCCTTCATTTAACTCTTCTCATCTGTTTCTTGATTCCATTTCTTGGCCTTCTCCACTCTTATCACCTCCATCTGTCCTGTAGCCATGGTCATTGTGGTAGAAATAATTACATTTTGATCTTACTTTCACCCTAAACTGAGATGCTTCCTTCCCTCAACAACTTCCTATCTTTCTGTCTGATATACTCTCACCCTCAAAGAGATTTCTACTGATCCTTATGATTGCCTCTCTCAGACATTCTTATCCAGCACAGTCACTATGGTTAATGAGTTCAGCCTTCTTCTCAACAACAGCTTGGACTCTCTCAGAATCTACAAGTGGAAGTGGGTGTGCTATTAACTCTTTCGTTAATCAAATATTGGCTGAACATCTGGCTTTGTTGTAGGTACTGAGAATGTAGACTAGTTTTCTCCTTTTTTAAATTTTTTATTTTTATTTATTTATTTTTTAACAGGCAGAGTGGACAGTGACAGACAGAGAGAAAGGTCTTCCTTTACCATTGGTTCACCCTCCAATGGCCACTGTGGCCGGTGCACCGCGCTGATCTGAAGCCAGGAGTCAGGTGCTTCTCCTGGTCTCCCATGCGGGTGCAGGGCCCAAGCACTTGGGCCATCCTCCACTGCACTCCCGGTCCACGGCAGAGAGCTGGACTGGAAGAGGAGCGACGGGGACTAGAACCTGGTGTGCCGGTGCCGCAAGCAGAAGATTAGCCTAGTGAGCTGCGGCGCTGGCCTGCTCCTTTTCAACATATGAAATAGTGAATCAACTGGACAGTAAACATATACACAAAAATACTAACTAAAGTGTTAGAGGAGGTGCGCATGGTGCTATGGTGATAACAAACACTAGATGTACCAGATATCATAAATTCCTTATGCTACTGATTCATTTAATCTGACCAAGCAGCCCGTCAGTAACTTCTTGTTCTTCACATTTTACAGTGGAGAACGGTTACTTTCACCTTCCTGGAGGTCACACAAGTGATGGAGCTGGAGTTTGAAATTAGTCAGTTTCTTCAGTCCAGTCCCTTAAACCTTCACTCTAGGGAGTGGTCAGTGTATTTTCCTAGACGAGTGGTCACTGAGGGTACTTTTGAGAAGAAAGCATTTTGCCTGAGGCTTCAGGAGAAATAAGGAGCCCCCCCACATGGACGTAAGTTAAGGGGAGAATCAGGGAAGAGCTTTTCAGTAGGAGTGAGTGGCCTGCAGAAAGACCTAAGTGCGTTTTGAAAATGAAAAGGTCAGCATGACCCAAGCACGGATGGGGGAGGGAATGGCAGACAATCAGGTTGGAGAGGAAAGCTGGGTTGGATAGAAATCAGTTTTCGCAAATTTAGGGATTTTTATTGTCTTGGAAGAGATTGGGGTGCTAAAGTCAATTTTCACTTTGGGAATCTCAGGCAGATGTGAGGGGAATGGATTGGGGGTTAATGGAAAAAGTGGTGAGAACAGCTGTGAAGCCTTTGCAAGAGGTTTCACCCAGGGACCATTGTGGTTTGGACTGTACCGGTGCTCTGGGGATGAAGAGACAAGCCTCTCTTGTGAATGTACTCTGGAGGTAGGATGGACATAACCAGGCAATGGGCAGATGTGGGGAAGGATGCGAAGGACAAAAAGGAGGACGTCTCAAGTTTCTGATTTAAACCAGTGGACTTTCCTCTCAGTTTTGCTGAGCAGATAAAGCCAGCCGGTATCCAAACCCTCAGTTCTTTTTCTTTAAACTTCTCCATTACCACACTTCCTTTGTCTCTTTCTTTCCGTATCAGGGAGGCACTCTCCTTATTCCATTCCTGTCTGATATTGGCAGTCAGCAATCTTGAGCCACTCTTCTGTCTTTTCCATGGTATTGCCCTATCTCTTATCTTCATAATGTCATGTATCTTCAGGTTTTTATCCCCTAGTGTTCTCTTTAGCTTATGCATCAAAGTCAAATTTTATCTATCTTCTCTCAATGTGGATTATCTCTTGAGTTGCTCCCACAACTCCCCATCTTCCCTTGAAAGGAAGTTGTTTTATTAAGTGATTTATACTCTTCATCATTGTTTCCCAGAATAGATGTTCTCACCTTGGTGTCTCATGAGCAAAAAGTGACTTGGGGTCATCTTGGGTGCTATCCAGGCATATGATTTATCCAACAGTTCTGAACACTTTGTCTCACATCATGTTTTTGCTGTATTTCCAAAGCCTTTGTCAGTAGAGATTTACCAAAAGGCAAAAATCACCTGCTAGCACATTGGGAAGTAGCTAATGCTTGCTTCTTCTTGGAATTGGAGCTAATCCTTGGAATTTCCTGTTTAGGCATCTCCTAGAATCTAGAGTTTGCAAAAATTTATTGCCAACAATCTCCCTCATTTCCTTGCCACTTCCACAACTTAAAAAATGCATGAAAAATTGGGTAATTCTTTTCCATTGAAATAACGAATAACTTACAGCAGAGACTCTTCTGATGTGGCAAAATGTGGCCTTATAAACCATACAACCAAACATCTGAAATAATTTTTTGAATGTATGTATTTTTCTAATGTTTCCATTTCACTTCTTTTTTTAAAGATTGATTTTATTTATTTGAAAGAGTTACAGAGAGAGGTTGAGACAGAGAGAGAGGTCTTCCATCCACTGGTTCACTCCTCAGATGGCTGCAATGGCTGGAGCTGCGTGGATCCGAAGCCAGGAACCATGAGCTTCTTCTGGGTCTCCCACGTGGGTGCAGTGGCCCAAGGACTTGGGCCATCTTCTGCTATCCAAAGCCATAGCAGAGAACTGGATTGGAAGAGGAGCAGCTGGGATTAGAACCGGCGGCCATATGCCATGCCGTTGCTTCAGGCCAGGAATTTAACCCGCTGTGCCACAGTGCCGGCCCATCTGAAATCATTTTAAAGAGCCAGCATTGAGCCGTCATATAAATATCATTAAGTCATCAGAATTTAAAATTTTTTAAATTTATTTGAAAGGGAGAGATAGAGAAATAGAGTGAGAGAGAGAGGTAGATGGATATCTTCTATCCATCAATTGATTCACTTCTCAAATGCCTGAAGCAGCTAGAGTTGGGCCAGGCTGAAGCCAGGAGCCTAAAACTCGGTCCAGGTCTCTAATATGGGTGGAGTGGTGTGCATTAGCAGGAAGCTGGTATTGGGAGTGGAGCTGAGACTTGAATCCAGGCACTCTGATATGGAATGTGGGCATTGCAAGTGATATCTTAACTGTTAGGCCAAATGCCCACTGTTAGTTGTTATTCTAAAATGGCTTGTTTATTTATTTTTTAAGATTTTATTTATTTATTAGATAGAATTAGAGAAAGAGAGAGAGAAAAAGTGTCTTTCACCTGCTGGTTCACACCCCAGTTGGCCGCAACGGCCAGAGCTGCACTGATCTGAAGCCAGGAGCCAGGAGCTTCCCACCAAGTCTCCCTCGCAGGTGCGGGTGCCCAAGCATGTGGGTCTATTCTACTGCTTTCCCAGGCCATAGCAGAGAGCTGGATTGGAAGAGGAGCAGCCGGAACTCGAACCAGCACCCATATGGGATGCTGGCACTGTAGGTGGCAGCTTTACCCGTTATGCCACAGCTCCGGCCCCAATGGCTTGTTGTTTATTGAAAGTAGATAGTTCCGTGATATCCCTCATAGGATGTTTGTTTTAGTGAACCAAAAGACTAGTTGTTGAATTAAAGGATAACAAACAGGAAGCAGCAGATTTGCTCTGGAGCCATGTAAAAAGCTCATCTCTAATAGAAGAGCATCCGGTAGTTCTGGAAGCCAGTTTAACAGGCAACTTTATCAGCCTTGGCTTCTTCCCATTTCTGGTCTGTTCTTCCAATTTGGCTATGTACACTGATAAACTACCTTCAAATATGAGCTTCAGTACCCTGGCTCATGTTTTTTTCTCCATCCTGACTCCATTCTCTTACTTGCAGACTGCTTATCCTGTAAATTCAGCTTCCAATATTACCTTCTCCATATAGCAGCCTTCAGTGTCTACAGTACACTGTAGTTTTTCATCATGGTGTTGTGATGTTTAAGGATTTGGCACATACAAAGTTTTTAAAATGTTTGGTGCACAGTAAACACTTAACAGATGATGGCTAACATTTTCTTTCAGGTAGATTTATGCATTTCTTCTTCTAGACTCTCATAGTTTATTCTTCTATAATGTTTAGCGTAGTGAGACATTTTGATTATTTTGTTATTCATTGTTTGAAGGATCATTAAAAAGTTCATGGAAATATCTTTATATTTTAATTCCATTTTCATTTTTAAAAAACTTTATTTGAAAGGTGGAGCAATGGAAGGGGGAAGAGAGAGAGAGAGGGAAAGAAGAAGAGAGAGAGGGGAGGGAGGGAGGAGGATTGACATTGAGATTGTTCTTTCATCTGCTGATTCGTTTCCCAAATGGCTGCAACAGCCAAGGTTAGGCTAAGATGAAGCCATGAACGTGGAACTCCATTTGGGTGTCCTATGTGCGTGGCAGAGGTCTAAGTACTTGGGTCATCATCCACTGCTTTCCCAGGCACCATAACAGAAGAGCTGGGTTGGAAGCAGAGCAGCAGGGACTCAGGTAGCATTCCAGTATGGATGCCAGGCCCCTTAATTCCATTCTTTCATGAACATTTTGAAGTACTCTGTTATGCCTGTAAGCCACAGACTTGCAGAAGGCAGATACAGCATCGTACTTTCCATCTCCCATAATGGCCTATAGTGCAAATTCAATAAATACCTATTGGGTTAATGAATGAATTGTGAGAAATGCTATGGTTCCTTGAAATATGGTTTAATAAAGGATCCAACAAGAAGTTATTGCTAGTAAAATCAGCTATAGTGATTAACCAAATTTATAATTTTGTAAATTTAGTCTTGTGTCCATATGTACTAGGTGAAAGAAGGAAGTGCAGATTAATTGAGCACCGTCTGTGTGCTATATGCTTTATATATCATAACTATCAACTTTACTTAAGCTATTATTATCATTCCTCATCTGAGGAAATATTCAGACAATTTTGTTGATATATTTAAGGTTAAAGAATGAGTGGCAAATGCAGGTCTCTAATCCATGGAGTCAAACTGTAGACTCAAAAGCATCTGCTTTTTAAAGCTTCTATCTATAATCTCAATGAATTCATCTTTTTTTTTTTTTCATTGTTGGTAACTTCCCACCATGACCTCTACCTCCATCTCCATCAAAGATTTTATGATTTAGCCATAAGTGTCCTTGGGTCCCCAAGGCTTATGCATTACTTCTTATTGCTGTCTTTCTTACATAGAAAACAAACCATTGTGCCTGCTTTGGCAATCATTGCTAGTCTAAAAATGATTTTGTGAACAGACAAAGAAATTCTGGGTATGAACAGGGAGTTGAGGTATTCAATTTAACTTGATAAAAATATCTTTCTTTTAACTGTCAGCTCCATTTAGCTTCACAATCTCCTTCTGGTATGGTATAACCTCACAAGCCACAAAAGAGCTCTCCCTAAGGCTCTATGAGTGGTGAAGGAAGCAAGGAGTCATTTTTTCCCTTCTAGATGCTCCAGTCCTACCATCAGGTACACATTGGATGCCCTCAAAGCAGCCCCCATGCTCCTCAGTGGTAAACGTTTCTTATCCTCCCATTTAGAGACATACTCATGATGAAATCTCGCTTTCCTAGGTATTTACTTCCTTTGCAATTTTTCAACAGTGTCTGTCTTCTGCTTCCAAGTTCTTTCTAATTTATGCAGCTAGTTCTTTAATACGTCTGGATTTTGATTAGCCCTGAGGTCTTTCAACCTAGAAAAAAAGCCATTCTCTCTCTCAGACCTAATTTCTCTAAACCAGGATTTCTTTTGCCCTGTATCCTGCCAGCCCTGCAGGGTAGTTGTTTAACTATATAGGCTGCCCATGTTTTATTTCTGCTACTGATGCATTTGGCTCCTCCGTCCTGTTTGCGCATTTGAGAGCTTAGTCAATTGGAAAACAGATCAGATCACCACATCATGGAAGGGTTTTTGTTTTCTCTACTCTTTTTAGTTATAATACTTTGATGTCTGAAAAACATTATACAGTGCTTGACAGCAAAAACTGGAGGGTAAATTTCCACTGTTACAAAGGTGTATCTATTTCAAAAGATCTGGTAGGTTAACCAGATTATCTACTTATATATAACAAATATATGCTAGCTCAGGGGGCAAACTGTAACCTAGAAATTAAATGATGGACTTCTGTGCAAACCTCCCTCTATCTCCTCACCAGTTTTTGAATGATAGCGGATTTTTCGGGTGGTGAGATCAATTTGGGGAATTATACTTTAAGTATAATTTTTTTCTCTGCAGGCACTGCCGTAATTTTTGGTAAATAAATCATTCCTGTATACTCCAGGTTTCCTATCAGTGGTGAATACCAATGGACTCACAACTTCTTGCATCTTTCCTTCTCCTTCTAGACCCAGCGCCTGGAGTGATCTTGTTAAAATGCTAAATACTCTCACTACCTTGTTCAGAATCCTCCAATGGTTTCCTAGGCCTAATTGAAAGTTAGGCTCCTCCAACGAATGGCCCATAATCTGGGCTGCTGCCTGACTTTACTTCCTCTTAACTTTCTCCTTTGATCCTGCTGTTCCATGCATATCAGATGCCCTGCTGTTTCTTGGCTATAATAGGCAATCTCTCACGTGAGGGTCTTTGCAGGCTTTTCTTGGACCTCTCTCCAGTATTTTCTTGGCTCAGCTCCTTTTAGATCTTTACATTCTCTGTGGGAGTATCCCTAATCACCCTGTTTAAATATCACAAAACCCAATATTTCTAGTTCTTTTCTACTTTGTTTTGCTCTGCCATCTATCATGGTATTTATTGTACTCCTTTAAATAATTTGTCTGTCTTTCCCCCACAGAAATATAAGCTCAACGTAGGTGGAACCCTCATCGTTTTTTCACTTCTTTATTCACAGCTACCAGAAAAGTGTCTGGGATAAAGTAAGTACTCAATAATATTTGTCAAATGAGTACATGGCATGGCCTGGAGTTTTGGCATTCTTTCCATAGATTTCGCACCAGGTCTCAGATGGTTGGGTGTGTGCTATCTGGCTTTTTTTTTTTTTTTTTTCTACTGGAGGAGTTAAGAAAATTGAATCTGTTCTGAATATCTGGGACAATACCAGATATTCACAGCAGTTACTCCTGGAAGATTCTCTAGGGTAGACTCTTGTTCTTTTTTTTTTTTTTTAAGTTTGTTTAAGTTTTAAAAATAAACTTTTCATCTTATAATAATTTTAGATTTACAGGAAATTTGTAAAACAGTACTGAGAGTTGAAACCTCTCTACTGAGGTGTGGTTGGCATACAGAAACCTGTACTTATTTAATATGTACAGCCTGAATGGAGATAAGTGTACAACCATTATATTATCACAGTGATCTATGCCGGAAGCCTATTCATCACTCCCAAAGTTTCTTCCTGTCCTCCTATTTATTATTACTATGTTCTTGTGTCAAGAACACTTGACAAAATACATTGTCTTTAACAAATTTTTAAGTGTGTATTACAGTAATGTTAACTACAAGTACTGTGCTACAAAGTAGATTTCTAGTTACATTGGGTCAAAAGACAAGGAGGGATGAAGAATAGAATTGTTCTTAGTTCTTTGGACTTAAACTTCTTCTTCTTCTTCTTTTTTTTTTTTTTTTTTTTTTTGACAGGCAGAGTGGACAGTGAGAGAGAGAGACAGAGAGAAAGGTCTTCCTTTGCTGTTGGTTCACCCTCCAATGGCCGCTGTGGCTGGCGTGCTGCAGCTGGTGCACTGTGCTGAAGCCAGGAGCCAGGTGCTTCTCCTGGTCTCCCATGGTGTGCAGGGCCCAAGGACCTGGGCCATCCTCCACTGCACTCCCAGGCCACAGCAGAGAGCTGGCCTGGAAGAGGGGCAACCGGGACAGAATCCGGCGCCCCGACTGGGACTGGAACCCAGAGTGCCAGCGCCGCAGGCAAAGGATTAGCCTATTGAGCCGAGGCGCCGGCCTGGACTTAACCTTCTTGTGTGACTGAACTTTGTGTGCTTTGACTAATGTCTCCTGTCCCTCCCCCCACCCTTGTCTCCCCAGCTGCTGCTGCTTTTTTTTTTTTTTGACAGGCAGAGTTAGACAGAGATAGATAGAGACACAGAGAGAAAGGTCTTCCTTTTCTATTGGCCGCGGTGCCGGCCTAGTCTCCCCAGCTTCTGGCAACCACCAATCCACTGTCCACTTCTAAGCATTTGGCTACTCTAGATTCATAGTAGACACATGGTATCATGTATTATTTGTCCTTCTGGGTCTGACTTAACGTTTCTTAGCATAATATTCTCCAGGTTCATCCATGTTGTTGCAGATGGGAAGATTTCCTTCCTTTCTGAGATTGAATAATATTCCATTGTATCCGTCTAACACATTTTCTTCCAAGGGTCATTTCGGTTACTTCCATGTCTTGACTATTATGAATAATGCTGAAATGAACATTGTGAGTGCAAATACCTCTTTGAAATCTGGGGCTGTTCCTATTCTTTAAATTTCTTCTACTTTGTTTATTTTTTCTTTTTTGGTAATTTTCTTTTTGCCTTTTTACAGCACTCCCATGTGTACATGGCACTCAAGTCTATCCCCAGTGATCTTGTTTGACCTTCATGTTAAACCTGGAGACAGAGAAAGAAGCAAGGAATGAAACTAGCCAAGATTGAACTTACTTTGTGCCTAGATCTAAGCCAGAAGTTTTTACAATGGTTATTTCATTTATGCATAGAAGTATCTTTATTCTTGTCTTACATATGTGGCCCAAGGATTGGTGACCAGTTAAGTACTTGAGATCACACAGTCATTCCAACCTAAACCTTTTTCCTACACTTCCATCTTCTTTGCTCCTTGTGCCCATATTCTTTTTTGCATGTGTTGGTTTCAATTAAATCACATTTTAGATTGGCTTCTTTGCTAGAGAGACTTTGGCTTTGGTAGACATCGGCTGTTGGTTCTTCATTAGTTACAATTTGACCTTGAGCATGGATCTGGGGACTGAGCCAGATAGATACAATTTCATGACTTGCGAAAAATGAGGGAACTGCTTAGGGTTTTAACTCATTGGGAGCAAGTTACCCCCATCAATTCAGGGTACTATAGGTTGCAAAAGTGAGATTGTCTTCAACATTTGGCCTACACCTTGGCAACCAGCCTGGGGCTTATATTTGGGAAGAACATTGGAAGTCCTTTATCCTATGAAGGAGAGTTTTAAACTGGCTCAAGGCAGAATCTGAGTTTGTTTTTTGAATAGGGAGGGGTGGCTGGGAGGAAGCAGATCTGTCCCTAGTGAAAGTACATACAACTTAAAAAAAAAAAAAAGAATCTAATTCGTCCAAGTTTTCTCTGTTGGCAGAGTCCAGGACACATCCTCATCTTATAATCAATCCTGTCTTGGGAGAACATTTTAACATTTTTAAAAAAAGCCCCCAAATTATCCAAATAGTGATGCTTGAAAAGTAGCCAAGGGGAATTGCATTTTTCCTATTACTACCACATGTGCTTCTCTGCACACTCCATTTCACAAACAGCAGATAATGGTACCCTGTCTTCTGACCAGGAATGCAGCCCACATCATCCCACCAACACAACGGTGTTCTAGAGCAGGAAGCCACAGGCCTCTGGCTTTCCTTACACAAAGATCTCATCTTTCCTCATATCGTGCTTCATTCTCACTCAGTTCATATGTTTGTATTTATGTTCTTTTCATGCAGCCTACATGTGATATATGTATACACAGGGAAGGGGTTTTATTTTTCATCTGAGTAAGCTTGCTTTAGTGCTTTCAGGATATACCTCTGCAAACCAATAAAACATTTACCACCCAAAAGAACATTTTTAGGAAGTGTTCAAGTACAGTCATAGCTGGAAGAACCTTTTATGGGGAGTCAAAGCCAGCTAGTGGGTGTGCAGAAAGCTTTAGACCGAACTTGCAACAATATGGAAGCACAGGGATTGGTGCGACTTGCTTAGGGACTCGGCCTTTTACTTGGACATGATTGCTGTGATTGTGGGATATTGTAGAAAGCAACAACAACAACAAGAAGACAAACAGAAAAGAAAAGGTTACCTGATTTCAGAACCAGAAATATCTGGGTTACAAACATCAGCCTTGTCTTCTGTTTTATTATGTGACCTTGAGAATGCCATTTAACTCCCCTGGGTCTCATTTGCTTTATCTGTAAAACTAGACAGTGATAATTTCTTCCATATAAGGTTTTGTAAGGAATCAATTATATCTATATAGCTATGATATACATAGCATATTTCTCCCCTTCCTTTACAATTCTGCCCTACATTGATGGGTTATTGGTCCTCTGGGTGCCACTGGTTGGATTTTTTTCCTTCCCTCCCACTTTATAATTAGGTTAGCCCATTCCCTCCTCCTCTTTCTTCTTGAAGATGTACTTTAAGCTGTGATATCTAAAGTGGATGCACTATAGGTTGAATCCTGAGGGGTTCCCAGCACTGAAATTTGCATAATAGCCCAGTGTTAAACATTAAGGTGAATATTTACATTGTACTCTAAGAAACACTTTCATATAAATCATCTTGTCTAATTCTTAAAAATTTTCTGTGAACTAATTTCAAGTGTGGGTTATTATTACATTTCCCAGATGAGAAATTTGGAACTCTGAAAAGTTAAGGGACTCGGTCAAGGTCACACAGCTGGAAATTTTGGAGAGAGCATGAGCTTCACCTAGCACACTTAAGAGTAACAGATAGTACTGTTGCTATCTGTAAGGTACTATTACTATAACTTTTTTCTTCTAGGCTCCTTGTCTTGTTACTGCCAGTGGCTCTCCCTATCCCCTTGTATTTCGCATTTCCTAAGGACTTTTTCATAAATTCTCACGAATAAATCCTTTTAGCTGGTGCTCAGTGTTGGCCATTTGTCTTCTCTACAGACTTGGTTTAGTTTGCAGAGGCCTGATGCTTGAATTGAAGCATTGTGAAGGTGCTTCCTTGTTGCCATGGCTACTGGTACCTGCCATCAAAGGAGCTTAGATTGAAGGTATAGTCTCAAGGTGCTCCCAAAGTCATGAGTGCTGCTGATCACAACTGACACTGAGTAAGCTAGGGTGGTCTAGCTCACAGTACCTCTGTGGTAAGACCACCCAAGTAGAGAGAAAAAAAAAAAAAACCCTGTTTTGTATCACACTCCTTTCCCCAAACCTCTAAGTGGTACTGCCTTGCTTCCCTCCCCTCTCCTCCTCCTTCTGTCTTTCAAAGTTTAGTGAGACAGTACTTATAGTTTTATTATGACCCCTTTAAAAGTCCCAGTGAAGTTTTATGAAGAAAAAGATATTTCCAAGCAACAGATAATATAATGACTTTGGGATCAACCTCTGATTCCAGCTTTGATCGTTAACTGATGTGTATGTTGGACTGTTATCATCCAGTGAAGTTTTTTGCTGTGAGTTTCTTAGCCCCTCAAGCAAATCAGCTGCCTTCTGGTGGTCCCTTCTTGTCTTCAAACACAGCTGAATTATTTGGTGACCATAACTTAGTTTGATGCAGCACCTCTGCCATCCATATTTTATTACAATGCTCATCTGGCTGTTGGGTTTCAAAGATCAGTAGCAATTCAGAAACAATTTGCAGAAATAACACTGAATTGCCAATTGTTTATTTTTCCAACTGAAGAAAATAACAAAACAGAACAAAACCAAACAATACCCATTCTCTAAAACCATGTATAGAGAAAGAGCTGGACTTTTGCCTGCTCTTTAATAATAGAAAGAGGATTTTAACATCAAAAAAGGAGTAAAGCCATAATAACCAAATATTGAATAAATAGTGTTATCAAAAATCCATGCGTTGTCTCATTTTGATGCTGACTGTAAAATATTTGTCACACACTGGCATTTTGGTACTATTATATTGCTTCACTTGCCATTCACGGCAACTCTGCGAGGTAAGTGTTACTGTTATCCTCATTTTACAACTGCTTAGATTCAGGACCAGAGAAGTTGGGCATCTTGCCAGAAGTCACAGAGATAATAAGAAAAAGTAGTACTGAAACACAAGTCCTGCACTACCAAACATACTTTTGCTTGATTGGTTAAGCAGTTGAAGAGGATGAGGAAACTCAAATTAATTAAATTTGTGCCAGTATTTAAAATGTTTATTATGTA
Organism: Lepus europaeus; assembly: GCF_033115175.1. Taxonomy (NCBI): domain Eukaryota; kingdom Metazoa; phylum Chordata; class Mammalia; order Lagomorpha; family Leporidae; genus Lepus; species Lepus europaeus. The sequence goes on along the minus strand of NC_084838.1, from coordinate 27,925,581 downwards.
TTTACATTTCTTTGAAACAGATAACTACTCATCATTTTTGACCAGTATATTATTTTGGCCACATATTTGTTAATAAATACCTATGATGTTTATCAGTTGGAATAATCAGCATTATATTTTGTGGGCAAATCCTTTTATCTATGATTCCTGAACAATCTACTGTAGAAAAAAAGTCTGGGATTGTTATTGTAATTCTAAGTGTTGCCAACATCCAGATTTTCCCTTTGTATGTTTACACACAAAAAAGACAATTGTGAAATCTTCCCAGATTTTATTTTCTTACCTTTCCCTTTTCTTCTCTACCTCATTCTTTTTGCATCTTTGTCTTCTCCTGACTTTTTATTTAAGATTGTGACTCTTGGGTCATTGGATCCATCTCCATGTTATAAGTTCTTATGTGGAGATGTAAGCCTCAACATTTCTCATGTTTGGGTAGCTCCTTTTGTCCAAGTTAATCCACAGTTTACAACAACGACGCACGTGAATGAATGGTCTATTTTTGCTGTAGGTGGGCAGGAGCAAGGGAGAAAATCACCAGGATGACTCTTAACATGCATAGATTTAACATTTGAAACTTTTACTTTTTGTGAATGACTCTGGGGGTCAGTGCTCTGTAGTCATTGGTAATTTGCTGAGGCATCCGTTTGAATCAAATGCATGAATAACTGCCCAGCACCTTTATTTTAAGTTTTTTGTTTATATTTGTTACATGGAATTATTTAGTTTTTGTAGAAAGTTAGAGGTATGGATCTCAAAAATCCTCATTTTATGGATGAAGAAAATTTGGCAAAGTAAATGATATAGACATATGGGGTGGTAAAAACTGGGCTATTCAAAAGAGTCTTGGTTCCATCCTTCTCCAATATAAATACTACAATATGTTAGGGAATACTTCTAACAAAATATGTTGAAACTCCTCCTTTCTCCTCACTTTGTTTCTGAAATTGTGTGTATTAACTCTGAGGAAACCTTCAAAAAACATTTTCCATTGATCACATATTTATTTTTAACTGGGGAAAGTAAGGAGAATTTGGAATTTAGAAACTTAGGAGAATGGAGTGTGAATTATGTGAGTTCTTTGTTTTAAGGGGAAATCGTGCAACTCCTCACATTCATTAGGACTTGTAATGATCATGATACAAATATATTGGTGTTCTGCCCAACAATTTCTTATTTCACAAGACATCTCCTTGAAGCCTTTTCCAGGTGAAAGAACATTTAATTTTCTCTTAAGTTGGATTCAGAAAAGCCCAGATGCTTTGTTTCTTCTACCCTTTCGCCAAGTTGCTTTTCATAATTATGGAAAAGTTTATGAAAATATTGGTATTTGGTTTCCTTTTCTGGAGAAATCTCTCTTGGGATCCTGTGGGCTGAAAGATGGACCAGGGTAGGACTGAGAGGGGTAGAGAAAAGGAGTATTTTTTCCAGGACAGCAACTCAAGCATAGAAGGATGTTAGGAGTATATTTTTTTCAGAGTTGGTAAAGTTCATTAATTCCTCAGAATAACAAGTTATCTGGGATGAGTAGATAGAATCCTTTGGGAAAGATTGATAAACTGTCTGATAAGATTTCTATCTTCCAACTTATAATTTCCTCCTTACTTATGGGGGTTTAAGAACACCAGCCTTTAGGGGAGTCTAGGCAATCTCAAAACATAGATTCTGTGGAACCCGAGAGATTAAATGTCATAGACCTATTCATTCCTAGTCATGCATTCAGCAAATGTTTACTATGCAAGACTGCTTCCCACATGATGCTAGGGGCTGGTATGAAGTGGAGAAAGGGGCAGATACATGGTCCCTAATTGAATGGAGTTTCTGTCTGGTACGGGAGAGAGAAAAACCATCATACAGAAATAAATAATGAATATGTTGTGGACCCTGAGGGGAGAGAAGGAAGAGGCAGAGAATCTGCATCTTCACCAAAATAAACACACAGATATATACAATGAAAATTGTGTCGAGAACCCTGGGGCAAAAGAAGGAAGAGGAGGAAGAGACAAAGAATCCGAATCTTCACCCAGCCTTGCCCCTTTACTTTAGTGAACCCACTGCTTACTACTCAAAGCCCATCCAGCAGGAGAGGGCTCCCAGGTGCAATTGTGTTCTCAGAAACAGTTCTAGACCACTCCTTGCCTGCCAGCTTTATTCCCTGCCTCTTTTTCATTCATTGTTCATTCATTCATTAAAATCACATTTATGGGGCATCTGATCACTTCCATGCTTTGTGCCAGGCACTGGGAATGCAGGAATGGAAGATAGATGTGGTTCCTAGCTTCATGGTGGCCACAGGCTATTGTGATGTGAAGACAAGTTGCAAGGAAATTTTGATGCAGTGGATATTTTTTTTTTTCTGATAGAGGCAAGACTGGCTGGTGGGAGGCAACAACTCTATGGGATGATGGGTAGTAGAATACCCAAGATGCATGGGAAGCAGGATGAGGAAGGGTATGCCAGGTTGAAGGAACAGCATTACAAAAGGGGTAAGAAAAAGCAGGACTTTTCAGTGAGCTGAAGAAAGTTAACAGCAAGGAGTAAAGATCTACAGGGAGAGAGGTAGAGAGAAAATTGGAGAGGGAGGCACAGAAAAGGTAATGCAAGACTTTAAAGGTCATGTTAATTAGTTTGCTTTTACTCAATGCCTTCTATCTACGCATCTTCTCCTGGTTTGACTCTCGTGCCCTTTCTGCTTTTTTTTTTTTTTTTTTTTTTCCTGAGAATGGCACTGGTTTGATTATACTTCATTCCCTGGAATTCAACTCTATTATCCATTCACTTTCCTGGTATTCTTGAAGAGGTCTGCCCTGTGCCTGCAGAAAAGATACTGGATAATAGGAACTTATATCAATGGAAACCTTAACAATACTCATGGACTTAGAAGGTGATCGTGACTGCTTCCAGGAGATTAATGTGCTGAGCAGCAAAAAGTGTGATGAGGTGGTCTTACCTGAACCAGGGTCTGAGGGTGGTGGGGTGCAGTCCTGGAGAGAACTAGACTTCCCATGATAAGTGGCCAGGAATGCTTGTGCCACTGTAATTTGTTGTATTTCTGTCTCTTGCCTTCTGAGGATCAAGTATCATGGAAGATCTGAGGCAGCTCCAAGAATATATGTTGGCAAATTTTGCTTTCTAACTCCTCTAAACCCCCTATCCTAAGGAGTAGCAAAAGTTATGAGGAGTTTTACTCAGATTCACAGTTTTGTATCTGAGTTGGAGCCAAATATATAAGTCAAATGATTTAAAAAGCTTATGATTTGGGGAAAACACAATGGAGCATGTATTTTACAGTTTGGAACACTCCCAGAAGATTTGAAATGGCACCTTGAAATCATCACATTAATGTTTCCACCACAAAATGTTTGAATATCCACAAAACTTAGAAAATCAAAGTCATAAAAAAATTTCTAGGGTGTTCAGGTCTGGTTTCATCACCAAATGAATTATGTTCACAACAGGCTTTGCTGCCAGATGAGTTATGTAAAGATGTTTAGACTTCAGAGTTTTTGGAGTTCAGAGTTGCAGATTAAAGATTTTGTGGATCTGTAGTGTATCAATTTGTTAGGCAAATGGAAAAATGATTTGCCATAGGAATTGAGAGACTAGAAGATTCTTAGCCAGGGATGTTCTACCAAATCAGACCATCTGAGAGTGGACCAGGGAAAGGTGCCTTTAACAAACTCCCCAGGCTTTTCTCATTCATACTGAAATTTAAGAAGTTCTCTCTAGAGGAAATTTCCAAAGGAAGTTGTGAATGTCTTCTCTCTACTTTGATGGAAGTGTTGATTATCTTTTATCTCTGTGAACTGATAAATGTATCAGCTTTGCATCAAACAGGCTCCTGCTGGAGCTGGGATAATGATTCAGATAACTGAGCTTTTTGAGCTCCCCTGTTTATCTAGAGATAAAGATTGCCCTACCTAATGATCTGTGAGTGACATACACATGAATATGCTTGGTCTGTGACTTTGCAGTCCCTACCTCACACTGCCCAATCACTCCAGTGCTTGGATGCAACTTTTTCTGTTTGACTAACCCTCCACTGGGTACTGTGAAAAGAATGGTTGTTGTTCTCAAAGAGCTCACCGTCTCCAAGGAGAGAAGTATAGGTTAATGTTAATTAATTCCTAAGCTTTCAATTTGGTCACAGTTCAACTCACTACTGTTACTGCTTCAGCATTACACTGGCATATGTCCTTTAAACATATTTAATTAACATTTACTTTTTGACTTTGGGGGAAATAGAATGATATTACAGAGATATCAAAGAGGAGGGAATCTGTTAAGAAAAGAGTAGGAGGGGCTTGACATTGGGACGTAGCAGGTTAAACCACTGCCTGCGACTCTGGCATACCATATGGGCATGAGTTTGAATCCTAGCTTCTCTGCCTCTGATCTAGCTCTCTGCTAATGCACCCGAGAAAGCAGCACAAGATGGCCTAGGTACTTGGGCCCTTGCCACTCAAGTGGGAGACCCGAATGGAGTTCCAGGCTTCTGATTTTGATCTGGCCCACCTTTTGCCATTGTGGCCACTTGAGAGTGAACCAATGGATGGAAAATCTCTATTTGTCTCTCACTTTCTCTCTGTAACTCTGCTTTTAAAATAAATAAGTAAATCTTTAAAGAATAATATGAGAAAGATATTTCACAAATTATCAAGCTATGAATGTGATTACCCCGTATTTATAAACAAAGGGTTTTTGGACATGGGGCGAATGGAGAGGACTTTGGTGTCAAAGCAGACCTGACTTCAAATCTTAGTTTTTCCCTTACCAGGTTTATGACCTTGGGTATGTTCACTAAGCCACTGCGTCTCACTTTGTTCATATACATTATGCAGGTGATGGGTTTGTTGTGTGATTAGGCCAGCTTTTCACTATGGAATTAGCTGGAACAGTGAACATTGTTTTCTTCATTCAGTCTGCTCCATAGCACTTGAGTCATTTATGTTTCTGTACTCACTTTTATGTCCTGTTCCATTTATCTCATGCCCTTTGCTCTCTTGTGCTGGGCTGGAAGCTCTTGGAGAAGATGGTTCTCCGCTTTTTAATTCTTTCATCCCTGGCATCTCTCAGCAAAGGTTTGTTGAGAAGAAAGAGAAGAGCATGAATTACAGACTTAGTGAAGGAAGTGGCAAAATTTCTGTGTGTGTTACTTATAAATTTTGTTAATCTGATGGCTATAGAGCACAAGTTTATAAGATGTAACTAGAGGCAAAATACCTTTTGTCAATTTCGTATAGCCAAGCAATTCTTCCAGAGTGTGTGTATAAGTCTAGATCAGGTGGACAAGCTATGTCCTGTGATCAAATCTGACTCATTACCTGGTTTTGTAAATGTTATTGAAACCTAACCAAACCAAAAAACTGTTTTTGCACTAAAATGGCACATTTAAAGTAGTTGTGACGGAGACAGGATAGCCCATAAAGCCTGAAATATTTACTATCTGTCCTTTTACAGAAAAGGGGTCTGTTCAGTCTTCTTCTGCATACTTCTTCCTCCTACATATTCTTCTTTTTAACCCTTTAACATATAAAAACCACTTTTAGCTTGTGGAGCATATGAAAATAAGCTAAGGGCTGGATTTGTTCATTAAACCCTAGATCATGGAACCCTGGTCTTGACAATCAATAGAATGATAAATCAAGCCCTGGTTTGTAGCATTTTCAATTTATGCAGTATAAACACTGCTAAAATGGCTAGTTTCAAGCTACCACCCTTATGTTCCTACATATGGAATTGGAAAAGATGCATCATCATGCAATCAATAACCTCAAGCATGAATATAACAGAATAGAGTAATTAAAACTGATGAGTTTTAAATATTTATGGCCTTTTAAGAAACAAAACATTTAATAAGTTCAGATAATTTGTAATAACAACTTTGATTCACAATTGTCTTGCAAAATTCCTGAAAATTTAGTAGTCCTTGCAAACCAATAAAAGCTGGGTCCAGTGCACCCCTGGCCTTTTTGTTCATTTCTGTAGGAGGTTTGGGTCTGGAAAACTGTTGGAGGAGAGAGGCAGGCAATTGGCTTTCTTCCTTATATCTTTATTGGTAAACAGGTTTTGTGTAGTTAAAATCCTAGTAACATGGATGCAGAGTTTGATCCATGCTGAACTTTCTGTCCAAACTGAGCTGGCAGAGGTGAGGCTGAGGGTGAAACCCAGGGAAGGAACCACTTAGAGGCTGAGCTTGCAACAGTACGCATCACCACTGGGCACTCTGGTCAGTCGTGCTAGCTCTAATGAGTATCCTGATGACCTAATTCTTATGAATGGCTTCACTGATGGTGTAAATAGAGGTTCGGAAGAGAAAGGAGGTACATTTTTTGAATTATTTGACCTCATTTATTGTTGGCTATGCATTAGTAACTGGACATTTGACATCGATGCTTGGGAGGCTTAGCCTGTTCTCTAGTGGCAATGTGGTGCCCTATTATTTGCAATATTACATGTTCAGGAGAGAGTAGGGAAGAGTCAAAGCCAGCTGACGTAGTCATTATCATGAGCTGACAACAGGGCCAAGCCACCATCATTCTGTACCTCTCATGCCGAGCTTGTTAATGGGTGTAATTTTGTTAGTCTAGCAGTAAGGAATCTTTAGGTCACTTACACTGTGAAAGGCAAGAAGGAAAAGCTAATTTAACAAGGTTGTCACCTTCTTGGAAGCATATTCAAAGGCTGCTAGCTGAAAAAATTCAAATAAAAAGAGGGGTTGTTGCTGACAGCCTTCTTTCCCTCCCCATTTTCCTTTTCTTCATTCAACAGGGATTTCTGGAAATACTGTCTAAGGAATGGAGAAAGGGAGAAAAGCTACGTTTCTTTTTCTTCCCACTTCCTTTGAAAGCTGTACATGAAGGATCTGTGGCTTGTGTGGAGTGGATGAGGTGCTCTGTGGCTCTCAGTGACATTACCAAGGGGAATCTGGGGCCAGAGGTGTGCAGGTGGGGCTGTCAATCAGAGACAACATCAAGGGCTCTTACAAAAACAAAAGGAAAGAAAATGGATGTTTAATCAATAAAGTTGCTCTCTGCTTAACCTTTTGTGTTTTAAGCAACATTCACTGGAGCCCAGCACCAGAGTCCAATATTTAACACATAAAAGGTACTCAGAAAGGTGAAGCCTTGGAGAGCAGCTAGAAAGTGAAGATGGAACGGAGGGTTAAGAAATGGAAAGCAAAAGACTTGGAGGAGAGGGAGGTCAAATGGATGTTTAAAGGCTGGGAGCCATTAAGAACAGGCTGGGGACCACTCTACAGACAGATGTGAGAGTCTGGTGTTAGACTGTATGGGTGTTGGGTACCTGGCATTCCTCAACTATATTCAATTTTCCTTTTCTTCTGAAAAGTAATCAGAGCATCTCAAGCTTTGGTTGAAAGAGAGAGAGATGAAGAAGTAGCCATGGACACCTCAACTTATCATTTAGGCTATGTTATGTCTGATGGTACCTTGTCAGCTCCATACATCCACTCTGATTTGGGGAACATCAGTCAAGGTGATGAGTGGGGCAGCTTTAAGGCAGTGTTAGATAAAGCATCTGGGCAGAACCTTTGGCTGCTTTGCAGTACCTAAGTCAGGCTACTCCTGGGCTTCTGCCTAGACCGTTGAAATGGTCTCCTTGCTATTGTCCTGCCTCTACATTTAGGTTCATCCTGCGTGTGGCTTTTTAAAAAATTAAACAAAAGATGAATTTTGAAAATGTGAAAATTAATGAAAACTTTGAAGTGAAGATTAATAACCATTCATGTCTCACCGACCACATGTTTGTTTCCTTGCTCCTTTAATCCCTCTTGTCCTTCCTTCTTTCAACATTTATTGAGTTCCTGTTACATGGCAGATACAAAAACGAATATATTCCCGTTACATAGGAGATACAAAAACAAATACACTTGCCCCTTGCCTCAGCTGCAAGAAACGGATATGTAGGCAAATGAATGCAATCTTTTGTTTCTGGATCTGCAGATATTTTTAGTTAATTTTATTTTTGTAGTTATTTTTATGACTATTTTATGTAATAAATGCAAACAGGACAAAATTCAAAAGTTACAAAATGGTACAGAGCTAAAGATAAACCTCTTTCCTTCCCTTTTCTTTTAGTCACCTGGTTTCCCATCCCAGAGCCAATCACTTGCGCCAGTTCCTTATTTTTCTTTTTTTCTAAATATATATATACCTATATTTATAAACATTTACTTACACACATATGGATATGTATAACACACAAGTAATATATACCTCTTCTTACATTGTGAACATTTCTCTGTGTATATTTTATAGATCATCAGTTTATAGAAACAGCCTATTTTTTTTGTTGACTGCATACTATTTGTGTACAAGTCAAAACGCATGTATCAAAAATAAATGTGAAAACCACATGTTTTAAAATGTACACTTGACTGTTTGGTTCTCTGGTTAAGAGTGTTGAGTTTCCTGATTGGACTTCAAAGATCCAACTCATGAGACTTTATCACTGGTGGTCCTTGTGAAGTCCTCTCTTTTCACTCACTTTTGTGCTTTATAGTTTGTTGCTTCTAAATAGTGCATAGTATTCCAAAATATGCATCCAGTACATTTTACTCCTTTGTTCTGTGGTGATGGGCAGTTAAATTGCCTTCAACTTATTGCTATTACAAGTGATCAAGTGAAATATTCTTTTTCCTTTATTGATCTATAAGATTGTTTTTATGAGATATAAACCCAGCAGTCAGATTGATAGGCTAAAGGGTAATATGTACAATTAAAGTCTGCCAGATTGCACACTGGAGTGAGTGCACTTGTGTACAGTCCCAACACCTTTGTAGGAGGTGTCCTGTATTATTGCTACTTTCTTTCCAGTACTTGGGAGATGAACACTTTGCTATTTTTGCTAATACTAATACCTCCTTTTATTTTGAGAGGCAGAAACAGTGGGAAAGGTGGCGAGGAAAATAGAGAGATCCGATCTACTGCTTCACTTTCCAGATGCCCACAGTGGCTCTCAAGGGTGGCTGGAGCAGGAAGCTGGAAACTCAATCTAGGTTTCCCACATGATTGGCAGGGAACCATCCCTGCTGCTCCTCAGGATCTGCACAGGTAGGAAGCTGGAATTGAGAGCTGGAGCTGAGAAGTGAGCCCAGATGCTCTGATGTGGGTCATAGATGTTTTAACTACTAGACCAAATGAGCACCCCCTCGTTGCTTTAATTTGCATTTCTATAAATATAAATGAGTTTGAGCATTTTTTTCTACACTTGATTATTGGACTTACTCTTTTGCATATTGCTAGATCATATCTTTGTCTCATTTTCTGTGCAGATTTCCTATTGTTTCATCATCGGTTTTAGGAATTCCTTGACTATTCTATGATTCTAGATATTAGTTTTTCTGCTTTTAGACATCTATCATCTGTCCATTAACAAGATATTATTTATCAAATAGATATCCATAATTTTTATGAGATAAATTGTTTTGTCTGCCTTATGGATTAAACCTAAAAAATTTTGTTTCAGAAATCCTTTCCCACCCTTGGGTATAAAAGTGCCCTGCATTTTCTTCTATTGTTGTGTCTTTCCCATCTACATCTTTACTCTTCCTGCAACCTCTACTATATATGATAAAAGTAGGGATCCAGTTTTTTTTCTTCTTATTCTAAATTTATTATATCCAATACTACATTAATCCATTTCTACTGCTATAACAAAATACCACAAACTAAGTAATTTATCAACAGCATAAATTTATTGCACACAGATATAGAGGCCATGAAGTTCAAGATCCAGGTGCCAGTAGATTTGATGTATGAAGGCCTGATCTCTGCTTCCAAGATGGCACTTTGAATGCCATGGCCTCCAGAGAGGACAAACTCTGTGTCTACACATGATGTAAGGGCAAAGGATACAAGGCACATAGGTATTCCCTTCAACTCATTTTATTCATTTTTTCAAAGATTTTTTGTTTATTTATTGGAGAGGCAGAGTCACAGACAGGGAGAGGGAGAGACTGAGAGAAAGATCTTCTATCCACTGGTTTACTCCCCAAATGGCTGCAAAGGCCAGAGCTGGGTGGATCTGGAGCCAGGAGCTTCTTTCAGGTCTCCCACGTGGGTATAGGGGCTCAAGGATTTGGGCCATTTTCTACTGCTTTCCCAAGCCATAGCAGAGAGCTGGATTAGAAGTGGAACAGCTGGGACTTGAACCGGCACCCATATACGATACTGGCACCACAGGCCTATGGTTAGCCTACTGAGCCACAACTCATTTTAATAATACTAATCATTCATGAGGGTGGATACCTCATGACAGCTTCCTGAAAAGCCCAACCTTTTTTGCATCACTTTGAGGTTTAAACTTCAACATCTGAATTTTGGAGGAACACACACATTAAAATCATGGCAAATACAATGTATAAAGAATCAGGCTTTTCTATACTAATTTTTAGTACTACCTTTATTATACATCAGCTTACCATAGCTTCATGGATCTACTTTAGAACTCTCTACTCTCTTCCACTGGTTTATTTGTTCATGTTCTGTATTACAGTGGCCTTTCATGGATCTCAGTATTTCAAAAGCAAGGCACCATTCTTTATCCAAAATTTTCAAAGTTCACTTTGTTAACCATGGCATTTTCCCACCTCTAAAAATTTTAGAATAAGCTGAGTTCCTTGAAGATCGAGCTAAAATATTGCTTTAGATTTTAATTTTTGGGTTAATTTTGAGATCAGCTTACATTCTCGTGATAGGATTACTATCCCAGATCATGGAGTTTTTCTCCATGTATCCTGATCTTATTTTATTTTCCTGAAAACACAAATTAACAATGTCTCCATAAAGGCCTTGGTATGCTCAAATTCTTTGATAATTATGGTTACTCTTGTTACTTTAAATAACCTCATGTTTTATTGCATTTTCTATTTAGCAATTCCTGGGGGAAGAAAAATGCTATTTTAACACATTAACCTTGTGTTTAGTAACTTTTTTGAACTCATATAATTATTCTAAAAACTTGATGATGCCACTCTTTTTCTTTGCAGATGTTGATACTACTTTTCAGGGTTGACTATTTTATTTCTTAATGTTCTCACATCTTTTAGTTCTTTTCTTTTTTCATTAGCCATTATCTATAGTATTATGGTAAATTGCAGCAATGGTTTTATGTTACTTCTATTCTAAAATTTTCTCTAATAAGACAAAGGGTAAATGTTTTCTCTGTGAATGAAGATTTCCCTTTTCCTGACTTGCTAAGAGTTTTTTCATAAATAGTTGATAAACTTCATTTATTGGTATACCTAATGTTTCTCGTTCTTGTAATGTGTTGTCTTTCCTTGACATATTTTTGATATTGAACTATGCTTTCTTGGAGTATGATTATGATGTATTTTGTTTTATGTACTGTTAGATCTAATTAGCTAATGTTTTTTGCTTCTAAGAGATTTGGGTCTCAAATTTCTTTTCTTATGAGAAAAATGTGGTACAGAGCTTAAGAGTAAAGATTTTTGGAACCAGACGCTGGATTTGAATTCCAGTTTTACTACTTCCTAGTGTGATCTAGAGAAGCTTTCTGGTTTTCTCACCTATAAATGTGGCTATATTAATCTTAACTAATTTGTAGCTTGTCATAAAGAATAATTGAGTTAAAATATAGAAAACACTTAGAATAAGACCTGGCACAGAGTAACTGCTATCTGATTGCTAACCATTTTTGTGACCAAGTTTACTTTTTTTGGTGATCGACATTATACAAATCTTATAAAATAATCAAGACGGTTTTCTCACTTTATCTATTTTATATGATAATTTGTATTACAAATAACTAATTATTCCTTGAAAACTTGGTAAATTACCCTATGAGTCTGAAGTATTTTCCAGCGAATTTTTTAAAAATTTGTCATTTGAACTTTATTTTTATAAGTCTAGTAAAGTTTTGTTTCTTACACTAATTTTGACATTTTATATATTTTTATAAAATATTTTATATATTAAGTTATGTAGGATATACTTGTTCATTATATCTTTTTTAAATAAAAGATTTATTTATTTATTTATTTAAAATTTACAGAGTTCCAGAGAGAGACGGGGATATATAGGGAGAGGTCTTCCATTTTCTGGTTCACTTTCCAGGTGACTACAAAGGCCAAGGCTGAGCTAGGATGAATCCAGGAGCCAGGAGCTTCATCCTGGTCTCCCACACGGGTGGCAAAGTCCCAGTACTTGGGCTATCTTCTGTTTCTTTCCCCAGACCATTAGCAGAGAGCTGGAATGGAAGTGGAGCAGACGGGGCTTGAACTGGTACCAATGTGGGGTTCTGGTCACAGGGGTTGGCCTTACCTGCTATGCCACAATGCTGATCCTAAGGATCTTTCTTATACTTTTTCAAAGAACCAGATTTGTTTTTATTAAGTTCATCTTTTCCTTCTTTTGTTGTATATTTTTATTGATTTATGTATTTATCTTTTACTACTTACTTCCTTTGTATTTCTTGGAACACGTGTTTTTGTTATCTTCAACTCAAGTTAAAAGCTCAGCTTGCTTTTAAAATCAAAATAAATCTCAAACTAAGTAAAAGTAAGAGAAAAGGATATCATTGTGTAGGCTCCTAACCAAGAAATATGGAAAATTGGTTGCAGGTTTTTTTAAAATATTCATTTCTCTCTCTTTCTCTCTTTTAAGATTTATCTATTTATTTGAGAGGCAGAGCTAAAGACAGAAGGAGAGACAAAGAGGACTTCCATCTGTTGGTTTACTCTCCAAATGGCTGCAATGGCCAGAGTGGGGCTGATCTGAAGGCAAGAGCAAGGAGCTTCCTCTGTGCCCCCCACATGGATGCAGGGGCTCAAGCACTTGGGCCATTCTCCACTACCTTCCCAGGCCATTAGCAGAGAGCTGGATCATAATTCATCTCTTGATCTTACTCAAGAAACTTAAAGGTGGGCATTGTAGTGCAGTGGTTAAGATGCTGTTTGGTACACCACATTCCATATCAGACTGCCTAAATTTGAATCCCAGCTCTACTTCTGGTCCAGATTCCTGCTAATGCACATCCTGAGAGAGAGCAAATAATGGATCAAGTACTTTGGTTACTGCTATGAATGTGGGAGACCCAGATGGAATTCCTAGCTCCTAAATCTGACCTTGCCAACCTCTGGCTGCTATGGGTATTTGGTAGTGAACTAATAGATGGAAGAGCTCTCTTTCTTTCTCTCTTTCTTGTTCTGCCTTACAATTAAAGCAAATGTGTGTGTGTGTGTGTGTATTTTACATGAAACTTTTACCAAAGAACATTCAAATTCTGGTATTTAGGTTTGTAGGACATTGAAGAAGTTTTCCAACCATGAATGAGTCTAGTCTAACAAGTAGTAACAAAATGCCCACATTCAGGGAAGCATATTTCTTGAGACATGAAGTTGTACCCCCTGCCCTAACTTCACCCACATAAGAAGGAAAGACTAAGAGGCTTAGAGTTGTTAAGCTCCATCTATTTTCTTGTGAATCTCTAAATCATGTTTCAGAACATTTGGATGGATGGAAGAAACTTTTAATCATCTTCTGCAGCTCTTATGGAAGCATCTTTGCCACTGAGTCTTTTGGGAGCTCCTATCCCTGCACATTGCCTTCAGGTGGAGGAACCCAACGATCTTGTATAAAGGGATATGGGCTACCTGCCATGAAAGCATTTTTGTATAAGGCAACAATTTAGATTTAGGAGAGCATACAGATGAGTGAGTTGCAAAAATCTGCACTTGGTGGGAACCTTGACACTCTAATAGGGTGTAGAGAACCATCAGTGAAAGGAACATTGCCAACTGGATCCAGGAAGCAAAAGGTTGGGCAAGAGTGAGACTAGCATATGGCATTTCCTAAGTTTCTTGAGTCTTGACATCTCCTAGGTTTTCCATCAGAGATCACATCTGCCATGAACTAGCTGGTTATAAAGGTCTTCTCTGGGCGTGTGGAATTTCTTTGGCAAGGACCTATGTCATTCCTGCCACCCCGAGTGTAGTGCTTTCATTCTTCTTTTCCCTGGGCTAAGGCAACATATATCAGCCCACAATATACTGATTCATCTCAATTATGACTTGAAGGCCTCTTTGGGAGAGGAGACAAATCCTTTGTTTCTTTCATCTTCCAACATCAGGTTGGCACTAGTTATTGATCCAAATTAAAAAACTTCTTTGTTGAAGTTTTTTTCATAAATAACATCATCCTGTTGCTAGCAGGATGTCTAAAAATTGTGAAAATGGGATTCAGGGAGATTGCATCTTAGTGTAATGAAAATATTCTCTATCATCACACCAGTTCTGCCTAGAAATTTATAACCTTATTTAATTCTTATTTAAATTATCAAATTATGAAAACTATTAATCAGGAAATTTCCTTCAAACTTGCGCAAAATCTCCAAAGAGCAATAAAATGCTACTCACAGAGGCTTTCCAGACACTATTTCTCTCTGACTAGGGTGATTTGGAGTTTCAGCTTCTTAAAAATGTCCTGGATTATTTCTGCAATCCTAGCTTCTCATCAGCAATGTCTTGGCTTAGCTGATAAATTGTATGGTAACCATATCTGTAACTGTAGGTTCTAAATCCTTGACAGTTAGAATATTACAGTCATTCCTCAGGGTCCATGGAGGATTGGTCTTAAGACTGTCCATGGTTACTAAAAATCTGATTTTGCTCAAGTCCCTTCTGTAGTATTTGCATATAACCTAAGCAAATCTCCTGTATACTTTATATGATTTCTAAGCTAGTTTTAATACCTAATACAATGTAAATGCTATATAAATAATCATACTGTATTGTTTAGGGAATAATGATAACAAAACATCTGTACATGTTCATACACAGGCAATTATTTTTCATATATTTTTGACCTGTGGAGCTCAGGGATATAGAAGGCTGATTGTACTTCGTTCCCACTTGGCTGACCCATATAGGTATTTCCTGAACCAGGTCCTCCTCACATGCCATGCTCTATGGGTAAACTGAGGAAAGCAGGTGAATAGTGAGCAATGGGAAGGCCAGACATGTGGTTTAAAAAGAAATATTCTGAGTCATTATAGATTTTTCTGGACAAAAGCTTATGTGAAGGCAGAAGGCAGGTGAAAATGTACATGTAACCATAAGACTAACATTTGATCCCTCAAGAATTCCCTGACTGTTCCACAACAGAAATTATACTGGTTGGTCAGTTTATTTATTTATTTATTTATTATTTATTCAGGATTTAAAAATCCTTTTCACCTGTAGTCTTTGGGTCTTCCAAGCAGTGGTGTTTGGGTTGGTAGTGAATTCTGTATGTTATTTCCTATTGACTTCAGATCGTGTTGAATCAGAGCAGGCATTGTGGCACAGCTGATTAAGTCTCTATTTGAATGCCTGTATCACATACTGGAGTGCCAGTATGAATCCTGGCACCTGTGCTTCAGATCCAACTTCCTGCTAATGCATCCTTGGAGGTAGCAGATGATAACTCAGATGTTTAGGATTCTGCCATCCATATGGGAGAACAGATGGAGTTCTGGGTTCCTGACTGTGGGTGGGAATGCCTATTGCCATTGCACTGGGAAATGAACCATTGATGAAACCTACCCACTTCCCCATTTTTAAAGTAGATAAAAGTAAATAAATATATAAAAACCAAAAAAAGCCTTGTAAGATATCTTAAAAACATTTGTTCTATTGTTATGTTCATACTTCTAACCCAGTATATGGTACATCTATGTAATAGTTGAATATATTCTTAAAATGAAAATATAATTATATATAGTGTGAAAATAGCTTCTTTATGTCTAAAAATATAAGCCTTTAAATTGAATCTGTATCTATTCTTTATCTGAGCACTTTTTGCCTTTTTAATCTGTTAGTTTTTGAAGGGAGGTTATTTTTTTTTTTTCATTTTCAATTACCTTTATATACAGAAGATCAATTTAGATATACTAAGTAAAGATTTCAACAGTTTGCACCCACACAGAAACACAAAGTATAAAGTACTGTTTGAGTACTAGTTCTACCATTAATTCACATAGTACCACATATTAAGGACAGAGATCCTACATGGGAAGTAAGTGCACAGTGACTCCTGTTGTTGATTTAACAATTGACACTCTTGTTTATGGCGTCAGTAATCACTCGAGGCTCTTGTCATGAGTGCCAAGGCTTTGGAAGCCTTTTGAGTTTGCCAACTCCGATCTTATTGAGACAAGGTCATAGTCAAAGTGGAAGTTCTCTCCTCCCTTCAGAGAAAGGTACCTCCTTCTTTGATGGCCCCATTCTTTCCACTGGGATCTTACTCGCAGAGATCTTTCATATAGGTGTTGTTGTTGTTGTTGTTTGTTGTTTTGTTTTTTTTTTTGTTTTTTTGTTTTGTTTTTTTTTTTTTTTTTTTTTTTTTTTTGCCACAGTGTCTTGGCTTTCCATGCCTGAAATATTCTCATGGGTTTTTTAGCCAGATCCGAATGCCTTAAGGGCTGATTCTGAGGCCAGAGTGCTGTTTAGGACATCTGCCATTCTATGAGTCTGCTGTGTCTCCCGCTTCCCACGTTGGATCGTTCTCTCCTTTTTAATTCTTTCAGTTAGTATTAGCAGACACTAGTCTTGTTTATGTGATCCTGAAGGGAGGTTATTAAAACCTCCTGTATCTTCCACCACAATAGTCAATTTATCTGTTCTCCTCTATAGTTCTATCAGTTTTTGTGTAAGATAATTTAAGACTATGCTGTTAGGTCCATATAGGTTCATGAAGCTAACTGTTGCTCTCTTACCTTTAAATGATACTTTGGTCAAATAAAACTTAGTCAAAGTTTCTTCCTCCCTTGATGTGAAAATTATGAACCATTGTCTGCTTTTATCTGGAGTTGTCTCTTGAGATATGGATATCACTCTTAGTCTTTTCCCCTTGTTGAGCATCTGTAGTTCCTTAGGGGAATCTTAAAAAATTGTACTTAATTTTCTTTTTATCTTTTATGATATAAAATTTACCAATGTTTTCTATAACTATTCTGTTTGGCACTCTATGGAGACTTGAAGGCAAATGTTTCATCTTTATTTTTATTTCTTTTTTTTAGATTTATTTATTTATTTACTTGAAAGAGTTACACAGAGAGAAAGAAGAGGCAGAGAGAGAGAGAGAGAGAGAGAGATAAAGAGGGGTCCTCTATCCAATGGCTCACTCCCCAATTGGCCACAATGGCCGGAGCTGTGCCAATCCAAAGCCAGGAGTCAGGAGCATCTTCAGGTCTCCCATATGGGTTCAGGGGCCTAAGGACTTGGGCCATCTTCTACTGCTTTCCCAGGCCATAGCAGAGAGCTGGATCGGAAGTGAAGCAGCCGGGTCTTGAAACGGCGCCCATATGGGATGCTGGCGCTTCAGGCCAGGGCATTAACCTGCTGCACCACAGAGCTGACTCCATCTTTATTTTTCAGTCTGGGGTTTTATCTTCTTTATTTATTCTCACATGTCTTCCTTATTTTCTTTTCATGTTCCTGGAACCTGTTGTCTGGATTCGAGTGTTCCTGGCTTTTAATCTCCATATTGCTTAACTTTTCCTTCATATTTTGTGTTACATTATTTTTTTCAGCCACCTGGAAGAGTTTATCAGTAATGTCCTAACAGCTATTGCTGTTATCAGCGATATCCACCCTACAATTTATTCCTTGCACTTATATTCCTCAACTGTTGTATTTTTCCTAACTAATGTTGGTTTTGATTCTTTTATGAATTCTTGTTTCTGCTTCAGTTAAACAATATATTTCTTTATTTTTAAGGAGTATATGTTTAACTTAAAAATGTTTATATTCCTATAATTATGCTTCATGTGGTAGGTGGGTGCTGTTTAGTTTTTAAAATGATAATTTCCACCTCAAATGTCTATTTCTGGCTTATGAGCTTATCTTTTACCTGTAATATCAACTCTTCTAGGTGCTGATGCAGACTGAGGGGGAGGTCAATCCTTTAGTGGCATGTTATGTTCATCCTGGTGAAGTGTGAGAGGGAGGGGGGAGGGAAGAAGGGAGGAGTGACAGAGAGAGATAGAGAGAGAGAGAGAGAGAGAGAGAAAAGAAAGAGAAATCATTTATGTACTTTTTTTGCTACTGCTTTGTCAGGTAACCTCTCTGGTCAGAGATTCTTCCTTCAATCATTTAGTAGAAATAGCTCTGGGGAGAGGTAATCTCATTAAATCATTAAATCAAAACTTTATTTTGGTAAAATGCAGTGACTATTTTTAAAAAATGGAGTAGAAATGAATAGAAAAGATGTCCTTCACAGGTCCTATCAGGATCATTTAGTAAACTTTATTTAACCTTTGTTTATATACACTCAAAAAGGTGGGTACTGGAAAAAAATTGTGCTTACCATGGGTAAAGGCAAAATGTTTTGGAAGCCACTGCCCCATATGTAATGCACTCATCCTTGATGACTTCTAATCTGTGAATATCTTATTTCCTTGACCTTTCTCCTCACTAGGGCTTTGGATTTTCCTTGATATTGTCCTGATGACATTATGATTTTTATCTTACAGGGGTTATGGGGAAGCCATGATCCTTTCAAGAGTATGTTGAGGAAAGGCAGGAGCAGAATGCAAAAGTTGTCTTCCAGCATATCCTCTGCTATACCAGGAGTGTTTTGCCTAACATGGCATTGTTCCCCCAGTTCCTACTCTGCCAGGAGTACTGTATCCCTTAGGCTCCTGATGGGGCTCTCAGAATGTTTTGAAAGTTCCTCTGATGCTTGCTTCCCTCTCTCTAATTTAAGTTTCTCTGTGATTGGTCTCAGGAGCAGGGACAGAGATAGTTTCAGGACCTAGAATACATGCATTTTGAATATTTGATGTGCAGTTATATGTAAATTCATAATTCTAAATTTCTTGATTTAATATTACAATTTCATTTGTTGCCAAAAGTCTTAAAAAATACCATCCATCAGATGATTTTAACATAATTTATTTAATCAGTTGGATATTTAGATTGCTTTTTTTAATTTTTAATATTAATTTTTATTTATTTTTTTTGACAGGCAGAATGGACAGTGAGAGAGAGAGAGGCAGAAAGAAAGGTCTTCCTTTGCCATTGGTTCACTTTCCAATGGCTGTCGCAGCAGGCGTACCGCGCTGATCCGATGGCAGGAGCCAGATGCTTCTCCTCATCTCCCATGGGGTGCAGGGTCCAAGGACTTGGGCCATCCTCCACTGCACTCCCGGGCCATAGCAGAGAGCTGGCCTAGAAGAGGGGCAACCGGGACACAATCCGGTGCCCTGACCAGGACTAGAACCCGGGGTGCCGGCGCTGCAAGGCGGAGGATTAGCCTATTGAGCCACAGTGCCGCAGATTGCTTTTTTTAAAAAAATAACATTTTGAATTTGGAATTTTTACACCTCAATCTGTGCCTAGGGTGTATATCAGAATGACCTGTTAAGTTTATAACCCAATCACACTATTCCCCAGCTTACAAAGAGCTCATTCCCCCCCCCCCCCCCCATGAATTGTTGTAGCTGACAGGAAGAATAGCTACTAAACAACAATAAAATGTCTGGAGCCACTTCTCCATTCTATGGGTGCTGAGGAATTATTCTCAAAAAGTAACCCAATCTTTCAGTTAGAAGATGTATTAATGGAACTTCTGCTATGAAAGTCAAGGTGATGGGTGGTGATGTGATTAAGATGTGTAATTTAAAGAAACTAGACTATTCTACATAATAGTGTGAGCTTTAGAAGTTGTTTTATATAATCATGTTTGGCTTCTTTAGAATGATCCTGGATCAATAGTTTATAAGGAGCCTTGACATTGGGAAGAGGGGAGGAAATGGAAGACCCTGAACAAATGCAGCACCTGCGAAGATGGCAAGAAGAAGGAGTCTATTGAGAAATGAGGATCCCAGTAGGATCTCCTTGACAAGGCATGTGTGGAGGTCACTGGAGCAGTGATGTCTAATGTCCAGTATTCTTGTTTCAGTTTTCTTCTACTACTCCTCTTTCTCCTTCCCTCCCTTCATCTACCCCCCATTTTTTTAAATTAAACTTTTATTTAATGAATATAAATTTCCAAAGTACAGCTTATGGGTTACAATGGCTTCCCCCCTCCCATAACATCCCTCCCACCCGCAACCCTCCTCTTTCCAGCTCCCTCTCCCCTTCCAATCACATCAAGATTCATTTTCAATTCTCTTTATATACAGAAGATCAGTTTAGTATATATTAGGTAAAGATTTCAACAGTTTGCCCCCATATAGCAACACAAAGTGAAAAAAAAATACTCTTGGAGTACTAGTTATAGCATTAAATCACAGTGTGCAGCACTGTAAGCAGAGATATTTTTAAATATTTTTTACAAAATATTTTTTAAAAAGATTAATTAATTTTCTATGTCATTTCCAATTTAACACCAGGTTTTTTTTTTATTTCCAATTATCTTTATATACAGAAGATTGATTCAGTATATAATTAGTAAAGATCTCATCAGTTTGTACCCACACAGAAACACAAAGTGTAAAAATACTGTTTCAGTACTAGTTATAGCATCACTGCACATTAGACAACACATTAAGGACAGATCCCACATGGGATGTAAGTACACAGTGACTTCTGTTGCTGACTTAACAATTTGACACTCCTGTTCATGGCGTCAGTAATCTCCCTAGGCTCTAGTCATGAGTTGCCAGGGCTATGGAAGCCTTTAGAGTTCGCTGACTTTGATCTTATTCTGATAGGGTCACAGTCAAAGTGGAAGTTCTCTCCTCCCTTCAGAGAAAGGTACCTCCTTCTTTGATGGCCCCGTTCTTTCCACTGGAATCACACTCGCTGAGATCCTTCATTTAGGTCTTCTTCTTCTTTTTTTTTTTTTTTTCTTTTCCATGGTATCTTGGCTTTCCATGCCTACAATACTCTCATGGGCTCTTCAGCCAGATCCGAATGCCTTAAGGGCTGATTCTGAGGCCAGAGTGTTGTTTAGGACATCTGCCATTCTATGAGTCTGCTGTGTATCCCACTTCCCATGTTGGATCTTTCTCTTCCTTTTTGATTCTATCAGTTAGTATTAGCAGACACTTGTCTTGTTTGTGTGATCCCTTTGACTCTTAGACCTATCAGAGCCATCAATTGTGAACTGAAATTGATCACTTGGACTAGTGAGATGGCATTGGTACATGCAACCTTGATGGGATTGTATTGGAATCCCCTGGCACATTTCTAACTCCACCATTTGGGGCAAGTCCGATTGAGCATGTCCCAAATTGTACATCTCCTCCCATTCTTTTTCCACTCTTAAATTTAACAGGGATCACTTTTCAGTTAAAATTTAAACACCTAAGAATAATTGTGTGTTAATTACAGAGTTCAACCACTAGTACTAGAACAACAACAACAACAACAACAACAAATACTAAAAAGGATAAAGTATTACATTGTACATCTAGAGTCAGGACAAGAGCTGATCAGGTCATTGTTTCTTATAGTGTCCATTTCACTTCAACAGGTTTCCCCTTTGGTGCTCAGTTGTCACCGATCAGGGAAAAAAATGCTATTTGTCTCTTTGGGACTGGCTTAATTCACTCAACATGATGTTTTCCAGATTCCTCCATCTTGTTGCAAATGACTGGGTTTCATTGTTCCTTACTGCTGTATAGTATTCTATGGAGTACATGTCCCATAATTTCTTTATCCAGTCTACTGTTGATGTGCATTTCGGTTGGTTCCAGGTCTTAGCTATTGTGAATTGAGCTGCAATAAATATTAATGTGCAGATGGCTTTTTTATTTGCCAAATTAAATTCCTTTGGGTAATTTCCAAGGAGTGGGATGGCTGGGTTGTATGGTAGGGTTATGTTCGGGTTTCTGAGGCATCTCCAAACTGACTTCCATAGTGGCTTAACCAGTTTGCATTCCCACCAACAGTGGGTTAGTGTCCCTTTTTCCCCACATCCTCTCCAGCATCTGTTGTTGTCTACCCCCAATTTTATTTACTTATTCATTTTTAAAAGGGAAAGTTCTTTAAAAACAGATTTATTTTATTTATTTGAAAGGCAGAATGACAGAGGATGAGCGATCTTCCATCCTCTGATTCATGCCCCTTCAGGGCCGGGCCAGGCTGAAGTCAGGAGCAAGGAACTCCATCTGGGCATCCTACATGGGTGGCATCTTCTGCTTTCCCCGGCATATTAGCAGAGAGCTAGATGGGAAGCAGAGCAGCTGGAACTTGAAATGGTGCTCTGATATGAGAATCTAGAGTAGCAAGCAGTGGCTTAATCTGCTGCACCACAATGCTGGCCGCTTAGCCCAAATTTTAATAGAGCTATGTTGACAACTAAGGGTTAATCTTATAATAGAGCTGCCTTAGAGAATGAAGGGACCTTCTTAAGATCATGGGGAAATCAAGAAAGTTAGCCAGAGCTCTGTGAGGTACTGAAGAGGAGTCCCATGACATTTTTAGATAAAAATTTGGCTGACAAGAGACAACCATGACTTGTAGTGCCCCAGAACTTCTCAGGAATATTCATGAATAGAAATGATTTGTGGCCAGAGAAAGGAGCTGAAGTTGTTTTATGTGGATGGTAAAGGAAAGAGATCTTTAGAATGGTAGAGAACTTAAGGACTTTTGGGTAACCCAGAGTTGAGCAGGTAATGAAGATCCTTTTATGTGCTTTCCTAAGATCCTGTGCTGCTTTTTTCATGTCAGCACTCCCAGCCATAGTCAAATAGCTACACATTTATTCATTCAGTGTCTGTGTTCCCCTTAGAATGTGAGATATACAAAGTCATAGAAGGATTTGTTTGGCTTGCCAGTCTAACATGGAGACTGGCACATGATAAATGGTTGGCAAATGTTTGTGAAGTAAAGGAATGTCATCAATTTTTATTGTTGTTTCTATCGTTATTAGCCAAATATAAGTTGTTATGCTGGAATTAGTGGTAGTATCCTTCACTGTTTTCAAATTTTCTATCTACTTTTCATATCATTTTTATTAAAGGAGAAAAAAAGAATGAACTCTTGGTGAAAAATTGAACTCTTCAACATTCTTCAGAATTTGCTTCTGTTCCAATGTTCTTTCTGATAACTGAGATTGATTGGTGAAGCTCTGCTAAGATGCTTGGATTTGCCCACCAGAGAGCTAATTAAGAACCATGCAGTGGCACTCCTCTGCCTTTTGGAGCTCCAAGTTTTGTCCTTTGGTCGGCCAATGTGGAAATTTATGTGTGGATTCTGTTTCTTCTTAGATGTTTTGATAAATGATGAAAATACTGCTCCGATGAAAGATATTATGAATCTAAGATTTTTATATTCATAAGCTCATGCTGTGTCATAAAGGGAAGGTTTCCATAAGTCAAATAAACATAGACTTCCCTATTTTTTGGTTACCTTCATGAATAATTAGTTGACCTTCACTTTCCTTGAAAGATGTTATAAATTTTTGTCCAGTACCCTATTGAAAATTGAGAGGAGATTTGGTCCACTGAATATAATAAGCAACATGGTTAAGTCTAGCTGCTCTTTGGTCAACTGGCATTCTATCTTGAAGTCAAAATGCTGTGTTTGTTCTAAATCTTCTCCTTGACCCTGTAAGACAGACTTCTCTTAAAATTACTTATTTGGTTGGAAGAGAGGGAAGGGAATGACAAAGAGAGAACAAATGTACTCCCATCTACTGTTCACTCCCAAAATACCTGCAAAAGTTAGAGTTTAGCTGGAACCAAAGTAGGAGCCAGAAATTCAGTCCAGGTCTCCCATGTGGATGTCAGGAAGCCAAGTGCTTGAGCCATCAACATTGCCTCCTAGAATCCATTTTAGTAGGAGCTGGAGTCAGGAGCCAGAGGTAAGAAACCAAACCCAGGTACTGTGGTGTGAAATAACGATTTCTTAACTACTAGGCTAAATGGTACTCTCCAGCTGCTTCTACATGCTTTGGTGGAATGAATGAAAATTCTCTTTTGAAGGGGCTGGCACTGTGGCATAGTAGGCTAAGCCCCTGCTTGTGGTGCCACCATCCCATATAAATGTTGGTTCATGTCTCAGCTGCTCATCTTTTGATCCAGCTCTCTGCTATGGCTTGGGAAAGCAGTAGAAGATGGCACAAGTCCTTGAGCCCTTGCACCCACATGGGAGACCTGGAAGAAGTTCCAGGCTCCTGGCTTCAGATCGGCTCAGCTCCAGCAGTTGCGGCCATTTGGGGAGTGAACCAGCAATGAAAGACCTTTCTGTCTGTCTCTCCCTCTCTCTGTAACTCTACCTCTCAAATAAATAACTTTAAAAAAAAGAAAAGAAAAGAAAATTCTCTTTTGAGCTTAACCTAAGAATAATATCCACAAAACATAACTGTATTCAAGTGGAATGAAATGCAACTTGCTTCATTTCACCTCCTTCTAACAGTAATTTTACTCAATTTCTTTGCTGCTTTTCACTTTCAAACTTTGGTAGTCTTTCCTTCTTGTGCTCATTCCTCACCTCTTTTCTACCCCTCAATCTACAGTAGCTGGATTCCATCCCACGTTATCTCATTGAGACTTCTTTGATGATTAATAACCTCCTCACTGAAAAATGTCAATGTCTCTCTTTGGTATGTGTGTCTTTCGTCCTGGTTGATCCTCTTTCCTTGAAAACCTTTCCTGTAGGTTCTATGATCCTGAAATCTCTTGGGTGATGTCTCTTGCATCTTTGGTTTTTCCTTTTTACTCTTTTTTTTCCTGCCTTCTCTTCCTTCCGTATCCTTTATGTGTTGATATTTTACAAGGGCCCATTCTTGGCTGCCTTTCCTGCTTTACATGCTCTTTGGGTAGTCACCTTCCATACTATGATTTTAACTAGCACATGAATGCCAGTATTTCCAAAATGTGTATTTCTAACAATCTTTTCCCATGGAAAGTCAATTGCATATTCTCATTCAACTGTGTGACATATCCTTTGATCATTTAACAAAGGCATGCCATAGCTAACTTGGTTAATCCTCTGCTTGCAGCGCCAGCATCCCATATAGGTGCTGGGTTCTAGTCCTGGTTGTTCGTCTTCCAGTCCAGTTCTCTACTGAGGCCCGGGAGGGCAATGGAGGATGGCCCAAGTGCTTGGGCTCCTGCACCCGCATGGGAGACCAGGAGGAAGCACCTGGCTCCTGGCTTCGGATCGGTGTAGCGCTGGCTGTAGCAGCCATTTGTGGAGTGAACCAATGAAAGGAAGACCTTTCCCTCTGTCTCTCTCACTGTCTATAACTCCACCTGTCAGATTAAAAAAAAAAAAACTAATATATTTAAAACTAAATTATTGTATTCTCTTCTCCATAAAACACCTGGACCCTTTAGCTATATTTTCTTATATGGGTTAATATATGATTAATGAGACCATCATATACCTTCCAGAAATCTAGAAGGTATTCTAATCTCTTTTCTATGTAATTAGTCACCAAGTCCTATCAATTCTGCCCAGTAAACATACATCAAATGTATTTTTCCTCTTCATTTCACCTGCTGTTGCCAACCTAGCTTCTGCCAATTAGATCCTTTGTACTCTCATTCAAATTGTCTTTTTAAAATAATACAAATATGAATATTGGTAAATCACTGCTTAAACTGTATTACATAGAAAATGAAGACCAAACTCCTTAACTGGGCAAATAAGGTCCCTTCTACGATGAAAATTAGTCTCCTCTGCATGACGATTATATATTGTACATAACTATGATATATTCTTTGGAATATTTTATATGATTGTATTATTAACTACATATTTGATATATCAAATGGTCTACAAATTGAGAGCAAGGGCCATCTCTTTTTTATTTTTCTATTTCCATGGTTAAATACATGGAATAGAGCTTTATTTAAATAAAATGTAGAAATGGGTGAATTACATTAGAAAGTTGAAAGATTATATCTGCAAAATGAAAAAGATTAAGGAATTGATATATAGGAAATATGAAGGGTGATATGAAAATAGTGAAAATGAGAGAGGTCATCAGAATCCCATTGATTGGGATATTGGATAAGTTGTTCTAGAGCATATTCTTTGCGTTCTCATTGGCTACCTCTGTGATGGTTTTAAATACTTGGCTGCATCCCCTCCATTGAATATGATAGACTTAGGGACTTGCCTTTAAAAGTAGAATGTGGTGGAATAGATACTGTACATATTTAGAGGCTAGATTATTAAGATTAGTTTCTGCCTGGCTTCATCTTTTTATCTCTTATGCTGGGGAAAGCCAGTCACTATGCTTTGAGGATACTCAAGCAGCCTATGGAGAAGACCCCATGGGAGAAACTGAGACATTTACAAACAGCCAGCCTCAAATTTCTGCTCTGTCAGTGAGTTACACAAAAGTAGGATCTTCTCACCTGTCAAGACTGCAAATGACAGCAGCCCAAACCAACATTTTTTTTATTTTTATTTTTTTAGTTTTAGAGTGGACTTTATTTATAATTTTGTTTAAAAACCTATTCATTAAGTTTTTTTCCTTCATAATGGTTGTCACAGTTGCCTTTTAAGTGATCAACTAAGATTTCTTATCAATAATCCAAAGTAGAGCTAAATGATACCATAATATCTAATTACTAAAAGTGATTCTTAGTAACAAGAGAACATAGTACAGATAATCTTCTGCATTGAATCAGAATCAAACAGTTGATGACTCTTCTCCCCCAAAATTAACTGGCCATACCCACTGAAAGTTTCTGCCTCTGTTCTGCTTGCTTGGGATTCTTTTT
The DNA here is from genome assembly GCF_033115175.1 of Lepus europaeus. Lineage (NCBI taxonomy): Eukaryota > Metazoa > Chordata > Mammalia > Lagomorpha > Leporidae > Lepus > Lepus europaeus. Next base: position 27,898,932 of record NC_084838.1, on the reverse strand, counting down.
TTTTTAACTTTTATTTAATGAATATAAATTTCCAGTGTACAGCTTATGGATTACAATGACTTCCCCCTCCCATAACTTCCCTCCCACCCGCAACCCTCCCCTCTCCCGACCCTCTCCCCTTCAATTCACATCAAGATTCATTTTCAATTCTCTTTATATACAGAAGATCAATTTAGTATAAGGATTTCAACGGTTTGCACCCACATAGAAACACAAAGTGAAACATACTGTTGGAGTACTAGTTATAGCATTAAATCAAAATGTACAGTACATTAAGGACAGAGATCCCACATGAGGAGCAAGTGCACAGTAGCTCCTGTTGTTGACCCAACAAATTGACACTCTAGTTTATGGCGCCAGTAACCACCCTAGGCTGTCGTCATGAGTTGCCAAGGCTATGGAAGCCTTCCAAGTTTGCCGACTCTGATCATATTTAGACAAGGTCATAAAAGACAGAGTGAGGATAGTAACCAATGATCCTAAGAGTGCCATTTACCAGGTTTGAACAATTATACAGCATTAAGTGGGGAAGAGGACCATCAGTACACACAGGTTGGGAGTAGAGCCATTGGTGGTAGAGTAGAGGTTATGATTACAAAGGAATGAGTCCCAAGTGCGCTAGTCAGGGTCTAAAACAAAGGACAGAGTCATTATTAGAGGAGCTAAGAAAGGTGCTGTCTAAGCTACAATTAAGTTTTCTGATTGAGAGGCAAATAGAACCTGACAGAAGGGGCTTGATTATAATCTGGTGGGCTTTAGGCCTTGTAAGTTAAGAGGCCCAGATCTATCTATCTCTTCACATGGGGTATATCCTAAGGGAGGTGTGAACCTCCTAGGGGAAGGCACTCTGTTGACTTTCATTACTTGGCTGGCCTGGGAGGAGAGCTGGCCAGGTAAAGGCAGGTGGCATCTCTAACAAGAAATTTACAGTTCTGCCTGCAATGTTGCTGACCCTACTTGGCCGTCCCCTCAGCTGCAGTGGTCACTTTGGAAGTTGGGCTGAGTGAAGGGCTTTTCAGCTTAGAGCCAATAAGATCTGTGGCTCTGACCTGGGCATCCTTCGACTCCAGGGCAGGTCCATTTCCAGTGATCCAACTCTTGGCAGAGCTGCCAGAGCTCTTCACAAGCTGACTTCTGCTGAAGCCCAGGCTTACCACATTGAAAGCCACTGCAGTGGACTGGCCTGTTGGGTCTCCTTGAGGGCAGATCACTGTGCAGATCAGCCATTAATAGGCCTGCCACCCATTGCTTCTGATGCCGAGCTTTCTTTTCCTCCTGGTTTGTGTTAAAGCAGACCAGAGGATGCAAGTCAAGGGAGTGCCCATGTCCCATCTCTAATCTTCGGTGGCCTGAACTACAAGTCTATAGTCACAGGCATGTTCTGTAGTAGTTTTTCTAAGGTAGACAATGCCCATGAGGAAAATTATATTCTCACTTTAAAACTTTCTTTCCCTTTGGTCTGAAAGGGAGGTTTTTTCTACTTACTGTATACTTCGCTGATGGCGAAGTGAATCTAGCTATGAGATTATTATTTAAGTTCTTATTTTGGCTTTGCTATTACAGAAAAATGTTAGCCATCTCTTTTATAAGGTCTAAAGATTAAATTGTGCGTCCTACAGATTCCTTCATAATAGAATTAGTTTCCTACCTTGAAGAGAATAGAGAAATGAAAGAATAAGTTGGGCTTAGAATAGAGAATTGAGGGAGCAAGTCGTAGATCACTTGCTAACAATAGCAATATTACATGAATACTTAGCAAAGCGTTTCAACCATTAGATAACAACTTAAGAAAACATTTACCAGAAGGTCCAATGCCTTCTATAAATTTTAAGAATCATGTATTTGAAAACACCTCTTAAATATCTAACATGTTGTAGTTTGTTTAACCAGTAAACTTAAGCACAACCATATAAAATGGTTTTAGTTTCTTTCTACCAATAAGTTTAAAACATATGATACAGAGATTCAGGTCACACAAATTAAAATGTATCTTTGATTGATTTTAGCAGCTTAAATTTATGGACAGTCTTATCTATAAGCCATTTAAAATAAAACTCTTAATAAAATTTCCCCATGTGGACATACAATATGTACACACACATAACATAGCATAATAGACCAATATAGCAATTTTAATAATAGCTTTTAAAATCTTTAACTCTTTTTGTAGATTGCCAATTGATTTGAATTGCTTTTTGTTTTTAGTAACCTCAGTTAACCATACTTTCTCTCAGTTGGTACTGTTAATACATTATTGGCTTCATCTGTTTACAGAGCCATCCCAAAGTACTGAATACAATAGAAGTGGGTGGAAAAAGTCCATAGGAACCTATAGGAGGACAGCTAAACACAGAACCAACAACGCTTTAGTTTTATGAGCAGCAAATCATATATAACTGTGGATGACAAAAGACTTTAAGTCGCCATGTTTAAAATTATAAACTCATCAGCCAACAAGAGGCACTTGCTTACTTCACAGTATTTTTGAAAGCACCTGTAGGATTTTACAAGTATTTAACCCTTTAGGCCTCTGGGGCATTCTCATTAAGATAACTATCATGTCTAGTAACACAAGATCATTAGACTTTTTAATTCTCAAACATTTGTATTAATAGCATTTTCCATTATAAAAACTTAAAATTTGGTACCACGTCACATCTTGACAGTACTTCTAATATAATCCAAATAGCCTGATTAGTTGGTGTCTCTATAAGATGAGAGATATAGGTCCTTCGATTTTTTCAGTTGGGCCCAAACTGGAAAAACCAAAGTCCAGGATTTACTGGAAATTTTAGAGTTCAGATTGTTTGAAACTTTGATTTTTTGAATGCCTGTCAAGAATGCCAAGAAGGCTCAAAATCCAAAATATCTGGTTGAAATAAGATTCCTTAAAATCATGACATAACATAGACCAAATTTGATCATTGTTACAAGGTGATTACTCAAATCTTTGAAAATAAGCACATATTTAAATAACCCATAGCTCTTAATAAAAATTCAGCTGATTTTGAACAATTAGAATTTAACAGACATCAAGAGAACATAATAGATTACTTTAACACATTGATTTAACAGAGCATCAGAGTTTAATTCTATGTCAAAGAGAAATTGAGCTTCCTGTGATCTTTTGCTGTGAGGTTTCCTTCCTTTACCTTCTTTCATATTGATGACCATGTTTCTGTGTTTCTGTGTGTAACACATCTTTAAGCATCTTTTGCAGGGCAGGATGAGTGGCAACAAATTCTTTCAGTTTCTGTTTGCTATGAAAAGTCTTAATTTCACCTTCATTCACAAATGAGAGCTTTGCAGGATATAATATTCTGGGCTGGCAGTTTTTCTCTCTTAGTACCTGGGCTATGTCTCGCCATTCCCTTCTAGCTTGTAGGGTTTCTGCTGAGAAGTCTGCTGTGAGTCTAATTGGAGATCCTCTAAGAGTAATCTGACGTTTCTCTCTTGCACATTTTAGGATCTTTTCTTTATGTTTCACTGTGGTGAGTTTGATTACAACATGTCTTGGTGAGGATCTCTTTTGGTCTATAAGCTTCCTGTACTAAGATGCCTCTGTCCTTCTCCAAACCTGGGAAATTTTCTGCTAGTATGTCACTGAAAATGCCTTCTTATCCTTTCTCCCTCTCCATGCCTTCAGGAACTCCTAGAACCCGAATGTTGGGTTTTTTAATAGTATCCTGTAGATTCCCGACAATATTTTTTAGATTTCTAATTTCTTCTTCTTTTCTTTGGTTTGCCTGTTTCCTTTCCTGTTCTCTGTCTTCTAAGTCTGATATTCTCTCTTCTGCTTCGCCCATTCTGTTTTTAAGGCTCTCTAATGTGTTTGTCATTTGATCTATTGAATTCTTCATTTCATTATGATTTCTCGTCACTATCACCGTTTCTTGTTCTACTAGTTGTTTCATTTCATTTTGATTCCTCCTTAATATTTCATTTTGACGAGAGAGATTTTCTATCTTGTCCATTAAAGATTTCTGTAGTTCAAGAATTTGTTGTTGAGAACTTCTTAATGTTCTTATCAATTTTTTGAGATCCGCTTCTTGCATTTCTTCGATCTCATCATCTTCATAATCTTGAATTGGGGTGTCTTTTTCATTTGGGGGCGTCATAGTGTCTTCCTTGTTCTTGTTAGCTTGGTTTTTGTGTTTGTTGTTTGGCATGTTGGAGATATTTGGTTTTTTCACTGTGGTGTTGTTTCTTGTTACACTATGGCTCTATATTAAGTGGACTGTCTGCTTTCGGTGGAGCCTTAGAGGCTTGAGATGAGTGTGGACTGAGAGCTGTGTTTGATTCCTCAGGGTTGAGGGTGTGTCAAAAATGACACTCCCAGGTTAGGCGTGGTAAATCTCTCTTTTTTTTTGATTCAAAAGGGAAGTAATTCCGCACAGCTGAACGTAATTGGAGGTAGTTAGCAGGCAAATGATATACCCACAGGAGGCAGAGATCAGAAGCTCTTTCCCAAGGACCACACAGGGAATCTCTGCTGCCCTCAGTGTGGGCTCCAATTCTCCTGCAGTCTCCCACTGGGTTGCCAAGTTAGATGCTAATCTCCTGTTATTTCACCCCTCCCCCCAGAGTCAGGTTTTTCTGCTAGGCTCAGGGCCAGTGCAGACCTGAGGTTGCCCTGCTTATGACGTATGTCCAAAATGGCGCCTTGCTCGCCTTTGAGAGGTGAGCAGAGAGAGAGAAACTCGTGTCCGTATCGGTCACTTTTTTTTTTTTTCCTCTCTCTCTTCTAGTTAGCCTGGTGAACTTTTCCCCACGGAGTTTCAAGCCTCGTTCCCTCTAGTCTCCTCTTTCCACTTTCCCGCTGGTGTCTCAGGCTATTGAGGTTCGGCTCACCTCGCGTTCTAGCGCTGGTGTGTTGAGTCTGCTGCTGGTGTCCCGAACTTGGGCTCCCACGCTCTCCACGCAGGTCCACTGTGAATCACTAGTTCCAGAAGAGTTTCCTCTGCTATTTCTTCCCCTACTCTTCCTTGACCCTGCAGTATCTCCACTTTTATGAACCTGTGTCTTGCCGAACTACCAATGTGCTCCTTTCCTATTCCGCCATCTTGCCTCTTCAAACCAACATTTTAATTGAAACTTCATAAGAAATCTCAAGTTAAAATTGCCCAGAAAGGTTGCTCCTGAATTCCAGAACCACGGAAACTACAAGGATCATAAATGTTTATTTTTGTTTTAGCTTACTAACTTTTGAAGATATCTGTCATGTGTTGATAGCCAACACACCTTTCACTGGGATTAATTCTCATTTTGGTCTTTCGAATCTCCATTTTCTTTCAGATATAGTTCAGATACTTCAGTTGTCCTGAATTGTTCCTAACTTCTTCCAATCGGAACTGATTGGAACTTCTGTAGTTTTTCCTCTTTTTGTGGCTTAGTATCATTTATTCTTTTACCGGAAATGTATCCGTTACTCATTCTGTGCTATGTCTTGTGTTAGACATTCATGACCAAAGGTGAGTAATTCGGAACTTTTTAAAATATTTTTCCCCAAAATATACCTAACTTTCATTGAGAAAAATATTCTTAATTTTCATGTAATTTTTAACCTAAAAGCATGGGTGCTGGGTTATGGTTGTCTGGCAGAGAATATAGACTTGCTCTGCTTGCTGTCCCAGCTACTGCCTGCCTGACTTTGGACAAGTTACCTTTTAAGGCTTAAGTTTCTCTGCCTGTGAAATGAACATAATGGTCATTTCTCTTTCATATGGGAATCAGGAGGACTAAATGGGCCAATGCATGTGGAGTAGTTAATATAGATTTGGCACTAAATGAATGCTGAACAAACACTTGTTAGTATTATTGTCAAGGTCCCACTTCCTGGAATGGTGACAAAAATGTAATAGGTATTCAGGAAATGTTTGCAGAATTGAACTGCAAATAGTGTAGGTTAGGATTGACAAGATCGGGGGAGCATAGTCAGTAAAGAGGTCAGACTTGGGGTGTCCATCGTTGTCCATGCAGCACTGAGTACAGTTCATTCAGTTATTTATAACTGGTTAATATAGCAAACATTTAGTTCATCCTATATATAATTAAGGTATATATCTATTATATATAACACAGGAAGATGCGTTGAAGACATGTAGCAGACCAAGTGCTTGAACACTGGAAAAAATATTCCTAAACTCAGAGAATTTCATAGGAAAAGAAAAGTCCCTACTGCCAGAGTCATAGATTGAACAAGTATTTATTGAGCAGCTGTTATATGCAAGCCCTCTTATAGGAGCTAGGGGTAAAGTGAATTTTCATTCATTTGATAAATATTTATGGAACACCTTGAATGTGCCAGGTTCTTAGGATACATGTGTGAACAAAAGAATTTTGGCTTCTGTGGGCCTTTCATTCTTAAAGGGAAGCAGGCAACACATGATATTCATTATACATAGGTGGTTATATAATACATTAGAAGATAATGGAATAAAATAAGGAAAAGAAACAGGAGTGCAAGGTGAATAGAGTTAGGAAGCCCAGGATAGTGTCTGTCCAAGGCTTAGGATTTGGTTTATTTCTAACTGAGAAAGTGAGATTTGGTAGAGACTACTAGAAGCTAAGGGAATTGCTTTTAGTGAAGATCGTACTGAGTCCCTCTTTTACCATCCCGTGACAGAGAACAGACAAGCAGTGGGAAAATAAATAACTTCATTTCAAATTGTGACAAATGCCACTAAAAAAAATAGTCTAGCGTGAAAAACTCATAGTCCTAGTCCTGGGTATCTGTGCCCTTGTCCAGGTCACCTGGTTGATCAGTATCTGTATCACAAGCACACACCTGCTAGGCAGTGCTCCCAACCTGTATGTCTCTGAACAGGACAGCAGAATGGTTGTATGTGGTAGCAGGTATCAGATTCCAACCGATTAGACAGCTGAAGAAGAGACATTTGTCATCTATTTCTCACACTTCTGGTGGCATCAATGGGGGGTGGTGGATTAGCCTAATCTCACACATAGGCTCCAGTCTTTGTGCACAAGACTGGGCAAGAAGCCATGTGGAGTTCACTATGGCCTGGAGAGTGGGATGTTGCTATGTGGTAGGAAAGATCCCATTGTCATATTTGCCTACCATGACAATAGAATTTCTCATAGGTCTGAATATGATCTTCGAGGGCTATTTATAAATCTCCTTTTGAAGAATAGTCCTTTCTGTTTTCTAACATAAGTTTTCATTTCATTACTAATAGAAGAGATACGGCTGTATCTTGTGTGTAAGGAGGAGACATCTGGGTTGTAACATGTTTGTTTCTGTACTGTTGAAGGCAGGAGTAGAGTTTACTTATCCTTAAAAGGATGTAGTGGGTGGGGAATATTCGGAGCTGAGACACAAAAGGTGACCAGAGGCCCTGGAAAAAGGGAAATCAAAATTGCTAGGCCTGCAGAGGGGCGTGTGTGGGGCCAGAGGGGAGAGGGAGAGGACTTAAATAATTGTTCTTTCTCCACTAAAGGTAGAATGAGGAGAAATAGGCTTACATGAAAACAGGATGATTTCAGATAAGAAAGCTAAGTTTTTTTTCCATTGAGTTCTAGAGGCTAGAGTCTCTCCTGTAAGATCTCCAGTGAAGACACGCGTCATCTGGAGCAGTTTGTTTTAGTTTCGTAAATATTTTTCCTGAGGTCCATAGCTCTGTTCATCTTTTTCAGTGAGCCTGATTGGTAAACTAAGAATAAATATCATGTTTGAAAGCAGCATTAGGCTGGAGAAATCTGATCTCAGTGTTGGGTATTAAATTTCCAGTTAGAATGCTCCTTTGTCCTTTGCGCCATGCACTTTAGGCCTTGAGCTAATTTAAATGGAGTATTTTCAGTGGAGTCCTGCCTAGAGACAGGACAATGGTCTAGGGAGCATCTGCTTTCCTTTTTCCTGTGGGAAACACTATTATTTCATTGATTTAAGACTATTGGAGCTCTGATTAAGCTACCATTTTTTTATTCAACTAATGCTATTTGACACTTTTGCATATTATCTCTAAAGTTCTCCACTTAAAGGGAATGTAACCCCATATATAAAGGGAAATAACCCCATATATAAAATGGATTTGTGTGTGTGTGTATGTATATATATATATTCATACAGAGATATTTGTAAAGCAGTCAAGAAAATGTTCATGGGGGGCCAGCATTGTGGTGCAGTGGGTTAGGCTGCTGCCTGTGATGCCAGCGTCCCATATGAGCACTGGTTCAAGTCCCAGCTCCCTCGGAATGTGGCAGAAGGTGGCCCAACTCCTTGAGCCCTTGCCACCCATGTGGGAGTTCTGGATGGAGTCCCAGTCTCCTGGTTTTGGCTTGGCTCAGCCCTGGCTGTTGCTGGTAATGGGGGTGAACCAGCGGATGGTTCTATATAACTCAGCCTTTCAAATAAATAAAGAAATCTAAAAAAAAGAAGACTTTAATGATGTTTACATAAAAAAGGTGGAGTTTCATGTCATGTGACCTTTACTTTCCTTTTTTATAATAACATAGTTTAAAAATTTTTTGCAGTGACAGTACGTCATCTATATAATCAGAAGAAAAACAATAAAGCTATTAAGAAAAAACTAACAGTCCTCAGGTGAGGTTAGTAAGATGTATCAAAGAGGTGAAAATGACTTGCTCAGGATTCAAACCCAAACCTTACCCCAAGCCACATTATGGTATTTTCTTAGATAATTTGGAGGATACAAAAGAACCCAATACACAATGCTTGTCACTGGGGAGCTAGCAATCTGAATTAGAGAAAAATGTCATATGGGCTCGAGCCATGAAATAATAAAGTAGGTGGCAAGAACAGGGAACTTCTTAAGAATTCTGTTAAGAAGTCCAGGAGGGCTTCCTGGATGACAGGGGACTTGAAGATGCAAAACATGGACAGCATGGGGAGAAGGAGAGGAGCAGTCTTGGTAGAAGGCATAGCGTGAACAAGGCTCCAGGGGCCAGGATAGACAAGGCAGGAAAGTGTGTTAGAATCATTTGCAGAGATATTAATTTGTGTTTTGTAATCTCTTTTCTTCAGAGCTTTCCTTGTAGAGCTGAAAGCAGAAGTTATTTGAAGACAACAGATTTTGATGAGTTTTGTTTTTAAAAGCCTCAGCTTTGGGGGGAATTATAGGAAGGGGAGAGGGAAGTAGCTAGAACCCTTGTACAAGATGCAAGAGCCTTGGGATAGAGAGACTGTTGTCCCCCAGACACAGCTGGGCTGCAGTTGTGGTTTGCACCTGCCTGCAGCACCCTCCCAGAGCCTCTGGGAGGTTGTAAGACCTGGGAAGGAAGCATGACATGCTATTTCACAGGGAAGGGGGCCCCTGGCTTCTAGTGTCCTGCCTTGGCAAAGATCTGATGCTAAGTGGGGGACTTTTCTCGTGTGTGCAGAAAACAGACTTCCAAAGTGCTGATGAAAATGCAGGTAGCATGTGCAGATATTCCCTTAATACATGGCCTTACTTCCTCTCCACTGAAATGCAGCCAGGATGGTGTGGAAACCCCATTTTAAGCGAGCATCCATGAGAATCTGCACATATGCACAGTTTTGTTTTTTTTTTTTTTTTCTATTTTTTTCCCCAGAAAGGAGTACACTGAGTGGTAATTGAAGCTGCCTTCTGAATCTTCTAAGCCAGCGGGATCTGATACCTGGTCAAATGAGCATTGTTTCTTCCTTCCTGTAAAATCAGCTAAAAGGAGAAGACTCAAGTGCAAATTTCTATCACAACTTACAAACCTTCCCCTTCCCTGAGCCACCCCCACACTCTCTTCACCTGTACCCTTTGTTTGTATAGTTTTTTGCTTTCAACCCAAGGGGCTCAGTTCCAAGGAGAAACAAATCATACATGAAAAGAAAAGAAAATCTATTCCTAGACCTGAATATTTAGTGATGAACTAAGCCTTCTGAAAGGGGGAAAAATATGATTCTGTTGCGAAGGGAAAATAAATGTCCTCCAAATCAACGTGAAAATGGAGACCCGGGGAAGTGAGGTTCGCATCTGTCCTTAATGCAGTTTTGGAAGGATGGAGGCAGAGACAATAAATGATATATCAGACATGGCGCTCTGCTTAGAAATTGCAATTCTAAATGTCATTCGCCGTGAGCTTCTCTCGCTCCCCCTATAATTCAAGACAATTCACCAGTGATAACTTCTTTTCTCTGCCATAATAATATTCTCTAGCTTGTATCCCAAATAAACAACATTGGTTACTGCTTTAAGCAATACCTTCTCCATTTCCCTACACCACTTAAATCAACAACCTCTCTCTCTGTCTGATCTGAATCCCAAGCCCCCAACCTTGTATTTGCCACAGATATGCTTCCAGTTCTGGATCCGTGTTTCTTATCTCCACTGTTATTAAAGTGCAGGTCAGCATTGCCTGGCTTGTACTGTATTTTTTCACTACTATAGATAACATGAGAATACTTTATATCTACTTTTTAAAATCCCCTTTTTATCTTTATTGTGATTTTTTTTTCCTTCCAAACTGGTGATGTTTCCAAGTGTGAATGTTTTTTATTAATTTTTGTTACACTCCAATCCAGTCATCTCTTTACCACAATGAGAAACCTAGTATTCACATCACCCAGTGCAATTAGTTTTGGAGCTGGGCAAAGATTAAAAACACAGGAAAACATGCAAGGGAACTAGAGGGACCAGGACAGTTGCTGGGAATGTGTTTATTCTTGGAACAGAGATAATCCACACATTTGGAAATAAAAAGAGAAAAAGTGCTGTCTGGGACATTTTATTGTAAGATTTTATAGTAAATGAAGAATGGACAAAGTAGAATGTGACATCACTGTGGATGACCTACTAATAATGCTCAGTAATTCTAGCTGCCTGACCAATAGTAAGGAAAGACATCATCTCTTGAAAGTGAAGAATGATATTGTAAGGAAAATAGAAATGTTTGCATTTATGAGCCCCAAAGCTGGTTGGTATTTTCAGAATGGTCAGGTCCTCATACCGCTCTGGGACTTCAGAATTCTTCTTTCCCAGTACAAATCAGCTACAATGAGATGTTCCCAGAACTAGGTAAATAAGTCACCAAAAATCTGCACAGAGTGAGTGAATTGAGCCTTCTTCAGACATATCCTAGCCTCTGAGATATGCTCTACTTGTTTGATTGAGTGAACCTGGGAGTGAACATAAGACAGTTGAAGACTCATACAGTATGCTTAGGATTTGTCTTGGGACCAAAATTATATCTGTCTTGGGACAGAAATTATAGAAAGAGTGGACTTACCAAATAGCAGCTACTATGATAATAATTACACATGCACTGTGCTAAATATATATGTTTTTGCTAGGCTTTGTAACAGTTCAAGAGGCTGAGATCCTTGTCACTGTTTTATAGATCTGTAATCTGCAGTTAAGAGCTGTGGGATGTTTCCAAGGTCACAAAGCTTGCCAGTGGCAGAAGAGAGAATCAAATGCATGTTTGTTGGACTTCAAAACATTTACTGTATGAAGGAAAGTGTTCCATGTGGATTTTGGAGAAAGGGGAACAAGATTTCATCTCTGTACTCTAGAAGGAAATCTAGTTTGTTTCCTATGTACTCAGTATGCCTCAGTCACTGGAAATGGACATCCGAAAGAGTAAGGGAATATGCTTGTGTCTAGTTTGTTTCAGTGTCTCCTGAGTTTAGGAAGTGTGTTCTTAAGGACATTGTTGACCTGCTCTTGACATATTCAAGACCAATTTATTGACCTTATAGCGAAGGCCCTGCATCTGAACAGCTGACCCACCTGCTCTGTTTCCTTCACAGTAGCCCAGCTTTGCTATGCATTCTTTCTTTGAATAATGAAAATCAAAATATTATCCACACAGTAACCACACTGATGATGGTCATCATCACTGAGGGCTTCACCTGCGTCAGGTGCTGTTCTGACCACATGGTAGATTAGATCTCATCGATTCCTACAAGTTCCCTCTGAAGTAATTCTGCTTTACAGGGAATGGAGGCTCGGAGAGGCTGTCATTCTGAATCCAAGTGGGGTAGCTGGGATTCCTGTATAGATCTGCATGTTGTTGACCACAGTGATGTGCTGGTAGCTCTGTCTGAATTTACCTCTCCGATCTGGGCCCACCTTTGGCTTTGGGGTTTAAAACTGTAACTGCCTGGATAGACAGCATTGAATCCGGCACCCACCCAGCCTTCCTGGTTCTCTGAGGCTTTCCTATATTGGAACAACTCCTTGAGTCTGATGAGTTCTGGGTGTATGGACTTGTTTGAGTTTCTGGGCCCCTGAAATTGAGGCTCAGATTCCCTTGTGAAAGGTGTGAAGGGTGGGGAGCCAAGACAGCATGAAAGAGAGGACCTTGCCCATGTGGCTGGCTTGCATTCCTTTCTAAGTTCTCACTGTGACAATGTGATCTCCCTTTCACATTTCTGTTGATTCAAAGCCTCCGCACCAGCCACTCTGTGTCATTGAAGGAGGCCTTGATAGACTTCCCATAAGGAGCCATCCATGGTGAGTTATGATTTCTCCAATATCAAATTTATTATTATGATGATCGTTAATGGTAACCCCTTAGATTTATAAAGCATCTTTTTCCTAACAGTCTCTCTTCCAGACATTGTCTCATTTATTCTCAGGGATCCCGAGGGGTAAGGAGGAGGCAATGTTATCATTTTTACATTATGGATTACCATGCTCAAGAAATTTTTATTGCAGTATCTCTTTCCATGTGGAACTGTGTTAGGTACTACAAAAAGAAAGTTCACTGAGACAGGCATTGTGGTATAGTGGATAAAACTGCCATTTGAGATGCCAGCACCCTATACGGGCTCTGGTTCAATTCTTTGCTGCTCCACTTCTATTCCAGCTCTCTGCTAATGGCCTGGGAAAAGCAGTGGAAGATGGCCTAAATGATTGGGCCCTTGCACCCATGGTAGAGACTCAGAAGAAGTTCCAGGCTCCTAGCTTCAGCTCAGTCCAGCCCTGTCTCTTGCAGCCATCTGGGGAGTGAACCAGTAGATGGAAGACCTTTCCCTCTCTGCCTGTAACTCTGAATTTCAAACAAATAAGTAAAAAAGCCTACTAATTCATCAAGTGTTTTTTGAGGGTCTTTTATGTGTCAAAACAACTTTTTCACATTAGTATCATTATCCCATTTCACAGATGAATGTTTGAAGTTTCAGAAGAGTTAAGAGACTTCTTTGGCAGCATTTATAGATTAACAAATAAAATGTCCCCACCCTCACAAAGAAGAAAATATAATACATAATTAGCCTTTGTGGGGCATTTACAACTTGCCAGTCACTGTGCTAAGAAAAATATAGGAATTATCTTTGTTAATTATTTTGCAAACTCTACATATTTATTTACTTTCATAAACCATAATTATTTCCATGTAGCAGATGAGGTACAGAGGGGTTGAGTAGCTTGCTCAAACCCATGCATTTGGTAAGTGATTGACCTTAGGAGGGAGAAGAGCAGAGTGGAGTCAGGTTGTCTGAGTCGCATTCCAGCTCCAACAATTTCTCTCTAGCTTTGGGTAAGTTGTTTCTCTATGTCTTACTTCTCTCACTTATAAAGTAGGAGTAATCCAAGAGTGTACTAGATATGGTTGTTATGATTAAATAAAATGATATGCGGGGTCTTCAAAAAGTTCCTGGAAATGCACATTATCTTTTAATTCCTGAATTAGAATTTTCCTGAATTTTTTGAAATAGCTTTATGTATGCAAAATTTATATGTAATTATTCCTTGCATATTTTGGCTATTAGTATCTGGGATTTGAATCGAGGCACTCTAACTCTAGAATCAGTTTATTATTCTCCAAAAATAACTCTCCCAGGGGCAGAAGCAGAAACATTTGAGCTGAGTCTTCAAAGAACAGTCAGTAGCTTGGCTGTGGTAGTCTAGTTCTGGTTTAGGCAGTGGGAAGCCACATCTAATGGTACAGGTGTCAAGAAGTAGAGTAACTTTATTTACTCCTTTGTAATTGCTCCAAGACCTGGGGCTTTGAGGCATGAACATATTTAGATTTCTTCCATCTAGTCATCATTTAATTTATTTCTTTTGAAGATAGAAATTCTGCCACCCATGAGAGTTGCACCCTGAGTGCTGAAATATTTTTCAGAGGAGATTCCAAAATTGTATGTGACCATGTGTTGACAAATTGACTTTTCTTTAAAGATTTAACATTATGAATATTGGCCAGTCCTTTTTTTTTTTTTTTTTTTAATTACAAGCCATCCTAAAGCATGCTGCATTACCTTTGAAAAATGTAGTGGAACCATCTAGGCATGGAAAGGTTAAACTTTTCTCTCAATTGAAGTTTCTGACTAAATTCTTAGGTATTCCTTTTAAAAGACATTTGTCAATCACTTTATCTTCTGTATTCTTGAAACTGATTTCAACACACAGAGTCCTATTGTTTTCCAATACAAGTAAACAGAATTTTATTTGTATTGTATCCATCAAAACAAAATTATTGTTTATGCTCATTATTTAGGCTAGACAAATTCAGAAGTCCTTTTTTTCCCCCAAAGATTTATTTATTTTACACAGAGAGAGAAAGAGAGGCAGAGAGAGAGGTGGTGGGGGGTCTTCCATCCACTGTTGCACTCCCCAAATGGCCGAATGGCTGGAGCTGCACTGATCTGAAGCCAGGAGCCAGGCCCTTCTTCTAGGTCTCCCATGTGTATTCAGGAGTCCAAACACTTCAGCCATCTTCCACTGCTTTCCCAAGCCATAGCAGAAAGCTGGATTGGAAGTAGAGCAGCCAGGACTTGAACCAGCACCCACAAGGGATGCAGGCACTGTAGGCAGCGGCTTTACCTGCTATGCCACAGCACTGGCCCCGAGGAGCACTTTCTAAACACTTTCAAATTAGTCCAAACAACAAAATGAAGAGAATAAATAAAGAATATCCAATATTTATTTATATTAGAAAAAATTGTACAGTTAGGCTCTTTAAGTCCCAAAGTTTGTCATTTGGGCAAAAGATGTCTAAAATGTATTTCCCTTGAAGATGAGATATTTTTTTTTTAATTAAACTTTTATTTAATGAATATAAATTTCCAAAGTACAGCTTATGGGTTATAATGGCTTCCCTCTCCCAAAACTTCCCTCCCACCCACAACCCTCCCCTTTCCCGCTCCCTCTCCCCTTCCAATCACATCATGATTCATTTTCAATTCTCTTTATATACAAAAGATCAGTTTAGTATATATTAGGTAATGATTTCAACAGTTTGCCCCCATATAGCAACACAAAGTGAAAAAAAAAATACTGTTGGAGTACTAGTTATAGCATTAAATAAGAGTGTACAGCACATTGAAGACAGAGATCCTACATAATATT
The DNA here is from genome assembly GCF_033115175.1 of Lepus europaeus. Lineage (NCBI taxonomy): Eukaryota > Metazoa > Chordata > Mammalia > Lagomorpha > Leporidae > Lepus > Lepus europaeus. The sequence goes on along the minus strand of NC_084838.1, from coordinate 27,883,645 downwards.
TTTTAAAAAATTAATTTTCTATGCCATTTCCAATTTAACACCAGGTTGTTTTTTTTTTTTCATTTCCAATTATCTTTATATACAGAAGATCGATTCAGTATATAATTAGTAAAGATCTCATCAGTTTGTACCCACGCAGAAACACAAAGTGTAAAAATACTGTTTCAGTACTAGTTATAGCATCACTGCACATTAGACAACACATTAAGGACAGATCCCACATGGGATGTAAGTACACAGTGACTTCTGTTGCTGACTTAACAATTTGACACTCCTGTTCATGGCGTCAGTAATCTCCCTAGGCTCTAGTCATGAGTTGCCAGGGCTATGGAAGCCTTTAGAGTTCGCTGACTTTGATCTTATTCTGATAGGGTCCTAGTCAAAGTGGAAGTTCTCTCCTCCTTTCAGAGAAAGGTACCTCCTTCTTTGATTGGCCCCGTTCTTTCCACTGGGATCTCACTCACAGAGATCTTTCATTTAGGTCTTCTTCTTTTTTTCTTTTCCATGGTATCTTGGCTTTCCATGCCTACAATACTCTCATGGGCTCTTCAGCCAGATCCGAATGCCTTAAGGGCTGATTCTGAGGCCAGAGTGTTGTTTAGGACATCTGCCATTCTATGAGTCTGCTGTGTATCCCACTTCCCATGTTGGATCTTTCTCTTCCTTTTTGATTCTATCAGTTAGTATTAGCAGACACTTGTCTTGTTTGTGTGATCCCTTTGATTCTTAGACCTATCCAAGCCGAAGATGAGATATTACCGAGGAATAACTATCACTTATTGAGTCCAAAATGATAGACATGGTTATCCCTATGTTGCAGATGGTGGAATTTATTTTTATTTTTTATTTTTTTTGACAGGCAGAGTGGATAGTGAGAGAGAGAGAGACAGAGAGAAAGGTCTTCCTTTTTGCTGTTGGTTCACCCTCCAATGGCCTCTGCGGCCGGCACATCGTGCTGATCCGAAGCCAGGAGCCAGGTGCTTCTCCTGGTCTCCCATGCCGGTGCAGGGCCCAAGGACTTGGGCCATCCTCCACTGCCTTCCCGGGCCATAGCAGAGAGCTGGCCTGGAAGAGGGGCAACCGGGATAGAATCTGGCACCCCAACCAGGACTAGAACCTGGTGTGCCGGCACCGCAAGGTGGAGGATTAGCCTGTTAAGCCACGGTGCCAGCCGGAATTTAAATTTTTAAAAAAAATATTTGTTTGTTTATTTGAAAGAGTTACACAGAGAGAAGAAGGAGAGGCAGAGAGAGACATTGTCCATCTGCTGGTACACTCCCCAAATGGCCGCCAACAGCCAGAGATGTGCCGATCCAAAGCCAGGAGCCAGGAGCTTCCTTTGGGTCTCCCACACAGGTGAAGGGGCCCAAGGGCTTGGCCCATCTTCTACCGCTTTGCCAGGCCATTGCAGAGAGCTGGATCAAAAGTAGAGCAGCCAGGACTCCAACTGGTACTCAAATGGGATGCTGGCACTGCGGGTGGCAGCTTTACCCACTAATGCCACAGCGCCGTCCCCAGAATTTAAAGTTTTAAGATTCACTATAATCTTCAGAGGTGGCAAGTCCAGGATTTGGATATAGATCTCTGTGCTCCAAATCTATACTTTTTTTCCAAAGATTTATTTACTTATCTGAAGGGCAGAGTTAGAGAGAAATCTTCCATCTGCTGGCTTATTCCCCAGATGCCTGCAGTGGCTGGAGCTGGGCCAGGCCAAAGGCAGGAGCCAGGAACATCTTCCTAGTCTCCCACATGCACTAGGACCATCTTCCTCTGCTTTCCCAGGTGCATTAGCTGGGAGCTGAATTGGAAGTGGAGCAACCAGGACTCAAATTGGCATTATAATTACCTTTTAAGCTTCTTTTCACGCTTGATTTAGATCAAATTTCTCTGATACACACCATTGTAGCATAGAGCTCTGTAAACTAAGCAAACAAATAATTCTTATTTCCTGCTCTTGACCTACTAGATTAATCAGTAGGTGATTCACCTGTATCCCCATAGAGCTGAACAAGAGGCAGAATCCATTTTGGTTTTTACATTTGATGATAGGACTTTCCTACTCGAGTCCTTGCTGTTATGTAGAAATACAAATCCTCATTGGGCATGGTTGTATGCAGCAAGCTATAAGAGAGGCAGCATGTTGTGTTAGAAGGAACACTGGGCCATCGCCATGGCTCACTTGGCTAATCCTCTGCCTGCGGTGCTGGCACCCTGGGTTCTAGTCCCGGTTGGGGTGCTGGATACTAGTCCTGGTTGCTCCTCTTCCAGTCCTGCTCTCTGCTGTGGCCCAGGAGGGCAGTGGAGGATGGCCCAAGTGTTTGGGTCCCTGCACCCGCATGGGAGACCAGGAGGAAGCACCTGGCTCCTGGCTTCGGATCGGCACAGCTCTGGCCATTGCCATCATTTGGAGAGTGAACCAATGGAAGAAAGACCTTTCTCTGTCTCTCTCTCTCTCACTGTCTAACTCTGGGAACACTGGAACTTTGCCTTCTGCCCCTGCAAGGATCGATAGGATATTGATAATGGGTGCAAGTGGAGTAGGAGGAAAAAGTACAGTTTTTATTGGCCAGGAGCTTCCAATTTCTCAGAGCCTCATCTCTTCCTTAGTAAAATGTGTTTATCCTCTCTGCCCTGCCTGCCTCCCAGGGAGGTAATGAGGATGTGAGAGGGAGCTCACACAATTGTTTGGGAAGCTAGGAGGGCTACGTAAGCTTAAAAGGTAATTATAATAACGCCGGAGGGCTGTGCCTCTCATCTAATGAGGGGCGCTTGTCCTGCACATGCCCTCTCACCTTCTCCCCCTTGCTTCCTGCTTCTACATCGCATCGTCTCCCTCTCCTTTCCTCACTTTTATCCTCTGCCTCCTTTTCTCCCTCCTGCTGGAGTTTATGACCTTGGCTAATGAGACAAATATGGCTCCTCACATCAAGGGTGGGGAATTAAGGCCTGGTTATAGCCCAATTTAATTTTCATGATCTCTTGAACAAGTGAATGAATGCTTGGGAAACAGGCTGCTCTTGGCCCGATGCCGGCCCAGGCTGAGTCGGGGCAGCCGTTACCCAGACTAGCTCATCGCACTCCTGGTAGACATTTCAATTAAAAGTCATTACCCTTCCTTCCAAGCCTTCCTCAGCAGAGGCAGCCACCAGCCCTGGGTTTTAGTCTCAGTTCTTCCACTTAGCTAGCAACTTTCAGTGAGCCCTTTAACTTCTCTAAGCCTTATCTTCCTCACTTATAAAATGGGGATATTAAGGATACCTGTGCATTCTTTCACACAGAGCTATTTTGAGGATTGCATTAAATCAGATAAGTGAAGGTGATTTTATATTGGCAAATTCTATATGCTTTTTTTTTGTTGTTGTAATGTAGCATGCTAACCATTCACATTTTTAATGAATTCTTGTAAATAAAAATTGTAGTGGAATGTTTTTGAAGAGCATATTTGCCTTTCCTGGTTCTGCTGTGATTATCTGTGGTATGAAGTAAGACTCTGAAGAGGTTTAATTACCATCAAATTCTGTATAGCACACACATCTATATAGCGTTAAATCTAAAAAGTAGAGTTTTGTAGAAGTTAGAAGCCATGTAACTATTGATCTTTCTAGTCTGCAAACAAAGACTGGGTCCCTCTCCCTGGTTATTTTGAGAGCCTTGGAAATACCTTTTTTCCTGTCTTTAGTATCCTGTCTTTCTGGGGATTCTTCTGTTTTCACAGTCTTGTAAATTACCCAGTTGTTGCTCTGGGCTTCTTTTATTTCTTCTGTGTGGACATGGAATCTCTCTACAGCTAGTTGGTCTTTATTCCTTGAATAGCTCTGAGCTGTTTCCTTTGGGCCTTACTCTGTCTACCAAGGGAAGGTAGGTGAAGTAATTTCATTGATGGCTGCCATTCTGTTTCTCCTCTTTTCTGTCTTAAACTGTCTATGATTGAAGAGGAATTTACTGTATCAGTGAGGCTCTACTCTGCTCACACAATCCTCTATATTTTATCAATCAGTAAAATATAGTTTGTTAGAAGTATTTTATTTATAAGTTTATCTGATTTATATCATTAAGATGTCCTCTTCTCCCTGTCTTCTAAATGCTTGCATGCTCCAAAACCCTGTCCCTGGCCTTCTTTTTACGTGTGGTCACTTCTGAACCATATCTGGTCCATTCATTTACTTTTCACTCATAGCTGAGAGGAAGGCATTCTGGGAACATATGAGCATAATTCTCTTTTTTTCTTGACTTCAATGTTGAGCAATTTGGCTTCTGAGCCAGGTGGGAACTAAGATTTTTGGTGACTGGGAAAGATGTTAAATTCCTGCTCCTGCTGTGTATTTTGTGATGTGTACACTGGTTGAAGTGGATGGCTGTCAGCACAAAGCACATCCATGTGCACACTGATCTGTCTGTTGCAGGTGCAAACATCTGAGATTAAGTTTATGTGATACAAGGGACCAGCCATATCTGTTACAAATACTTTAGCAGACATACAGAAATAGGGAAATCTTGAAAGAAAAACTAAGCTATTGGAGGAGAGATCCAATAGATCTAACATATGAATAGATGATGTTTCAGAAGGAAAATGATGAAGTAAAAATAGTATGAAAAATTTCATCACCAACAATGACAAAACAGCTTCAGGAGGAAAATTCCCATAAGGTGAGTATTGACTTAAACTATTTATGTGCTCATAATTCTCACATTCATCACTTTGGACTCAACCTGTTTCTTAAGATGCACCCTACGCTTACTCAACATTTGCACTGAGGAATTCAATTAAGTTTTCCAGGCCAACACAGTACAAATTATAAAACTTGTGATTTCTTCTCTTCTCCCATCCAAATGTGCCCCTTTCTCAATCTCACCTGTCAGTAGGCACTACCATTCTTATCATTGCTCAAGCCAAAGATCTGGGGTCATCTTTGGTTCTTATGTGTATCCCATACCCTGCACCAAGGCTACTAGTTGACTTTCTTTTCAGTATATATTTCCCATCTGACCACATTTCACCCCCGTAGTCCAAACCACCATTGCTTTTTTTATCTACATTACTGCAAGAGCTTCTTGTGAAATTGAGGTGAAATAAGAAATATTTATTCGGACTCTGTCCTCATTCTAAAATTTAGCCTTTTTATCTGGTCCCTAGAACAGAGCTTCTAAGATCTTTTAATTTCTGAGTGATTAGAATGGCCGAAGGGGTCTGCACTGTGGTGTACTAGGTAAAGCTGCTGCCTGTGGTGTCAGAATCCTTTATGATTGACAATTCAAGTCCCAGTTGCTGTATTTCTTATCCATCTTCCTACTAATGCATCAGGGAAAACAGCAGAAGATGACCCAAGTACTTGGACCCTTGTGTCTATGTAGGAGACATGGAGGAAACTCCTGACTCCTGGCTTTGGACTTGCCCAGCTCCAGCCATTGAGGCCATTTTGGGAGTGAGCCATTTTGGGAGTGAAAGGCAGAGATTTAGAGAGAGATGAGGGAAGAGTTATCGATCTTCTGTCTGATGGTTCACTCCCAAAATGGATGTAACAGCTGGAGCTGGGTCAGGTTGAAGCCAGAAACCAGGGGCTTCTTCAGGGCCTCTCACCTGGATGCAGGGCCCCAAGCATTTAAGCCATCTTCCACTACTTTTCCAGGTACATTATCAAGGAGCTGGATGGGAATTGGGCACTGCAGACCTGAACTGCTGCCCATATGGGATTCCACCACTACAGGTGGCAGCTTAACCTCCTATGACACAACGCCCACCCCTGAAATGGATCTTGATGGGTTCCGGGATAGCCTCTTAGTGAGAGGTGGTTGCCAGGAGTCTAGCCATGTGCTTAGAGGGTAGGTGCTTTCAGAAAGAGGTACTGAATGTTAAGCTGATCACTACTGATCAGTGATTTAATCAATCATACCTACACAGTGAAACATTCATAGGAACACAGATGGACAGAGTTTGGAGAACTTTTGGATTGCTAAACACCTGGAGTGACTTGGAGGGTCTACGCTCAGAAAGGACATGGAATCTCTGTTTCATCTTTCATACCTTGTCTATGTATCTTTTGTATATGGCTATTCATCTGTATCCTTTGTAATATCCTTAAAACAAATGGCAAAATATTTGTGAAATGTTACCCTGAGTTCTATGAATGGCTCTAGCAAATTGAATCTGAGGAGTGAGTCTTGGGAATCTGAATGTATAGCTTAGGTGAGAAGCACAGGTCACAAACTGTGACTTGTAATTGACGTCTGAAATGGGACTGAGCCCTCAACTTGTGGGATAGTACCTCCTGGTAGAGAGGGTCAGAGTTCAGTTAAATTGTAGGATACCCCTAAAATTGTATCTACAGGTGAGCTTTTTTTTTTTTTTTATTTGACAGAGTTAGACAGTGAGATAGAGAGAAAGATCTTCACCCTGCAAATGGCCACTATGGCTGGTGTGCTGCGCTGATCCGAAGCCAGGAGCCAGGTGCTTCCCCTGGTCTCCCATGCAGGTGCAGGGCCCAAGCACTTGGGCCATCCTCCACTGCCTTCCTGGGCCACAGCAGAGAGCTGGACTGGAAGAGGAGCAACCAGGACTAGAACCTGGACCCATAGTGAGCTGACTCTTGGTTTGTGGAGAGGAAACCTTACAATTTGGTATCAGAATTGTTTTGTGAGTGACTGAGAATATGGAGAAGAGTTTTTTTTTTTTTCCTTAAACTCAGAATTTTAATTCTCTCTCTCATTCCCACATATGTGGTTCTTTACCTGGAACTCAGAGTGAATCTTTCAGTTCGTTATTTCAGTTTGGTATTTTCTGGTTCCAGTCCTCCCAAAAACTTCCTATGATATGTGTAAAAATATCCAAATTTCTTCCCATGGGCTGAAAGACCCCACATGATTTGCTTGGACATTCTTTAGTTATCTCTTCTTTGCTGTCCTTTTCCATCAATTCACTCTCCTCATACAGATTCTCTCATTATTTTGAATAACTCCAGCCTATTCCTCCTTAAGGGCTATTGTTCTTCCTATTTCCTCTGCCTTAAATTTAATTCTACCAGAGTTCTAGAGAAATCTGGCCTAATTTATTTCTAAACTCTTATAGCTTATTTTCCAAAATGGGATAATTTTGAATGTGTAATGAATTGTTATTAACAATTATGTCAGGAAATGAAAGTCAACCGAAACCATCCCAGGTATAAATGGTCATCGTGGGATATTTTCATGGCCTGCTCCCTTACTTCTCTTAGGTCTCACATTAAATATCATCCTCCTAGAAGTGCCACCGTATTTAAAATAGATACTTGCCCAAATCTTTAGCCTTAGATTTCCCTGATCATCCTGTATTTTTCCTCAAAATACCCAATATAAAATTTTATGGTGAGATTATTCGGTTATTTATTGAATGTCAGCCCTTTTTTCTAAAATATAGAGCCCACAAGACAAGGACCATGTGTGTGTTGCTTAACACCTTAACTTTGATGTCAAGAGCACGTGGTCCATGCTCTGGAAAGGTTTTTGGAATGGATGAATACGATCCTAGTCAAAGCTTTAGTAGAAAACCTCCTCACCTCTTCCTGCCTCATCTTGGAAAAAAAACCTCAGCATTCTGGGGCTTGGTGTTAGGGCAGTCAGAGAAATGGCATCCAGTCCGAGGTCAATATTCAAGGGTTGCAATGTGAGTTGGATGGGACATCATGTCTTTAGGCATAGTCTGGTCTAAGCATGTGTCATTGTTGGGTTTACATGTGTTCTTTTCAGTCTGGGATAGAAAAGCAGTCAGCGGTTGATATTTAGAAAGCAGAGGTCAGCACCCTCCAGGAGGGGAGTTTGACTGGTCAGGGTCATGCAGGGTAGAAATCGCAGCCACTCCTGGTGAAGGTGACACATGGCTTCCGGGCCCAGTGAGGGAGGGATCTGGATTACAAGTCAGGATGTCTTTGGTAAAACAGGGTTTGCTAAGTTAGTATGATCCTAGGGATGATTGATTTTCAAGCTAGGATATATTCTTTTTACTTTCTGACATTTCTCTCTTTCTCCTGGTGCTCATTCTAGGATTTATGGAAAATTATTTCTATGACTGGTAAAGCTAAAGCTGGGGGAAGGTCATGTCATCATAGTTGGATAAAGTGGTCAAACTAAAAAATAGCTTCATTCTGCAAACTGAGAGATGGAAAAAAAAAGTTCTTAGTGGCCTGGAAATCAGGTTTATATTTCACACAACTTCTTACACTGAAATCTCTGTGATTTCAAAGTATCATTTTTTTTCATCTATAAAATGAGGGGATTGACAAGTTAAATTTTCAAGGGTTTGGTTTAAGGATTGAGTCTGAAAGGATTAATCTTAATCTTAAAGGATTCTGTCAATTCTGAAAAAAATCACTAATTCATTATTTGATGACTCTTTTTAATTCAGGAATCTTCCATGTGCTGGAACTGTACTAGGTTTTTGATAAATAGATGTAAAAGAATGAGACTCTCTGCCCTTAAGAACTTTGGGTCTAAGAAGACAGAGAGGCCGATGAGTGAGCTGGCAGGGCAATGTGCACATGAACACCAGGCTAGAGTCAGGGAGACTACAGGAAGAAGTACAGTCTGAGTTGAGATCTTTCAGGAAAACTTCAATGGAGAGTGGGGGAAGAATAATCCTGACGGAAGGAAGAATACATACAATATCAAAGAAGCATGGTGGTCCAGGGTTAATCAGGGAATGGATTGCAGTTCTGTAGCGGCTATAGAGAATGGCTCAAAGTGAGGCTGAAAAGATTAACGTCAGGTGGATAAAGAGCTTGACTAATATTTCTCATTTTTTCCTTAAAGCACTTGTGGTTTATCAATTAGGAATACTTTAGGCTGCAAGTAATAGGCTTTCCAGTGGATAGCGATTTAAACAGTTAAAATATTACATTTTATCAGAACAAGAAGACTACAGAGAGTTTATTCCAGTTTGACATAGCATCTCAACAATGTCTTCAAATACTCAGAATCTTCCTTTTTCTCTAGTGTGCACATTATGTTGATTTTTCCATTCTTAGGCTGTCTGCCTCATGGTCATGTTTTGTTCACATAATGTTAGATACTGTGTAATAAAAGATAACTTCCTCAATTATAAGTGGCTTAATAGAATGAAAGTTTTTTCTCCCTTCCATGAGGTTTACTGATAAGCAAGTGGCTTTTCTTAAAGTGGTTTTCATCTTCTTCTCTACTAGATTCAATATCTCTTCCAAGATTATTTTCATCAGATTGCGAGGGGAAAAAATATGGAAGACCATGCTCGAGTGCTTTCTTGTGCTAGTCCTGCAAGTATTGTACAGTACTTTCCCATATTCTATTGGCTAGAATTCAGTTATATCTAACTCAAGGGAAAACGAGAAATGAAGGGCATTAGTGAGCCTTGAAGAAGAGGAACATACTTTGTTGCTATGCTAGCTAGCAGTCTCTTCCATAGGCTATAAAGTGGATAATGCAACTTGAAATACCACTGTCTACAATACCACTTTCAAAGGAGGAAGAAAGGGGGCAGAGATGGTGCTAGAAAGTTCTCTTAGGTTTGCACCTCTTTTTTCCTGGAAACTTTCTGGAAGGCTTTCTCTTTTATGCCCTTCATCAAAGCTATATCACATGTTCATCCTTATCTAGATACAGTGAGGTGGGAAAAGTAAGCATCTGAATGGGGAATGATTTATGTAAGATATCTTGAATCAGACCCTAGAATTTTGGGGGAATGTACTTGTCTTCGAATGTGTCAGATCTCTCTAATGCTTGAATAAAATTGCACTTCGTTTAGCTAAGAAAAAGCAGAAAGAATAGTGATCGAGTAGTCCACCAAAAGTGCCCACCAAGGGAGATTTTTTTGAGCAGAGAGAGTGGCATGATCTGATTTGTAGGTTAGGATGATCTTGCTGGAAAATAGATTGCAAAAAGTCTTCCTGTTCTGAAGCACAGGCACTGGTTTATCTCAGGGAGTGTTAAATTCTAACAAGGTCAGAGAAAATCTTGCAGAGGACTCAACAAAGTAGATGTCTCAAAACTTGTGAAGAAAGATCCAAATCTTTGATTCCAGAAATAAAATTTCTATTGAATAATTAAAGTCTGTGTCGTTGTGATTGATGAGCCAGGAAGATGTTTTAAATTTTTTCATGAAACAAAAATGCTTCTTTCCCTTTGAAACCTTGGATATTTTTATTTCTCATACAGACTGCAATCTTCAACTATGAACAGCCTTTACTATCCACAAATGAATGGTACCACATTTAGATCATAATTTGACTTTCTTTGAGCTTATAAGAACTGCATGTCTGAGCTTGGGTAAGATTGACATTAACTATGGAGTTAGTTGACCAGCATTTTGGATTTTTAGAGGATAGAAATTAGTGATATAGAAAGAGGATAATGTAACCCAAAGTAAATCTGAGATTTTAATAAGTGCAGAACACAGAAAAGTAATTGTATGTAAAATCACTCATTAGTTTATGATTTTGGATATATTGTTTAAGCTCCATTGATGGCCTAAAGATCATATAGGATGATAAATTGCTCTGCATTCAACACCTGCCTTTAGCTAGGTTTGGACCACATGACTTACTAATTTTGGACAATGAAATGTGAGCAGAACTGGTGTTTATGTCTTTGGGTCTAGGCCATTAAAAATCAATACACCTGTTTTATCTTTCTTTTCTCCATCTGTATCTGACCTTGGATTCTATGTATTTCAGACATAATAGTTGCAGGTTAGAGAAGGGCCACTGACCCAACTTTGTAGGAGCAAGAAATAATTCTATCCAGATAAGGAAGTACTCTGTATGTGGTAGTTACTACATTGGCACTATTATAATTATAAAACAGGTACTATTTTTACTGCTATCTCAGCCCCTAGAATCTAATCCCCTATTGGCTTGATTAAGTTTGGTCAGGACTCAAGACTTTCTTTCAAGCTCATAGTCTTCTACAAGATGTCCATGGCCTCTGCCCTCTATGCAGGGAGCTTATAAGTACTTGGAATATGGACAGCACAGAGTCCATACTGAAAGGAAATCCATGCTGAGTCCCACCTGGCCCACAAGTTGATGGGTCCTCCTTTCCCCTGGAACTTAGCCCCTTCCACTCCTCCCTCTTCAGTTTCAGTCTCTCTGCTTTCTCATCTCTTTCTCCATCCTCAGGAAAGTACTGTCCTTGAACATATAAATGCATGCACACAACTTCTGTTTTGTGTTTCAAATAGGGTTTATTTTTTGTACCTTCATTTGTGTTTTGGGGAGAACAAGGTAAGGAGAGATGGCCTTCAGCTAAAAGTGAGAGATCAGAGGATCAGAGAAATACACCAGAACCCATACATTATGAATTTGAACAGTGGTATGTTATTTTCATTGACATGATTATTAATAATTAATAGATGAAACATATGCCACTGAGAGATGACATCATTCACCAGAAGGGAATTCACGGAAACAATTTTTGAGGAATTTATTATATGGCAAATATTCATCCTGAACCACCAAAACACTTATCTACTTCTATCAGAAGTAAACAGTCACATTAAATGCCAATGCATAGATGCCAGTAGCCAAAGAAGACACAGAGGAACCAACAGTTTCTAAAAGTTGTTTCCAAAGTTCCATATACTTTTTTATCTTCTCATTTACATTTTAATTTTAATTAGTTTTTAACAGACGTAGTGTTATTTGTACATATAAATCTAAGAATATAATTTTTTCTTTTCTCTTTTTCTCTCTTTTAGATTTTGGGATAACATTTTAAATTTACATTACAGGGGCTGGCACTGTGGCATAGTGGGTAAAGCTGCTGCCTGCAGTGCCGGCATCCCATATGGGCATTGGTTCGATTCCTGGCTGCTTCACTTCTGGTCCAGCTCCCTGCTATGGCCTGGGGAAGCAGTAGAAGATGGTGCAAATCCTTGGGACCCTGCACTTGAATGGGAGACCTGGAAGAAGCTCCTGGCTACTGGCTTCAGATTAGTGCAGCTCCAGCCATTGCAACCATCTGGGGAGTGAACCAGCGGATTGAAAACCTCTCTCTCTCTCTTTGCCTCTGCCTCCCTGTAACTTTGCCTTTTTTTTTTTTTTTTTTGACAGGCAGAGTGGATAGTGAGAGAGAGAGAGACAGAGAGAAAGGTCTTCCTTTGCCGTTGGTTCACCCTCCAATGGCCGCCGCGGTAGGCGCACCGCGCTGATCCGAAGGCAGGAGCCAGGTGCTTCTTCTGGTCTCCCGTGGGGTGCAGGGCACAAGCCCTTGGGCCATCCTCCACTGCACTCCCTGGCCACAGCAGAGAGCTGGCCTGGAAGAGGGGCAACTGGGATAGAATCCGACGCCCCGACGGGGACTAGAACCCGGTGTACCGGCGCCGCAAGGCGGAGGATTAGCCTAGTGAGCCGTGGTGCCGGCCAACTTTGCCTTTTAAATAAATAAATATTTCTCTGTTTTTCTAATTTTTTATTTATTTATTTGAGAGGTAGAGCTACAGACTGTGAGAGGGAAAGGATACAGAGAGAAAGGTCTTTCATCTGCTGATTCACTCCCCAAATGACTGCAAAGGCTGGAACTGTGCTCATCTGAAGCCAAGAGCCAGGAGCCTCCTCCAGGTCTCCCACTTGGGTGCAGAGGCCCAAGCACTTGGGCCATCTTCTACTGCTTTTCCAGGCCATAGCAGAGAGCTGGATTGAAAGAGGAGCAGCTGGGACCAGAACCAGTGCCCATATGGGATGCAGGTGCAGCAGGCAGAGGATTAACCTACTGTATCACAGCACTGGTCCCATGAATAAATCTTTACAAAAATTTACAGCAAAAAGACTTAATGCTTTACCATGTAAGAAGTTTGCTAAGAAAAAGCAAAGGGACCCTAGTTTAGCTGGAATATAGACAACAACTATAAACAATAATTGAATGGAAAAATGACCATTTCACCCATATATAGTACATTTTAAAGTACTCACAAGTCATTAAAACTATAGTAATGAAACATTTTTAACCATTGGTTTGACAAGGGTATAAAACAAATTTTACAAAGCTATATTTGCAGCAATACTGATACACAAAGACATTTCTTTCTTTTTTTGTTCATTTTTTGAAATTTAACTTCCACACATAAGGGAGAACACGCGGTAGTGGGCATCTTCTGATGTCCCAGTGGTCCTTTCTTCCTAATACTTATGCATTTGTGTTTGTCATCCTTCTTGAGAATTAGATAGTCCTCAGGATTTGCTTCTAATCGGTAGAGTATGATGAAAATGACAGGATGGTACTTTTAATATTAATTGATAAAAGACTGTGACAGCTTGTTAAGAGTCTCTTTGAGGTCCTCTCATTTGCCCCTAATGCAGAAGCTAATTTCACTGGAGAGTAGCCTGATATGATGTGATATGATATGATATGATATATATACATATATATATATATATATGAATGCACAGATATGAGAAACTCTAATTTCCTTCTTTTGAGGAATTTATAATCTATAGGAATGATATAATGCATATTTTAATAAATGCAAAGGGCTATAGCAACACATATTAAGGAACAATGAGGGGCCAGCACTGTGGCATAGCTGGTAGAGCCACTGCCTGCAGTGCTGGTGTCCTATATGGTGCCGGTTCAAGTCCTGGCTGCTCCACTTCTGATCCCGCTCTCTGCTATGGCCTGGGAAAGTAGTGGAAGATGGCCTAAGTCCTTGGGCCCCTGCACCCACGTGGGAAACCCAGAAGAAGCTCCTGGTTCCTGGCTTCGGATCGGTGCAGCTCCAGCCATTGTGGCCATCCTGGGAGTGAGCCAGAGGATGGAAGACCTCTCTTTCTCTCTCTGCCTCTGCATCTCTGTAACTCTGCCTTTCAAATAAATAAACAAATCTTTAAAAAAATGGAACAATGAATTGAAATTGTCAAGAAATATTGTCAAGAAATAGAGCAAGTGATGCACATTTTCTGAAGATGATGTAGTATAAAGCAGACTGCATAGCTCAATTCAGAGATGGAACATCAGCAAGTTGTTGTTAGAGAAACAGACTGAGACTTGTTCATTCTTATTTCTGTTCTGGTCCAAGGAAGTAACTATCTAGATGGGAATTGCATGGATTAGCTGGGGAAATGCAAATAACTCAGAAGATGACACAGAACACAGTGACACAGTGATAACAGAAGCAGGGGTCTGAGTAAGAATCAGATGTGAACTCTGATCTAAGCTGTTTCTTGCTGAGGATTTCCTCAGTGGTGACTGATGGTTCAGAACCTAACAGCAGGTTCTTCTATATGAATTGTTGCATAGTATTTCCTGTTAACATTTGTTTCATAGCTAATGTTCATTAAACAATATTTATAAAGCTATATTATCAACTTTAAAGAAACATTTTATTAGGGGTAGGTGTTGTGGGGCCAAGTTGCTATTTGGGATGCTTGCATCCTGTATCAGAGTCCCGCCTCTGATTCTCATCCAGTTTTCTGTGCACTTGGATACCTGTTACCCACTTGGGAAACTTAGTTGGAACTCGTAGCTCCTGGCTTCAGCCCGACCCTGCTCTGATTGCTGTGGGCATTCGGAAAGTATACCAAATGGATCAAAGATCTCTCTGTCTCTGTTACTATTTCTTTCAGTAAATAAATAAAGATTGAAATTTTTATTAAAGCAAAAGAAACAGAAAAATATACAGATCATAAATGCACAGTTTGGTGGGTTTTCACAAATGGAACACACCTATGTGGTCAGCACCTAGATAAAGATAGAACACTCCAGGAGCTGTCTTTGTGTTTCTGTTGAATATTTAACTTTAAAAAAAGATTTATTTTAAAATAATTCTAGAATTCAAGTTGAAAAAGGTAGTATAGGGAGTCCCTATCTATCTGTTCTTCACTCTGTTTCCCCTATGTTAACATCTGACCTAACTGTGATACAATTATCAAAGAGACATGGGAAGTAACTTGAACCACCTCTAGTGGCCAGATCTTGGATGCCTTGAGCAATAACAATAAGGACAAAAATAAATCCTTAAAGCAATGAATTTTAGCCTATGGAATAGGATACATATCCATAAATAAAATTTATATAAATAATTGAATAAGTAGAAGAGAAAAGACATCTCTTAAAAGTAGAATTCAAATTAATACACTAGGAAATAGAATATACTAGGAAATAGAAGCTCACCATTAGACAAACACCATACTAATTGTTATGAAAACAATAATCATTGATAGATGCTGAAAGTAGTTGGTAGTTGTATGATGAAAAACAGAACAGTTGCATGGTCTCAAATCATTTTCCTATAAGATACTTATTAATTACAAAGGGGAAAATAGTAGCTTTCCAAATGGAGAAAATTTGCAGATGTCAACTTAATCTAGTAATAAAAATTAACATAACCAGTGGTAAGAACTATTGAATTAATGCTCCTCTTGATATGATGCCCTGAGAAGGTACAACATCACTTCTGCAGTATTCTTGCCCAAATTACATAACTTCAATGCACTGATCAAAAGCCTTGAACAAACTGAAATTGAGAAGCATCTTGCCAGTCTCTTTAAAAGTGCCAAGGTTAAGAAAGGCAAAGGCTGAGCAACTGTACCAGACTGGAAGATTCAGAGGATATACAATAACTTAATGCAATGTGAGATCCTGGATTAGAAAAAAAAAAACAACCAATAAACAAAACAACAGGAGGAACCTGTGAAATCCAAGTTAGTTCTGAAGATTAACTAGTAGTATATTAATTTAATTTTCAACAGAAGAAAGAATAACTAGTACATACATACAATTTACTTTGTGTCCAGTCCTATTGTGATATATATATATATATATATATATATATATATATACATTCCTCATTAGTTATATTTCACAGATGAGGCAGTTGAAGCATAAATAGGTTAGGCTGTGTCCAGTTACACAGTTAGTGAGCAACCAAGTAGGGATCAAACCTGGCTGTCTGGCTCCCAGGCCCTGTGGTTAACCTCCTAGCTTTCTGTTTCCTAGCAGAATTCCTTTAGGTACAGCAAAGGACCCATTTGTGCATGCATCCTTGGATCCAGTAGACCAAAGCAAGCAGCATTTCCACACTGTCTTCACAGTGGGTTGGAGCCAAGACCTTCCTTCCTGGCTGGGATACCCCTCACAAAGACATCTTTCCCCCTAAGATTCTAAAATAGAAGCTTGGAGTTCTGTCTTCCCACAGAAAACATCTACATCTATATTTATCCCTTTTCCAGAAGCTGAGGAGACCCAGTTCATGCTAATTGCAGTTTACCAAACAAGCTGATTCCTAACCCTGAGAACATTTTTGCTATTGAAAGCGCCTAAAACTTGTGAAAATGAACAAATGGCAAACTGCTCTGCTCTTTTTTCTTCCCACGCATGATTACATTTTTTGCCTATTAACTCTGCAATTGCACCATGGGCATGACAGAGGGATGAGCAAGGGTTCCAGCAACCCCTTATCTGCACACAGCATGCACTTGGGGTTAGTTTACACACAAATTTCAGACTTGGGAGGACCTGGCCAGCCACTGCAGGAAATGAGATCCTCAGATGAGTCTTAGGCCAGTAACTTAGAATTTATTGATTGATTTTAAAACCTTTTTAACACTGTATTCTTTTATTTTTGTTAAGAAAACAGATTCCATGTATTTCATAGATACCATTCTAAGAAGATAACCATACTTCCTGCCCTCCCACTTCTTTTCTTCCTTTCCTCTTTCTTTCCTTTAATTTTTGCAATAACATAATTTCAATTTATTTTATAACCACAGGCTTAATGCATCATTAGCCATAATGTTCAACAAGTAAAAAGTAGAAGGACCATTGTTCCACAGGGGGAAAGTCAAAGGCTAAAAACAGTAATTAAGTTGTGAAATGTCAATTTCATTCTGATATGTTTTCGTACTCTATACTAACTACAATATATCAGAGAAAATATATAATGTTTGTCTTTTTTTTTGGTTGGCTTATTTCACTGAATTTAGTGGTCTACAGTTGCATTCATTTTATTTCAAAAGATAGGATTTCATTTTTTAAGGCTTAGTAATATTCCGTTGTGTATATATACACCACATTTTCTTTATCTAGTCATCAGTTGATGGACATCTGGGTTGATTTAATAGCTATTGTGGATTGAGCTGCAATAAACATGAGGGGTATAAATAATTCTTTCATATGCTGATTTCATTCCCTTTGGAAACCCCAATCCCAGGAGTGGGATGGCTCTGAAAATAGATCTACCATGTCTGATACATTTTTACCTGATTTGTAAAAGTATTATAATCTATTGCATTAATTTCCTTTCTTAATTTAATTTGTAGAAACCCCAGAAGACTTGAACACACATATATCCAGCAGCTAGTGTGAACAACAGAGAACATTTGGCCAAACAACTCTCCCCACACATATCATGCACACATACATACATGTATTTATTTACTGAATATGTTCCAAAGTTATATACTCTTGCCTTGGACATTGGCATATATATATATATATATATATATATTTATTTATTTATTTAGAAGGAAACTACAGCTTCCTTGTAACAGAGATTTAAATGAGACAAGATTGCAGAACCTACAAATTAGAGCTGACCTTTTGATTTTCTGTTGATTGGGAAGATTTTCAGAATTGAACAGCATGAATTAGCCAGCAGGATAGAGGAATGACCATGGGGTTGAACGTTCAGTCATGGTATTGTGGAGCACCATTTTTGGAAGTTCTGTTGCATTCTTTGCCTGCAACCTCCCTTCCTCTCTTCTCTCCTTTACCTTATGCTTTGCTTCAGCAGGTTGACTTAATTAACCATGAGAGCCCCTGATCTGTGCCTCTCCACCCTTATCTTTGTGATTTATTTTTCTTTTTTCCTTTACTTTCTTCTCTCACTCTTTACCACCACCTACCCCATAGCTTACTCATTTGCCCAGACCTGACCTCACGGCAACTTCTTCCAAAATGTAACTCCCCCCTTTTTAAATGTATGTCTCTTCTTACCCGCAAGAAGGAAATACCCATTATTGTCTTTTTTTCTGGAGCAGTGTTTTTCTGGCCCTTGTACTTTTGTTTTTTTACTTGCTTGTGTGCATAACCTAGCTTCTTTTCTAGATTATAAGCTCCTGGAGGGTAGCAGTCCTGCTTGATTGATCTTTTGATCACTGCATTTCAGAGTGTCTTGTATCTACCAGTGCTATATTACTATTTGTTGTATGAATGCCTAAGGCCTCACAATGATTGCCTAACTCATTAATGCTCAGGCATTGGTGTGGTCTGCTTTTCAAATGCATCATTCTCTGGTTTGAATGGCTGGAGACAGGGAGTACAAGACCCATTTCAGGGCTGGGATCCTTTGAGACAGCTTCAGTGGGCGCCACTGTTCCCAAGCACAGTGGAGGTCCTTGTGATGCTGCTCTCTGGCCCCTGGGAGTGAGCGTGAGAATCCCAGTGTGCTACTTCAGGGGCCTGGAGAGCTGACAGATGGGAAGGAGTTCTGGTCTTTTCTGACAGGCAGGATTCTCAGTGCAATTGGAAATTTAAAAAAGAGCAAAGAGACCAATTCACAGAATACTTCCTTCTTTATTCAGATAAGATACATTTTCCCTGCTTTACGAGGTGAATGTCCCCTGCTCCTGATTACAAAAATCTGATTGGCATGTTAATCAAGTTATAAAGTGAGAGAAGGAGGAACTGCAACAGAGGCAGCAGCTGTTCTTTTTGCTACTGAATCCATTCAGGATATAAAATTTTTGCTGAGATATTTATTGTAAAATGGGTTTCTCCTCCCCCCTCTTCCTTTTATTTTTAACCAGTGTCACCCCAGCATCTGTTCCCCCTCATGTGAGAAATGTGTTGGAATGAGGGGTGAGAAGAATGTGCTTGCATGAGTTGGAAAGACTTCTGCAGAGTACGAGCAAAGAGGCTGCCTGTCCTACACCTGTTAAAGGCTGGAGGTGCTGGAAGGAGCTTGCTTCCCTCCTCATGACATTCACATTTTCAGATCCTAGAATTCTGAGAGACAGTTGGTAAAGACTCAGATTTTGTCAAAATATTCCCGCCAACAAGTGCTGGCCCACCTTTTGCTTGCATACTTTCAAATGTGAGAAAGTCTCATTAGCTTTCAACGAAAGTTGAATAAGGAAAGAAAACAAACATATTTCCTGAGTCTTGTTACAAGGAACAAAAGCCTACAAAGAAGCCAGTGTGAGTCAGGGGAGCAGCAGCTCACAGATTTGCATGGTTCCATGACACTTTCCAGTTCTTCTGGTCCCTAGATGACACTTCTACTCCTTGTTCCTTCTCTGGTCCACTGAAGCCATGTATGAGCACTCTGTTACTACTTCAGATTCTTGAAGACCCCTGTTTCATCACTTCCTTCCAAGGCATCATTGCGAGAATGTTCACCTTTCTAGCTAGACTCAGATGCTTTGTTTGGCCATCTGAGTCTATTCAAGGTATGGGTTCCAAATTTGAGCTAGTTGCTCTCCCTGAAGGTCTACCTGGTTTGTTCTCTTTTCCATTACATCTCACCTCAAGTCAGCATAAGCACTTTGATGACCTGGGTGTGGCTTACAGGTCATCAAAACTGGTGACTAAATAGAATTGATTTATTTTATAAGGAAAACATCCTATAGCATAGAGTCTGAAATGCATGCTTCAAGTCAGGCACTAATTTATTAAGATATGCATTCTGATTCTTGATGAAAATAAATTAAGTTGGGCTAGCTTTACCATATAAAACAGGATATAATGTAGACAAAAAGAACAATTTGGGAAAAATTAAGTTGGTGATTGGACAAGGTCTCTGAAGTTCATAACTGGAGTTGTGCATGAAGCACAGTTCAAGCATCCTAATAATTAAGACAAAAATGAAAACATAGTAAAGCACTTGGTTTTTCTGTTAGAAGGAAATGTGCCCCTTTTGGTGGATGCATTTTGTTCTACAAAACACTCACCACATAATAAATCTACTTATTTATACCCCACTGCATTCCTTCTGAAAGTAAGCTCTGTGGTACTACTGACCATGTCTGTCTTGTTCACTATCCTATGCCTCCTGCCAAGATAGCGCTAGAATTCATAGGCACGTAGAGTATTTTCTGGCCAGATTCCATAAATATTTGAGGCAGTTGATTACAACTTAAAATGAAACATTTTAAACTAGAAATTAACAATAATGACAACAGAAATATGAAAAGAAGCACAACATGAAGCTTGGTTATAGAAAGAACACAAACTAAGTTTCTGGGAGAGTCCAAAGATTCTGACCCTAGGCAAACTCATATTTGACACCAAGCTTGTGGTGGTAAGGATGGAAAAGAAGACTTACTCTATGTTATGGATCTTATGTTACAAATATAAAACATTTCACTAGTAGGAAAGCAAACATTCTCTACCACTATTTTAGGAAAATATGTGTTGTGTTGAACCCTAAATGAAAGGTAGGGAGGGTATAATGAGCCATGCTTTTAGCAAAACTCTCATTGCAAATATAGCCAATGGCTGTCCCTCACAGCATCCTGGGTTAAGAGTGGAGGGATCTGTAACAGTGACATGTAACCCAGTCTGTGACAGAGAAGGAGTGCAAATTCTATTGCTGTAGAGGGATTCTGAGGAATGTAGGAGTTGTGCTCTTTAGTTTTGCCTTTGCAGGTACTTCTGTTTGGTCACCATGGATTAAAGACAAAGACAAGTTTGGGCCCTGGAAGAAGATAGGTATACCAGTAGCACTGATCAGGTGCCACTGGTTGGTGACTTAGTCTGCTTGTGATTTTCACCCTGAATCCTGTAATGCAGACAAACTTGGTTTAGTTGATCCTGAAGGGCCCATCACTGAACCTAATTGACCTGATTAATATGGTTTAGTTTGGGTTTCCCTGGAAGCAGATGTGAGACAAGCTCTTAAATGTAGGTGGTTTATTTAGCAAGTGATCCCAGGATGCTTAAAAGGAAGAAATAGGGAAATTGAGATAAGGTAGGAGGCAGAACAAATTAGATGCTTGTTACCAACTGGTTGCCTTCCATCTGCTAACACCTACTTGGTTTGTACCTATTTAGGAAGTCGTCTTTTAATCCTCTAGCCCACTGTGTTCTTCCTTACCTTTCCTCCCATTGCATTTTGTGCTTAACTCTTGGTCATCACAAGTCACATCATGTGGTGACTCAGCATTTGTCAGGCATGTGTCTCTTCTATTGGACATTGAGTTCCTTGAAAAAAGTGGCAGCAATATTTTAATGTTCAGGTCTAGCATATAATAAACATCCAAAAATGCTTGTTGATTATATTAATGTAGACCCCCCCCAAAGTCAAGTAGAGCAATCGTTCTTTGAGAATCCACTGCATAATTCTCTTCTGTGTGGCTAGACCTGTCCTGTCTAAACAAATTCTTTGATAAAGGGTCAGCAGGAATGTCTCTCTTCTTTTGTAAGTAATACCACCAGAGGTGATTTTAGATTTTTGTTGCTATAGAAACCTCAGAAAGTACATTAACTTCAATGCAAAGGCATCTTATTCCTTAAAAATTTCATGTTTGAATGATTTAAATGCATGTCCCAGCTGGGTGATTAAATGTACTTCATGTAAGGGAAACAGTATAATGTAGAGGCTAAATGTGTGGGCTTTGGATTCCGACGGCCTGGGTTCAGCTGCTGTCTCCATCCCTTAATACCAGTGTGACCTTGAACAAGTCAGCTGAAGAAATTAAGGCTTAGAAATATTATGTATTCTTTTTGAAGAATTCACAGCTCTGCTATTTATAATTTTCATGGTAGTTAATATTAGCTTCAGAAACTTGTCTAGGGTCACACTGTTAGTATTGATAGAGTCACAATTTGACCTAGGAAAAAGAAAATAACTTTTTGCTTCCTTTCTTCTTTCATCTCCCCTCCTTTCCTGCTTTCTTTTTTTGAAGGGAAGTTCAATCTAACTTTCAGTGAGCAGGGGTTTAATTATTTTCTGTACCAAGAAAGAGTACATTCATATTTCTAGTAGTAGAAATTGTTGTATCACTCTCCATCACAAATATTGTAACCTCTCTTCAGTAGAGATGCTTTTATTTAATAGAAACCATTTACTACTACATGCAATATACCTGACCTATATGATTTCTAACCCTCAAAGTAATTTTGCAAGGAAAATCCTGTTTTCTTCATTTGGTTTTCCTGGAGGCAGGCTCTGAGTGAAGGATTCAAATGCATGTAGTTCATTTGGGAGATGATCACAGGAGACATTGATGGAGCAGCAGTAAGCAGAAAAGGGAAAGTAGACAATTAGGGGTATGTTACAAAGAAAGTCAATGCTGAGGGGAACAGAACTTAATCCTGCTGGGCAACCCTGGGAGTTAGCATGCAGTGCAACTTAAACTTACCCCAAGATGTGAGGGAGTTGGGTATTTTATATATCAATTCCCATCACTCATTGTTGAAGGTGTTCATTTTCAGTACTTGTAGCTTACCATTTGTATGTGGGCTCCTGCAGGCAGAAAATTCTTAGGCAGAGATGTGCTGATCTGGGCAGGTGGCAGGGCCCAAGGGAATATGGCTGGAGCACCTATAGTGCACCATGGGTGTGCTGATCTGAGACCTTGATTCTCTGCTTCTGATACAACTTTCTGCTAACGTGTCTGGGAAGGCAGCAGATGATGGATGGACTAAGAACTTGAACCTCTGCCACTCAGGTGTGAAAACAGTATGGAGTTCCTGGCTCCTGGCATTGGCATGGTCTAGCTATGGCTTTTGCAGCCATTGGGGGAGGATGGAAGATTTCTCTCTCTCTCCCCAACTCCGTCCCTCCCTCCCTCCTCCACTCTCCCAACCCATTGTCTCTTCCTCTCTGTCATTCTGCCTTTCAGACAGACAACAAATAAACAATAAATCTATCTTGAAAAATACGTGAAGTCCTAGAATATAACCCTACTAGGAAATAGGGCTTTTGTCAAATGGAATTAAGATGAAAACAAACTAGTGTAGGGTACGTTCCAACTCTATATGATGGCTGTCCTTATAAAATAGACATTTACACAGAAAGAATAACATGGAATGACAGAGATTGTAATCACGCTTCTGCAAGCCAGGGAGTAACAAAGATGGCCAGGAAACTACCAAGAGTTAGGAAGAGGCAAATCTGGATGTTTCAGGGGGAACATGAATTACATTACCAAGGTCTTGATTTTGAGCTTCTGACCTTCAGAAAAGTGAGACTAAATTTATGTTATTTAAAGTTACTGAGTCTGTGATATTTTGTCATATAGCCTTGGGAAAACAATACACATCCACTTGTATTTTTTTCTTTAATAAAACTTTCAATGAAGCCAGTGCTTGTGCAAGATCTGCACTTGGTGCTAGCTTGTGGATTTATCTGGGTTGCAGTTTGCATGACTTTCTTTAGGAATGTGTGAGGTCCTCAAAAAAATTGATGCTTCTGACAAAGAATAAATAAAACAATGAAGTTTGGATAAGAACACTTTCCTTATTTATTACTTGTTGGGTTGTTTGAAGTACCTTGCACTGCTCTCGGCTAAGGTGAAGTGGATCCTATTTCACAGACAGTGAAATGGAGCCATGAAGATACCCAATGTGAGACTCCAGGACCTTGCTCATCTCTGTCATCTGATATAGCCTCCTGCATGGCTCTTCCCCCTGCTCTTCCAGGAGTCTATGAGTAATTTCTACTCTGATGTGCTGTCAGGATCAGAAAAACTGGACTATGACAAAAAAAGAAGCTAAAGTAGGCTCATTCCTAGAAATTACAATCTCTGGCCTCAAATAGAGGGAGAACTGATCCACACTCCGCTGAAGGAGTTGAAGGAACATGTTCCCAAGTTGTGTTGAGAGCATAAAGGGACAGTGTATTAGGTTGTCCCCATTTGCTGATGATGTGAACTGTAGTCAACACACATGAGGAGTGTGCACAGCCCACTTCATGCCTCTGTCCTGAGACAAAAATGACTTCTGTGTGGATTCTGTTCCCTTGTATTCTGAGGTAGAAAACAATTTTAAATTCCAATATGTGTGATTTCAGAGTGTATTTAGGTCCCCATCTAAGCACCATTACTTCAGAAGAGATGTATATCTTTGCATCCCCACTGGCTGCTGTGGGTGACATAGTAATGATGGGAAGAGTGTGGGAACTGGTGCAGGGAGTTCTGGGATTGAATGTAAGAAGTGCTTGTAGTTTATGTAGTCTGCTTCCTCATATCTCTCTGTAATTGTAATATGGGCACAAAAATAGCCTTGTCACAGGGTCAAAGGATTAAATGAGGGAAAGAAAAGGATGCCAGAAGGCTCTTAAGAGGATCAAATAAATGCTCAAGCCATCAGAACTGTGCCTGTAAGCTTTCAATACCTGTTAGCTCTTCTTATTGTTATGATTGTCACTGTTAAAGAGGTAATATATACAGAATATCTGACATATGGAAAGTAGGCACATTTATTCTTTGCTAGAATGCTAATTCAACCACTGAAAATGTGTAGTGAGTCTATTAGAGTGGAAAATAATTTATATCATCTTTATCTCTTTTCCTATTTTATCTGTAGTATCCATATCTATGAAGGGGCTTCATAAAGTTCATGGAAAATATATATTATGAAAAAGCTATATATAGATTTCAAACATGTTTTATACTAAATAAACTTATAACTCAATTTTCTATTAATTTTTTTATTTACCCTCATCTGTATCTATTTATGTATCTATTGATATCATTTATCATATAAAGGTATCCAAACAAATTCTTAGGACTTTATTAAGATAAAAGACTCCTTGTGGCAGATAGAATTTACCCTTCCGAATGACAGGTATGAAACACATAGGGACAACTGCAGGGTAGTCTGGGAATACCTATATATTCTTTCTCACTCTCATGATGATGACTCTGTTAGGTGTAACTTTCATGTCACCTGTCCTTATTATGGTCTTGATCAGTGTTTGTGAAACTTTTAGTGATCTACGCATCACTTGGGAATTTCATTAAAGTGAAAATTCAGATTCAAGAGTCTGGAGTGAAACCCAGTGCTCCTCATTTGTACCAAGCCCCTGGTGATGCCAATGGTACTCAATGGCCACACTTTTAGAAACAAGGCAATAATATTCTTTTTATTGTCACCAGTTTGTTCCCTTTTATCTGGAGTTGAGTTGTAACTCTTTGTGGACCCCCTTGTCCCTTGTCAGTTCAATTAACCTGATTACTTTTGTGATTCATTTGTTCTTTCAACCTTCACTGAGCTATTACAATGTGTCAGGAATTGTCTAGGCACCAAACTTCATACATGATGTTCTGGAAGTCATGGACATGGACCTCAGTGTCATTGGTAGGAGTTCTGGTAGTTTACAGAGTTGGCTGCCTTTGATTTATTTATTTATTTTTTTGATATTCCACTGCATCTTTCCACCCATCAGAGCTGTGAATTGGGTCAGAAATAAGTGATGAGGGTATAAGTTGTTCTTTCCAATGCCAGCTAATGGCCCAGTCCTTAGCATCTGCACAGCCATTGGTTGATCATTTTGAAGCAAAATTCAACTCTTTCATTGGATTCTATACTTCATGTAGAATTACAGTGTCACACTGAGTTATGCTTAGTAGGCAACTCAGGTAAAGTCTCAAAGATAGATCTTTTTGTTCAAGTTTTTCTGTATTTATCAGAGATTTTCCTAGTCCATGGTTTCCCCAGGCTTGCTGGTTTCCTTCTTGTCTTTTGCAGATCTCTTTTACCCTCAAATTCTTATTCTTTATGCTAAGCAGTTTGTCCTAGCTCTTTGATATTTATGTACTAGTGTAGGCAAGCCATATTCGCTTCATTTGTCATCTTTTTTATAAACCAAAATCTGGAGTTAATGTTGTAGTACGGTGAGTTAAGCCATAGATTGTGACACCCGCATCCCATATTATAATTCCTGGGATTGAGTCCCACTGGGATCAAGTCCTGCCTCTACTCCCAATGCAGCTTCCTTCTGATGTGCCTATGAGGCAGCAGACGATGGCTCAAGTACTTGACTTCCTATGGGAAGTTTCTGGCTTCAGCCAGGCCCAGCCCCTGCTACTGAGGGAATTTGGGGAGTGAATCAACAGATAGAAAAATCTCTCCCTGTCCCTCTTCTCCCATACCCCTTTTTTCTTCTTTCTCTCCCTTTCTTTCTCCTTCTCTCTCTCTGTCTGCCTTTGAAAAAAATAAACAAACCTAAAAACCCCATGAAATCCCAGAAATGACCAATGAAAGAGCTTAGTTAACATCTAGCGTCCTATAAAAGAGAAAGTTATTGAGAGGAAATTACATATATTTTAATGCAAAATAATGAAGCACTACTGCCTTTTGCCACAACCATACTGTAGATGGCTGAGCAACAAGAGTCTTGCAATTACATCAGTTTGTTTTGTTTCAGTTGCAGTGGGGAAATGGAAGTAGCTTGGCAGATTCTCAATACTGATTTTCAGTTTTTAATTCTTATGAATGAAATTGCTTAA
Organism: Lepus europaeus; assembly: GCF_033115175.1. Taxonomy (NCBI): domain Eukaryota; kingdom Metazoa; phylum Chordata; class Mammalia; order Lagomorpha; family Leporidae; genus Lepus; species Lepus europaeus. Next base: position 27,857,258 of record NC_084838.1, on the reverse strand, counting down.
GTTCACGCTATATAATAAGGATTTCTTCTTGTTATTTCTATTTCTCTGATGATTTTTGTTCTTGTTTGCTATCGTACAAATTCATAAAAATGCTAGAGGCAGAATATTGTTTTAGGAAAACTTGCTTTGTCAAATTTTAAATATAAAGTGCCTCTTTTCTGCACTGTTGTGATGGGAGAGTCTTCGTAGTTCTTGGCTTTCCATGAATGAAATAATTTCTGGGCTGGGTGTTAATTGAGATGATTTGTTTGGTCACATTTCCTAAAAATCACTTACTCTGTGATTGCTTCATGTGTTCTATCGCATGTGTTTTCTCTGACCCTTTTCCTTCCTTCCTTCCTGATGGCAGCTGAACTTAAAAATGATGCAATTTCTCGCTAGATTGGTGTTCTGCTTAACTGAGCTATGTCCCCTTACATGTGAACCACATAAGTCAAGGAAGAAAATCATCCTTATTCACTACGGATTTGTTTTTCCTTCTTTGACACAAATTTTGGGTTGCTGTTTTTTGAGCTTGTTTATTGGGAGTTCAATACAACTTCCAATTTGGAAATGATATGTGATATGGCTTAACAAGTCTCATGAAGAGAATTAGAAATATCTTTGGACATCAAAGAGTTCCTTGGTGCTGACATTTTGTAGAATGTAAAAGAATCAGAAACATATGGGTTAAATTCCTGTGAAAATATAGACATTCCTCTTTGAAAACTGCTTGAGATAAGCCATATTTTGGATTTCTTCAGCTTCTGTGTTCTCTTTTTTTCTGGCTAATGTCCTATTGTGGTTTTGGGACAATACTTGAATGATCAAAAAAAAAAAAAAAAGCATCGTAAAGAGGTTTCAGAGATCTACTATTGTATTTTCTATCACTTTTTGTCTTTCTTATGGACAGTTCCACTACTCCAAATATGGGCTTCAGTGCTTTTTTTTTCTTTTCTTTCTTTCTTTCTTTTTTTTTTTTTTTTTTTTGTATTATTCCATCTTGATCATGCTTAGTTACATTTTTGGGAGATCCTGGTTAGAAGAATCAACTGTGAATCATTGTGGCTGATCATCAGTTCTTTTTTTCTAAATTTGATTGAGTCCTCAGTGATTAACATCTTTCCTATCTACCTCGCTGACTATTCTTTCTCAAACTCTTTCTTGTTGTCAGCTGCAGGATGACTAGAACTATGACCCCTGCTAGATCTTCTGAACCATGAACACTGCCTAGTACAAAGTTGGTGCACTTTTTACTAGGAGATGTTCTGCCTTCACATTCTTTCATGATGATGATTATCTTTGTTTCTGTATGTAACACATCCTTAATTATCATTTGTAAGGCTGCAATGAGTGATGACAAATTATTTCAGTTTGTTTTAGAAGGTCTTTATTTCATCTTCATTTATAAGTGAGATATTTTTTGGGTATAGTATTCTGAGTTGACAGTTTTTTTCTTTTGCAACTTGGATGGTGTTTCTCTATTCTTTCCTAGTCTGTAGTGTTGGTATTTTTTTTTAAAGATTTATTTATTTGAAAGTCAGAGTTACACAGAGAGGAGGAGAGGCAGAGATAGAGAGAGAGAGAGAGAGGTCTTCCACCCACTAGTTCACTCCCCAGTTGGCCACAATGGCTGGAAATGCACAGATCTGAAGCCAGGAGCCAGGAAGTTCCTCCTGGTATCCCAAGTGGGTGCAGGAGCCCAATGGCTTGGGCCATCTTCTACTGCTTTCCCAGGCCATAGCAGAGAACTGGATTGGAAGTGGAGCAGCCGAGACTCCCATCAGCACCCATATGGGATGCCAGCACTGCAGGTGGTGGCTTTACCCGCTATGCCACAGCGCTGGCCCCAATGTTTGTGTTTCTAATAAGCTGTCAATCTCATTGGCGATCCTTTGAAGGTAATCTGGCATTTCTTTTGTGTACATTTTACAGTCTTTGTGCTTTACTTTTGGAAGTTTCACTATAATGTATAGTGTTGAAGATCTTCTGTGGTCATGTCTATTAGAAGTTCTGTGTGCTTCATATCATTCTCCATATTAGGGAAACTTTCTGCTGTTATTTCATTGAATAGGTCCTCTAATCCATTCTATCTTTCCACACACCTCCGGGGACTCCTAAGACACATATTTTGGTGGATAGTATCCCATAAATCTTAAATACTATTTCCATTTTTTCTATTTTTTTCTTTTTGTTTGACAGATACTTCCATATTTTTACTTTTGCCTCACCGAGTCTGTTGTTAAATCTTTCCACTGTATTTTTAGACATATTGAGTTCTTCATTTCTAATATTTCATTTTGATTTTTCTTCCATATCTCTATCTCCCAACAGAATTTCTCATCCATGTCATGTATGGATTTCTTGAACTCATGAACTTGCTTCTTTGTGTTTTTGAGTAACCTCAGATCATTCTTTTGAATTTTATTTCAGGAATTTCATCAGCCTTTTCATCCTTATATTCTTTTTTATTGTTTTTAAAAGATTCATTTATTTATTTGGAGGTCAGAGTTAGAAACAGAGGGAGAGATACATGCACGTGCACACACATAGATTTTCTGTCTGCTGGTTCACTCCACAGATGGCCGCGATGCTCAAGGCTGGGCTAGGCCAAATCCAGGGGCCAGGAGCTTCACCTGGGTCTTCCATGTGGGTGCATTGGTGACAGAGGCCAAGCATTTGGGCCATCTTCTGCTGCTTTTACCAGTCTCTTAGCAGGGAGCTGGATCAGAACTGGAACAGCTGGGACAACAACTGGCACCCAAATGAGATGCTGGTGTCACAAGCAGCAGCTTTACTGCTATGCCACAATGCTGGCTCCCGTCTTCACATTTTAATATTGAAGTGTTTTGGTTTTTTTTTGGAAGTCATATTGTCTTCCTTGCTCATTTAGGCATTTGTGGAAACACTTGCTGGTTTTCTCTTCTGAGGGCTTTTATCTTTGAAATATGGCTCTTTCTATTCCTTTAGAGGATATCCAAAGGTATGTAATTGGTGGGTCCAGTGCTTGAAAGTGAGGCAAGAGGCTAGAGCGACATCCAAGTTAGGTATGGTAGATCATCTTTATTGACAGCAGTGGGGTAGTTATAATCATTTTGGCTGGTGTCATCATAGCATTACCCTCTCTCTGCCAAAGTGAACCAACTGCCCTGGGTGAGCCCATAGTGGCTATGCACCTGATCCATGCATGTGCATAAACCACAAAATGGATCTGTTCACCCCTCATGTGAGAGCAGAACCCTCTGTGATGACCCACCCAGGTGCTCAGGAGCTCTGAGCCTCTGAAGCCAGACACAGTGATTGCCCAAACACCCAACCATACCCCATGTCCAGTCCCACAGACAGAATGTGTGCAGGTCTCCCACAGTCACAGGGAGCAGGCGATCTGCTCTAAGCCTCAAGAGCCTCCCCCAACCACAGAGAGCTGCAATGATCCCTGATTCAGCTGCCTGCCTGGTAGAAGTTGGTGAGTGCTCCACTTGGTGAAGTTGAGTCTGGGTGCTGTAGCAGCCTCCACTCATGAGATGATGTTTCCTTTCAGCTTGTTGCCAGGGCCTTTGTGTGTGCGTGTGTGTGTTTGGAGGTTGGGCATAGAAAGCAATGTGCTCTGCCTTCATGGGTTAGGTGGGCACCCTTCCCCCTTCAAGCCAGATTCAAAGTCAGTGGAGATCACAGGGTTCTCCCCCAGGCACTGTCACTGTTGCCATGGACTGCCAGTTTCCTCTCTCCCTGCCCCAGGAAGACGGTGTCCTCTCCAGTCACTGGCTGTGGGAGTCACCAGCAGTGTCTCACTCACTGCTGCATGGCTGTGCTGTCTCCGCTGCTCCACGGTGTCTCTCTTCTTTCACTAGAATTTGTACTGCAAACTTTTCTCCGGGGAATGCAGTTCCTCCTGTTCTCTTCTCTTCCCATGGTCAAAATCAGCACATCTTTTCCTTCTTCAGCCAACTTGGGTCCAGAGGAATTATTTTTTAAATTTATAGTTTAATAGCAGTTTCTGAAAACAGTCAGATTTGGATTCAAACCCTTCATTCCGCAAGTAATGACTTTGGGCAAGTTATTTAACTTCCCAAGATTTGTTTTCTTCATCTAAAAAGTGGAGAACAACATACTTAAATAAAGAATTTTTGCAGTATTCAAATGAAATAATTTATTTATCATACAAGGTAAATTCTGAAACAACATAGTTACTTGGCAAAATATAGATATTATATTCATCATTGTTCTTTTAGACCCTTAAGATTTCTTTATTGTTGTTCAGAAATCGGTGATTCATTTAACAATTGTGTATCTCCAGCTTTCTAGAACTCTTTATAAAGTGCTCTTTCAATGTGTGTACTTTTTGCAATGTTATTGGCCTTTATTAAAATGGCTACCTTGCTTTTTTGGAAAATTTAACTAATACCAGATAGAAACTAAATCTGGTCTAGCACTGGTCAACAATCTATAGCTACTGACATCATTGGTTACTCTTGATTTTCAAATTTTCCTACATGGGTAGCAGTAGAACTCAGTAAATATTAACTGATAGTAATGGTCATTGAGTATTTTCTAAGTGCTTGATTTTGGCCAAGGAACAATACTGAACGAAATCCTGCCTTGGGAAGCAGATATGGTAGGGATAATCCTCCAAATACAAAGTATTGAGAATGACTGGATCTGCCTGAAGAATTCTAGAAAATCTTAGTGGAAATGAAAATTGAGTTCAGTCTAGAAAGAATTAATAGGATTTGAGGGTAGTGGGTGCAGTGGGTGTGGAATTCCAGGGAATAAAAATCTTTTGGGCAGATAGAGAGGTTTGTTTGTTTATTTTATTTTTTGACAGGCAGAGTGGACAGTGAGAGAGAGAGACAGAGACAAAGGTCTTCCTTTGCCATTGGTTCACCCTCCAATGGCCGCCGCGGCTGGCGCGCTGCGGCCGGCACACCACGCTGATCCGAAGGCAGGAGCGAGGTGCTTCTCCTGGTCTCCCATGGGGTGCAGGGCCCAAGCACTTGTGCCATCCTCCACGCAGATAGAGCGATTTAAAGGACCATGGCTTGCTTTGAGTGGGCAGACAATTAGGTATGATGACTTCAGAATTTCTACATGGGAGAGTTTTGCGGGAAACATTCTGCTTGAGAGAAAGTGCCTGGGACTTTCATTGTACCATGATGTAAAATTCCTAAACTCGCCTTTATCCATATCAAAAATTGATAGTGAGTGGCCACTGGACATTACGGGAAGGGTTGATCTCTCCCAAGTCATCTTCATGGCTCTGCAAGCAGGATGGGCTGGAGAATCATCTGAGATGAGTTGTAGAAGGGCAGTTGTAGATGTAGGTGCGGCTACGTAAGGAAAGCTTCATGAAGCATGTAAGGATCCTTTGCAAGTTTTAACATGATCAGCTGGGTGCTTTAGATTAGAAAGTTGACTTTGACTACAGTGTGGTGATAACAATAATGTTGGCAAAGAGATGAATTAGCAGCAGTGGGATGGATTCAATCAGTGCATGAGCTTATTTTTTACTATAATATTTTTTCTTGACACCTAAGAAGAAATATTTTATTATGAGGTAATTACGCTAAAAGATTATAATAATGCATAACATTTACTGAGCCACTTCTATGTGGCAAACACTAGATTAATTTACTTAATCTTTATGACATTCTTTGTTTTTAAGGACCTATTGTTTTCCTCCTTTTATAGATAAGAAAACTAGAACACAGACAAGGTAAGGCTCTAGCTCAAGGTTGCAAAACTACAAAGCATTAGAATTTGGCTTAGATCCTAGGTGTTCTGATTCCAGAGCCAGAGCTCCTCATAACTATATTGTACTGTTTATTCTTTTTAAAAAATGATTTATTTATTTATTTGAAATAGTTACAGAGAGAGAGAGGAGAGGCAGAGAGAGGTCTTCCATCCACTGGTTCACTCCCCATTTGGCCACAATGGCCAGAGCTCTGCCGATCTGAAGCTAGGAGCCAGGAACTTCTTCCTGGTGTTCCATGCAGGCGCGGGGACCCAAGCTCTTGGGCCATCTTCCACTGCTTTCTCAGGCCATAGCAGAGAGCTGGATCAAAAGAAGAACAGCTGGGACTCGAACTGGCACACATATGGGATGCCAGCACTGCAGGTGGCGGCTTTACCCGCTTCATCGTGGCGCTGGCCCCTGTACTATTTATTCTTGACAACAGTGCTTTTATATCTCTATTATAAACTTCTTTAAATATTTATTTATTTTATTTGAAAGAGTTACACAGAGAGTGAAGGAGAGGCAGAGAGAGAGAGAGAGAGAGAAGTCTTTTATCCATTGGTTCACTCCCCAATTGGCCACAATGGCTGGAGTTGCACCGATTGGAAGATAGGAGCCAGGAGCTTCTTCTGGGTTTCCCATGTGGGTGCAGGGGCCCAAGGGCTTGGGCCATCTTCCACTCCTTTCGCAGGCAATAGCAGAGAGCTAGATCAGAAGTGGAGCTGCTGGGACTCATACTGGTGCCCATATGGGATGCTGGCCGGCCCTGCAGGTGGCAGCTTTATCTGCTATTCTACAGCGCCGATCCCGATCCCATATAATAAATTATTTAGAAGATGTGTGAAGTGCTATATTCATTACAATAACTTGAACATAAAATGTGCTTGATTTATATCTGTTTAATCCATAAGCTTTAATAATAATAATTCTCACTATTTGAGCATTTACTATATACAAGACACTATGCTAAATATTTTATATCGATTATTTAGTCCTCATAAATTATATTTTACATAGATCATTTAGTCCTCTAAGGTAAATACAATGAAATACTAATACTTAACATTTAGATAATCAATTAGATTTACAAAACAGATATACACAGATGATCTCTTTTGATATACAGAAAATCATATAAGATAGATAACCCTTCACTCCTGCTTTGAAGTTAAAAGATGTGTCAGATAGTTAATACATTGCGAAACTGGTGTTTGAGCCTATATCTTCTAAATATTGTTACCTTGCCACCATTCTACACTGCCTCCTGGGGATCTTCATACACTTGTGGACTATTTTTCACTTCGAATAGTTAAAATAACCAGAACCTGCTCTACAGGAAAGGCATTTTTGAGTTTGCCCTTAAAAGGCAAGAGCACAGATGTGAGAGAACATTCCAGGTAAGAGGAACCATTGTCAGAGAAGGCAAGGGGGTTGGAAAGTGTGTGATATTTTTGATGATTAGCACCTCAGGTGTGTGACAAGTACTTAGCAAACTGTAAAGGAATCATGTAAACATCAGTAGTTGTTATTATGGAGTTCATGATTATTTTCTCTTGGAGCGTGCCAATTTGGATTCTCAACACATGTTGTGTTTTGTTTGCATGAAAGGAGAAATCCTAAACTGTTCAAGCAACTGGAACACACATTATACACACATATACGTTGCAAGACTGGACCCCTGCCATTCCTATTTTTATATGTTGAAATCTCTAACTTTCTAATCGTGGTGGTACAAAGTTCACTCCCTCAGCAGCCAAGATTGATTTTTCTTTTGAGTAGACATGCTTCACAGAAGTACCCTTTCCCGTTACGTTTTGAAAGTCATCAGACATGCTGTTATAAATGATCACGGAAGATTACTGGAGATGCTGCAAAATAATAGTGAACCAAGTAGCATCTGTAATTTCCAAGGCTGGCTCGCAATCATCACTCAAAATGAACCCTATCTGAGTGCTGGGCTGAACTTTCTTTTTTCCTCCCTCTCTCTCCTCCCTCTCTCTCCCTTTTACTACTTTATAACATAGCTGAAATGGATACTGCACCTCATGAATTTTTATGCAAAATATTAAGTTGCCAGCCACTGCTGTGCAGGCATCTCTCCTTGTGAAGATGAGTTAGCCTGCACAGTTAATGGCTGAAATCCTTAGATGGATAGAAAGACTTCTTGTCAAACTGGTCAAAAGAGAATAAAATTCTATGCTGGTTGCTGACCCCAAAAGGGTTTTGGATGCCATTTGGCTCAGACTCTCAAATAGATTGAAAGGAAAATGATTCCATACTTGTTGATGGAATTACCCCCTGCTCATGCTTTCTGCTTGCTTAAGACATTTTATATATCAACTCTTTCATATGGACAAACCATGAGAAATGTTCTTCTGCCTGGGTATTGCTAAGCCTTTCTTCCCAATTCCTTCTGGGTTTAGATGGAATTGCTCCCTGAAGTCCTATAGACTTTTTCATTAATGTCTCTTATAACCACCCGGTATCTACCTACAATGCCACAGCCTAGGTCAGACTTTCCTCCTTTCTCAACCATTCCATTGTAGATGGTTTTACTTGATTCCCTTTTCTGTTGCTTCTGCCACTTCCTTCCCTCTCTTTCTCAGCAGTTGGGGTGATTTTTCCACCTTCCGGGTCTTGTGTGATCTTGGGTGCAAAATCTCTTGAGGGCTCCCACACTACTCAATGGAGAAAGTCGAAGTATCTTGTCATGGCACTGGTAACTTTTCATGATGTTACTACAACCAGACTCTACTCATTAACCTTTCATGTGCGTTCCTGCTGTACTACAGTCAAATTGCCAGTTGTTTCTGAAATATGGCAGGTAATTTTCTGCTTCTGTGCCTTTCTATAGCTTTTCCTGATTTCAAGCCCTCTTCCCATCCCAGGAAAATAATATTTTTCCGTCTTCTGTGTACACATGTTAGAGGATATTCTTCCTTAGCATGATTTAATCCACTAAAAATTATTGAGGGCCCAGTATGTACCAGATACTAGGTTTATACCTGAGACTAAAACATGTCACACTTCAGTTAGGGATGTTGGGGAGATGAACATAGGAACATATAATATTAACCCAGTGATGTAAAGATTATAATAAATAAATGCTTAGATAATGAGTGGGGGGGGGGGCGGTGCTGTGGCACAGTGGGTTAAAGCCCTGGCCTGAAGCGCCGGCATCCCATATGGGTGCTGGTTCTAGTCACAGCTGCTCCTCTTCTGAGCCAGCTCTCTGCTATGGCCTGGGAAGGCAGTAGAAGATGGCCTAAGTCCTTGGGCCCCTGCACCCATGTGGGAGACCTGGAAGAAGCTCCTGGCTTCTGGCTTCGGATCGGCGCAGTTCCAGCCATTGTGGCTGACTGGGGAGTGAAGCAGTGGATGGAAGGCCCCCTCCTCCTCCTGGTTCTCCTCTCTCTGTGTAACTTGTCTTTCAAATAAATAAAATAAAATAAAATAAAATAAAATAAAATAAAATAAAATAAAATAGTAGAGGGAGGCCTTTTTAATATCCATTCTGAGTTTTCCCATCTTTGCATACCTGTTATTCATTATCATATTACACAGCTTCATTTTCTTCATAGCATTTTTATCTTGGCTTGCTGGTTGTTTCCTTGTTGATTTTGCCTCCTCCACTGGAATTCAAGTTCCGTAACAGCCAATCCTTTGACTCTTTCATTCAAGCCTGTGCTGGGCTTTGATTACAGGTGCTTAAGAAATATTTGTTGACTACATAAGCATGGTCAGAACAAACTTCCTGCTTCCCTTTTCCTATCCTTCTTTCTCTTTCTCTTTGGTTAACCAAGAGTAGCTTGAACTCATTCTAACTGCAGCCAACTGAGTCATTATAATTGTGATGTGCTTGATGTGAAGTGTAAGTTTTATTTCATTCTTGGGACTTTTCTGACCATTTCTGAGTCACATTCATTTGTTCATTTGTAAGCCTACTCATTACCCAAACCACAAGTGTAGTAACCACAAAGGCCAGATGTAGGAAAAAAAGATGAAGAAGATGAAGTTCCTCAAGTAGCTCCTCACATGAGGTTAAACAAATTCCCACTGCACGTTAAGATAAGTGTTTTTAATTGCAGTAAACAATGGAAAGATACATCATTTTGAGGAGGGAACACATTTCGTTCGTTGTACCTCAGACAACATGAATGCTAATCACATTTTCAGCTCTATATTTTGGTTATCTATATTTTGTCTAAAAAGTGCAAAATCAATAAATATTTATGAACAGCCACCTTGTGCCCAAAACTTAGATTTGGGAAAGGGACATAGTACAATAAGAGCATCCAGCACCATGGTGAAAAAGACACTGGAAGTCTATCAGACTCTTTCCAGAACAAGTTTTAAGCATTCTGCAGTGAGAGAATGAGAGAGATGAAATAAACATGTTAAGTAATCACAAATAAGCTGTCATCACACTGGGATTTGAGAGTCCATTCTGCAAAGACCAAATGGGAACTAGATTATACTGCAGAGCTTTTTCAGTGAAAGAAAGCAATGATTCTCTGTGGATACTGTCTTTTTAAGTTGAAGTTCTTAAAGAACATTTTCATAAAACATCCAATATCAGAGTTCTCAGATGAGTATATAATGTCCCATACATAGTTTATATAACCATACTTAATTTCAATGAATTGTATTTACTGAGTCGGGTGCTACTGTAAATATGCATACAGTCATCTCATTTAATTCTCAACTTTATGTGATGGGTGTTTTATTATCCCCATTTTACAAATGGAAAAACTGAACCCAATAAGCTAAATAACTTATCAAAGGCACACAACCAATAAGTAGTCGAGCCAGTTATCAAACTGAGGCAGCCTGACCAAAGAGACCATGTTTTTTCTCTGGCAAATACGGCAAAAAATAGAACAGATCTTCCTAATGCTAATCCTCTTTAAAAACTCATCGTGTCATCAAAGGCCGACTCAGGAAACATCTGTGTTTATTCAGCTATGAGTCTTCTGGTAGTTTCTTGACCTTATGGTAAAATGCCTAGGGGACTGGACTGATACTGTGAATGTCTCCCCTCAGTGCTCAGAGGCTTCTGATGGATCACATTGCAGGTATTATGAGACTGATATTGGATGATAGGGCTCAGTGTATGCAGCTGAGGGTAAGACTTTATATTTTGAAAGCTAGAGGAGAAGGCGATTTGGTTGACATTTTACACGAAGACTAAGAAATCCAACAGGGTGTTCCCTGCTTCTCGCCAGACCTCCTCCTCTTCTCTTATCAGGCAGACAGGTTATGGGGGATCTGTGGAGGAAGCCAGGTTTACCCCAGAATCAGATTTTGCTCAATTCTAGCACTGGATTCAAGTTTTGACTGCCTGACACTGTGTGGAGATGAGTTTTGACTGCCTGACACTGTGTGGAGATGACTGTTGGTGTCTCCCGGAAAAAAAATCTGTCCAGGTGGCATCTCCCAGGTTCATTCACCAAACTGAAGGGAAAATGGCTGAAAGAATGCTGAAAAATCCAATTGACAGAAGATAACCCTAGAGCTTGGGCTCAATTTTATACATTTTCTGCCTTTTTTGTAATACTGCGGGTGAACTTTATGATGAATGCTCTGAACTAACAAGGCCTTTAAATGACTCTATAATGAGAAAACTCTTTTGTATGAATTTGTGAAGTTCACTGTCAATGCTGATCAATAAATCCTGCACCAGTTGATTTTTTAAAAAATGCAATTTATGGAAGGGTGGAAAAGGCTGTATGGATTGGATTGCTTGTTCCATTTGTTCCAGCTTTGAACGATAAAGAACAGATTCAATAGCAGTGAAGCTAAAGTGTCTCTCCAAGCTGCCTCAGTGCCCCACCCCCCTTCCTCCCCAGCTCCCACTCCTGGTTTTCCTTCTTCAGTGCCCTATCTGCAATCATCATGACTGGGGCTGCTGCAGATTCATCAAGAAGTGGTGCTTTGAAAAATTCAAAGAGGTGTGATGCTGCCTGGGTAGCAGACAGTGAATTCCAGCAGTTCTGCTCGTGAATTCATGTCATACCCTTTTTATGCCTGTAACTCTGGAGAACGCCATTCTCAGGTGCTGTGGGCTCCACTCTCACTTCTCAGATTATTCGCTTCCCAGGAAGAACTGACCTATCATAATATTAGGGGCCATTTCTTTGTTGAGGACTTTGTTTCTACTAGAATAAACTAGAGCATGAATATTAAAATTCCACCACCTGATCTCAAATCCCAGTTAATTACTTAGACCTTGGGAAAATTCATGAAGCTTTCTGAGCCTTAGTTTCTTTCTCTATAAAATAGGGACAATGATTGTGTGCATACCCTCATAGGGCTAATTAAGATGTAAGGTGCTTATGTGTATAGTGGTGTATTGATCAAATCAATTAATGTTTCTTATAAATATGAATGAGTGTGTTTAACTTTAATTATTTTCAAAATCATGATTCTAAGTTTTTCTTTTCTGAATTCCAGAGTTTTCTACAGGGTCTAGCTCATGATAGGTGTTCAGTAATTACATTCAGTAATGTTAATTGTGTTAATGACAGTAATGAAATCTGCCAGTGCATTCTGTGGATTTTCTTAAATCCACACCTAAGTTAATTTCCTTCTTTCCATTTTGGCCTTGACTCTACTGAATTCAGTATGACTTTGGGAGAGAGGTGATTTTCTTACCTAGAAAATAGGGGTGGGTATGGGAAGGTATCTGTTACTCTGAAATTCTTTGCTCTCTTGTTTGTCT